>NC_071313.1:22500-1404967 GCF_027563975.2 Plodia interpunctella
CCAACCAACCAACCAACCAACCAACCAACCAACCAACCAACCAACCAACCAACCAACCAACCAACCAACCAACCAACCAACCAACCAACCAACCAACCAACCAACCAACCAACCAACCAACGGCGAGAGTAAAGGAAACTGTAATTTGTGTTGACGATTTTATTTTCAATTTTAGGAGTTCACATGTGGCGCTATTCACATCATACATCAATTATCATTATACATCTATTATTAGGTAGTAAAACTAATTATAAGTATTTTTCTTATACATTTAAAATACATTATACATTTTAAATACAATTTTCGAAATTAATACTTATAAAATAAATGATTACAACGATGAACGTTAATCTAAAATATTCTAATCCAGGCCACATTTTTGTGTTATAAAAAATTTCAAATTTGGCCCTTCTTCAATTTTAATTTAGTTTTTTAAATATCCTACGGGATCCTGAACATTTACCAGGAAAAAAAAAAATATAGGTATTTATAAAATAAACCAGTTATGCAACGGACGCAGTCTTTTCTTGTGTCGCTCCCGTATATTTCCCGAATATATAACTGGCGACAAGTTTTCTAGAGCTGAAATTAATTTCTAATAACTCAATTTATTGTGTGTAGACTGTGCAGTGTAAATCAATAAGATGCCAATCGGGAAAGTGGAGCAATTTGACCTGTCGAGTAAGAATTAGACGCGTGGAACAATTTATCGCATTGAACGAAATAAAAATTAGAATAGAATTGCAAGTTGCCACCTTGGTAACATTACTTGGAGGTGCTGAAAACTATATTTTCGTCATCTATATCAGTAACTAAGTATATTCCATGAAGAATAAAAAAAAAAAAAAATGCAATGTACAAATTTGACCTTTCTTCAATTTTATTATATGTATTGATTACATACTACGAGTATAGACGGATATTTTCACCAGCATTGTTAAAAGTTAAATAGTAGGGGTGGTTTACGAAAAGATTCAAGAGTCTAGAATTGACAATCCCATCCGAAAATGTTTCTCACTTTTATTTCATGACCTGTATTTTAGCTAAAACAAAATATTTCTGTTTGAAGTTCAATCTATTCATTTTCATTTTATGACCGGTATTTTGAAGTTTATTTTACAAGTTTTTTTAAAGTTATTATAGGTATACTTTATTTTTTCTTGATAATTATGTAACTATAGGATACAATCGTTTCTATACAAAAACTACTTTAAGAAAATTTTATATGACTTTGTTTTTATAACTAAAAAATTAAGTTTGATTTGAAAATTTGAATTATAAAAATAAAACTAAATTTAAAACATTTTTAATATGTTATGATTACGATAAACAAAATATGGTGTTTCTTCTACCTGCTATTTCTATAAGTTCGCGAGGTCTCCAGTTCACTAGTTCACATTCATTGATAACTACAGGTATATACATTTTTATGTCAATAATTCAAAGAATGGTGAAGTTAGTGGACAGTAAACAGGCTGGCGATGGCGGTCCGCCGCAGACTCCGCGGCGTCGCGCGGCGCGCGGCAGTCCCTCGCGCTTCGCCACTCGGGCCGCACGTCAGTCTCCGCGCCCGCAAGACACGCACGCGTGATTATACACGCGACACATCGCGAATATTGCATCTTTTCGATAATTTGGATTGTCAATATTAATTTTACTGTTTGGGAATCAGTGAATGTGATAGAAAAGTGTGGTGTTTGTGTGGTAGTGATGTGCGGAGCGGGGTGAGCGCCGGCATGCGGCGCACGCTGGCGCTGGCGCTGGTGGCGGTGGCGGTGAGCGGCGCGTGCGCGGCGATGACGAGCGGCGCGTGTCAGCCCGCGCCGGGATGCGCGTGCGCCGACGGCGGCGCGAGGCTTGACTGTCGCGGTTCAAGACTTACCGCGCTACCACCTCTCAACAAGGATATCATCTCCTTGTAAGAAATTCGTTTTCTATTAATTTATTTTGGTCTATTATCATACTTATTTGGGTTACTATCTACCTAAATACTATACTCGTATACTATACTTTAAACTAAGTATACCTACTGCGTCTCCTTCTATACATAAACCTCGCAAGCCATTCGGACCTATGTGTAGACAGGTCATGGCACGTACTACACTTACCTAGTCTTTAAGACGAATTAAACTTCGCACATTTATATTCATTCTTCGCAGTTTCAAATAATATCTAGAGGCAGATAAACTTGCGGAGAATATAAACGTGCAAGGCGCACTCAAAACTTGAGGATTTGGAACGATATGGATTGCTATCAGATTTACACAAGACAGATTAATTTAAATTTAATTTCAACAGCAAAGTGAATATTAGACCAGACTTCTGTCTATATCGACACAATGTACACCAAATAACGCAGCGACGCAGCGACCTCCCGACCTCGCGCTCTCTCGCTCGCTCGCAATCTTCGACCAATGCTCGCAATCTCAAACGCGTTGATATCTTTTGCTCGTACAGCCTTCAGCGGCGGCGCCCGCGCACGCGCACACTCCGTACTCAATACTAACTTGCGATAGAATTTATTGATTGTCACTTAAAAGACACTGCGATAACCGATGGGGAAAATGAACGGAACAAATTTAAATTTTCAACAATATTTAAGCTAAGCCATCTTCTAGATTATGGGCTGGTGCAGCGTTGTAGCTGCTGAGCTACAAGCGCATGCGCTTTTGTTTTAATTAATTTCATTTATTTACTTATTAACTTAATATGTTTTCTTAGATTTTTACTTCCTTTAGATGCATCTGATATCTGATGCAGTGATAATACAGTTCTAAAATCTGGGTTAGGCAATGAAGTCAATAAGGCGAAAATCGTATGCGTAACTTTATCTGCGTGACCGACTCCACCTAGATCGAGCGAACATAAGCACAACTAGTTGTACTGCCTAGCCTGCGGGAAGATCGAGGTAGACACGCTCCGGCCGCGTCGCGGCGGACGAGCGTCCTCTCCTCGTGCTAATAACTACCGACGCAGCGTCGTGTTGTGATTGATGCGAACGGCGCGCGGGAGGGGGGCACCCTCGTCAGCTTTTAATCAGAGCGGAATGCTCGCTATTTTTCGCCGTCACGGCGACTTCGCGGCACCGATATATTTTTTAATACCTACCGCCAATGGAGGTGGGGTCAACAGACAACTCACGACACCGCAGTACTTAGTTCATATGTCGCCAATAACAGACAGCACCTTTGACTTGAGAGACGAACCCAAAATTAATTCTAGTTAAATAAATATGAGAATTAGTTAATAATATATTTGTCGATTAAATATTGAAACAAACGAAGTAATTATTTCCGCCCGGAAGCAGCAAGTAAACGAGTATATCATAACCCTGCTAATGCGCGCGGAACTCTCCGAATAATAATGTTATGTAGGTTATAAATAAAGGCGCATTAAGAAACGCATCGCCGACGCTCGTAAATCAAACGCAGCCGCGCCGCCAGTGGGATTGAAGCAACACGCTACTGTTTACATATATAAAACACAATATCATTCTAAAAATTTTAGGGTAATTGTGTACAAGTCATCAAACACCTACCAACTAGGTATTTTTAAAATATCATTACCAGTCCAACTTGTACTATGGGAGCACTGCAAAATCCAAGAATTTTTCATCTTTAACCTTTTAACCTTACTTACAGGTGTTGATTTTATACTTTACGGATTTACACATTTCAATTTTATTTTTTTTATATCCTCCAGCATAAATGATATTCATTCAGTCGTATAGACAACAGTACATAGTAAACAGCCGGCGGACGCCCGGACGAGACGACCCTCCTCGGGGGTCTAAATTTGTGGGCTCATTCATCTTACTTTGTTATTAATTCCTCTGCAAATTGCCAGATCCGCAGTAATCGACTGGATAATTATATTATTTATTATCAAAACGCGCGTACACGAACCAAACGAGCGCCGCCGAGGTTGAGAATGAAACGTTTAATATTCTGTCCGAGTTACGTGAATAAGGTACTGAATTATTTTCCTACCTATCTCAATATTCTAAACCGAAACTTGAAACGAACTTAGTTTCGGGCCAATAGCGATTTGCTGAGTACAAACACGTGACGTTGTTCGAGTGCAACATTCAAGTCTAATGAAAAAGATAAGTGAACAAGTAGAAGCAAACAAGTACTGCCCCTGAAAGCGAGGATTCGAGTGTTTCCTAGACTTGCTTGTTTGCTCTCGTTCCAGATCTATCGCTATTAATAGCCGGAACAAGGACGACGGCTGCATACTCCCGCTGCACCGCCCCCCGCCCGCCGCGGGCACACCCTGGACGCTCCTGGATGAGGCCCGCTTGCGTCACGCATTCACCATCCTGCAACCTTGCGAACGAATTAATGCAACTTAATGAGAACCAACTTGACATACTGAGACGTAAAATGAAGGCTATCTTCACTAAGATTCAACGAGCTCTCGTCGGATGTCCAGTCGAGGTGTAGATATATCTAAAGTAGCAAAAATGAATATTTAAGAACCTGCTTCGCGAATAGTGAGATTGCAGTGATTGATATATTTTGCTCTGAACTAAGGCACTGAAATTCATAGACAGTAAACACTTTTACCTTAAGAAAAAAAAAAGAATTTCAATTCATGTAATCTTAACAATATTGACCATGGTAAACGTTGACAAACCAGTTTGGTAAGCAGTTCGACATAAACGTCGAAAAATTTTCTTTGTGTTGAATCTTTTTTGATGTGGAAAATTCGCAAAATCAGTGTCAATATCGAGGGCCAAACCCAAAACGTTTTCGAAGAATTTTAAGAAAAAATGTCTCTGCCTTAACGATTAGTACTTATCACACTGTTTATTAAAAAACCCGTATCAAAATCCGTTCTGTAGTTTTAAAGATCTAAAAGCATACAAGGGGACAGACAGCCGAAAGCGACTTTGTTTTATATACTATGTTGTGATAATATTTCATGTGTAGGTATAGGCCTATTAGTCACCTTTTTACACAACAAGTAAATATCATAGGTTACTACCCGGTACCTACCAAGTACTCTTGAGCACATCGAGAACGGAACACACTTCCTCCTTGTAAACCTGTCTCCAAGTTTACTATCGGTAGTGTTTATGTCCTTACGGTTAAGAGGTTTGCACGCGCGCTCTGTGATGCAATCTTGGCTCGCGCAAGGTCGGCGGCGTGCATCTGGCGTGCCCCCCCCCCGTCCGTCCGTCCGTTGCAGCTGCGCGCACACACATAACAACTTAATGAATTAATGACCAGTTATTTATACGAGCCTGGGCGCCCAACAAAGTTGCTGTAAGAGCTGCGTGCGAGGCGAACCAGATTATTTTTGATGCAGCAGAATGTAGCGCACGTCAGGAGAAGACAGGATGATTTGTACGAATTAGTCATTCACTTTTTGCAAGCTTTTTTTAACTTGTTGTATGTATGAGGGAACTATGTTTGTTTGGAATCTTGCAGCTTATTTTTGAAGCAGATATCTTCAACTGATTAAGCTGAAATAATAAATTTGTATTCAGGTTTAGTTTGGATGACAATGCGATGCAATTATGATAAGCATGGCTTGATGGTGCATCCAGGATCGGCTCACGAGAGGGAACGACTTAACTATTCACTGCTTGGTCAAGATTGCTTTATGTATTAATAAAGATTTATGTCAAGAATGTATGTATAATTTCTAAATTATCCACTACTTCCTTACACTAGGTCTCCGCCTTCCTTCCACTAGGAAACTGTTGAGTTAGTACGTTATATTAAGTGCAAGTAGTCAGCTGTTGATTGATAGTAACCGTTGTACTAATTTAATACCCAAATAATAATTAAATTAATTAAAAACTGCTTTTTTGAGACAAGTCAATAAAGTAATTGACGACGCTTTACAGTAAATGGTTACAATTTAAAAAAATAGAGATAAGTTCATGGATAAAAGTTCTCCGTGTTCCGTTGGTTGCTCTTTATAAACGCTATACTCTTTTTGCTTTATTGTGTTTTACAAAGTTATTTGTAACGAAAAATTATTTATGAAATAATCACATTGTTACTGGAAAATTCACGGTGTTGGTATCGTACTCTCGTAAGATAAAAGTCCAGAGTGAAGGCGCGGCGCGTTATGTCCGCAATAACCGGGCGTGGCCGCGCGGCTGTGGTGTTCCATTCCATGTTGTAATGATAACATTTTATTAAAAAAAAAAAATTTCACACGTAGTTTGTTGCATTCATTCACCGCGTGACTAAAAAAACCGTTGAACCAATGACGTTAGGAGCCGATACTGGTCCATCATCAGGTCCTATTTATTATAATAATGTAACGATAGAAATGTCGAGAATTTTCATTATCTTTATCGAATCTTATTTTTTCTTAAAATTTTTATTATTTTTTTAAACGAAATGAAGAGGAAAATTCTAATTATATTCAAGAAATACAGTCATAGCCATATAGCGTATTGTAGTTCTAGTCACGCTCATGATCCGCAAATGGTCTGAAATCACATCAACTCGCTGGTGCCCCGCGCCGCTCCGCTCCGCCGCACGCGCCGCCGCTGTATCAGCCCGCTCCGATCCCGGTGAGGGCGGCATTCGAAAGACGCCTATTTATCCGTATTTCTGCGACTGATCCTCCCAAATGGCGCGTATCTATCGCGCGTGGCATACCTACTGACCTTGTAGTAATAGAGTAGCAAGATAACTAGGACAAAAAAAATTAAAGGGAAGAGTAATAAAGCTTCGAGAGTCGTGATAGTGCTAAAAGCGCTAATGTAAGTTTCAGAGTATTTTCTTTTTTATTTTCTTCTTTAAAAAAGCATCAAAATCTGTTGCATGGTTTTAAAGATCTAAGCATACATAGGGACAGACAGACAGCGGGAAGTGACTTTGTTTTATACATAAATACTAGAATATCGTTACTAGTTACCACGTAAAGTACCTACTTACGTATGTTCACCATCATCATCCTCGTATCGAGTGTGTTATTGCTAACACTGGTGTCAGATTTTATTCAAGGCATCTGACACGACCTTAACAACTACCCACAGCCATTTAGCGGCAGGTAGTCGCATACACACTAGTGAACTAAACTGTCACCAATGACAGGGTACCTGTCATCATATATGTAAGTTCACCAATTAAAGGTACAGGGGCTACTAGTTGCCGGCCGGGGCTTCGCTCCCGTGGGAATTTCGAGTTAAAAAGTACCCTATGTATTATTCCAGGTTATATTCAACCCGTGTACCAAATCTCATTACAACCGGTCCAGTAGATTTTGCGTTAAAGACTATCAATCATACATACACACATCCTCACAAACTTTCGCATTTATAATAGGTAGGTACCTAGGATAAAATATACGCTATCACAACAGGTTTTTAGCGATTTGATTGAATTAAAAAAATATTGAAAACTTTATTGAAATAAAGTTATATCGGTAAAGAGTGTTTCGATATTGTTCTCGACTTAAGCTCGATCATGGCTCTACACTGAGATGTAAGCTCTACACTAACCGAGGCGCGCGACGCACGCTGGCTATCACCGACGGCGGCGCTCATTCACGGCGCGCTGTGGGTCGAGGCCGCTCGCCGCTGGCGCCGCGCCAGCCGCGAGGTCGACGCCCGAGCCCCGCACGACATGTCAATGAGAAACTGAAACGCACTTGATTATGAAATTGTGTTTACTCTGAATAATGTGGCCTGATAAGTAGGGGTTGGCCGCCGCCCCCAACCCCTGCCCCGCCGGCCACCCTCAACCCGCTGCACCGCGTCGATACAACGCTGCACCGTCGATCGTCTTGCTGCGTTCGAATTTAACATTCGTATCGATTTTGCGAATCACTGATTTTGTTATAGCTGCCTAATATGATAACATAATTTCTAACAATAATAAACTATTCGATACGGTTACCAGATCGATCACGGTTAGTACGCTATGACGTAGTCCTTTCGCAACGAATGACCAATGCAAATGAGATAATTAACATCATATTATCGTCGCACCAACCTCCTTTTGTCATAGTCTTACAGAACTTGTCTCTCCATCCAAAGGCGCGTACCTACTTAAAAAGTTATGAAAATCGCCAGCTTTTAGAAGCTTGTTAATTTCGCACATAGTGTCAATCATCGATATCGGACGCGTTAAACGGAATGAATTCCTGGTGAATGAGCGTGTGGGTGCGGAGCGGGGCGTGGCAAGGGGGGGCAGGGGCCGTGTCGCCGACCGATGATGGATGACGCCAATAACGGACACCGCCGGAGCGCATCGCTAGTTATTGCCTATCTCCGGTACGCGTTGTCAGCCGCTAGACGCGCCGCACACCGCCCCGCAAGTTACAAATTCAAGAAATTTTATCAATCAATCAATTTTGTTTTCCATTTCAACTGTAAAGGGGCCTAGCTAGAAAGCACTTGATTATTTCGCCTTCACGTTGAATGAAAGTAGGTAATTCCATTAACTAGTTATAGTGATTTATTACAAAATAAATTGGTATACCTTAGTTTAATGTATGTAGTTAGTTTTTGGTAAATAAATATTACCGGTTTTAGTATTGATAAATGAATAAACAATAAAAGGCGACGTGTGCCGCTGCTGCGCCTCGCCTGGGGCGATGGTAGCCACCGCCGCCCGCAGGTCCAATGGTCGTTATTAAAAAATAATGTTTCCGATGTAATTGAGGAAAGTCCTAAGCAAAACTTGCAATTATCCGTACATTGGCTTCTCAGTTTTAGTGTCGTGCTAAAACTGAACCTAAAAAATAAACGGTTAACACGTCAACCTAACAAATTTCTTGCAAATTCTCCGCTATTAACTCCGCGTAAAGTTACCTCAGTATAATAGATTGTACGATTCAATTCAATTCTTTATTAGCAAAAATGTGGTTACATTGGTTGTTTGTTATCAGTTGTTATGCGCAGTCCAGGCCGACACATTAGCCTAATCGAGGCATGCAAAATCTATAAACTTATTAATGTTAAGTATCACAATTGATTGAATATTTAATTTTATTAATTTACAATATTACTTATTATTAGCTCTTACGTGAACTTGTTGCGAGGAGCACGTGAAGGTCTTTGCATTCAGCGTAACAAACGATGGAGGCTTTTATTTGGCGAGATAAAGCAATTCTGTCTTGTATAACTCTTGTAAACAATTTTGGATTCGTTTTTATATAAACATCAATCTCGTCCGCATATTTGTTTATTTGTTTGTAATCTTGAAAGTTAATTTCACCTACGTCGGCTTATCCTACAGAGCTGAAATTTTCCACATAATAATGCATTAGCATGACCTATTGTTGCATCCAAGATCGGCTCTCAACATGGGAACTCTTACAGGTTACTGTGCGGACATGATGTTTTCACGCTTAAATGCAACACTATCTCTGATGACAATAAAAGCTTGTGGCTAAAATGTCATTTTTGTAAAAAACTTGTTTTACGATGAATTAAAGCGTTAAAATACTATTGAAGCGATTTCCCAAAAAATATGTATAGTTCATTATCGTATCATTAGCCAAATTCTTATAGTTTTGTCGAATGAGTGACTGCCATTGGCTTAGCTCAGACTGATAGCACTATATATAGAAAACTATAATTTGATAGAGTAGTTATGTACTCTTATCAAACGGACATATAACTGGAGAAAGAAATTTCGCTTCGGAACTCTACATAGGCACTTATTATGGACCAGTTATTATGTTACTTATGATCAGTGAGCTCTCTCGTGTCCATCATAGCCGCAGCGCGTCGCCGCCGGCCGCTTTACGACACCGGTTTATTGCCCGCCTCTAATAATGGACATTATCACTAAATATTACTACAAAAAAGACTGGTTCGAAATATAGCTAATATTAAACAAAAGGATAGTTGTAAACCTCACTTCCAAAAACTAAAAATCCTAACCTTACCGTGTATATACATTTTAGAAATATGTAAATTCATCCGAAAACATCCATACTTTTTTGTAAAAAGAAAAGATATACCCACAAAATACACATCTCGACATCAAAACAGATTACAACTTCCCATATCACGCCTTCGACTTCATTCGACGAGCCCTCTAGTAATGTCTATAAAATTATATAATAAACTTCCAGAAACCATAAGAGACATAGAAAGCTATGCAGTTTTTTTAAAACATGTTAAAGAATTTTTGAACAACAAGTGCTACTATTCTATAAAGGAATACTTAGATGATAATGATAAATATTTTAAAAAATAAGACCTATTACTTAATTGAACACACACACATTTAAAAAAAATCTATTATGCATAATAAATTAATTAGTTAATTATTAATAATATAATTTAATATATCAAAATATATTCAATATCTTAATAATTATAATTTAAATATTTGACATAAAACTAATACCCCTATAATAAAAAAACAGAAATCTATCAATAAAATTAATAAAACACGCATATATATGATTAGTTTTTATAACATAATGGCCCTTCTCTCATTGCAGCGCCCGTCAGGGCCCTTAATTGGTTCTAATTCTATGAAAACACCTGTATTACATTAAGGACGCAATAAATGATTTGATTTGATTTGATTTGATATTAATTTTGGAGTAAGTACTTGCCTGACTGTCTTAGTAAGCGTTTGGGGCCCCCATTAAACCATTATGAATAGTGAAACGTAGTGGTTTGTTGCAGGGACGTGTCCAACAACAACATCAGCGCTCTGCCGCGCGGCGCCCTGCAGCCTGCCGTCGGGCTTCGAGATCTGTAAGTACGCATTGTCCATATTTTTTTACCTTCGAGATAGATTCAGGGGCTGTGAAAATGGTATAGTATATAAGAAAATCTACGACAAGACGGTGCTATTTATAATTACTGTAGATTGTTCGACCCTACTCGTAACACGCTCGGAGCCTCAGATATTCTCAATTCAATTTTCAATTCTTTATTTGCATCCTTAATGTAAGTAACAGATCTTTCTTATTTGTATATACCTTAATAGACAATTTAAGCACCCAGCACCCGCCTTACTGGCGCAGCAATCGAAGAGGGCCTGACTTCTCCACAAATTACTTAATATTAATTCAGTTTTATTCAGTAGATCATTTATATTCTATTAATAAATAGATTATTATTTGTTAATTATTGAATTTATTTTATTTCCAATTTATTGATTAATTATTTTATTTCGAAACCAATTCATTAGTTTTATTTCATAATATTATTATTTAAATAATTCTATCTTCTATGTACGCTGAAACATTGTAATAACATTTATTAATAAGAATTTATTTAATATGTTGCAAGAATGTTTTGTAGTCTTTTATATCTTTAATGGGTTGGTTTGTAATTTATATTTTAACTGTCCTTGCTAGGGCGCCAGTAGAGTGTAAGCGGAGACAAGAATTAGGCAGCTGCAGGTTTTCTGTTGTTTCCGCTCGTTTTTGGAAAAAATGGGTAATTTCGGGCGAATTTACACGCTTCTAAAATATAAATACAGGGTAGAGTTACACCACGAAAATCTATTATTCTTGATTATTTGGTAGCAAAATACCGGAATTCGTATGGGTTTGTATTGTCCGGCCTCCGCGACGACCGTCTAATCCTGCAGAACTTAAAGGTCAGGTAAAGGTTTTATTTCACGGGTTACAATTGTGGATTTGCAGCCGCGATACACAATATACACAACATGACACGGAATCGAAACCTGATCCTCTGTGGGTGGTGCGGGCTGTAGGGGCTGGGTCGAGGGGGTGACACGAGCACAACTAGATGCAACCGCTGCTAATTGACACACAGCGCTCGGACATACGGATTTAATGAGGTTTAGCTACGACTCAGTGACTCGCTAGATACGTTCAGGATTTCAATTTTTATTTTTAAACATTATTTCACCAATCTGTATGTGTACAGGATCCAATATAGAAAATACTAAAACACAATTTCCAATAAAAATCAGTCAATCGAACACAATGTAGGTAGTCACTTGTAATAATATTCACTCGGAACGCAATGCCACAATCTGTTATATCCCGCGCGCTCCGGGTCCGGTCTCCGGGGGGGACGACCACCCAACCGATGATGAGGGTCATTACTGCAACATTGAGACTCAGAGATGCTCCTAAATATATATTACATGGATGTAACGATATCTGTCTTGAATCAATATCCGTAGATTTGGATTCGGTCGCCGACTCCGCGCCCAGATCTCTAGAGATACGATATTCGTCATGTTTGAGATTTATTCCACGATATGATGAATTGCCTTCATCTGTTCGGCTACACGGATTATGCTAATCTCGCTCTTAGGGTATTGACTGAGCAGTGATTTAGATGGATGGCGACGTTTGCTTTTGAACAGTGACAAATTGATCATTCGGAGAAAATAATTGAAGTACTATGATAATAAGAGTTGTAAGAGTCGAGGAACTGAACGATGTAGTTACTTAGCTTCAATGTAAGTGCTTATAAATAATTAGGTAGGTACTTTAATAAGTAGTGTGTACCTACTAGAAATAGAAATCAATTTATTCATAGCATAAAAATATACATCGCATAAAATGAACAAAATTATAAATTTAAAGTTACATTATCACCTATATGCTACAAAATGGTACCACTCAGCTTGTGCCACAACGAGGAGCCATTACGCTGATTTTCATTGATACAAGATGGTCGAACAAGATGGCACTACCACAAAAGAATTTACGAGATAAATCTGCGAAACAATGATGATTTATCTCATATAAATAACAATGTCAATCAAAAAAATCTTTTACAAGTTTTTATTTTATTAACGATGTATGTAAATGTATATATAATGAGGGTAACTATGTGTGTTCGGGTGCACCTTGCAACTCAATTTAGAAATAGATATCTTCACAGACATTATTTTTTGTCACATTTTCTGACGACAATAAAAGTTGTGCTGAAAATGACGAATATTTTTTATCGGGAATTTGTCCACTTCTATGTAAGCTTATAATTTTTGGTAACTAATATGAAGGAAAAGTTTTGTACTGCGGTCCAGTTAGTTGCGTACCTACAACTAGAAACTGTATAAAGTACGCAATCAAACATGCAAGTGATAATTTGTTTAGTATTTGTCAGTGAAGTGACATTTGTCCCCAGCAACCTGTCGATGAACCGGCTGGAGTCTGTGTCGGGCGGCGCGTTGGCGGCGCCAGCGCTGGCGCGGCTGTGGCTCGACCGCTGCGCGCTGCGCCGGCTGCCCGCGCACGCGCTGTTGGACCTGCATCGCCTGCACTACCTGTCAGTATCGTTTTGTATACCACGATACCTACTATCGCCATTTATTTTTACCTACATTTTATTTTTAAGCAATCAATACAGTGATCGACAGTTCGTTGAACCAATATGTTATGTACTTAGCAGTTAACTTTAGGTTCACCGCGTCGCTTCATACATATTTTAATGTCATTTTTTCTTTATTAGGACCAGGTTTAAGATTAGAAAAAGGACCAAATTGTACTTTTTTAAATCTCGCACGTATTTTTATTTATAACCATGTTGTGTTTCGACCAAGATTACCATAAGGAGAAGAACAATGTGCCACAAAACAATGTAAATAGAGTAGTGTCGGTGACACACCATAACATCCAGGGCTCCTAAGCCGGGATGTAAACGACGAGATTTATCTCGTGTTTGCGAGTGAATGCCGCCTTATTTATCCTCATTATTTACGAGAGCTGAGTTATGGCGCCCTCTGCAGGATATTACGAACGTCGCGAGGCGCTCTCTCAGTACAGGCTTATGAAAGTAGTTGCCGCGAAAGCTTTGTCGTGTCCGTTTGATAGCCGCTAACTTTCCTGCCATTGAGCAACAATTATATACATATGTTTTCAGGGATCCGTTGCACAAAAGGTAAAAACGGAAGCCTTATAGAATCACTTCGTTAGCGTTCTGTCAAACCTCCTCCTCAGGAACGGTGGGCATTACCAAATTGTCTATCGTGGATTTCCCTTCCAAACATACAAGAACAGAATTAAAATTCGTATTGTCTCCTGTCACTCATTACATTTCTGGTTTCTTGATACACGTATCTTGTTTTTATACCTGAGAGTCGACAGTTACCAAACTCTAAGGCCACGTTTAGTTGTATTATTATGTTTTACCACAAATTTAAATAAAAAGAAACCGGGAAAAAGCATCGTTACTGTGGAATAAAAACGTATGGGGTAGGTATCTCCCATTGACCTAGAATCATTAAGGCAGGAAGAGGTATATACAGATAAAGGAAAATGTCACATACTTGCAAAATTAAGGGTTAAGACTTAAGACACACGCTAAAACAGTGATTCTGAAAATTCGCTACACATACCACAATGCTTAGACTAAGATTATACCTTCAACGTTCTGTAGATTGCTACAAAAATATTCTGAGCACAGAATCTGTTTACTTACACATAACATGTCCTCAATGGCGTGTTATCGCGAACAAGTGCGATATTAAAAAAGGCTCAGCGCCTAATTTGAATGCGGCGGTCGGCTCAGCGGAATTGATCGCGGCCCGGCTCCTCGGCGCTCATGTCGCGTCGCCTGCCCTCTGCTTACTTTGTAGAAAATGTATGTTGATGTATACACCAATGCAAGGTTTAATATAATTATATACTGTGAATGCGATGTCAACATTACTTAAGCACCACTGAACACGTCAGTGCTCGGTATATTGTCTTTCAATTAGATAGACAGGTGAACTGGTAATAGCTACAACAACTATGTTTCACACTGATCTAGAAATTATACTGATAGACCTTCTAATTGTTAGGAAATGGCCGCCCTCTGATATCACTCGCCATGTATGGCAGCCGGCCAAAACCGTCAATGCCGCCTCTCGCTGACACGATGCCCGATAGAAGAAATATTTTTGTTCTAGCTCCATTCGGCAATAATGTGCTGTATATATAATGTAATGGCTAATCCCCGGAGTATCGCCTCGATAACTAGCGAAATCATCGTTATATATATCCGATATACTGCGATTGTGAATGTTCGTGCGGGGCTGGTCCCCCGCCGGCTCTAAATCAGTCGTCGACGGCAGCCGAAACAATTGCCAATGATAAGTTATGTTCATAATGAAAGCAGCGTACATTGTTTGATAGATGGTCGCCAGGGATGTTTGTACTGATGTAATAAAGCTAATAAGATTTCTGTATGTTTGAACTGGCTAAGGTGGTATTGGCTCGTTTTAGAGTTAGCACGGTACAAATTCGCACGGTGTCACTAAAAATGGACTATAATAAAATGACGTCTGACGCAACGACAACTACACTGCAATGTGATTGGTTCGCTGCGTCTCACTTCGAATCGATTCGATGGTGAGAAGTGAAATGCAAACCCGCACTCCGCCCACAGGTCATCTTCGAGACAGTTATGACCCAGTTGACAAGCTTTGATCTCACATTTTAAACGTGAGCAGTGATTTAGACGTTAGATTCGAATATGTATGGCTGTTATCCTTGATCTACAATCTAGTCGGAGCTCATGTTAGTTTTAGCTACAATAAATAATTTTGCTCTCGACTTTATGATTTTCCTGGGAAGTTAAGGTTAAATAAAAATTAATATGAAAATGTGATACTTATACCAATATTGTATACATTGAGCCTTTTCATTCAGTAAGGAGGGATGTCCCTCGGGCCGAGTTCGTCGACCCGAGGAATCTGATCATTAGTCAGGCAGGTCCCGGCTGCGCCGTGACAGCAGTATGATCGATTAGATAACATTACCTAAGATTCAACGGCAACGGATTTATGCGCCTTCCCTTATCATACCGCGAGATTTGTAACGTAACGTTCAGCTCCCGAGCGACCGTGTGCCCAGCAAAGTGCCTCAGTTGCAGCATTTTATTTCCAGAGGGTTTGTGGTTTATAAACAAATAATGTGGCCATATAGTAAATGCATAATGCCAGCCTGGAAACACCGGATGTGTGGGGCCATGTCGCAGAGCCGCCCCGGGGGCTTGTGGCTTGCCTGAAGGCCCAGAAATTTACATTTCAAACTGTTGGTTGCCCATAAATTTATTTTTAATATTTAATATTATTATTATATATATTTTTGCTCGAGTTATCCGTACCTAAAATAAATGAATAGTTACACAAACTATTTAGGTAGGTACATACATCCAAATCTGGTATTCTATCGGTAATTAAATCTTGCAAGATCATGACCAATGTTTCTAGTAGTAAGTATGAAAACCTTGTTTATGTAGGTCGGCCGAGGACAACTACATCTCGGATATGTCGCCAGAGGAGCTGGGCGGCGTGCGGCAGCTGCGGTCGCTGCGGCTGGCGCGCAACCTGCTGCGGCTCGTGCCGCCCGCGCTCGCGCGCCTGCACCATCTGCAGACGCTGTGAGTACACCGTCTATGTTGTGTCTACCTCCCTTGCCACTCGCTGTTCCTGCTTAGAGAGAACATTTTAACTGCTTGACCAAGAAACCAACGCTTAAAGGAAATGGGAAATGTAGGCATAGATTATAATATTACAATAGTTCAGCAAAAACTAAGAAATATTTTAGCCAAATATTCAGAAAACATTCAGAACATTCGTGAATTGAAGACATCTTAGAAGAAAGAAGTAGACTTATATGTTGATATTTGAGTAACGAATGGCTGGCATTGTCGAACAGCTGCGTCGTGTGTCGGCGACACTTGATCTGGTCGTAATGCGGCCGCGACGACCTAACGCAAGGCGGGACTCGCGGAGTGTGCGAGAGCAGTGTGGTTGATGAACAGCTCATTTAAGTCAAATACTATTTTGTTGTTGCTCATAATTTCTTAAGATTCCTTCCTTCCTTTCCGCGTTAGTATGATAGCTAGTGTGGTTGACCCACACTAGCTATCATACTAACGCGGAAATCATACTCACACATCTTGCAAGTTAATTTTAACCCAGTTTCTAGCGCCCGATTAATCTAAAATTTGGAAATAATACACCTTTAGTTTGGATGACATACATTATTATGATATGCATACACCCACATACAGCTTTCGATGTATTCCCATGAAGTAAAATGTTACCAAAAATAGTTTTTGTAACACGATCTGAAACTGAAATATGTAAATATTTGTCTCCGCCCATGTCCTCCCGTGGTAGGATCAAACGCAAACGCACAGATCAGCTTCCTGCAATATATTTGGTCGAAGAGCCGTCCCGAGGCGGTCGCCGGATCCGACATGATTTAGGTGGATCGGGGACGACCTGATAAATTGAATTCTATTTTTGTAACGAGAAAAATTTGGAATGATTGAAATAACCTAAAAAGCGTCAAATCTAATGTCTGCCGTATGATAGAAAGTTTCTATATTATTTTCCGATTTCGAATTACAAATAACTGTAATGTCCAAAACTTTGCCCTGGTAACTGCAAATGCATTGTTATTTATTTATTATTGTCATCGATCATTCAGGTCCGCTGATTAGGTGTTCTCGATATGTAAAAAAATATTTCATTCCCTTTGTAAATATTTTCTAAAACATTTTTAAAGATCATCAAAAAGTGAGAAGAAAGTCGTGCCACACGCCTCAAAGTTTTAGGCACAAAGTTTCCAAATGAAACAGAAATATTTACTTCCTGTTCGCCTGCTCCTGGGGTCCCTCCCTGCCGACCCGTCGCGCGCCAGCGTGATATATCTCCGTGTTTGCTGGCGAGGCTCATCGCATATTGTTCCCTTGCGTCAACGCACAAACCAGCCGGCAACGTCAATATGTCCTTTCTTATGAAATAGATGAAGTCACACAAGTTATTTGGCCATAGGGTTACTCCTAGCTAAACAATACGTATGCCTATCACATTTTTTAAATTTAACTGTACTTACCATTATATCAGTAAATAAAATAATAGAATAGTCTTAGTTTCTTGGGATACTTATCCCAGACAGTAATTTATTGATGGTTTCCGTATATGAGCATCGTAAATTTGACAAAGAAATTAATTTCTAAAACATCTGCTGGGCTAGCAAGGTATTTACAATTTTGTTATGTACCTACCTTCCTTCCACATTAAATTAAAGATCAGTAGGTATGTAATATTACTAAGTTTTATCGGACACTAATTTTGGTGTAAACAGAGTATACTGAATCTGGTAAACTACTTAAAGGTTACACATACATATTTGTAAGTTATAGAAAATAAAGGTTGTATTATAAAATCCGAGAAGGAAAGTTGCGAAGCGTTCCCTGTCGTGTTAGTACTGCACCGTTTGTTTTCGGTTTATTCTGCGTCCGAGTCCCGCGGTCGCCTGCAGTTCTATCAGACCTCGACAAACTAGAGCTAATTTTATTTAGATTCGTGCTGAGAATATTTATGAAGGAACATGACGGAGTGTCGCGGTCGCGAACGTTTATCTGCATAAGTCCTGAGAAATCTTGTCGTACCTACTTACATAAATAAATTGTAATATGAATTACAAGATTTTGTTTTGTTAAGTACATTGTTTAAATACTATGTTTATGTTATTCGTCTCACAGGAAGCCAAATTAACTTTGTTGTATAATGTCAGAGACACCATCGAAGTTTGGGTCGTTTCGATAAGACTTTGTTCTATATAAAGATTTAATCATTGAAATACTTATTTAGGTGTAACCAATACGCAGAGATTAATTTTCGGGCCCTCGCAAGTCGTTTTCGAGCTGCTAATTGGCTGGCATCAAACCACAGCATCGAACCCATCTTGCCTCTGTTATGTAATTTAAGTAGGTATATGATGATGATTCTGAAGTGCAATTTGTTCCAGCAACTTGGCCGGCAACCTGGTGTCGGAGCTGGGCGACTCCTCGCTGCCGCCGCTCACCGCGCTCCACACACTGTAAGTGGACTGAACATACCAATCTTATTTGACGAAACATTTTCGTCCAAATTTTATTTAAATTAGTCTAGGAAATCTTGTTTTAGAAGTAAATCAACATAGTAATGTAAACAGTTTTTAAAATGTTTGCGGGAAGATTTATACATTGTCCAAGAATATGTGAGATGGATGTACAGTCGTCGTTCTCTCTACCGTCGGCAACTTTATCTTCAATAACAGCAGCGGCCCGTGCCCGCCCCACACTTTCCTTGTTTTGTCGAGAGGAGAGAGGAGAGATGGACAGGCTTGGTGAAACTCGCACATCTCGTTGAATAACGATTACTAATACTATGCCTAAAGCTTATCTAAGCGCGATCGTATGTAGCTGGAATTGAGTATATAATTATGCTTACGCCACGATAGCAAGTTGTTGACATCAGTTGTCAACAACTGGGGTGTTAGCGAGGGTGTTAGCGAAACTGATTACAGCCATTACAAGACACGCTAACGTCTCTTGCATGCAACCTACACTACACTACTTTGTTTACTTGCATTAGATGCATATTGTGGACTTTTGTCCACATATCACAAGGTAGTGCTACTTTAGGCGCGCGCCTACGCTCCTATAAAGTTTAACCAATACACAACATTAACTCGCCATCGTATTATCGCCAACTTATTATCAGAATTCTTGACGAGAACCCTCAATCTAACTGTGGTCTAAAATAACCAAACACTACAATACAACCAATACCAAACAAGATTTTAAATTCGACTGTAGTTCAACCGTTTTTATTATCATTCAGTTCCGCTCTGAACCAACAACTTTTCTTTCTAGCAAAGACAAATTGTCACATTTTAGTATGACGTTTTCGTTTTTTGTTATTAATTGAATTAGTAAACAAACTAATAACCAGACTGCGCTTGTAGTTTATTCTATTCTAATATCTATATGCATCCGTATAGAGCTATGCTCTACGTATATGTATACTGAGACTACATATGATAAGCGATATGGATAGAACTAACACAGTATACATGTATACGGCAACCTCACGTAAAATTGCACCCCAGCCCAGTGCACTTTAAAAAGTGGAGGTCAATAGCGCTATTAACGGCGTGTTGAGTGCCAAGACTAGTGCTGAAGACACACTTTAGTCTTCAATCTCTCTTACTCAGACAGATCCAAAATTTTCACGTCAATCCATGTATATAGCTTATACATATACATGCGATATACATATATTAATGTTGTGATTACATAAATAATACGATGATTATGAAAAAAATATATAGGTTTAGAATTTATTCCATAGTGATATAATAAATCACCCAACTTGTTAGCTCTCGCTCTCATCTGAATTATTTCCCGGACGTTTCTTCCGCCGCTAAGCGTCGGAGCCCAGCTATAACTGCTTTTACATCGGCAGTTAAATGCTAAAAAAGGCTCATGACATGACCACAAGTCTTCTCATCATCTTTCATTCATCTTCCCCGTTCCTTCCTCAGCAGTTGAACGTCGGAGCCTAGTGTCCGCTTTCCTACGATTTCGTCTCCACTTCGCACGGTCGTCGGCATCCCAAGTTGTCAGTCCATTGGCTGGCACGCATATCATCCTTGACGAAATCAAGCCTTTCATTTCTTGGTTTTGCCCTTTCTGTCCACAAGATCCTATATTACTGTAAACTTTACGATGGTCAGCATAAATAACTGACACGCTCGATATTTTTTATTATCTCGCCATTCCCACGAGCCGTAACGGATACTGTGTAATCGACATGTAGGTCCTCAGTCACAAAGGATCTCCGCCCACGACTACCGCGCGCTATGATCCGCCGTTCTTTCCGCTGTTGTTGTTTGTTTTTTATTTGATCTTATTCCACTCGTCGTGTGTGCGTCTTCATGGCAAGAGATAGATTACCGCTACTGTTTAAAAAAATCCGATGTCTGTATCACCAACATCAACATTTAAAAATGTAATTACTGTTGACCCCATGTAAACCACACACGGAGGTCCGGCCGCCGTCGCAGAACATCAGTATGCGGCCGGCTTCAACCATTCATCCATTCGCCGGCACGATGAAATAGAGATATGATGGAATAATTTATTAGATATTTCGGTGTTTATAAGCTTACATCTGTGAGTCAATCCGTTTGTGAGGATGTGTGTATTATGTATGTATATAACGTATGTTTGTTACTCTTCCACGCAAAATCTACTGGACCGATTGTTTTGAAATTTGGAACACGAGTTGAAATAACCTGGAATAACACATAGGGTACTTTTTATGCCAAAATTCCCACGGGAGCGAGCCCCATGGCGCAACTAGTGATATTATGAGACTGAAAAATATTTTCTTAGCAGATATTTTAACCCTCTCACTACATTCCTAAAACATAGATTTCTCTCAAGAGTACCCGACCACTCTCTCAAAGAACTTCACTAATCACTTCACTACTATTTCTAGTCTCATAATATTATTTACACGTTTTTTACTCGAATAAAGTTTTCCTTTAAAACACAAATTGTCCTCATCTACTAAACGTACCCGCGAAAACCTCTCGCAAGGATTGTGGCATCGTTATTGTCACTGAGAATGGGCTCCGCGGCCTCCCTCCCCCCCTGATCTTGAGGGGGAGGTCGACAGCCTCAGGGGGGCACCAGCCGAATAAACCATTACTCTAACTCGTTTATTATCAGGGGAATAGCGTCGATAGTTAGTTTTATTGCGATTTTAGCAGATAACAACGTGCTTCAGGCAGAGATTGCTGCGCACTTAAAACGATTTATTATTTCCCGTTCTTAATTATATACAAAGGTAATTTTTGCAAATCATTATATTTTTATTCAACGAGGACAAAGGACAATAACCAAATCATTGTGTACCTAAGTATGAAAGTTCCAAAGTCCTACGCAAACATCATAAAACGCGTCCTACTCTCCCACTGCTGAAATTCTGCAAATCTCAAACTAAAGGCATGACTAAAGGATTATGTTTCCGATATTCACATCAACTCAGCTCGACTTGCTAGTAAAACATTTGTTGTGTTACCCTTTTTGGGTCAATTCGAGTGCTTAACTATTTTGATATAGGGACGCAACTTCGCTCGTGGCGTATCAATACAATTATACTCACAATACAAGTTATACGAGTAGTAAGATGTACACACGACACGACGAGAGAACGCAAAGACGATACTTTTACAAGTGGCTATTTAAAGTTAAAACTTTTTATATTATAGTATTAGCATTGCCGCATCATTAATTAGGTTCACACTTTTATTTGGTATTTCTATGTAGTCAAATTTTTAAATTATTTGATTTACTTCCTAGTTGCCTTTCCATTTTATCTTCCATGAACTCCTAGAACAGTTCCATTAGCCTGTCACGGGATGACAAAGCAACTAAAAGGGTAGGTAAAGGATATTTAGTCCAAGCACAAAGGTTACGGACCTCTGGCGGAGAGCAGTTAGCCAAGACTTGGTGCAGCGCGCGACCGGCGCCTTATTGTTATAGTGCAATTCCGAGGCTGCGCTCGCCAGACAGACGGGGTCGACTCGGGTAACGGCCGCAGGCTTCCATCATTATACTTTCAACTAAGTTCGACTTTTTGTAGCTTTTTGTGTCCAAACTTACACGTTTTTCTTAGATCTTCTACATGCAACCGCCACACCTCCCACGGTAAACCATGGTAGAGCAAAGACCTCTACCATGATTTATTTATCTTTTAAATTAAAATTCAAAACTTAAATATTCGAATAAATAGAAATTCTGGTATGTACAAATGATATAGTTTCTCACTTGTGGAACGCTTTCTGTCTGGCTTGAAAACATGAATTAACTCTTAACCGCATTGTATATGAGTCCATGAGTTACAGCATAACGCTAACCCATTTTCAAAAGCTTCTTCAACGTTCCACTTGATGGGCTCAACAGCGTCTTATCGTAAACAGTAGCAATTTCTTTTCAATAAATCTGTCTTTGTCTTTCTTCCTCATGTTCAGATACAAATGAATGAATGGTCTTATAGTGTTGGAGATATCAAGATAAGTGCACTATTGGCCAACTTTGGGCGATAAACTTCATCGTTTCAGACGATCTCTCCACCACAACTGGATTACCTACAAATTGTTAGACTGATTCATCTGCATATATTTCAATAATACTTTATGGATATCTCGGATATCAGAAGTGAGGTCTGACGATACTGGTGAGAACCGATACAAAAATAAAGCTATGCATTTAAATCTCTTCTGAAGTACTAGAATATAATTCGTTATGATGACACTAGTTTTCATTTAAGGAGTATGTACTAGGCACGACTGTTCTGACATCAATAAAAATTTCACTGAACACTAATCTCAAAACAAGCGCTTGATTCCAAAACCGATATCTAAGATATCTAACTTTTCAGTGCATAAGTAGCTAGCAAGTAATTAATAGCTAAACTTCAACTTACCTTGTTTCACAAGTTTGAAGCTGGTGCGATGAGCGCGGCTCGTAAAGCCGCCGGAATTGTTTACTGCGGGTTTATATCGAGTTCATTTATTGCCTTAAAATTACCATAACGCGATACTCGCCGCGTAACGACCATTGTTTCCCCTTTATGGCGCGACTTGGCAGCCGCCAGCCGTAACTCAGCGGCCGCCGCCGATGCCACTTTGTATTGATTTGACGAGTTGTTTGGCGCCGGAGTTTCGTGTTGCTGGATGCTGATCGGATTCAGGTTTCCTTTTCATTGCATGCAGGAAATCTTTAAATAAAGAGAGCCATCCCAATACTTAACAGCAGTGACTAAGTCGACTTACTTACATAATGTTCTGCTTTGGAACAAACACGAGTATAGTAACGATAGCTATCTAGTTAAAACCACCTTATAACTTTTATCAAACGTTCTACATATATTAACTGAAGGTCAAAAATATCATAATCCACAGGCAACAGTACTATCAGAGTGTTTCTCTGTTTTTATTATTTTCTATAAAATCAATAATTTACTCTTTTGTCTTGCAGGGTATTGAAGCGAAACCGAATCACGTACATATCCGTCAGAGCGTTCGCAAACACGCCCAACCTACGAGTCCTGTAAGTATACATCTTGAAAACACCAGTGCTCAGTAAACAGCCAAATATTTCCCAAAACTATATCGCATCAGTGATCAAATTTATGTTTGTATTTATGTGTCATCCATTATATCCAACGATCAGCTATCAGCAGTTAATGAACGAGCCACAAACATTGGAGCAGTAAAGTCGACAGTTTACGCGCGGCGGCTCCCTTTATTTACATTAACTCTAATTTAACTGCAAATGTCAGAGGTGAATCGCATCGCATATACCTAAATGGAAAGAGCGTAAAATCCATGTTTATCTGTCTGGATATTGGAAAGAGAAGGTTAGTGTAGAATAGCTAAAAGAGCTATATATTTGGGAGTTGAAAACTAAAATAAAGTGGGTCGCCTCGCCTAGGACGTTATCTGTGTAACTAATAGCAGCGCTGCAGTGCGCGTCATATCGCGGAGCGACAATCCCGTATCGGGGCTCCCGCTAACTCCCGAATTTGTCTCGCGATCCCTGGGGCCGTAATTAATCAGCCACATTTATCGCCCGTCATTCGCTTCTCAGAACTTCCGTTGGAAATTTTGTCTTTTTATTATATGTATCCTAAATGTGTGTTTCATTGATTATGAGATACTCTGACTCAATTTGATGAAAGTTCATGACAAATTATACTTATTTTTATTATTCTATTTCTTTATTTTCATTGCATATTATATGTATTTGATTTAATTCTAATTATAGAAACACATCTAACTACATCTTATAAAATATTAAAAATAAGCAAATGCATCGAAGCAAGCAGTGACGTTGAAATCAATTCGCTACTTACTTATTTCATCGACTTCACAGGAGGCTAGAGGAGAACTTGTTAACTGAACTGCCGGCAGCACTACGTCTGCTGCCACTGCTTGAAGACTTGTGAGTATATGCAATCTGATGATACAAAACAGATATCTTGGAAATCGTAATATGAGAGTGTGGTTATGTACCAGGTCGGTGGCAAGCAACAGGATCGAGGTGGTGGCGGAGGGCGTGGTGTCTGCGGCGCGGCGGCTGGCGCGCCTGGAGCTGCGCGCCAACCCGCTGTCCCGGCTGCACGCGCGCGCCCTGGAGCATCTGCCCAAGTTGACCACTCTGTGAGTACGAGTACAACTTTTTCTCCGAAAATAATACCAACACGAAGAATGGCACTGAAAAACGTAAAGAGCAAGATTTTACGATAGAGTTTAATAAAATTGCAATTTCATTCTATTCAAAACAAATTCCCGCCCGTACGCATAGGTAAAGACATGGTCAATTGTACGGACCGATTTAAGTAGTATCTGGGATCTGTACTTTGCGCGACCGGCGACATCAAGGCAAGCTATGTCATAGCTGCAGCGTGGGCAAACGGCAAAGTAGGGCGAGAACTAACTGGTGTCATTTATTTCCCCAAAATACTGGTCGGGCTAAAAGGACTGGTCTATAAATCGATTATAAGACCTGTCAATCTATATGGCAGTGAAGCGTGGCCGGTGTCGAGCGCTGGATGTGTGGTGAGATGAGAGAGAGCGATAGCTTGCACACAAATAATCATTTCCGTACTATATAATATGATTTCCGTACCTGCCGGAAAGATGAAAATTGAGAGCTACAAAATTGTTGTGGGGAACGAAAATGAATACAATAATATATTAAGTACCTATTATAAAACAATAATTATATATTACAAAGGTAGGTAATTCGAAGCAATAACGTCATCTTTATTGTCACAGACTTTTGGTGTGCAAGACGTGAATTGCGTTCGTATAAGATAGCTTCAATATAAAATATTAGGAATAAAGTATAAG
Source organism: Plodia interpunctella (assembly GCF_027563975.2). Classification (NCBI taxonomy): domain Eukaryota; kingdom Metazoa; phylum Arthropoda; class Insecta; order Lepidoptera; family Pyralidae; genus Plodia; species Plodia interpunctella. The sequence continues at coordinate 48,124 of NC_071313.1, forward strand.
TTTATTATCTCCAAATCTGCGTGACATAAGCAGGTACACTTGCCGTCGCAATGCCGCGACGGTAACGGGCTGTCTCAGTCGGGCGTTCGTTACGGTCGGAAGGTTACGCCGCCATGATCATGAATATTTAACGCGAGCCTCGCCGCGACCTTGCCTCGCTCCTGACGAACTTTCCTTCGTCCTATCCCAACCAAACAAACTATGTGTGTGTTATTACAATTCTTCATTTATCAGCCTTCACTTTCCTAGACGTTGTAATAATAAATGTCAAAAAATTTGATTTTGTTTATAAAAAGTATCTTAAAATGTTACACCTATTTAAAAATGTTACTACCTGCATAAATTACTTGTCAATTCTCATAAATAACATGTGGATCCGGAATCTTATCCGATTAATCCCAAAACATTTTAGTCTCTCCTTCGCTACAGCTTGGCTACAGCCAACCCACATTTCAGAAGGAAAACACTGCATTGATGTTTATCTAAAGTGCATAATTGCATATCAATCAAGGTTGATCATAAAAGTGAACATCGTAATATCAATCTACCTACGTAACGCAAAGATAGTCTCTGTTACGCAAACGTCATTGGTACTCATACATTTAGGTAATGAATGAACTAGGGAGGGAGCCGTGCGGCTCGGCTTGCTAAAACGAGAAAAGTAGACAATTAAAAAACAAATGAGTGTGTAAACAAACTAAGAAACTATGTAATTAGTAGGTGTGCCCATGGAATTAGTAGGTACTCCGTACAACGAGTACCACAATTTCATGACTGTGACAAAGGAAAATAATACTGTAAACTGTAAACATAACTAACAAAACATTAGACGGGTTAGCAGAGCGGCCGAGGAACGCCGCCGCCGCGGAAGTGGGAACAGTGTCGTGTTTGCCCAACTATTTACGTACAGATTTGCTTTTATCTCTGCGGAGCGGAGATCAAGCCGAGCTTCATCTTGTTTGCAAACTTGTGGATGTAAGTGTTGTAACACACCTCTCGGTTGCCATGATTTATTAAGATTGCAAATTTAAGTACCTATAAAATTTAAGGTTATTTAACCTTTCTCTAAGTCAAGTGTTTAACTAAACTTGTTTTCAATGAAATAATCATAACTTAATATCTGACGTCATTTAGAACTGAACTATCTTATAAGGAAATTATTTTTGGATTAATTTACAATTTGCGGTCAGAAGAGACACTGGAGATGTGTCTTGGGAAGGTCACCCTGGCGTCCGGGCGAAAGTTAGCTGAACTAGGCTCGCTCGTAAAGCCGGCTGCAGACAATAATATAAATTTCATTTACGTTGGAAGTGTCGATGTAGTGCCCCTCCCCCGATCCCCCCCAAGCGAGCCCCACCCCGCCCTCGTAAACAGGGACTTAAACCGCTTTGAGCGATAGTATACAAGTGGCGTGTCGATACCATTGCCACATCAATTATTTATTCTATATCAATAAGAAAACATCTTGAGGAAATATACCCTTTTAAATAGTTATGTCACAAGGTCAATCAACACTTATTCTGGTTTCTGGACCGAGTCAGACCGAGTTTCGACAACAGCAGTAATAAGGCTTGCACTTGCAATGCATCTCACCGCAGCTGAGGACGGTTGCAGTGGAGTCCGTCCGCGACCTTCAATAAACTGTCGAGTGGAACCGAATGCATTATTTAGCGATTTTAGTATTGTAATCGATTATACTAAAGAGTATTCTGTAGTAATTACATCTCGCCTCCTGATACTCCTAATACGAGTATAACGTAGAATTTACGTTACCTTCACTTTTACCCCGTTCTCTGAGCATTTCTATTTCTAGTTTAAAAAACACGGTCAAGTGTGAATTGAACTTGCGTGAAGAGGGTTACGTGCAATTCATAAAATTCTATATAGGTTTTCCAGTAATCTACCAGCAATATTTTGAATTTTTGTCAAAACTTTTGATTCGAGTAGTTTCGGAGATCAGAGCCGCGTAAAATTTAAACAACATTTTTTTAATAACTGCGTATATATTTGAAACCACTAGCATCACCTATCCAGTTTTCCTCGAATTTATTAATATTTTCTCCATCTGAAGCAGTCAGTCGTATTTTTTAATATGAATAATATCGAAACTATTAATTTTACAATAATATCAAACTATATTTGGGATTCTCATAACGAGCGTTTTTATTAAAATTAGCAAAACTTTTTAATTTCCCCTCGAAAATAACCCCTATTGGAAATCAATATTAATTTACTCTACACGTTTGTATTATTGTCGCCGCCGCCGGAATTTGCACTTTCACCGCGCAATCTGGGAAATGAAGACGTTTTAGACATTAGCTGAGAAACATCAATAATGTTTGGCGTACTTGCAGGTTTAATCAACTACAAAGCGTGTCCTTATGGGTTCCCGTATGGAATTACTACTATATGTATCACAATAACATGATATGGGCGTTTACACTAAAACGTCAAAAGTAGACAATTAAAAAACAAATTAGTGTGTAAACAAACTAAGAAACTATGTAATTAGTAGGTGTGCCCATGGAATTAGTAGGTACTCCGTACAACGAGTACCACAATTTCATGACTGTGAAAAAAGGAAAATAATACTGTAAACTGTAAACATAACTAACAAAACATTAGACGGGTTAGCAGAGCGGCCGAGGAACGCCGCCGCCGCCGAAGTGGGAACAGTGTCGTGTTTGCCCAACTATTTACGTACAGATTTGCTAATGGCTTGTTTACACACGCCGCAAGCTCCCGTCGCATCTGGCACCTAATATTTATTCCATTACAATAACTGTATTATTTAAGTACCTAAGATATTTAATTAGATTACTAGCGTCCTCTGATAAGTCCTACAGCAATAAGTCAAAGTAGAATTTTTTTTCTTAGTAACTTTATTTCATTTTCATTTAGGGTAAGAACTAGGAGTTTAGGTTCCAAGTCCTAGCAAGGCACTAGCCTTGCTTGAAAAAGTATTCTGTAACATTACAATCCGTTCAGTAGATTTTGCAGAGTGACAAACGTACACACATACATCCTCACAAATTTTCGCGTTTATACGGAGTAGGATTATGAAATAGACATAACGGCCGACGAAGTAGTTTATCTTCCAACCTTCGGTGGATTGTAGAGGAATGAGGGGAGACATCTGCATGTGGAACTAGTCTGATTGTATTAACGGTGCCGGAAGGAAAGGTGAATTGAATTATATAATAGTTTCACGTCAATTAAAGTTTACTTACACCTAAAGTGTAAATTTGTATTTAACTCGTAAGATTTGACTAACATACAAACGAAACATCTCGTACCAGGGCCAAAAAAAGAATGGGATAGATGAAACCAAATAAGAGCTTGTAATGAATGAGACAACTTGTCAGGGTGTTGTCGGAGACGCGCGGGCTGCGCGAGCTGCCGTCGCTGAACGGGTCGGAGCGGCTACGCTCGCTGCGCGCCGACCGCGCGCGCCTGCACAGTCTGCCGCCCGACCTCTGCCACCACGCGCCGCAGCTGCGCGCGCTGTAAGTTATGCTTACTTCTCTTTTAGTTGCTCTTCTAATCGTATGATACTCGTATGTATATTAGGAATGAAGTCAATATACTTAATGCATATCCAGGCACCAAGTATCCATGCTATTCTAATTTACCACGCCATCGTAAACTAAAACGCTGCAACTTTAAAGAAAAGCATGAAATGTAAAACATTTCACAACTCAAAATTCAATTAAAATAAAATTGGTATTGTACCTACCTATTTTGTAGTAGCTATGAGTGGGGTATTTTATCACGACATTAATTCATCATCGTCGTCTATCCCCTGTGCTTCTTTTGACCACCTGCTATATTATTTCATGAGTTTCTTCACAACCGGCTTTCAGGAGATAATTCTGCTTTCAGATTACAATTTCTATTGGCGGCCTAAAAACAAAACCTACAAGTCAGAAAAAAATTAATGAGAAAAAAATAATATGGAGCGTAACAGCGTATAATATTCAGTTCGGCGCGGCCGCGGGCGGTCGATGCATCATTAGCATGAATCGAGGCTAATCCTCACCTGGACGCTCATCGTTTTGTTTTCAAAGCCCGAGCCTAAATGTTTGCACCCCGACTTTATGACTAATCTAATTCGAATTTGAATTTTCGCACTTTAAAGGCTATGGGATGAATACTCGTCTAACCAGCTGAGCTCTAAATACAAATCGTTATCGATTTCAAAATATTTAATCCCTTTTCATCAGCAACGAGTTGACTGGCTAGAGTTGTTGCGTAGTTCAACGATAATGCAGATTTATTGTGAGGGTCACATCTCGAAATTTCCATTGGAAAAGAGCCGATATCAAACTAGTCGAGTTCTTTGCAAATCTACTTACGAGAAGATCAAGGTAGGCCACCAGTTTGACGAGACAAGACTGATGGCATGTCGACTCCGAAATATGAGAGCGAGCATTCGCAACCTAGATTACTGGCGGCCACTTCACGAAGTGGGGCCTCAGCAATTTAAAATAGTTGATTTATGTCGTTTAAACGCTTTAAATTGCTGTATAATATTAAAATTAGTAATATGTAATTTCGCGAATCTGTGTCACAGTGGATCTACTTTTATTAACATTCCGCTCTGACGACAATTTCTTTTTATCTTTCGGCAGGTAATTAATTTCTTTCGCATGTTTATCCACGCGTAAATCTTTAAACTTTAATTAACTCATTTATTTCTGCCGTGACGGGAGCGACCTCGTTCTGAAATATACTTATCTAAGTTCCTGAAGATCCTCTCGACGCGGTAATGACGATATTAATTCCTATAGTATTAACTGATAATGCTGTATTATCTTGTATCGGTATCGACTCAAGGCTTCATGATCCAGGATGGACTAACACTCGCAAGTACCTAGTATACAATCATGAAATCATGTGCGTGTTTTGCAGAGACGTGAAGGGCAACCAACTGGATCACGTGCCGGACCTGCAAGATTGCGCGGAGCTTCGAGTGCTGTGAGTGACATTTACATATCATGAACGCTTGTAGAAATATCTTAATGTTCTTGTATGTTAGATTTCTTCATTCTTCTTTCTCATCGGCTCGGCGACTTGTAGATGTCCTATAAACAACCGTTCTCCAGGCGGTTCCTGTCAGGAAATCTTCTCTTGAATTACTGAGCACATTAGGCAAGCGTCTAAAGGAAATGAGGATTGAACTAAGCAAAATGAGTTGAATGGTGACGTTGCAGAGAGCTGTCGGACAACCAGATCTGGTCGCTGGGCGGCGAGGCGCTGCGCGGACTGGGTCGGCTGCACGACCTGCACCTGGCCGGCAACCGCCTGCGCGCGCTGCCCGCCGACGCCTTCCGACACACGCCGCGCCTGCAAGTGCTGTGAGTATCATGCCTCCACCACCTCACCACTCTATTACTGCGAAAACATTTGATCTCATTTATTTATTATTAGTACCTGTTCGCCGCGAACTTAGACCTCGCGAACCTGCGAACACAATACATTTTTACAAAATTGTGAATATTTCAAAAAAAAAGATTTTGTTGACCTATGAACTTAAAAAATCTATTGACAGATACTACATATCCTTTAAACATCAAAATCAGACCAACGGTTCGAAAGTTATCGCGTTTCAAACATGCATACATAACTATAAAACTGTTGCCCAAAGTTGATTTGTAGAGAAAAGTAACCGTAGTGTAAAGAAAACCGCTTGTACGTGACAACTCTTTCATTAATAAAAAATAAAATAGTACGTCGACACACACACATGCGAATTGCATAAGTTCAGTGAGTAGCGTAATAAATTCCAATATAACAGACAGGGAAAGGCTACATCAATGAAAATACAATGAACTTCTGTATTCCTGGTGCAACGGATGTAAAGATGGCCGAAAAGTTCATAGTAAGTAGCATAGTAAATTCGTAACGTAATAGACAAAGACAGATAAATATAACAGACAGAGAAAGGCTACATCAATGAAAACTCAATGAACTTCTGTACTCCTGGTATAACGCATGCAAAGATGGCCGAAAAATCTAGAACTACTACAACAAAAGAAAACAGCAATATATAGAACTGCAGCAAGAAGGAACGAGACAGGAATAATCGAATGCTCCAGAACCAATTACAAGCCTTCCTTCCGTACACACACACACAGAACAATAGCCAACATTCTAGAAACGCCCATTTTGCAATAGGTGCGAAAAAGAAGTAAATAACTCCGTTTCGTTCTTACAGTACCAGACAAACATCATAAACTTTCGCTATAAGTTCGATTTTATTCTAAAAAGATCTTACTGGAATCTTCTACAGTGTTCCAACAGGAAAATGCTCGTCGGTCGGTCATATATAAGAATCTCCGAGTCCTTCGACAGAGTTAGTTTTTATTAACAGTTAACTAGGTTAGGTTAAATAACAGTTCCAGTCTACAGTCTCTCGGAAACAGTGGAATACAGAAGAAACAGTTATAGTGAATAGTTCCAGTGAATAGTTAACCAGTTTTCAGTTATATGTTAGACACAGTATAGTACAGTGATATCAGTACTTATAGTGTGCATAGTGAAAAGTGATAGCATAGTGCGTCGTATTAATCACAGATAAAGACTGTGTGTATTTGTATAGACAGTAATTTATAGACAGTGATAGATTATAGAATAGTGCATAGACTAAGAATATAGTGTATAGTATAGTTATAGACAATAAATCCTGGACTGTGAAAATCAGTGCATTTTCTTACTTCTATTAATTAGTGAACCTATAGTAGTGCTAAAAGACACCTAGGCGAGTCTACGATTAGCCCTTGTCCTGCACACCGCTTGTGTAATTCTCCATCCTGATATACTCTTTAAACTAAAAGGCGAAAGTTTTACAATTTCATAAAGTTACAAATAAAAATCACTTTATTACCAAACTTAGTATTACAATAGTTTCATATATGAATATTTATTTTAGTTTTAGAAATACATACATTTTGTAATAACAAGGTGACAAAGAAATGTCTCAGCTTCTAGGTAACGCTGATTTTCAGACAAATTGCGCTATAACTTGGCTTACGCAAACTGAATTATCATTATAAGGTATATCTTGGTAGGATATTATCTTCGGGAAAATGCAAACACCAAACAAAACTCGGTCACCCAGGTAATAAATAAAAATTTATAATGCTGTTAAGGTTACCAAGGTTAAGTACTTATAAATATAAATTATTGCAATATAGTACAACTGCGAGGGTTTTTAAAAGTAAAGACGTTTTAATTAAAATCGAAAAGGAATGGGAATCGAGAATTACGATGCCATTTGGTGAAAAACTCGAGTGCCAAGGATCCTAATAGGGCGTTATTGAATGTCGACCAAGACGTCGGTAATGGTAGCTGTTCCGGACCGTGCTCTGCTCAGAAGATTGTCCAACAGGATTCAGGATATCTTCAATGTCTATTTACAATGGTGTGTCTCTGCGTGTGTCTGTTTCTAAGCTTTACAATGGTGTGTCTCTGCGTGTGTCTGTTTCTAAGCTTTACAATGGAGTGTCTCTTCGTGTGTCTGTTTCTAAGCTTTACAATGGTGTGTCTCTGCGTGTGTCTGTTTCTAAGCTTTACAATGGTGTGTCTCTGCGTGTGTCTGTTTCTAAGCTTTACAATGGTGTGTCTCTGAGTGTGTCTGTTTCTAAGCTTTACAATGATGTGTCTCTGCGTGTGTCTGTTTCTAAGCTTTACAATGGTGTGTCTCTGAGTGTGTCTGTTTCTAAGCTTTACAATGATGTGTCTCTGCGTGTGTCTGTTTCTAAGCCTTACAATGGTGTGTCTCTGCGTGTGTCTGTTTCTAAGCTTTACAATGGTGTGTCTCTGCGTGTGTCTGTTTCTAAGCTTTACAATGGTGTGTCTCTGCGTGTGTCTGTTTCTAAGCTTTACAATGGTGTGTCTCTGCGTGTGTCTGTTTCTAAGCTTTACAATGATGTGTCTCTGCGTGTGTCTGTTTCCAAGCTGTCACAGATTTTGATGCAGTATATTCACTGTTGTTTAGACAATTTATTTTCGAAAGTTACCTATTATCAAGTTTAAATGAATAATGAATGACTCCTCCAAAGCCGGGCCAGGTCGCTAGTAATCCTTATTCTTACTTATTATAAAACAAAGTCCATTGCCGCGTCTATCTGTCTGTTTGTGATAAATTAAAAAATGCATGGATTTTCATGCGGTTTTCATTTCACCAATAGATAGTGTGATTCCTGAGAAAGGCTTAGGTGTATAATTCATTATGTTTTTACACGTGCGAAGCCAGGGCGGGCCGCTAGTACTTAAATAAAAGCGAAAAGCACTAACTCTTCATGAAATCTCTTGAGCCCATAAATAAAAAGATACAATTTGACAGAAAGATAAAATGTGACTAGGAGGCAGCCACTAAGAAAATAATTTTGTAAATGGCATTCCATGCAACTTTGTATGGAACTTCGTAATTTTTGAAGTGAGATGTAAAAAGTTATAGATTTAAATTTTTGTTACAATAATTAATTTATAAATTATTGAATTTTGAAAATTGCATACCAATGAGGATGTAATAGAATATAACTATATGGCGAAAAAAACGCGTTTGTTGTATGTATGGATATTTATTTCATACTGTTTTTATTGTATTTGTTGTTATAGCGGCAACAGAAATAGATGATCTGTGAAAATTTCAACTGTCTAGCTATCACCGTTCCTGAGATGACACCAGACAGACAGACTGACGAACAGACAGACGGACAGCGAAGTCTTAGTAATTATTTTTTTCTTAGTTCGTTGCGAAAGTGTTTTTTTAATACTAAGTAGTTTCAGTTACAGCTCATCAAGTTACCCTGCTAGAACCCCCATGGCGCGGTAATAGCGACGAGTTTGCAATGAATTTGGGTAGGTTGATGTGCTGTTGACTGTACGTGGGTATTAAAAAATACTTTCTACAAAACCACATCTTCTTTATTTTGGGATTATTTTATTACAAAACACAATTAGTCATACTTCATCATAGTTATGCACATTTTGCGAAATGCTAATTTTGAGAAGTGCACAAATACACAACATATTGACATGCACATTCTGCGTCAGACCACATTGCTAATTGAAATGGGACGGGAATTAATATTGCGAAAAATGTGACGAACGCATTGCTTATGCGTCAGAATCTCCAGATATATTAAGAAAGGAGCAAGAAAATCCTATGGTTATGAAGAAGCTAATTACAGAAGTAAATGCTAAGATGCAATACGATAGCAGCAGTTTGAACCGCATTTGCACTTTCACTACGCTAGCTACTATGCTAATGTCAACTCAATATTTTTCTCTATTAAGCGAGTTTTCCCGCAGTTGGCTGAAGTTATACAAAGCCTGAAAGGATGGTAACCCTATTCACGTCAGCGCCGGCCGGTGCCGATATTAGAAAGGTATCGAGAGCTCGTTATCAGATATATAAGGAGTCGACTGGAGATTCTCAATTAGATATGCAAAGGAGGAAACGATACCGCCAAGTGGTCCGGTTAATTGGAAAAAGTTGTCGAGCCGGGTGTCGGGTCGGAGGGTGGGGTGTGGAGTCGGGGGAGGCGGGGAAGCTCGCGGTTCGCCAACAGTTTCCTGTAGATGAGCTCTAATCCAAAAAAGTATTTACGCAATTATTTAAACGATATTAAATTGAATTTACAAAACTTGACATTTGTAAAAATTAAGGGAATTAGAATTATGATAATTAAATTACAATTATCACATTTGTAAAAAATAAGGGCTTACTTACAATACAAATCTATTATAAAACAAAGTCCTCTGCCGCGTATGTCTGTTCGCGATAAACTCAAAAACTGATTATACATATATGTATAATTTATTATGTTTTACCCGAGCGAAGCCGGGACGGGCCGCTAGTAAATCGTAAAAAAGCTAATTTTACGAAACCCTCTGTGCGCAGTTCTCACTCGCACTTAACCAGCTTTTCCCGCCACAAACATTCCATAAAAATAAAAAACGTTAATACCTAATATACCTAATAAACCTAAATATAGTATGTTAGTAAAATAAAGTAATGTAGATTAATTTGCATAGATTACTTTTTACTTTTCGCGAATAAATAAAATAAATTATAAAAAGATGGCACTAGTGTGCCAATTTGCTGAGCCTTGAAGAATAGATCCATGAATTACATTAAATTTGCGAGACACGTAAACCAATAAAGTAACCCTTCTGCGTGGAGATGAAGCTATTCATAACGGCGGGCTTGCGTTGACAGACGACGCGACAGACATTTGACTTTTGTGTATATTGCTGACAACTGAGCCCCGATCTAATACTACATACTAATTATGGTTTATATGAGTAGTACGTAAGTATTTCTAATTGGTCTCCCCTCTATCCTATCTAAGCACCCTAAGCGGGATGGAGGGTTTCCTTTATTGTTTGGTACTTATCTGTTTTGGGTTAAGATAACATTAGACAAACCCAATAAGTACGTTCTGTACAAAAAGTTTTTATTTATCTAACAATCACCTTTTTAACATGTTTCGTTTTCTTTTCTAGAAATCTAGAAGACAACGAAATAGAGAATATCGATATGGGGGCGTTTGAGCCCATCTCTAGCTTGGAAGATTTGTGAGTAAACACTTATTTTTAAAATTTACTTTATAATATACTTATGAAATCTATGGATAAAGACGACGTGTTAAAAACATTTAAAAAGTTAAGTGGTATTGGTTATTTACTTACATGTAAGCATAGTCAGTCTTTAAAAAAAAATACTCAAGGGCTGAATTTGCTTTGATTTTTCAACTTCAAAAATTTTTACATGCCCTACATTTTGTCATTCTAATCTCAGTCTGAGCCTTATTTACATGTACAAATATATAATTCAGTGACACAACTGTTGGCAGAAACGTGGGCAACAATCAGTTTCCGTGGCTACCGGCGAGCGGCCTGCAGAAGCTACTCCATCTGAAGGCGCATAACAACCCGCACCTGAGGCACTTCCACCCGCCAGAGCTGTTCCCCAGGATACAGGTTTGCCCAGCAGTTCATATAAATGGCGCTCAACAAATTTACTGAGCTCCACGATGTGACAAATTTGTCGCGTAGAAGAGGGGCTCGGTGTTTGAAGGCAGGAAAATTTATTTATGACCTTAACTCATTCAGCGTGAAGGTCGTGGTTATTACCTTACACTTTCTATTGACGTCTTTGGAAAAAAGCCTGCGGTGAAGTTTGTTGCGCCTTTTCTTTTTCACCTGTGCTTCCAAGTCGGCACTAGACTTAGTTATAAGATCATCCTAAATTAAAAAAATATTTTTTAATTTGACACAGCCATGTAAAAAACGTGTGTATAAAAGTATTTTAAGTCTTGTAAAAATATATTTTTTTGTTAAATTTCTTTCGCCATTTTTCTCAGCAATGGTTATTGCAAAATGCCAGTAGTTTGTAGCTTTTTAAGAAATATTATATTTTTCAAAAATTAACCCCCAAATAACTATAATGGGGGGTGAAATTTATATTAAACTCATGTCTATTCCGCTTTCGCAGAGAAATATATGCGTGCGAAGACGCGGCCTAATCTAGTTACTGAATAAATACTTGGATTTTAGACGCTGGTGCTATCGTACGCATACCACTGCTGCGCATTCCTGCCACTGATGGAGGTGGGGGGTGGGCCACAGTCGGAAGACGAGCACCTGACGGACTTCGTGCTGGTGCCGCCGCAGCACGTTGACCTCGCCGCCTGGGCCAACCTTACCGACATTTGGCCACACTACTGTTAGTATCCTTGCTCCACAAACACAACCAGAATATTATAATCATACTTCTAGGAAATTGATAAAGAGTGATGGAGTTTTGCTAATTTGCTTTCTTTGATTTTTGTGCCAACGAAAATTATATTATAAGATTATAATTTTTTAGTGAACGCGTCTGGAACTGCAGACGCGCGAGTGCGAGCTTTGATAGCGAACATGGGAGCCGGCGGCGGCGCACTGTGGGGGGGCACGATGAGCGACGACCTGCAACGGCGGGCGGTGGATCTGCGCGGAGACGCGCCGCGTCGAGTGCACTGCCTGCCCATGCCTGGTGAGTTGGGCAGGGCTATTAAAAGAAAATAATCATCGTTGTTGAAAGAGACTACACTTTCACTTAACAATTTATTTGTTTCAGGTCCGTTTCTACCGTGTGTTGATCTATTCGATTGGTGGACATTGCGGTGTGGTGTGTGGGCTGTATTTTTACTGGCTCTACTCGGGAATGGTACGGTGGTGTTCGTACTAGTGTTCAGTCGCAGTCGCATCGATGTGCCGCGCTTCCTCGTCACTAATCTGGCAGCAGCTGACTTCTTCATGGGAGTGTATCTCGGCTTCCTGGCCGTGGTGGATGCGGGCACACTGGGCGAGTTCCGCGCACATGCCATCGCTTGGCAGATGTCGGGCGGATGCCGGCTTGCCGGCTTCCTCGGTGTACTATCTTCTGAACTTTCCGTATATACGTTAGCCGTCATAACATTGGAACGCAACTACGCCATCACGCACGCCATGCACCTCAACAAGCGCCTGTCTCTGCGGCATGCAGCCGCTGTTATGGCGGCCGGTTGGGCCTTCAGTCTGATAGCGGCTGCTCTGCCATTGTTCGGGGTATCCGACTACCGGAAGTTTGCAGTGTGCCTGCCTTTCGAGACATCCACGCCAGTTTCACTCGGCTACGTCGTGGCGTTATTAATTATCAACGGTATTGCTTTCCTTGTCTTACTCGGGTGCTATCTTAAGATGTATTGTGCCATCCGTGGCTCACAAGCCTGGAACTCCAATGACTCCCGCATCGCGAAACGCATGGCCCTGCTTGTATTCACGGATTTCCTCTGCTGGTCGCCGATCGCGTTTTTCGCACTCACCGCTGCTTTTGGGGCACAACTCGTGTCTCTGGAGGAGGCCAAAGTTTTTACCGTATTTGTCTTACCTTTGAATTCCTGCTGTAATCCTTTTCTGTATGCAATTCTTACCAAACAATTCAAGAAGGACTGTGCTCTCGTGTGCAAAGCTATCGAAGAATCTCGTGTGACGCGAGGCATCGGTCGTTGTAGACACTCTTCTAACTTCAGCAATCGCCAGACGCCCGCTAATACTAACAGCCTTGCCGAACGCTCTTCACGCGGACACCATGGCGCGACATGTGCTTGCCGTCGTCTGCTGCCACCGGCTACCGGTTCTGAAGGTGGCGTCAGCGCCGGCACCGCAGCCCTGCCACCGCCGCGCCGCGCCAAGCACGAGAGGCTCATGCGGTGGCTGCGAACCTGCGGTCGTCGAGCTGATCCCGCTCCCGCGCCTGCCCCTCGTCTGCCTCCGGCGGTCCCTGCGCGAACTGGGTCCGTATCGTCATCCGTTGAATTCTCGTCGTCACGATCAGACTCGTGGCGTGCTTACGGGCGACCGCCACCTCCACCCCGCCGTGCTGCCTCGTGGCTTGTGGCTAGAAAGACGTCACAAGACTCAAACCTGTCGTCATCCCGCAACGACTCGTCGGGATCGAACGCAACTGCATCGACGGGAACATGGCGCACGTCCCGGTCAGGCGGCAGTGCAGCGGCGGCGGCGCGGCCTCGGCTGGCGCGGCAGGCGGCCGTCACGGCGGACGACCCACCTGGCTCCCCGGCTGCCAGCCGTCTGCCGGTCCCGGGGCCAGCCCCACCCGCACTTGCTCCGCGTCACTTGCAGACGATACCGTCGGCGGCAGAGACAGAGCCGCAGCCGGACGAGCAGGACCGCTGCCCCGCATGAAACAGAACCATTGCTATCTCTAAGACTGATCCTCTCCCAGCCGCCGCAAGCTGGACGTCCGACTCGAGCCGGATCCAAGGGAGTGTCTTACCAAGCCGTCCATTAGATTCCGTTGACCCGCAACTTGCGAGTTGATAGTCCGAAATTAAATAGGATCAAACCGCCCCCCCACCCCACCCGATACGATTAAGAAAGCTCTTGCTGTTGGTTGCCCCAACAGGGCCGAATGCCGGTGCTCTCGGTGGCTCAAATGACGCGGTCCTAACAAAGTAAGTATAATATTAGTTTTTAGTGATTGATGAATGAACGAGTGGTCTTGTCGGGTGCCCGTGACATCTGTAGAATATTTTATACCTACAGTATTAATTCATGACAATTAGATGTTAATTAAATACAAAGTCAAGTATTAATGTAACAAAATATTTATTTAGAAAATTTTTGATATAAGGTTATTTTATAAAACATTGATAATTACTGAATATAGCTATATTTATAAATAATTATTTATACATAGGTGCCGAACGTACTGTGTACGTACGTATTTCTAAGTGATATTTTATATTTTCGAAAACAATTGTTACAATTTTAGCGCAAGCCTTCGAAGTCGAATGTGCTCGATGTAGGTATTTACATTGCAAAATTAACGATTGTTAACCCTAGAAGTTAAGATAGAATTTGTAAATAAAAATACCTAGGTAGAGGGATAATGCGACGACTAAACCCTTATTATTCAATTAACAAAATATAATGCTCAGTTCAACTCATGTGTCCCGAGGAAGTTGGCAGAGACAAAATTTCCATTGATATCCTTGCTGACAAAACGTCAAAATAAAAAAGTTACACTGCTGATTTCAAATTACACAATATTGTCAACAATCTTTTGTAATATACTATACTGTTAAACATGTACCTACTTAACTATCAGAAGGAATATTCTCCATAAAAAAGAAACGTATACCTTACAAGAAGAATCGAAGAATTAGAAAATAGAATAGGTCAAATAAATCTCTTACTAAGTCTTATATATTACTTGCAGTGACTTATATAAAGGTGCCTTTGTATTTCAAAGAACTGGACTCAAACTGTACACAATACAACGCAATAGTGGCTTTAGTAAAGCATAGTTAATTAAATGAAATTTAAATGTATGTACCTACAACTTATCATAAAAGCGGTCGCTCCCTCTGCCATAAACGTATTTAATAAATATTATTGTTTCAGATTTATTGTTTGTTATGACTATGACTTACGTTAGACTTTATAAATGTGCAATGTGTACAGGAAACCTATTTATTGAAGTCCGAGTGACGCGTGACCGAGAGTGTTATTTATTTAATTTATTGTACAACGCAATAAATGAGATTGCCAAACTTGTGTTTTCTTAGATCGCTGTCTAGCCTAGCCAATCTAGCCAGAAATACTGAAAACTGAAAGGAAGCTAAAGAAATTATTATTTTATTCTTCGAAGACGTCTACAACGAACGGGAGTTCTTAATATTGAACTTGGATTCCATATCACCTTAAGTTTTTAACGAGATTAAAATCATCGTAAAATAAGGGATACAATGTTTAAAAATGCAAACAAGAATGAAGTAGTGCACTGTAATCTTTGGTACAAAATAATGTTTTTTTACTAAAAGTTAGAACTCCGTCCATAGGCTGCGATGACCTCTTCCCATCAAGCGGGTCGCAAGACTTTTTGCTTATACGAAGTCGCGAAAATTAATTCACCTGCCACTATAGCCGTCAAAGAGCCGACCAGGTCGGAGCAAAGTAAAAAAAGGACTTATTAACGAATTGTTACGTATTAATTATAATAGTTCGTTGGTCCTAGCATATTTATATTTTGTTTACAGACTTCGCTTACAAAATACAAATATTTGCAAAATACTCTTCAACTAATGATCATGGTTGTCGAGCGATACGAATCAAAACCATCAACGTCCGGGCCTATAGCCTTCAACACGAGGGGAATCAAGTGTCATGTGGTCGAATGTCCTCTAGCGTGTGATGTAGCGCAGAAGGTTCGCTGCCAGCGCGAGCCGATGCCGACAGCGGCGGCGACTCCTCCACGTCTCGCTCGCGCAGCTCGTCGCGCCGCGCTCGGCGCGCTCGGCGCGCGCGGAACTCCGCGAACTGCCGCCCGAGCGGCTCGTCAAGCAAGTCGGGCCGTCGGCGCCGCTCCTCGCTTACTGCTGCATTTGCTAACGCATCCTCGTTGTCTTCGTCTACTTCCTGAAATAAGGCAAATTTATATTTATATCGCTACGTAACACCTAAGCAAAATAATGTAACTTATCCGTACGCTTTTTCCGATTTTCGCAAGATGAGAATGACTGGAAGTTATCATTCGGCATTAGCCGACCATAGCCGCAAAGATATGGACGTCTCCTCACGCCATGCGGCACGATTCTATCCTATCCCTATAACCCCAAGCGCGTAGGTAACATATTGTTATCGTTGTTAGCTATTACTGAACTGATCATTTCAGAAAAAAGCGGAAGTAAAAACTAACTTTTAAAAAACTCTAAAATGTATTCAGGTTTTTCTGATATGTTCATGCAGCTATGCCAGCAATCTGACTGGATATATCCTCTTCTTCGTAAATGTATTGTGCCTGACCTACACTGTTCATGAAATGACATTATCAACATGAAATGAAGAAAAATTAAATAGGTACAAAGTTTGAATGGAACTACGATTGGGTGCTATTTGTACTCTACCCTTGGCTCGTGATCTTGATTCCATGTTGTTGAGTATAAGTAAGTTAGTGGACAGCCACCACATTTAAAGGTTATATTCTATTATATTATATTGTTTATGGTTATCTCATAGAGTGACATTGTTGTTGTGAAAAATGGTTTAAATTTGTAAGACGTTAAAATGTAGCTGATAGAAATAGAAGAGAAATAAAATGATTTAATATAAAGGAACTTTAATTAATTGAGGCATTCAGATCTACAAAGCCAATAGCACGCTTCCACTGCGTCAGATGCGTACGGTATAGTATGTAATAAATTTATTTGAATTTTAGAAAAATTACACAAGATGTCGGCAAACAAAGAATGTAATATTTTAAAATATAATGTGGTGCAATTTTCCGGAGAATCTTTTAACACGTGGGCCTTCCGAATCAAAAGTATTTTACGTGAAAATAACTGTATTGAAGCGATAGAAAATGAGGAGTTTTATAAAAAAGAAATAGCTACACAAAAAAATCTAGAGGCACGAGCCCAAGCTCTAATAATAGCAGCTGTAGCGGATAGCCATTTAGAATATGTAAGAAAAGATTCGGCCTACCAAATGTTTAGAAATTTAGAACAAAATTTTAAAGAAAAAAGTACAAGAAGTAAACTATTTTTACGAAGACAATTAAATGAAATTAAATATATAGAAACAGAGCCTTTAAAACATCATTTTACAAAAATACAAGAAATTTGTACTTCATTAAAAGAGGCAGGAGGAGGAATTTCGGAAGAAGAACAGGTAAATTATATATTATTGTCGATGCCAAAATCATATGAGCCAATAGTAACAGCTTTAGAAACGATTGGAGATTTGAAAATAAATATGGTAATGGATAGATTATTAGGAGAAGAAGAGAAGAGAAAGAATTCGTCACAGGAGAATGAGAATAGACAGAGTGCTTTTAATTGCGGAAAAAGAGGAGTAAGAGATAATTTTGCAGGAAGAGGTAATTATAATAATAGAGGAAGTTATGATAATCGAGGATATGTTCGAGGAAATTACAATAGTAGAGGAAATTATAACAGTCAAGGAAGATATGACGGTCAAGGAAATTATAACAGTCAAGGAAGTTTTAATGGTCAAGGAAGATTTAATGGTCGTGGAAGATTCAATTGTCGAGGAAGATTTAACGGTCGAGGAAGAGAACAAAGAAATTCATATTATATGTATGGTAATAGTAGTAATCAAGATAATGTTGCATTTTTCGGAAGATCTGAAGATTCTGATGACTGGGTGGAATTTATTGTAGATTCTGGATGCTCAGATCATTTAGTTAATAATAAAATTTACTTTTCTCAGTATATAGATTTAAAACAACCAAAATTGATTTCAGCTGCCAAAAATGGTATCTCTCTCCAAGCGGTAGGTATAGGTAACATAGAAACTCAATGTTATGTTGGAAAAAAGTCAACTACATGTACAATTAAAAATGTTTTTTATGTGCCTGATTTAAGAAAAAATTTATTGTCAGTGTCAAAAATGGAGTCAAGTAATTTGTCTGTCACTTTTGAAAGAGGTAAAGTTCGAGTTTATGATTCTTCTAAGTTTTTAATTATGATTGGAAACTCTGACAATTCTCTATATAAAATTTGTATGGAATTCAGTAAGAAAAATTGTAATAACTGTTTTTTATCTAATTCGGATAGTTTGTTATGGCATAGGCGTTTTGGTCATTTAGGTATGAATAATTTAAATGTTTTAACTAAAAATAATATGGTTGACGGATTGAGTGACTTAAAAAATTTAAACCTCGAAAATATGTTATGTGAGACTTGTGTGTTAGGAAAAATGACTAGATTACCATTTAATAAGATAGGTTACAGAGCTAAAAGACCACTTGAGCTAGTGCACACAGATGTTTGTGGTCCTATTACTCCAATTAGTAGAGAAGGTTATAGATATTTTATCACGTTTATTGACGATTACACTCATTTTGTTATGGTTTACCTTATGAAACAGAAAAGTGAAGCTTTTGAAATATTTAGAGAGTACTATTATTATGCTACGAAACATTTTAACTGTGACTTATTAAAATTGAGATCTGACAATGGTAGAGAATACGTAACTAGAGAATTTTATAATTTTTGTAGAAATAACGGAATTCAAGTTCAGTACACGGTGCCATATAATCCTGAAATGAATGGAGTGGCGGAAAGAATGAATAGAACGTTGGTGGAAAAAACTAGGACACTTTTATTAGATTCGCAATTGAATAAAGAATTTTGGGCGGATGCTATTTTGTGTTCTGCATATGTAACTAATAGAAGCCCAACAAAAGGGAAAGATTGTACACCAAGTGAATTATGGGAAGGAAGAAAACCAAACGTGATTAATATGAGAGTTTTCGGAAGTGTTGCTTATAATCATGTGCCATCTCAATTAAGACATAAACTTGATAACTGTGGAAAAAGAATGATAATGATAGGTTATGCTAGAAACGGTTATAGACTTTACGATGAAGATACTAAAAAAGTGGTGATAGGAAGAAATGTAATTTTTGATGAAAAAGAACGAAAAGAAAGACAGAATAATGTAGAACTGGAGTGCCGAGAGGTAAAAGAAGAAGATGTTAACAAAGAAAATAATAATGAAGAAAATGATAATGAAGAATTTTATGAAGCGGAAGATACATTAGAAAAAGATGATAATTCGAAGAAAATTTCTGAAAAAGAACAAATTGTAAGGGAGAAAAGAATAATTAGAAAACCCAAGTGGCAACAAGATTATGTTACTGATTTTGAAGGAAATGAAAATGAAGTAATGTATGCTTTAATGACTGGACAAATAGAAGATACGCCACATACATTTGAGGAAATAGATAAGAGAGAAGATAGTGAGTTATGGAGAAATGCAGTTAAGGAAGAGTTTAATGTTCTTGAAGATAGTGGAACATGGAGGAAAGTAGAAAGAAAGAGAGATATGAAACTTTTAGATACTAAATGGGTATTTACAAAGAAAAAAGTAGGTGATGCAGAGATATGTAAAGCGCGACTTGTTGTTTTGGGATATCAACAAACAGGACATATGGATAATTTATATTCACCTGTATTGAAGATGCAAACATTAAGAACATTATTAGCAGTTGCTGCAAAGAAAGATTTTAAGATTAAACAAATGGATGTAAAAGGAGCTTTTCTTTATGGTCGAATTGATGAAGAAGTTTATTTAAAAATACCTAAAGGATATTATATTGGAAAAGAAGACAATTACGTTTTCAAATTAGAAAAATCACTTTATGGTTTAAGAAAATCTCCGAAATATTGGTATGAGAGATTTACTGAAGCAATGTTGGATTATGGCTTTCAACGTTCTGAAAATGATTATTGTTTATACATGAAAGATAATGTTTATGTTTTATTATACGTTGACGATCTTTTAATTTTCGCGAAGCAGGAGACAGAGATAGGAAAAGTGAAGACGTTTTTGACAACACAATTTAGAATGAAAGATCTAGGTAATACTGACATGACATATTTAGGAATTTCTATTAAGAGACTAGATGACTGTATTTTAGTTAATCAGACAAGATACTTAAAAAATATTCTTAAAATACATGGGATGAGTGATTGTAAAGGGATTGATACACCTATGGATGTAAATTTTAAATTTGAAGATGAAACTATTGATATGAATTATGAAGCTAAATGTAGATCTTTAATTGGTTCTTTGTTATATGTAACAGTGAATTCTAGGCCAGATTTAACGTTCTCTGTAAACTATTTAAGCAGATATCAATCTAAACCAAATTTGACTTTGTGGAAAGCTTTGAAAAGAATTTTGAGATATGTTAAACAAACTTTATATTATAATTTATGTTATAAGAATTGTAATAATATTTCATTAGTTGGTTTTGCTGATGCAGATTGGGGTAGAGACGTTGATAGGAAATCAACTACTGGTTATTTGTTTTTAATTTTTGGTAACACTGTTGTATGGAAATCTAAAAAACAATCTGTAGTAGCTTTAAGTACGACGGAAGCAGAATTGGTAGCACTTTGTGAAGCTTGTGTTGAGTCTTGTTTTGTTATTAAGATTTTAAATGATTTAAATATTGAAGTAAAGGATTTTAAAATTTTTGAAGATAATCAAAGCACTATCAAATCTGTTCAAACTTATGATCAAAGAAAACTGAAGCATTTAGAAATTAAATATAATTTTATAAAACAAAAGGTTGAGCAAGGTTTTGTTAAAGTTGAATATATAAGTACTAATAACCAATTAGCTGATATTTTTACTAAGCCTGTTAGTAAGTTTTGTTTAAAAGAATTTGTTGTTAAGTTAGGAATTTTAAATGTGATGTCTGAGGAAGAGTGTTGAGTATAAGTAAGTTAGTGGACAGCCACCACATTTAAAGGTTATATTCTATTATATTATATTGTTTATGGTTATCTCATAGAGTGACATTGTTGTTGTGAAAAATGGTTTAAATTTGTAAGACGTTAAAATGTAGCTGATAGAAATAGAAGAGAAATAAAATGATTTAATATAAAGGAACTTTAATTAATTGAGGCATTCAGATCTACAAAGCCAATACATGTGTACTCTAGGCGAAACATATTGTCTTTGGTTAGAAATACAATAATAGTGATGAAAAGAAGCATGCGTGATTAACTTCGCGCTACAAGAGTGAATGTGGTCGAGGCCGCGCGCTTGCCTTGATCTCAGCGAAAGTGACGGGCGTGGTGCGGTGGCGCGAGCGCGGGTCGGCGCGCCGCAGCCGCCGCCCGCGCGCCAGCGCAGACGCAGACGCCGGGTACACTGTCTCCATCTGCTCCAGGTAAAATTACTGAAATTATACATTTTAATATCAAATCGGTTTTATTTTTCAAGACTGTGTAATTACTACCTTGTATAAATGACTTGAAAGAATGTTTTTTTTCAGATTTTTATCTATTAAAATTATACATCTTAAGGTTTTCGTGATCAAGGGTCTATTTCATCGCTTTATGATATTAGCATTTTAGGCGATTTCAAGACAAGCACGAAATGCTAGGCTATATCCACAGTTAATAATATAATAAATGTGAAAGTCCGCCACCCTCTCACAAATGAACCACTGAGCCGATTTTACTGAAATTTGGAAAAGATATAGGCAATTTACGATCCAAGGTTAGACTTACTGAGCGGAGCAGCAGGCAGCAGCTAATATAGGTATAATAATGTATTGCTATTAGCATAAGACCTTACTATTCGGGCATTGGCAATACTAGCAAGTAAAATTAGAATTTTTTATCAGAAAGGGCGCCTCGTGTTTGTAATCTTGATACTTATTCTCAGTCCAGGCGATCCCGGAAAATGTAGAGGAGAGCGCCGTTTGTTCTCACTCGATCAGATCAAATCAGGCGCGCACATGGGATCGATCGGGCCGCCGCCGGATTCATTTTAAACTAATCCAATTAAAATTATTTTGCAAGAATTTGGGTGATAAAACATTCGTTATTTGTGTGTACCGAACAAGTTGTTGTGTGCACAAAGCAAAAATCCTAATAATTAGGTTTCTCCGAAATGGCAGTAACTATTTCGACAAATTTTCATAAACATATTGGCTGGGTATGTACTTACCTACTTACTTATTCTGCCGCGTTTTATGAAATGTTGCAAAAATTTGAAGTTTCAAAAATGTTGGAAATTGAACCAGTTTTCGAACCAAATAAAAAGAGATTATACTATGATTATACTATGATTATACTATGATTATACTATGATTATACTATGATTATACTAGAAACTTACAGGAAACTTCTTGTTAGGTAAGATGAGATGCGACAGTCTTGATTGGAAAAATGTTGTTCTTACCTTTGTTATAAAAATAATAGAACACTAAAAAGTTCACTTGTTATAAAAGTATTCACTTATGGGGCATTGGTAATACACATAAACTTTTTCGTTTCCTTCTTCATATTCGGGGATTAATTTAATGGCAACATGCACTAAAGTCAGTACACGTAGTCTGTGATATGAAAACAGATATCCAGATTAGAGATCAGCTGAGTAGGATTGTTCGTAATTATGTAGGTGCACTGTATGCTTCTACTCATTTCCTGCTCCAACAGTAGACTTCATGTCTTGTCTTCCAACATAACACTTGTGTGACGTGCCGCAATGGAAAAGCTGATACGAAACGATAATTTATGAGTTGTATGACCGGAGCGAGGTGTGGACGGACTCTGCAAGTGCTCGATATTTTTTCCCGAGAAATCCGTATGTTTTGGTGTGTGACCGCGATCGCGATGGCGCTATGCCAGCCCCCCCTCGCCGCCCGCCCCGCGTTCTGCGCTGGAGCACACCGCGCCAATAAATTAAAGATAGTTTGGATAAATCATTATACCTCACCGTGTTTATGCCTACGAACTACAAACTTCGTAGAATCTTTACACCTTTACGCCCGGTCGTCATTCATAGTTTTTACTATATTTTTTTAAATTATTATCATTTTATACATTAAAACTCAACGCTTATTATTTTTAACGACAACTGAACAGTCTGTGTACTTACTTAAAATTTAATGACATCTTGTGAAGATAGTCGGAGTCGAAGTAACTTTCTGCACTGTCGATATTTTGTTACGTGCCGGACCATAGCCCGATTGTAAACACTCGGAGAAAATAAAATCACTGAACTATACGAACTTGAATTGTTTGACGTCACTTTGGCTGCCAATTTATGAATTTTACAGTCAATACAACAGTCGTAAAGCGTTGGCCATACACATATACAATTTTAGTTAGAGACTCGCAATGAACATAAACAAATGGAAACACATAATACCCTGGGCGTGTGGGCTAACTTCTTCACTTTCAAATAAAAGTTTAGTAAAATTGTGCTCCTGCGTGTTACACCCTTACACCTACGATACGATACGATTACGACGACGTTATCTTTCCTTTGTTTTATTAACACAAGATATTTTGGTGATGATCATTGGTTGGCTTTAAAATATTATATTGTACTTACTAGTTTCCAGATAAAGTAGGGCGCGCACATCTACAAAGACGCACGTGTCTATTTACGTCATTATCCCTGCCATTGTTCAACTATAAAAAGGGCCAAAGGGTTGAACGTGCACCTCCGCCATCATCAGGCACCCTAGAACGTCACTTAGAAATAAGTTGACGCTCTACAAGACCTGCATCCGCCCCGTCATGTCCTATGCCAGTGTAGTTTTCGCACACGCGGCACCCTCCCATTTGTACAAGTTGCAAGTCATCCAAAGTAGGCCCCCTGGTTCGCGCGCAATGTAGACTTACACAGAGACCTAGAGCTTCCCTCGATGGTCCGCTATTTTAAAGAGTGTTCGGAACGTTTCTTCGAACGCTCCTCCACCCACCCAAATCCGCTAGTCAGGCGCGCGCCCGAGTATAGGATAAGTACAGCTAATTTCCGTCGCTACCGGCACCGCCGGCCGCGGCATGTTCTTACAGATCCAGACGACCCCATTACGGTTGCTAATCCCCCTTCCGAAAACTCACGAGGTAATCGCAGGGCCCAGGGTATTTCGAATAGCAGAAACCGCAAAAAGGACAGCAATACATGGTGTATTGCCGTCCTACTTGACACCACCCGCAAAGCGTCCGTTAAAACTCCTTTTAAGTTCTAGTCTCCTAGTACAATTCAAACTTGTGCCTCAAAATGTTTCAAAAACATATCTAATTTTCCTTTGAATACGCCATTGATGACGAAACCGCGCGCGCGAGCTCGCGCGCTCCCCCTATATCGGCGGACGATGCGACCTTGACACTACTCACTTTTTACTGAACACTTTCAATAGGTACTAATCTTCAACACATTCGTCCTAGATTTAATAATAAATCACAACACTTGAATATGTCGCCTTTGAAGAAGCCGCGCGCGCGCGCGCACCCCCTATAGCGGTGGACGATGCGACCTTGACACTACACAATTTTTAATAAGTCGACTCGAATATATATATATATATATATATATATACATATATATGTACTTTTATATATTATTAGAAAAAAAATATTGTAAGAAACAATAATGGTAAGCCGATCTGGCATGATAGGGACCAACACTGTTCAAATGAGTTTCTTTCCGCATTTCTTCGTAATTCGGCGTAGACCGGTATGTCCGAGTATGCCGCTCACTACGACAAGCGGCTGACAGGTCACCGTCACATGTTCCAACAAACATCATCATAATCTACTACTACACTACGTACACTACTAATTAGTGACAAAAAACAAACAAAAAACAAAGTCTGTTTCGACACGACGACAATTTGAAATAAAATATCACGTCATAACACGTCGGCGTTTCTCAATCGACTGATGAAAGGTAACTACTTCCAGCAGTCCAGGATTCCAAAATGTCTGTCCGCCTAGTTCCTATTTAGAATTCCTCGCGCTAAATGTGAAAGGACCATAGATTGGTGTGTTTCTTCCCCAGCCGCGTCAGAGCCGAGGGTCCACTTGCCTACTTTTTCTTTTACTCTTCGCACTGTATATTGTTAGACCATCATTGCTAAAACCGCTTTTCGAGATTACTCTAAAATGCAGCACCTAATAGTAAAAAAATAAAATAAAGTATGTGAAAGGTATACCATGTATACCATACCATACATCGCGATACTTAAGATTTTCTTTTAAATTATTAACATCAATAATGATTTATTTCATTAATTGAAAAACGTAAACAACAAACTACAAAGATTTCACATCAAACTTTTTTATGAGTACCTAAGTAGGTAATAATAAAACATACAGAACCATGGAATCGACACTAAAAATAATAGGCAATATTTCATTCCATCCATCTCTTTCTATCCTATTTCTTTCACATTCACATAGGCGCACTTATTATTTTAAAGATCAGATTCGCAGAAGAGATATT
This sequence comes from Plodia interpunctella, assembly GCF_027563975.2. NCBI lineage: Eukaryota > Metazoa > Arthropoda > Insecta > Lepidoptera > Pyralidae > Plodia > Plodia interpunctella. The sequence continues at coordinate 73,465 of NC_071313.1, forward strand.
TCCTAAATTGTACCTAATTGTTTACTTTGAAATAATTTTAAAAGTTGAATTGCTTCAATTGTCAATAAGATAAAATTTCTTATTATTGATTTTACTTACGTTCCGTAAAAGCGATCTTGTAAGTATTTCATAATTAAAAAGTTAACATTATATATATATATGCTTCAACAATCGTATTGCCTTTGACAAATTTTTATGACAAACAACTGACACTGACAGTGACTGTCAATGTCGTCAAATAGGATCGTAAATAGGTACCGTACCGAGCATCCAATTGAGCATCCGATCGAACGTCCCGTCTCGACTGATAAAATATTTCTTTTCGATTTAATGAACAAAGCAAAGAGTATGTAATTCACTACGTGAATGAATTCTATTCTGTTTCTCTGAAAATATTGTTATTTTTTATGTAGGTAATCGTTGCATTTTTTCCTCACCATAGAATTTTAACAAAGCGTTCACCATGAGTTATATGTTAGGACATTTACACAATGGCTGGCAAGTTGACCAAGCTATACTATCTGAAGAGGACCGTGTCGTGGTAAGTTAGGTTTGCTTTGGTATATTGTGGTTTAGGTAACCTAGATCTTTAGAGTATACCTACTAGCCTATAGGCTATTTTTTAAACTCTTACAACTAATATTATAAATGCGAAAATAAGTTTGTTAGCTCTTCACGCATTATCTACAGGACCGATTGTTATGAAATTTGGTACATGGGTAGAAAATAAACTGAAATAACACAGGGTACTTTTTATCTTAAATACCCACGAGAGCGAAGCCCCGAGGCGCAGCTAGTACAGTATAAAGATTGCGATAACTAAGGTCTAAGATAACGCAGAGCCTGTTCTTTTTTAGGAAACATAATGACAGTTATAATGACATATTCTAATTTCCATTCCAGGTTATTAGATTTGGCCATGACTGGGACCCCACATGCATGAAAATGGATGAAGTCCTCTACAGCATTGCAGAAAAAGTAAAGAATTTTGCTGTTATCTACCTTGTAGACATCACAGAAGTGCCAGACTTTAATAAGATGTGAGTAAACCCTTCTTAAAATCCCATTTCCTTTGATGACAATTCAGTTGTATCATTTTACTTTAATTTAAAGTTTTGCTTCTACTTACAGGTACGAGTTGTACGACCCATGCACAGTGATGTTCTTCTTCCGCAACAAGCACATCATGATAGATTTGGGTACCGGCAACAACAACAAGATCAACTGGCCGCTCGAGGATAAGCAGGAGATGATAGACATCATAGAGACCGTGTACCGCGGCGCGCGTAAGGGTCGGGGTCTGGTCGTCTCACCCAAAGACTACTCCACCAAATACAGATACTAAATAGTGGTTATCAGTGTTAGTATTCTAATAAGAGCGTTGTTTTAAATGTTCTGATTTGTAAATACCTATTGAGACATGTTGCATTATGATTCTCAATGTCATTACATATTTGGTGAGTGAATGTGTAATAAGCTTGTAAAATTTATAAATGGACTATTTTAATATTTAATAAATAATTATTTTATGTATGACATTGACCTTTCAATAAAGACCTAATTTGGGCTGTCGACAAACAGTTCTCTGAACTTGAGCAGTTTCATACAGTGATACTTAGAAAATAATGAGAAAATAACAATTCAAAAAAATTACTCAAGTAGGTACATTAATTTTTGAAATACATATACTCAAGTCTAACCTAATACATATTCTACAAATTAAAGTTTTTAAAAAACGTTTTCTAAACGTATAACTACCAAATAGCCTCAAACCCATCTAATATTATAAATGCGAAAATAAGTTTGATTTAATTAATTAGGAAGGAAGACCATAAATTATCATGTTTAGCTAACTGTCAGACTGAGGGTATTTCTCTAAAATAATGCGCAAAGCTTCCAATGAACAAGTACTAAGGTATCACTGGGATAACCTCTGATTAGTATCATCCATTATTAACGCTCAAATACTACTTAGCATGTAGAGGTTCTCACGACCAAAAAATCCAGGGTCATTGCCCATACGTCAGGCCTACCCACCGCGGCAAGAATCCGTGCCCCGTCTCGCACACAGCCGTACGGTAGCGGTACGTCTACTGATCCACGAACAGCACAGAACTCTTATCACGCAGCTAGTCATGACCACAATAGAATACCACAAGCATGTTCTCTCACTGACTACACAGCCACTTTATAGTGATTTAATCTCGAAGCAATATTAACAAAACAATAAATAAATAACACTGACAACTGAATATTTTCATTCTACCAAACACAAACTGTCATGTCAATATGAATCGTGTTTTAAATTAAATCAGTTGACAAACTAGATGGCGCTAGTAGTCACTTTTAATCATGGAAGTAATTAATAGGTATTAATTAAATCTAACACCAAAGAGTATGGAGATTCTCTATGGTACCTTTCATCGCGGAAAAAGCTATTGTTCCCGTGGGATTTGCGAAAAACCTGTATCCTATTATAGGTGGCGCTAATTGATAACATCGTATGGTAATTGGTCGAGGGGGTAAGCCTAGATATAGCCCCTCCATTCCAGCAGTACTTGATGTTATAAACAAATATACAACGGTCCCCGATCGTAGATGTTAATAAAACTTCAAAAGTTCACTTTAGAAATGTAAGTTTTATTCAGTCTTGAACAGACGATCTCGTAGGGCGCGTAAAGGGCGGGCGCGGCGCGGGGGCAGACTAGAGCGCCGCGTCCGGGGGCGAGGGGGAGGGGGGGGCTCTCAGTGTTCGGGCGGCGCGGGGTCCTTGGGGTCGCGGCGCCAGTCCATGGTGCCGGGCCCCCAGATGGAGGCGAGCGAGCGGAAGGGGTCGTAGGCGCGGGGGGCGGGGCGCGCGGGGTCGCTGAAGCCGGGCGGCGGCCGCACCGGGTCCGCCGCGCCCCACAGCCACGCGGGCGGCGCGCGCGGGCTCAGCGGCGCGCCCGCGCCCCACACCGACCCCACCGACCCCACTGACCCCACTGACCCCACCGACCCCAGCGAGCCGTAGCCCGCGCTCGGAGCGACCACGGCGCTCGAGCCGCCCAGCGGGTTATCTTCTGGAAAATACATTACTAATTAATTACACTGCTTCATGTTATGCCTAATTTATGGACCTTATCAAAACAGTGACCCATTCGTGTACGGAGCAAACAATATACAGAAATGGAGAGAAGATCCCATTCCAGCACCATGGCATGACCACGACCACTGTTTGAGTCACCAACTACGAAGAAAAATCACAGAGATAAATGGGGAGCAATGTATTTAAAAAGTTTAAGATAGCCAAATAGTCTCGCTACAGTTACCTCTGAAGACGCTGCAGTCTTGCGTCCAGGTGGGCGAGGCGTCGTTGAAGTAGAAGAGCGAGTGCTGCGCGCGCTCGGGCCGCCGGCGCACGTCCGACCCGATGGGAGCCAGCGGCGCCGGCGCCGGCGACAGGCGGCCGTTACAGGGGGCCACGCCTGCGACAAACACGTAAACGTGGACTATTCGATAAAAAAGTTTTTCATGTTCCATTTTCTGGAATTAATTTTCAAAAGTTTTTTCAAAAATGACATTAGAAAACAAAGCGATGTATTAATTTGGTAGCGAGATTTTAATATTTGTGGCACGAATAGCATAACAGATATGAATAGCGTAAAATTTATCGCTATAGTCTTAAAATTTAAACTCATTTTGTGCCACAGGTCCATTGCTCCGTTAGGCTCGGTCGGCAGTTCCGATGTAATGTCCACGCACGTCAATATTGTTATCGCAACGGAGGACAGCGGAGCAATTAGGCCGCGGCGGCATTAGTGATAGAAGCGGCAGTCACCTTCAGCGACGACGGAGCTCCAGGTGGCGCCGCGCCGCAGCGCCGCGGGCGCGCGCGCGTCCGCGGGCACGTCGCGCGCGCGCGCCGGCGTGCTGGGCGCGCGCGCCCCGCGCTCGCCGCCCGCGCGCCTCCGCACGCTCTTCTCCTGTTATACCGTAAGTAACATTATGTTCTCGTGTCCATCGACATGCACTCAGCAGTACAGTGACAGTAACACTTTATTTATTGCTTAATTGTTTCACAGGTAACAAATGAGTGGCACCCTGCACGGTCACAGTGAGCATAAAGGCAATAAAATCGCGTGATAATAATGTACTTTACGGTCACGCTGAAAAAGGCAAGTCGATCGTACACCGAACAAACGTTTATTAAAAAAATAAATGAATAAATAAATAAATATTTACCGATTCTATTCCACAGCCATTAATATCATTTAAAAGATAAAGTAAAATAAAATGACGATTGGCACGAAAAAGTCACAAAATGTCCTTGTGTGATATAACAAGGCGTACCTTCCTGGCGTGGTGTCGGGGCGGCGCGCGCGCGCGCGCAGCGTCGCCGGCGGGCGCGCGCGCGGGCGCGCGAGGCGGCGCGCAGGCGGCAGCGCGCGCACGCGGGGCTCCGCTCTCCTCCCCCGCGCGCGCCGCGTCGCCCGCCGCCGCCTCCAGCGGCTCCGGCTCGTCGCGCTCCTCGCCCGGGGACGACGAGTCCGACCCTAAAGGTGGAACATCGGTTATCTATCTCGCATATGAGCATTTTCCCAGGGTCCGTTTTCGTATATTTTCGTTTCCACTATTATAAAAATGAGGCTCTTCTCTCAACAGTCGAAGGAACTTCAACTACTAAATTAGTTGTCGCCCGCAGCTATAACAATTTAAAATTTCATCAAAATCAGCCCAGTGGTATAGCCGTAAAAGCGACAATTACGTACATTTACAATATTAGTACGATAAAACCATAAATTTTCGGAAACGTCTCGAAATTATCGTTCTCACATTCGAAACGATCGGACCTCTACGATGCGATCCTCTCGCAACTCAACCACTAGCTACCGGACAACTCAAATTCAAAGGCTGACGAGATTTCTGTATCGAGTCAATAGTTAAATGTCGTCGTTGAATAGTGAGCGGCAGATGACCTGTGGAGCCGACGTCGTCGTCGGGCGTGGCGCAGGCGCGGGGGGCGGGCGCGGGCGCGGGCGCGGGCGGCGGCGGCGAGTCCTCCGCCTCCTGCTCCGCGTCCGCGTCCTCGCTCGAGTGGTCGTCCGCGCGCCCCAGCACCTGCATTATTCATATCTACCTTACTCATTTGTGAAGTGAAAATAAGCAGCTCATATATCATATACTGTATGAAGGTTTTTATTTTATTTTTTAAATACATATTTGAGTGTGTATAATCTGAATCCTGGAATCATGGAAAGTAAAGATGTGGTCTACACGCAAGCTCAAAAAATACCTATTCGTTAACTATACACTAAAATCAACATTGGAATAGTATCCAATACGTTACCTCAGCCCGCCAGCGCTCGAAGGCGCGCCTCTCCGCCTGCGGGTCGAGGGGCGCGGGGGCGCGGCGCGCGCGCTTGCGGCGGGGCGGGGGCGGCGGCGGCGGGGGCGGGGGCGGGGGCGGCCGCTCCTCCGCGCGGCACTCCGCCGCCACGCCGCGCAGGTCCAGCGGCGCGCGGGCGGCCGGCGCCTGCGCAGGGACACAGTATTGATAGGCTCTAACGCGAGTCGCCTCGCCGCTAGGGGCGAGATGTTGCAGGCGCTCATAAGCTGTACTGACCATTCCGTCCGTCGGATTCTAATTTGTTGTAAAAATATATATAATATGTTATTTTATTTCAAATCCTACTTCGAATATAAAATTAACTACACATATACACTTAAGCTATTTGTTAAAATTAAAACTAAAATAATAGATATTAAATTAATTTCAATAAAAAATTGACACTACATCGCCGTCGTCGTGCGGTAAAGTTCTATAAATATTGTTTTTGTATTTGATAATCTCCCGAAGCAAACGTTGCAATAAGACTATCTGACCTGTGGTCTCTGCGCCTGCGCGCGACGCAGCTCGCGCTCGGCGTCGAGCGCGGCGGCGGCGAGCACGAGCGCGAGCGCGAGCAGCGCCAGCAGCGAGCCCCCGGCGCGCGCGCTGGCCTCCCAGCCCGCGCGCGGCTGCTGCGCGCCGCACGCCGCCAGCAGCCGCGCCGGCACCAGCCCCGACAGCGACCACTCCGCTACGCCCATGTCGGTCCACACCTGCGTGCCCGACTACACGTTACCGACATTTTACAGGTGTAAACACTAATCCATACAGAGCAGAATCACAAACGCTTATTATAGTTCGTCAATGTCGAGCAGTTCACGCATCACAAGTTAGAAATCAATTTTCCTTGTAACAATATACAGACATCCACCTGTAAGACAGCGGGCACCCTGGCCAGCGTCCAGTCGGTCTGGAAGGCGAGCGAGAGCGCGCGCGACTCGTTGGGCTGCAGCGTGAGCGCGGCGCAGGGCCACAGCTTGAAGCCGCGCGCGGCGCACGCGGCGCCGCTGAGCCGCCAGTCGCGCAGCGCCACCGCCACGCGCCCCGTGTTGCGCGCCACCACCGTGCGCCGCACCTGCCCCAGCCCCGCCTCGCCGCACTGCGTGATCTGGGGACGTGTGCTCTGTCATTACATATTCACGTGGAAGCCTTATCATTTTCTAAGGTTTATTTAGTACGCTCTCCTCGAGTTTCTAGCCGTCACAGTCACAAATGAAACAGGGACGACACAAGGATGAGAGAGAGAATATATCTAAACACATTTCCATACACTTTTAAGTGTATATAATGGAACAAAATAATTGTGTTCCTCTCGTTTGTAAAGTAAAATGTAATTTTCTGACCTCAAAGGTGAAGGAGGAGTGCCGGCCGGGGCGGCGGCCGCCCAGCTCGAAGCTGGGGTACACGCCGTAGCCCCACACCTGCACGCTTTCCAATATTGTCAAATTGTTCCTGAAATCAAGATACACGTTATAACCGACCACATTTAACCGATTATACTTAAACCTCTATACATTGTTAACGGATGAGATGCCTTCCTGGGATAAGTCTTTACTATAATTGTTTCAGTGTTTGTCTTTATTGTCGTCATTTTATATGCAACAAAGTTACATCAAATAAAAATAAAATAAAAAACAAACAAACACTTCGAAAACGTATATGAAAAAGTCTGTCAGAACGTCACCAAAACTAAAAGAGGTGTTTATTCTGATTTTGTGAAAAATATGAGTTGTGTAACATATTTTCACCGTAAGTAAAACTTGGCGGCGAGCGGCGCGGCGACTTTGGGCGCGAAGTTGACGACCAGCTCGATCTCCGCGGCCGGCGACATCAGCAGCGGCGGCAGCCCCGTGTCGTTCCGCTCCGCTCGCTCGTCGCGCTCCACTCGCTCGCTCGTCTCGTTCCACAAGCGAACCTCTCCCTTCACCACATGCCACTCGGTCAGAGTGAACGCTTCCGGAGCCCATGTGCATTCTAAACATTGAGGCTTCTCTTCCCAACCCTCGCTGAAAGGAAAACATTTATAAGGTTCTCGCGAAAACACATTTATGCCGAACCACTCAAAATGTAAAGGAATTATGTCTCAACAGGACGTTTTAAAGCTCACATTCGAAGCGGTGCTATGACCTTTCCCGATGTGTGAAACGTCGACAGGTGTACTCACAGAGTGGGCTGGTGCCAGATGTCGTGGTGCGCGCGCGCGTGCAGCAGCAGCGGGCGCGAGGAGGGGTTGCGCAGCAGCAGCCGCAGCGCGCGCGCGCCGCCCACGCCGCACAGCGCTGGCGCCGCGCGGCCCGCCCACAGCCGCGGCCAGATCGACAGCACCGACACCGACACAGGGATCTGCACCACCTACAGTGGGAGACCAAACGTTGTAACACAACTTCATGGAGTCGTCGTCGTTCGTTTAAATCGAAGACATGCTTTATTAACTTTTTTTGTACTACCGAGCAGACGAACATACATGCGGCCCACCTCATGGTAAGTGGTCACCACAGATTATGTTGATGGGCTGTGGTGACCACTTTCCATGTGCCGCATGTGACACTGGTATTGTAGATCACATTCATCACTTTGGTCTACAAAATCGGAGGTGTCACACGCGCGGTGCATACTTTGTGACTGTGGAGCCCACAAACAGTTTGAATAGAAACAACGCGACGCGACGCGCGCTCCGTTCAGCGCGCTCCCCACCACCGCGCGAGTTGTGCCGTGATGCGAATTACGTGTGCAGTATCAATGTTGTACTATAAATATATGTAAATATTGTAAAATAAATTATTCTACTTCCATTCTTCTCATTGGCATTTTATTTCGAGTAGTCTAAGCACACTACAATTGGTGACCCCGAAAAAAGAAGAAATCTCATAAAAATAGAAAAGAAAGAAGAATTCTCTGACGCGTCCTCCTCTCCGGAAGCGGTTGCAAAGGAAGTGTCAACGATTTCTCTACAGTCAAGAATACCGCCGTTTTGGCGAGCCCAACCTAAGCTGTGGTTCGCACAATTTGAAGCCGTGGTATCTTCATACAAGACCAGTGAAGATCAAAAATATAATCTCGCTGTCGCCGTGTTAGAGAGAACAGACATCGAACAAGTGAGCGATATCATCTGCAATCCACCATCCACTGGAAAATATCTAGCGCTGAAGAAGAGACTATTGTCGGTGTACGAAGAATCCGAATCCAAGCAATTCCAAAAGCTGCTAGGAGGATTAGAGCTGGGAGAACAGAAACCTTCTCAACTTCTTCGTGTAATGCGAGATTTATCCGGAACAAAAGTCGCCGATGACGCCCTGAAAGTTCTGTGGATGGGACATTTGCCGTCGCAAGTACGAGCCGTGCTATCTGTCAGCACAGAATCCTCGCTCGACACCATGGCTACGATGGCAGACAAGATGATGGAGCACACAGAACAAGCGGTAGCAGAAGTCCGTGAAGATTCAACCCCTAGAAGCAGCAGTGAAACGCAAAACAACTTGCAATTTCAAGTCTTAAGCAAACAAATAGAAAAGCTTACACTTGAGATTGCCGCTCTCAAAGAAGGTCGGTCCAGATTTCGTGGTCGTCAACCCTTTAGAAACCCACGCCAGAACAGATCATCAACCAGATCGAAGTCGAGAAACGGAAGAAAACCAGGTGACCCAAAATGGGAATGCTCGTATCACTATCGCTTCGGTGATAAGGCCAGAAAATGCCAGTCACCCTGCGCTAGGCGACGGTCGGAAAACTAGAAGCAACATCGACGGTGGCGGGCGTTGGTGTTACTAAAGGGAGTAACCGCCTCTGCATCAGGGAGCTGAACACGAAAGAGCGTTTTCTCGTAGACACCGGCGCAGACATATCTGTATTAGCAGCGAAAAACAGAAACCAAACTCCGAGCAACACCTACAAGTTGTACGCAGCGAACAATACGCCGATACGAACCTACGGAGAGAAAACTATAAATCTCAACATAGGCCTTCGTCGCACATACAAATGGACATTCATCGTTGCAGACGTACAGACATCCATACTGGGCGCAGATTTCTTACGAAGTCACAAGTTACTCGTCGATCTACATCAAAAGAAACTCATAGACAGCGTCACTGATTTGAAGATAGAAGTCATAGAAACAACAAGCAATCAGCCCACAGTATACATCATAGACCAAAATCACATATATCAAGATATCTTAAAAAAATATCCCGAAGTACTACGCCCGATGTCAGTGAAGGAACCAGCAAAACACAGCGTCACACATCACATCGAAACCGCCGGCCCCCCACTCTTCGCCCGGCCTCGACCCCTCCCACCCGACAAGTACAAAGCGGCCAAGATTGAATTTGAGAAAATGATGGAGATGGGTATTTGCCAACCATCCAAAAGTCCATGGGCGAGTCCATTACACGTCGTCACAAAGAAAAATGGCTCACTTCGTGTGTGTGGAGACTACAGAAGACTTAACGCCGTGACTGTACCCGATCGCTACCCCATACCGAGAATTCAAGACTTCACATACAGATTGCACAATAAGAAAATATTTACGAAATTAGATTTAAAAATGGCATATTATTGGATCCCAATTCGAGACGAAGATAAAGCAAAGACAGCCATCATTACACCGTTCGGACTCTTCGAATTCAACTGCATGACGTTTGGCCTACGAAACTCTAGCCAAACATTCCAAAGATTTATGCACGAGGTACTACGAGGCTTGGATGACATCGTCTACTCATTCATCGACGATTTATTAGTATTTTCAAATAATCCGGATGACCACAGAAGGCACGTAGAACTTGTCCTGGAACGCCTAAGTAAATATGGAGTATCGTTAAACATCGAGAAATGTGAATTCGGAAGAAACAAGATTGAATTCCTCGGTTATCAAGTCTCAGTGGAGGGGATAACACCGACCGAAGAGCGCACTCACGCCATCTCTAACTATCCGAAACCAAACACGGTGCAAGATCTTAGAAGATTTCTTGGCATGGTCAACTTCTATCGTGACTGCCTACCTCATCAAGCCGAACATCAACACGAATTAAACAAATACTTACATAACGCCAAGAAGAACGACAAGACACCGATAGTATGGACAACTGAAGCCGAAACAGCTTTCGATATATGCCGACAAAGCGTTCTCGAAGCTACTACGTTATCACATCCAGTACCCGGTGCACCGTTATCTTTGTTGACCGACGCGTCTGACTGCAGTTTGGGCGCAGTGCTACAGCAAAAAGAAAATGAAGTATGGAAACCACTCGCATTTTTCTCGAAGTCAATGAGCGAGACGCAACGGCGATACAGCGTGTACGATCGCGAATTACTAGCTATGTACACCGCTGTCAAACACCTACGACGTCTTATAGAGGGGAGCGAAGTGACCATTTACACCGATCACAAACCTCTAGTAAACGCCTTAACAAGACCGCCGAGCAACAGTGACACACCGAGAAGAGAGAGACAACTACATTATATCAGCCAGTTTTGTTCAAGAATCAAGTTCATACAAGGAGAAAAAAATCTAGCAGCCGATGCCATGTCACGCATAGAAGAAATAGATCTACTCACATGCATAGATTACGAAAAATTATCACAAGAACAGAAAAGAGATATCACCCTACAAGATTTGAAAAATCATCCGAAATTAACTTTTGCCGACACAATTCTGACAGGCGTCACTCAACCTATCACGTACGAGACATCGACAGGGAAAAATCGACTGTATCTACCACAAGCTTTTCGTTATGCCGCTTTCAAAGCGCAACACGAATTAAGCCATCCAGGAATACGCACGACGAGAAGAATAATGACTTCAAAATATTTTTGGCCGTCTATAAACAAGGACGTCGGAACATGGGCCAAATCCTGCATTGGTTGTCAGCGTGCGAAGATTCATAGACATGTCGTCAGTCCCTTAGGCGAGTTTTCACCGGCAAGAAGATTTGAACATGTACATACAGACATCGTTGGACCTCTACCGATCTCGCAGGGATACCGCTACCTCGTCACAATCATCGATCGCAACACGAACTGGATGGAAGCGATACCGGTCAAAGAAATCACCGCCGAGATTGTTGCTCAAGCAGTCTATGAAGGATGGATATCGAGATTTGGATGTCCTTTACGAATCACCACGGACCAAGGACGGCAATTCGAGTCATCATTGTTCAATGCACTAATGAAGAAATGTGGCATAAGGCGCATAAGAACTACAGCCTATCATCCTCAAGCCAACGGAAAAGTGGAAAGATTCCATCGCACATTGAAGGCGGCATTGATGGCAAGAGAGGCCAGTACAAGGTGGATAGAAGATTTACCTACAGTTTTGCTTGGCATACGCACTGCACTACGTGACGACAACACTAGTCCTGCACTGATGACGTATGGTTCTACGCTACGAGTCCCGTTCGATTTCTTTGTACCTACAAAGTCAAAGAATGAAGACGCCCAATTCATCCGCCAGTTCACAGAAACAATGTCAACTCTATCACCTGTACAGAGAATAATCGCATCGAGTAAGAACCTCTTCGTATATAAGGAATTATCAACATGCAGTCATGTATTCGTCCGCAATGACACTGTGAGAAGCCCCTTGATAGCGCCATATGACGGTCCATACAGAGTGATAGAGCGAAACAACAAATATTTCAAGATTGAATTGCCACTTCGAGCATCCAATATATCCATAGATCGACTCAAACCGGCACACATAATCAAGCAAGATGACGACGTAGCGGCAAACGCGCAACCGAGCCATCCCCACTCCTCGAAACCCGCACCAGCAACGAGTACATCTCAGCGCTCACTATCTGCTCACACGCCGAGTGCGCCGCAACCACGTATTGTCAAGCCGGGAAAACAGGAAACAACAACTATGCCGAAGATATCAAGACATGGAAGAGTAATCAAACCTTGTGTACGCTTCGCTTGAAGGGGGATAATGTGGAGCCCACAAACAGTTTGAGTAGAAACAACGCGACGCGACGCGCGCTCCGTTCAGCGCGCTCCCCACCACCGCGCGAGTTGTGCCGTGATGCGAATTACGTGTGCAGTATCAATGTTGTACTATAAATATATGTAAATATTGTAAAATAAATTATTCTACTTCCATTCTTCTCATTGGCATTTTATTTCGAGTAGTCTAAGCACACTACATGACCTTTCTTTTGCCACAGTACCCTGTAAGCACACTGCCTCTCCCACTCTTTAAAAACACGACCATGCAAGCACGGCTATTTGGCATTTGTACCAAGTTCTACTTCTGATAACTATTATATTTTCGCTTGAAGTCCAAATTTTAATTTCTATGCAGGCATATCAAGAGCAGTTCACAATCCCACTGACCTCAGTGGTGTGCACGTAGACAGTGAGGTTGGCGTGCTTGTGCATGGCGGCGGTGGCGGCGGCGAGGCGGCGCTCCAGCAGCGCCAGGTCGCGCTCCAGCGCCGCGCGCCGCGCCAGCGCCGGCATCGACCGCAGCCGCGACGACCACGCCACGCCCTCTGACACACGAACACGGGCTTTGACTTACTGGTCTGAGCGTTTACCCCGATGCTTCCGCGGCCGTTAAGCGTCGGAGCCTAGGGTCCGCTTTTCCACTTTTTCATCTCCACTTCAGACTGCTATTTAAGAATCCGGAACTAGCTCAATATATCAATCATATTATTTACATTTGAAAATGGGACTCATTGGCTGTAGAGTGTAGTTTGTTTCATCCGACTGTCAATTGTTTTCATTGTGTGGCGCCATTTAAAAAATTGCGTAACATTATCATAATGGATTTACCTCGAGCAAATTTTCGTTCGATGATTTATTATGATTTTCGACGTGGTTTTACACGATCATCGATGTCGAACAGCAGTAGATCAATCAACTCAGTTCGACAACTTAGTTTGGGGATTAAGCACCATCGAAAACAACTGTGTGTCACTGATTTAGTAAGTTTATGGACGAATTTAAATATGGTCTAAATCAGTTGTTGAACCACGAAACATCGACGTAGTGCGTGAACTAATAATGCGTCATGATACATATAGAGATAGAGGCGTCCTCGGGCATTAGTATGAGGAGTATACATAAGATATTACAAGAACAGTTGGCTGCAATAAAGACACAAGCTAGGCTCACCCTCGGAGAGCAGATCTAGCCCCGTGTAGCAGTCGGGCGCGCAGAGGCGCTCGGGCGCGTAGTGCAGCGTGCCCACCACGTGGCTGCCCGCATTGATCTCCGCCTCCGGGTCCAGGCTACACAACAATACTGGAAATTAGCGCCTGATAGAGCCAGCTCTAGTCTGAACCTTCCGGCGATCACTATCCTACATCTTGAGTGTCGATGGCATGGCAGGCAAAAATACATTACTAGTATTATATACCAAATTCTAATTCAATAAATTCTCAAAAATTAAGCTAAAAGCTGAATTTCAAAAATTTCACCCAAAACTCAACACAAATAAGTTAATTATTACAGAATGAAAGATCATGTATACATTAATGTACATGATATACTCACGTGACGTAGAGCGCGGCGTCGCGCACGGTGACGTCGGTGACGCGCATGCGCGCGGCCATCGTGCTGTGGATCTGGATGGGGATGCTGGCCGGCGCGTACGGCGCGCCTTGCTGCGACACAACACTCTCTCACTACTTGTCATGTCCACTAGTTGGCTCTAGACTTAAGACGTTGTACGCTTTATTCATTTCGCGCGATAAGTCTGTTTTGTTTTGTAAGGCGTCAGTCACAGAGAGATAAAAATTCATATGGAGTGACAAAAGAACAGTGTATAATGGTAACAGTATTTTAAGCTATTAGAATAATCTGTGTACGATGGTTTAGTGAACGGCACGATCACCATATGTCGCTCGCCCCAGTGCAGCCAGGCTCGTGCACTCACCATAAACCGGATCATGTCCCCCGCGCGCACGAGCCCCGCGCGCGCGCGCAGCGTGACGCGCGCCGACGCGGCGCAGTGCTGCGAGCTCACTGAGACGCTGCCCGCGAGCGCGCCCGCCCGCGCCGGCGCCACCACCACCAGCCACGCGCGCAAGTACTGCCCGCCTTCTACGCAGCGCTGGGGGCAATGAGTTCAATTGTAACTTGCTGTGAGAAAATACGATGAACCCAAACCAAGAAACAAAATAAACACGCGGTGCGTTCGTAAACAAAAATGTTAGGTTTAATAGATTGTTAATGTGGATAGTGTGATCGCTGTACTCACGGAGTGGTTGGTGTGCGGCTCGAGCGCGAGGTCGCCGCCGCGCAGGTCGCAGTGCAGCGCGGTGACGCAGAGCGGCGCCGCGCCCGTGTTGTGCAGCAGCAGTGAGACGCGCCGCGTGCTCGACGTGCTCAGCGTGCCCAGCCGCAGCACGCCGTCCGCGCTGTTCGGCCACTCCCACTCCTGCACCAAGCGATAATGTATTTCCACATGTGTGTATTATGAACGTATACAAAATAAATCAAATTTAAAAAACAAAAGTCAAAGTCAAAAGTCATTTCACGCATTCAAAAAAGGGATGTGCAGATTAGAAAAAACGATATTTATAATATTTGAATATAATATTTTGTCCCTCCTCACATGGCCAACCCAATTTGCCACTTTTTATGACTTTAACCGGATTGCAACCAATCACTAGGCAACGGGTTAAGCTGAGTTTGAATAAAGTTTCCAATAAGCAAGGATAGATGAGAAGGTCAGAGACGCACCAGTTTGAACTTGCCGGGCGCGAGGCGCACGGGCAGGCGATGCGCGGCCACAGCGCTGCGCACGAGCAGCGCGGCGCTGAGCTGCGCGTCCTCGGGCGGCGCGCGGCGCAGCCGCAGCCGCGCCACCGCCACGGTCTGTCCGCCCTCCACCGGCAGCCGGGCCGCAGCGGTCTCTTCTATCTGTCGGGGGCACGGGACCGTCATCAAACAAACGCGACTTCATCTTCGCGTGTTCCCGATTTCATTTGATTTGAAACCGGGAACGCGCGAAGCCCGTCGAACGCAAAGACAACATTTTGAAATATCGTCTGTGATATTATAACCGACCGCGGTAAAAAATAGAAAAAAAAGTATACTTGTACGAGTACAAAACTATTTTTATGATAGAATATGTTAGAGCTAGAGTATGTGAGTGAAGAAATAGTACTAATGAATGTGTAAAACCATCCATACTCACGATTCGCGGTGTTAATGCGATTATAAAAGACGATTCATGAGTAAAGTATAAGCTTGTGTCTGGATGAAAAAAATATTTATTTAGGTAATAAATGGGAAGGGACAAGGTTGTTGACTCACATCGAAAAATTCCTGCAACTCCTGATCGTACTCGAGCCCGAGCAGCCGCACCGCCATCTTGTAGTCGTTGCGCACTCGGACCTCTCGCTCCTTCATCACCTCCTCTTTGTTCGCAGTTATGAACCTGCATAACAAGCAAACAATTACACCGGCTTCAAGAACTACAAATTGTATAAACACTGCTGAAATAACACTAAGAAAAAAAAAACAATTGGATATAAATATATTATATAAAGTGCGACGTATACGCTAGAGCGGTAGACTCACTGCAAGGAGGCGGGCAGCAGCACGAGGCCGCCGGGCACGAGGCGCACGCTGTAGGGCAGCGCGGCGCGCCCGACGCGCACGAAGCCCGAGCACCACGCCTCGCTGAGTTTCTTTCCACCCGACCCGTTCATCTCCGTCGACTCCGCCGTCACGAAGCTGTCCCACATTTTGCCGACTGTAACAACATGGACTGTATCTCTCTCGAAAAAAGTTTCACCGCTTTTTAGTAAAATATCACCAAATTTACAGATACACGAACTGGTAGAAGGTAGGTAGGTAGAGTTCGCTTTCCTATATTGTCTCCTCCACTTCGCACGGTCTTCACGGCTATCGACCATCGGCACGCATTATCCTTGACAACATCAAGCCAGCATTTACTGTATTGGCTACAGCACCAAGAACGATCCTCTTCGTGGGTCGAAATTAAACTAGAGCCACGTTTGTGAATAAGTGGCCAATTTATGTACATTTTGGAGACCTTTGCCTAACATTAGACAACGAAAATTGTTGTGGTTTCAAATTGTCTAAAGACCTGTCAAATAAAAATTATAAACTTACAGTCGAGCGTGAGCCGGACGGTGGGCGTGAGCGGCTGATAAGCGTCCAGCTGCGTCCGCAGCAGCGTCACGTGGACGCCCTCTGATTTCACTCCTGGGGAACGAGCAATCAAAATAACATCATGGTGAAAATCGTACATTTCAAGGTCGAAAAATATTGCGAACAACTACACTTTTTTAACACAATCAGTTTCGATAAAGTTTAGAGACAAATTAATCTTTCGTTGCCGTTTTGGATCCCGCGATCCTGTCCCCCGGCGCCCCGCCGCCCCTGAGCCCCTGAGCCCCTGAGCCCCGACGTACGTACCGTGGAGCAGGTCGGGCGCGCCGTTGGCGCGGCGCGCGGGCTCGTCCAGCGGATGTCGCGCCGAGAACGCGGCGTGCGAGCAGCGCGCGCCCCACACGCGCGCGTGCGCGCTCATCGCCGCGCCCGAGCTGCTGCCCGCCAGGATGTCCCACTGACGGAACATATACAATATACATACATTACTATCAAAACTAAAATAAAAAATCCTTTATCATCTTCCATACAGATTTGGGAACAAAAACATAGAATTGTAAAAGTCAAACTAGGAAATCGGCTAGAATAGAATCGTTTATTCACATGAAGCGAAAGGTTTCTCTCATAGACGATAGACTAGCAACCTGCCACTGTTTAATTTCAATTCCATCATTAAATCCTATAACTAAATGAGGCCTTCGAGTTTTGAGCGACTCTTGGCTCTGTGTACACCATACGAATTGAAGACATATACTGTATCTGTATATCATTCTCTAGGCGTAAGGTCCAATGTACATGAAAATGTCAAATGTATGTGATAACTGATAATTATTTATGACATACTAACGGATGTTTGTGACCTTTGTGTAATTCCGTAAGACCCCTAATGTGGTACAGTACTCTGTCCGCTAGCAATCGAGGTGCGAGACATATCAACATATTTCATGCCCGTTATTATCAGCGTGACCTAGTCACCCGACTGAATGTGGCATAAAAAGGGAATGGAGCGCGATCAAGGTTACCGTCTGCGGCGGGTCGCGACAGCCGCGCAGCCGCAGCCGCAGCTGCAGCGGCTCCAGGAACTCCTGCTGCGGCGTCATTCGGGCTTCCACAGCCACCACTAGCCCGCCGCCCGTTATGTTCGCTTTTATCCTGTAACAAATATTGATGCGTTAACTAATCTCAATCTATTTAATCTAAACCTTAAGCAGTGATGGGAGACAGCAGACAGAGCCTGACAGAGCACTCACCGGATGTAGCCCCGCTGTGTGGGCTGGTGCGCGGGCGCAGTAACCCGCAGCCGTACGAGGTTCACGGTGCTGTGCGGAGGCAGCAACCAGAGGTCGCGCGGCGCGGACTGCCCGCCGTCCGGCAGCTGCAGCCCCAGCCACGCACTTGATGAGTATACTTCAGTCACCTAAACAACACCACCAGTCACCATTTCAATATGAAAACTGTAGACAAACCATCACGTGGTTATGCTTCTTTTCGGCTAAGAATCATCCGTCATTTGTCATAGACATCCATCCGTGTCGGATGGCAGTCTTATGTCAAATGATGGAATCGTCTTAAACCTGGTAGAAATGGCTACTACATCCGATGAGGACGAAAAGAATAAAGATATAGAACGAAATGTTGACCACAAATGAAAGCAGAACATTTTTAAAGACTATTCCAGCTGCCTTGAAGGAGTTTACCTGTATAGTTTGATCGGTGGGGTTCCGCATGGTCAGCAGCGGCTCCAACGTGGCGTTGAGCGGCACCCGCACGCCTATGATCGGCCACACGTCGAACTCGTTGCCCACGCCCTCGGCAGACACCTACACACACATTACTTATGGCGTTTCAGAGGGTACATATTAACTGCAACAATGTTTCCTATCAAAATATTGGTGTGAAAGTCATGTGCAAAACAACATGTAGTATTGAAAGGTTGCTAACATTTATACAAACGTAGCGGGCCATATAGTCGACTAAACATAGCCTTTATCATTTCGGCTAGACCTAGGAGCAGTCGGTCACAGATGAATTACAAGATTAGATCGAAACTACACTACACTAGCCGCACTTCTGGGTTTAGACGTAACATATACAATTAAATAATTTTACGGCCTATTTTTGAAATGAGACAATCTATAATTGAATATGGCCAATGAAACTAAGTGTAATGATGCGACTAGTGCGTATTCGACTACTTTGACACTTATGTAAAATGATATTAATCGGATTTCGTTAAAAAAAAACGATAATTAAATCATTTCAAAAATGGCGTCTCTGACTAATAGATTTTGGTTACGCCAACAAATAATGATATCAGATTAAGGATGATGGTGATGTGTATGTGTGCGCGTGTGACGTATATTACTGGATATTTGTGGACGCCGAGCGAGGTGTGAATGTAGAGGTGCGCTGAGACGAGTCCCTCGCGCCGGCCCAGGAACACCACGGTGAAGGTCGTGTTAGCTTGCGGCGGCAGCGTCTGACAATACAACCATTTCATTGGAAAACTGGACAAAATAAATCTAAATTACTCAAAAATTACGCAGACATGTTATATGTGTCATGTCCGCCTAATTTCGAACAGAGATGATGGGTTTACGCGAGGGCATAAACGTTATTGTCCTGTGTAAACCCATCTCACAAATACATAAACTAAAATGCAGATTTTAAAATGAAAGCTTCTTCCATCTTCAGTTCAGCATATCGTAGAAGAAACGCGCTCAGCGACGCAGGAAAAATTCGAGCTTGACTGGCGGCGTCACGTCAAAATACGAAATTTTCCCGCGCCCCCGACACGCCTTAATCTTCTGTGACATATTTTCAAGTAAAATTTTCTGTGTTTATATCTTCATCTTCATACTTGCTTGAGTGAAGCTAAAATGTTTAATCGTATGTATACTTAACACGTTCACTGCAAGAAAATGCGCCTAGGGTGGCTAATATGCATCCCGTAAGCACGGCGGGTTTATCTCATACAAAATTTGGACTGACTTTGGTTTAATTTTGACGCACTTCAGTAAACGTGTTAAATAACTATTCTACAATAAGAAAGCTTACAAGAATAAGCAATAATAAACATAAACAGTATAATATACTGAAAAAAATATTTAGGTCATTTGAGATGTCACTTTGAGGAGATGTTTGTTCTTAAATATGAAAATTATTTATCTCAAAATTCTCTCACGAGAGCGCAGATTGGGTTATATAAATTTGAAAGTATATCGTGTCGTTCAGTCGTTTCATGCCGCGACCGTATATTTAAACGAATATAATGATTGCAATACTAATAATACATTTTATTGTATTTATATTATTTTATTGTAAAATGCATTCGACCAGCAACGATTTCCCTGATATTAAAACATTTGCGCTCGTATTTATATGTGCCACATAATAGTTGAGTTATTTATCAAGATGTTTACCTTTGTAATATAATGAGGATGTGTGCACGGTATCAGTGAGTAGACCGTAGCATAATGTAACGATAAACAGTAGCGTAATACATTGCGTCATTGCACCAAACATTACAGTAGGTATGGAAGGCTAGCCGACAACTAAATGCCATTCTTTGAAGCTTGCATAGAAATTTAAATGGATTTGTTATACATGACAAACATGCTTTTTAACTTATTTTTGAAAATAATAATGAGATGAAAAAATTCTGGAATCGAGCGGGAATTTTATAGAATGCATAGAATTTAACACATTTCAATACTTACTCATAATTAAAGGAATATAAATTAATGCAATTTCATTAACAATAAATATATCGGACCTAGTTTCAGGTCTAGATTTTTAAACATCCCTATTTCCACTTACAAGTATCTTATCTTCTTCCTCGTGGCTGAGGGGCTCATGGCATGAATGAGCTTCCTCGTGGTCATTGCTTAGAATGAAAAACACACAACGACTTTTTTGGCACTATTAATGGAGTGGTTTGCAGTTGTCGTCTCCATTGCACACGCAAGTTGATAATCAAGGTTTGTGGTTTGTGTATATTTCGCTTAAAACCCATTGCTTCTCCAGTCCAGGAATACTCACCATACAATTGGTACAGACTGTAAGGTTTTTCGTCCAATTTAATTTTTTGTGGAAATTATAGAGATTAGATCATAATTTCAGCATGCTATGTCGAAGATAGTAGATGGAGCTGTTTGTTTGTATTATGTATTTCTCAATAGAACTTGAAACAAGATACGCAGTTACTATGCCGATTGATTGATTCGGCAAAATCGAAATCTCACCATTTCGTAAAATCAATTTATTCATTCAAACTATACTAGATTTTAAAAAATTGTGAAAATCTAATTATTTTAATTTGCCTAACAAAAATAGTAATATAATTCTCTTTATTACTTAAAAACAAATCAACTTCTTCCTGACCTATTTAGTTCAGTGACCACTGAGCATTTATCTAAAGTGATAACGCAAAGTGCGGGCACACTTCCTTCCTTCGGCAGACCATTAACTTCGATAGTATTACTGCTGCGTCAATTTGAAATTTATTATGAGAATTTGTACATTTTCAATAATGGGGCATTTGTGCTCATAACGCTCATTATATCAAGACATATGTTTATGGTAAAATGTAAATAGGGAAGAGCGCCCAATGTAGTTTGTTTACTCACGATTGCACTTGTAATACGCTCAGTATAAGGACAGCTCAAGACATACCTACTTTATGATATATACACACACACACGTTTTCAAGATATGAATGATCAGTCATCATACTATAAAGGTTACGCACGAAATCAAAACCAGCTGATTTTGTCAGATAGGTATTGATTATCACTGGTACTATAACACCAAATACAGTGGATATGCATAGTGTGATCACAAATACATGTCACAGTCCAACAATACATCACTATGCTGTTGTAAACAACTAATAAAATTAAATATAAGAATATGTAGTTATATTTACTTACATTTTGCAAAATATCTATTATAAAATATAGAGGGCAAATAATCTAATAAACTTTTGGGTACCAATTAAATATGTTTGCATGCATGTTTCTTTGTTTATATTTTATTGGTGGCAATTTATTTTGGCCACATTAATAAATGGTATTTATATCGACTATATATGGCAAATCAAATGGGATCTTATGGCGGCTGGTACTTAGGTCTATATTGCCGTTGTTCGAATACAAAACAACGGCAATAATGGCGTAAGTGCCGGGCGCCCTAGGGCATAAGGTCATCAGGAAATCTTTTAGAAGTTTGAAACCTTCGACTCGAAGAAGGACGCGTGGAAGTGGGGCGTGGTGCCGGCGACGGAGGCGAGATGCATGGTGGTGTTGGCGGTGTTGGTGATGGTGACGGTGAGCGCCGCGGGCCGCGCCAGCTCCGCGCGACCGAACTGCAGCTCGGCCGGCGACAGCCGCAGCGACTCCGGCGGCACGGGCAGAGAGTCTTTGGCATATTCCTGAGGATTAGTAAACTCAATTTATGAGCCTGTTCTATTCATATCAGAACACTAATTTTTGTTATTGAATCTCAAGAGATTTAGGACCAACTGTCTGACTTTACAACAACTGAGAGTAGAATCACTGTGTAATACTTTATTTGGCAACAAAATCTGGTAGACCAGTTCCTTTCATCCCATAGTTTGATTTCTCTCTTACACATTTTATTATCAAATTAATATAATACCTTTTTAGAACAAATATCAAACATGGCCATACATACATGTTTGAGCCATGTCACCATGCAAGTCTCAAAGGACAGAGACATGTCACAACCCAAATAAACACACATAATAACAATAATTTCATTGCGGGTAAGCTTATTTTCTATTAGTGTTGTCTAGCTAAACTTTAGGATACTGAAGTTACCTGGAAGTGAACTTTCTCTATCAGCATCCACTGGTCCTGCACGGTTCCTGCAAATTGAACATTACTTTTAAACAACTTCTTAGTACCACCTGCTCTAACTTATCAAGGAAATTATTTTGTTGATATACTATGCAAGCTTGTTCTTTTGCCCTTACTTTTTATTGCAATCTGTCAATCTAAGACGTGAAACAATATTTTAAAGACTATTACCTTTTGCCCATGTACTTTATTGTGTACTTACATTGTTATATTACTGATAAAAAATTATACATAAATATATATTTAAAAAATAGTAAGCCCTTCTGGCATAATAGGGACCAACACTGTTTAAATTAGTTTCTTTCGGGATTTCTTCTCAGCAGTGGTAGTTCCAAAATGCTAGTAGTTTGTAGCTTTGATAAACATCATTTAATTTAGAATATGACGTGAAAAAGTGTTTGTGAAGGCCTAATTTCTGAATAAATTATATATGAATGAATTTTATTTTGATTTTGAAGATATTTAAGCTGCGTTTTATCCAAATCCATTGACTTGGTCCTCTCTATAAATCATAAGTTTTATTCTACTTGTTGGTAAAGCTAAAGAGTATGAGACCCGGGGCTTCCATTCCATGGGAATTTCAAGATAAAAAGTACCCTATGTGTTATTCTAGGTTATATTCTACCCATGTACCTAATTTTATAACAATCTGTTCAGTAGATTTTGCTGGAAATAGTAACAAACATACATACATCCTCACAAACTTTCACATTTCTGATATTAGAAGGATATTTAACGACCTCGGTGGTGCAGTGGTAAAGTTCTTACCACTGAACTGAGAGGTCCCGGCTTCGATCCCCGGTTGGGTCATGATGGAAAATTATCTTTTTCTGATTGGCCCAGGTCTTGGATGTATATGTTATAAAATATAGATCTATATATGTATATGTTATAAAATATAGTATCATTGAGTTAGTATCCCATAACACAAGTCTCGAACTTACTTTGGGGCTAGCTCAATCTGTGTGATTTGTCCAAATATATTTATATTTATTTTTAAAAAATATTCCTCATCAGTCTAAACTATATTCTAACTTTGTGAATGGTAAAGACATTTTCTTTGTCTCCATTCTCGATGTAATAAATCAATTATCTGGGAACACTAATACAAATTCTTAAAATTTAACTAGCAGAATTATTTGAGATCTCAGTGGGGACCACACATACATATCTCTACAATTCCAGGGCATTGGACCTTTCAACTTACCTACATATATATACACATATGTCTTTTGTTAAATAACCAACATTTAATTTTGATTCTTTTCATTCTTACCCACTTTATCAAAAAAATATTGTATAAGTACCTTCACCTCATAAAATGAACAATGATGAAAATATTTTTTCCAATACATTGACTGTCTTTTGATAAATAACCAACATTTAAAAATATTAACACATTCTTACTTTGTCAAAAAAATATTGTATAGGTACTTTTAAACCTAATAAATATTAACAATGACAAAAGTAATTTTTGGTCAGTAACATTATTAAACATTTGTAAAGCAGTTTAAATTAATAAATATAATATTGAAGCAAAGGTCTCAGTATTTTTATATAAACATAATCAGGCACTGCCCAGGTTTGGCCTTATTTCGTCACTACTTCAGAAAGTATTGTAACCATAAGCTCGTCACTCTTAGTTAAGTGCATATTCAGGAGGACTAAAATACCATGTGAATAGTGAAAGAAAAACAAGTCTGCCTCGTCCCCGATCTAAAATAACATCGGGCGAGTCGTACACTGCCGCGTGAATTGCCACAATACCATGAAACATCTTCGTTTGCTTATTCTGTTTCAGAATACCATATCACTACGTAATTTAATTATAAACATTGTTTGTGTATCAAAAGACAGGTCTTAGTTTGCTTATAATTTTAAAATCGATTTTACCGTGGCTCTTTCCTTGGGCTGTCAGTTTGGTGTTCAGCGAGATATCTAATAAAGTCAATATAAAAACATAACACCACACCATTTTCAGATACATTTTGATTGATTGTAAGATAGAAATCACTGTTTATTCACATTCTCAAAATACAACTTGATAATTTTATCAAATTGCAATCAGTTCACTCGTTTCACTGCTCACTCACAAGACAGACAGACAACGATACGATACGATGCGTTCTCATTTCATAAACCAAAATGTCATGTAGAAAATCTCCATGGCAAACGGATGCGTTCTATTCTATTCAATAGTATGTTTACGAAGTTAACTACTGTGTTAGTTACGTATGTATCTATGTTGCAGTCTCGCTCAAGCAGGTTTTTTATGACATTTTAAATAGGTATCTATCTACTTACTAAAGTAAAATTCAATAGGTACACCTAGTGTATGTACACTACAGGTACCAAATATTTCAGTTTTCACTGCATCACGTGTTCCATGATTGAAATGTTGAAAACGTACATAATAGTCGGGCATAATATCAATTTTTCTCAATATTTATGCAAAAGAAAATACCTAGGTACCTACCTACCTAAACTAAATATGAGACCTACTCTATGGGAAATACACAACACTTGACATGTATGTGTTTTTAATTGGTCTAAACTAAACGCAAACGTCAAACGTGTGTGTGTGGTAGGAGAAATAGATAAATTATTTTATCAATAATTCTGATAGTTTTTCTAATAACTTTTTGAGTAGATTGACTTTTTATTCAGTGAGGCGAATATTTTAATATTCAAAATTTCGGTCCTACGAGAATTATTAAGAAGAATCATGAGTGAGGACAACGGTGAGTGGAAATTCTCTTCAAGATTTGGCACACAACAGACTGCGCACTGTTTGTTTTTATTTCGAGATTAATGGGTTTTCTTTAGATATTGGGTTATTTACATAATACGGTAGTTTGAAATAGAATAGAAAAACTTTTTGTAAGGTTTGGTTTTATGTAAGCAAAGAAGCCGGTTGGAATATTATTTGGAAGCTGCGTGGTACTTGGCAGGAGACGGTAGAGCGCCCGCTCCGCCAGCCGGTGGAGGAGACAGAGTTGGGGTTATACAAGCGGTGGCCGTGGACCCGGCCGGCGCCCCCGCCGCCGCGGCCGACGCGATCGAAGATGATACTGACGAGGAAGAACAGCATTTCGACATCACACTTGCAGCTTCACATTCGGTAATCGATCATTAATTTAACGTTTTTATCAAATATCTTTCGAAATGCAAGATTCCACCCAAACATATTTACCATTTTACATATACTGCAAGGAAATACATTGCAAATAAAAGCTTTTACTGATTAGTTTTATTGTTATTACTGATTAATTTTTATTTTGATTGGTAAACTTTAGTGAATATTTTAATAGAATAAGTATGTGCATTTTGAATAAAGAAAACAATATTATTCTTTTATTATATATAGCTTCTTCATGCAGAGGTGAGACAGAGTAAATTAGCTTCTGCTTTTTCTAGTAAAATAGCAGCCTGCTGAAATAGTTTTGACTTTTTACAAATCTAAAAGTGTTTACAAAAAATGCGGAAGTAGAAGTAGAAGCGTTTAAAAAAGTGTGTGTATTGTTATGACAAGAAACATGGTTCAAAGTCAACTTCAAGCATGTACTTCCAAATCTTTCACAGTTTTTAACTTCAAATGTCATCAAGGTACATTTTCCCAAAGCAATAGTGATCTCATCTCATGTATGGTGCGGTTGCAGTACATGGGCCCAGGGCTGGTGGCGGTGGGCGGGCGCTCAGTGCGCGAGGCGGGCTGGCGCGGCCGCGTGCCCGTGTTGGCGCACCACGGCGCCGTGTTCCCGGGCGAGACCGTGCCCATGCGGCTGCCCAACCCACATGACGCCTCCCTTTTGGCCAGGGCTATTAAGCAGGACAAGCTGTTTGGACTTCTGTGCCCCGAGTTAGTATTTAAGATTGTATTTTAAATTAGTTGTATAAATTGATTATCTCCCTTTCTCCATGTTACTTTCACTATGATTCATCAGAAATTGTAAGATTTTTGAGAGAGGCTGTAACCGGGAAACGAAAAAATAGAAGAGGTGACTTGTTGCAATTTTTTTGACAAAGACAGTAAAAATACGCGGGGTTAAGGCAGACGGAGACTCTGCTCATTTACATGAAGCTAGTGCACCTCGTGCACAAGATAGACCGCGAGGACACGTTGCAGCGAGAGCGGCACGCTGGTGTCGGGCTACGGCGCGCTGTGCGAGGTGTTCGAGGCGCAGGAGACGCCGGACACGCCGCTCAGCCTCGCCTTCAAGGCGCGCGCCAGCCATCGCTTCCGCATCAAGGACATGCCCAAGCAGAAGGTGCCCATACACATGTACAACAGGCGAGTATACTGTTCACTCTACAGATTTATGTTGTGCATACAGAATGCGTCGATTTTCTACAGAAATATTTTATGTGTTTTAACAAAAAAATCTCGGACAAAGTAGTAGTATTTGCTATTTACACCCGTTAATCAATTCATATTTCTATTATGAATGCAAATGTTCGCACACCCGCGGCTTATATTCATTTCCATAGTTCCAACTACATGTATGCAAAATTTCAAAAAAATTTGTTGAGTTGTCACAACTAAAAAAAATAATTCACGCATTATCTACTGTACCGATCGTTATAAAATTTTGTACACGGATACAAAATAACCTGGAATAATACATAGGGTGTATTAGTAATTCCCACGGGAGCGAAACCCCGGGGCGCAGCTAGTTAGAGCATAAAGAGGTAACAAAGAAACTTACTTTCTCATTTATAATATTATTTAGGATTTTTGTTGCAATTATGTTTTAAATAAATAAGTACTACATAAGATACTTTTGAATCTGAATTTCCCAAAGGCATGGAAGGAGGGGTGGTGTGGGTGCTTGTGGCGGCGTGGAGGGGGCGTGTGGTTTCGCCCGTTTCAAATCTATTTCATTTCAAAAAATTCTTTAAATTCTTGAGGTAAATTTTTACGCTGACCCCGGGCTTCGCGGCATCACAACTCCGAACTTTATCACCGCTTATAAAAGAAATGTGTGTGTGGTTGTCAGGATGCGTGTGGTGGAGGTGGTGGTGCTGCCGGACCAGCAGCCGGCGCCGCCGCTGCGCCGCGCGCGGCTCACTGCGCTCGACCCGCTGCGCGCGCGCCCGCACACACACAAGTTAGTCATTGCTTGTTTTGTCTGTACCTGTTTCGTATTTAATCAAAATATCTTATGCTACAACACAATCATGCGATTTGTATGAAAAGTTCATAAATCGCTTATAAATGATTTAATAGACGGGTACTAGCGTCTGTACGCTTCACTTTATAAAACCATTATTGATTACTTATTTTTTTCATTCAGTTTATAAACTACAGTTACGGAAGTGGTGCGCTGTGGTGATCTTACACATCGTGCGAGACATCACGCAGTGGTGTTATCTTGATGATTTAGAATTCTTTTTTATTTAATCTCGAACCCAATATTAGGCCTGCTATATATTATGCCGTGGATGTCGTACAAGACAGCTAAGCGATAAAATCCTTGACAGCTGATATTCACAAGTTTTAATCGAGTTCCGAGATCCGCTGATAATTATGCAAAAAAATAAATAAATTTATTAATAGACAAGCAATTTGTGCCGCTGATGCGTCGTCTATTAGGCGATTGAAAATTCAAAAGCGTATTAATATATCGTAACTGCGATCGCTCGCAGAGTGGCCGCGCTGGTGCGGCGGCTGGACGCGGGCGCGACGCCGTGGCCCGCGTTCGTGTACCACATGTTCCACTACCGCCACATGCGCGGACTCATACAGGACTACTTCCACAACGTCATGGGTCAGTCAGTTACTGTTGCTTCACGTATCTTGAACTTGACTGACGGATTGTCAGATGTGGACATGTAGTCGGTGACAACTGGTAATATCATACAAAGAAACTGAAACCCTAAATATTAGAACCAAGAAAGAGCAATTTACCTAATTTAATTAGCTTCCAACATCCACCAAATTATTTCAGCAGTGAAGTTATGTATACATATTTGTATTTATCATCGTAGTCATCTCTTCCCGACAGGACAAGATTTGTTTTCACAAAACCTCAAGAGACAGTCCAGCGGCACGAGAGTGTCTCGGCCCGAGAGCTCCGCCGACGTTCCCGCTAGCAATGGTTACGAATCGCTAGTAGCACTACTGTTTGAATTATTTAGTTATCAGTAGTAGTATTATCTATTACCATATTTGCCATACAGTTAAATGTGACCTTCGAGTTTCGCGACTCTTGGCTCTGTCTACTCCGTAATATATAAAAACGTCATACTGGTCTATATGAACTAAACACTCTGTGTTGCCAGCCAAGAGCACACAGCACCTTCATTTCCTCCCGTTACAGAGTGTATGACCGCTGGGTGTTTGTTTTTATTTATTTAAACTATATTTTTGTAAAGTACATTAGGCGGACTTAATGCAAAAAGCATATTATCTATTTGTCGGAGCAGACAAGCTGCCGGAGGACCCGGTGTCGCTGTCGTTCTGGACGGCGTCCAACCTGCCGCTGGCGGCGCGCGAGCGGCTGCGGCTGCTGGCCGTCGACGACGCGCTGCTGCGGCTGCACATGGAGCTCGGCTACATCGCCAGGGTCTCTTGATATATCTTATATTTTACTAGTGCTCTGTCCCGGCTCGGCTCGGGTAAAACAATAATAAACTATACACGTAAACCTTTATCCGCCGTCTACCAGTCTGATGATTTTGTACGATTTTATTCACTAAAAGGCACGTAGCGTGCCTCGACGCTGAAGTTCTTCACTATAAAGGTATTAAAATAACGACAAATTTATTTAGCAGTTTTATAAATAACTATATATTTATAAAACTGCTAAAGAAATTTGATCAATGAAATAATTAAGAAATAATGAAGTTTTTAAACATTCAGAAAAGCGTGCTGTGCTGCGCGTCGTGCGCGAGCGACATCGCGCGCCGCGAACACATCTTCGCCATGTCCAGCGAGGGCGTGCACTCCAACTACACTAACCTCGGTGAGTTCTAGTGTTGCCGCTCGATACTCAACAATTGATTGCGTTTCGATTGATTATCGATATTTTGAGGAAAATTAATATCGATAGCCGAGTTTGGTGCAATACTATTGATAAAGAGTAATACTATCAATAGTATCCAACTGTTATGACGAGAAGACTATCGATGGTATGGCTTTTTTCGATTGAAACTATCAATAGTTCACCAACACTACAGTATACCAACTTAGTACACTTTGTTCTGGTCTTGACGGAAGCAGATATATCTTCAGCCAAATTTTATGTACCGAAACAGTGACGACAAATCAGCTTGTGTCAAAAATGATTTTTTGTTAATAAATAAATACCTACTGTGTATAGATGCTTAGGCTACTGACTGATACATGAACAGAAATCTGTGTACTGTTCATGTATTCATGTGTTCTTTCAAATCTCTCTTACATTCATTCGGAGCTGTAACACCTTAAGTTCAGATATTTTACAACCAGCCGCCTGCCTGACATTAACCCTCTCGGAAGATGCCATTATTGCCTCTCAGCTGTTAGGGTTACGCGTCCCTCTGACGACATGAACGAGAGGATATTGAAAGTATACATTGCGTGGCAGGAGGGTACATGCACGACCTCGTGACGGTGTCGCAGGCGACCAACACGGAGCTGAGCGGCGCGCCGTCGGCGGAGTTCTCGTGGTTCCCGGGCTACCGCTGGACTGTGGCGCTCTGCGGCGGCTGCATGGCGCACGTCGGCTGGAGGTCAAGACGACATTACCTAGTGATACAATGAGCTCAATGCTTTGAATATACATATAAAAAAAAGTTTTTATAGCATTGGATTATGGTGGCTGGTGATGATCATGAAGTTTATCAACGATAGAAACTACAAATCCAATTTAGTAATTTTTATATTTTATTTACATTTTTTTTATTTTAATCCATATATATATATGACAGGTTCGACGCGATGAAGCGCAACCTACGCCCGCAACAGTTCTACGGCCTCTGCCGCAACTACGTCCAACCGCGGATAGAGGAGCGCGACTCCGAGTCGGAGGAAGCGATGGACGAGAGCCCGGCGCGAGCGCCCGTCCTCTGAAACTCGAGCTGCGGTTCTCTTTCTGACGCGATCTCTTTGGACTATAGACGTTTGGAAATGCGCCGAGCGTGTCACGTTAGGCGATTTGGAAACGCGCCATTCGACCTAATTTGATACGATTGGCGCGATTTTTCGCAGTCAATGTGGAAGTAAACGATGAACTGTTGAGACTGGCGGGTTATTGAGACTGAGAAGGTGCGGTATGCCTGTGTGGATGGTTAAATTCGATTGTTTGTTTCAAGCGCTTATTTTAAGTAATTATCTCATCTTGATATTGCTCAACTATCGATATAAATAAAGCGATGGCACATGTGAAAATGAGATAAAACTACCTATTATATTTATCATACCAATAATTACGTATTAACAAAGATTAAGTTGTATAATATCTAAGAGTGTATTTATTTATTTTAAAAAATGTTAAAGACTATTTTAGAATTGCCAAAACGTTGGTATTAAGCGTGTCACAGGTGGACATATAACTTATAACAAGGAAAATTACTATACGTCATGCTATTTGGATTAGCAAGACATATCGTCATATGCCTTATTAAAAGCGTTATAAATTACACCAGTCTTTATGTAAGGGATTTAATGGAATGTTTTATTACTAGTATTTGTTTGAATAAGACTTTACAAAAAATAATGTAACGGCATTTACGGCCTTCACTCCCACCGCACTACGAGCCGGTGGTAACCAGCTGGTGGTGCCGCGGACGCCACACAAAGCATTATATTTTATTATTGTGTTATGCCCCAGACATACTTGAGCCGCGAACATTTATGAAACGTGAGGCTTCTTTGGTGATCTTAGTATTCGCACGAGTCACGACACGGTGTGCGGCTCGAATCTAATAGAAGTAATACCCATAAATGTATAGATATCTCTACAAGAACTCAGATCTACATTAGTATTAAAAATCAGATCAAGATTGAGGTCAAACGCACACAAGTCTAACAATATGTAATTACAAAAATTACATAAAAATGTACGAGACACTCGACCCCAAATAAACTGGGAGAAGGGGTGGAGATATTCATATACATACTACAAGGACTCAAGTATTCACGGGTTTAAGTATTTTGTGCACACAGATTATAGATAATAATGTATTTGTATTTTAGATTTATATGTACATGTAAAAGTTATCCAATTATCTTTTCCGCGATTATGTTTTATACCCTATGCATTAATTGTGTGTGACATATTTTGACTAGTTTTTTCATAAAAAGCAAAGACAAGATGCTTTAAATTTAATATTTTTAACAAAACTTTGGTTAAAACTTCGACATATGTTCGACGTTACACATACGTCGATCGTCGTCGTCGATATTTGCAGTTGAGTAGTATTTGCAAACTCGAAGTGAGATAGCAGTCACTACTCCTAGAAATCTTTTATTATGCATATTGTACCACTTATATAGATTTACCAATGATTTCTTACCATCATTGTTACCCAATTAAGTTAATAAAATATATTGTTGAGACAATAGGAGGACTTTTATTGCAATAATATGCAGAGTATGCCTCAATACTCAATAGTGACGGGTCTAGTTTGTTACAATCTGGGAAAAGACATACATTCCACTGAAACCATTATTGCAAATAGATAAGTTTTATTTACATGAGATCAATGTATTATCCTTAAATTAGCTATAAAATTAACAGTATTCTGGCCACATTCCAGGATATCAATGTGAAGCATACGATCAATAAAACAAGTCCAAATCTCATGGTTATCTTGTTCAACACATAGTCATGCAAGGTAGTTCAGTCTTCTTATTAGATGCCTGTCGTCTTGTGAATTTTCAGGTCTACATCTATTATTGTTTTTGGCGAATATCAACTAAGAGTATCCGTGGTAGAGGAGTGGCGGGACGCAGGGCGCCGGCGCGACTGACAAAACACACCGCTTCTTATTGGGTCTCTTTGGTGGCCTTTTAGCTAAAATACAAAATCAAAATCAAATCATTTATTCAGAAATTAGGCCTTCACAGGCACTTTTTCCCGTCATATTCTAAATGAAATGATGTTTACCAAAGCTACAAACTACTAGCATTTCGGAACAACCACTGCTGAGAAGAAATGCCGAAAGAAACTCATTCAAACAGTGTTGGTCCCTATTATGCCAGAAGGGCATACAATTTTTTTAAATATAAATTTTTGTATATTTTTTTATCAGTAATATAACAATGTAAGTACACAATAAAGTACATGGTCAAAAGGTATACTGAAACATTACGAGCTGACCAGTTCCCCCCAGCAGCACCCGTTCACGAGTTGACGCGTGAGTCAGCCATCGCGAAGCTCAACCACAATAGAGGGAACCATTTGAGTGTGCATGACACATTCGATCTGCATAATCTAACATAATAGATACCTATTAACATAGGATACATAACTTTCAGACACTTGAAGTTCACAAATCACGTAATGTTTTACAAGTAAATGTCAAAATATATGTAATAAACATGTCAAGAAAATATATAAATAATTATAAAAAAGTAAGATCAAGTGTGAGAGGTGGAAGTTTTAGGAAGGGTCCAAGGTTTTTCATCATTTAAATAGTCGCTAATTGTGTAATAAGCATTAGCCATTAAAGCATTTTTAATATATGATTTAAATTTTGCCATTGGCAAGTTAATAGCCTCTACAGGGAGTTTATTGAACAATTAGATCTTTTAAAGTTTTTCTTTTTCTCAAAAGAAAGTAGAACTATAAACAATTTGAGTACAAATGAAATACATACGATTAGTTGGCGTGTGTTGTAAATCCCTTTGTAATATAGTGCGCAGTGTAGTACGTGGCACACACAGAGCGGCGGCGCGCGCGCGCAGCGACAGCGTCGGCGCCGACTGCAGCGACGCCGACACTTCCTCCACTTTGTTGGCTCTAAAGGACGACATACCAATAATGCTGAAGAGAATGATTATATGTGGTGTTCCAAGCGTTTTGGTACCACTTTAGTGGTACATATTAGGGCTGTATTCAATTAAATAATTAGTTGATCATATGAACAGTTAACATTATTCACATTATTGGGAAAAAAAAGTTCACACTTACAAAAATACAAGGCAAACAGACAAAGTTTTAACTGTAATAGCTAGAGTTCTAGTTACTAAACATACAATTGCAATTTTATCACATTGTGTACATGATTTAGAGATGTTTATTGTATGAAAACCTAGCCATTAGCATGTTGCATGAAAATCACAAAATGCCAATTTTCCACCTTTTTCCACAAATATCTCAAACACTAGAATCTACCCAGTGGTACCCTTTTTCTTGGGAAACCACATATGGTCCATGCAATTCCAAAAATTATTTCACTGACTAAAGATTATTTGTTTCAAAAAACATGTGTTTACTAATTATTGGTTACAGTATGTAATTACAAAAGAGCAAATCTAAAGTGAAACAACAAGTGTACAAAGTTGTTCTCATGTTGATAATAATCAAATTAAGAAACCTTCCCTTTTTTTCTCCCAGTTCAATTTTCATGTCTGACTACATACCTGTTAATAGGTCTCCCTGGGCGGGGGGCATCATAAACACTACCAGATGAGAACAGCTTGCGCTCCCACACCAAGAGTGTGTTTTTAGCGGGAGGCTCCCGGCTAAACCTTTGGAGAAAGTCTTTTTTTATCTGAAAGTATAGAACAAACCATTGTTTGTCATTACCTATAATATACATGGAATAAACTATGACTACATGTTTATGTTAGAAAATAAAGCACATAATTTTTTTCCCATTCATACCTATATATTTGATTTTCTTCATTGCAGATGTAAAAATACAAATCTTTAAATAACTTTAGTACCTATAGATACCAAAGTATAAAACTTTCAACACAGCTACAGCAGCTGCCTGCATGCCAGATGAAAAATTGACAATGTTATCTGCAAAAGCATTACTCATTTTTCTTACCTGGCCCATGCTGGTCTTGGAGCGCTTCCTCTCGTGCACCCACACGGCCGCGACTAGCCGCTCTTCCACACTGAAGGCCGACGTGTCCACCACAAGTCCATCGACCTGTCTCTTTCCCTCAACTTGTCGCCGTTTCTTAGCAGTCATTGGAACTTGCGCCAAAGGAAATGGGATTACTTCAGTAACATCACGAGTTAATGCAGAAGATACATAATTTATACTGGAGGTTCCAGTGAGTTCGTTGGGATGTATTTCGTGATGAGAAGAGCATGGTTCGAAAGTATTGTAAAGATGTTGGCCAAGACAGTCGTACATCATGAATTACGGTTCAATTTATATATACTGTTATATCTCTTAAATATCGTGACATAGCGCTGTGCTATATGTTTATTCAATAGGTAAATTGTTATTGTTTCTACTTGCGCATACTACCTACTCCTACCACTGCCACCTAACCACCGTACCGAAACGACAAGGTTAGGTATAAACAAAGTCAATAACAAAGTTGATTGACTGACATATGACATTGGATTGATACAACAACAATCATGAGGTTATTTTCCCGTGTCGATTTTTTTAATGGCAAAGGACAGATGATAAATTGAATAAAAACCTAATTTCATGATCTAACCACAGTTTATATAAATACAATACTTCATCTCAGGATCCAACTATAAGAACATTTACAACATAACGGAAAAAATTTCACGCAGCGTACTCACTTTTTGCCCATTGTGCGGCTGAAGTCTTAATCAATCGGACCATGAAAAAATTACATTTTCCATGGTTATAGACCGATATTGCAATAAGTAATCTTCATTTTATGGATGGTTCATACTAAGTTTACACCGACGAAGCTGGTAGTATAAGATAAATAACATAATATTTGGCATTAACTTTAATAATACGTACATAATAATATATTTACACATAATTTACTAAATTAATTTTAAAAATCTTAAATAGATTTGCTTCTCAACAGCAGTATTGGAAAGTTTTCAGTGACAAGGTAGTCGTCTTCGAATATCACAGCAATGTTCAACTCGAACTCTGAAACAAGAACATTATTATAAAAACCAAAGTCTAGTCCTTATTTACCGTTCCAATATTGAATTGAAATTATTTGGCCTCTATGGAACCATAGGGGCGTGCGCTAGACTAAGGACCTCAGTGATAAGAAGCCTTAACATCTAAAAGGCGTCAACAACCCGGGCCCGATTCGCACGCGAGGACGAGTGATACCTATCTTGAAGTTGAGCGTGGTGGTGGTGGGGCACGTGAACAGCCGCGGCAGCACCATGTGCAGCGGCACGTCGCGCCCGCGCCGCACGTCGCCGTCCCCGATCTGGATGTTCTGGATCTCGGTCGCTGCAGACACACCATATTATTGTACACTAGTTGTAGCTGCACTAGTGAGACATCGGCCTGTGAACCGAAAGGTCCCAGGTTCGAATCCAACTTGTGCTATGCGAATTTTTATACCAATTTGACTTGAATTTTATTTTTTAAATTATTTTAACTTTAATATAAAATAAAACTTTATGGTATTATTAGCGGCCCGTCCCGGCTTCCCTTGGGTAAAATATAATAAATTACACACATAAACCTTCCTCAGGAATCACACTATCTATTGGTAAAAACCGCATGAAAATCCGTGCAGTATTTTTGAGTTTATCGCAACAGACAGACAGACTCAGCATAGGAAAGAAAGACAGAAAACATTTATTTGCCAAAAACATGAGTGCAAATTGATGTCAATATAAATTAAACCTACATGTTTTACCGAATATAGGTATGCAAATATAAATAAAACAAAGAGGAGCATGCTATCCACTACAAATAACAAAAAAAATAATTATAATGTAACTATAATAATAAATATAAGAATTATATTATGTAAGGATAAGGATATACATGTATGTGAAAACATAATTAAAAGTACTGTCTGACAAATGTACAGTAGTTTACATCGACCACCACATGCTTCCAGTGAAGAATATCATCATGAGGAAACCTCCCCTCTAGTTGATGTGAAATGGAGAAGGCAATGACAATCTCAATATTGCTAAGAACGTCGTTGTGTGTTTCATTCCACTTAAACGTCGCCAAGCCTCAACCATGACGAATTTATTTTATTTTATGTGTGTTAACACATCCGTGCAAACTTACGCATTTTGGATCTAAATTGGGCAGTGTAGAAAGTGTATTCCAACCCATTCCATTCTTAAAATTAGCAATCAAACTGCTGTGAAAGTTTTATTAGCTAGGTAACAGACCGTCCCGGGAGTACCCCTCTGCGCAGCCGCATGTCTCAACACGCACCAGCTGCAACTCAATGGACTTGATTGGAACACTGCATTCGTCCACACGAATCTGGAAAATTTTTTAGCTATAGTACCAAGTTCGCGTCTTCCACGTTGGTCTAGTAGGCGTGAATGAAAACAGAATATGTCAGCTGCTGTTCCTCCCAAGCAGATTGTCAATCAAAGGCAATAGGTCTGTTACCCTATAAGGGATGGTTAAAGTTACAATTTTAAGTTTACATAGTTCCTGCAAGGCATAAGTGTATTTTACCTTGCCAGTGATTGGTTGGTCCAGTGGGCACACTGTAGAACAGATCTCTGCATAGACCTGGAACTGCGGCATCGCGACGCGACCCGCGCTGGTGGCGGTGGCCGACGCTCGGATGGTGGCCGGGTTGATCTCGCAGCGTACTGGCTTCAGCGGTGGAGCTTCTTGCTGCTCAAAAAAAAACAAATATTTTTGACTGATCTTTATACAGAGGCTACAGTCTATGTAGTAAGTATAATAACTATGTTTTCAACATATCCCACTGTTGGGAAAAAGCCTCCCCACTCTCTTTTCATATATCCCTCTCTGCTCTTTTCCATCCATCTTTTGTTGAAATCTCTAAGTTCACCCGACCATCTCATCCTATTATTTATAAATCTATATAACTTATTTAATTAATTAAAAACAGATTAAGGCCTCTGATACCTAACAACTCAGAAAGGAGCCAGGAAGACTGTATTAAAAAAAGTTTGAACTTTTTTGGAAAATAAATGATAAGTTTTTAAAACTAACCTGTCTGTATTGTACAAAGAACTGACAACTGGCATTAAGTGGCTTATTCAAGAAAGACCGTTTCATACTGCACTTGATAGTGTACATGACGTTCACAAACACTCCATGGTACGTCTCCAACAGCCCCGGATACCCCGGAGACACAGCCTGGCGAGCCCGCAAGGGGATCTCAAATGGGATCTCAGTGGTGCCTACGGGAATTTTCCCTGGTGGTGCAAGCTCTATTGTTGTGTATAATAAATTTAGAGGCTGAAAAGAAATAGCAAAATAAATTAAAATATTTATTACAGACCTAGATTTGCAAGGCCTTTATCCGGTAATTGCAACAACAAAAACATACGAAACTAAACTTTATAATAACCTTTATACTGTTTGAGAAGGCTTCAAAGATCCCGACATTCTTAGTGCTGAGCTGCAAATTGACGCATCCCTCCACCAGCAATGTTAGACCTTCGTGCCGCACATCGCCGCTGCTCTCTACCACGGCCACGCCAGCAATCGTCTCCTTAAAACATACATTAGAAATATAAATAGTTTTCGTACAAATGTGGGATATCTGCAGAATGATCAGAACTTACGCCCTCATGATAAACTTTACTCGCTCTCTTTAAGACTATTGATAAGTTTGTTGACATTATAGTTAACACGTAGAATAGAAAGAAAATTCACTTTTCTTCGTTGAACTGACGATTGATTACACACAGCACAAGAAAAGAGTAAAAGTAGACAAACTGACAAAGTTGTGATTGTTGTTTATTTATTTATGTCCGTCATCCGTCACCGTCATTTATGATATTAGTAGTGAAGTGACCACATCCTGCGCTTCGTACGCCTAATGGTTCTAAACCATTTTGTCATGTAGGTACTTAAAAACAAAATAATGAACAATTACTATGGCATTTAACTTATTTGAACTAATCAATTTCAGGTTTAGGTTTTTTCCTTACTGCAATCTAGAAGAGTACCTATGCTTTGAAACGTGTGGTGTGAGCGGTGCGTGTATTGTATTTATGTTCGTTCCATTTGGAAATTAATAGCGTAGCTAGCAACACTCAACGTAAGCTGTCAAATGCTTTTAAAATGTTAGTTGAGTAGAAATGTCCGCTTGTGGCGGACGATGTGAAATCGTTTTGAACGATTGAGTACGATTTTTATTTATTTTGTTACGTTTTCAAATATTTAATCGTGTGCTACAAGATTTTACAGTAATATTTAATTATATTGTGGGAATCGTGTCGTGAAAGAGTTTATTTCTTTTTGTTCGAGATAGATTCGAACAGGTGATGCCCTCCAATACACCCCGGATGGATCGATATCGGTGACTTTGTGTTTTGAGTAATATTTACTCGGAATATCTGGTAGAGAGCCATGGAGAAGTCAGCTCGACCGCGGACCGCCCTCAACGAATGCGTGAAGGTGGTGGTGCGATGTCGGCCTCTCTCCGAAAGAGAGAAAAAAGAGGGTTACGATGAGGTGAGCGAGTTTTCTGGATATTCTGTTTGTATCAGGTGTTAGGGCTGCGCAGACCAAGTGCGTCGGCTGGATTCGGTGCTTGATAATACACATGATAATTAATTTTAATCTGTTTTCATTTAAAAGGCGTCATGACTGCGTATTATCTTGCGTATCTTAATGTTATGGAGATTAGCTAAAACTCTGGATGTAGGTAGACCTGAATCACGCATGTAGGCTTTGTGCCTCTTTACATTTGCGCCTATAATTATGTATTACAATGTAATTTATTATGAAGCTAGATTCATTCATAATTTTAGATTCTATCTTGGGTGGTAATATCAAAAGAATTTTCCCTTACTCACCTTATTGTAAATAAGTAGTTTTTATGATAACAAAACATTGGAAAATTTAGAAATTTAGGAGAAGCATTTATTTTTTTATCATAAAATTGTTTTTCATATACCCCTACAGGAGTTTGAAGTTTTTAACAACCAGTCAGTTTGATATTTGCTATAGAAGTAAATGCTATCCAATGAATGCCAATACTTATTTACATTCTGGAATAAGTGTATATGTACAGTTTTGTAATGTTTTAAAAACAAAAGCTCTGTACCATTTTACTAAACAGGATCAATGATGTCTGTGCCAAACAGCTTGGATTGATCTGCCTTTATCTCCTCAGCTGTATTCTGATACAGGAAACAATTCATTGGAGTGGTTCACATTTGAGATATTATCATTATTTTCTCAATCTAAGGCAGGTAGTTGTTTAGAATATTTTGTTCATGTTTGTACTGAGTCAAATTGTTTACATTCCTGCCCCAACTTGCAAATACAGTCATCTATATGCTATTGATTATTAATGTTTTGGTATAATTTGCATTATTCATTTGTTACACATCAAACAAATTAAACTGAATGTCTAATAGGTACCTTGTGGGCTGATTCAAATTTCATGTGAAGCTAGTTGGTTGTTAGAATATTGTACCTGAATGACTAAATTATTTGTCTTGAAAAAATCATAATTGTTATGCTTCAGAAAACAAAGTTTAAAACTTAAACTTTTGACACTTTAAACCTAAACATCACCATCTCAGCTACAAGATATTACAGGAGAGCAAAGGGGTCTCATACATACACCCTAGCTTTGTACTCCTGTACATAGACTGGCTATAGTCACTATACAGAGTTATTCAATTTAAAGACTCCAGTGTATATTGGACAGCCTTGGAACCCACTAATAAAATTATGTATTTTGTGTAATTTGAAAAGATCGCGTCAAAGAGAAGAGGATCGTGCGTCACGCTGCTCACGTCCAAAATAACAGGAGGTGTGTACAGAAGTTAGTTGGCGGTCGCTCTGACACGTGATGACGTCAATATCTTCCTCGTGTTCCCCAGGCAATAGTGTTCGGTAATGACGCGAGAAAAATAAAGGGAAAAAGTATCATAAGTCAGAAATAGAGAGCAAAATATTTAATAGGAAACAGAGGAAACATAGGTAGGTTACCCTGTTGCCGTAAAATATTTATGACGGTCATAGTGTGTTCAATAGTTACCTATCTTATGAATGAAAGATTGCAATCTCTATCTCCGCAAGAAGTATTTGTGAAATGACGACAAATCTTTTAATAGGTGCCTACTGAGTTTAACCTATATGTATAAAATACCGGGCTGTGAACATATAATACACTTATTTAATAAGTAGAATTAGTATTTAAAAGGCAGGTATGTATCTTGTAAATGTATTCATTAGAAACATAGGGTTCTTAGATAAAGTACACATTCGCGTATTCGCTGCATTGTAGAAGTTGGTAGATCGCTCAAAATAAATGTGCACACGCAATAAATCCCGAGATCTTGACCCGCGCAAGTAGGTGAGGTGGTCCATGCGCGGTCGCGCGCACCGTATTTAGGCATAGATCTACCAGCTGCATTCAGCACCAAGACAAATTAACGAGAACGTGTTCTACACTTTATATTTTTTCTTATAATGCGACGGTCATTACTTCCATTTATTTTTTTTAATTGATACATGCATAAATCATTTTACACTACAAAGGGCTGCTCTAAATCGATTTGAATCACCATTCTAGACAAGTTAAATTTAATTACAGCAACAGTAAAGTACGGTTGCTGTTTGTTAATCTTCGAAAGGTAATGACATCGAACACCATGTAGTTACGTATATACAGTACAATACAAAAAACTTTGAAATGGCAATCTAACCGACGTCTGACCATAATAGATCGACAAAATAAAGACAGTGAGATCTCATTTTTTGCGTTTTTTGCGCATCAAAATTACTTTGATCCACCTCGAAAAGGTCCGAACAGTTTTTGTTGCCGTGAACGGTCTAGCGTGATTGTACACAGATTAAATTTACGTAGTTTGTATGCAACTGATCGTTTTCCACGTGAAAATCGACCTTCAGATTGCATCGCGGTTATCGTACTCGGCTGCCGGATCTTATGCAATTAGATGTCGGAAAACATACAAAATGTTCTTACGATACTTGATCTGCATTATTTATTGTAGTATGTAAGTACTTGATTTGTTTATTGATACATACCTATTAATTTTATCTTCTTATGTACTAGTTACCTAGATTTCTTTGTGGCAAAGGGCAAGCTACTCCGCCGGTAGGTATCTAGATATGCTTTATTTCTAAAATTTACAACATTAGCTCTTATGAAATATCTGCGATGATTCCGCAAGAAGGTACCGCATATTGTAACCAGTACTGTATCCGTATAGTTGGCAGAATCCCAACGCTCCACAAATCTATTGTTCTAAAAAAAATTCCGCCCATAGATCAATCCCATACCAGACTGGTCCAACGTATAATTCGATGAAATAGTACAGGAAATGCCATGATCATAAAACAATACGCACAATCTTACTCAATCTTATCGCGAGCGAAGAACATCCAAGAAATGCGTAAAATTCACTGGCGAATTTGCATAATGTTATCAATGTGGGCCGGCGCGCGGCGACGCGGTGCATCGCACCTTGTTTGTCAAATCTCATACATATCAAAGCTACCAACCAACTGCCTTTTTGTGCATCTTCAAAAATGTCCATTAATTGCACATTCCACTCTTCCCTTTGACCGGTTCGTACTCGTTTAGTACACACTCTTTATTATAGATAGGTATTGTGGCTATAGATAGATAATAAGTACATAATGTTTTTCGATTTTTTTTTCCATCATATTTTAATTTGAATAAAATGTTCGATGTTTGGTTAAGTGGCATTTGACAATTATAAAATTAAAGTCATTTTATTCTATTGTGAAATATGAGTTCCAACTGAGTGTGAGGCTTTCAGTCACGTCAGGACATACATATTAGGATAAGATTAAGACTGGCCGACTAGACGCACTGCGTATTTCTTTCGAGACAAATTGCTTTGGTGGTTTATTTATCTCGACCGTCTTTCGAGGGATGGACAAATGATGTTCGGTTGACTGAATTTCAAGTCGCACAAAACGAAATGTAAGTAACATAAGAGCAGATAAAAGATCACAAAGAGAAAGAAAATGTTTAATTTTGATGCATCATAAAAGTCATCGTAACTTACGTGCGAATGTTTAGAAATAAATTGGACATCAAAAGATTATTGTTGGGAAACTCTTCACTGTTAAATGACATTAAATTTCTGGAAAACAATTCGACAGCATTTTATTTAGACTTGCATAGCATCAATAGGTACTCTTTACCTGTGTATTTACTTCGCGACTTTCGCTCAATCATTAAGTCTATATGATTACAGAATTTTCCAGTGCTTAAGGCTCCGTAGTTATCTTATAAAATAAAAACTGGAACCAGAGGACCATTTCAGGAACCCTAAAATGCAAATAGGTACTTTTCAGTCATGACGCCAACAAATTTTGCGAAAGATAATTAAGAAAACATTGTCGAACATATTATATATTGAAGCAATTCTGTGTATTTACATTTATTTTAGAATAGCATAAGAGCACTTTGTAATCGCGATGTTGACCATGTTTTGCGGGTATCTTACAAAAGAGTGCCGTTATATCCAGGTGTCCAAGAAGCGGGAAATGAAATGGTACGAGCGGCTGTCCAGCCGAAACTTCGTGGACGACAGAAAGTCGGATGTCTCATTACAGGTCTGAGATCGGTCACCATGGTGACACACGAGCTCTGGTGGACACTGAGGTTGAAGGACTGCTTAATGATGTTGGATTTTGGTGCTCTAACAATTAATTTAACGGAAATTCATAACAGAGTACAAGGAGATATCTATTAACACATTAGTCGGTGGAAAGTAGTTTTCATTCACCTCCAATAACAACAACACCATCATTGTCCTACCATGGAAATGATCTAATTCATTAGGTCCTCATTTTAGATGGTAAATAAAAGTAAAACACAGCGATATCGACATTTTATCGACAGTGCTTCTGATTGATATGTTGTCATTGGTACTTGAGCTAAATTTCTTTGCATTACGAAGAAGAAATGGACCTACTGAGCTTGCGATCTTTATCTAGATAATTATACTAACGTTAAAGGACTTGGTGCTACATCTGGTGCTGGACCAAAGTAAACTGTTACAATGTTCGAGATTAAAAATAAAACCACTTGGGTTACGAAACATTTTAAATGCAACTAAAGCACTTTAAAGATCGTTACCAAACACTGCGGTTTAATGCAACAGTCCATAATGATCTATTCGTTTTCACCAGTTTAAAATTTGGTCATAAATTATTGGAAAATATTCGAGCATTGTAAAGAAGATTGCTTGTGTTTCTACTAATTAGGCAAGGTGCCAAGATAATGTGGTGGAGGTGGGAATTAATAGGAATCATTTCATTAACATCCACATTCATCGTTGCATTAGTTACAATGCAATCCATAGACCCGAAACCGAGATCAAGATTGCTTGTTGCATTATCGATATAGGTCCATTTCAATTGATCTTAAAAATAATTAATTACGAGCACCGTTAGTCAGTCAAGCCCAGATTCGAAAAAGATGTCTCATTGACGTCTATCTTTCTTATTTTAATTGTTTAAAGCATTATTGTGCTAGACTTCATTATTTTTACAATCGATTTACCATAATATATTCATATGATGGGTGATCACTAATTTCACAGCACTTGTGATGTAATTTTGTATATCGAATTATTTACCGAAAATTATTAGTTACTGAAAATAGACGATAAAAGTGCAGTCCTTTGCAGGTCCAAGTTCTGAATAAGTGATTTGATTTGTCAACGGTACTAGTTTGTTAATTGAAAATGTTAATACAATGAAATGTCTGGATACCATTATCACGACATCACCTAGGTATCATTATTAGAGGAGCCAGTGTTAGTGTTTACATCGCAAACACCTGCCATTTCAAAAAGAGACAATCAGCATTGTTCTGTGCTATAAAAACAATAATATTCGGCACGTGGTATCTTATTATTGTTCTCGATTAAAAACACTCTTGTGCCAGTAATCGTAGAGATAGTTCAGACACGGCGGATTCCGCGCGGTTTCAAACAGCGCGGTTGAACCGCGCGGATCCTAATTACATTAGCGCCTTACAAATCGTTCATACCTGTCCGCACGGATTGACAATCCGCGCGGCTCCCGCCACTCAACCGCTAGAAAATGAATTCGCGCGGTCGGTGGACTGTCACCCTATGCGAATAACGGCACTCCGCATGTACATCCGCGCCTGTCTGAACACTTGCGTTTAGAACCGCGCGATTTGCATCTGCGCGGAATCCGCCATGTCTGAACTAGCTCGTATTCACAACATATCCTCAAATATTTACTAACAGATCTAAGGTAGTAATGTGTTATTAGAATTCATTTTCTGCTTTCTTATATCGATAATTACCACTAGATTGAGAAACACGTATAATAGAAGCATTAAAATTTTCTTCAGTACCGATCGGGTTACCGAATCGGTTACCCGAACGAATACTATTAGAAGATTGTAAAGAGAGTATTGCAAATGTAATCTTGGCTTTACTTATATCGATCTGCATATTAACTCTAATTTGATAT
This sequence comes from Plodia interpunctella, assembly GCF_027563975.2. Classification (NCBI taxonomy): domain Eukaryota; kingdom Metazoa; phylum Arthropoda; class Insecta; order Lepidoptera; family Pyralidae; genus Plodia; species Plodia interpunctella. The sequence continues at coordinate 118,351 of NC_071313.1, forward strand.
CCAGGTGGTGAAGGTGTGGCCGGAGCGCGGCGCGGTGCAGGTCTACAACCCCAAGGGCCAGGACAAGCTGTTCACCTACGATGCCGCCTACGACTCCACTGCTGACACCCAGACCATTTACGATGAGATGGTAATACTTTTTTTTATATCTCTTAAGGATTTCCAGCCTGTGCTTAGTTTTCATGACCTGTAAATGTTTGTTACCTTCGTGAATTCATTATTCAATATTCATCTCTTATACCTAACAAGAGACGCTTCTAACATTTTTCAAAATAAAAATACAGAGGATCGCCTTTTTGCACCAATCTCGAATATGCAAATTACTTGATTTTGGAAAAAATGGTGGATTCCCCGCTCTTGCAGTGTAAGTTTAAGTGTGTTGTAATTAGATATTTATGGATGCGACTGAACACTGAAGTTGATTCAAATATAACAACCACCAGCATTTTTGTAAATGATGAAACTTTTCGTAACGTTTCGTGAATTTGGCAACCTAAGGTATTTTTTCTGTAACTACTTAAAATGTTACGAAATGACACTTTTATTTTACTAGTAATAAATTGGTATTCCCATGTCTGGTGATCCCAGCGGAACTATAGCAGTTTGAGGAGAAATCAGATCAGCTGCCGAAATCTCGTGTACATTCCGATTACTGCCGAAAAGTTTATTATCGTGTTGTCATTGCAATGATTTATTAAGCGTTTATAATGCAATTTTCAGTTATTAGTTAATTATTAGTTAAAAATAAAATTACCGTATATGGTAAATGAAAATTGCATAATTTTCATTTAACATTTAACTATGTAAGCATTTACATAGTTTTAGAGAATGTTGAACACGTCCCTGTGGAACACATCCCTGTGGAACACCTAACTCTAAAACATTCTAGGATTTATATCGCGATGTCTCGTCGAGCATGTACAGCCGTTTGTCAGCGGCGGCACGCGGGTGCATTAGTCATTTGGTAAATTAGACGCTTTCTATTGTATAATACGGCTAAATCGTGAAATGTAACGTCTTGACGGATAAGAACATACAACAGCTGTTTTGTTTGGTGTTCGGGTATATTTATTATCTTGGTGGCAAATTTTTGTACATATTGCAAAATAAAGATGTGCCCTGCAGCCTCTAAAACTACTAATTACCTACCGTCTACTATGAATACACCGTGATGCCATGTTGCGTCCTACGCGCGACCACTCATGCTGCTTGTCAATAGATAGCCTTGATGAACCTTGAGGCAGAAGGTTTGTGTGTTTTTTGTCAGTTTTAAAACAACAACTTTAGTCGTGGGTTCTACCAAGGCAACAAATTTAATACCTTAGACCTAACTGTTGTTAAGGCACTGTTGGATTTTAAGTGTTGTAATTTTGAGTTTGTTTTATTATAACTACAAACCTGATTAATATCTTAGTGTTGAGAATTATCTAGTTTTGTTCGTCGAATGAATTTTATAATAACTACTTTACTATAATAACTACTTTCGTATTATTGCGTAGTAATTGAAAACATTGAAGGTGCACGTAGAATATCGTCTGAGAAGGTAGCAAAAAACGGTGTTTCTGTCGGTTCTTTCGGCCGATTCTAGGTAAACATTGATATAAAAACTTCAATCAATGCTGGTGAATTAAACTAACTGCGTATCCGAAACGAACCAGCACGCGATGTCAGAGCTGCTCAACAAGTGGTCTAGTTACGAAATCGATCTAAACTATCTCTAAGGCGTAATACAGAAATAAAATGAAATGCACCAAATATGGGAATAAATAGCTAAATCTGATATTAGAAAATTATACAGTCCTCAAAGATAAAGAAAATTAGGAGAAAAATTATAAAAATGTTCATCGGCTTTTTATCCAATGTAATGTTTTTTTTTTAATTTTTATCAAAAAATTAACAATTGCTTACAGTAATAATATTATAATTAAATAATTCAGTGTCTATTATATTATAGCACAAATAAAACAATGCTGATTTACTGACTTCCCTAGGAAGGTTTATTTTATTTCTTATAAATAAGAATTTGCAATGATGTATTAGCAACTTTAAGTACTAAATAATGGAACAAGGTCGTAATTTTATGAGATCTTACGTAAACGTCAATGCGATTTGTTTGTGGTGATTTGTGCGGCCATTGGCTGTCGTTGGCGACGTCCTATCAGCAGATGTTCCAAAAATACAATTGTGTGTAGTAAAATTTGCATTGCTACTGATTATTTCCTTTTGTTCTATAACAAACACGAAGAAGCACAATAATCGCGACTTTGATCCGATTCGCGCCAAGGCTATCAAAAACTGCACTTGCGTCATTCGGTAACGTTATCTATTTTCGGGTATTGAGTCTATCAGCGACTCTTTTCTTTAGTTTAATAACAAACGACCTCACCTTTGAAGTAAAAAATAAAGTGGACATTAAGAGCACTTACAATTTACAAGTAGCTTTGTAGTCAATTATGTTTGCTGTGTTAGTTAACTATGGCCGTGATAGTCGAATTGTAAAAATCAGCAGGAAAGAGTTAATAAATTCATAAAGGAAATTGTAATTACTATGATACAATACGAAACGAAACGTGATTCATTGAAAACTAGGAAGGTAAAGCGTACTGTAATTTATAGAAATAGTGTGAATACCTGATATTTTATTATAGTATAAGTAAGAACTTATACCAGTCATATTTAGTCCAAATTAATTTGTAGAACACGCGGTATTGATAAAACAAATTAATTCCAATGCATTGAAAATAGTATTAGGTAGTAATATCTAATTTGTAACGATTACAAAATGTGGATGTCATAGCTATAAGCAAAAAGACCGAACGGTCCTTTTAATACCACATAGAATAGATGAATTTGAATCAGTAATAGTAAATTGTGCATTGGGATATTCAACATCATAATAGACAGTAAAATTTAGTTTAGTTTAATAGCAGTACAGGAGCTGTGCCACCAATATTGCGCGGTTTACGTCACGCGACTTCAGCGACGATGACTGAAGTCTACGTGCGATGCGCCTGTCGCGTGCCTACGCCTGACATCTGTGTCCTGGATCATAGCTTTCGGTGACACGTGGCATATTAATGAGCGGGAATTCGTAATAGGGTTTGGTAATCTATATTTTTATCGTCATCATCATATAAAAGGCTGAGCCTTGCTTAACGGGAGGCCCTAACATTGTAATAATTCCTTAAAATTCCTTAAAATGTGCCTTCAATTCATCTTTAATTGATCGTAGATGTTAGGCAATTTAGAAAGAATAGCTAGATTATCCTCTTCATTTTCATTAAAATCAGTTCATCAAATTTGATCAACAATCAGACAAATGGCAAACAAATCTCCGCAGAGAAGTGGCTAGTGCTTTTGAGCGTAGTTCTCAGAATTAGAATCCTAGACATCCACTTCACAACCAGAACCCTGTTCCACAAAGACTTTAAGAGAGGGTCACACTGCACTGGAAAAATATAAAACATAATCCTTGGAGTGCTCTGACATGCAAAGAAGTTTAAGACCTGTTTCCCATGATGTTAGGCAGAGATTTTGTTCCTGAAAAACTTAATATTAGTAGAATTCCAATAAACTAATTGGTATACTTAAATCATAAAATTCCGTCAGGTACGTCCCCTTGTCGCGTCCGTGCTGGACGGCTTCAACGGTTGCGTGTTCGCGTACGGCCAGACCGGCACGGGCAAGACGCACACCATGGAGGGTACCTCGTCAGACGAGGGCATCATCCCGCGCACCTTCCACCACATGTGGGCGCACATCGAGAACACCGCCTCGCCCGACGTCACGCATCTCGTGTCCTGTTCCTACGTCGAACTGTACCTCGAAGATGTGAGGGATCTACTCTCGAAGGAGTGCAAGAAGCTGACTATTCGGGGGCAGGTGAGTCTTCTTTATAAGCTTTTATTATTGTATTTGTGTTGCGGTGTCTGACAACAATTTGCAAGTCATTTTATCCACTTCCTAATTTTGAATCGAGTCATAGTGTACGTTCATTTCCTCTTATAAGTGTTATCCCAGTTTTTTCTCAGCAGTCAGGCATTGCAGGCGCGTTCACCACCTCGCATGATCTTTAGCATGCATGTAATCCTTGATTGTATTGAATTATTAGATTTAAAATGATTTGATAAATGGGTAGCAATGGTAAGCAAGGAAGGGGTTCAATTAGACAAACCTTAAAAGAGCCACAAACAGGAAACTCTACGAACGAACTGTATATATAACTAATTAACTCAAAAAAAATTACGTCAAATCGATTTTATTGATCACTTATGTGCAAATGAGCGGTGCGTTGATGCTTCGATTACGTCGAGACTGTATGATTGACGGACGGCGGATGGAAGCACACGTCACTACCCGCAGTTTAGCATACAATCGATTAGTTTCCAATGTCTGACCCAAATTTTAGTCTATCTCAAGGTTCCTGTTCTTAATTTTCATATGCTAGTATTCTGCTTCAAAGGTTTATTTTTATTTTTTTGCATTTTGTTTTCATAACAAAGTAATTCTTTTGAAATCAATAATTTATTTTGTTAAATTACTTACAGATTACCATTAATTCGAGTATTTTAAGGTTTAACTTTCCAGAAGAATTTGTTTCAGTAACTTTTTCGTTTACTGACAGTATTATGCACAATATCAACTATTTGTTTACGTCGCGCAGATACAGGTAAAACAACAGGTAATCGTTAGTGTAGTGTTATCGTAAAACCATGAATAGTAAACAGATAAGACACGCAAAGCAGACGGAAACAAGCCGGCGTCAACCCCAAACAAATTGGAAACCATTGGTATAAAGCTATTCGCTAATATTGACTGAACGTGACGTGAAGGCAAGTCCATTACCATAAATCACAAAATTATTGATGAGCACTATACTAAAGTAACAGAGTTTTTTAAAGAATAGAAGCTTAAGTTACTTTGTTGTATTTGTTTACATTTCCATTTAGTCCAAAGTATACATCAGTGAATGACTCGAGCAAAAATAAATTTGATAAAATAAATGAGTCATTATAATCTCATGTCTCAGCACACAGCAAGTTATCATTTGTTCACATAATGCCATCACTGCTTCCTCTCTTCAATTAGATTATTTCTTAAGAAAACGATTTTTGGCCTCAGTGAATGTGTTTCATTATATTATGATGGATTCGACTAATTCTGTCTGCTAATCAACAAGCTTTTAATTTTTGCGTGAAATCAATAGTAGCAGCGTCTTCTACTAGTCGAGGTCTTATCGATTTCCACTATAAAGAGCGACTATAAAATTTTATATTTTGCTCAGCAGTGCTATAAAACCTTCCGTTTGTTTCACTTCGCCCTGTCCTGCAGGAATCTGACCTAATTCAGGTGCCGACTACCGCGGCCCGTGACGTCATCATTTTAGTTGTGGTCACGGCATTATGTTACGGTCATTACGACCAATGTCAATGAGCAATGCCATCGGATAGAGCAAATAACATGCTTTACCGACACATACATTGCAATAAAGATAGTAAGTAGGTGCAAATGCAGATTATGTTGTTCGCGACGAATTCAATGCACTATTCAAAGGACATAACAAACATGATGTCATATTTATCATGCAGATTATATCAATCAACGCGACGATCAGCCCTAGGCTCATGTTGACTATCGTCAAATATGGACATTTGTCGTTGTTTACAAATGATGATTTGTGCCATCTGGCTGTTTACATATATGGTAATCATTGGTGCCTGTACCAAGACCAATTAAACCAACTGGGTTTATTATAGTAAGTAATAGTACTTAATTAGTTGTCAAGGTAGTTGCATATAGATGTAACTGTTTTCCGAAAGAAAAACAGCAGCATGATATTACCAAGGTCCGTAATCACGTGAATGCTCAGATTAAGGTAAACTATTGCCATAATCTGTAAACACATATAATGTTGGCAATGCATTAGCGAATATTATATTACTAGCTTAAATTATTATGCATTTGTTTTTGCGTCCTCTGTACAGTTAGTTATTGCGGTGAAATATTAAGGTTTAGGAAAATTCATAAAATATAATTAAAAAATATGATATATGATTATGAAATAGTGCGAAGCGGATAAGACAACTTAGTGTCAAAAGACAAGTGAATCGATCGTTTAAATTGTGCTATAAATTTTTCAGCGCGTTTACTATTTCAGGGCCGTGTTATCAATACATAAATTACTAGTTATCGCCAGATATCGATTTTATTGATATAAAATACGACGTCATGGACGTTGTTGTTGCGGCGACTAGTCTTAAGGTTCGGCTACTTGTTTAAATGAGCATTATCGGTATTTTCACGAATTACTATAACATTGCATAATTTCAACAAATTATTCGCGATATTCCTTTTTCCTGAAAGTCAAAACTAATTATCATTCATTCCGCCATTGTACTTGCACATATATAATTCTTGTATTTATTTTAATGTATGTACAATGAAGTATTTTTCGGACAATACAGTTATTACAAACCAATAATCACGTATTGTATAGAACTTTACTAGATGTAGTAACTACATGACCTGTAGTTCAACGTCCCATTTTATCGACGTGGGGGTCTTTCGGCAGTTTGTTGTCCCCTCGTCGTCGAGACTGAGGTGCACGCCCTGGTATAATAGCCATGCCACATGATCCGATCACATCAATAAAGTGACAATCCGCGATGTTGTCGATATGAAGATTGCTTTCAATCGCATTTTTTTAAGATCACTACTTATTGCTTTTTGTTATCGATGATCTGTTGATTATAACATTATTATTTGATATAATTATGAAGCTGTTTAGTTTCATCTAAATATCAATTAATAGTTATTTTAATTGCAGGCAACATCACGCAAATGTTTTTATGAAGATTTTGCTGAAATAATGGATGATTGATACACCAATGATGTAGTTCAATTTAAGTAGTAGTCTGCACTGCACCCACGCACACTAGTTCAGATTCTAATTTGAAAAATTACAATCGAATTACAATTGTAATTAAAAGAGGAGTCTACAGTCAACGGCACATCAACCTACCCATATTCTTTGTAAACTCGCCGTGGTAGCGTGGTAATAACGCTATAGAGGTTAATGCAGGATAACTTGATTGATGTGCTGTTGACGGTACGTAAAATATATGAAAACATAAAATACAAATTTGGATGCGAATTAGTCTCTGAACTTGTATGTCACGGGGCAACGAATGGCGAATGTAATTCATTATTCATTAGTTCATTAGTCGTGTGACTGTGTCCAGAATTGAGTGCTGAATTAATTGATCACCAAGTGATCTCACTTGCAGATTCGCTGCCCGGAACTATATTACCTTTTTGATTGACGAAGAGGAAATACATTTTGACACGGTGTCTGTTTCCGATTCCTAAAATATAGCATGATAAAAGTTGGTACTCGTAGCTACACAAATTAAACTTATTTATTTTTACTTTCTTATCAATCGAATTCGGTAACTAATTGGCGTGTGACCTCAGCAGGCAATCGGTAGTAGATTGAACTGTGATAAAATAAAGCTAATCTCAATTTTACCATTTCACATTCTAGAGATCTAGATGTTCGACATCAGCTTATAATTTTAAGTTTTAATTTGGTGTCCGTATTGTGAATCGACGCGTGCGACGAAAACGAAAGCGTTTTCAAATTAATACGTGTTTGCATTAAACATGAGGTGTTGATTACTCTCGCTGTAAACGGAATCTCGTTGCAACTGTGCGAAGGTTGATGGTACAAGATGCCCATCCAAGAATTATACTTGTCTTGTAAACTTTTGGGACATCAGAACAGTTATTAGAGGACATAAAGATTGCTGCTGTAGTCTGCAGTTTCTTCTTTTGGAAAATGAACATGATTAAAGTTTTGGACGAATATTAAATCCATCATGTTATCAAGATCAGGCTTTGAACGGAGTCTTCCATTAGTAAGATCATGTAGCGTGTGGATGACTGTTGTGTGTTATAATTGTAATAACATTTTAAATATACGAGTATTAAGTACAGCATTGTATTGCAAACTGCAATTTGTATTTACAAGAACTTGTACAAAGGCTATTACGATACACATGTGTGAAAGAAAATTAACGAGTTTAGCCGTTTTCGCGATGTTTTATCCAAAGGACGGACACGTTGGTAAAGTAAAATAAAGGTTTTTTACAATTCAAATGTGACTATCAAACCCCACTAGCAATTGTATTACTAGACGCTTCAAATTTGAGGACTGCTTGTTTCACTAGACTAAATCATTTGAGTTAACTGAAATCTTCAGCTTCAGTGGACCAATCCCCTCTTCCCAGAGTATTACATAACCTGTGGGCATTGTGACCGGTCACACTTCACGCACCCGTTGAACATCACAAACAGCATTGTGTTGACATGTCCAAGGCTGCAATTAAATCACCATGCATGAATTCTGAATGTTCTTGTTGTGGTAATGGGTGGCTATTATGACATAGGTATTTAGTTGTTTGGCTATGTTGTTTTTCTCCTGCAACTATAACAAATTTTAATGATAGACCGGATCCTAGCGTGTATTTCTAGAGAGTACCTAATAACCTGGGTATTTCTGGAGAGTATCTAATAACTGTAATAATATTAAAAGTTCATCAAAACCAGCTCAATAGCTGGGCTATATTTAATGTCAAATTTGTAACAATCAAGATGAGTAAAACCACTTAATGAGTCTCTAATACCAGATGATAATGTTATAGTTCCCCTTGTTTTCCACCCAGGAGCTGAACGGCTTCTACATACCGGAAATGACGTCAGTGGTGTGCAAGTCTGCCGCGGAGATGGTACGCGTCATGAAAGCAGGCAACAAGAACCGCGCGTCCGGCCGCACCGACATGAACGAGCACTCCTCCAGAAGTCACGCCGTCTTCCTCGTCACTGTGGAGACTGCGCATCGGTCCAATAATAGGATTCGGTGAGTCCACGAGGATTCTTTAATCATCATTTTATTTTGTAGCAGGAATGGTATGTTATCTATGATCAACTGCCACAAAGAAGATTTCTGCTCGACTAGGTTCATCTCCAATCTCAACTCGGATATGCGATTTGCGTATATGAACTCGAATGTGGATTGGGAGTGAAAGTGTAGTGATAACGTTTGTATAGAGTGAATTCCTGTTTTGTGCCATTTGCTGTGTATTTACTTGCGGGACAACTCCCACAAAATCAAACTTACGCATGTGAAGTCGGAGGCGGACGCGCTTCAGCTTATCAACTACATGAGCTAAATCCCTCCTTGCGTAGCTTATTCGTAGACTAAACTAATTATGCACATTCATTATCCTCCTACGGCATTCCCGCCTAGTTTGGACAGCGTTAACATGGTACAATGAAAGAACTACAAATTAATCATCATTTAGATTTCAGCGCTTGTTACTTACATTTCTTAGTCTTTAGGCAAGGTATTCATTAGTCGTTAAATAGATATAATAATTAAGTATATTAATCAACTCGTGCACACATGTATACATTATTCTATTTCATTTTCATGTGGTGAACGTATTCAGACAATTGTATTAGCACTTGAAATGAAACTAATTGAATTCGAGTGTTTATTACACTTATTGTTTGTCTATTGTTTCGAGAATATTATCTATTTGATGATCCATTTACACTATCTGTATGAGGTCTGTCTCTCAATAACTAGATTCTTTATGCGTTATCTGGATTGGGGCCAAAATTATTGTCTGCGGTTGTTGTCAGTGTAACAACACTAAAATAAAAATGATCTAGAATTCTAGACAGATCTATTGAATTCATGGTGTTTCCGGAATCCTATTGTTAGTAAAGATCAACATGTAAGATGCGATGGTGCCAAAATGCTGTTCCTCAAAACATATTATAGTCTTGCAAATGCAAACTCATTCTTGTAAGCAGTTGATTATGTCGTTATTGCTTTCTTTTACAAAGATATTGTTTTCCTGCTTAATAAAACTTTTCGTTATTTCGCATGTAGATCAGGGTGTGGTTGAGTGATGTGGTCGAAGCGGTGGTGATGTAAAGGTTAAGGCGGGCGCCTGTGAACCGAAAGGTCCCAGGATCGAATTCTACACGTGCCACATGCGTTTGTATACCAATCTGACTTATGTATAGTAGTTCTCATCGACCTCCACTTGCTCGGGAAAGGAAAATATTGTGAGAAAACCTGCACTCTGGTTGATTGTCAATTTGTCAATGTGTGCAAGGCAATGAAAAACCACTCTATTAATAGTGCCAAGAAAGTAATTGTGTGTGTTTCATACCACGTAATGACCACGACCCTCAGCCATGAGGAATACGACTATGAAGAAGAAGATCAAGATGTAAAAGTGGTTCAGTGCTTTCTCTAATGTCAGCCCGTAGCTTCCTCATTGGACATCTGCAGGCGGACATCATGTCCGGACAAACATACCATGTCACGTTACGCGCACACTGCTTACTTTACGTCGTGCAATATCCTACTAGCTTCCGCCTGCTTTATTATATTTTGTATGTTCATATTTTCTTTAATCTATTTGATGATGCAATTACCTACGGGTTTTGCTTACTTTCTTACTAGCTACTGAGAGGAAAGTGTCATCATTATCATTATTTAAGCCACAAAACTGCTGTTCGTAAGTCTAGGCTAAGAGTAGCAGTAAGCTATGATAGTAATATTAATGTATATTAAACTTGTGATGAGTCAGTACTGAATTGTAGAAATATCTGGAACACCAGGTCATCAAATGAGTAGGATGATAATAATATGATCCAGACAAATCAAGATTCGTCATACGTCCTCGCCTACAAATAGCCATATTATGCACTAGGGTTCCCAGGAGACTAATAAATACTAATAATGATTTTTATAATTCTGACCAAAATTATGAACAAGTTCAACAATTCTGATATAGTTTTTAAGCTTTAAAACTTTCTGAATACTTGTCAAGACGAAGGAATGTGCAAAACCGATGTGGTTGAGACTGCCTATGGTTTCTGGTTAGTAGCCATTATTTCAGGCTAAGCGTGAATGAATCCGAAAGGTGTGTATATACCGCCTAAACAGACAAAAACCTGACGTGTGGGCAGTTGAATGTTACAGCTCAATTTGATATTAGCAACTCCTGTATTACGTGTTCAACCTCCAGGAACGGTCGGGTGAACGCACTAGAATTTTAGCGAAATTAACTCAAACTGTCTGAATTCGTTCTGGAGTTCATGATAAATACTGAACAAACTCTAAATAACTACGAAAAAAGAAATACGTTGAAGCAAAATCCTATTTAGATCTCGTTTGGTACATCGTGCTATATAATAATGTGGGAATTGGAAACAAAAAGTGGGTCTTTTGAAAAATCCTGACTTGAATCTTTTCACGATGGAGTCCTGGAGCGACGAGTGGATTGATGATGAGGAAGATTACTACACAAGGTAAATTATTTTGCAATTGTTGATTATTTTTTGGCAATTATAGATTAATGTCACCTATTATGTAATCATCAATTTCCATTGTTCTCAACGGCCTCATTAGATGACCTTACGTTACTTTTGTAATTATTCTTCTTTTTTGATCGCACAAATATCTTGTGGTTGACATTAAAATCTAAAGTTACGTGTAGATCAATACTAATTTTAATCCACTGTTTTGCATATTGTTTTGTGGTTATCTGTTTGTGTTAAGTCTTCAGTTTCTTGCTCATTTATACATTTAAATCAGTCAGACAACGGGGTTGTCAGCTTGCTCTATGCACTTCACCTAGTAGCGATAAAGCAGCTCTTCCAATCAGGATGTCGCCACAGAAGTCAGTACCTTATTTGTAAAACAGCACACATCGAATAATTAGTAGGAAATAACACGCACGCTTCGCGAATCAATACAGTGTATATTCCATAAACGGGCGCGCTGTATTGCAATCACGTGTTTTTAATGTTTTTGTGTTTATGCTCTGTAAAGGTTTGCACAATGGTCGTATTTCTCAATGCTTTTGGTGATGCGATGCAAGCGTGAAATGCTCGGGTGAACTCGTGTCCACAAAATACCGTGGCCTGATGCTTCTTACTTGGTAACGATGCGTTGAATTGGATAAATATTTTTACATGTTTTATTGAACATTTAGTTGAGTAAATGTGCACGCTAAATCCAATGTGTCTACTTGATGTCTGGTTAATTTCAAGCAGCTACAGATACCGTAATAATTAAACAACACTTGTAATCGGGGCTGCAACCTGATTTTTGCCCTATCCGCAAATTCTTTTACCTATTTAAGTACTTCTATACGAAACAAAATGTTAATTCTCTTTTAGTGAATGTTATTGGGCTGATCTTCTTTTTCCTTCACATTCGGTCGACAGGCCACTAAGACTACTACTTAATGTAGTTTCCTCCTCATTAGCTTTATAAATTCGATAATGTGAAGGCATTGCAAAGGTTTAAGCCTCCCTCAGTTGTTTTGTCTGGCGATGACGTCACGGCGCGGCGCGGCGGCCACAAATTGCTAACTTTGGTGGATCAATACAATACTGGGAGCTTTGCTCAGTACATTACCTACCCTACGTGCCAACCAATAGTAGCCACAGACCCGCTGTGCTATATAGGTATATTGATGATAAATGAAATAAAAGATGTATGGTTTTAAGTTGCAGTCGCCGGTCGAACTTTGTTGATTGTAAAAAAGTTACTTATTCTTTATTAGAGAGCTAATAACATTGAAGACCAAGGTAATTCATATGCTCCCCTAAATTTTCAGCACTGGCTGTGAATAATCTGCGTCTGTGGTCTTGATCTGCAACTTCTTTTAGGATTCATTGTTTGGAAATCAACATCATTAGACAATGAATGTTTAATGCTAAAAGATATCCCAGACTTAGAATAATTTTCCTGCCGGAAAATTCAAAATGCAACGCCACCGAGGCGCGTCGCCGTCCAGACATGTTTGCTAGCAGACGTCCTTTATACTAGATTTATTATTTAGACCAAAATCTAATTGCATGTTCATGACGCCGGGGTCCAAAATTGGGTTACGTCCCATTCAGTATGATGAATAATCGCATAATTATATAATGGAATAATGTGTGTGTAAGAAAATTACAAGTGTGTCTGTTTAAGACAAAAGTTCATCTAATCTTTGTTGATGTTACTTAGTATCATACTTGTTCCAATCCTAACTAACTAGCATTATAAATGTGAAATGTTTTCCGGCGCTCGGCGGGAGCCAGGAACTCTGGCGCGCGCTGCAGCGTGAAGGCTTTAGTTTTTCAGTGGCGGCGTCGTTACCTTGCTGAGCGAGCATTTGGGCCGTCCACCGTTCTACACTGTTACATAAATGGCTGTGTGTTCCGTCCTTGATTCTCTAGTCAATTACATACGAATGATTACTTTTTCATGTATAGTAAAGTATTTCAGTAGTAATTGATCAATTCACTGAAAGTTCTTGTATTCGAAAGTGTTATTTCATATGTTGAATGGTTAAAATTCAAATTCAAATTCAAATCATTTATTCAGAAATTAGACCTTCACAGGCACTTTTTCTCGTCAATCTTTAAATTTATAGTTATTTCTCACAAGCTAGAAACTACTGGCATTTCGGAACGACCACTGCTGAGAAGAAATGCCGAAAGAAACTCATTTGAACAGTGTTGGTCCCTATCATGCCAGATCGGCTTACCATTATTGTTTCTTACAAAAAAAAATTTTTTTTCTTTTCTTTCTAATAATATATAAAAGTACATAATGTACATAGTCAAAAGGTTATGAATTAATCAAGCGTATCATCATCACAAATGCTAAATATCATATTAATCATTACTATGCAATGTAATGACCAACATCATTGTAGCTACTGACAGCTGAATGAGTTTACTACAGACAACAAATTTGGCAAAACGTGAGTTAGCACGTGCGATGTGGGCTGGCATTTTGGTTCCGTATTGCGGGCAGGGGCGCGCGTTTCAGATTACATTATTAATTTCCGAATTAAGCAGGAGCAGCTTTGTATTCTAACTAGTATATTTTTTTTTCTTCAAGTTGTTGCTGCTTTGGAATAAACGTTAACAATCCTAGCTTGTGTGTAGATTTTGTAATATTTTATCAATCCATCAACTATTCAGTTATACATCATTGCTTATTAATAAGTCTTTTTCACACACATTTCTTCGAATTGGATCTAATTGTGATATTTGGACGTTACCAGTACCATTACCATTTATTTGATATGCACTTTGTGCGGAAATTTCTTTTAAAAATCTCAATGATTACTTTGTATATCACAAATGATTTTGTAATATTAAATTGAATGTTGTACTTATTGGTAACCCTGATATATGAGCAAACAGTGTGGGCGCCAATAGATGCTAATCAATGACATAACATGACGTGTTCTCGCGACTATGGCACTACTCATGCACTTCCCGAAACATTGACATTTTTGGAATTCGTCAATAGAATCCATAAAAGTTGGAGGATTTTTCAGTTAGAGGACACAGCGGTGCGATTTACGTACCTCTGTCCACAACCTCACCTTTTTCTGTTTTCTTCAAGTCGAACTTGCTATTTAAAATAAGTGAGGAACCACTAAAATTTTACTAAGGTTTCTTAGTTTTTATTTTTAGTAGGTCCTAAACTTTGTAGATTTGCCATCGACACGCAAAGAAGAAGAAGGGCCAAAAATATGTATCGTTATGAAGTGACGTATCGCTCCATAGTTGAGTGCGCTCGGCGTCGATCCGCTCAAAATTATTCAGCTCAAAATGTAAATATTTGCTACTCTCATTAGCGCCCACATCGCCGGTACTAACGCAATGTAAATCACACTATCATTATCCATTTTGTTTTCCTACAATCCGGCCTTGTTCTAATCAGTACCTAGATACTTGCGTTTTCACGAAATCAAAAAATATGGCATAAGCCTCATGTGGGTATACATATGTGTATGACAATATTTCAAGTTAACCATTTTTATGTTTCCGTCTAGAGTCATATGGTACTCGTACCATACCTTCGTCTCCCGTTCACGTGATCAATCGTGGATTGGGATATGATCGTGCAGATCAATCGTGTATTGGGATATGATACAAGGTACAACGTTCTCTTTAAGAAATCTTTGTTGAAAAGCTACTTTTATCTGAATATAAAAATTAACTGGATGTTATTCTTATTAATGGACTTTAGTATCCCATTTTATTTCTTGTGAATGTTGGTGGATAATGTGTGACGAACACTCCGAAGGATTTCCGGGAATATCGGCGTGCTTTCCTGCGCCTACTCCTTGGAATTTTCAATTCCTTTAAGTGCATGTTTTATTTTGCAATAATTTTAACTTGCTTGCACAATCGAATATGCACTTAATGAAAACAATACCATATCAATAATTTTATATTACGAGCCAATGTAATGTACTACGGAGACCACGGTGCACAATTCTCGGAGCACTTGTATAGTTTTCTATTGTTACAGTCTGGTCTTCGGGTCAAGGCGAGGGTCGAGATACAGACACTAGTGAAACACAGAATGATTATGAGATATAACTAAACTTGTGAGGTAATTGGTGAACTTTGAATTGTTTTCATATAATTACTTATCATATAATTTCACACTGAGTATAGGCATAAAGTAGTAGAACAGGCCGGGGACCTAAGCCCTCCGTCCGCCGCATTCAGTCGATGGGCCCTCGCGCCTCGGTCTCGTCGGATGCGATTAGCCACCTCCTCGCAATCAAGCGCTTCCGATCCAACCCTATGAACATTGTAATGTACGTTCATGTCTCCCTGTGTTTTATGTATTCAGCGAGAACAATATTTGTTTTTGTCTACGGCTTCGTCTGCGTGAATACGACATTTTAGATTGCTCGAAATGTGAAGAGGGTCACAAACAAATAAACACCTTTCAATAAACTAGGTGCTTGGTACTAGTTGACAAGGGATTGGGATCGTTGGGATAAACAAACAAATGTTACTCGTCGTGTCAATGTCAGATGTGGCCATGTATCAAGCTTATTCTCTTTTATATTTTTCCCATATTTAGGCTGTTCCAAGATTCGTCATTAAAAGTGTGAATATATGAAATAGTTCTTGTGTATATAAGTATTTGATGTACTTAACATGAAATGAACCAAGTTTCAGCCTCACGTGGAACCTTGAGCGCGAGGGTTTGTTGTTTCTCGGAGGTCGTAAACTGGCCGATATGTAAGGAAATTGCCTCACACTATTGTTGAAGAAATATTAACTTTACGATGTATTTGTGTCTTTTCACGGGTATGTGCGAAGCCACGGAACACACAAACGTGCGCTGTGATATCGTGTAATATCAATATTTATTTAACAAATTGCGTATGCAAAATCCTTTTTTCTTAAGTACCATCTTAACAAAGTGGGTGAATGTTCTGAAAAACTACGGAATGCATATTTGAAATGACTGCAGTATTCTTTAATTTATGCTCCGGAAGCTCAGCCTTTGGTGTATCATTTTTCAAGTATTTCCACCGCACCAGAGTTTGTGGGACAATTTAAACTCCTTAGATACAGCGTTCAGTATTAGTCTTAACTAAAATTACCTACTCCTTCGATAAAAATTACTTAATGAGCTCTATGAATTGACTCATCGTAGTCACCATGAAAAGTAAAGGTCGTAGTTCCAAAGCTACCTATCGAAGGTTATGAAGACAAAGACAAAGATTATTTATTTGCAAAGAAAAAACTGTGTGTGTGAAACTTAAAATGTATACTTTGTACTTCAATGTTGTATCTACAAAAAAGTAACCAAGGAGTATTTTACCAGTTTTTTTATTGTTATTTATTTAGCACTTACAGCTCATTCCTTTTGTTACAGCGTGGGCAAGCTAAACCTGGTGGACTTGGCAGGCAGCGAGCGACAACGCAAAACTGGCGCCAGCGCGGAGCGTCTGAGGGAGGCGGCGCGCATCAACCAGGCGCTCTCCTCTCTCGGCAACGTCATCTCTGCGCTGGCGGAGAACAGTCCTCACGTACCTTACAGGTACTGCACGCGGCTTATGATTGCCTGGTATATGAAACGGTAGCTTCTGTTGTGGCGTGTGGTTTCCTCTTACTTGATATTCTCCCGTGGATGTCATACGAACTAGATATATACAGCGTTAACAATGGACAATGGTGTGTCCCTAACGATGAAATTTAGGTTCCATTTGAATATTTCTTATTTTAAAAGGACCCGTATTGTACCATGTAGTGATTATATATGGACTATAATGTATGCTATAAATAAACTCCTTTTACGTTTGTGTCGTCAGAGATTCAAAGCTGACGCGCATCCTGCAGGACTCGCTGGGCGGCAACAGCAAGACGATCATGATCGCCAACATCGGGCCCGCCTGCTACAACTACGACGAGACCATCACCACGCTGCGATACGCGCACCGTGCCAAAGGTTTTTATTTTTTACTTTATTTTCTACTGTTTCTCGCGGTGTTACCCGCGTCATTATTAAAAACTAGCTGGATTTCAGGATACAAAGTACCCTATGTGTTAATCCAAGATTATCACCTACCTCAATACCAAATTTCATGAAATCGGTTTGAGTGTGATGAAGTAACAAGCATTTGCCCGTATTCCTTTTCAACTCTTGTGAAACAATGTTTAAACGCTATATGTTCTGTTACATCGTCGTCATCATCATCTATTTTAAGGGCGAGGTTATTTTGGTGGAGTTTCTTCCATTGCGGTGCAACAAGCCCTTAATATTGTTTTATTTGTTATCTCTTATCTAAACGTTCTTTCGGTCCGGCCGTTGACCGTCGGAGCCCAGAGTCCGCTAAAATAGTATAATTTGTGGTGCAGCGATAAAGAACAAGCCGGTCCGCAACGAGGACCCGAAGGACGCGAAGCTGCGCGAGTACCAGGCGGAGATCGAGCGCCTGCGCGCGCTCATCCAGCAGCGCCGCCGCGCGCGCGCGCGCCCCGCCCCCGCCCTCGCACCCGCCCTCGCCCCCGCCCACGCGCCGGACTCCTGTGAGTACCTACACACCTACACTCCCAACGCAAATCGCTCATTCAGCACGCCATATTGTAAATTAAATGATATTTACCGAAGCTACAAATTACTGACATTTCGGAACCACTACTGCTGAGAACAAATGCCGGAAGAAACTCATTTAAACAGTTTTGATCCCATATTTGTGAAGACCAATAAAACACCACCGATAGTGCAGTATCTATAGTGAGAACTCAATAGGCTTCGTCACATACAGAAAAATATATTTCGTGATATTCTCTTAAGTCTAAAAATCTTTAGAAACTTAAGAAAAACCTTGTCTTATCACATTTATAGCGGAAATCGAAGAAGAAACAGTGAGTATAGAGAACGAACACATAATCGCTGAATCGACCATTGTGCAAGAGAAAACCAAAACAGAGGAGATAGAGCAACAGATACGTGCATTAGAAGACAGATTAGTTCAAGGCGGCGGCGGAAAGGATCTCATAAACAACCTTAATGAGAGTCAGATAATACTGGAGCAGAGGAATTTGGAGATCGCAGAGAGGAAGAAGAGAGAGGTGGAGATGCAGCAGAAGATCGACTTGGAGGAGGAAACTACTGCGATCGTAACCAATACGTTTACAACGTTGCAGCAAGAGGTCGATCACAAAACACAGAGGTCAGTATTTTTACTTTTTGATTTTTATCTAAACAAACATTCAAGAACATCTTCTATGAACCTAAGAACAGCTTGCACACTTGTGTTGATGATTTAAGAATGCCAGTGCAATTCGTTGAAATAACTGGTCAATTACGTAATCCCGATTTTTGGATCATGACCATTCGCAACCGGGAAACTTTAGCTTCATAGTAAAAGTCTTCAAAAACATTGTTTTTGTTTGCAGATTAAAAAAATGCCTATCAAAATACGCGTGTCTCCGCGAGGAGATGGTCGAGCAGCGCGAAGCGCACGACGCGGAGCGCCGCGAGCACGAGGCGCTGCAGGCCGCGCTCATCGCCGAGCTGCGCAGGAAGCTGCTGCTGGCCGACAGCTTCGTGCCGGACGCTGGTCGACCCATTGTCATGCGCCTGCGGTATAATGAGGATAGTGATACCTGGGAGATGGCTGAACACAGGTTCGTTCTTCTATTAATACTAAAACTATACAAACTATATTTCGGAATAATTTAACTCACTTTATTATTGCATCATTGTTTTAATGGTACCTACTCTTAATACTTTCTTGTGCTTAAGATATAGCTATAAAGTTGAGAATGTATTTATTTATTGAGATATTACTCGGGGCTTCGCTCTCGTGGCAATTTAGAGAATAAATAGCCTATAGCAATCTTGGATACCAACTCACAAACACTTACCGCTTTATAATAATAGTGTATAGATTTATTTATTTATGTATGAAAAAAATTGAAATCATCGACTCGACGAAATAGAAGAAGAATACTAAAATATCGAATGATGATCATGTTAAAATTCGTTGTCAATGAATTTGTGTCGACAACTGGTTGATATAAATATCAGTTGACTACCGATGTCAGAAAATACACATATAATGTTAAAAGATCGTTAAATTTAACGATGTTTTGTATCTGTGAAAATCTAATTTGACATAATAGCGGCGCGGAGCCGCTCTCGGCCCGGCCTGTGGCGGCGCCGGGCCGGCGCCAGGCCACGTGCGGCGCCGCGCTGTCTGGCCGCGCCGCGCGCCGCCGCGCCGACAACTTGCTGGACCTGCAGCCGCTGCCGCTGCCGCCCACCACCCGCCCCTACCGCCCCGCCCTCCAGCACAACCACACACAGGTTACACATTACCTAGCTTATACACTCGGTGAATTTCTACAAAAATTACCAAAACGTTTGACATGCTTCACCACAATGGATTCGTACAAAAACTTGCCCTTGCAAGGAAGTATTAAGTTTATTCATGTTGAAATATCTTACTCGATAACATACCTCCATTGCTGCCTATCTGGGATTACATCATCTTGTTTCGGTATAAAAGTATCTTTATGCGTTCTGCAAGGATCACACATCGGTCCGCTTTTCTTTTTGATTATTTGAAATGGTAAATTTGCTCTGTCCAGAGATCGGAAACCCCCGTGAAGAAGGAGCCGGACATCGGCGCGCGGCGCTCGGCGGCGCCGCGCGGCGCGCGCTCGCGCCTCGGCACCGCCGGCGGCAGGTAGAGCTGTGGAGCCTCGGTCGATTGTGTCGATATCATTATGTCCAATAACATAAGGAAATTTCGCCGGACGAAACATTTTTAACCCTGTATACATGGGCTATTTATTTGCCGCGATACGATCGTACGGCGTCTCATATGAATTCACATTTGCCAGCGCTCGATATAATAAATCTCTAGTGATGTAAATAATAGATTTGTGTTAGACAAGTTATCTGTTAATCCACATTTGATACCGTATTATTTTTATTTTGTGGGAGGCAGATACAGTTTCAATTAACTAAAATGTTAACCTACTATTACAAACCATCTGATTTGCAATAGTGAAATGGAAACGTTGGCAAATGTGAACTTCGATATAGTGATCTCATCGCGTTAAGTTTCAGTATTCGTGTAAGCTGTGTCGACCGCGCAGCTCGTATGTGTATAACGCCCGAATTTTATTCTTTTATACCATTGTTATTTTTTGTAAATTTTATTTTGTACTCGATCGCTTCGTCCAGGAGCGAGTGATATTAGCTAGTTATATTGTACATTCAAATTGATATGTATAACGTGAAATTTGTATATTGAATTTTTCGTGTTTTACACTCGACGGCTACGTAGTGCAACGCGTTACCAAAGAAACGGCCCATTCCTTGATTTTGTGGTTGATATTACGAATACATTACCAGTTATCATGTTCCTTTGTCATAAATTTGATAGGTTTTGTTGTGAATATTATTTTATTTATTTCTAGGCTCGGATTCTAGTCAATGGTCTTGTATACAAATATTGTAAATATTATTAACATTATAGGTATTTAAAAAGTATTTAGACATAGTGTAGGTAGTTGCTAACGTTCGCACAATACTTTTTAAGTACCAGGGAGGCGCCCATTACCAAATTATTGTAATGTTCAGACCAAAAATTTTGTCAAATCAATTATGTTCAGTTATAAAGGCAAAAAGATACGAAATCATGAGAACGTATTTTCCCAATTTATTTCCTTGTGGTAGTTGATAATATATTTTTTAATTAAGTCCGTAAGGTTAGCGATATGTATTATTATAGCTCTAGCGCTCAACGGATGAGTCTGTTACTATACTACAATATGAAAAACCCAAACTTCAGGCATCTAATATTTTAAGAGCTAGAGCGTATATATTATGTGTATTCTTTCATTGGCTTACGTTACATTGTATTATGAGAATGAATGGAGGAGATCATGTGATATGTCGTTGGAATCCGCTAGTCAGCTGTGCCGCAAACACGCTTATATTCACTAATAAAGAAATGAATTTTTAATTAAGCAGTTATTTTATTTAAAACAAAAATCCTTAACGTGGGAATTGCGGGCTAGTCTTCGGGCTCTTCCATGTGGCAATCATTCCTTCCACCGTTTAAAGACAATAAGTATTTTCAGGTTTATTTTTATTCATTAAATTGAGAGTTCTTTTGTAGAAAATTGAGAGAACCAACCAAGTGCAGTAACACATTTTTCAGGTAGAAGCAGCCTTATGTTCTTGAAATTATAATATGCTGTATTTTGTATAAATTTCCTTACGCCTTGTAATAAAAACATGGCAAATAGTCAGTACTTTGAAACTATTTGAGATATTTTCTACTATCGTCTGTCTACTAAATCAACAAATAAATAATATATATTTTATTTTATAAACTTGTATAATCCATTATTAGAATAATATAATTATAATATAGAGAATGATAAAAGGATAAAGTAGAAAATCACAGTATCTGACCAGAAAATGAAACCAGGAATTTTGGCTGTATACATTTTGATTCCTGTGCCTATTTTGATTGACGTCTAGTGGTGTCGGCAGTCGGTTAATTTTATTGACTAACCAATTTATCGATAAAATTTGACTGCTACTACAGGGTAGCTGACATGGTCAGAAAGTAAAAAAATATGTATTTATAGAAAGACCATTGTGATACTGTATCAATGCTGCTGGATCATTATACGAACATTAAAAGTTTATAGGAAAGTCCATTTGAAAAACTCAACCTTTATAAAAAACTAAAATTTTTAAACAACTTTTATTAGGAAGTCATAGCATAAAAGCAATATTAAGGTAGCTGTCGAACAAGCATAGCTGTTTTCATTTCAGGTTTGTATCATTTTAGTGTGGAGCGTTTGGACGTGTCCAAAAATTTATGATTTTATTTTTGTTATATCTTTGAAAGTATTGTTATTATTACAGTACCTAATTATTTCACTGGTGTTTCTAGCAATATAAATCCTTTCGAATAGCCATTAAAATAATTGGATACCACATTACATAATTGGCCATTTGCAAGTCAAATCAGATACTTTTTTCTAAATATCAGAGACAAAAAATATAGGAAAGGATGACAAATGACGATGATGTCCTATGCTGTCAAGATTTCATACATACCTAAATACTTTAATGAAATATAATCTGTAATTAATAAAATAGATTTATGAGGTGTCATTAATTAAATTTGATAAGGAGCAAGAAGAAGATTAATATTTAGCCGTATTTATGAATATTTCATGCGAACTTTTTTCCTTCTTGATATTCTGTGGGATTCATACATCAGTAATCTTTAGGATATAATCAGCTACGTATTTAAATTTATCCTGAATAACTTAATTCCTCAACAAAAATAAGAAGTATTTTAGTTTTTTTTTTACAAAATATAAATCGAAATATATTATGTATACAACTGTGTTAAAATAAAATCTGACAAGCATTTGTAAACGTTGAGCAGGATTAGCGTAATGAAATACCATTATACATTAAAACGAAAGACGTAAGTTTTCCCATTAAAATTTAGCAAAAGTTTGTCGGTATGTCATTTGGGCGAGATATTTAAAAAAAAAAGTAAAGTTCGCGTCTATTCATTCAAAAGTTGCAAATTTTTGTGAAACTTTGTATCAGTTTGTATATTTTGTTCAAACTTTCTATCCCGAAAGTACGTGATTTCCGTAGGATTTGGTCAAAAAGTCTCATAGTTTAGTACTGCATACAATTAAAAACGTACGTATGTGTAATAATTACAACGTTTAAATAACTAGAAATACCGAACAAATACAACGAATGATTAACCGCGGGGTGCAGTTACACTACAAATTTAATGCAGAGCTAAGTATAAATTAAAAATAATGTTCAGATGCATATATATTGTTCAGGCTGTTTTTATTTTTTAAACAAGTCATCGACTTAGTCGATATCTATTTAAAACTTTAATCGCCAGCCCTATTGAAATAACCGTCGTTTCATTCAAAAGTCATCCGGTGCTTTGTTTCGGTTGCAAAATGTAATAGTTTAATAAATACCAGAAAATAACAGCAAGATGACGGAAAAGTTGAAAGATTATCAAGTTTTAGACGTATTTTGCGGTGGTACGTTCTACAAAGTGCGACACAAGGTCACCAACAACATATTTGCGTGGAAGGCGTACAATTGCTCCGCGTACTCTGACTCGCAAATACAGGACATCGTAACCGACGTGAAAACAATAAACAAAGTGATATCGGATTGCTCGTTACGGTACTTCGACACCATACTTCACGGTCCGTCGAGGACGCTGTATTTTGTCGTGGAGTACAGCAGTTGGCGCAGTGCGCGAGAGCTGCTGGTGACTTGTGCTGAGGACCTCTACTTCGCGGAGAGCTTTCTGTGGCGGCTGCTGTTCGAGCTAGCAAGGCTGTGCAAACAAGTTGAAGATCTGCGATTCGCAATATTACAGAAATGTATCACGACGGATTCTATTTTCGTGAGCGAGAGTGGGGAGTTTCGTGTGAACTGTTTCGATCTGACCTCTACGACCAACAGCAATTTGACCAGACAAATAGGCTATGTACTACACGCTTTTTGCTACCGTACTGGCACTGGCGAGAATCGAATCAAGGAGTTTCACTACAGTGATGACCTCCAGGATATCATCAGATTCCTCACAGACGATAAAAATTACAATTTGCGCCCTGACGTCATCCTCTACCATCCTACAGTTCTCAGCAACATCGAACAATTGTCTGAAGCGAAGCCACTCAAAGATATACTTATTAGTGCAGATAACAAAGACATTGTTTCTGAGGCAAATAAGTGTGACTCTGAGAAGGCTGTAGAACTGTCTAAGACTGTGAAGCCACTACCTAGGAAGCCTGTGACCATTGTCGACAGCCCCATTTACTGCAATGTCAGTCCCAAGCACAAGTTGAATAAGAGTGATGATTTTGACTTGTCTAATCACTCCCTGTCTCCAACACTGGCTGCTCTGGCATTAGAACTACCAGGATTTGTTCCTCGAAGCAGAAGACCTTACTCTGAATGTGTGCAGAGGTATACATGTCCCAAACAAGTATCAGAGGAGACTTTGAGTCAGCAATGGATGTCCTGCCTGGTGGCATTGAGACAGAGAGAGGAGTCACTGAACCAGAGGGAGCGAGATCTGGTGGCCAAGGAGATACTGAACAGTCCCAACACCAAGATAATCCCATTGAATGAGTCTTTAGATGTAGACGGAGGTGTGAGCAACGGGATCACTTTGCCACCAATGTTGTCTCAGGTTGGAGATGAGAGGATGTCACGGCGGCGGCGGCGCACCAGTTCAACGCGCGCCAGACCTCGCAGGAAGAGCTATGCTTATGAAGACCTGGACAGCTCATTGTCAGCAGATGCAGGGGACGGGAGTGTCATAATAACAGCCACAAAGTTCACTAAAGACAACATGCCACGTCGTAACATCTTTCCTGATGTCTCATCAAAGAAAGTGCACTTTACATCTGTCAATCCCTTTGTGGAAAGTGATGATAGTGTCACTCTAACATTTTATGAGTTGGAAAACTTAGATAATGAGGGGTATCAGAAGCCTAGAGAAGTGAAAGACATCAGCAAGTTCAAGTATTTGGATCTTGAGAAGATCACCACTGAAAAAAGAGCTGCCTTGAACTGGAATCACTCTTCGCCATCAAAACAGGCGAAAACAAGCAAGAACATCTTTGGAGACATCACCAATATGAGCCAGGGGAGCATTAGGAAGACTCCATCTAAAGCAAGCTTGACATCTAAGAGCTCAAATACTTCAAAATGTTCTGTCATGTCCTTGCGAAGCCAGTGGAGTATCGACTCAGGTATCAGTAAGGGCAGTGAAGGCAATGTGTGTGACCGCACCCGTTCTAGCATGCGCCAGTCCCTGATGCAGACACCTAAGGCCCCTCCTGAAGTGAAGAAACCTAAGAGGAAGTCTCTGCTACCATTCAAAACACCATTCAAATTTAAAACTTCCACTAAAGTGTAAAATAGAGTGGGAAATAATTAAGTGGCAATTGAAATGTGTTGTTTCAGTAAAGTTTCACTGGGAAAATTAGTGTGTAATTTAATTTAGTTTTTATACTGATCTCCATTCAATGGTGTGTTAAAGTAATTTCTTAAAATTACTTACCTATTTTGTGTCTTGGTTGTGGATTTCTCTATCATACAAATACATGTAAGTCTTTAGTTCTTAGGTTTTTAGAGATATTGATGTTCCTTTGATTTATTTGAAAAGTATTCTGGCAGATACTTAATTTTTATAAACTTGATATTTTGTGCTGAACTTTTAAATAAGTTGAAAATACGGACAACTACCCACCCTAACCCTAGAATAGGAAAAATATATGATTGTATGCTTATGTGCAGGAAATATATACTGTATTCAATATTTTTGTTTTTGCTCACATAAGTATACTAATGTACATAAATAATGAAATTTTATTGCCTTTTATGATGTGAATAATATTGTAATTGTGATCAATGATCAAATTTTAGTCTTGTGTGTCTTCCTTTAATAATGTTAGATTGTTTTTTGGATTTATTAAAATATAGATTTAAATCAATATATACATATAATACTTTTATATAGAACTTATATGTGGAATAAAGTTAGGATTTAATCAATAAAGAAACATAAACATAGTAAGAGTTTTATTTTAGATCACACAGTCTTATCACATGGTTTGAAATTAGATTTCAGTTCTTAGGATTAACATTACTTTTTCTTATTAAGGGCCTTATCGGCTCCCTCCACAAACTTCTTGGGGAGTCCATATGTCTCGCACAGCAGTTTCGCCACAAAGTGGGTCTGTAAGTCAAGAAAATTGATTAGATATCTGGTAGGTAAATAGCTTTGGTATGATTGGACTTTATTGCTGATTGTTCTTGGTGCTCATATTGCAGCTTTATGTTGAATAGTTATAAGCTATATTTTAATACCACTAAAGATACCATACAAGAATTAAAGTTCGACTTTGCTGGTTAAGCCTGGTGGTTTCCTCACAATAAATAAATACACACCTTATGGTACGATAAAATATATCTATTACACCTGCAGTGTTATGAAACTATATGAATCACTGGAAAAAATTGTGTATAATAAAGCTAATATAATAAGTCGTGTATGTAGTCTATCTATAAAGAATAGAAAACTGTTTTTTAATGAATTAGCAAAACATGAAATTACAAAACATAAGAATAGTATAGTTCGTGCGGACCTGGTCCCCCTGCAGCATGAGCTGGCGCGCGCGCGTGACGCCGCACGCGGCCGCCGCGCGCGCCTGGCTCGCGGCCGCCAGCGCGCGCAGCTCGAACCCGAACTGCTCCAGGTTCGACACCAGCGTCACCTGCGACGGGTATACATCAGTACGTGTGTCGGACACACAGGTGCTTCGTTGGTGCGTTGGTACAGTAAACTGTTCTTTTAACGACAAAAGTTCATTGAATTAATTAAAACTACGTTCATCATTAAAACGCGCTATGCGTTTGCTACTTTACCTTTTTATTCCCGCTCCTAGTAACTGTGGTCATAGTGATGGGTTCCAGTTTGGTTTTGACTAATTTGACAGTGCCGTCCGCAAACTGCATCTCGGTGGCGGCGGTCATGCGACCCAACACGCCTGACATTAGAGCGTCCCATTTCACGCACTCCTGTAAATATTTATTGCCTTATTTAATGTCATTTGTAAAACGTCATGAGTGACGTTTACTACTTTATGCTTAATAAAAAAATGCTATTTCATGTCTTAATTAGTACGTACCTGTTCTTGTTTACCGAGTATTTTAGCGAGTGTAGCGTCCAGCATCACTGCCCCCTTGTTTTGCGTGGAGTTCAGTTGTCTGGACTTGACGTATTCTGTTAACTCATTGCGTACTGTTGCTGACGAAAGCGGAGTGCCTTTTCTGAGAACAATGTTTGAATTTTGAATCATTGCATATCAAAATGACGGAATATTTGTAACATCAACTCACTTGTGGTCGGACAACAGCGGCGCCACCGCCGCGGTGACGCAGTGTAGGTCAGTGACGGCCGGCGGCACATAGTCGCGAGACAGCGGACACGCGCGCATGCGCAGTGTCGCCGGCGCTCGGAAGGCGCGCAGGCGCGGGTGCGCGAGGCGGACGCCGGCCAGCGCGGACACGCCTCGGTCGATCTCGCGGACTTCCACCAGGCCTTCCTTGAACAGATCACATCGCTCGTTATCAGGCATTTCCTTTCGGATACGGCGGATGCCTCTGGCTCCAGTTTAGTTTCCATATTATTATTGGTAATACATTTTTGACGAATAATGAACAATGTCCAACATACGTACTATGATAACAGGTACAATATATATTATTACAGCGCGCTACGTCTATAATGAAGCCACAATCTGCAAAGCTTAAGTGTGAAGACGTAAATCCGACCTGATGTAAATTACCTCTTGCATAGCCTCCATGAATTTGCTCATTTTCTTGTAACTCGACTTCTTGACGTCCAGCGGGCGGTCCGGCGGACACAGCGGCATCAGGTAGTTTCTAAAATTAATTAGACCAAAAGTAAAATAATTTTAATTATAATTTATTTAAACACGCTTGACTTGTGACACGCTTGGTGCACTTTATCCAGCAAATATGCCGTACATAATTTAAACCAGCCTTAGGGCGTTTGTCCACCGCCACGTCACCGAGAACGAGATGACGGCGCCGAGGTACATACGAGTACATTTATTTAGCCGCGTGTCCTCCGCACATCCGTCACCCGAGCGCCGTCATCCCGGCCGTCGAAATTGCGAGTAGATCGGCGTGACCGCTAGAACGCGGCCCGAGATTAAGACGGGTCGATGCGACGGCAATACAAAACACATATGAACTTAAAATAAATTGCTGGATAAAGTGCACAAAACACGTATGAACTTGTTCACACACAACCGTACACGAATTGGTCGCGATGGACAAACGATCGCCGTTACATTATATTAAACTCGGCCCGAAATAATTTCGTTCTCGGTGACGGTCCGGTGACGGCGGCGGTGGACAAATGCCCTTAGCATCTTTTTTATCATACGTGGATATCGAATAGACAAAAATTTTATATCGGTTTTAATGATCATTAATCACCTCACTCTTACTCAATATGATACAACTATTTACTCTCGTTGACAGGCCAACTAAGTTCCTCAAGTTTTTTCTGTCCGTTTAATAGGATAGGATTAACGAACAGCACAAATATATACAAAGGATTAAATATTTTCTTCCATTCATTTGTACGAATAGGATAGACTTTTTAGCTGTTCTGGTTTACTAATAAATTAATAGATATTTTTCTCCGTTTAGTTTTTATGACAGACGGACAGAATGGTTATTGGTAACACTGGTATCAGATTAATTCAAGCTGTCTAAAGGCACCTGACATTACTTTTAGAACTATCTACCGCCATCTAGTGACATGTAGTCGCGTTTAATAATTCAAAACTTTTCATTATATAAACAAAATATGTAAAAACAGTAGCAGGCTCAGACAATAGATAACTAAAGTTCTAGTTATTCTGGTAAAGCCGTGGCTGGTGGAAACTACATATATTGAAAATAATAATGAGATAAAAAAATCGGGAATCGAGCGAGAATCGAACCCACGCCCCGTCTATCCCAAACAGTGCCCGGAAAGACGGAGCGTGGGTTCAATACCACTCGATTCCAAATTTTTTTCATCTCATTATTATTTTCAAATGAAGTTAAAAGCATGTGTGACGTGTATAACAAAAACCATTTAAAAACTAGTGTTGACAGGAAGAAGAAGTAAAGTTCTGACTTGTATAGCAGGTTGGTTTTGAGCGGCAACTCCACAGTCTTGCCGTCCAGCTTGAGGAAGCACAGCAGGCTCCAGCGCAGCAGCGCGTCCATGTCTGCGGGGGCACCGTCCTCTTCCACGGGCGACTCTGCAACAACACCTGCGCGTAACTCTACTGGACATTTATTTCTTCTCAGCAGTGGTACATTAATACAAATTGTTCTTACCAGAATAACCTTTCAATAAATTTGAATAATAATTCAAAGAAGGAAGACATGATAAAGAAACCTACACTTATATTAAATTCAAGTGTGTGAAAGGAGGATGGAAAACCACTCTATTAATATTACTTAGATTTTTTCTGTTATCTGAGCATTTTCCAGTTGCTTCCACAGACATTAAGCAATCGAACCCAACGGTCCTCTGAAACCCAATTATCAAGTTGTCTGAATTAGACAGTTGTCTGTGTTTTATTTTACCTCAAAACTGATGAGAAATTTAACTCAAATTCAAATTCAAATTCAAAATTCTTTATTCAATTTAGGATGATATACATCACTTATTGACGTCAAAAATTACTTAAACTAAGTCTACTGCCGGCTTCCAAAGCGCAGGTGAAGAAGAAGCGGCGCAACAAACTTCACCGCAGCCTTTTCGCCAAGGACGTCAATTAACAAATATAGGTCTTATACATATATTAAAAATTAGGAGGACGAATTTACATCATTATTAAAAATGTCAAAATTTGAATGAAAAAATAAAATAAAAGTTGAATTTCCAATAAAATTATTGAAAATTGTCACACAAAATATACACATATTTATAAAATAAAAAGCTAGATGTACAACACGTACGTAATAATATCATAAACCAATTACATATGTTATGAGGATACTGCACCATGCTTGGGCCAAACATTATTGTCATCCACATAATCGTCAGACTTTACAACTATAGTGGGAGGACAATTTTTAAAT
The DNA here is from genome assembly GCF_027563975.2 of Plodia interpunctella. Taxonomy (NCBI): domain Eukaryota; kingdom Metazoa; phylum Arthropoda; class Insecta; order Lepidoptera; family Pyralidae; genus Plodia; species Plodia interpunctella. The sequence continues at coordinate 148,484 of NC_071313.1, forward strand.
GGTCACAAAACTTTATTAATATTAACTTACCTGTGACTATAGTTTCGTCGGCATCGTCTTCCACTGGGGTTTCGGGCCGCGGTGTCTCCAAAATAACTTTGGGCTCGTTAGCCACAGGAGCTGGGGCAGGTTCTGGGGCTCTTTTGCCCAGGCTTGGCCATTCTTCTTTCATGCTCAGCTGAAATGAAATCTGATTTCAAACATATTGTAATTTGTGCTTCTTTCTAAAGTTAATTAAAAAGTATGGTAGGAATGTTCAAAATCAGCCAGATTATAAGTAGACAACAGGTGAATAGAGGAGATTCTACATTGCATGTAGAAATTCAACACATTTAAATGAATAAAAAAATCTAATTTATTTTACCCAGGAAAAGTGGAAGGCCTGGGATGAGATTGTTGAAAGATTCGACAAGAAATGGCAGAGATCACAGGAATGCGAGGAAGAAGTTGCGGGGGTGCCTGGCCCAGGAGTGGGATTTTGGTGAGAGAAAATATATTATACATATTTTTTTCTCTTCCCATCACTTATATGTTTAGGTTGAAGTCTTCGACCTAACCTGCACTTCTCTGCAGGAAATTGGAAGTGTTTGTATTATAAGTTCTATTTGGGCACTTATAATGTCTCTGCATCTGCAAACTTTTTACCACTTCTTATTTCTGTATTTATTAATCTAGTGGTAACAGAATAAATTACCTGGTTTATATCTGCAGCAAGATCAATGGCAGGTTCTCTGTTTCCATATGAAGGCAGACCAAGCTTGGGCCTCTCAATCTTGCCCATCTTGTGGTCTCTGCACAGATGGTCTCCAAGCACTTGAATAGCTTCTAAACACGTGCCTCTGGAATCATATTGGAAACAGCCATAAGGTGTGAGCCATGGAAGGGATTTCTTTCAATGTTTACAAATGTTGGCTGCATTCTATCTAATATGCACCAAAAATTCTTTTATATTCCATCTAATTGTTACAAAGTTTTAGCTTCTCATGTAGACATAGTTTTTTTTATAATACATGTATTTTAGGTGTAAAGTAGTAACAAGTAAACTCACGCAGCTCTCAGCAGCATATCTCCACTTGACATGACAGCTCGGCCCACGATGGCTGCTGCAGCGTTGTCTGTCGTGTTTGCAGCTACTATGGCACCTTTACCAAACTGAGGAAAGCCAACCCCACCTGCTGGTATTGTCACTCCAGGCAAGTACACTGAGGCACCACCAAGTACCTAAGAGAAACATTTTGTTTTAAGTCAGGGATAAAACACTCTACTAAATCTACTCTCTCAAAGAGTAGAAAATAAATTAATATGCTGTATCCTCTTGGCTGTACCACTGGGTGTAAATCAACCAATCTTGACCATTCTATTTCATATTGCAATGGAAAAAAATGTAGTTTATTATATATATACTATACCTAACTGCATATTAGTGGATTTTTAGTTAATATTACTACCTAGGTAGGTACTGTTTTTTATGTCAACTTATGATTCAATACACTGCAAATATAGTTATATTTTTTGATCAGGAAATACTAATCGTACGTTAGGAAAAATCCTCTTACATAGGTCTAATCAGAAACAATTTAGAACTTGAAAAATTTGGAACCTTTGGCACCACCGGCGAATGGACGGTTATGGTAGGCACCATGTCTGGCACCTTCCACAGAGCACACACGGTCGGCACGAGCTGCTCTGCCGTCTCAATCAGCACCGGCACTCCGTCTACTGTATACACTGCTACCATGTCCCCCGAATGAAGAGCCAACTTCACGCAAATCGCACTCGACTTTACTGTCACCAACTCTTTGACTTTTTCCTCAGAGAGATTAGAGAACTCATCCTGTATTCGTAGAGCAAGATGTTTCCTGCAGAAAACAAATGATTATATTTTAATTTACACAAATACGACACGACACTACGAGAAAAATCTACCTTACTTTTCGGAATTTTTTAGAGTGCTGTTCGATTTTAGTTTGTAGGCTTTGGAGAACATCCTGCCTGTTTGTAAAACACAGTGTGATGATTTCCTCGAATATCGGTAATTTGTTTTTGTAAAGTGTTAAATCTCTTAAAATTAATTTCGCATTATCGTATGCTTTACTTGCGTTGAGTTGACTGACAGACTGATGATAAAGGTGAAAGGTCAATAATGTCATCCATCAATGTCAAACTAGATGCTTTTTTTTTCTATCTTTTTTCACCTAAGTTCTGCACGAACAGGCTCTCACATTCACCTACTTAAAAATAGTCATCTGGGATGCCAATGGGCTGCTAAAACATACTCTTGAAGTTAAAACATTCTTACAAGAAAACAGTGTGGACATACTTATTATATCTGAAACGCACTTTACAGCAAAAGTCACATCATAATACCGAATTATAAATTTTATTACACAAAGCACCCAGATGGAACTACACATGCTGGATCCGGGATACTTATCCGGACAAATATCCGGCACCATATCACTCAACCGTATTGTACAGATAAAATACAGGCAACAAATATAGTGATCGAAGACATCATTGGACCTTTAACAATATCAGCACTGTATAGTCCACCAAAACATAAGTTAAAAGAGAAAGACTACATTGACTTCTTTGAAACACTTGGAAATAGGTTTATAGCTGGTGGAGACTACAATGCCAAGCATATAGATTGGGGATCACGAGTCACAACACCTAAGGAACGACAGTTATTGCTCGCAAGCCGAGTGCTAAATCTAAGCATTGTCTCTTCCGGGAAACCTACATACTGGCCTACAGATAAGAAACGCCATCCCGATATGGTTGACTTCTGCGTGGCAAAAGGAATCCCTGAAAGCTACATAACTGCAGAATCATGTCTCGACCTATCATCGGATTACACACCAGTTATAGTGACTCTCAAAAAGGAAGTGATTTAAAATCAAAGCCCATGTAGATTACACAGCCACAAAACGAATTGGAACCTATTCCGGAGACTAGTATCATCTACCATAGACACAAAACTACCCTTGAAAACAGACGATGATATAACATTGGCTATTGAACATTTCAATAATTGTACCAGTATTTCGGCACCCGAATATGCTACAGTGTTGTATATTTTCACAAACGAATGCTTCCATAATGAAAGGATTAAATAAAGTACTGTAAAATAAACCGGCAATGCTTTTGTTTACCTATCATAGAGTGCTGCACTCTGGTGAGATAAATTCGCAGTAATACTCACTATTATTTTAAATTAAAATCTGTGGTTTGGTGAATCACTGCATTGGATAGTGGGATAAATAAATATTTATAAATATTCGAGTTTTTAATAAACTGGTAGAGCCCTGGGGTTCCCGTTCCGAAGGTTTTCTGAAACAAAAATACCATATATGCTGTCCGGGATATGTACTATCAGTCTACCAAATTGTATCAAAACCTGTTCAGTATATTTTACATGATTTTGTGCCTAACATAAACACATTTAAAAAATCAATTTTTACTATTGACAGTGACAGGCCTAGCTCCACTCCCATGGGAATTTCGGGATAAAAAGTGGCCTATGTATCATCCCAGGCTTTATTCTACCAAATTTCGTAATTTTGAACCACTAATAGAAGTCATTACTAGGCTTGCAAACCCTAGATGACGTAATAACCCCAAAGAAATTATTTCATTTGGCTATTTATTGCATTTAGTTTTTAGCTTGAACTTCATATCACGTTATTAATCTTCTCCAGTCTCTAAAATATGGCTTTTGATAAGATTATGTGTTGCATTTCATCAGCTAGACCATCTCCATCTGAATTGAAATGAATGTCAGGGAATTGATGTAAAATATCCATGATGACTCCGATATTGAAGACAATATCGGAGTCATAACCTGTTTAATGTATTTACATTGAATATGGTACTCAAAAAAGAATTTTTCTCCCATCTGTACTTACTTTGTATTTGTAACCTTTAATTTATTCTCAAATGGGAAGTACCAACAGTTAATGATTCCTATAACTTACTTTTTATTTGACGAAAATATTGTTTGTAATTTGTATTCAGACTCTTCTACTAGCCGTCCCGACTTTGCTATAAAGAAAACTATAATGAATTATACATCTGTACCTTCAACAGTATCCGTCCGGTAGTTTTTGAAATATTCGCATTCATATACACAGACCAACAGACGCGACAATAGGACTCCCTGTAATAAATAGGTGGATGCAGGTACATAATAAGTTAAGAATTCGTGTCATTGCTCTTAAAATTCAGCAGGCGAAGTGCTTTAGTTATAATAACTTAGATGTGTGTGGTCTTCGATATAGTTGCTGAAGTTGAGGTTGGATGTGAGGACTACTCTGAGACATTCAAGACGGTCCGTGACAGGAACAGGCTCATTTTGGAAAGTTAAGTGTTCGAGTTTTGGAGTCGACGTGTGAAAATAACCATTTCTATTCGGTCTTTTTGGTACATAAGTACACTAATATCTCGTTTCGTTACGGGTTTCGGAACTTTTTAATCAATAAATATATCATACTGAGGCGATGACTATTATCGTTCCGTGACATTCCTGTGATCTATATCCATACACGAGTATGTACACAAAATACAGGTGTAGTGTACCGTACACTACATCTGCCTATAAGCAGTGTTCAGTTAATATTTGCATCAATCGATATTTTCGTGAGTTATTTTCACCGTTAAGCATGTCATCAAGCATTAGCTCGTCATTTAGCGCGTAATAATGGCAGATCACGCCAGCTGCGGACGCGGCGAGTCGTTGGGAGTCAGCTCGCGACGTCGCTCGCCGCCACGCGACCTACTAGCGAATGTTTACGTTGCCTTCACATGAACTAGTTCAATTATTAAGCTTCTTCATACGTTTTTACGGCACTGTTTGTACCTACTTAGAATATTCAAGTCCTAACTAAAGGACAAGAATCGGGGTGTAGACAGATGGACATTGTCCATTTTTTTTGGAGACCACTAAGTAGATAGCTACCGACCTAGCATTAGCTATAATAATAATTCCGTCACACATACAATTTGCATGTTGCAAGTACATAGTAAATTTATATCGCAATAAAATATGATAAATGCAATAATTAGCATGCAGCTAATGATGCAAATAGGTTCAATAATTATTGGACTCCGTGGAATAATATCCTCGTCAAAGTATATAGAAGGTATATCTGGGTTTCTGAAGAGTATTCAAAAAGTTAATGTAATTTTGGAGGTTCGGCGTTGCGGTTGCGAGTGGGTAAACAATGTTGCTAGACTGTAGGGAAGTAAATTTCCAGTAGTTTTTCCAGTAGGCCAGTTCTCGTCCATCTAGTGGATTCTAGAAGCTAATTCAGCTAAGGCGCGAGGCTGGAGTTACGTCTACGCTTGCTTCTGCCGTCTGAAATGAAATCTTCTGTCTTGCCTCCGCTCAATCGCTGGTGCTGGTAGAGTCTAGCGTACAGTACAGTGTACTTGCAATCCTTCTTCAAGTTATAATTCTAAGTGGCAGTGGTAAACAGAATCCCACACAGGTGGCGGTGCGCGGGCGCTGGTCCAGGAACTACTGTAATTGATGTGCATATCATGATAGCGATCTATACCGTATTGTATAATCGCCATAAACCGACACCTCGCGCCCACACTGCGGAAAGTGCGCGGTATTCTTAAGCAGCCAGTGTTAATTACTCATTTATTGTTGTTGTAATAACACATTGTAAAAATCGAAAGTATATAATTAATAGTAATGACTCAACAAAGGAGACTAGGAGAGAAAAATAGGATTACGATCCTATAATTTCCTATTTGTTGAGTTCCTTTGGCCAAGACCCTCTTAGGGTCGCTGAGTTACGTCAGTAAAGAGTTTTATATGTCTACGAAATCATTGAGGATACGAGTACGAAAAATGTTTTCATAATCTCCACACTAGCCAGAATATTACAAGCTTTGTAAATCTCGTAGTCAAGTTAGAGTCAATCGTTACATGCATTGATTTGCCGTCAGACCATTGAGATTGGTAAATAGAATAGAATAAACTTTATTGCATACACAGCACACGCCCAACAAATATTTTCACTAACACAAACTTAACACAAATAAAACTGGATGACGTGCAATATGTGAAGGCTCGTGTTACGCTGAATAAAATGCCCAACACTGATTTCAGCCCTCATTTTCTGCGACGCCACGGACACATAAACATATACAAAAAGTCGAAAACTAAAAGTAAATAAACCTAGTTTAAATGCAAACCAAGTTAAAATGAACTTGTATGCTCTGAACATACGCCTGTCTGCATAAGCCTGTCCCAGTTGCGGACGTCTGAATACGGGACGAACGTGCCTTTCATCCGACGACGTGGTTGTAGGAACAGGGTTAAGGAGCGGCCTCCTTCTTGCGGCGTGGACGCTGTGGAAGGGTTGATACTGAAAAGTTGCAATAACTAACGCTCGATTAATGTTTTTATTTATCAGGGTTCCGCACCTCAAATGGTAAAAAAGAAACTCCTTTACGATCATTTATCTGTCCATCTGTGAAGGAAGACTTTTTTTCTCAACAGTTTTAGCGTTTAAAGGTAGTTTACAGGTATCTATCAAATTGTTATTTTTATGAAGTACTCGAGTATTCGGTATTCGCATTTTGAAATACGGAACGGAACTCTAAACACCAGATGGCAACCTTCTAACGTGCCTTCCAAATAACGGGAATAATCTTTATTAGGTACAATGACAAGTGTTGTAATTATATAACCAACCTTAGAAACAGACAGACGCGTATACTATGTAGTGATTACTAGACTATATTTGGTCATAGGCGTCATCCGACGATTGGATAACAAGGATAACATTTGATAACCCTATAAAAGTCGGGAAGGCGGGCGCTCCCAGCTGCATTGCGGCCGCGAGCCGCCGCAGGTTTTTATGAATTATAAAGGGTCGGGGGAGGGGAGGGGGCAGACGCGGTGCCAAGTTGATATTGAATCTGCAATATGCAGGAGTACCCGCTTCGCGGCGGATTGTAATTGAAATTCGTTAGTTAAGTGGTTTGATTTGGCAAGAAAATGATACTTGACGAGTGATGTAATGTTAAAATTCTTTGTTGAAATTGAAACCCATTGAGTACAGAAATACCTGAATTGATGTGTAGTGTTCGCAGCAGGTAAATAAGAGTAGCAGTACAATAACTACCTATGACATTGTTATTCTAAAGAATACAAATTAGGTACAAACTCGATATCTACTCATTTTGTTACAGACGGGTGTTGTATTTGTACAGTACACTTACAGTACACTTACAGTACCACGTGTACCAAAAAGAATGAAGAAATCTACTAAAATGACATTCTGTTTTTCTTTTGAGACGAGAACAACATATACAGTCTTCAAATAAATCTGAATATATTTAAGTTACATTTGACCAGTAAACTGGCCGAGCTGTACAAAAAGGAACTTTGACACTATTTAGGATATAGAGGTTCGATTGGTCATAGACGTACGGCTTGGTGTGTAGCGTGGCGTCATATGGCGGCCGGCGCTTGCGCACCCGCTGGAGTTGTGGGGTGGTTATGGGGCTTCCTCTTACTATTAATTATATTACTTATTTCTATTGAAAACAATTAAAAGTCAATTAATTAATTGTATGTTAAATCTTGGCTCGTTGATGTCTTTTCTTCGAGTTTATTATAATTTTAATTCTTCGGTTCATTTACAATTTTTTCGTACCAAAAGAGAGACTAATATTTTCTAACGTTATTTATCTTGCATTCTGCGCGGTTGGGCCTGTCCTAGCTGCAGATGTAACTGATATTTTAGTATTTATAACATTCTGTTCAAGACATATTGTAAACTAGAGCTCTTCATCAAATCCATCTTATTATAATGAGGATATGTTTGTATGTGTGTAGGGAGCGATCTTCGAAACTTTCGAATGCAGCCGGGGACACGCTGGGATGAGAGACGAGAGAGAGAGACTGTATATGTAACAAATATTGAAACTTTGCAGTGACCAGCAAGAAATCCAGCTTCCTTACCATGTTTACACGTCAGATCAACCGCTGTTTGTTTTGTGAAGCGTGAGAGTTCTTGAGATTGGCACTACATGGAATATGAGGACGTAAACACGGCGCGCCGGCGCCGTGGGAGCGACTCGAGCCACGTCATTATGCACAGGTTCACATAACACGCGCTACTGTCAACTAAACTTCACCCTGGGACAGTTTATTGCAAGATCATCGCTATTACCAAACAATAAAGAGCTCTGTTGCCGCCCTGAGATCATAACATGAGAAGATTTCAAGATCATTGTGCAAGGTGCAACTAATTATTTAATTACAATTTAATTACTTTTGACAACCTCGGTGGCGCAGTGGTAAGGTTCTTGCCACTGAACCGAGAGGTCCCGGGTTCGATCCCCGGTCGGGTCATGATGGAAAATGATCTTTTTCTGATTGTCCCGGGTCTTGGATGTTTATCTATATATGTATTTATTATAAAAAATAGTATCGTTGAGTTAGTATCCCATAACACGAGTCTCGAACTTTGAGGCTAGCTCAATCTGTGTGATTTGTCCCAATATATTTATTTATTTATTAAAAAAACTTCTCATGTACCTGAAGTATCGTTTCAAAATATGTGATATTTGTGATCTTCCACACATGGCATAGGCTAACGCGGTAGCTGGTCGACAATAAGACAGCGAACCCTGGGCTCCGATGCTTAATGGCTTAGGAAGCAGCCGGGCTTTTAGATTACCGTAAATGTATACGCTAAAAGTAATCTTCTATCAATTGCTGACTGTCAGTATATAAATAACAATATCCTATTAGCTACAAAGTAATAGATACATGCATCGGCGTGCTGCACGACGTATACACGATGTGTCGCTGTGATGTGTGTAGTGGCACTGCCACAAGCCGCAGAGGTCAGCTTGGGAACCTATTCCGTCAGGATGTGCAGTATCGATCCTATATCCTTCCTGTAACCACATCTGCGGGAACCCGAGTCACCAGCCCATTATGTACTCAGAGTTATATTATGAGGTTGACACAGTAAGTACATCTAAGTTACTTTCCCGATCTTTTTTTTGGTTTTTGGTTTGCCAGATGGTAAGCATTTTCAGACGGTTTTTAGATGTGACTGGGGTCTATATAAAACTAAGTAATTCTTTTGGCAATATTGATTCTTCTTATTCTCTATGTGCCTATTCATTACGTACTTCATGTTGGCAATATTGATGGACTTATTAGAAAAAATGAGACAATTTTGACTTAAACTGTATTAGTTTTAACAATGTATACAGAATGCAGCAGGAGCGCTGTGTGAAGTGCACGTAGCACAGCCACAGCACGAACGAATGCAGGCGAGACGGCACGCAGCGATGCATCGCGCGCCCGAGCGGACTGTTGCCATATCGCACGCCGCGCCCGAGTGGACCGCACGCCTCGCGGCCAACGAACACGAACCGAAACTATCGCGTAGGTAATTTAAGTTTCGCACTAATTAGTGAGTGAGAGTGATTACAGTGCTTCTGGTTTCTGATGGCGCCGGTCCGGGGATCATAATATTTTGGTGAGTTGTCGCTTAATTTGTTCTAATTGCGGGTAGTTTTCGCGTGCGCGGTTCGGTTTTATTTATTTTTCTTTTGCGATGTTTACCCTCTAAAATAACAACTAATTAATACCTATATAATATTAAGATAAGAGATATATATACATATTTTGCTTTATTTGGATTCTGTATTATCAACCAAATTAACCGATGACCTTATATCGGCCAGAAAGCGCCATGTAACGTAAATAAATAAATATGAATGAACTATGAATACCCAACCGAACCAGATTTGCTCCACAGAACACTCGGAGGGTAACTGAAGCAGTAGGTAGTTAATTAGGAAATAGTTTACTTCTTTAACACTATTTCATTGCCACTAGTTGTTCGCCGCAAAATTAAGAGCTCACGAAAACAATTTTCTTTTTCAAAATTGTGAATACATATTTCAAAAATGACTTGGCCGATTTTGATGCGCCACGAACTTCAAAATTTTCTATTGACATATCCTACATACCTTTTAAATTTCATCAAAATCAGACCATCGGTTCGAAAGTTATCGCGTTACAAACATATATATATATACATACAAAAAAAATATTTTTGCCCCAAGATGATTTGTAAACCGCGCCCGGTCAATAATATCGGTTATGATTTCCTAATTAAGTGCACCGCCAACATCGTCACATGGGCTACACTTTGTACGATAACCTGATGAGGTAATAACATAACTTATCAATAAAGTTGGTTAATTGATTATATTTCCGCTGGCCGTCCAAATAAGCTGACCCGTCAAATCAATTATTTCATCCCCCTCTTCACATGATCCTATCACGGAGGTACTCATCTGTAACAAACTTAAGAAACAAAATTAAGAAGTAGGTATTCACCACGCATTTAGGAACTTACATAATAAAATCAGATCAAATTGTATTTCTTTTTTGCGGATTTGATGTCGGAAGTTTGTAAAAATCTAGCCAAGAAGTCCACCTGCGAGCTGCGCCCAGGGCTTCTTCCAACTTTTTATTCCAAAATTCTCAAGGAATTAAGAATTCTGGGATAAAAAATACACAATGTTGAGTTACACGTGTGTGTCAAAATTTTATTGAATAGCAACGTCTTTCTTTAGGCGAATATAAAAGATTAGTGTGAATTTCATTATCAACCAATGATATACTCGCCTGCTTGGATTGAAATATGTGTGAGTCATTACCACATTATATTTTTCTAGAACCCTTTATCTGGATTATTCTTTGCACTTTCTTTGCAAAGAAACTGTAGATAAGACATTTTTTTCTATAGACCTTGAATTGTTTTGTCAAGGTTGGTATTTATACTCCTTTACTGCTAAAATTATATCAAGTGCTAAAATTATACTGATCAAATACAAACGTTTATTTGATGTACAATCGCACTACAATCACAATAAATTCCCAAATGAGAGAACCCCTGGACTATAGGTCCTTGCAATCAGTCGGATGCTGTGTTCGGTTCGGATGCAGCAGGTAGCATGTTGTTATTCACATGCACCTACATAATTCTGCCTCATAGTTGTGTGTCTGGCTGTACGTTTGTCAGAGACAATACTTTTAAAAATAGAAAATAGTGCTTGCATTGATTATCTTCGTGTCGTGGAAGTTGAGAGATTAGAGACAGTGTAATCACAGGGTCCTGTGGCAAAAGCTCTTACACGTAACTAACATCTCTGTGCTGGCGTTGATAGGCTGTGGTGACCAGTCACCATCAAGTGGGCCTGGCTGTGGTGACCAGTCACCATCAGGTGGGCCTGGCTGTGGTGACCAGTCACCATCAGGTGGGCCTGGCTGTGGTGACCAGTCACCATCTGGTGGGCCTAGTGCCTGTTTGCATGCTTGGTAGATTAAAGATTAAAAATCTTACGTCGGTAGATAAGAATTGAAAATATTGGTACCATATTTGGCTAAGTAGTAAAATAATCTGCATTTATTTTCGTATAAGCAATTTAAAGTAATCAAAATCGAATGTGTTGCGTTCAGAACGTGACCTCAGCGTGTTATTTGGAGCAGAATACGAGCGCAAGCAACGATAAAATGCAATTAACACAATGTCGTTTAAACTTTATTAATGACACGGTAATTATATTGCTAAATTAATTGTAAACTTGTTCTCTAGGCATTTACGATTTTTTGCAAAAGGTCGGTCGGTTACAGTACACTTATTGTCTATATCGTAGAGTAACCAATAACCATTCTACTCACTAATATGTAATAAGTTAGTTCTTGCAATATACTTAAATCTGAAGTTCTAAATAATTTGTATTAACGAAAAATTAACTTACATAATGTATTAATTTGAGAATAAAATTATTTCGTAGTAATTTAGTAGAAGTAATAATATTCAAAACAAGTGGCAAACAACCCGAAGCTCTCAGAATTCAGTCAACAACCCTTGAGATCGTCGTACACATTCTATTGTTCTGTTGATATTCGCCAGTAAGAGGTAATCCAGATCGGGGCATTTCCGTGAATTTGCAATTTTGAAAACAAAGGACCTTACTTAGAATTGGGACTTGCGAGAATAAAGATTCTGGATTGTTTATTTTGTTTCTTTTTGTTTTATTTTTATCTGCACAAAGTGGATAAGGCGCGTTATTTTACTACCTACCATTAATGTGTGTCAGGTAATACAATAAATACGGAGATAAAGGTAAAATCATTCCTGTCAAATAAGTAAATAAAACAATATTTCTTTTACATTTAACTTACAAATGACTACTTATTAGTATTCGGAACTTAAAACTAAAACCTTACTTATTACAATTTATAAATCACTAGCGGGCCGTCCCGGCTTCGCTCGGGTACAACCATAATAAATTATACACCTAAGCCTTCCTCAGGAATCACTCTATACGTATATGAAAAAAAACTGCATAGTTTTAAACATCTACTTATCTATAGGGACAGACAGAGGGAAGCTACTTTGTTTTATACTATGTGGTGCTAATAATGAATGGGCGTGGTCATGGTGAAATTTGGTAGAGTTTGGGCGTGAAATTTAGTGAAATTTGGGCCGGGAGACGGGAGAGAGGTGCCCGGGCCAAAGCTAATTCACACTAGTATAGAACTAAGAAGTGTTGTAGACCATCAGTGCGACTCACCGGGAGATGACGGCGATGAGTAACCGTGCGGCGTCACGCAAGCACTGGTGATAATGAGTCGACATGAGGTATGGCAGCGCGCTGCTGCACGCCATTTACTGTTCCAGTAACGCTGAATGCTGCTGTCGTTTGCAGCCATTACTTCTACTTTATGAGATATACATAATAACTACTCGTCAAATTAATTCTGTACCGAAGCAACTGGATACATTTACACTTTGTGATAAACTTTGACGAACGAATGAAGGGATGTGAGAAATTGCCTAAGCAACATAGCCTGACTTATGACTGACTACCTAATTACAGCGTAATTATTTGGGTATTTCAGTATTTAATTTCAGCTTTGCTAAGATAGCTTTAGCCGTCAGTAATTTTTCGAAATTTCCAGACTCAATGCTGGGTCATCTCATACCTTTCTTGCGGTTCTACTAGGCTTCAGACCGGCAATAAGAAATACACGACATTTTTATTCCGTTCAAATATATTTAGGAGAATAACAATTGTCGCGTGGTACATTCCATCAATCACGTATTATATGTAATCAGTCTTACTGGACTAGTTCCATTGGAACTAATGAGCGAAGTTTTTGCTTCGTCAAGTGCGAGCGGCGCAAAAAGTGAGGTGGAGGTACCACAACACAATAACTTGTCAATCATTGCTAAAAAATTGAGCACATACCTAGTTTAGACTTGTGAATAATTCTACGGAAAAATAATATTTACGTATTGTTAAGAAAATGCTCACGTTTTATAGACTTGATAACCTTTTGTCTGGCCCCCCTCGTGTTATTGTTATCACAAGAAATGCTTATTGATTTTTTTCTTAATTAATTATTCAGACACGAACACATTAGTTTTTATAAGTGCACGTGAGTTAGTTTAGACGACCTCCGTGGCGTAATGGTCATCAAGCCGGACTGCCACACTGGAGGTCCCGGGTTCCACTCCGGTTAAGATGGAAAATTACATTTTTCAGATTCATCTGGGTCTTGGATGTTTTATATTTATATGTTATAGAATATTGTAAGACTTGATCCCATAACACAAGTCTCGAACCTACTTTAGGGCTTACTCAATCTGTGTGATTGTCCCTATATATTTATTTATTGACCGTAAGAGTGAAGCGAGCGAGGTCTAAAATTCTATTTGGGGCAAAAATATTTTTTTTGGCTTAATAAATTAATTAGAGTTAATGATTTATGATAACCTTTTTTTTTCAAAATTGTCGATCAAGAATACTTTCACATGTTAGATATCTGAGGAGTTCGTGACTACGCTCGCGATTATTTAAAATAATGCCGACTGATAAATTTTGCGATCTAGATTGGAGTCTATGATTAGAATATTCAATTACGCAGTTGACAGCTGTGCAGATACGGATACACAGCTTGATCACTGGGTGCAAGCTGTCTCTTATCTCCGCGATCGGCGATACCAGTGTCGGTCAGAAGTCTGGGTCGCCGTTCGCGCCTTGACTTGGATCATGCTTGGATCGGACGTAAACAACATAAAGCCGCGTCTCCAGTATTGCGCTTAATATATTAAGTTTTTTTGCAGCTATTCTTTGTTATGTTTCGTAATTTATGTATCAGGACATTAAAAATTACTTTAGTCTATGTTCTCAGTTGTATTTTTAACAGGATTTAGGCCTCACGTCTTAACCTGTTGATCAGAATTTTCTTAGACTGTTGGCGATACCACAATACTTTGTTTTTTATGGGCATGAAACAAAATTTATCGAAAGTCATAAGTTTAAAGTTGTTACAAAGAAAACAATTACGGCAGCCTGTGTTTTTGATAAGTCTTTAAATAAATTAATGAGATGTTTGATCCGAAGGTTTGGTTTGCTGAGAATGGCTTATGACATTCTTATGTAGCTTAGTAATTTTGTTCAATAAAGTTCATATAATTAACATTCAAATTCACATTCAGTCTACAATATCGTATTCTCGAAAAAGCCAAGATGTCGTAGCATAGCTATTGCTACGGACAAACATTTAATGAGATAAGCTCACGTGGGAGTCAGTTATAACATAAATAATACATTTGTGGACAGCTGTCGACATGATCGCTGCTTCTTATTGATCTCATAACTTCCTAGTCTCAAACGAACTAACGGAATCCTTAAAGTGCCATTGTTACATGTTAATTTATTTAATTAACTTATTTTATGACATTATGCGGTGACTCCTTTTATAATAGGATGTGAAAAGGGACAAAAAGGAGATCAGGCAAAGGGACAAATTTAACTTCGCCTGAGGCTTTTATACCAGTCAATCAATAGGTGATGCAGATCTATTTACGCAATAATCTTGTCGGAGGTGGTCATTAATGCAGTATATAATCAGATTTGATACTATTATTAAGTCATTATAAGTTAATACTTCTATGATGACCCTAATCCGTGTTTACTTATGATTATATCGTCTCCTACACAGTTCACTATTTTTATAGTCCGTGGGTGATGACGATGTATGTGTGTCTCTGTCTCGCTGCACTTTGCACATCTGCACACCGCGAGTTACTTCTTTCTCTTTTGTTAATCACTTACTTTGTAAATGCATAAAATGTAAAATGACTTATGAGAGACCTACATTTGAATAAAGTACATTTTGTGGAGAGAGACGCATCAGAACATGTTGGGTTAGAAGCTTGGATAATTTTTGACATTGCTATTATTTATATGAAAATGTCTTGGTGGTGCACCTAATAACTTCATACATTAAGGAATTTATAAGTACAGTTTCTAATATTCATTTCCTGATTGATTAAATAAGTCCTTGTCATTAATCAATCGTTTTCTTCACTCAGTAAAATTATCAATTACTTTTGAATGGCAGTAGGATCGCCCGAGGATTCTACGCAATACACTCCGCGTGGGCTCCTCCCACACGCAGCTAACATCAATGGAACAGTTTTAGTGAGGACCAGCGTGATGTCAGGAGACCATATCTAGCAGGCACCTGCACAATGGACTAAATAAAAAATATCTTGTTTACGATTTAACGTTTGAGTGAACAAAGCAGAACGCATATATATCATTATTAAGCAAGATTCATTCTATATTCTCAACTTTTTTGCTTAGTTTTTTCTTCACGGAAAACCCTATCGGAAAACGTGTTGCAGGGAAGCAAAATGTTAACTGTAGGTATGCAGTAAGGTTCGTATCCTGATAGTGCGAAGTTAATTACATGGATAATTTTGATTTCCCTTTGCCATTCCGGCTCGTCCAATTGGGATATAGCTCGGAAACTGCTTACCTCTGTGGTCTCCAAACCATGGTGCACACGCTGTCTTGTCCTGCGTGTCTTACCACCTGTTCGCTGGAGAACCTTGAATGCTGTTCGCCGAGTTGCCACGGTAAGAAGAAGAAGGGTTTAGGAAAATAATAAATAAGGCTGGATGATAATATGTATAAAGTTGTAAGGACATTCTTAATCTGGTTAAAAACTCTCGTTATACTGTTGCGTAGCAGACCAGTTGTTTGCCCGGTGTTTGCACAAAGTAGAACAAACGTCTTTCATACCTACTTAGTAATCGCGATTTTAACCCATTCAAATCATGGTATATGTTATTCAATTCAGCCATGGTGTATGTGAGTGGAGTGTCGACATCCGGCCCAATGGAAGCCGGACAAGCGGGAGTGTGTCCTCGCTTGTGAACCCGCTCGATTATGACAAAGGTTGCTCCTTCACTTTGCAGTAAATTAAGGTTTAATATTTATATATAGGAATAACAATGACCATTATCGCACATTCAATTTTATACCAATGTCAATACAGTCATTCGTTTCATCCGTCTCGTAATTTATTCGTTGTAGATATTGTTACCGCAATCTCCTGACCTGTGTTTCAACCACATATCTACGGTTTCTTAGTCTAACTCGAGGTACACTTCAGGGAATGCATTGGACTTTTCTTTCGGTCATATGTGTTGTAACACCTAATAAGGCATGCGCCTCACGTCCGTGCGCACGCGGCGCGGATGTAGTCGTAAACTTCGCGGCTCTCAGCATTCTAATGGAGTTTTTGATCAAGCGTGACATTGTGGTAGAAGATGAAATGACAACACACAAATACATTTTCTAAAACGACTAAATGTCGTTTTAGAAAATGTATTGACTGTAATATTCATTTTTAATGAGCAAAAAGACAGGCGCTTAAAAGTTGTCGTTCGGTGATTTTCATAAAACCGAATTACTCAAAAGTTTCACTAGCTCGGTGGCCGGACAGCTTACAGCGACTTCTAAAACAACTTAGTACTGCTAGCAGTAAATGACATGCCAATGGTGGTGATAGCCTAGACAACTGAATTGCTTAACATCAAGAGCTTAATAACTAATAAGTATAAAGAATCCTTGTATCAACAGACAGTATAATACAAAATACTGTCATTATTTTTATAAATAAATCAAAATTTGGAACATATATCTATATTGCTTAGAATTGTTCTCCAGTTCAAAAACTGTTTTCACAATTCCACATTTACAGAGTTACAATTACACATTTAGAAGTTAATTACGAGGGAAGCAATCCTCTTGTGACTGTGACATAATAACGGACGCAGGTGTGGGCTGGTCCGTCCCATATTCTGATGTATTAGCAGAAGTGGGTCAGTCATTGTCTGTCTGTCTGTCCGGTCACCAAAAGCGGGACAGCGAGAGTCACGACACGTTTAGTTAATACTCGTAGTACTCTCGTTACGAACTGATGGGAGGTAATTATATGTTTCTATAATGTTGGTTACATTACATAGTTTTCTTCAGGCCATATGACGTTTTGTTTTAGAAAAATATATGAGGGATTACGATGTAGACGGAGCCTGGGGGCGTATGTTACACATAGTTAGGTTAGCCGTACACACGTAATGATACAAGTTTTAATTGACGTCACACAGAAAGATAAAATAAATTAAACAATAGGACACAATAACTCCAGTCCGCACTATAAGACAAATCGTCAGCGAAATCTTTTGTAGTTTATAAATATAGTAATTGCGGTTAATAGGTCGTTGATCGGTCACATCGCAAAGCCGACATGAACACAGCACGGAATCAGTTTCTGCTGTCTTTCACAATCTAATTAGATCGCCTGTCAGCGCACGCCTACTCGGGTATATCGACTACTACTAGGTATATCGACAAATGATAAGCTTAAGTACATTACGTCATAATTATATAGGTAGACATTAATTCCAACACGGAATACTTCAAGCTGGACTGACAAATTATTTCTAAAATAATAATAAAAATCACTTTATTGCCTTACTACTTACAATATTATACTTATTTATAAGTAGACATTAAATATACTTATACAATTTGTTATAACTAATAATATGGCTAAGGAATTACTCAGCTTGTGGTAACCCCAACAGTGATTTGTTGAAGATTTTCGGACACCTCTCTCCCTGAGATTGCGGAGTGAGACGGAGACTCCCGAGTGCGGGAGATAATTTATTATTAAACGATTGTTGAATTGTTAACGTTTACTGATTTTAGTGCCTTTTATACTTAATCTTATGATATAGTTACACTAAGCTTTTATCTATCTCCCCGTAAGTTACATCTCTTGCTATAAAGATATAAGCTATGACATGATATTGTCTTTATCATTCATGCAAAGGGCTCCCTGCCCAGCCGTGGGCTGGACGTGGGTGAATCATATCTGCAACTAGTCGTGAAGTCCACTTTCATTATTTTTATGACATCGTCAACTGCTCATGTTACGTGCGTTACGTGCGCTGTGATCACGACGTACCGATCCATGGCTCTATGCTGCGTATGACTCATGGAGATAGGAAAATCAGGGCGTTTGTGGATTCGCATGTTTCAATTTAGCTAACGCGTGGAAACCTTATAATTTTTGAGTAGGTACGTTTCCTTCTTTTCTTAAATCAAATAATACGATAAACTTATAAGAGAACTAGATGGTTATGATGGAAGAGTGAACGAGATGAATGGTTTAATGCAATCTCTGGTCATCGTTTTGCTATAATCAAAATATTAAGGTATGTATGCTTGAATTTACTGCATGACATTTTTTCAAATGACAGATCAAATACAAAATATACATCATACTTTTATATTGGAGTAATATTTTGTTTAGTAGAAGCTCCCTTCTCTGACCTGCAGGTTATCTCGGCGCTTGCTGACAGATTACAAAACTTTACCCATTCGTTGTTGAGATAACGTCCACTTTAGGAGATAAAGGGCCATTTGTGTCTATTTTTGTTTAACCACCTTCATTTCAGATTTATGGAACCGATAGAGACCGTGGAGAAATCATGTTTGAATTTCATAACAATAACTATGAAGGTTCTCCCGAAAAAAGAAAAATATTTTCGATGCACTGCAAAGCGCCTGCGGCAAGGACAACAAATATAAATGCTAAATTATGCTTTTGGCAATATTGTGTTGTATAGCGGAGATCGTGTTTCATGCGGCGAGACGGAGTTTACTGCCGAATCATTGTGCCTCCTCCAGACGATGGCAAGGGGCTTCAGATCAGAGAGAAGAGGAGATGAGCTATGGTGGAATCAGTTAGATTTAATTATGAATTTTATTATATTATCAACAACTTGATAGTAGAAAGTACTTTTTATCCCAAATTTCCCACGGGGCGCAGCTAGTTTAAAAATGGACAACCTCAATGAAGCCATTGAGGTAATATTTTTGGGAAAACATTATTTGACTTGTTCTCGTTGCCAAATGCTATCGACGCGCAGAAGTACTTCAATCAGAAATTCTACGATAATCCTCCAAAAACGATGCAAATAATATAATACTTTCTTATATATTATACGTTCGTCGCCGCTTTATTCACCTATGCTTGTAAGCCTGCGAAACTAATAAAAAAATTGTAAAACATTATTTATAACCATTAGAGCAAAGGTATACTGGATAATTTAATTACTCATTCATCACATCTTCTAGTTTCTTTGCTTTGCGACGGCGACGGTTTAGTGGTCGTAAACGCTGAAACCTCGTTAAATAGATTCGAGTCTGCGCAGGATGCTCTTCCCGTAAACGTGTTGCGAGAAATGACCACCGCCTGCGCAGATACGTGGGCCGGAGACTGTTACGGATGGAAGGGAGAATGACTCATGTCATGTCATGACTTCGTTTTGAAAAACATGGTCAATTTTGGTTGCTATACAAAATGCATATTATGTAATATATATATTCCATTATAATGTTCATTAAGTCAAAATTTAATTACCAAGCTGTGTTACCAAGTCATATATCTAGTTGTAGTCAACTAGGCTGTGCACTGTGAAAAAGTTAAATATGCTGACTCTTGCTCTCGATTATATTAAGCTCTTCCCGATGTTTCGATGAATATATTTCTCCTCTCTCGAAGAACTAAATTATTTTGAATTGTGTGTCAATAATTTTAAGATTATTACTCGAAATGAGATTTTGAAGGGAGTTCGGAAGTGTTTACAACACTAACAGATTATAGTGCAGTTGACAAGTACTAACCGCAAAAACAGATATATTAAGAATAGCAAGAACTTTAAATTCCAAATGGTGTGTTTGCGTGACCTTTGGTTTTAATGGTGCTGTCCAGATAGTCCGTAAAACATTCACTGCAGTATATCTCGCAGGATTTGCAGAGCTTGCATTCTTGCTGCCGTCGAGTGCGTCGTAAAGCTATTCTGGCGGAGTAAAAGACCCTTGCTGTTGTAAACCATTGAAATTAAGTCAATGTCAGCTTGGAGACGCCATGCCTTAAATATCACAATTTCTTCCTAATTGGATTTAAAAACTGATGGAGGTATATATTAGCTCATAACATTTATCATCTGGATCCCTTCATCTGCAGCCCTCCGTGACCCACTGCTGGGCATAGGCCTCCTTCCGTCTCCGCCAACCATCTCTATTCCGGGCTATCCCCACCCAGTTGTTGCTAGCAATTTCTATATTTTATTATAGCATTTATCACTTAATTTTATTGTATTATTTCACCAACCGCGCGCCAGACTCGTACGACTGTTATGGCTCAAAGTTTCTTTAAAAGGAGGATAAGCCAGTGTCGCAATGCATCACAGACAGACCAACAAACCATTGTTATAGTCACTGAATATCATTCATATTGATGGTCTACATTTCTCAATGTGCTTCTTTATTTCAGGGCTCCATGCTATTTATAGAGCTGTCGCTTATTTGTTTTAAAAAACTTATTAGGGCGAGTCACTGGCAAGCGGACACAATAAGGTGTCTTTTCGGATGTTCAGTATTTTGTGTATTTCCAAAAAAACAAACAGGCTTAAATATTGTTAATGATTTTATAGATAAATAATGTAATTTATTTGTGTGTCTAATTTCTGTTCGCAAAAACTTTGTCGGTATAAAAAGGATTAGCCACGGATTATGTGTTATCTACCGTCTGTCGAATCAGATCGTCGAGTTCACACGTTCAACTTTTTTATCAATTATTGGCATAGAAACAGTGATTTTTTACGGGATGTATAACGTTTTGTGGCGAGGTCTGATTTATTTTTCTCTCGACTTCTTGATATTAATTTGAAGTTGTTAATTTATGTTTTCTGTATACTACGTTCAATTTATCTTCATTGCAAAGAACTCTTTATGAAGACTGAAGACTTCTGAACAAATCGAGATAAATAACTTTTAGTAACCTAACGTCTTTATTACTATAACATCAGGTTAACTATGCCTAATAAATAGTTTATCTGCATTGTGACGAAGTAATCTATCACACCACCACTAATCAAAGACTGATCAATCATTCTCCAGCAACGCTGCTCTAATGTCTTCTTCCAGCCCACACCCACCCACGACGCTTCTTATTGTCTCCACTTACAATGAAAAATCACGTCAATCACACAACACCACTTCAAAAGTCTTTATTAACAGGGGTTACGGTATGTTTGCTTGTAGGCTTGATTTTAACTGATTAGTATTTTGGACGTGCGATGAATAGTTGTAGTAATTTTTTGGGCGTCTTTCGTAACTCCTCTATAATGTTCGCTTTATGGAGCACGTACTCATAAAAAATATTAGTATTACTTATGTGTTGGGTGGCATTAGTGATAGTCATCAGAATGTCCCAATATTGATTGATAAGATGAATGTCAATCTAGAGGTGATATCTGACAGAATGCAAAATAAAGATAAAGGTCAAGGCCAGGAAAAGTGAAAATGATTTGCCAAGTGTGAGTGATGTGATGTGACTTTCGAGTTTTACGGAATCGCAAAGCTGTTATATGAGTCAAAAATAGATTGGCAAAAATTATGTATTTTGCATAGTTTCAGGTAAATTATAGCTGATACTGCTACAACTACTAACCACGCGAAGGCCTCTGTACTGAATCATTGAGAAAATAAGTTTGTTTGTTTTTTTGCTTGCTTTGTGAAATCTGCAAAGATCTTCAGTAATCTCTTTGCTCCACGACTGTGTCTAATTCCTGCTTCACAAATAGCAAGCCGTCAGTCATAACCTAAGATTATCCGAGCCATCGTCACTTCGCTTTCATGGCGTCTTCAATTTGATGTAAACCGCTTTAAACCGATTCCTCGAACGATGTCGGTAACTTAGCTATTTCTGGAAACAGTTTTGTGCTCGCCTCGACTTCATCTTATTTTATGAGAGTCGGCTTAATGATGACAAGTTCAGAGCATTTAGTTGAGTGATTAGTTAAAGTTAAATTAAGTACCTACGTATGCAATATACACGTATTTTGTAGCTAGATAGCGTTTCGTTGTTGTTCTTAGCACGTGAATGTGAGAATTTTAAATTTACGTTGCTGCAATATATGAAGAACAAGATTACTCTAACGACTTTTATGTCATGGCTTCTACCGCAAAATAGTAATACGTGACTGTGTTCCGGCTTGGAAATGCCATCAGATACCTGGTGTCCAAACCGGCGCGTGGTGACCACAAACGCTGCCGCAGAATGTTGAACTTTCGCTATCAGTGTCAAGTTACCCGATTTGAGTATTTGCTCTCACGGCTAAACATATTCAGACTTCATAAAATAATTCTGAAGTGGGTGCTCCGTATTGTATAAAAAACGTATGAGAGGAATTTAATAAAATGTAGTGTTCTATTTCTTGCTGCTGCAGAATATATGAATGTTCAAAATAAATTACAATTATAGGTAGTTATCCATAAATTACGATTTCTATAAAAGAGCAAACATAGCAGATTTAATAGATGGTTAGCATAACCTTGAATTAAATCTGACCCTTGAATCAAATCCATTTAGTCAGCCATTATAAAATAATCTGCCGTCCTCAATTGCGTCGAGTGTCGTATGAATGGCGGAGCTAATTGTACTCGTAATCGCGCCGATCCTGGTAGTAAAAATACCATTTGAAGGGAGTCACACATGGAACAATTGTTTTAAATGAAACATTTGCCTTTAATTGTAGCAATCTTGCGTTTAGTTTATTATACGGATGATTTTTATAATTGAGATGATACTTTTGTTCAACTGAATAAAAAAAGTATGACTTCTTTGAAAGAGCTGTGAAGTACCTAGCTAAGATTTGATATAACGAAGAAAGACACATAACACTTTTCAAGTTTTCTGAACCATGAGCGTACTAAATTGTTTTCGGACTTATATCTTTGAGTGAAATCTTTGTGCCTTTATTTGGCCTATGTTTAGGATTCCGAGTACCCATATCGTTGATCTTTAAATAGTGTTCAATGAATGCCATTCTCCGCATTGCGTGGACGCCGACGACCGCATCTCAGAAGCTCATCTAACTAATTAACTATTTGTAGATTGGCATCTGATCGGATCTTTTGATCTCTGATCTGCCATTTGACGTGCATTTATTTATCTTAACGACCTTGCTAATTGCCCTTCAGGCTTTTTTGTGTTCCATGTAGTTCCATTACAAGTCGTAAAAACATAACAATTACTTTTTGCGGACATTGATTGCTGAGCAATTTGTAATGCTTCAGCTTCGTCGTGGTTGTTTTGAGTTCTTGTAATTGATCTGTACTAATTGACCGAAATTGTGAGAGAGTATTTTGTAAGAGACCAGTGAACGGAGGGAGGGAGGTATAGATATGTACCTATTATATGCTGACGCATCGACTTGTACTGTGACTGTGGCCAATAAAAAAGCTTGTCTATTTGTAAAGTTAAGTAGCAAACTGTTCAATTAAAACTCTGTCGTCGTCAGAACAGCAGCCGTCAGGTCAGGTGTCCCGGCGACCACACTCAATGTTTATTATTATGGACGCCGGCGCGCTTCCGTCGGCTCTCCAGCGTCCTACAGAAATAGACATTTTTTCCAGTTCATTCAGCAATTAGTTTTATTATTTTATTATCATTCTTTCAGGTCTTCTATTCGACATTGTTTTAATTTGATTGGAACTTGTTTGAAGTGTGATATGAATAGCGCCAAAATGTTTAAAATATTCTGACATCAGTATATGAATCGATCGATGTCATCAAAGTCTTACATATTTATTGCCAGTAGACGCCATAGAAGCTCTCTAGATCACTTCCAATTCTCACTACAGTGGTTCCAGGAAGTTGGAGCTTATAAATAGACCTTAATTGCAACCCAACTAGAAAACAATACAATCTTAACCCTTCAGTCGATGTCAAGTATGGCTTCTCCCGCTGACGCAAAGAGGGGGAAAGTACCCGACAAGCATTATATAAATCTGTGGTGTGAAGTACTATTGGTCGTTCCGGTAAGCAAGCTCGATGCCCGCATCCTGTGCCAATTATATCACTCCCTTTGTAAACACGACTATGTTCTACCGATCGACGATAGAAAATCTTAAATTTTACAAGGGGTAGTATCCTGTCAAGTAATTAAGGGTCGCGTACTTTGATAAATGCAAGTTTCAATAAAGCCCCGAGGCCTTCTCCCATTCCCTTCTATGGTAGTTATAACAATACCTACATGAAACAGACAGGTGTTTTAATCACTACAATGTTACTTTCTTCTTCTGAAAATTTGATTTTGATGCAGTTCATGTTATTTATACAATTTATTTCAGACGATTTATACATATTATATAAAACATTCTAATCCGTGGTAGCATATGTATATCTCCTAAGGTGCCCGTGCGTATGGTGTCTGATAAGCATTCAAACCGATTTTAATATCATTTTCCACCTGTACAAAGAGTCCTGGTTATTGTGCATCTCCGCGCTAACCTGCCGCGGCGGGTTCCCGACCTGGCCACCCACGACTGCGTTTACTACCTTCGTTTATCTGCATTGCCTGGGAATCGCACAAGGACGGTTTGTGCCAGTACTGTAACTGAGTCAGCGGAGATCCTGCGTCTCATGCCACCCACGACATCATTGTTTTAGTGGTTACTTACACTTAACTAATTACAAACACTTACTCTTATTAGTTGAAATTTGATCTAGTTGGCGTTTTGAACGTGATCTACTTAACTAAATAGTGCATTGAAATACTCTGCCCATATACTTATTTCATCGGTGTCTTGAATGACGCTTTACGTATACTACTAGCCCTAGATTGGCGGTGATCCGTAAATCTGTTCACCCTGCAAGTATACAGTTTCAACTCATCATTGATTGCAAATTTGAATTGAGTGAAAGTGAATGTCACCGAGATCCGCCGTGATATTTGTTCGCTTTCACTGAATTACCTCCACCTCCACAGTTCACTGGGTTAGAAAAAGGGTTCTATTCTCAGTGAGCTCGTGCAACGGAAACGAGAGGTAGTTAGCAACAAATAATTGTATTGTATGTAACCTCTCTATAAGAATTATTTAACTAGGGTCAAAAGAGATGATACGAAGCAAATTACTTGTTTCCGCAAGTAGGTTGGACCTCTTTTGCGTGAAGTACTAGCAACATATTATGCGCGTCTAAAACTTAAGCTAAAGTTGGTGAATAATTAGAAATAATATAAAAAAGGTGATCAATACAGTATGCTATTTTTAATGGAAAGAAAATGTTTCTCAATCACAGCGAAAAGCCACATAGAGAGGGAAAAACGTATGAACAGGAAATATATACCAAGAGTCCTTTTCAGTTCTTCTTATAAATTGAACATAAAATACATACAAGAAAGTAAGCCAAATAAAATTAACTATATGTAGTTCAAGCTTATAGTAGAACACCCTATAGACATACATTCCGAGGCATCCAGCCACGCTGTGATCCCCGGAATCTCCCGTGAGCGGAACCGAAGGATCTATTAAAAGGCATCATATTTCGTCGGGAGATGAAAGCCCCAACAAATTGCTGCGTACGAAGAGCGAGTGACTTATGTAATTCGGAGATCATTTTATTGTCACACACTGAACGAGTTTCTCCGGCGAGTTTTGAAAATTGTTCAGTCATGTTCAAAACTCGCCGGAGAAATTCGACGACGAAATATGTCTTATTCATTTATTTTACCCTGATTTAGATTGGATTCGAGTGATAAAGCCTCAAATGAAAATTTGCAACGAAGATTTCTCAATTTTTAAATGAATAACTTAAATGAAAATTAAAAAAAAATACTTGCGATACTTATGAAGATTGTTACATTTCAAAAATAGGAGTTAAAATATTATTTGTAAAGCAGCCACTGTTTACTCTAGTAACCTTCTCCAACTTCGGACAAATCATTATCGATTAGTTCCTCTTTCTTCAAGATAATCAATGAATTATTTACTTGTCTTGTATGTTGTTGTAGTTCTAGATTGGATTTATCAAACTACTTAACGAAACCACTCGCACAATGTAAGATGGTGCCGAAGCAAACCGCTTTCGGTACCGCCGGATATTTATATTCCGGCTGAATTTATGAATAGACTAAATTTCCTTTCTCGACTGTTTGTGTTGGCTGCACTGCGGAATATGATGTTTGGTTTGTTTACCGAATAACTTCAGCTATGATCTACTCGGAGCAAAGGTTCTTGACAATAGATCTAAGACCAGACAATGCTGTTTCCATTTTATACTTAAATATTTCAGATGAGCTAAAGTGTGTTCTAAGACTATCTAACCTATCAACACTACAACTACGCTATATTCACTTCTCTGCCTCAGTATTGCGAGGCGTGCTGGCTGCAGACACGGCGAAGTGTCTGTCTGGCGCACAACAATGGTCTGAGTGAGATGACACTTTAAGTTAGCTAACTAGTTGAGACAGGCGTCGGATGTGACGCGGCGTTAAAACTGAAGTGCTACATAGTACTAAATGTTGACTTCATCTCAAGATCTATACTAGATGTGGTTATATTTGTGCTTCGTAATCGTTCTTTATTCATTTCTTTTTTCAAAGTCAGTAAACTAAGTAATAACTTTTCTAGGTTTCTAGTAACTCACATATCTAAGTAAAAGATGATCTAAAATAATGATCTAAATGATCTATGATAAGTAAAGAAATCTGTCATGGTTTTCAGTATAAACAGTGGACTCCAAAAGGAAATACTGTTCCAGTCGAGTACCGCCACCACAACTCTAGGGAAATTAATAACAGACAGAAATAGCCAGAGTATCAAACTGATGCATCTCCACATCAGTCAACACGTCAGCCGCATCGCCGAGATCAAAGTTGTGATGGTAGCCGGCGTCGGCAGCGACGTAAATAATTATGGAATTCCTTTCATAATCCCCTATATGGATTCCGATCTGAGGTATTGATTCGAAATGGTGATGAATTTGATGTGGTTGAGAAATGTTCTTCTGTACATCATACGAAATGTCGTATGATGTTTCTCATAGATAAAAGAAATATATGTTTCTGAACTTTGCTGGCTGAAAAGGTAGTTACTGCACCATCATTACTTCATAAAGTATTTTGATAGAACGTTCAACGCCGCCCAGCCGCATCAGCTGCAGAACCTGCCTGTACTGTATAAACACCAAGAATGTACTCTTTTACCAATCGGTCCTATGGTGACATATGTTAAAATTCTTTCCTGTGATTTGATGCTGTTAGTGAATTTGTATCTGAATATTTTCTCACGTAGGTATTGGCCATCAACCAAGTAGACATTTACCAATTTTGCGACATTTATTCCACGTTTTACGACGCAGTATTTAACGTTGACCCAGATGTATTTACTTAATCATGACTTTATCACGAATGAAAAACATGTTTTCAGCTGAACACACAAACGAAGAATATAGACTTTTGAAATATTGGAAGAAAAATCTAAGGAATTTTGTTTTTACATGAAGTGGATAATAGGCAGCGTGACGTTAGGTATTTGCTAATAATCCACAACAACGGTTATACAGTGTATTAATGTACTTATTTTGAGTGTTCTGAGTGAGTCAGAAGAAATTCCGATATAAATTAAATTCAAATTATGTACATAGTAATCAGGGAGCAATGTTAATAACAAGTCTTTGGATAAAATTATTATAACACAAAATATTATTATGTATTAGTATCTTTGCTCCTACAAATATTTGTCTATGCTGGAGTAAATCGTTTTGTTACAGAAATGAGAAAAGTTATCAATATCAAAATACACTCAGTATTTTAATAAGTATTAGTGCATGGAAAATGACAAACAAAATTAAATTTTACTGAACACGGAAGCTAATAAATAATAATAAGCTGCCTCTGCGCAGGCGCACTGCAGTTACGCACGTCTAGACTTAAGACAGCCGCCGCTGGAGCCGGGGTCTGCGGCAAGCCATCGGACATCACTAACATAGTACGTTAGAATGTTGTTACATTCTTGTAATTTTAGCTTCGTACCCGCGGGAGTTCCAGGGAATTTGTTCTTCACATATCAAATGTTATCGTTCTACTTTTAGATTGGTTGTGGAGAATCGATTCAGAAATTCTGATATTACTACTTAAAATTTCAGATTAATTAAACCTATTGCTCAACAATATCTACTAGCAAAGTCGATTAGTTTCAATTAGATCCAAAGTCACGTATGAGCAATCGTAATTGTTGTTAAAGTCAATAAAATAATTTACCAATATGATAAAAAAAATGGAAGAAAATTGACATAATCTAAAAGATAGCCAAGTTATGTCACAGTACTTAAGTGGGCTGATCTATCAGAAACCGCGGAAGGACCTTTCTCCGCACGGGGCAGGCCGCGGGCGACCTCACGTCGAAGTCGAAGGAATGTAATTCATATTATTACGGAAATCTTTCATTGTTGGCATTCGTTATGTAAACAGGCCGATCTTAGAGGGGTCGTGTAATTCCATTTTCTAATAACGTTGATTGTAATTGGCTCCAATCAAAATCTTCAAACATGGTCTGAATGTTGATGACTAGAGTTAATTTTAAATTTTAGTCTACTTTAAACATATGAATGGTTCAAAAGCAAAGAGAGAATATTTGGGATTTTTACAGCCGGATAGATGCAAACCAATCTCTTATAATGCGCAGTTTGTTGTAGTAAAGTTTTTGCAGAATAAAATTGTAGATGACCACAATTGAATAGGGCTTTTGATGCTCTCAAAATAGTTGATGGAAACTATTAGTACCATAGTTTAGAACATGCTTTGAGAATCGACAGCATCAAATGAAATCTAGCGCTAGCATAATAAAGTTGACGGTTACATGTTTATAAACAACCTTGCCTGTTGGATGAACCTCTCAAAGCGAGGTAAGCTGTTCAACCTTGTGCATTACATTAATGCAGCAAGTGCAGTGTCCCAGCAAATTACCTGCCGACTGACTGCAGTGGATTACACATGTCATTATGTAAACCTGAGCCCTGGGACATATTCTTCAAAAAAAAATCTTTAACTTGGAAGAAACTCTAGCTTGTGTGGAGTAATGTGAACCGAACTGTTCTAGTTACTAATTCTATATTATTTCTAAAAAATGCTAATTCTGGATATTTCCATTGTTTTCCTGCAACTGTTTTTACAACTCTTGCAGTAAGTAAATAAGTTGTAAGCAAATTAATCTATTTGTCACTGATGAGAATTAAGTTGTATCGTGTACAAGTAGATCCATTTTTTAACAGGACCAATAAATAGTAAAATTGCTTTTACAACCTCATGAAGTTAGTAATCATTATTACATTAGTTTCAACGGATTCAAATATATCAAATTTATCATTATTATATAATATATTTCATTATATATATTAATCGATATCAAATTTAGTTAAATAAAAATGTAAGTAAAATATAATTAACTTTATTTCACCACTGAGACGTCGCTACAAGTGAGCATTGACCTGAATCCTGAATTGACTTGAATCTGAAACCTTAGTAACATCAACATAACAAATAGCTTCACCCACTTGTCTCGAGTCACAAGTGCTCCAATCACCTCCGCCATTTGTGTCGTGGGAACTAGTCCGGGAACTCCTTTACTAATATTTATGGCACTATAGGGAATTAAATTCAGCATTGTGGGTTTACTAAAACTAAATTTTATGTACATGTTTCATCGCTTGCTTATAAAGTATCCGATAGTCTTTAGAAACGTAATATCAAACAGATATTAGAGATCTGTTTGATATTATGTTTTTTTTTATATTTCACAAATGTTGCGTACGGCTACCTGGCCAATAACATCAGGCAGAGTTTTATTTTTATCATAAAGGGGTCTGAGAGTCTCTAAATATTGTTACAATTAAGCATGCAAATAGAACACTTAAAAATTCTTATTGTATACTCGTTTCGATGTTGTTGATGATTGAAGGTGATGTGGGTGATGTGATAACGTAAAGCGAGCGCTTCTACCAGAGTCGTAGATCTTTAACTGATTTAAAATGTGATAACAATGTTAATCACTGTCATATACGAGACACAAAATAAAGCGCAGCTGGAGAAAATTTCCCAGATAAATAAAAAAATATAAATATAAATATATACGGACAAATCACACAGATTGAGCTAGCCCCAAAGTAAGTTCGAGACTTGTGTTTTGGGATACTAACTCAACGATATGATATTATATGTAAAGAAATAAGATTATTATTTCTTCATTTTGAATTTGCCGCGCTTTGCGTTGTCGACAAAGCAGCATGGTAAAGTTGGTAAAACAGTTCTGTTATTTAAATTTGCCGCGTTCAGTCACGTCAATGTCAAGTCGATAGACGTCAGACAGAATAATTTCAAAATATAGGAGGTGGTAAAATAATTTGTTGATGATTGTATTGTGAAATAAATTGGTGGATATAATTTTGATAAAAAGTGTAAGAAATAAACTTTATTGTCGTTTCTTTGTTTACAGGTATGTACCTTTATATTTTAAAATGTTAGTTTAAGTCGATAGTAAGAAATAGTGAATGTTAGTTAATACAAAATAAAAACTTTGTTTACAGCAACACAAGAGTTTATTTCCAACACTCCTGAAGAATTAAGATAAGATCTTATAAAACGACAATCTTGTTTTAATGAAAAATGGAGAAACTTCAATTTAAATTTACATTATTGCCCGGAAGTGATGGAAAGTCAAATGTGTATTCTATAACCTCAATAACCACTAAGGACAACAAAGTGTATGCAATACCTGAGGAGTTTCAGGCGGTTGGCCATCACAAAGAAATCATTAAAACCTCTGCATATAATAAAGTGAAGAATAGCTTAAAAAAAAGGTTCCAAACAAGAAGAGTCTGGATAACAATGACACAAGAATTGGCTGGAATTTATTTAGATGAAGACGGAAACGTGCAATTTGGAGATCAATTTTTAGAAGAAATAATAGAAGAAGAAGTGGCGCAGAAGAACGAGTCAGGTACACTAGAAAAATTATTTGAAAAGTTTATAGAAACCACGCAAGCAAATAGGCAGCAAAGTTTAAAATCAATTGCAGAAAAATTTGTATTAGAAAAATTTACTAGTAAAAATGCCAACGCAAATCTGTGGATTGACATTTTTGAAAAAGAATGTTTGCGATGTGAGGTAACATCGGATGAAAAAAAAATTGAAATACTCAGATTGTTTTTGGATAAGACCTGCGCTGACTGGTATAGTTCTATGATTATGAAATTGTCATTCAAATCTGAATGGTCTATATGGAAAAGCAAATTTTGTGAGACATTCGCCAATAAGGGATGGAACCCAGTCACTTACGCACTGTTTTTTAAATACAAAGATGGTTCTTTACTAGAATACGCTATAAAAAAGGAAAAACTTCTGCTGGAGATGAGACCATCAATTGATACAGGTACTTTGACAGATCTTATTGCAGCGGGATTACCAGAATTCATTTTAAACAAAATAGACCGAGAAATTCTAAAAGATACAATGGATTTATTTAATGAGCTGAATAAGCATGAACACTCGATGAATAAAAGAAATTTTGTGGCCAAGAGAAATTATGGAAATCAGAAGTCTTATGTTAAAACCGAAACAAAAATTCCATGCAAAATATGTGAAAAATTAAATAAGGGCTCGCGTTATCATTCTGAAAATTTATGCTGGTTTAAAGAAAAAGAAGAGGAAAAAATTAAGAAAAATTCCATTAGGCATGTCAATAATTCAGTAATTGAAGCAGAATTAAACGAGGCTGATCAAAAAAACTAATAGTAACACCATTGATAACTGTCAAACTAATTATAAATGATAAATTACAAATAAACGGAGTCTATGACTCAGGCTCTAATGTCTCTTTGATAAATTCAAAATTATTGAAGTTAAAAAAGAACGAGAACAATACTTATACAAATGAAGCAAATTTAATAACAATTAATGGTGTTCAAAAGACAAGTGGTTTGACAAGCTTAAAAGTAAAGATTTTTGGATTAGAAAAACAAGTTGATGTGTACATTATTGATGGAAAAAATTTTAAGTATGACTTTTTAATTGGATTAGATTTAATAAAAATATTTAAACTTATTCAAACTGAAGACTTAGAAATTATACAGAAAAGGTATCCAAATAATGATAAAGTCGATAAAGTAGAAGAATTTAGTACAACTTTTAATTACACATCAGGAAAAGAAAAAGAAAACAGTAGTATCTTAAAAAAATACGAAATAAATTTCAATGAACATGTAAATGAAGAAGACTTTGAAATGAAAATAAATCATTTAGATGAAGATAAAAAGGAAAATATAAATAAGTTGATAAATGAATACAAATCTGTCTTTGCAAAAGATAAATACGATGTTGGTACTGTTAATGGGTATGAAGCGAGAATAGACTTATCAGTGGAAAAATACTGCAGTAAAAGGCCTTATAAATGCACTATGGAAGATAAAAAAGAAATAGAACATCAAATAGCAAAATTATTAGATAACAAGCTAATAGAAGAATCTTACAGTCCTTTTGCAGCACCCGTAACACTAGCATTTAAAAAAGAGGATAACAAGAAATCAAGATTATGTATAGACTTCAGGGATCTGAACAAAATTGTGGTACCTCAAGCTCAACCTTTCCCTTTAATTGAAGACTTAGTAATTAAGACTAGAAACTGTACTTTTTTTTCAACCTTAGATATAAATTCTGCGTTCTGGTCTATTCCCTTGCGGATAGAAGACAGAAAGAAGACAGGATTCGTAACTCAAGAAGGTCATTTTCAGTGGACCTGCTTACCCTTTGGTTTAAAAACATCCCCAGCAATTTTCCAAAGAATTTTAAGTAATATTCTAAGAAAATACAATCTTTCAGAATTTGCTGCTAATTTTATAGACGATATTTTGGTTTTTTCAAGGAGTTTTGATGAACACATTAATCATTTGACGCAATTACTGGACGCTATAAAAAAAGAAGGATTTAGACTAAAATTCACAAAATGCACATTTGCGTCAAACTCGGTTAAATATCTCGGTCATATAATTCAAAATAATTCAGTTCAGCCAGTCAAAGACAATGTCATTTCCATTAAGAATTTTCCTATTCCCAAAACTCAAAAGCATATAAGACAGTTTCTTGGGAAAATTAATTTTTACCACGAATACATACCGAGGAGCGCTATAATATTAGATCCTTTGCACAATTTATTAAGAAAAAATCAGAAGTTTGTTTGGTCTGATGAATGTCAAAAATCGTTTGATATGGTAAAAAATCTATTATGCTCTCAACCGATTCTAGAAATATTTGACAAAAATTTGCCTATCAATATTTACACTGATGCTTCTATAGAAGGCGTAGGCGCTATTTTAAAACAGGTACAACTAGATGGAAAAGAAAAACCAGTAGCTTATTTCTCAAAAAAACTAAACGAAGCCCAGAAGAAAAAGAAAGCTATATATTTAGAATGTTTAGCTATAAGAGAAGCTGTTAGATACTGGCAATATTGGTTATTGGGTAGGTCATTTACAGTGTACTCAGACCACAAACCTTTAGAAAATATGAATTTAAAATCAAGAACTGATGAGGAACTGGGAGATTTGACATATTATTTGTCGCAATACGAATTTAAAATAAAATACGCACCTGGGAAAAATAATCTCGAGGCGGACTGCTTAAGCCGAAACCCAGTATTGGAGATAAATGAAAATACAGATGAGCAATTAAAAGTAGTGAATTTGATAAATTTGGAAGATATTATAGAAGATCAAGAAAGTAATACAGAAATACAAAAGAATAAAAATAAATTAATAAAAAAGGAAAATCTATACTACAAAAAAGTTGGAAACAAGGAAAAGATAATTTTATCAGAAAGATTCAGTTTAAAACTTCTTAAAAATGTCCACGAAAGCTTATGTCATATTGGTGTCGGACAAATGCAGAAAATGGTTGGTCCTCTCTTTTCTACAAATGAAATGTCAGCAAACATCAGAAAGATTTGTAGGAACTGTACGACTTGTATAAAAAATAAATCAAGAGGACATGGCAAATTTGGACACTTGTCTCATCTAGGACCAGCCACAAGACCTTTTGAGATAATTTCTATAGACACAATAGGAGGTTTCGGAGGCTCAAGATCTACAAAAAAATATCTTCATTTGTTAGTAGATCATTTTACCAGGTACGCGTTTATTCTTACTTCGAAGACTCAAACTGCAAATGATTTCATAAAGCTTGTCAAGAATATATCGGAAACAGAGGTCATAGGTATGATTCTCACAGACCAATACCCAGGTATAAATTCTTATGAATTCAAAAAGTTTTTGGATGACAAACAGATACCAATAGTATTTACAGCAGTAAATGCACCATTCTCTAATGGTCTTAATGAAAGACTAAACCAAACATTAGTGAATAAAATTAGATGTCGAATCAATGAAAGTGAGAAAAAGCAGGCTTGGACATCCATAGCTCAAGAATGTGTAAGCATATACAATAAAACTGATCACTCAGTTACTGGATTTTCACCATCTTATCTGTTGTATGGTACAAATGTATCAATTCTACCAGAACAACTCAAGCAAGAAGTATCACATAATGATTGGATAAGGGATAAAAATATTGCATTTGCAAATACTATAAAATCACATGAATACAATAAAAGATTATTTGACAAAAAACGAAAACCTTGGATATTTAATGTTGGAGATATGGTCTTTATGGAAAATGGGAATAAATTAAACAGGAAAAAACTAGATGAATTGAAAATTGGGCCATATAAGATAATTGAAAAAATTTCTAACTCAATTTATAGAGTAGATACAGGTCACAAGAAAATAGAATCAAATCTTTTCCACATAACAAAGCTTATTCCTGTCCCAGGTAAAGAGGAGTTACTACAAGAATAAGAAGAGTGATATCATATGATAGAAATTTCGAGAAGAAATTTCCTCCGAGGGGGGGGAGATGTAAAGAAATAAGATTATTATTTCTTCATTTTGAATTTGCCGCGCTTTGCGTTGTCGACAAAGCAGCATGGTAAAGTTGGTAAAACAGTTCTGTTATTTAAATTTGCCGCGTTCAGTCACGTCAATGTCAAGTCGATAGACGTCAGACAGAATAATTTCAAAATATAGGAGGTGGTAAAATAATTTGTTGATGATTGTATTGTGAAATAAATTGGTGGATATAATTTTGATAAAAAGTGTAAGAAATAAACTTTATTGTCGTTTCTTTGTTTACAGGTATGTACCTTTATATTTTAAAATGTTAGTTTAAGTCGATAGTAAGAAATAGTGAATGTTAGTTAATACAAAATAAAAACTTTGTTTACAGCAACACAAGAGTTTATTTCCAACACTCCTGAAGAATTAAGATAAGATCTTATAACAAATACATATATAGATAAACATCCAAGACCCGGGCCAATCAGAAAAAGATCATTTTCCATCATGACCCGACCGGGGATCGAACCCGGGACCTCTCGGTTCAGAGGCAAGCACTTTACCACTGCGCCATCGAGGTCGTCAAGATGGTTATTTAATCTATATCTGAAAAATATTAAATGTCAAATCACTTCTAAAATCAAACATATGTTCTTTCAAGAGTAAATTATTCTCATACTTCGTTATCTGAAACCAAAACCATAAACATTTTTAACTGCTCTAAGAGATAATATTTTTATAGCCACTCTCACTGTTTATGCATTAAGCTATTCATTCTTCCATTAACTATATTGATTGTCCAAATAATTCTCTTGTCCGTCTGTGCATAGGGTGAGGACTTGCGCCGTGGTAGTTTATCTGTCTCGGTTACTCTTGTGCGACTGCTTGTAGGAAGGAAAGAGAGATTCGGAGATTGATTCACGTGCTGCGGATGCTGGGGATGTGGTATGCAGAATGGAGCCCAATGACAGTAGCGCGTTGTAATAAAAACTTAGTGCTTAGAATATAATTTGTTGAATTATCTCTGCTAGGTATTTTAAAACACTTTTTAAATAAAAATCTACTTTTATTTATAAGTGAAAGGTGAAATTTTCATGTTTGTTACTTTTAAACACAACATCTGTTTTTATTTTAACATGCTACGTATGGGTTTTTGTATTTATGATTAGAAATAAAGTAAGAGAATCCCTCCTGGCGTGGGTCCTTCTTTGTCTTTATAAACGTAAGAGTAATTTATTAGTGTATAGTGAAATTGTAATTTCAACTGAAGTTTTTACCCAGCGCTTTCATCTTGAAATCGGTATTACCCGGTCCTGCACTTGACCTTCCCTGGCTCATTCCCGCACACCGCCGTCTCCCGCCCCCGACGACGTATCGCACGGCTAGTGCGCGGCGCGCGCTTGTACATCGCACCCTCTTTCTGTGTAGTCGCGTATTCTATTCGCTTTTTGCGCAGTGTGCACGCACCTTTACCTTCCTGAATTAAAAAATCTAAAATTTTAAGGCGACAGAATTTGTATTTGTTTATAATATGGTTGTAAAGAGGTTAGTGATAAGAGATAAGACAATAATAGTTTTATATTTGACTATTTTTCGATAAATATGACAGTGCAATAATATGTTATTAGTACTTGATAATTAAGTTAAGAAAGTGACTTAATGGAACAATCTTCAATATCAAAACGACAGTTTTCCAAAAAGTCTTCATAAATTCGTTTTATAAAATTAAGTAAATATTTTTCAAACACTCCGTCATGTTAATTTAAATATTTGCATGTATACGTCAGCGGCCAAAGAAAATGTGTTTTCTCATGAACTGATAACGTTATCAGTTGTAGTGCGTGCAGATTGCGCCCGATAGCAGACAGTTCCTGCTCGCCAGGCTCAGTCAAGATTACGGTAAGATTTCAATTTTACATAATTTATACTGGTCTCGGTCTCCCCATGGGAAAAGTCGTTGTCTTCATTGGATTAACGACGCGTTACGAAAATATCTAAGTATATGGACATATAATACGTCTGTGGCATGTCTCACGTAATCGGCTGTCGGTGACTATGGTAGTGAGTGATGTGCGTGTGGTCTGAGGGCCCACTTCTTGAAATTCTATGAAATTATGCTTGGGATTTTTCAAAACAACATTTCAAAACAATTGTGAAAGTTGGAATTAGATTTTGTGAAAGCCAAATAAGCGACTTACGATGTTTTACGAAAGGCCCTCAGTCCTCATAGTGTGGTCTGAGGGCCCGCCTGTATCTCAACAACTATACATGCTACAGATAAAGTTTTTACCCCAAAGTGTAAGGTTTTGTATAACGAAATTTGTGAAAATAACATATTGTCGTAAAACACTGTCCTATATTATACAATCTTCGTTTGAAATTGGCCCTCAAGTGACACGTTCGTCAAACTTTCCAAGCCAATGACAGGCTTACGACAAGTTTTCGGCTTCTATTTAAAATCATTTATGCTACTACATAATTTGTGAAATTTTGTGAAACAAAAATTTTTTTATGAAATTATAACTGAATTGTAATTCTTACCAATAATAACTACATTAATAGGCTTCAGAAATTTTTCACAAAAAGATGCCTTTTTTGTATTTCTTGTATGTTTCGCCGTTAACTAGAAATAACGAGAAATGTCAAAAAGTAAGGAACTGAAAGCCCAAATTTTCGAAAGCTCTTGAATAAACCATGGTAGAGATTAGTTTTTGGTTTCATAGAATTTCAAGCAGTGGGCCCTCAGACCACACGCACATAGTGTGGTGTGTAGTGAGTGCAACGTAGTGTATGTCTTTCAGTCTGTATCTTGTAAT
The DNA here is from genome assembly GCF_027563975.2 of Plodia interpunctella. Classification (NCBI taxonomy): domain Eukaryota; kingdom Metazoa; phylum Arthropoda; class Insecta; order Lepidoptera; family Pyralidae; genus Plodia; species Plodia interpunctella. The sequence goes on from NC_071313.1 coordinate 186,521, forward strand.
CCTATGGTGAATTAGTCTGAGGGCTTGGCGTCCGTGGACGTGGGGTTCAAATCTACAGATATTTAAACCTCACGGTAACCATACATTAGTATCTGTCGTATAATCTTTCTTATCTTATATTTGTATGAACTACTGATATCAGATTTTATTCAAGTCGCTTAAAGGCTCACTTTTATGTCTACCATCCAGAGCCTCAGACTGCAACGAATTAGCTTTAGCTATTCTCATCATTATCTTCGCCAGAAGTGGATAGTTAGTGGATAGAAGGCAATGAAAATGATTATATTATCGCCAATTAGACACTGGTAAACATTTAATGGCATCCATGTGCTGTTAACGAATTACAGCTTTGCGATTCCGTAAAAGTCACATCACTCACACTTGGCAAATCATTTTCACTTCTCCTGGCCTTGACCTTTATCTTTATTTTGCAGCTAATTAATATAACTGCGCCAAAATTTTAAGGTTTATCCCAATTGTGTCATTTAGAATTCAAACCAAACTTGGTAAACCAAGTGACCGATAGCCACCGTCTGCAGCTCAGGTTTCGGAGTCACAACACCACAGACGATAAATAACCGGGGAACAATGGTCGACTCAATCCGATCAAAACGAACTTGCGGTAAACACGACCATATCAATACGTTTGGTCTGTGTTACAGTCACTGTTCGTAATTGAATATTGCTTTATTGGTTGCCTACTGACAAATTAATTTAAACTACGATTTGCACCTTTTGTCAATTTAATTAATATTAATACGTCATTAAACAGGTCAATTTGGATACGGTTCAACCCTAAAACGGTCTAACGATCCATATTGATGCATTTTAAATCTGGTTATTTGACAATAGTTGGGCTGAAATTCTGTTGCGGATCAACCACAGGGATAAACATACGTCTTCCATAATGATATATCAATAAGAATGATCTGATCCCGGAAAATTTACATTATTTCCACGGGAAACAAATTGACGATCGGGAAAAAATTAAGTGTCTGCTGTATTACAATGAGTTTGAGCCGATACCTACTTCACAGGTATAGAAACCCTGGAAGCCATGAACTAGGCTGAGCAGCCGCTCGTTGAGCTCCTTATAAAGGCTGCTCGGTAACAGTGATTGTAACCTGGTTCCGATTGTTCTTGTCAACAGAACAATGAGTGTTTGTGACTGTTCGCCATAAGTCATCTGACTTGTGCTTTTGTGGAAGTAGTTCTTTGTACTTACTGATGTTGCAGTGGCTAGTACCGCGGTAACTAGGTAAGTGGCTACGTTGTGAAGTCAAAATAAGTTTTTTTTATAAAAATGATATTTTGAACACAAGCTTTTTTATTATCAAAGAGATGTTAATGCATTCACTTGTTAATTAAACGATGCTGTAACCAATTCAAGTGGTTAGTGTTTTAAGGATTCTCCGTTGTTTCTTGTTTACATAAATTGCTAAATCCATTACCTATGGCCCAGTGGACACTGACTTACTTTTCCTCCTTCTTCATTTTGTTAGTGTAAATTGATGTGTTATAAAACGTCGAGATTTTCGAAAAGTATGTGATATGTAGTTTGGTTTTTACTGCCTTATCATCATGATTAACGTTAATGACGGTATCATGTGTCGTTTCTATATACATATACTGTCTGTTTCTATATATTGCAAAATCTTACCACTGTGCTATACCTGGCTACAATTATCTAAGACGCGAAGGCGCGTGGACCCCGCCCTAGAATAGGACAACTCCTATCCTCCCATGATAGTCGTACGAAGCGACTAAATGAAAAGACGCCTCGAAAACTGATAGGCAACAAAAGCATTCTCAAAGGGGGTCCAACCGTTGGTAAATTCACAGGCGAATGTTGGATTTCGGTGTGACACGTCCTCGAACGCAACCGAGAAATCCGAGAATACGCGAGTCAGACTGAAATATTGAAGGATAGAAAGTGCAATGAAGTCGTCATTTGCAATCGTAAATTCAAAACAATTGTAAAAGTAAAAGTTCCCTGCAATAAAACTTCTCACGCTACCGAATGATATAGTTATTATATATTAATTAATAGTTTTGGTCAATGTCAATGCACCAACGATTGCGAGGTACAAGCGCGGGCCAAAGCACTAAACATATTATTGTGGAAACAGTCACAGATCCTATATAATAACACTAATAATGTTAAAATTGTATTTCAGTATTGCATGCCGAAAGGTAAAATGTAGCGGTACTAATTTCTATCTATATAAAATCACTGTGTTACCTACATTTGCAATAAATAATTTGATTTGATTTTGATAATACATGTAAGTGATACTGCTGATTTGTGTTATGATGAAAAGGAATATAATAATATTATGATTGAATCACGATTGTTTGATGGAGAGCAGCTGCTTCTGCAAGTGTTTTCTCTTTTGCAAAAAATAATATATCGACTAACTGAGCATACTGAAGATCAGAATGTCGGCTGAATCAGATCAAATTGCGAAAAACAGTTTTTTTTTTTAATTTCTTTATCATTTTCAAAAAACCGCATTGTTATAAATTACACGTAAAAGCAGACTTGCATTCATTTCCATAGAAAGCGGAGACTATTCGTTGCAATAATGAATTCGCTGGGTGCAGCGCTGCAGTGCTCGCGGCGCGCCCAGACTTCTTGTGAAATTAAAATAAGAAACACGGAGATTTACACTGACTTCATTGTACACATTTGTATAGGAGCCGCGTTTTATCAAGTTTTTCCTATAATATTTTTGTGAGAACGTAAACAAAATGGTTCTGAGTGTGTTCTCCTTTTTTTTTAGAGGCTACTTATATCCGTAGACAATATGCAATGTCTGGAAGTTTAAAAAGTTTAGATACATTTTATAGCTGCTTTGACATTAAATGTTAATTTCATTTGGGTTAAGCTCCAAGGAACTTTTTATAGAGCTATGTATGTATATATAAGCCCTTGGGCTTAATCGTAATTTATACATAAATAGTTGTTACAGTATCGCCATTAGACAAATGGTCACATAATCATGAGTAGTTCAATAAACAACACGAGGAAATCTCGTAAGATTTGATTGACTCATGAATTAGTGAAAATATCGAGTAATTTTCAGGTAATGCAGGAAGTAAGAGAATGTTTTCCTTCCTCCAATTTTATGCCTTATGAGTTTAATTAATAAGTAAACAGCCAGCGTCCAAGCAACTGCAGTTGCTTGGATCACGTTGTCTTGCACGGATCGCTATGTAGTGGTAATAGTGGAGAATTGGAAATAAATATGCGTTGGATGATTAACTGTAGACTGTATTATGCATTCTTCGTACATTTCGGCGCAGGAATCCGCGGGTAAACGTCTCGCATTCCGACTCGCAATCATTGAAATGAAATGGCGTGTGCAGTTCGTTACGAAACCACGGTAATGATGCGGTTTTTAATTTCACATTCATCATGTATTTTACGTACATAAACTGTAAAACATATTTTACACTTAGTATGTAATAATAACAAATATTTCAATTTTATTATTAAACTCTGGTGGCATAATGATTGCATTGATTAAATATATTGAGTGGTAATAAATTATATTGAATATCTATTTCATAAATTTTTAAATTTAAGTAAGATGTAAGTAATTAAAAGATGTAAGTAATGTCAGACTGAGAGGGATATACCTAGCTCATGTAAATCTCTGTAAACCAAAGTTTAATGTATTATATTAGCGTGCAGTAGAAATATGATTATGATAAATTTCAATGTTTGCCTTTGTGAAGTTGACACGAACGACGATTTAATCAAACAATATAAAAATAATTTTTATCAAAGACTAAGATTATTTCACTTATGATGCTGAACTCGTAATAAATATTTTTTTTTTTCAATTCCCTACACACAACTCTAGGTTGAAACAAAAATTAGTTAGACTAAAAAAAGTACCTGCACCCTTTTCGATGCTCCAATGTCACAGACATACATACATATGTATGTAGGTACTTACAGCACTGTATGTACAGGTACTTTTCACCAGTGCACAGGATAACAATCTTTAATTGTAAGCAGCTAAAAAATCTATTTAATTGTGCAATAAAAATCAAAATTCGAACACAGACAGTTTAGACTGCCGGTTCGTCCGTTTGTTATTGCAATTGCGCGTTTGTTTGTAAACAAGCAAATTAGTATTCATTATTAGCGGCTCGGAGGAGGAATGGGCGTGAAATAAAGCGAGTCTCCCGCTCGGGATGAGAAGAAAGCGTGCTCGTTACCGCGCTCACTGGGTTTCTCTATTGTAATGTGGTCGATGTAATCCGATGCCCTTCGATAATTTGGGTGTAACCTAGTGCTTATATATATATATATTAAAAATATTGTATTGTTGAGTTAGTTCATTTAAAAAAGTCACTACTGGCGTAATAATTTTACTGTAAGTCAACTGGCGGCTTCCAAATTGAAGCTATATTTTCTTTGTATAATAAAATTACTAGAATACATGAAAAAATAAAAGAAATTCAAAATTATCTAGCTACTTTCTAGATTCCTAGATTGCTGAGCATCGAATTCAGGTCAATTAATTGTCAGTTGCACATTGCAGAATTACAGAGCTGTCGGGGAACGTTATTATACTTGCGCACAATTATAACCACACACCACCGTCCGTAGTGCCTGTTTGTTGCTGTTATATTTCAATTTTATTGGATTATAGTGATGTGATAACAAGACAATATCACATCACGACCCTAGCTGATTAAGTTCCAACTGATAAATATAGTGTGTGGTATGCAAGAAGTGTGTGGTGCGAAGACAATGAGAATTAATTCATTATCATTGTCTTCTTTACCTTATCCCATCATTTGGGGTCAGCGGTTCACTATCTTCACTTCATGAAATATCATGAAAGTGATGATATAGAGTCCATTCCTTGGTCTGTGCGAACAACATGAACCTGCAAGTTGCAACTGTTGACAATCGCTTCTCTAAGGCTTGCAACAAAGCAGGCCCCGGCTTTCACTGCAGGATATCCACTCCGGTTTGCATCACACCAATTTGCACAGTCAGTAATTCAAGCCAAATTCTTTGTTATGTTGCATTGCAACTAATTTACAATAATAAATTCATTATGCTTTATCAAACAATTTGTAAAAGTGAGCATCGAAAGACATGATAAGGATAGCAGGTTCAAGGAAAAGATGTGTCAAATTTTTTGCACATTCGCTTAAAGGGCCAAAATGTTTTATCATTGAACAATGTAATTAATACCAACTACAGCCAAATATATTTACATATTAAACTGGCCGACAACAGTCTGTTATGTAACGCTGCACCTGTCGCAGGCCGCTTTTGGCGATGGGCGGCGAGCGCCTGCCCTTCAGACCACCGGCGTTAAGGTCTGAGCGAGCACCATTCGATGTCTGGATCTGGCTACTTCAATGCATACATTATCAAGATTTTAATTTAAATGATGAATAAAAGCAAAACAATCACTTACATGTGTAAATTAAAGACGAAGTTTTTGTTCGTTCACATTTTACATATATTATGTTTTGTTCATTCTTCTGTGCAACAAAATTTACAATTTAGACTTACATTATAGATCACTGTACTAACACAACTGTGTCCCAAGGCTTGTCAATCTTCTACCGAACAAAAAATTTCTACGGCTATCTATGCTTCTCTTTTTCTAAACGAAGTACTTATGTAGTAAGTATGGAGTACATAATCTGTAAGCGATAGAAACTGTTGTGTAAATTCTTCCTTTTTTGAGTGATTCCATCTTAACAACAAGTATGCATATCACATTTACAATCTAAGCCCCCCAACTAAAGCGCATATAAACGGATCGCTACCGGCCGTCTACCGCCAGCAGCTATACCGGTCGGCAGCTGGTCCTGATCTATGTACTTCATTATTCCGCTTCCTTCGAAAGTGAAACCAGAGTCCGAGACCACTTGACCCCAGCCCTCACTACCGCATGCTACTTTATAGATTAATGGTAATTTAATGATCCATGTAATGAGTTGTTACCATTCAAGCATTATTGACGGTGCTTGTCTTACTAAACGTAGGCAAACAGGTATGTCAATCAGTTGACGCAAAATTACTGCAGCTTTAAAGCTAAAATCATTTAACAAGGTTTTATCGGCTCCGTGTAGTCTCTTAAGCTCTCAAGTATATACGCATAGGCATAAATTTCAATAACTTTGACCTTATTCGAGACATAAGGGACAATACTGTAATGGACGAACAAGATGCAGTACCCTCTGATCTATTACGACAGATTGCAACAATTGCCACTCCATTGGTTCTAAGCTTTAGGCCTTAGGTACATCAGAGGATGATAAAACCCACAGAAAGCACAAATCGCTTTCGCGTAAACAACTCAATTGCTTCCAATCAGCTTAACAAGAAAGTTGAGAAGATCCCTTTCTTCGAAAGTATCAGCTCTGGCTATATCGGCTTGCAGCCTCGCCTTTTGTATAAACGTGAAGGTAATGCTGGTGTTGGTCGTGCTCCAGCTGTCGAAGCCCTGTGAGTTACGGTCGAGGTTTCACTCTCGACGGGGCGCCGCCGCCTCACGGTCAAGGCGAGAGGTGCAATCACGCCGAGCGAGATTTTGGACCACTGTTTATGTTTATAACGGCTGTATTATACAATCGTTATCGGCGTCTTCGTCACTGACCGATTACATTACAGCCGACCTGTGGCATAATCTACTCGGAATCCGTAGGAACAAAATTTTAGAAAGAAATAAATGTGGCTTCATATACATTTATTTATATTTACGAAAATATTATTTCTTCAAATTTTAAATATAACAATATATGACAATAGATATATATGACAATAGGTTTACTTTGCCATCTCGAAACTTGTAAAGTTTATTAGAATCCGCAAATGACTGAAGTAATCTAATATTGATATTAATTACATGACATATTAAAATATTGAATTTATATAAAACTAGCGGCCCGTCCCGGCTTCGCTCGGGTAAAAACATAATAAATGATACCCCTAAACTTTCCTCAGTTTCAGTGAAAACCGCATGAAAATCCGTGTAGTAGTTTTTGAGTTTATTGCGAACATGCAGACAGACAGACATGGTAGAGGACTTTATTTTATAATATGTAAGGATAAGGATAATAAATCACAATTGTGTTAACATCGCCGTCACACCACATTCACTTTTACTAGACATAAATATTCAGATCAATTCAAGCAATAAACCAATATGTTAATATGTTCGCGGGTCCAGCCGCTATCAGTACACAACATGACATAACTTTATGTTAATGGGCTGATCGTAGATTAATAGCCTAATTTGTTAGCTAGAGAATTATACCTATTTCATTTTCTTTCTAGGAGTCGATAAAAGTGATAATGTTTGGAAAAATATACATAAAACATCGTGGAATTGATTAAAATGAATTTATAATTTAAAAGTTTATGCAAAAATTATCAGTTTTGTAGAGATCTTTCTTTTTATGGAGAATTAAGAAATCGAGGCAAAGATCGATCAATTTGAATAACATGTATCTTGAATCAATTGGGTATAAAAATTAATTCAACAAATGTTCTAATTGATATTATTTCTTGTTTACAGTTCACCGCTGGTTGGAGAATGCACATGATTTGAGAACTTGGTAAGTATTTACACATAAAATAGCTACTGAAAAAAATTCTGTATAAATTTCATCTAAATTCGTAGTCTGTACATTTTGCGTTATTTACTAATCAAAGCCCAAACATACATAAAACATTGGCATGTAAGTACAATTTTGACATATTAGCTAGTAGTTATATCTCCGCTGATTGTAGGTTTCTCTCCCTCTCTCTCTCTATCTATCATGTTAGCGTATTCCTGATTTCTTTGTGTTGAGCGTGCGCTTTCCTACTTTTTCGTCTCCACTTGCCCTGTCGGCGGCATCCCTAGTCGTTAGACCGACGGCACGTATCCACTGACTGATTCTTCTCACAGTAACTAAGAATACGATTTTTATTTCCCTGTTGATGCATCTTATTTGTTCATATCAGATGATATCTCAATTTATTTAATCGATTTCGATTAATCGCGAGCACCGAGTCACAGCAAATCGATTTCCTTCGTGGTGGTCCATAATTGGTACGCGTCATAAGTGACAATTAACAAGTCGGAAAACACAGATGGATGGCAATTAGCTCGAGTGCGATCGCTAGGTTTCTTTTACAGCTAAGAAATCAGACGAAATTAAGCATTTATATTACTTACCATGTGATTATGATTAATCGCTTTATTAACCTTATATCTCCAAAGAGCTGCTTGACATCAAGTGGCGCAGAATAGGGAAGAATGGAAAATTCTATGTTTATGATATTCTGGCTCAAAAAATAACACTTATTGTTTCGTTCTTTATTCATTAGCCACCTTTTTCTAGCGAACGGCAAGATACACGATCTCAATTATTATTAAATTACAACTATAAAAATATTACACATTTTCTTATTAATCTGAAAGTCTGAGGATAATTTCAACGTCTTACTTATGCGTTCTAGAAACGTGGAAACTATATTTATAGATGCACTCGTTGATTATGATTACAGCGAATAATTATAGTATCAAGTTGAAGTAATGTCGTTAGTGAGCGTGACAGTTATAAAAGTTACAAAATCTTCTATAATATATAGTTAGTCAGATTCTCGATCGGCTTTCTACATAGCTGTAGCACTATAATTATGCGGCGATAAACGACTGTCGGTGACAGTTAGTGAGTACGCGATTATAATTACAGCTATAGCTGTTGTTACGGCGGCCGCCTTTAATTCTCATGTTGCTGTTAGTAAAATATGTTGCTATTGCACGTAATGTAGGTGTAATTTGTATAATATGAACTATTGAGGAGACTTGGTAGGTTGTCTTTTTTAAAGTTACTGTTGAAATAATCTGTAATTATTTATTGATACTAATTGATTGATTGATAATTATTTCTTTTTCATTTGCCTTACGATATTATTAAGGAGTAATTTACGATATTAGCAACTGTTAATAAATCCTGAAAATCTTACTTTAAATAGGTAACGACTAACAGCAGTCATGAAAACTGCGAACAAACCAAGGAGCAAGCATTTACTTCAAGTGATTATTAAGCGCAAAAAGTCGAGTGCGTTTCTGTTATAAAAGTCCGACATTACCGATCGGACACACCGGCCACCGCTCACTGGTGGAAACTGTGATTTGTTTCGCTGCTTCTTGGACAGGTAACTAAGAATCGAGAGAAAATTCTACATTTATGGGTTTAAAGTGCGGTGTCCAATCAAACCAAAGTTAGAGAGATACTAAAGAAACATATCCGTAAACGGAACATTCTGCAACTATTTTTTCTGATTATAAATTTCGAATCATGGCTAACTATATATTTTTCAATGATTATGTACTTACAAATCCTAATCTACAAAGTTGAGTACTTGCTACAATAATATGTACATAAGCTTTCAGATACTTGTTGAATTCGTGTCAGCTGAAATCGTAACTGACCTAATCCTACCACCCAAACGTGGTTTTGCGTAAGACTTAGGTCAAAGCCGATTGAAATGATCAGCTTTCTTCGCGCAGCCTGAATAGCTTATCGGGCTGGCTCGACCAGCGACGGCCACAGCCTTATGTAGCTCAGCGAGTACGTAAGGCTGTAGCTCCGGCACTGACTGACGCGTTTGTAGTTGTTACGTAAATGGTTGAAAGAAACAGTAGTGGCGTAGCGTTTATTGTTAGCATCCTAAAATTGGTAGACATCTTATTTAAATGTTGCAAAATACTCGACAGTTATTGTTAGAGGAATCTTTCTTAAAATGTCTGCTTTTATTCCTACCAAAGATAAAAAGACAACTATCCTCTATGTTCATATCTTATTTTATTTCCCAAAGAATGTGATGTAGGATATAGTGACCAAATTATTATTCATATATCTAAACTGGTACCAAAGTTCGTGAGTAGGATTTGAAACTAGCATTCTGTGGGTCACTGCTTCAAATATGTTCCCTTAACTAGCTTCTCATTTACATACGTACGTAGGTCATACATATTTTTCGTAGACAATAAAAAGTATTCCGTTAGGACCCTATCAGAATAGGTCAAATGGTTTTAGAACGATGGTTTTCTAAATGTTTCTGATAACTTGTATAATAGATGGAATGTTGATGCATGTCACGATAAAATGTTATAAATCCGAGGACTGACGTGGGTTCGTGACACTGATTTAAACTTCCAATTGATTTTTAATTTGAGTGTTTGATATGAGTACGTGTTTTCGAATTACATAACCTTTGTATACTGATATTTTACCATAAGAAGATTAACGGGGTAGAAGGTTTACGACTACATACAACACGTAAATAAATAGGTATTCTAATGTAATATAGGTATTCTAAGGTAATCTATGGGTATTACTAAAATAAAATTACATGCAATGGGCTATACTCGTCTTGTGGTGACACAAAATAGATCACAACACGACTTGAAGACAAATAACTGAAAATAAGTACAACTAGAAATGTTATAAGAATGGACACCGGGACCTACTGCAGACGTGCTTAGTCACCTCCCCACTTCAACAAGAGATCGCTTTCGATGTTACTGGATAGGACATTGTCTGCAATTAATTCTAAATCAAAACCAACTGCAAGTCCGTCTGTCTGACTCTGGATTAACTGACAGCGACAGTTGTAACGGCTATCTCTCAGATAGGGAAGTGTCTGTCACACCGAGGTCAGCTGGTCAACAAAAATAAAGATTTGATCAGATTCATATCTGAATCATGATGGTATTTAATTAATTGAAGTTTTAATTCAACTTTCACACTGAAGATAATTTACACCACTAGTATATTAATTAATAAGTTTTTTATGGAATTATTGAAATCCGTAAGAAAACCTGTAGTTTTTGAATAATTATACTATTTCGTTCAGACAAGAAGACGCAGCAGGGACCTTGTTTTGTGATAGGTATATGTAACTATGATGTGATATGATTGATTTATAAATTAAGTAAACAAAATTTCTAGAACGTTTGGTTTCAGATGCGCTCACAAATTATAACGCATAGCATATTAACCCTAATTAGTTGTTACATCATGGCCGCAGCCTGTTTACGCGCAATTAATAATAGGAATACAGTTGCAACATTGCATCTCTGAAATTACGCGAATTATTCACGTCCTAATGTTTATCAGAAATTGTTTAAATCTTAAATGTAACATTTTAACCCATTTCTTATTAGCGACCGTGAATATGTAAATGCATGACGATGAAAACTTTTAGATAATGCTCATCCGCCTCTGTTACTTAACACATTGTATTATGTGCAGTGAATTTTAAATATATTTAACTTAAGCTAATAAATTTTGAGGAATTTTTCTACCATTTGGATCGAAATCTTGTCCTAGGAATTATGGAATCTGTTCAAATAGATGAGTTAAATATATTTAACTTAAGCTAATATATTTCGAGGAATTTTTCTACCATTTGTATCGAAATCTTGTCCTAGGAATTATGGAATCTGTTCAAATAGATGATGGTTTCATGGTCAAATTTTATCATAGGGAATTTGTCATCGGTGGTTTTAAATCCTTAACACTACCACTACAGGGAATCAAAGTCACAATACATTTTTCTATGTACGATGTCTGTCGTCGACAGAACGCCTGGGCCTATGCATAAATCTCATTGGTTCGGCAACTGACTCAGCGGAATCTGAGACGTATGGGTGCCCGCGAAGAATCTTTTGAATTATTTAACTTATTAAAACTTACGGTTATGTAACGTACATGTAACTGGATTCAGTGTTTGACTTACTTTTAAATGCTGAATCTGTTTCTGTTATCGTTTGCGTAATTTCTTCTCGTTAACATGCAAAGATTAATCAGCTTATGTAGTCATCTCCCCGACGGAATCAAAACCAATATTATTTACTTTTTTTATTATTTTTTATCACGTTAGAAGATCATACATGCATAAATATACATGTCATAAATATTCTCAAATACAAACAATATTTACATTAAAGTATTTTTTTCAAAGATTCAAAGATTCAAACATTTATTTGCCAACTATGAGTCATAATTACAATACAGGTGTTATGTACAATTTTGTTCTTATCATAGCAACTCAGCGAGTATTGCAAATGTAGTCATTACAGTAGTATATTTTATATAAAACAATGTTAAAATAATTGATTTATCATCATCATACGTGGAGTGAAACACATACAACGACTTTCTTGGCACTTTTAGTGGTTTGCTAATGCCTTATTAGTTTTACACACAAGTTGATTGATAATCAAAGAAAGTGCAGGTTTTTTCAACGTTTTCCATGTTGTTATGTAATCTACACAAGGTAATTTTGCTACAGTGTTAATTCTACATTTATTTCTTTTTTACGGAAGAAAGTTTGTATACCGCATACGGCAGCCCGTACTAGGAACACATACACTTATGGTGGTAAGAACTGCTGCAGAAAGTTGATGTATTAGTCAACAGTCCATGATAGCCTAGTATAACTAGTTTGGGCAAAAACAGGCAACGGGAGTTTTAGTAATCTTGTTAGCCTTACATTGGAAACGCTACTGAGTTAACTAATTAGAAGAAGTGAAGTGGTTTCCAGTGTAATCCAGATTAACTATAAAACTTTGAAGTAAACTATATAGATTAACTATAAAAATTGCAGTAAACTCATTTCTAGTCAATAATTTAATGATGTCGAAACCTCGTGCCTATTACTATATTAAAATTGGGCGAATTGATTTATGTTTAACCGCTATCTTTACTGTCAAGGCGTTAACTAAGGTGCGGAAAGGTATGGAACGAAAGACATCAACAAAGTACATAAAATTTAGTGACTACGAATATCTTCCAAAGCGGTTTCCCAGCCGATGACTCATACATGAATGGTTGTTTGTGTTAACAATCTGTTTATTTCTGATTAAATATTTCAAAAATGAGATCTTATAAAAATGAGGCAATGTTTGCATTGTTTCTTTCTGTGTATGAGGTGGAATTCGTGTATATATTAATTTCGTCCTATCTTATGTCTTGAAATTGCATCGAAATGCTTCTTGCGTGAAATCCTTACATTATAGTGTATACCGGTCTTAAAATTTTCAATCATAATTTAATCTTAACATCCGTTCAAAAATCTAATCACGTAACTTTTACATAAACGTCAACGTTGAATTAAATCGGTGGAAAATGAAATAATTGCGAGCGAATAAATTGCAATCAGCGTCCTTTAGCACGCCACGTTACATCGCGGCAGGCCGAGATAGATCGATTTGAATCGATTGGGTATTAATTGAATCGCCCGCGGCGACTGTTTGTCGATTATGTTATCGATTCGATACAAGTACCCTGCACAATCTGCCTGGGCTCGCTTTTTTATGTCCTTGGAGCAAATTGAAATGATGATAATAAGGATAAAGTTTCAACTCCACAAAAGTATATGAAAACCTTAGTGGCGAATAATGAAAACATGACTATCTCAAGATAACCGAGACGGTGTCTATCACGAGAGCACTGACTGTCTCTGACTCTCCGTGACAACAACACTCGTCAACCAGCTTTGTTCCCTTGACAAATCTCATAATGCAATAAGTCTGTGACTGTTACATGACTATTAATTACTAAATACTATACTTACTTAACTATACTTAAAAAAACTTTCATATACTGTAGAGATCTATCTAGATATATGCTATTGAGAAGAACAACCGTTATCTACCCTGAAATTCCTAAAAAAAAGAGCAGCTCACTCGTCGCATGACATTGTTTGGGTAACGATGGATGAGAGTGCCTCAGGACCAGAGTAATAGGGGACAATGAAGGGAAGCCCGTACGTAAGTACGTAAGCAGTGCGTAAGTATATGTGGGCTGAAAATTAATAAGAATTATTTGTATCTATTATATTATTTTCAAGTATTTTGTATAATCTTTTTAACATTATCATAAGAATTTTAAAATGTTTAGTATGCAATATGCAACTGATTGCGTCACTTCCTGTTACTGAAACCGTCTTGATGCTTTCACACTCCATCAAGGGCGACCGTTATCTACGAGTATATCCAGATTACATACAAACAATCTATTTTACTACAAGACTACCTAAAAAAGGAAACGTAACGTTCCTCTATATTTATTATTATTTTGTGTACTTCTGAAAGTATTTTATGAAATCCTTACAAATTAGTGTCCATGGATCAAATATCGTCAAAATAAACATTCCTTTTATCTCAAAGTAATATTATTTACCCCAAAATTTTATTCCTTACGGGATTTTCTATAAAGCTCTTATATCGCAGTTTTATATTCTCACCCTCAATATACATAACAGACAGTAGGCGCCATCTGGCCCGACATGTGTCCTGCTCCGGGTTTGTTCACCATCTGCTGCTGTATAGTCGGTATAAATAGATCCTCTGAGGTGGTTCGTCCCGTTATGGAGATGGCCTTGCTTGGGCCGGAGATTCCAGGATATTAAAATAATAGCTCTGGTCTGAGTTGACCTAATTAAAGCTAGATTTTATTCGATAAGGCTGGGTTTGTTCTTTAGATTTTTGAACGTGTTCAAAAGTTCCAATGTTTACATGAAACTCTTTCGTTTGATGCCCTACGCAACTCTGTTGTATGTATGTAAGTATGTACGCTATAAGTTATATCTTTTTCTTTATAGTCGTATTCCTCATGACTAAGGGTCATGGTCATTACATGGAATGAAACACATGTAACAACTTTCTTGGCATTATTAATGGAGTGGTTTGCCATTGCCTTCTCCATTTCACACACAAGTTAATATAATCAACAAGTGTGCAGGTGCAATGCGATGCAATGCGATCTCTAGTATTATCTATAGCTTCATGATTGTTTCCCATGACCGCCATCGTCGTCCTGCCCATGACTGATTACACCAGTGACGTCACTGCGAGCCGCCCATCTCACAGACGCAGCAGCACCGGCGCACCTGTTTGTGTTGCATGTAATCTTAATGGCTTGTACAAATTGATGCTTTCTCCTGTATCGGTCATTACTGATAGCAAACAATGACACTTTCTCTTGACTAATGTGGGAATTTTATCGGTTAATGCCCCATCGTTCATTTTAATGCTAACCGCCGTTTTATTTTTAAACCTTTTTATTCTTAAATCCAGTAAGTGACATCGAGCAACGGCATTATTAAAAATTAAAATAGCACACAGGTCAGACGGCAACATAACCGATTATTAGCTCCGACGCAGTCGGCCAATGAGAGATCAGAAAATTTGAAACAAAAGCTACGAATTGTATAATACTGGGAGTGTTATAAAATCCGTAGTTAGCTGAAACTCGAAGAATGACTATTTAAATGAGAAAGAAAGTATAAAGTATCGCCATTATTTCTCAATATTTCACAGTCCAAAAACCAATCAAACGACCGGCGAGTTATCATGTAAATCTGAAGTTCGCTTTCAAAATTGCGTAACTTTCCATTATTTTCTATTATTCTATATTTCTGGACGTGAATAGATCTTGGAGCTATGAATGGACCATTTCCCTCGTTATGTGGAGTTAGTATGCATTTTGCGGTCGCTGTCTTTCCGCGTATATAACTCACCGTATAGGATATTAGTGTGTAGATCCCAGAAATAATTAATTACTGCACGACAAGTAAATGTTATTAGAAAACTATATAATTAATATGTTATTAAAAGATAAACTATTATAAGCTCGAAAGTCGCCCTAATGGACAAATTAATAAGCATTCTTCAAACTTTTCATGGGTAAGGATAAATATACAAATGTGATTATTTTCAACAATATTAGAGAAACTTATTTAATGAAGAAAACAAGCTTCAAATAATTACGATTGACTGATTTGAAAAAAATTGGAATTAGTGAGTTGAAGTAAGAAGCGATATCTTAGTATAAGTTTAGTATTTATTCAATCACTACATATAAAACAAAACGTCGTCCGGCGCGTCGTCTGTGTTAAAACTTTCTTTTAAACCAAACAATGGATTGATGCAGTTTTCCCTGTAGTTTAGACAATTTATTAACAAAATAATTGCCATCATTTAACGATGATTTAAGTTTTAAACGCATGTTGACTATTCCATGGATGTGTTGCCCAGCGCCACTTCCCAGGTGATGAAAGCCTCCGATTTGTCCTGTTGCATACAAACTACCTCATAAACATACATACAAGGCGCGTGGACTGAGTAGGAAATAATGCTTTAACCTAGTGATGGGTCACCTGTTTCATTTAAATTGGGGTTTGAAGATCAGCTCAGTGGAGCAAACGTTTTCGGAATAATTCGGAACATTTCGGGTGATTGAAAACCGGGAAAACAATTCTTCTTAGCATGTCGAATAAGATGTCACCGACACATCATTATCTGTGGCGTCATCAGCCTCATCTCATACTACAGCAATTGGAATTGGGAAAGCAAGTCAAAACAAAATAATACGGTCTCAAACGACCAGCTCCAAAAAATATGGGCTATTGGGAATGCAGGCCAAATATTTCAAAGTTTCAATCGCTTTTATTTATGCAGGTGTAGAGGAACTAGTGACATTCAACTTATTGCATGTTATATATGTAACATTACAACAGTCGTATCGTTATAACACTCCTTTTTTAACAATGGTGTGACTGCCATAAAATGAAACATGACCCCGATAAGTAGTTCATTCCCCCAGTCTAGACGTAGCACCAACTCCCATTACTAAACATCACAAACGAATGGCTCGTAAAATACTATCCAATTCTGGTTGAGACCAATGTTGCCAACGTCTAGCTTTTCCCCGTTTCAGGCAAAATAATAAAATCTATGAATACCGTGTTAAGAATAGACTGTTACAGTTTCGGTTTAAAAAGTCTGCTTAGCCGATTTCCGCGACATTTTTCCATCGACCTTTGCCAAGAGTAAGAAAAAGGACAAATAACCTTTCTTGCAAGAAAAAAGTAAAATCTCAAAATCTCGTAATTATAATAAACCGTGTTTCGGAAGAGTTTCGTTGTGAAGATTTTGAATAAACCTTCAAAAGGAATTTGAAGATTTTGAATAGCATTAATTTTCCATAAAGGATATCCAATATCTAAACAACTTAAGGGCATTTTGAAAGTAGTTGGGAACACTGCCATGGCGGGCGCGGCTGGTTTCCACGTAAAATAAATTGGTTCCGTACACAGACTTCAAATAATGAACAGACACCATTGTGGCTCTTATTACCAGTGGCATATGGAGAAAAAGAATGGCTTTGTTAGACTTTGAAGTTTGCACTCGAGTACAATGGGAGAGGTTGAGTGGGTGTGTGGTGTAAATAGATGGTGCAGTCGGTAAATAATTATGTGGCTCAAATTGCACCACAACAGCGGTCGAAGGTATGTACCTCTACTAATAGCCATGATAAAGATCCCTTGTTTCGATAAATAGAAACATCTGCAGAAAACTTTACGGAAAAAGTAGAACAACCATAATTAGAATGCAAATGCAATGAGTAATTGATTGTTTCCTTTGAATAGAATAGCGATTTGATTTGGATGGAGTATTCAATGAAGAAAAATGACCTAGAATGCGATATTTTGTTTAAAAATATATTTTTTTTTATCCAAGCGTCATCTAGAATCGCCAACAATAGTAGTTTGTACCATACAAAGGGCGATGCAACATGCAACGGAAGTGGCGCGCCCTGCGAGGATGGGGGGGGGGGAGACGGTCTGATGAGCCCATTGATGGATCGAGTGCATTTGTCAATGAGCTGCGTTTTGATGACCTGTCGGAGTTCACTTACGTTGTGTTTTGTACAATGTACAATAGACAAGCAGATCTGAAGGGAACTCAGATAATGTAGGTTTCATCATATAATTGTTCGCATAATACAAGAAAAGCGTACGATTTCTCCATAACAAAATGATAACAAGATATGTTATAATAACAATAAATAAGTAATCATTTATTCGAAGTATCTAAAATACACAAAAGTTATAATATTTTATAAAAAGTATAGCACAATAAAACTGAATATCCTGTGTGCGTTGCATCTCTTCAAAAAGGTTAATTAATTTTATACATTTTATTAATATAAAGATTTCAATCAAATATCGTGAATTTAATGTCATTATAATAAACTTCAATGACAAAATTAGTTATCCGTAATATATTATTATACATGAGCTTTATTTTTAAATTTTGGTTTCAAAAGTCTATTTTTCTCTTTACAAAATCTTAACCATCAAACGAATGATCTCTTTTCATCGAATGAACAACTTTGTTTTTGCTTCAAGCCGCTCTGATTACGAAACCTCAGTTTCTATTTCAATATTGAATTTCTTTAACACAATTTCGTAGATCATAAATTCATAACCGACCGCAGACGAAAGTGAGTATGTGGTGAGTTGTGACGGGAAATCTGTTGTGGTGGCGGTAGGGTTGATAGCCTGTTAATGCTAGAGGACTCGTCAAGATTTGATTTATTACGACACTTTGGGTGAAAATTTGACCTCCTGATGAACCAACGGCTAATTTGATTCATCCCGAAACGAGTTGCCGTTGGAACTAGGCGTAGAAATCTTTCGATCGCTTTAGCGATTAAGATCAGCATCTGTCCGTGTGACAGCCCTGAGTGAGGATCAGAGTGACCACTGCGGTTGGCTTACTGACACCTTTCCTATTTGAACCTCCGCACATTGTGCAAGATAGTAACGCTCCTTTTGGGATTGTGGTTGAAATCGATAACGTTACAATAAATTGCGCCCGTTGCTGTTCGTGTAGCAGTATTCAATAATTTCCAATATTCAAAATAGGAGCTTTAAATGTTTTTATATCTGTGTTCAAAATTGTCAAATCCTTAATAGTTAAAATAGAATTCGAACATGATAATTTATACGTGGTTAATAGCAAATACATAACTACTCTATTACTTTTTGTAACTGCTTCTAGCTCTTCTAGTGGAGATTACAACAGCCCGCGAGATCTAAATACTTTACTTCCGCGTGAAGCGTCTGCTATAATTAAGTGAACTACAATTAAATCTCGCTAATTTTTCCAGTCTGATAAAGATCCGCGAGTAGGGACCGGTTCCATATGGGTTTCACTTTTTGTGATATATCTGATTACAGATTTGTCAGGTGAGCGGCTCGGACGCTTTTGATTATGTTCAGAAACCTGTACCAGCGAACCAGGTTTTGATTTTTGTTCAAAAGTTTTGTAAATCTAAGTGCATTGACTGTTTTTCGTCTTCGAACCTCAAATTGGATTTTTAGATTTTAACTCGATTAATAACAAGAAAATAGTGATTCGTTTCAGAATTAAATTATACGCTATCTTTGGAATTAATTTAACAAAATTCGATTAAAACAAATACCTACTGTCATAGAGTTTTGTAGTTATCCTACATCACCCGACTGATTTATGTGTTTAATACAATGTTTTTGTCTTTACAAATCAAGGAAGCCGTGTTTCTTGCTAAGGATGCAATCTTCTCGGCCATCGACCTGGCAAGTCGGGAAGCTCCTGGACGTAACCAATTGGACTCGAGTAGTGAATCGATAGAGATGTGAACTAATCGGTTCCTGGTGCAATGTCTTCTGGGTATGATTCTTCATTGACTACAGTTGATTGTAAAATGAACACGTTTCCTGGAGATATTCTATGTATCTATTGACATCTGGATAGCTGGTCAGATTAACTGGAAGGAATTGACTTATTAACATACTAACGGTCCGCACCGGTTGCGGTCGGGTAAAACCATAAAATAGTAGCCTAAGGCTTCGTCTATATCTCGTTTCGTCAAATTTCATCAAAATTGGGCCAGTAGTTTCTAAGTAGTATATAAGAATCCGTTTCTCTACCGACCTATTCAGATAAATAACAATTAAACGAAATAATATGGCACTGGTAATTTCAAACCAAAGTTATAAAAAAATTCTCGCCCGAAATGAGTTCATGAGTCTCATGAGTTAGAAAACTCATTTTAATAATGACGTACGATTTCTATTCTTTCAACTATCCGAAAACTATTTCCGTAATCGAGACATTTGGTGTTCGTCATCCGCTGTTTGTTGACTGAGAGTTTAAACTTGATCCCACTTCAGTAAATCTTTCGTCTGCCTCTCAGATCTCGAGGGTGTTTACGACTTTATATTTACTTTTGCAGTGTTTTTAGGCTATGTAATAAATCTGGACTTGAATTGAACAACATTTTTAACAAGGTTTTTCAAAAAGCCAGAATGTGAGAATCTATTGTTAATTAGTCTTACGTACAATTGGGTAGCTATAAAGGTACAGTTCTGATGTCACAATATCAAGCATTGTAGTGCCATGTAATTTTCTTAATCCTTGTGCAAATTGTAAGCAAATTGATTCTGGCCTACACACAGTGCGTCAATCTTGCAATGCATAGACTTTTGATATAAGTAACCTCACTTCGTTAATTAATTTTCCACAAGTTATTTAACGTAACTAATAAAATTATACTGTATTGTATGTATTTTCTGTACAGATTTATGAAAAAGAACTGATGAAACATTAAAGATTGATCTAAGTTTATGTTAATCGTCATTTCTTTGAGATTTTCTGTAGACTAGTCGTCTCTGATTGATAGATTATTGTAAGTACAAACACCTGAATTCTTAGAAATACTTGCACATAACTAATCTATCACGAAAATTTTGCCATTTAAACCCATAATTTTTCACATACAAATGGCTTTTCTTCATCCTAGCTAGAACAACTCTGAGAAAGGAAGTCCATACGAGGAATCATGGATTGTCCCTAATGCGCGCAATGTCCTTACGTATGAAGCGACTAGTAGAGTAGTAGAGTATCCTGCGACGAATGCGTTTATCCAATTAAAGAGCGGGAGCAACGCTCGGGTCGTTAGCTCAAGCTCACACTGGCCGAGTTGATGAGGTCATGCCAGTAGCTGGTAGGTGTCATGTGTGATCAGTAAACCAATAGACTTGCAGGACCCGTAGGACGCCGCAGACAATGCCGTGTCGGTGACGTTGTATTGGTTTTAGTATAATCCACACACTGAGAAGAAAAATAAATAAAGGTTTAATAGCAATGAGATTCAATAAATTCCTTAATTTTGTTTTTAATGTTTGGTCTTCTTGTGCATAAAAATCATAGGTACAGCATATCTTCATTATATAAAAAAGTGAATCATTTTACGGATGCTGCGACTGCCTTTCTATGATAAATAAATATCTTTCCTGGTTTCTTCCCTCTTATAGATAATTTTGTACGATGAAAACGGTTCTGTACTATTCAAAGCTCTACTAGCTCCCACCCCAACATGAACCTGGGCTGGTGTCAGTCAGGACTAGCTCTGCCTTAAAGGGAGGAAGCTTGCGAAACCGACCTCGCTTGATTTATTATGCCGTCCACGAGATTTTTCCTTTTTTGCTAAGAACTTTTGTTTAGTGGGATAAGTTCAGCATTTATTTACATTAGTTAGTAAAGGTTCATGAACAACAGTCAATTTGGTAATAATTCTTGCGGCAAACGAATTCTTCGTTTAATATGGACCTATCTTATTATATAGGCATGCTCGTAGTATGTAGTTGATTCACAATATCGATACTTCACAATTAAGTATAAATAATAAAAATAGTGTCATGCAACAACTCCTTAATGAAATTTCTGATTTTTGGAAAATTAGGTTTAGACTTCAATTGCAGTGCACTTGATTTGAGTCGGGAAATACGAAAACCCTTGAGAGTCCTTCAACGTCCGTCCTTTGACGAGGTAATTTGCTGCTTTGGAGTGCTAGGGCTTTGAGCGTTCATAGAAAAGCAATAAAATTAAATAGTGGCTTGGAAATTACGATAAAAAAGTACTACCACACCTATAATTAATTTTCGGTTCTCAGGGCATAATGTCGTCTTTTTAAATTAAATTATAAGATAAGCTAAAGGTCCAAAAATAAACATAGTAAATCATGAATAAATCCATAGATGGAAAGGTGTTAATGATAATGATAAACAAGATGACACAGCCTGCGATAAACTATGGTACTGTTGAGATAGTGACTGTGAAGTCGATGAAGACTCAATTCTCGGTGTATAAGGACATCACTCTTGTCTTGTGAGATGTGTCATCGTGATCTTTCTCGTCGATTATACTGCGTTCGAAATGTAATGATAAACAACTGAGAACCTAGAGTAATGTCGACCAGCCCTTGCCTTGTCTATTCAGAAGGCTAAGGGCCAGCAAGGGCTCTCAATATGTGAGATCGGTGATTTTCTCGATGTCTCGCTCAACTTGACCTAATCGCACAAGCGTGGGCCGAACTTAGGTTCAAGTACTGTGTGATTGACGCTCAATGCTGACTGCAGCGAATGCACGCGCCAAGGAGAGCTGCTTCTGTAATGTAACCCAAAAACTATGTGTCTTTTTGAAAGGGCTTCTGTTGGATAGTGTCAATTCAGTCATCATGTCTTGACGATTTTAATCTCGAAATAAATATGCTAACAATATAGTAAGAATATAAACAATACATACAAAAAACATGAAAAATATTGTAAAATCCTAGTGACATTTGCTTAACTGCAGATGATTTTGTAATAATGGTTTGAAAGACACCGTGTCGGATCCAGGCCATTAGGTACATAATTTATTTTAAAATCCTGGAATTCTTTTGACTAATGTGGGAATTAGTAATCACATAATCGTTCGCTGCAACTAATTGTAAAAAGAATAAACACAATATTGATCCAAACCGCAAACGAAAGCAAAAATACCTTAGGATATTGCTTGCAATCCTCGCGTGCTGACATTCTACAAGGCATTCTATACTCAAACACATTTGTATTAGAAACGAATATCATGTGAACTAGTGAAGTTCTCATGCAAAATATTGTCCCAATTGAATGGATCGATTTCTTAGGTTCCGTGTTATTGCGGGAAGCGGTGCCGGCTTGTCCCATCTGTTGCGAATGACATCAAAATTGATTACACACGAAAACCTTAATTTCTACTTTTCTGTAGTACTATATATTAAGCCTACTGATGTTTAGCAAGTTATTTCTTGTGGCCGAGCTGGTCGTATGAAACGATTTAGCGCTTTATTAGTGTTACGAGACATCTGCTGAGGTGACAAGAGGAATCGAGGTAATCATAATAATATTTATTTTTGTAACATTACTCAAGGGATTCACGTGTGTGATTCAAATACTTCTGTTTGGATTATTCTGCCTGCACATTTACTTAATAAAAAATGAAATAAAATCCTCTAGATCGGGAAGAAGTCACGATGTCGTGAGGCATGGCAGCATGGCGTCGTGCGAAGAATTCCTGCCGCATAAAGAATTCCTATTTCGTTTAGCCCCAACAGTTTTGTTGGCTGTTGTTGGTGGGAAAGTATTCATGAATACTTTCCCAAATGTCGCTAGGACGAGATTTCGAGGAACTTGTAGTAAATACATACATATTATACAAATAACACAGTATGGCACCGTTTCTCTTTTCTGGTAAAATATGTCTATAGGTTTGCAAGCTTTATTTCCTGATGCGCTACTAAGTTCTGTTATTATTAGTTAAATTCTACTTAGTTATGCCTAACACGTCATAATGAGAGGTGGCTATTAAGTCGTATACTCATCATTACAGAACAAAAGAACAATGTAGTGTAGGTACTTCACAATAGTAATTAATATTATAATTGATTATATTTTAAGATCAACAGTCAACTTTATAATAAAAATAGTAAATTGATTTTATTTATAAAGAAATGTAAAGTCGCTGAAGAATCTAAAATGAATAAAATTAAGTTTTCGTCGTATAAAATGGAAAAGCCACAAAAAATATTTCTGTAATCTGAGCCTTTCTAAAAATGAAGTATTGGTTTCTACCGACTTATATAAAATAGACTAGTGTGGGAACCCGGAACGCGTCGCCTGGTCGTGGCCCCTTGGTGGGCTGGGCACGTACTGACAGCAGCAGCCTGTATAAGGGCATCCCTTGATGTACCGCCGCCTCAGGTTCAAGGCCCAGGCTTGTGCGGACTGATATCCGATAGCCTTTTAGTCCTATCGGACTAATGTACTCGTATCGCGGTATTAAGAGCTTTATAACATGATTTGTCCGTTTTGTAAAGCTTTGAAGAAACGACGTTAAATAGGATGTGATATGAATGATATGGGACGCAAGGTAATAATACAAGATTTCCTTATGCATTTTGCGTATATTTTATTGAAATTTTAAACGCCTATATGTAAATTTTAAACGATAACCTCAACTAATTGTAATAATTTTCTTCTTTTTACGTAAAACTGTTTCGGTATTCCGAATGCCGCTCTGTTATTAGTCTGCTCGGCAAATACAATGGTCTGTCCGGCAGTTTATTAAAGCCACAGATTACAAAGATCACTTGCCATTGTTAATATTTTCCGTCAAACCATCAGCAGCTTTGTGTCTTAATTGGTCTCTGTCGACCTTCGTCACACCATTAGTTACCGAAACAGATTTAACAATATAGCCCTTGTCAGACATGCAAATTAGGTTTCTAAGTATCTGAACCAAATCTTCGTTTATAATTTCGAAGGCCATTCGTAATATGGAGCAACGACTACACATTAATAAAGTAATTACCCAGTGATGTCACTGTCATAAAAAGTTCATTACTGATAGTTCTCATTTTAATAGTGTTCGTGTTCTGTTACAGGTCGGTGGGTGGTATGGCGCACTACCGCTGCGGGCCCACGGCCATTGGAAGCCGCACGTCCTGGGGACCGGTGTCTTCACCAGTCGATACCAACTTTGACAGACCTTTGAGCGGGAATTTCGACAGAATCTTCAATGCTTTCGAGCGGACAAATGCATTTGAATACGTGAAGAATAACTTTGAAGGGAAGGATGAGGAAAGATATGTGGGACATAGTGATATAGTCGTGAACAGGAAGATGAGCAGCAGCTTCGAACGGGCAGACTGCGCGCTGGCCGCGCAGGCGCCGTGCTCGGAGGACGAGGACTTCTACCGGGAGAAGATCCTGTACTCGCAGGCGAGGCAGCTGTTCCCGCTGCAGGAGGACTTGGCCGACTGGATCAACAAAACTGTTGGTGAGTACTTACTCTTACCTGCATAATGGACATCTATTTCATTCATAAAAATCCGTTGCACAATTTATTACCAGCATTGATAAACTAATAGCATTATCATGTTGGGTAGGATCAAAGGTATGTTGATGGCTAATATTTTCCCCGATTTAATACCAAAAATTTTTTTTTGAAGTGAACTGAAAAATACTGGATGTTAACCAATCTATGCACTATGAAGCAAAATCGAGAATAAACAAATGTCAAAATTGTCGATTTTTTTATACGTGAGCAACTGACCGGCGCAGCGAGCCGGTGCCCTTCATTGACGACTCGTCTTTTACTTCAACCTCCAAAACAAAAGCAACTTTTTTGAATTTCTACCTTAGTGAATGGTGGTTTTTGTGCCATGCATAAATTCCAAACTACGTGTATACTTGATGATATCAGTAGCGAGTGGCCGGCGGCAGTAGCCGCGTGGAAATCGCAATTATACGAGTTTCACCGAATTACGAGTACATACTTCATCTGATATTCATCTCTAAGGGTCATTACTTCTAGTTTTTATATGGGCAGTCAGTTTTACCTACCTACAGTAAAACTGTCATTTAAATTACCGTTGCGTAAATAACTGTAATTAAAACCTTGGTTCTATTTACATTGGTAAAAAAAAAGGTTTTCATTTTCTTGCACCACATATCTCATTGCAAAAAAATCTCTTGCTATGTTTTATCTTTGTATCTATATACACCTAGGACTAAGGGTGCTTACTATCATCTCCCAGTTCAGGACCTAAATAAACTGAACTGCAAATTCGTTCCATCAAGTTGATTTTTAATACTTATGCGATTCACTTCAGGTTCCTAAATTAACTAAGCACTGCATTTTAATCGTTCCGTAAAAGTAGGTAGGCCTGTAGATAATTTTTATGGCAATAAAAATTATTATTATTCTTACTCAACGGTTCATAGTAAGTTAATTGATTTCATATAGCCGATGATTAAAGAAAGGCTACAACAAAAACAAATCTTCTATGTAGGTCCATTAGCACGGTCGGCGGTTGTGAAGCCTAGCATCAAAGGCATATCTGCGATGGTATCATCGCTCCATATTCGTAACGTTTTGCGGCATGCAGCGTGGGCGCTGCTTACGATTCAGGTCCACCCAAGAGACCAATGAGTGTTTTGCGGATGGATACTATGTGTTTGTGCCATGCATTATTATGACGTTTACAGCAAGACATAAAAATCGCGATTGTACGAGTAATGTTTAATTTTCTGTTTTCGTGGACAGTAAGGGGTTGCTGGAAGTTGATGATGTCTATTGCCCATTCCGTCGAATAACTTTTGACATTTTCTGTTGCATTCGAATTCCCGTGATTTATATCGATATTAAACAGAATTCGATTTGTTCCTGTTGATAAATGTGTTTGTTTCACAGGAGATTAGAGCTCATTGATGCTATGTTTGTGACTGATGGGACTAACTCGAGTATGACCGGTTTTTGCCGTTTGCACGTTATAATAGTAGCAAGGTATTTGAATGCATTACTAACCGCCTAACCACATTTGGTAAATTACTCAGATGCCCCAGCTTTACATAACTCGACGTGTCAGTCAAAAACAAGTATATTTACAGTTAGTCGAGTAAGAAGTTTACATAATCTTCACGTGTGTTAAGTATCGGTCATAATGTACTGGCAACCGTATTCTTTCTGTATTATTCTCTGAGCAATCTCTTCCGACTACAAACAGATTTCCACTGTTTAAAAAACATTCTTGCCGCTTGTTTCACATTCAACTTTTTCATGTCATAGCTAGTCAATAGTTTTAGGCGTTGGATTTTTCTATAAATCATTTTAGCACAAGCTAGTGTCGTCAGTGAGATCTTGCAAGATTTCAGCCGGACATACATTATATCATAAGGATATAATGTATGTCCGGATATGTCATATTCCTTCAACAATAATTTTAGCCTACTTTATCTAGAGTGAGTAATTCGCAGTGGCAGTATTTACGTCTAAATTGGATCTCGTTCAGAACGCGTAGGATTCTACAATTGGTGATAATGGACACTAAACTAGATTTTATTGTCTGTTCTGATGTTGTTGTAATATAAAGAGCGTTTCTTTTAACGTCGAATTTAGCACTAATGGATAAAGGGTTTAATTGCCAATTAAGTACTCAGTTACAAGATAATTCATTTTTTCCTTCATCTATATAGGTATCTCTGTCTTCCACCTTCAAAGATATTCCTTAGAAAGACTTCGCATATCACCAATAATTTATCTGTAGGTATATTAGTATCCACGTAATATTTAGCCGTTGAGTTGTAGCCGTATAACCGTTTAAATTTCTCCAACTTGCCACGACCGTCCCGGCTCGTCTGTTGCTATTAGCCTGCGATCAGCATTATCTAATCGTGTTCCCAACTTTTCACACGTGTACCAAGTCTGACAGATTGTCACGGAATCTCCTCGAAGCCTAGGGCTATCACCAAATCTATGGATGCTGTTATTATACGTTTTTCTATTTCTAGAAAACAGATAGTGAAAGAAAAACCTTTTTCAAGAGCCACTCAGAATGTCTAGTGATTGAGATGGACTAATTTATTTCAATTGATAATATCGAGATAGTTTATTTCATGAAGTGAAATACGACCGTCAACTCTGTCACTAGCAGACTACTACAACTTTACTAGTTAGGACTAATTCACCAACCAACACAGTATTAAAAGCGGACCCCAGGTCTTTATTTTTAGCAATAAAAAATATAATAGCAAAAGAAACCCAATGACAACCCTGTCTTTACGTCTCGTGTCTCCGCAACTGCTAATACTAAATACATATCTCCATGTTTTCAGCGTCGTCTCGTCTTCGTCTTTAAGAAAATTCAAACTTTATAACCAAATACTTAAGATTTACCATCAAGTAGCAACATAGGTTCAGTTTTCAAGCTTCGTCGCGGATTCTCGTAATCGATGTGAAATTAAGCGGTCTGTAATGTATCGGATTTCGTGTCGTGATTCATATCGATTTCTTGCGAGCGTCTACCATGTAGAAGGTAATCACTCATTATCTATGAGAACCTGTATATGAAGAAAACATTTTCGAGTTTTTATTCTCAAAGAATTTTAAGAAACAACATGTTGTGTGGCAGATTCAATTTTCATTACATAATACTTATACATATATTTGTCGATGCGTGTGCTATAGAACATATAATCGCTATGACGATATAGTGCACGTGGTAAGTAAACAAATGCATCACGTGGTCGAACAGGGGTCATTGATCGATAGAACTACTCTTGAAAACAGTTTCATCCATATCCTATCATTCATGAAAAAAAAATTATTTGTCTCTGTCAAAGATTTTAAAGTACTCTTGGCTCTAGTTTAAAACTATGCGGTCACGTGCTCATCAAACCTATATTTTACTGCAAACTAAAGTTTGGAAAACGTGTCAACTGAAGAACAAGTAAATATAGTCATCCTTCGTTGATTTGTTTTTGTGGAAATTTGATATTGATGAAACAACTAAATTTCCTCAATCCTAATTTAATGCGATGAACAAGCACATCGATCGAGATCTATTGAATTAAACAGCTTGAACTTTCTTAGTTAAGTGATTACCGGCCGGTCATTACATTATTACCGACGTCGCGACGATGACGCACTTAAGTACTTAATGAACATCGTTCACTTGTTAGCTTTATCGCTAACTTTACAAGTTTTTCTATTACGCTTGTTATTGGAGCTTAATTAATCTTAACGAAGTATAATTATTGAACAATGAATGCGGGTTCGGCGTTATTTATGTGAATAACACTTTATTGTTTAGATTCAGTGAATATTGTTTAGGGTTCGGAGAACACACACAAGTTTTAGAAATAAAATTCGTCTTTTGTGTTTCTGAATTTTGACGACATCGTAATACAATTCGCAATCAGTAATAACTTATGCATCTGCTGCACTCGATGTCTCAGACAGACTGGCACTGCCAACTGCAACGTAGGGATCAGCATTATGTCCGCTATATATATATATATATATATCCCGTCAGATCAGAAGTAGGTATAAGGAAATACTGCCGATTCCGAAATGTAGAAAAATAAATTTATAATCTAACTATGATTTAGAAAACATTAAAACTATTATAGTAATAAGTCTTTCTGTTTGAAGACACGGTACACAAAAAAAAATTTAATGATTGTAAAGTCCTGGCACTTATGACATGTTAAAGGGTTGATGATAATAATGATAAAGTTTGTGAATGGGAATTAACCGAATACAGTGAACTGTAACTGTAGTTTGTGCTACGTAGCTAATGCTAGTGGACATACAAATAACAATATACCGTATAGGTAAGAACACTGTATGTTATAGTATGTTAGGGTTAAATGACAAATAAACGTTGTGATCTGCAAAATGTAATACGTTCCGTAGCCAGTCGTGCCTTGTTTTTTACTTCATTAAATGGCGCATGAACTATCACAATAACTGCAACATAGTCCTATAGTAGTACATTGTTGCAGTATTTATGTTGCTCTGGTCGTAATTAAATCGAGTAACGGTATATTTTATAAATACCGCTGGCTATAATATGCAATAAGCATGCGGAACCATAATATATTTCTGCACCATAAGAGCGCACATTGACACTCTTTGCATACCGTTATTATATGTGCAGTATGCGTGAATGTGTGACAGGCTTCTATTCTACCCGTCATGACGGTATTGAGGACGGATCTACGAGATATGGAAATGGCAACATCATTCTCAGGGAGGAGGATAAGCTGCTGTTGCCTAGGAACTGTTCTTTGGTGTTATCGGTATTCTACTATTTACCATCATTTGCAAAAATATTTTAATAAAAATGTATGTTTGATAGAAACTGTAATTTGCTGTGGGCCGTAGCTAGCACCTATATAACCTACTAGTTGTAAACACAAAATTACTTATGTTTTAAATAATATTGACCTCGTGTCTCATTTGTCTGAAATAAAACTTGTATCCACATTCCACATTGAGAAGCACGTATCAAACACCTGCAGAAAGCGTCCCACTTCTGATGTCATACCATGAGGAGTCGAGCTCGTTGTAAATTGCATTTTTTTCGACCAAAGTTGAAA
The DNA here is from genome assembly GCF_027563975.2 of Plodia interpunctella. Classification (NCBI taxonomy): domain Eukaryota; kingdom Metazoa; phylum Arthropoda; class Insecta; order Lepidoptera; family Pyralidae; genus Plodia; species Plodia interpunctella. The sequence goes on from NC_071313.1 coordinate 216,645, forward strand.
TATTCAAAGCTGAAATATCTTCGAGTTTCCTCCATAAACGTTGTAAACGATATAGGTACGTATATCATTTACATAACTTAATAATTACGACCTTTCTTGGACATAATTACAATGCTTTAGTTAACTGATCGCGGGAATTAAAAGTAACGGTTAAATAATAAATATAAAGCCTTATGCGGAATAAGTAAATGATAAATGGTCGCCACGATATAGACTGGTTTAGCGATGTGTGTGGCGGGTCCAATTTGAAACGATTTATGAATGATGTTTATTTTTGTGAATAAATTCAACATAATATTAACAAGAATATCACGGGATAGAGAGGGACGGCATAAATGAAGAGAGGTCTGTGTTCATCAGTGATCAGACAAGTGAACCAGTAAAGTGATTTATTACAACTATTGCAGAGACGATATATAAAAAGTAATACCTATGTATTCTAACTGCGCCGCGAATTCGATACACCGGTATCGAATTCACAATTATTGGATAGGATAGAAAATTTCTTGATTTGTATTTACTCATACGTGTCCTTTACCCTCTTTCGGTGGAGGTTTCCAATACATCAACAGTGCTTACAGTACAAGTCACGTAAGCGCAATTATAAGTCTTCACAAAAAGCTCAGTCCCGAGTACAGCAGCATGGCACGACCAAGGCGCGGCTCAGGGTAACTGCCTGAATATTAAGTGACTGCTTGTACCTGCATTAACGACTTCATTTCAAGGGTAAACACATTACAGGCTTAAAATGATGGACCGGTGGTAAAGAAGATCCATTTATCACTACATTATTATAATTGCAAGTTTTATTATAAGTAACACCCGCGCTTATCTGTCTGGTTGACAAGAATAATTTTTACAAGCTACAAAGTTTTCACAAATGGTCACTAGGTAATTTGCGAGGTAAGCTTTCGTCGTCATATAACAACGGAAAAATAATTTTATTTCTAGAACTTCCTCCCGAACTGTTTTACCTATACCAAATCTAACTTGAAACAACACAATAAGATTTCTTCTTGTAGGGTTCAAACGAAATTGTTTAATTAATCAAGGTTCGAAACACATAGTCATCGACAGTCTATCCACCTTTGCTAGATTTCAAATTGAAATCATTTATTCAGAAATTAGACCTTCACAGGCACTTTTTCTCGTCAATTTTTATATTTATAGTTATTACTCACAAGCTACAAACTACTGGCATTTCGAACAACCACTTATGAGAAGAAATGCCGAAATAAACTCATTTGAATAGTGTTGATCCCTATCATGCCAGAAGGGCTTACCATTATTGTTTCTTACAATGTTTTTTCTAATAATATATAAAAGTACATAATGTACATAGTAATATCAGCGCAAAGAGACAACGTCAGGAATCTAACCCACCTCACACAACTCATTATTAATATTTATGGATTAAATAAAAATAAAATAAATAAGAGTTATATCAAGTCTTTGAGAACGAATTAAGGAATAAAGATAAAAGTAACTTTTCATTTTATGTGCAAGATATCCAGCTCTTCGCCGTTTAATCCGGATTGCTGTCACCCGGGTGAAATTAATTACTGCATTTTGTAAACATTTGGGATGGTGCAGTAAAGTTTGCGAATCTGTCATGAGGAATTTTAAGTTTACACGAACGAAATGGATGCTAGCCAATCTACGTGGAGCAAGTAAATAAGCTGCCGGAGAGGGAATTTAAAATTGTAAATAGACAGACTTTAAAAAAAAAATCGGTTCATCATTCTACAGTCGGACATACAGTTATCTCAAAATACAGAAAATTTTTCAAATCTAAAACAGATTCCGATACACACCACGTCTAATTTACAACACACCCGCAATTAATCCTTTTAGTGATTTGTTTTGACTTTCTGCAAAGATAACGATTGTTTTGGTCCAGCAGTAATGGCTTCCAAACGTGGAGGTTGAACTTTCACGACAGTGGCGCCGTCTCGCGGCCGATCTCGTGACCTGGCCTGGCTTGTAGGGCGCCACAAGCCTGCCAGCTTGATTGGCTTGAACTATGGGTTTGGTGTTATCATATAACGAGAACTTTGAATGTAATATGTACAAATTTCTTTATCTAGCGTAGAATAATTTGGAAAACGGATTTTTCAGTTTTCGCCAATAAAAGAAATTGGTAAAAAAGTGGCGCTAGTGTGCAGATGTATCACCATCGCCTTAATAGCGGCTACATCTAGCTTGTAATAAAAGTCCTTTTATCTAATCACAGAAAGAACCGTTAAATACAACATGGAATATTCATCCGTTACGCAGGCGGGTATAATTATGGCTATTAACACAGGTTTTACGCCAGTGCCTTCAAGTTTTCCGATTAAAAAGTGTGTAAAAACGGAATGCGAATAAAAAACGCCAAGTTATGTATCGGTTATCTAACGGACAGACAAACCTAGACCACTGCCAGTTACGTGCTCCAATGCACCAGTGTGCCAGAGACTATGCAACTAGACAGTTCTTCATTACACGACGGTACTCTACTCCATCTACACGCATATTATGTGCAGCAAGCTATTAAAGCTTCAACTTGAGAATAACTATATTTGGCATGGGCTAAAGAACAAAGTTGATTTCAGTCGGTGTTAAAAGTTGAAATCACCTTTTCTGTTTTACGGTTCGTCCAAAATCAGATATATCTACTAATTAATGTGCAGATTTGTCTGTTTATTTATGTGGTAGTGCGATAACCGATATATGTGTATGTACCAAATTTCATCAAAATCGGTTAAGTAGTTTTCGAGTTTATTTGGTACACACCAAATAGAGCAGCAGTTAACACCATTCAGTGTTGTAAATAGCGATCGTTCCACTCTCCGAGTGACTTCTAAGCTCGCCGACTGCATCGTAAACACAACATAATATTGTAGATTAGCCGATTATCGATTTCGCAAACGCATTAATCCGCCTGTAGGGCACGGGTATGTATAAGGAAGTCCTTTTGATATAATGAATTACCTATACCTTAATGCAATAAAGATTGGAATGGGCTGTATGAAGTTTATGGAGCGGTAACAAAGTTATTTACGTAAGTAGATGGTAGATAAGTAGAAAATGATACTGAAGTTTCTATACAGTGAATAGAATACTATGTCTAGTTATAATTATAATGTTTATATTAGCATTTGGAGGAGGTTCCCATTACATTGATTAAGCCGTTATGCCTGGTCTCCATTAGGTCTTTCAAATAAAAGATTTGTAGCTGTAATCTTAATTCCACTAATAAGCCGCTAACAGCACCTATACAGCTAAACGTGACCTTCAAGTTTTGCAACTCTTGGTTCAGTCTACCCCTATGTGTTATCTCTTCGCCTTTACCTTCCCTACGTCTTTATAGACGTGATACTGTAGCTGTATCAAGTCCTAACATGTTGTATCTTGATGATAACACTCCTAACAATGATCATGATTTGTTCCAGGCATAACGTACCTGACGGGCGAGAACTTTCTGGACGCGCTGGACAACGGCGCGGAGCTCTGTCAGCTAGCGGCTGTTATCCATGACCGCGCCAGGGAGGCGCTGGACCAGGGGCTCATTGTAGGGGTGAGTGCCTTAGTCTTAATCTTACGAAGTAGACAAGCATGTTGGCCAACAGATGGAAAGTAAAACCAGGGATGTCAGACGCGCGTTGCTGACGCTGAATATTTTCACGCCCTTTTTGAAGAACCCCATGTTGCAGTCTTCGATGATGCTATGGAGTTCATACCACAATCTCAGAGTAGTATTAGTAGATGTTACTTTTGAAGCGCATTCTACGTGAAACTTTGTCGTCCAAGGTGAAAGGATGAGTCGATGGTGAAAGGTGCGGTGATGAAATGTGGCCGTACATACGGGATCTCGGACAAAGAGATACCTACAGGATTATTTCATATAACTACAACATGTAAACGCCAGCAGACTGGGCTTCGACATTTTATAGCTGCTATAAAATGTCAAAGCTCAGTCATGTCTCTGCTGCAGAGATATGATGAAAAATGCTCAGATGAGAGAGAGAGAGATGTTTGAGCCAAAAGCTTATGGAAGTTTTCTGACTCGTTCTCTGTACAAGAAAACTTCCATATACTCTACTCCGTTTTCACCAGTAAGTAGGTATTTGCTGTACCTCTAAATAATCCTGTATTTCCAGCCGGTGCCCGCCATCCGCGGCCGCTGCTGGCAGCGCGCGGCGCGCCGCAGCTTCTTCTCGCGAGACAACACAGAGAACTTCATCACCTTCTGTCGCGAGCTCGGCGTGCACGAGAACCTCCTATTTGAGAGCGATGACCTTGGTAAGAGTCTCTGCTACTTACTTGCAATCTCAGGGTGTTCGTTGGACCATTCCAACGATAGTTAGATAGATGAACTCGTTATTGCACCATTTAAAGAAACATAAGCTACGACATACTAGGTATTCAAACATGAATTAGCGCAGTTTCTTCCAGTCAAATTTTGGGTGAAGCGTAAAAAGTGGAGCAAAGGCAGAGTAAATATATTAATGTTAGCTATAGGTTCAAGCTAAGTCCCGAATATGCGTTAGTTATGCGCCCTAATTTATTCCTGATATATTTCAAATTCCAGTGTTACACAATCAGCCCCGACAAGTCATCCTCTGCCTGCTGGAGGTGGCGCGCCTGGCCACCAAGTTCAACATCGAGCCTCCAGGGTTGGTGCAGCTGGAGAAGGAGATCGCTATGGAAGAGAGGGACTCGGGGCTCGACTCCGCCATGTCCGGCGCCGGCTGGCAGTTCAGGGACGCCTCGCCCTTGCCCGGACAAGACAAGTTAGTGTATACCAACGATCTGAAGCAACAGATGATTTTATTTTTTAACTAGCTTTTGCCCGCGGCTTCATCCGCGTGAATTTCATAGCCAAAATCTCAGTAATTTTTTTATCGCATACTCTGTAAGACTGCATTTTTTCTCATCTTTAGTTCAATTTTCTGTTTCCCGCTGCGTGTCTCGTCCCGCAAACTTGCCCAATCCTGCTACTTGCTATGTAATGTAAAGTAGATATCCCGTACCGTTTCCTACATGCCATCATGTTTTTTGTAATGTGTCCCGTCCTGTTTCCCACTACGTGTCTCCTTCCCATTTCCCGCTTTCTGCAACGCGTGCCGTCCCATTTTCCATGACGTTTTACGACCCGGCTTTTTATTAACCACAAACGTAAATGAAAGATTTTTTTGTATTTACTATTACTGTTATTTCCTACAAAAAGTAAGTGTGCCAATTTTCAGCTTTTTATCTTGAAAATTGTATTACTTCCTATTAGTATTATTTCCTACAGGACCCTCCTCATTTTCCGGGATGAAATCTGTATGTTAACCTGGGATTCCAAGGAATTATTGATTTATAATTAGTTTTTCAATTATCCTACGGGAACCTGACGATTTACCGGGATGAAATGTTCAAGCAAATCAGTCCAGTACATTTCGAGTGATGCGCGTTCAGACAGACAGACAAAATTTTCCAAAACTATATTTTCGTCATCTATATCAGTAACTAAGTATATTCTATTAAGAATTTTAAAAAAATATCCAATGTACAAATTTGACCTTTCTTCAATTTTATTATATGTATTGATGATATAGATAATATATGTAAAATTTAAGTTAAACTTTCGATTTTATTTATTCCAACACAGTGATACATAAATAACACAAACATTATTTTTCCAGATCTATTCTTGACGAGCCGCCTACCACTCCAGATCCTAATGATAGTAAGTAGTGTAAGATTAAATATTTGTAAATAAAATCAATTATGTAAATTCAAAATTCAGTATGTATTAAATGTATAATAAAGTAATGATATACAGCGAGTAGAAGAAACAGTGCAGCAAACACCGCAGCTTATTCTTCAAAGTAAATGTCCTCATGATCTAACAACGGTATTTTTAAATCTGTTTTTAAAATTACCGTTATTGTCTAGACATCATGAGCGAATCTTCTAAAGCAAGCATTGATTGGTTGATGACAAATACTTTGTCAAGATGTACATGTGGAAACTATTAAATCCTCATGAATATAATCGTTTATTGTGCAGCACAACTGTCGGTGGTAGACAACGTGGACAACGAGAGCACCAGGTCCGGCGGCACGGTCGCCAGCACGGACTCCGACGTGCCGCTCAAACCCACTAACGAACTGGACAAGAGGGTACTTATTGTCGAATTTTAATTTCATTTTCATAAAGATTCTATAATGTTTACATGCCATACTCCTGGCGGAACATGTAAGTTCATACAATTATCTATTTATACGTAAAATCTGTTCGCGCTATGTTTCAAGTGAATAAACATAAACAAACATTTGCAAAACCTCGTATTGTCTGTTCGAAAAATAAGAAATCATTCAAAATTCAGAAAACTTCAGGCAAAAACTATGAAGTGAATCGATTTAGCTGTTACAGTCTATGCATATGTTTTACTTGCAGTCCAAATTACTAAATTGTTTTTCCTTTAATCAGGTGCAACTGGTGACGCGGCTGATGGAGCGTGGCTGTAACTGCGGCGACGGCAAGTGCTCCAAGCTGCTCAAGGTCAAGAAGGTGGGCGAGGGACGCTACAACATCGCCGGCAGGAATGTCTTCATCAGGGTAACTTCTCATCTTATATTTGATAAGTCACGACAAAAAACTCCATACCTGGATTGCCGAAGGGGGATCTCGATCTATGGTCTTGACTCATCATCTATCCACTACTACTATTTTATTTAAATGCAATTTCACATAAGTACATTATAATATGAGCTTTGATGGTGAACGCAAAACAATATAGTCTCGATTGTGACTGAAATTCCAGCAGAGCGACTCTTCTAAAGCAAGCACTAACAGTTTTGTCGTTTCAGTTGCTGAAGGGGCGGCACATGATGGTGCGCGTGGGCGGTGGCTGGGACACGCTGGAGCACTTCCTGTCGCGGCACGAGCCCTGCCAGGTGCGCCTCGTGACCGGCGCGCGCCGCGTGCTGCCCGTGCCCGTGTCCCCGCCTCCCGCCGACACCCTCTCACCCGCCACCAGCCTCGCTGGCACCCTTTCACCCGTAGACAGCAAAGCCTCCTCGATCAGCGGCAAAGTTTCACCCGTCGAAAGACCCCGGTCTAGCGGAAAAAGCTCCCCGGATATCCGCCGAACTTCAACCCCCAAAAATAAATTAAGGTCCGCTTTGACCTTGCCCCTGAAACAGGATGAGAACAAAACTCCGGCACGCACTAGAAAACAGTCCGCACCTAGCTTTAGCACGCCCAACACCCCGACGGGCAGGACAGTCAAAACACCGCCAGTAGAATATAGAAAGTCACTCACCTCTGCGTCTCTGGTCAATAATACGCCGAAGAAGTCGCGGAGCATGAGCCTCGCCGTGGTGAAGGATGAGAAGAAACCGTTCTGTGGGACCGACCGACTGAATCAAGCTAAGAAAAAAAGCCTCAGCGCGGCGACTACTTCCACAGAGACGGCGACCTCTATCACTCGAAAAACTCGCAGTCAAAGCCTGGCTTCCACCCCGACCAACGAGCCGAAACGACCATTGTCTGTGAACGGCTACGCGAAAAAAACTCGAAGCATGAGCCTCGCCGCGCCCGTGGAATACATCAAGCCTCTAAATAAGAGCATTTCGCTGAGCACAAACGGACCGATGACCCAGGCCGCCATTGAAGAGAGCATCAGGTTGTCGCTGGCCGCCAGCATCGCCGACGAAGCCTCGCCCAAGAAGCCATTCTTGCACATCAAAGCTAAATACCGAAGTCCGCCGCCGCGCGAAGTCCCCCCGAGATAATCTGGCACGAGATAGTTCTCCTCATTCCACTAGTTTTAAAACTCGACTTTAATTAAGCTAAGGAGATTCCATCATCAGTGAACAGTCAGATCTCCGAGCAATCTCATCATGTCGTAGTGAGTAGGCGCTTTAATTTAATTCATGTTCATGCCCGACGGCCTCGGGGACTAGTCATAATGGATCGTTTTCTAATGATAATTTGTAACGTTAATTATTCATAATATTATTAATTTAATGATTTCCAATTGCAATAATTCGAATATTTTTTATTTTAGTGTGAATATAGTTTTTCATTGTCAAGGAATAACAGCCATATCCCTAATATTGACAATATATTAAGAACCATTAGGTATACAGATCTTCCAATTAGATTAGCGTTAAAATCTCTGCAACCATACATATGTGAGAGGGATCTTGTAGGTTTAAAACAAGTGACTTATGACCTTACGGTACAAACTCGTCAATATCCACACATCCTATATTTTGATACGAAACATTAGATTATACAGTATTTTTGCACCCAGTAGATAGAGCACTAGCTAGACAAAGCCTTGTTAAAAATAAATAAAAAATCTTTAATACTTTTTTACACTAATAACTGAAGTGATCGTGGGGAATGTCATCTGTTCAAGCTAGTTATTGTGCCCTTGTTATTCCTAACGATGTATTGGTGACTATTTACTCTTTTGAAGACGCTAGATTCAGATTTCGACACTTGTAGTGATATCAACGAATAGTTTTAAGAGTTCAAACGTTTCTATCTCTCGCTTTATAATCGTTACCGCGCGCGATGCTGTTAAACTTAGTCTTTATCGATACATGGCTAGCGACGATACATTCAGTTGTATCGAGAGATAAGAGCCATTGAATCCGAATCGAGTTTGACAGCAGCGCGTCCCTCGAGCTTCGAATTATTATCGATACTATGATAAGTGATGATCGTGTAACTGCCAATCTACCTACCTATTGCAATATAGTGCCAACGGTTAATTATGTATGGTTGATAATAAACTTTGATATCAATATTATTTGCTGGTTTTAATTCTAAGGTAGAAAACACACTCAGTAAACAAAGAATGTTTATAAAAATCGATTCAAGGACATTGAGCGTGTTACATCTGCCTCGCACCATTCCGTTCACCTTTTGTAATAACGGCACAGCACTGCAATAGCAAACTTCTGGCTAAAGTTAGCAATGCTTAAGAATAAGCATCACCAATAAACTTTTTGGCCACTAAGTTTACAATCAATTAAGTTCAATGTGTTTCACAATCTTGCAACGCAACTGCAACCTATTGTTGGTACAATTTGTTCTAAGTGCAGTCTTTGTCAAATAAGGCCTATTTTAGCAATTGCTTTGCGTTTTAAGTCATGTATTTAGGCAGGAGGTATACAAAAGCACATAAAGAGCATAGTTACCTACAATCACTTAGTAATAGACATGCAGGGTTTTACTACTCGTAGCATGCGGCGTGGAAGACTCACAAGATTCAATACGTTTTGAACCTAGGTTCATAAACTAGATATTATCATCATACCATAAAATAGTATCACAATTAGTCAATTTTGCAAAATAAATACACAATGGTATAAATTGTTCACAATCGTGTCACAAAGCATAAGGGAAATGGGAATCACCCAAATGGAAGAAGGTAAGAACTGGTCATGGTATTATTGTTTGTATGGAATTCAAATGGATCGAAAGTGGAAATTTTCTCCACCATAAAGTTAAAATAAATTATTTATTTTGATAACTGAAAATACAGACTTAACTCACAGTCACAAGGATATTATACCCGGTGAACAAAATTGGAAACTTTCATGCTTTGTCACTGTCTAATATATTGAACCCGTATAAGCAACCCGTGTTAATGTTGTGACGTCCGCAGTGCCGCGGCCGCGCCCGCCGCCAGGCGGAGGTGCCGCCGCTCCGGCGCCGCTACACCTACTACAAGATGTTCAAGCCCATGTGCTACGAACTGCCCAAGCCTTTCAAGATATCGCTCGTCTAATCTATGTTTGACGTACACAGAAAATGCTATGGACTTCGTGACAAACACAGAAAACTAAAGACTAGAGTACCAAAATGAAAGATATGAAACATATCTTTCATTCGGCTCATCAAAAGAAAAATGCGGATTTTTGCCACCACTTATACCAGTTAAAAATGTTGAAATATGGAATGTATAGGAACGTGAGTTTTTGTACCTAAAATGATGTATTACACAACATATTATTATTTGTTATTTTTAATTGCTCTAGAATCAACGTGTGACGAAGTTTGTTTCAAACGTTATACAAGCCTCAATTTACTAGATCTTTGCCATTGTGACGTCAAAGGCTCAAAGTATCTTAATCTGACAAAAAGACAATCTGTTGTTAAAAGACATCACGAGAAAACGTATATTTTCGTCATATTATAATTTTATTGTATACCTCAGTTAGGTAAAGAAATAATATAAAAATATATAAAATCATCGTAAACTAGGAATGAAAGAATAAATGCAATACGGAACGTGCATTAAAGATGCTCCACTTGTTCATAGATATAAATTAATTAGAGAGCAGTCGTACGTAAGTGATTAATGTGAAATATTTACTTATTTCTATTTGTAGATAAAATACCGAACATTTTGGATTGTAATGCATAACCACAGAGTCATATCCTAATAGACAACGCTAGGATTGGAAGATCAATCACTTTCCTTAACCCGACTCAAAAGAAATGTTACAACTAGTAATGTCTCTATTTCCCAAGTAGACAGTTTTTTGAAAGAATATAGATAATATTCAAATATAGTAAATGTACAGAATATCAAAATTCATCATCGAATTTTAACGTAAATATATGGCGGAAAAATTGCGCTATCTATTACTATACGTACCTGTAGACAATGGCCTAATATAAGGTACAAAATTGGTACATGGGTAGTCTTGCAATGACTTCTCAATATAATTATAGTAACCTCTAGTCATACACAGTCGAGGGTAATTTTGTTACAAGCGGTGTGGCGCATTCACAATAAACTATTTAAACACAACTATATTTCATTTCATATAAAACTTACTTTCTAAATAAATAGTCGACCACGTTTCTCGTAGTTAATTTTATTATGTTCAGTAAATATTACATTGCAAACATTGAAAATATTAGTATTATGCGTAACCGTAATTGTAGGAAGTTCAACACTTAGATATGTTCTTCACATTAAATATTTGAAACGTGATCGAATATTCCCTCCTTATAATAAAAAATACGGCTATTTTAATGTAAATAATAATTAAATTTAATACATTTGGTAGATAGTTGTATAACCGCACTAAAGTGTTAGTCATTTGGCCGAATTACCTATTATAGGTTTAAAATTACTAGGGTTGGTTGGTAGGTAGTAGGTAGGGTTGGTTGTACAAAAAACTTGGCAAAACGTATGCTCTTTCGTAATTATGCAAAAAAAATATCAATAATAAACATATGAACCCCATGAATAATTACGATGTAAATATGAAACGCAGGCAAGCGATGTGATATTTAAACTTTGTGCACTGAATAACCTAACCCATCTAACCTAAAAAACTACACGAAATTTATGAATGATATCAGTTTGAAATGACTTAAGTAAAATCAGTCAAAAAATCAATAAAATACGATTCCATAACATCACGCGACGAGAATTCTGGTCTAGCGTATCAAATTAGACTGAGAAGCTATATAAAAGCTAGCAATCGTAGCAATCTCATATGACTGTGAGTTTTGCGTCAGTATAAGCTAATTTAAAAGACGTAGTACGCCATATAATAGGCCTTTTAAACTTGTAATGCACACTTCTATACTTGTTCCACAGTAAGCATAGTAAAAGGAGCAAATATTATTGATTAAATTTCACCATTACTAGATTTCTAAAATGTTTATGCGAATATCATTGCGATATTTATTATTAGGCATTGGGATTGAGATTTTTCTTCCTTGTCATACCTAATCATCACAAACGTACGTAAGAGTTTGCCAGCTACAAATTCAGATTTACAATAGTGTTGCAGTTTTGTCGATAGTTTACTATCAATATCATATCTATAGGCTATCGATAGTATAAAGTGTAGTGTAAAATACTATTAATAGTATCGATTCGCAATAATATACTAGGTACACTATCGATAATATGCCTTTTTCGACTTTTAAACTATCGATAATCCGGCAACACTAGTTTACAAGTCATTTGTATATTTTATGGTAAACCCACGTATGCATGTTAAAATTGTTGAAGTTACAAAGTATTTTGACAATTAATGCTCTCCCACTTCACTTGTTATGAAAACGAAAGGATAGGCGACATTTGGTATGCAACGCGAATGGTATCGCAAGACATGACCGCTTACTGGCGCGGGGTACCAGGGCCGCATGGGAGCGCGGGAGTCGGGGAGTTGTTTACTTCTTCTTGCTCTTGCCGAGTGTGAGCGTGTGGTGCGCGGCGGCGGCCTGCTGCTTGCGCCGGGTGAACTCGATGGTGTCGTCCTCGATCTTCTTGCGGAGCTCCTCCAGCCGCTTCTTCTCGTCCGTGTGGTCCTTCTTCAGCTTGTCGAACTTGGAGTGCAGCTGGAAGACGTCATTTTTGGTCAATTTATTTCAATTTAAAATATTGTGAAATTTCAGAGGAGAGTCAAAATTTAATAAAGCTGAAAGTTTAAAGTCTGTTCAAAATCACTAGGTATTTCGCTATTTTTAAATTCTTATCGCCGTGGAAAAAGCTCCACCAAAAGAAAAGTCTAGTAACCTCTTTCTCGGCCTCTTTGAGCTCGGCCTCCTTTTCCTTGACCTTCTGTACAAACATCTGCCTCATTTCGTCTTCCTTCTGCTGAAGTTCCGCCAAATGAGCGCTACGCTTTTGCTCGAATGTCTGTTGGAATGACACCTGAAAATAAAAATCGGTAAATCAGACAAAAATTCAAACACCATCGAATTATATATTTTACAACCCGTTTTAAGAGAAAGAGAGGCAAAAAAAAGTGAACTGACCGGCTTGTTGTCGGCGTCGACGTCGGTGAAGCCCATCTGCTGCAGGCGCCGGCGCCGGTACAGCTCGTAGTGGCGCGCGTGCGTCTTCTCGCGCATGTCCTCCATGTTGGTGCGGATCAGCATCTCGCGCAGCTTCACGAAGTCGCAGTGCGATTCGTTCTCCACTGGAAATTGTAGCCAAATGCTATTACCACATACACTTGTTCGACGGCCATGCATCAACACGTGAACGGGTCCTGCCAGGGAGAACTGGTCAGCTTGATTCTCATACATTCTGTTTGGTTAATAGTGCTTTATATCTATTCTTTATTACCACTCAATCGCAATCGCAAATCCAAATTATACATATAACATACTAGCTACGCTCCGGTGCTTCGCTCCCATGGGAATTGCGAGATAAAAAGTACCCTATATGTTATTCCAGGTTATATTCTACCCGTGTACCAAATTTCATAACAATCAGTCCAGTAGATAATACGTAAAGAGGTAACAAACAAACTTACTTTTGCGTTCATAATATTAGTTTAGTTTATTTACTAGTTTAGTTAGTAATTACTTGGGATTAACGACAAAAAAATACTTAAAATTGAATCTACTTCCGCAGGGTTGCCTACTTTATACCTTGCGAGTACACTGAACAGATTTACTGTCGTACTAGGCTATCATGACCAACAAGAATATCTCACTTTGCATAATCCCATAGGAGTCGGGTAGTCTTAGTATTGACGAAGTCGGTACGGCCGACTCACAAACAGAATATGCGAAAAGTACTAGGGCCTCATAGGAACAGGGATATCTTACCTTGCACGGTTCCCCAAGGATATTGCCTAGCGCGCACAGTCTTATTCCCGATCTTGACGAAGTCGGTACTGCCGACCACCGCGAACGGGATGTGGGAGTTCATGCTGGTGTTCATCTCGGAGACAGACTCATCGTCGACAGGGAACTGGTAGATCTCCACGCCGTTGGCTTGCAGTTCTTGCATTATCTTTGACTGCAAAACATCAAAATTTAAATTTGTCTTCTCGTCTCAGTTTCATGCATGGCGTGGGGCGACATCTGGGGTCAGGCTGCCTGACGTCAACCCACATCGGAAAAGTTAGTTATTTATAAATTGTTAAGATTTTATCCTAAAATTTTGAAATTTATAACTGTGTCTGGTTTTAATTTACAAAGTGGTTAGTAGCAGTGTCAACAAATGTACATGGCATAAACAGAGCATCGAGCAATCCATGTTATGATGCACACAGTCACAACAGGAAACCAATATCAAAGTATGTTGGTTACTGGACAAACGCTATATTTCATTTATTTTTAGCCCCGTTATTCATAAAAAAGTTAATAAGCTAAAATTTGTTTCATCACTATCAAAATCACTTTATAATATTTGAAATTGTCAGAAAGAGAAAACATATTTTAGTTTACAGTATGCTTTAACTTGTTTATAGTAGGTAACAGGCTCGGTAATGTAGATTATCTAGATAGTCCAATCAGACCAGTGTCAATTTCATTAAAGTCGCCTAAAGGCACCTAACAGCAGTGGTCGTTCCGAAATGCTAGTAGTTTGTAGCTTTGATAAATATCATTTGTGATGCATGATGAATTCCTGTGATGACCTAATTTCTGAATGATTTGATTTTGATAACATGTTTTTTACGAATACCGCCATATAGTAGCAGTAGGCGCAGACACGCCAGTGTGCAAGTTTCCTGACGAAGTTTTCCTTCACCGGAAACAAGTATTGTATGATATAGGTATTCAAACACAAGGAAAGCTATAATACTTTGAATTTCTGGAGCTCAGTCTTGGAAATAGTATCTGCCTTCGCAATGATGGGGATGATGTTGACTTTGGTGTCCAGCTTCTTCATGCAGACCAAGTCGATGGACTTGAGCCCGTGTCCTGCAACATGAAACAACATTCAATAAAATGGATCACTGTAATTTGAATAATTCTTTCTTTCATATAAAGTCCAAAACTTATACACCTCTCTCTCAAACATTCAACGCGCATTCAGGGCTGTAACGCCGTGACGGTCAACAAAAACTGGGATTTTACAACCATCTGTCTGCTGATGTCAAGCATATTTGGGAATGCTATCGTACGACATCTATAGGAGGATATGGAGCAGTACAGGGCCACGCCACGAAAACCTATTCACCTATTAATTTTCCTAAGTCGTAAGAAGTTTAGGTTTACATACAATGGGAAATAAAGTATGGCCAGTAGGTAAATAAGGCGGATGACCAGACCACTGAGTCAGACGGGTAGCAGGCTACTATCTTCTCATATGGTGAAGTATTAAGACTATTTAAATTTAATGTCACATTTAAGCTATTGAGGGCAGTAAGTCACCCATTTTTAATCTTAAACGTTTATGCCTGGCCATTACACAAACAATGCCAAGTGAATAATAGTCTGTTTACTGACCAACAACAAGCAAACAAACACTTGTTGACATTGCTGCAAGTTATAGATTCCGTACGAGTTATTCTATTCTATATCATTGTTGACCCTTTAATACATGAAATTCTTAAACTATATCGTCATGTTATTCATTCACATCTTGATTGGCTTATATGCATATTTATGGGAAAATTAAATATGGAGCATTAGTACATAGATACTAATTATTTTTAAAGAAATCTATTCCAATCAAATCCTTTCGAATATTATAAAGTGTGAATGTTTCATGGATAATAATCCGTGAAACATTCACACTATATATATTATTTTCATATTAAAAAATTTATTAATATGAAAATAATATAATATAATTGTACCTATATTTGACACATTATTGCATCAGATTCATTAAATGAATTGCTAAAATTTAACAAATGGAGGCAAGCAAGGCGGTGTATAAAATAAATCCCACCTTCTACAAATTATTTGACCGAATATTCATGATGGAAAACTAGTTTTCCACAAGTACAAACTGCACCACATTCATACACACTCGTCCTTATTAACTATCATAGGTATATATAAGGAGCCGACCGGCGCGGCGACCCAGATGCATTAAGACATTAAGGCCGTCACTTATTGCTTGATCGATTGTACTACAATTAGCTGTTGTCTATCATTCCAGGAAATCGTAATAAAATTAATGATGCATTAAACTTTCCAATTTTTGAGTGTGTACAGCTGATTTTTTTTCATAACTTCTGAAGGGCTGACAAGTTTAACCGATATTTTGTAGTCACAAATGCATAAGTAACTTGTATTGACAATAAAACACAATTATTTTTATTTTTTCAGATATTTAATACTTTAACTAAAAGAGATTCATTCTTGGGATAACTCCCCCATCTAGTATATATATTTTATAAGTGTTAAGTGTTTTTAAGAATTACATTATGAAGACTCAAAACAAAAATAGAACAGTGAAATCTATAAACCCCGTTATAAGACCCGCGTCCCAGTGGGCTTCGTGTGTTGTACGCGCCCGGCATACTGTCAAACTCTGAATATCAATGGCTAATGTCAAGGACAGACGGACAACATCGCGGACACGGGTCAATATGCTACTACATTACTCTAAATACTGGAGAGAGTGAACCTTCAATAATATAACCAGCATTCTTCGCAGTAGCTGCAAAACTAATATAAGCAGTCATTCAATCGTTACCAAGATTTTAATGTAAATAGGAAATGAGTCTTACTAATTCTACTTCCTATTAATATAATAAATGCGAAAATTTGTAGGATGTATGTGTGTACGCATGTTTGTTACTCTATCACGCAAAATCTACCGACTGGACCGATTGTCATAAAATAAATACATGTCAAACGCTAAATACGGCCATGGTTACACACCATGCTCTTTATGGATTACTATTTTAATTACTGACCTCCTTAACATCGGAGGCGAACCAGATTCGAATGCAAACTCATGGAACAAGTAGGATTCGAACCTGGGACCGTTAAGTTCACAAGCGAATTTATTAACCATTGGACCACCACCAGATATACTTTGTTCTTTTATTATTTTTTAGTCTGCAACGCCAGTGCAGGGCACCCGACCGATCTGTCCTCACATTCTGGGACCATTTCACCCAACTTAAACTTAATTATAGTGAGTGCCCCTATAGAGCAATAGAACTGACCGGTGGGACAGATGAAGTAGAGGCAGACGTGCGTGCGGCTGTCGTGGTAGGCGGCGAGCGAGCGCTTGATCTTGAGTTCTTCTTGAAGGAACGCTTCGAACTGGGCGTCGATGTAGTCCACCACCGCTTTAAAGCTGTCCTCCTTGTTCACCTGGTCTCCGTAGCCCACAGTGTCGCAGATCGTCAGCTAGTTTAAATTCAACATTCTTTTTTTAAAATCAAAGCATTTATTCAGAAATTAGATGTTCACAGGCACTTTTTCTCATTCAATTTTATAGTACTAGCTTTTGGCTAGCAGTGGCCCCGCCCGCGTTAATTACTCATGGAAGCATTTATTTTTCCAGGATTAAAGGTACGCTAATTCTTCTCAAGAAGATTAGTTGATCAGGTAACAAACAACAGGTGTTGCACTAAATCTACTGCAACTTCCAAAGTGGGAAGAGGCAAGAAGGTGGAGAATGCTTGTTAAAAAAGGCATGAGTGGTAATTACTATCAATTCTAAATTCCTAGTAAAGTGTTGGAGTCCAGATTCAACATTCTTAATATTCTTCTCCACTTCGCCCAGTCTTAACCATAATACCATATACTACTACTTCAACCATAATACTCAGAAAGTTTATTTTCTATCAACATCACCAATACACACCTTAAGTCTGACATTGCTCTCTTGCAGTTCATATGTATGAGCTTTCAGCTTGACGGTGGGTAAGTTGTGAGGGCTCGGAGACGACTCGAAATTAGTGTTGAACAGGGAGTCCATAAGGGTGGACTTGCCAAGGCCCGTCTCACCTGCCAGATATTACAATACTTGTAGTTAAAGTAAATAATATAATTAAATTAATATTATTGATGATTTTTTTACTTTAAAAAAGACAACTGTGTCATGTGTTTGTGATAACTCAAACAATCATCTTTATGATTTGTATTCTCATATTTTTTTTGTAGATGGAACCCTTATGGATAGCTAAGCATTTGAAGGGGCCCTAAATTTAAAATTATTTTAAGTTTACAGACATAACAGCATTAACAGTGTCTAATCTGTTAAGACTTTCAGTTTTAATTAAATGATAACAAAAATCTTTTCTGTGACATGCTTTTCATGTTACAAGGCCAAAAAGGTACTTTTTTTTCCAAAATGCTTAAATTTTTCATGGAATTACAACAGATGCTTTATCAAACCCTAGGAATTTAATTGACCTTCATGTTACATAGTATGAACAATGAGCTACACCCCAAATCAAATAATTTCTCACAAACTGTCACAATCATAACATTAGTATGATATATGAATTCAGAGCAGCACATTATTACAACCACATACTATCCACAAAAATTGTATTTCTTAAACTGTCTACATCCAGTTAAATCCCAACTAATATTATAAATGCGAAAGGAAGTTTGTTACCTCTTCACACACTATCGACTGGTCTGATTGTTATGAAATTTGGTACAAGGGTGGAAAATATGGAATAACACATAGGGTACTTTTTATCCCGAAGTTCCCACGAGTGTTAAACCTCAGGGTGCATCTAGTATATTACAAAGTCACCAGTAGTATATTAAAAATTTGAACAAATAAAATTAATTGCATATTTATTGTACACTATCATATGCTATAACTATAGATCATTAAAATTTAATTGATACAACCAGCATTGGGAAAACTGCCTACACTATTTCTATAAATTGTGCAGTGACTAATGGCAAATGTAAACCAACATAAAACAAATGTGATAAGCCCACCAGTGAGGTGTCGAAACATCAGCCAAGGTAAACAGATAAACTGCACCAAACGACGTGGGTGATTAACAACTAACATTGTAATTTAATGAATCACTCACCTATGCACAGAATATTAAATACAAATCCATTCTGGACACTCTTGTTCACCAGTTGGTCAGGCAAGCTGTCGAAACCGACATGCCCTGACAACTTTAGGGTTCGCATCGCTTGCTCCAGCTGAAAGAAAGCCATAATTAAGTACTCTGAACCAACACTAAACTGATACAATGGTAACTGAATACAACCTCACAAGTAATGTTTGTTATCCATACAAAGATAAACAATTTACAACAACATATTGTTTACATTCTTCAACAGGTTCTTGGAGAACTTTTTCCGTTGGTCCTCAGTCGAATATGGACCGAGTAAACCCACTTTCTCATTGTAATTGTTGGGCGATAGAGCAACGCCCAATGCATCAATTTCTAGAGAAAATATTATTTTTATTAAGAAAAACACATCACAAGTGTATAGAGAAATATAAAAGGTAGAAAATATATACTACATAATTCATTGGTAAAGCACACAAAACACGGTAAAAACAATTTTGTACTTACTTTTGGTGGCTCGACATCCATAGCCGCCATGATTATTTGATTGACTGAATGAAATGAATTGACTGTTTCAGAGTGAAGTCAGTTCTACTTGTTTGACAGTAGACAGTTTAACCAACTTAACAAAAACAAAACAATAATTTACAATAATTATTGATTGTTAAATTATAAATTTAAATTAAACACTTTTTAATATCTTAATTGTTACTTTCAAATAAATAAAAACTATATAAATGTTCACGGTACTGGATTCTATTAAATGTATAATAATATTTGAAAAATATTGAATATGCTTAAACCGGAGCTAAGTGAATTTTATTTTATAATGTTGTTGCCCATGCTTACTTATGATGACGCTAGTATTTAGTTGCCATGTGATTGATTTTGCCATAAAATTCCGGTAACTAAACCCGAACATGAGAATTATGATTGTAATAAATAGCATAGTATGTATGGCACCGAAAATTTACAACAAAATTCCAAATCAATATAAAAGCTTAAATTTAAATCTATTTAAAAAGCACCAAGTCTTTATTAACTGATAAATGTTATTATACTTTAAATGATTTCTTTAATGATAGACTCGGATAGAATTTAGGGCTAGTATAAGTACATTATAATTCTTTTTTGTTTTGGATTTGTAGTGGATAGTCTTCTTTATTTAATTATATTTGCATACCTATATTCGGTAAAACGTGTAGGTCTAATTCATTTTGCCTATTTGTACTCATGTTTTTGGCAAATGTTTTCTTTCTTTCTAAAATAAAATGTAAAATTATTCGTATTTTCTGTTTCTATATCAAAATGTAATAAATAAATGTTTTTTTATTACTTCATTTTTAAATAAATACAAAAATTAAATATTAATTTTTGTATCTAGAATGAATTTACAATACGAATAAAAACTCAAGCGTCCAATTTTTTCACACACACAATAGTAGACATCACATCATACAATAGTTCAGTATTCGCCTAATAAACCTAGGTATTAACATTTTACGAATACATTTCTGATGAAAAGTAAAACAAATGCTTTAATCTTAGTCAACATTATTTACATTTCATTGATTTATCATCGGAAAATAAGTATAGTTGTCTTAGTTATGCCTTTAAACACTATCAACAACAGCAATGTTGCATTGCAAGACTTGATGAAGAACAAATAAAAATCAAATTTTCCGGTTGAATGTAAAACAACTACGCGGTTTGCGTGCAAGCATAGATTTTGCGTAGTATTTTCCAAAGTATCTTTTCAAACATTCCGGCACAAACCCAACTTATTATAAGTAGATAGGTTTAAGCCGGACTTTTCGGAAGTAACTGGGGAAATATTTGGCGTTAACCCAGTAAGGGTTAACCCAGTAAGGGTTAACGCCAAATATTTCCCCAGTTACTAAGATAGGATAAAGAGATAGATGATAAGATAGAAGGTAAGTCGTAAGATTGTAGGCGACGATAGTGCAAACGTAGATATATAATTGTCAAGATACTCGTAGGACTTAGCTGTTTATGATATTAGCTATCTATCTAGTTCTATCTATTCTATCTATATCTAGTTCTACGTCTTGGATCCATATCCCCACGCAAGCCTCTCAAAAGGACCGGACTTTAAGCCGTGAAGTTTTAAAAGGAGAAACATAATAATAATATAGTATATAATAATATAGTATATAATAATTTAGTATGGGTAATTTGCCCTTGCACGTATTAAAGTCATCGTTAGGGAAAATTACTGTCAACCCAAACCTGGCAACACTTCGAATCCAAAATGGCAGAATGCGACTTTGGTGTGTTATCATGTGAGCCGAAGTGATGATGTTTTCTTGATTATTTTCGTCGCGAGTGAATATTAAAATTGTGAACTAGTGCTTTGTGACACAATTAACCATGGCGGACCTAAAATCACCGCCGTTTAGTGATATCAAGAGACCTGAAGAGGTCGTCAGGATGACGACAAATGATAGCCTGAAATTTGCAGTTCTTATCGGGCTTATTGAAGTTGGACAGGTGACCAACAGGGAGGTGGTGAACACCGTGCTTCATCTGGTAAGCAGTAGATTTAATGCGCATTCATATTACATGGTAATTACTTTAGGAAGGTTACGCGAAGACTTATTAGAATCGTCTTGGAAAATTGCAGTGTCGTGCATTGGATTTAATTTATTCACATTTATTGGAATCTTATAGGATGAAATTATTTTAAGTGACTGGAACGTGGTGTTACATATGAGATATTGTGATTATGATGTGTTGGAGTGGCGCGTCTATTTTCATTGTTTTTATCGATCGCATTTGATCGTGAATCGGTCGCGCGGCCAGCTAGGACAGTCGCGGCCGGCTAGCACTGTTTGTTTTGATATATCGTTGCTGCGTGCCTGCCGCTCGTATCAAGTCATGTC
Source organism: Plodia interpunctella (assembly GCF_027563975.2). Lineage (NCBI taxonomy): Eukaryota > Metazoa > Arthropoda > Insecta > Lepidoptera > Pyralidae > Plodia > Plodia interpunctella. Next base: position 238,270 of record NC_071313.1, read on the forward strand.
TTGAGTAAAATTGATCATTATTTTTTTATATTTCTTGTCCATAAATTGTCGTAAGTGTATGATTTCTAAACGGCCGCCGTTCGCTAATTTCTGAATGTTATTGTAGGTATGACGTGGTTTTACTTTTACCTTGAAATTGTAGGTAAGTATATTATGTACTGACTGAAGTTTTATGTAGGTATGTGTAGTGTTGTAGCAGTTAACTTTTAAATTATGTTATATTGTACTGTACTTGGTAAGGTAAAGGAATCTGGGGATCGTGCGACAGTCTTATCATATAGGATTAACTACCTCGTACACCTGTCTTATTATAACTATCAGTAGGCTTTAGATAGGTTAGCAGATAATCAAACATTTTGTCACATTATGACTTACATAGTCAAACAATGAGTCTATGAATAAGGTAGGTAGATAGGCCCTGCCCACCTGCAGAATCCACTGGCTCCCAGTAAATAACACATCGAGATCATTGAACCTGAATTTCATAGTCGTATTCCTCATGGCTGAGGGTCGTGGTTATTACGTGGAATGAAACACACACAATAACTTTCTTGGCATTATTAATGGAGTGGTTTGCCATTGCCTTCTCCATTTCACACACAAGTTAATAAGAATCAACCAGTGTGCAGGTTTCCTCACGATGTTTTCCTTCACCGAACCTGAATAGTTTGTATAATAACAATGATTTGTCTGTGTGAAATGAAGAAGGCATGACAAAACCTCACCACTATTGCAAGGAATATTTGCGTGTTACATAGGTAGGTAGGTACCTACATCAGCGATGTGACGTTTTGTTGCCAACTGTGTGAAAATATTCTCAGAAATTCCGAAAGAGAATTTCTCTTGGAAATCTGCGGGAATTCTCAAGGGAGGAAATTTCCGTGTTAAACAGTTAATTTTGCGGCACATCGCCTAGTTACATCTACGTCTATAGTGACAACGACATAAGCATAGTTCGACACAAGAGGAAATACTTGTCTAGGTAAAATAGATGAATGAGATCGAATTATCTCATTCCTGTTACTCTGTTACCCATTTTCGTAATTTCAGATTAGCAGGTATGCACCTGATAAGTATCACGATAACATGGGTTGATGATAGCTTAGTCGTATTTGAAGCAGTATAAAAATATGATATCTCATCAGCATTAGTTAACTGCAGAACCGGATCTCTTTCAGGAAGAAGTCGTTTGCAAGCACGAATAAATATTCAATTTCATAAATGATCATCATTTGCATCTAAGGCCGATTTACACCAAATGAGCGAATGCGCATTGTATCCATTTTCTGGCGGTCCACCAAGGTATGGTGAACCGTTGATAGGACAGCCAGAGTGGGTATAGAAGGAGCATTCGCTGGCTTGTAAATGCACCTTAAGACAAAAATAACTTAAATTTCGCATATCACCGGGCACCCCTCGGAAGGGCTCTGTCTATTCGTTAGCCCCGCGTCAGATTTCGAGCCGTCAGCACTCGCTCGTGACCGTTTTGTAAAAAACACCTAGGTAGGTGTTAGGAAGGGCGAATCATCGTTTTGCAATTTTTTGTCTTCTTTTTTCAATTTGGTCGTAATTATTTGTAAGAATAGATTCTGCAGTTTAATGATGCTTTATGTTAGGTATATCAAACTCCCGTTTAATTACGTCTTTGGTTTTGTCGACCGTAATATGCACTACCCTAACTAACATTATTTAATGACAGAAATGTCTGAAGCTTAGATCTCACTAAAGATTGAGATCTAATCTACAGCTATCCTTTGTGACATAAATTGAGCATCGAAGTCGTCGGGCGGACAGCGAAGTGTGGTAACCGATGGAAATTGCTGGAATCGGCGGATTGAGAAAGGAGATAACAGTTATTGGAAAAGCATTTCAAATTCATTTCTGGGTATTCAAGGGTTTTATAATCTAAAGTAAGAACTCGCTGAATTAAAGATCACCCGACCTATGTTGACATCGTCACTACATATTATAAAATAAAGTAGTTTCCCGCTGTCTCTTTGTTCCTATATAACTTACAACTTTAAAAGTACGCAACGAATTTTCAAGGGTGTTTTTTTTTTAAATATATAGTGATTATATGTACATAATATACATAATGTTACATCCTTGCGAAACGGGGCGGGCCGCTAGTATATAATATAATGAGATTATTGAATTTTTGAAGGGAAACGCGTAGGGACGCCAAGTAGAACATATGGAGGACGACAGAACACCTAAGCGTCTCATAAATGGTAGATCCGACGGGTGGAGAGAGATCCCTGGCAAGCCAAAACTCAGATGATTGGATGGAGTGCAGCTGGACAATAAAGCACTCAAAGTTAAAGGCTGGAGAAATTTCGCCAAGGACAGAAGCGGTTTGCAATATTTAGTTGACCAGGCCAAGGCGCACCTGTGGCTATAGAGCCTTAGACGATGATGTTTGAAGCATAGTGGGTAAAACTAAACCTCGTTATGGCTAGTCAACGGATCCTAGTGGAATATCATGACGACAAAACATAGAAAATCTGAAGCACGGTTAATTACTATTAGGATATATGACTTTTCTTTTTATCAATGTTAGTAGCTTTGATAAAATGAAAAGTCGCAACGAGCACCCGCTGTCCGTTCAATAAAATAACTACGAAAATAAGCCGATAGAAGCCGAGCAAATAATATCAGAGCCGCGTTATTGGAAATGCACCGGTGCAGTGTGCCATGCTGCGTTTTATTGTTGCGGTAGAATACAATCGGGCCAACTTAATTAAAAGGATACTTTTACACATTTCCAGATTTTGTAACTTCGATTGGATGACATGAATAGTTACTGCAATAGAAACTAACAAAAGCAATTATTCACTGCTCGACGAATTGAAAAGAAAATAGAACGCTAAATATTGGAGAAACAAATTAGAAGGCCCTTTGTGTATAATTTTTAAGTCCTTAACTTATTCATTATCGTTCAATCATTCTTACTCCAATGCTATAATAGTACTTAATTTCAAATTAGCTCCTTGCAATTACTTATTTAGTATTTAAATAGATAGGGCGACTATTATCCATAAACTCCCACATAAGCGGAGCCCTAGGAACTAACTAGTGTTAATAGTCGGTGCAGTCAAATTAATAGCACCGAGACCAGTTCAAAATACCGGTTGGCGATTTCGCGTGCTCAGGTAACTATTATATAATGAGCAAGGTCGTGGCCAAGCTTTAGTTTGTGGACATTAGTCATAATGTTATAAATATAATACCTTTACTTGAGAAAATATGTATTGACAGAGCAATCCTAATACAGTTCCGTTATTACCTTTTTATGCACGGAACTAATAGAGTAGAAATGAGTAGAATATTTGAAAAATGTACAAATGTTTAAGAACAAAGCAATGCCTTGAGATTGAGCTCTTTAAATACTTCACAAAGTCTGTGGATACGTTCCCTGTCTATTTAAATCAATAATATCTTATACATAGGTATGCCAACCGCCTCGGATGCCCCACATAGCCCAGTTCCATGTAAGGTAACTTGATATCTCAGCTTGATCAATGAAGAATCGACTGTCACATAAATGCTAAATTATGACTAAATCTGAAATTTGGCAAATGTGTAGTTTAAAACTTAGCATCATTTGTCCGAATCCACCATTATCACGTCTGTCTCAACAACAGGCTATTACAGAACCTAATTGCTCGAGCTGTGTTTGTAATACACGATTATGGGTTATAATGCCGACTGAATAGGCGATTTGCCGCTAACGATCCGACTTAATGCAGCATCCAATGCTGCGTGCCTTTGCAATGAGATGACTCGCTATTTTTAGATGTATTAATGCATTGTTAGATAAAAATAATCCCTGAGATAAAAATTTCTGAAGCTTGTATTTCCATAGCTTCTGTACTTGCGTTAGGGCGGCATAAAATAAGAGAGGTCTATACTCAGCATTGGCTAATAAAAGGGCTGAGATGGCGATGATGATCTTTTAAATCTAATTTGTAGGGTGGAATTAGTAAAATATCTTGTTTGTAATGTTACTAAGATTTTTACAAGCGTCTTCATCATTATCTAAGTGCAGGTGCAATATCATATTTCCGTGTATGGATATAATTTTGTCAGCAATGTGGAAGGCACCGGCATAGGAGTTCCGTTTACTAAAAATAACGTTTGACTGTATTTAATTCCATTGTATGTAAGTATATGTATGAAGTAGTGTTCGGGTGGAATCTTGCAACACAATTTTGAAGCAAATCTTCAGCCGATTGAGTTTGGAGGACAATGCATTATTATGATATGCATGACTTGCTCCCGACGATTGAATTTCTCAACGGCTAATAATACGGTTATTATTTTTTCCCGTTCCTTAATAGCAATGCAATATTGCACTAAGCAAGGCCTAATTGTGGCCAGGATCGGCTCTCAATGCCAGTAACGTAAACCACTGCCCCGCGTGGTTTCACTTCCCGCTCGATTCCAGATTTTTTCATTTCATTATTATTTTTAAAAATTGTTAAAAAGAAGCATTTGTCACATGAATGAACCGTTGAAATAAGATCCCTCTGACGACTATAGAAGCTTGTTTCAAAAATAATATTTTCGAAAAAAACTTATTTTTACTAAAATTACCATACGTATTACTTTGCACTTTTTTTGGCGATTTGTTACAAGTACGCACTAGTAAAGCAAAATTTCTTCAAAAAGGTTGAAATATTGAACTATTTCTTGAGTTATCGAGAAACTGCCGAAACATCACCGGAGTTTCCGGCGTCCTGCGCGAGACGTCGACATTTACATAGAATAGCCATTTCGGTAATGGAACGACTCTATTATCTCTGACTCTTGTATCAAAGTGTAATTTTTCAGGTGAATCCGGTAGAGTAAGATTTTGTTTTCTTTATACATTTTCTCTTTGTTTTGTATGCAGAAAGAATTTCTTCAATCAGATTTTTTAAAGTAATAAACTATTTAAAGAAAGACAAAAGATTGTTCCGTAGTTTACTACATCAACCAAACAAGTGCGAGTCGAATTCACACTGACCGAGAGTTTCGTTCCAAGCCACCAGTTCAAAGTTTGTATTTTGTGTTTTCCTTCTAATTTCGTTAAATATGAGTACTAAAGTCGTAACGTTTGAATTCCTAACAACAACCGTTTCGTTGATAGATCTATCCAACAATCCATACTATCAGGAAAGATGAAAAAGAATCATTTCTATTTCGCGTGTAGGAGAGGTGTACCTAAACATTTAATTTTTTAACGATAAAATCGTTAAAAAAATACTTCTATCGTTAAAAATTTGACTACTTTATCGGCGAGATTAATATGTGTATATACCAAATTAAATCTTTCTAGTACTAATTAGTTTTTGAGCTAGACCGCGGACGGACGGACGGACGAAACTATTAAGGGTTCTTTGTCTATAGGACTACGAAACCCTAAAATCGAAACCTAGCTTTTTATTTTTCTAATAACTTAGTGAAATCGAGGCGATCTAATCCTTCACAAAATAAAATGAATATTGTTAAAATTCATTCAGCAGTCGCCTCTGTTTGTTTCCAAGAAAATTGCGAATTAACCTCTTTAATTTAATTGAAATCGGAAGCCGGACGTTAATTACAAGGTAATTTTTGTGTGTAATATCCGGACCGCTGCCGGGACCAGTTTGTGCAACAATCGAGTTGGTGCTACAGTCGACGGCACAAACAAACCAAAGTCATCGCAAGAGCCGTTATGATCGCCGAAAGTAAGAAAGATTCTGTCGAGGAATTACTTAAAAATGAAAAGGACTGACGTTTTCCCACGACAGAATGACAAAACGTCCGAAAGTTAACATTCTGTCGAGGAATCTTTACTATTGTACTTTGGACAACTATTGTTAAATAGTAACAATTGTTTTTCCTTCTTCTCTTGATGAGATATTCAGAAAATCTCTGTATCTTCTTACTCACTTAAATTTGTCTCAAGTTAATATCTGTCCAGATAACACATTGAAAGAAGGAAAAATCGTTTATTTACAACAATACTTGAATTATAATCAAAACACACAAAACCAAATCGGACTTCGCTCAGCCTATGTCGTGGACCCTGGGGTGAGCCACGACGCTGGTCTTCCACGTTAATGACTATGTTCACCATTCTAGGTTTGAAGTCATCCCGTAGTCGCAACTTTAAAAGTGTACGTTAAAAATTCCAATCTTTATAATCTAGCTCCGGATTGCTTGAGTTAAGTTTAACTTTATCAGTTTTTGGAACTCTTATGAACTGTTTAGTTACATACTAGGAAAATCCTGGATATTTTTATTTTTCACTTCTTTAAACCCTTATAAATTTGAATTTTGATGAATGATTGAAACTTTTGTTTTTTAAAATGCAAATTTACTTTCAGCTTTACATTTTAATCATACAAGCTGATTACTTTTCGAAGAAACATAATTTTCTTTGTGAAACTATATAAGTGATGGCACCTAAAAAGCTGTAATTCTTTGATTTAACATTAAATAATATTTGGGTTCATTCCAGAGCATTTTTATCCTATTTTGTTAATATTAACTCATATTTTATCGTCTAGTAGTCTTTACCTTATGCCTTTCATATCTTAGAGTTGATTGCTCGCTTGGATCATTAGCGCCGGCGTTCTAATTATTTCCATTAGCCTGCCTTCGTCGGGAATCCAGACTCCCAATACACCTAGGTAGTTTAAAATATCGTAGGAATTTAAACTATATTGCAGAACGGCATGGCCATAACCTCAGGGAATTAAATCTTGTTTGTTGGGATGAAGTTGGAATAACGTTACGTAAAGGCAAATTGTAGCCGCACTAAAAATATTTTACGCTGAAAAATGCTAGACTTTTATGCTTTGTTGGCCGTAACTAACAGAATAATGTCTTCTCTGGGAAATAAAATGTTTAACTAATACTTTTATCTTTTATGTGGTGAGGTGGTCACTATGTTTTCCTTATAGTTTTAAGAATAAACAAAATGAAATTATTAAATGAGAGGATAAATTTGAAAACAGCCAATAATCTTAATTCACGAAATTCTGTGTCACTCTATATTTTACCAAATAGTTTATCACATGAAAAAATAAGGAGTAAAGAAAGTTTATTTATATTTTCCACGAACTGCAAGTTGTATTCAGTAATCAATTAGCAGTGAAAACTCGAGGAAGCAGTCGTGCTTCTTGACTTTGCAGATAAAATCGTTGTCTTCGTATTATTTCAATTAATTACGAGGAAAACTGACCTAAGTTGGGCTTTGCTCAACTTCTTTGGAATTTTATAAAGCATACTAATGTAATGGATGCTTTGCTTGCGAACTGGCGCTTCGTTTATTAATATCTGTTTGGTTCGCAGTCCCGCAGTGACCTATCTGTCATGTTAATATCAGCCATTTGATCCTCAATGAAAGCCGTATCGTGTAATTAGTGCGATCGGATATGCAGTAACTATATTAGTGAGAATAATACACAGAGTAGCATTCCGATTAATATGGTAGTGGTTAACTATAGTGTTCAGTTCTCTACCTACTCCGTAAACCTCTTCGTTATACAAGGATGTTGTACGTTGTATTTACTATCTGTTAGGTACTTTAATCTCTCTCACCTGAGTTCCCGGTTTCTCCGCTTTTTACTATTTCTTCTCCAGAGACGACTGTCTCTGGAGGTCAACAGCTCAGGAAGAAACCGGGAACTCAAATGAGAGAGTTTAAAGTACCTAATAGATAGTAAATACTTGGTACAAGAGGTGAAGACTTATTATCAAATCTGACTAGATTTAATAATAATGTGACTAAATAACTAGACTAGTTTCACGCCGTACAATTTAGTCTTGATGTATTAGTAACATGAGAATTAGTAGCGTGGAATACAGAGGTGTGCCACGTGTCGCTTCCACTCTACGGATCGATACGGCTTGGTTGCATGCAAATTATACAACATATGAGCTTTGCGCTTCTCGTATTTCATGTGAATATACTTGAACCAGTCCTTCATCTTTAACGGAAGAGATATTTAAGATGCGGCGGTGGTCCATTTGTTAAGACAGTCCGCCTTTGATTAAATGGTCTCAGGTTCGATTCCTATTCGTGCCACATTAGTTTGTGTACCAGTCTGACTAATGTATAATACATGACTTATTATTAGCAGTTTTCGTAGTTTTTTTCCACCTCTTGTTTTCGGTAAAACATCATTAGGATGGTGCACACTTGTTGACAGTTTAGTTCACTATTGTGTATGCGACTACTTGCCATTGCCACTATTTGTGGGTAGGCAGTCGTAAAAGACTTGTCAACTGCCTTCATGCAGTTTGGGTAAAATCTGATACCAGTGTTAGCAATAACACACTCAACAGAAGAAATAATGGAACGTACTCGTAAAGCTTGGGTTGTGTTAGATAGCAGGCGCGAGAAATTTTGTCGCCTCGACTGATCGATACCGCTACAAACACACTGCACATAAATTATACAACAGGTGAAGATGCTCCTAGTTGTCGGAGTACAGTGCCTGACTTTGGTGACGAAACACGTTTATCCCACAAATTCGACTTATTAAGTTAGATGATTTTTTAGACAGTTTAACACTGTCGAGTTCTTATTAAGATCTATACTATTAGTAGTACCTACTTACATTGTGTTACAGTCTACAAGTTATTCTCAGCTCAGCAAACTAACATCGAACTAAGAAATGATAAATCATATCAAAGTTTAACAGAAGTCAGTTGATACTAGGCTATCATAAGCCGTAATATCTACAAAGCCAAAATTACTTTATTCAAGGAGCACCCACGTGATTAACGGCGCTTCTCCAAACAACTCGAAAGAAGAATATGTCAGATAAGTACTTCAGGTTCTCAAACTTTTCGTATTTTGTTCAAACCACGATCAGAACATTTTCCCTTGACTGCCCCTAGGCGTTTTTGCTCTATTGGTTTTATAAAACAATCTGTTCTGACATCTGTTTTATGTAAGAAAGAATGGATTCTTTTCATCAGCGAAAGAATCCAAATTTCTGCAATTGTAATATAAAACCTACTCTAATGCAGCAGTTGAGTTTTGAGCACCGTGCATTATTCTTGAAGGGTAGAAAAATAAAGAAGTGCTATTATAAATGAAATGTTAAAGACAACTGTGAGACAAAGAAGTGAAATATCACGCACGTCGATATTGCTACTTCCTGAATAAACAATAGAATCGTAAAGGTATAAGTAGGCAGTTATCCGACTGCGGGTAGATTCACATTCATTCTGCATTCGGCCGGTGCGCGAGCGGGGAAGTTTCTGTTTTTATTGACCGCTCACAGCGGGCGGACGTGAATATGATTGTTAAAAATTGCAACTCCGCTTTGCATAGTTAAATGATATGTAGTGCTTCGGTTCGGTTGACTATTTTCAATCTGTCCTTTAATTCAAACATCTTTGTGACCTCCTCCTTCGATACCACCATACCATCAATGCTCAATACTGCTTCATATTTATTTTTGTATCAATACACACATTGAAAACATATATCCATTTATTCATCCATACCGCTCTTGCCCCAGGGGTGTTACTTATTATTAATTTTATTTGCGGGTGGGCTATGCCGTGTCGAACGAGCGTGTTAAGTGAATATTTTATGTGTTCCGGCGCCGCGGCCGTCGTAAACGTTTGTTTTGACCCCGTTGCTTGATAATCTCATTAAGCTATCCCTTTTGTTCAGACAACAAGGGCTTTAGACGATTTTGTCGTTCCAAACAAAACTACAAAAATAATAAAATTTCAGCTTACCTTCGTGTCTGACAGATGGGGTCGCAAGTGAATCGTCGAATAAACAGATTCCCTCTGCTAACTGGCATTTTTTGACTAACAATGCAAAAATAATCAGATCAGGCAACATGCTTGTCTGTTTGTCAGTGCGACATTTTCTATCGAGAATTCCAGACGATGATGATTTTTTATATAGCTAAGCTATTGTAGTTGTTAGGGATATCTCGGTAATAGGCAACGTCGTTTTGCAATACGCTTTATAAAATTTAAAATATGAACTGACATTTTCCAGGTGTATACCTTGACTGCTAAGCAGAGAGGAAACAAAAGCTTCCGTAAGTGATTTACTGAAAATGAAAACACAGAACAAGACCTTAAGCCGAACTAGGATTGTCGTTTTCCAGACCACTTTTACAACAGATATTTACAGCAGTTAAAACCCTTGATACAAACTATAGGGACTACAGATGCGACATGAATTTGTCTTATTGCGCGGGTCGTAAGATGTATACAGAAATTTCAGATAGAAGGATTGCAGTTGCTTTTGTTTGAGGACATTTTGTCAACTATCTTGAAGTCATTATCTGCCACAAGATCTCTGGTGGACATTCCACATAGTTCCTGTTATGCCGGCTTTACACTATCGTCGAACTCAGACGAGATGTAAAGGCACGAACATTGCGTAGTTTGTACGAGAGCTTTTATTTTCCGTAAGGAAAAACCAGTAACGTACGTCGAAACCGCACAATTTGGCGAACTGTTTGCCTATATTGTGGCATTAGAAAGTGGTCTGTGTCCAATTTTCATGATATTGTAGTGATCTCTATACAAAAAGTATTCTTCTGTACTATATGTAAGTCATCCCTTTTGAAAGTGATTGCTCGTGGCTCAGGAGCGGTGGGCGGCAAGTAATCTTCATAGTCTAGCCGGTTGGCTCCACCGCGTCTTAACTTGAAGATGGGAGCAAATGTAGTGGTCTTTATGGTATTAGGTACTAGGCCTACTTTTTGATGATATATTTCACCGATATTTTTTGATGATATCATTCACCGATACTAAAATGTTTTTTTTAACTGTATTGGAAAATTATCTGGGGGTTCTTAGTTTTCACAGTTACTTAGGGTTGAACATTATTGGAGAAGATATATTTTAATCGAGTCTCGTCGTGGTCCCGTTTTTCTTAATTTGAAGAAGGAACATAGACATAGAAATGTCAACACAGTCTGATCATTTTCCACGACACATTACAAAATCAGTGACGGAATTAATGAAACTTCGAAGAAAAGTTTTAGTTTACTGTTGTTGGCGCATAACTATAGATTTTACTTAGCTAGAAGAGAAAGAGTGACAGATTCGTCTATCTCGTGTTTGTCTCCATAAATCTGGCCGCGTTCCCGACTGTTATTTTTACAAGCAATACATTTTCGGAGTTGTTTTATTTCGCCTGCGGTTCTTCAAGTTGTTGCGGCCTTTGATCCGAATACTTGGCTGTGGAAAACAAGCTTTTATATTCAACCAGCAATGTTTTAATGCCCGAAGTCTTATTTGCTTTGGGTTTTTGAGTTTTTCAATATTTTTAACTTTATTTGGTTCAAACATGAATTTTTGGCATTATTTTGTTTATTTTTGTTAATTAAGCTGTGTGTAATAAAACGGAGGAAATCAGCGTGAATTATTCTGTTTCTCTTTAACTGAATTGTATCTACATTTCCTTACCAATATGTAACTCCATTAAATTTAAATATGTATATTCTCAAGTAGGCAATGTTGTCGCAAAGAGATACAAATTATATTAACACAGAAGTTGTATAGTTGATTGGTCATTACGTAGGCTGCCGGCGTTAATTTGCTTAGTTTTTAGGTCAGTTAGTGGCCTCAATTTGGCCGGAGCCGATACCTTCAGCACAGGCAATCGAAATAGAAGCTAAGCTTCATAATTTTGTTAACAATTCTTTTATAAGAAACAACATTGAAAAAATACTGTGATATTGACAATGTTTTCAAAGATATGACAAAAATAAAATCACACATTTTTGAACGCTAAATAATACTCTTACGTGACGTTACGATCTGGGTTGTCAGGTATTTGTAAAATAATTACAGTAGTTTTAATCATTCCTTTATTATAATATTTAACTTACAATGCAATGTACCATTGCTCAAGAGCCCACTAACATAACTTATAGAAAATATTTTTTTTCTTACTAATGCACGCTTTTAGCTTATTTTTGTGATATGACTGTACGTATCGTGTCTGCTTCTAGATGAGATGTGACAGTGGTTTGACAGATGTCAACGCGTTCAATTCGATTGGTTGTTGAGGTCTCGCTTTGAAAGATTTCGATCTAGAAATAATGAAATTTCCTCTATATCTATACGACTTGCTTCCCCCTTATGTCCTAAGACCTGTAAATATGCAATTTCTATTAACATTAGTTTTCTCCCCATTTATAATTTTATTGGCAAAATTTATACAAAATAATAATATCTACTTATAATTTTTATTTACTCTTCCCTATATCCGTATGTATGTAAGTATAATATATTTATATACTCTTATATTTTAGTTTACACACTGAACCGTGTTTCATATATCATTATAACAAATTATATTCCGTGTCAATCTCAACCTCGACGTTGGCAAAATCATCGTTTTGACAAACGATGGAGCCATGAAATTAAAAAAATAAAAATCATGTGTCAAGTCAATCAAATGAAAGACTAAAATAGCTTCACCTTTATTAGTTGTATCTTAGTTTTATTTTATTTAGTTACAGTCAACATCATTAATTCAACGAATTGAAGAGTCGGCGAAGGCCTTACGGAATGAGTAATCAACATATTTATAAGCAAATATTTGTTTATCGGGAGAGGTTTGTTTTAGCTCGGTATCGGGCAATTTCCCGGACCTTATGAAAGGAAAGTAAATATTTTTTCGAAGTAGTTAGATGTTGATGTATTGAAGCTTCAAACGCGGTATTATACATTTGGCTCAATATTAGTTATAGTATTTGTGCATTTGAGGGCAGATACATGTGTTAATGAAGTGGTGGGTTAGTTTTATCAGCCCCCAACTGCTTATTTGGACATAGTTTGATCTCTATCAATTAGATGTGCGGGTTGGTTGACCTTAGCCTACTTGAAAAATAAGGAAGTTGAGCCCACGTGTTTGCTGTCAATTATTGTAAGTCAGATTCCGAGTACAATATAAATATATTTCTATTTTCATCTCCGATCTGTGTGGATGTCATTACTGTCCACTTGAGCTGAGTGTTATTATCTTCAGTTACGTGTCAAGCGCATCTCGTTTGGAGAATATGACACGTTATAAAAACAGTAGAGTTTTTATGAAAATGTTTAGATTTTTCAGATTTGTTATTTATGGATATGATTTGGGTGGCTGATCGTATCGTCTGTCTTATCACTTTTTCTAGATTCTCATGCATGTTATGCACACTAAGTTGTAGTATTTTTTATTTGTTTAGTTCATCATCTTTTGGTTGATCATTTAAAAGCGTTCGTTGAAAACTAATTCGTTATCAATACTAATGATGTATAGTGCTCGTAAAATGTAGTGTCAGCAACATGTGGACGGGTGCTGTAGTCGATATCCAGTTAATTGAAGGACGCCCGAGTGCCTGCTCCGAGCGAGAGCTGGTGATGAGGCTCTTAGCTCGACGAGATGAAATATATATCCGGTAATCCTATGACTGTAGTTATTACGTCGGGATCAATCAGTTTTGATAATAACCTTTTTTGATGCAAGCTTTTATTATCTTGGGGGTACTATTAGGTAGGACCGTAGGACAACTGGATACAGACTAACACACTAACAAGGCAAGTTAAACAAAACCTTGTAATTATGATGCCGTATAAAATGAATTGGATCAGAAATGATAATGGACGTGTATATGGTAAGCTTTCTTCATATTTTCTATGGATAAACACGCAAAATGAGATTGCCCCTAGCCTATGTACACGAACGTATGCTCAATTTGTGTAATATTAAAAATGGTTATGATCACATTGTTTTGTTTCAGCTGCTGATACGTATGATTGAAGTAAAAACAAAAATGAACTAGTTACATTATATCCGTGATTTCATTTGTGTACACAGAGGTAGACTGGACCACATAAATATACCTAATATTATAATAATCTTACATTCGCTTGAAAATCACAAACTTTGTCCAATCAATCAAGACTTTTCGACAATATTTGAAATATGCAAAAATTAATTAGTTTTGTGTCCTTAAGTGAGGAACATACTAGGCGCAACTTTAAGTTTTGTATCAGTGAACGATTGTATAGGTTTTTGTGCTTTCGATCGCTCGCACATTTCAATCGACATCGATATAGGTACAAATGTTTCATTCCCTTTTGTAGTTATTTTCGTTTGGCAAGGGCAACGGAAAACTACGACACGTTTTTAGAAGATATTAATGTCATGTTGCATTCTTGTCATAGAATTAACCATGTCTTCCAAGATTCTACAAATACATTTGAATTTCTAATGACATTGCCATTTTCTGTAGTTTTAATATACTGAATGTATTGACATAAATATGTACTTATTTTTTGCACAATATAGTTATTACAAACAATTAACATGCTTGGCGGCGGAGTAATGATCTAACTACAAACTACTACATCTACGAAATGACACTAAGTTACACTACACTGACACCTGTAAAAGTAATTTGTAGAAATAACTGCCATACCACAGCGCGTTCTAGCAATAAATTGGTAGCATAAATTGTTGTGAATAAAAGACATGCTAGACCAAGACTGATTTTATTCTCTTACCCGCACATAACAATATGAAACTGACAGGCAAATATCACATCATCTTCCCCCAACAAACAATACGACATAATATCTAATTTAAAATGGAATATAAACTAAAACAAAGCTATTAGAGTTTAGTTATAGATCTACAGTTACCATGCAAGAAGTTTCAATACTTATTATACGCTTAAATCTTTAAATGTTTTCAATACTATGTATTTTATAAAGTATATTAAAATACTACTTAACTAGTACTAAAATTACAATGAGAATGTTATAATGAACTCGCACATACGAGTAGTACATTGTAGGTATTAAAGAAGAAAATAAAGAAGAAAAGAAAAAAAAAAACTTATAGATACAAATTATAGCTTATTACACACGTTGTTTACTGTAAACTATAGAATATATAATAATGCGTAATCATAGAAAAGTTTACAAAACATTTGACCAACGACATAAAGTAGGTACTTTATGACATACTCATTTAGATTATGTAAGCATACTCTAAATAATTAAAAACTTACGAATCTAAGGTAGGTACCTAGTTATTTATTAGAATGAAGTTTGGCTATATTAATACGGGCCGTTTCAGCCGCCAGTCTACGCGCGCGCTCCGGGCGGTTGTTATTAGGCGTGACGTCATCAGAAACTCGTGACCCGTCCTCGCTGGTGAATGCAAACGTTTCGTCCGAGTTGTTATAACTTTCTGCGCTAGACCACTCTTCTTCGTCACCACGCGTCTGTTCATCTGTTACTGATTGAGATTTAGGTGTCGGCGTCTCGTCGGAAGATTGTACATTAATCAAATGCCGTCTGTTTCGTCTGTAACGTTTTCCCGCGGAATCCACGACAAAATAAGATCGTGGTTGTTGAGTCCGCGCTTGCACTCGGGCGTGCCTCCTGCCCCCGGCGTCCACCATGACCACGTGATCGCCCGCCTGCAGCTGAGGCAGCGCACGTGCGTGCTTATCATAATATTGTTTATTAATTACTTGTTTACGTTTTATCATTTCGTAATCCTCGGCATTGTCACGATGTGGGTGAAGTTTGCTCTCATGGGATGGGAGCCTCGTATTAAGCCTGCGCCCCATGAGTAGGCATTGTTCTTAAATTTAACAACCCTAAGTAAAAATCGGACCCGGAACATAAGGATTTCCTTAGAATGTTCTTAACAATATGAACACTTTTTTCACTTCGTCCATTAGATTGCGGATAGTACGGAGAAGTTGTAATGTGCTTAAAACTCCATTGTTTACTAAATAATTTAAACTCCTTCGAAACATAGGCGGGTCCGTTGTCAGTGATCAATTCCTGCGGAATACCATGTCTTGCAAATTGATCCTTCATTGCCGTAATTACTGACTTACTAGTAATGCTGGATAGGGGGCTAACTTCAATAAAATTTGAGAAATAGTCGACTAAAATTAAAAAATGTTTATTACTATACTGAAATATATCAGAGCCTACCTTAGCCCACGGGAGGCATGGAATAGTATGAGGCATGAGCGGTTCACGTGTGGGCCGCGCAGCACGCTCCGCACAGACGGCGCACCGGCGTACGGCCCGCTCCACGTCGCGCGACATCCCAGGCCAAAACATTACATCACGTGCATGCCGTTTGCATCTATCTATGCCCATATGCCCGTCATGAACCCGATTTATCATTTCAAACCTCAACTCCTGAGGGATATAAACTAAATTATCTTTAAATATTACGCCATTCACATATTCAAATTTTTCCTTGTATGACCATTGTTCCTTTAATCTTTTGTCTACATCGTGTTTATTATTGGGCCACCCGTGTTTTATGTATTTTATAATTAACTGACATTCTTCGTCATTGACTGTATGCTCTTTTATTAAATTAATTTTACTATCACTAAATCTGACATTTTCTATCAAGAAGCAAGATTGTTCAGCAATTTCATTACTTACTTTTTCTTGTAATAAATCTGGCAAAGGCGCTCTGGATAATGTATCTGCCACAAACATATATTTTCCGGGTTTGTATGCAACTTTAAAATCATACCCTTGTATACGAAGCATCATTCGCTGCAATCTGGCCGGAACTGAATCCAAAGGCTTTTGGAACAACCCTTCCAGCGGTTTGTGGTCAGTCTCCACTGTCACATCCTTTCGACCATAAACATACTGGTGAAACCTTTCAAGAGCGAACACGATGGCCAGCAGCTCCTTCTCAATTTGAGCATACCTACATTGTGTGTCGGTGAGAGTGGAGGACGCGTACTCGACGGGCCGCCCGCCCTGTAGCAGGACGGCGCCGAGCGCGCGAGAGCTCGCGTCCACCGACACCAGCACAGGCTCGCGCGCCGAGTACAACGCTATTACAGGCGCGACGCACACTGAACGCTTCAAACGCCTAACACTCTCTTCGTGTACTTCATCCCAATTCCATACTGAATCTTTCTTTAAAAGAATACGTAATGGGGCTGCTATTTCTGAATATTGAGGTACAAATTTAGATAAATAATTTATCATACCTAGAAAACGCTCTAATGAAGGCCTATCGTGAGGATTTGGCATATTATTGATTGCCTTAAGTTTGCTCTCATCTATTTGCATTCCTTCTGCACTAAAGGTGTGCCCAAGATAGCTCACCTTTTGAACACCAAACTCACATTTTTCTTTATTGAATTTAATACCAGCTTTGCGTGACCTATCAAGTAGAAGTTTTAACCTTTCATTATGCTCAGATATAGAAGTTCCCCAGACTATAATATCATCTATAAAAGACTCTACGCCTTCCAGACCTTCTAATACTTGACGAATTCTCTCGTGGAAAACTTCAGACGCGCAATTGACGCCGTAGGGTAGGCGCAAAAATTGGTACCTACCAAAAGGTGTCCCAAACGTACATAAGTCTGCACTATCATCATCTAATTGTACCATCCAAAATCCAGATCGTGCATCTAATTTACTGAAGTACCTAGCTCCTTCTAGCTTAGTAGCTATGTCCGTGAGCGTCGGCAACGGGTAGTGTGCACGGCGCACAACTTTGTTCAACGGTCGCGGGTCGAGGCACACGCGTATACTGCCGTCCTTCTTAGCCGCCACTACGATTGCATTCACCCATGGAGTCGGGTGTGTCACTCTCCTGATAACCCCCATATTTTCCATACGTTCTAATTCAATGCGTAACTTGTCTCGTACGCCTACAGGTATTTTTCTAACAGGACAGATTGACGGTTGCGCGCCCGATACAGTTATTATTTTATATTTACCAGGAAGTTTGCCTAACCCTTTAAACAAATCATCATATTCATCAAAATTTATTGAAAATATACGTTTTATCAGGCCTAATTCCTCACATGAAAATTTTCCAAGTACACTTTGACAGTTATGTTCCGATATAATAAAACGTAGGTTATATATTTTATTTTTATACATCCAGTTAATACGACATGAACCTATGATTGGAATTAAGTTGCCACAAAATGACAAAGCTCTAGTATTATCTGAAATTAAATTTGACATATTAAAACCTAATTTACAATATGTTTTAACAGACATAACATTTAAATCGGAACCTGTGTCTAGCTTAAATTTTTCCTTTACATCACTATTAGTTAAGTATAAAGTTTCATACCATTTGTTGCAGTCCATACCGATACTATCAACTGTAGACACGAAGTATAAATCTTGACTCTCAGTCGTTCCTTCTTCCTCTATTTGGTCTACTCGATTCCTCAATTTTGGACACGCATTTTTAAAATGTCCTTTTTCACTGCACCAAAAACATTGAGCACTTTTAGCTGGACAACGAAGACCACCGTCACACTGAACTTTTAAACACGCTGAACACGCACTTCTAACCATAATACGTGATGATGACGCCGCTGTGGCCGCCCCCGAGCGGCCGGCCGACCCGCCGCCGCCGAGTTGCTGCAGGCCGCCGCGCGACCGCGGCCGGCCCCAGCGGCCGCCGCGCGCAGCGCGCCATCTCGCTCCTGCGCCGCCGTATACCATGTCCACGGCTACCGACAACGCGCCACTATCGCCTGTGTCGGCCTTGGTCTCTTCTATCTGCCTTTTCTCTTCTGTAGACATCTCGTTAGCTTGACATATTTTAACAGCTCGAGCGAGGGTGAGATCGTCAGCTCTAAGTAACCTGTCACGTAGTTTCCCATCTGTTACTCCGCAAACTATACGATCTCGTATGAGGCCCTCCTCGAGGTGTTCAAATTGACAGTGTTGAGTTAAAAGTTTTAAAGCAGTGACGTACTCATCTATGGACTCCCCGCTTTCCTGATTTCTCGTGAAAAATTTAAAGCGGGCCATTGTAGTATTTTGTTTCGTCCCAAAATGCTCGTTAAATTTATTCACCAGCTTCTCAAGGTCTTCGCGATCAGTCTCTTTATCAAATTTAAATGTTGTATAAACGTCATAACCTTCCGATCCGATCAAATTTATGAGCAAGCTAGCTTGTACATCACTGTTTTCCTTGTGAACTCCCGATGCTTTTAGGAACACCAAAAACTGTTTGTGCCATTTCCGCCACGCGTCCGCGCGGTTCGCTGGCCCACCTTCTAAGCATAATTCCGATGGCGGCCTCGCGTGTTCCATATTTATCTTGCAAATCTGTCACTAAAAAACACTACAAATACACGAAATCCCAAACTATTGAGAGTTATTATCTAATTATTTTGCACAACCGCTGTCACCATGTTGTGAATAAAAGACATGCTAGACCAAGACTGATTTTATTCTCTTACCCGCACATAACAATATGAAACTGACAGGCAAATATCACATCATAAATTATATTACTTTTTATTTAATATTGTACATTACACAATAAATAAATCAACAATCCTCGTGGAGACAACCCTAAATTGAGTGGGTTATGGAAAAGAGGGAAAAATGTTGGAAAATTATTTAAGTACGAATCGAGGCTGGAGCGCAGTCTTTTGTTGACAAATAAATAGGAACCGCTTTTCCGAATTACCGTTCCCGTGTGTCTGTTTTCGTTTGACGCGGTTTGTGGTTACTAGCGGGCCTGCTTTTACATAAATTATAGATTGAATGAAATGACTTCCCTTACGAGACTCAAATGTGAGTGACAAAATATTCCTTTGTAGACAAAATTGAAAAAAATGTGTTTAACTATGTTCCTCTGCTAAAACTGAAAGAATAAGTCTACGTAACTAAAGTTTATTAATTATGGGAAAATACTAAAAAAAATGGAAACGCTTAGTACAATGATCAAATTGAAAAAAAATGGGCCGGTCATTTCAAAAGAAATGCGTAAGTATTTTTTTAGTATCTCTTCACGCTTTATCTACTTGAAATGTATAATTCTTGCATACATGTAGTTTGAAGTACAGAGAATATAAGGTAATTTTTATCCCGGAAAAATAAATATTTCCGTGGGAAATTTACGCAGGCGAAGCCGCGGGCAAAGTCTACTTTATATTATAATATTAACTAACAGAAGTATATCTGTACTCTGAATGTTTTGTATGGACTTCATTGATTATCCGCTTGTTGCAACAGAGGCGGACTGAATTGCGTTTAGTTTGCGGTTTCCTGCACTGTATTAACCTGTAACGTTTCCGAATTTCATTTCATTTGCAATCTGGAATCCGAACGTTTGAGTACTTTAGACACATCGTGATGATAAGTGTATCTCAACATCGATATAAGAAAGTACCTATGCATCTGAAAAATGGGTTCCTTTAAAAACCATGAATGGTTTCTTTAAGAAATACAAGCACTTTCCCACTTCCTGTACCATACAGGACTTCAACGAAGCTACCGACAAAATGATAAAAATGGCACATACTCGTACTGGTGTCACATCATATAAAAAGCCATTGTAGCGACTCGAAAAGAAGAAGCATAGCTACTTCCTGGTAGCATTATATTTACTTGGCTTTAATAATATGTTTGGGTTGGGCTGTTAGTCAAGTCGCCCTGGAGTAAATAGCCTGATGGATGTGGCGATTACAGCGATGACTTTGCATCGAATTTGGATTAATAAATGAATTTGTATACGATGTATAAAAATGCCAAGATCAGAGTAAAACTAAGCTAACGAATACTAGAATAGCATCAATCACAAGGCAGCAACAAAACACCCATAAACTCTAAACAGTCTGCGAGATTACGTCGGTCCCTGTTATTATAGCAACGACATGCAATTTACCCCGACTCTCTTGCTAAGGAAACTTCGCATTTATTCTGGATGTACTAAAAGAATCAACGTTACAGAGAAATTGTTTATTTTGCATTTTTAGATTGTGTTGTGTCATTTATTATTTTAATACAATTACAAAACATAATATTTATATTATACAAAAAAGATGGTATTACGTTTTAGATTTTTCTACAGACGCTCATTATTTGGGGCATATTTCACCCTTTGCTGATGAAGTATGTAATAATAGCCTATATGTATGTAAAATTTCGAACAAATAGCGTTAAGATTGTGATTCCCCCAATTGTTGGGTGGTGCCTAGTGGCCAATCACTGCAGGCAGATTTATCTAATACAGATTTATTTAATGCTCTAGCATTTAGTTTATCTGTCAAATTATAATATGATGTTTTATCAGAAAGTGGTGAAACAGGCCCTAAGTCTCATTATTTCTTAAAGAAAAATCTTTAATCTAGTATTTATTTTATGAAAAAACACACACTTCATAATTCTCCATACAATATTTTTTGCATTTTAATATTGTTTGTTTTCACTCGTGTGAAGTCAGCCGTCTGTTTACATTCAAAACAATTCAAACTAATTGATTTACATGTGTAACGCTGTGTTGACTCTTCGGATCCACCATTTATATATTGTTATGTTTGAATTGCTCATAGTGTTGATACAATGTTCCCGTTAACTTAACCCTTACAATCGACGAAACTAAATAAAAATATAGATTTAACCATTAAAGCTGATCATGTACACGCTTAATGTTAAATTTCGTTTTTCAAATCACTACAAGTGTAAGACAAAGTCACCCTCCGCTCCAGTCTGTCTGTTTCTAAGCTTTCTTCTTTTAAACCACGCAACGTATTTTGATGCAGTTTCGACAGTTATTTAGACTATTTATTACTTTTTGTTTATACATATATACATAAATGATCCCGTGCGAAGCCGGGTTTAGGTTTCTAGTAACTTATAAATTTAAATCTAATTTACTCTCTTCTCACTTTCTCTAAGTAGGAAATACATACCTATAATATATATTCGATATACTTATAACTTTTTTGCACACACTGTACATAGCGAATGCTGCGTGAATGATTTTTATGCTAAAAGTAGCGTGTATCAGACTTTTGATTCCGGAATATATAAGTGCTACTAGTAAATGTTATGTAAGGTAACACAGTAATATTCCCCTGGCCGTGTTGTCGTAAATACGGCAGTAATTCGCCAATATCGCGGTCCACCGCGGTTCATATTTTATGAGCGGTTACCCTCATGACGGCATATCTATGCCAATCCGCCAGCGCCGCTTAAATAACCCGTAACGATTCGGTAATACATCACAATTTATGTTGATGGTAACAGTTTTAGTAGAAATCAAGAAGAAATTATTTTATGTGTACAAAATTGACGATAATTATAATAAATATATAATAGAAATTTCCAATTTCATAGCAATAATGTTTCAAGTATGTGAGAACTAATGTGTGATTCAAAAAATCCAACACAGCAAGAAGATACGAAGTAGTTAGCTGTGTCGTTATATACAGAACATAAAATCCGCCCGGAATATGAAATAATTTGAACATTTTGCCTGATGAATAAAAGTGAGCTCATTTAAATACTCGAGCTAATAGGAAGTCATTGTGTCTCGCCGCGGCTCTCCTTACATCGGATGAAATAATTCTGCGCTGGATGAATGAGCTCTAATTGGAGGCTCGCGATTTCCTGCCCAAAGACAAACGACCAAATTATTTCTAAGGGAATAAATAATCTGCTCATTTTAATATCAGTATGAAAGCCTAATTTCAAGACATTTTACGTTTGAGTTAATCCGAAGCATTTCGCATTGTTTTGTCACGATGAATTTTTAACGGATTAAGCCAGTTATCGGTCCCTGACGACGGGTCAGGGACCGATAACTGGCTACCATATAATAATTGTCATGCATTGTGTCTCAAATATTCCTTATTAAGGAATTAAACTGAAACACAACGTGTTGTAAGGTTAATAATAAATCAGTTTCAAGTATTTGAACTTGAACTACAATTTATCTCTCTTTTGTTTCATTTGCGGCTGTGACGCCTCAAATCCACGGGTCTGCTTGCAAAATAAACTAAATTTTATGATTTCAATTATTTTCCTATGATACATTTTAACCATCGAAGTATTTCAATATATAATCTGAATAATATTCAAAATCAAATTCATGCAAATATTAATTGCGGAATAGTCAATGGCAATTTGTGTCCTAAAATAACATGGATGAAATTAACGTCGGGTATTAAACGCTTAATTTGCATAATATCCCGAGCTCGATCGATGCTGGCCAGCAGAATGTCTGTGTGTATTGATTTCAACAGATTTCGTATCACAGATTTTTTGATGGCTTACTCGTGTCACAGTGCTGGGCGAAGGCCTCCTATTCTGTCTGGTTCTTTTGAAGTGTAATACTAATGAAATTAAATGAAAGATTAATCAGTGAATTGTCCGATTCCAAAACTGGATTTTTATTCATTGAAATGTGCCTTGATTTCTGTTTCCAATCTACTTTGTGATTTAGGCGCTCCCATTGTATCTCTGTAATGACGCAAGAAACGAGGGTGTTTCCCTTAAACTCTTATTTTAAAGCCTGCCTGCTGTTCATCTTTTGTGTGAATTTTTTATCCCCTAGTGTTTTTAGCTTGGGGAAATATATTGCTTTTGTGTGGAAATGATTACGGGGAACTTTTGAAATATATTTTTTTAAAGTAAAGTAAAATTAAAAAGTATTTATTTCGTCTCTTTAGGCACAAATAATAAAAAAAACATTGGTCTTCGTCACGCCAAGCTCTCACAAAATGGTTGAAATAGAGAAAACATACATTTCATAATATGTAGAACAAATTTTCATTAACTCTATAGAAAGATTACAGTTTTAAAAGTATTAGGTATTAGTAAAAATTTACGTGACGTGTAACGTGTAATTTGGGGTGGGAGTTAAAAATTAGTAAAGTTTGCAATATAAAATATTTTAGTTTATAATAATATAAAATATTTCATGTGAATATATAGATACCAACCAACATAAATAAATAGTAGTTTACTCAAGAAGACAAAAATACAACAACAAGTCAAATACGTGGATGTAGATTTTCAGTCTCGTCCTAATTAAGTGAAAACTAATAGTTAAGGATGGATTTTTTCCAAGAGTAGGTAGAAAGTGTTATCAAAGTTAATTTTGAGTGAGCATTGTTGTATAAAAAGGGTCCGGTAAAACAAGTAAATCTATGTGCGAACTTAGTGCAGAAGATAGAGGAGGTAGCTACAAGACGATTGCGTCGATTCGGGTCATAGCGAATGCTGCCGTGCTGTTGAGTAGGATGTATAACTGTCGGACAGTTAATACTTCACAATATTGGTATAGTTGGAATATAGGATATGAAAATGGTTTGGAGGTACAGACCTTGAGAAGAGCTCGTTGAGCTCTTTCAAGTTTAATTAATATAGTCTTGCAGGCATTATGTTTGTTGCAAACGAAATTAAGTGCTGACTATTAACGATGGACTTTCGTGAGTGCGCTATCTGAGGCAAATTACCAATTACTCGGATTGCCTTATGTATAGCCAGGTAGATAAACCTTACAACTTACATTTAGTCGGATGGTCGACTAGTCTTATTTGCGCCTGATTGTATAACAGTTCTCAATCGAGTATCACCAGGCAAGCCCATGCTTCAGAGCTATGTCATTATTAACATAGCAATCCGTCTCACCAGACATATTTTTTCACAGAGCGTGAAATTAAAGCTATTGGGATGAAAGCCAAGGCATCGTGGAGGAGTAGTCAACAAGATAATTTAAACTTGAAATGGGTTTTTTGGCACCAACGTCTGCCGACAGTTTATTTACTGTTTTGTTTAATGAGGTCTCTTTAATGGTCTTGTACATGTTTAAATAAAGTACATAATATAGCCTATCTATCAGTTACAGTAATCAGACTTGTGGTGTGTGGTTATCAGCGATTAGAGGTCGTCGAGTTTAATGGCTAAGAGATCTAACTATTCAGTCACCCGTCAAACAAAAAAAGGTAATCAAAATCATTCGTTTGAAACGACGACCCGGTATGATGCCGAGGGCTAAAAATTACTTTTCTGGACTACAAAGATTTGAATCTCTATTTGAAAAATTTGAATGGTTAAAGTAACCATAAAAAATATAGCTTTACAGAGAGCTCAGAACGTGCAACAACAAATTGCGTTTCTCATAAACTTTAAAAGCTTGTCAACTTCGTCTTTCAATCAATGTCGCTCCGTACGCCCCACTACGCCGTAGCAGTGCTTCAAAGCCTCGTAGACTGGGACCTTTTGCTTCGAGAAAGTTTATTATACTTAGTAAAATGCATTTGGTACTATGATTCAGTTATTGGTTTTTTACCTTCCTACAGATGACATCCGTGGTGATCCATTGAAATCAGTTTGCGATTCTGGGTAGAGGTAGGGTTGGACCTGAAATCATACCTAGCGCAACCAATTTTTTTATTTTTCATACTATTTTATATCTCAATTCTGAAATCTACCGGTGCCAAAGTGTCTTACTTACTCGTAAGTGGAATATTTCTTGCAATTTGAAAATTATTTTTGTGCTTTCTTTCGGTCCCCGGCTACTGACAAAACCCTTGAAAAGAACACGATAAAACCAACTTACGAAACAGAATCTTTATTATTTGTGCTTTAGTTTTATTTATTTAACCGATACCATTGACCTTTAGATTATATCAGGACCATCGGGTTGTGGTTATGGCGTTTCGTTCACGTGCCATTAGCTTGAATGTGGTTAGGGTTACTAAATGTATATAGATTTGTTCTGGAACTACATAATCTTAGTCCTAGAATATATAACTCAAGACTTTGGTAATCCTTATAATATTTAAACTTCAATGCACAAAATACATTTTGTATAAATACAACGCTCAACCTTTGGCTCATACAGATAATGCTAAGTGGGTGCAAAATATGTGCTTACAAAAACACTAAGATAAATACAAATATTACGTAATACATAGACTATCTACAATAAATATTTTGTTACTGTTACACGTATCAATTTTATCGTAATAATTACACACGTTTGTGACCATATCATTTGGTGAAAACTGTGTGAAGGTGTATTTAAGTAGCGCGCGAACACAGATGCAGCGCATGAATTTTACTAGACTTCCCCGCGACTGTTCAATGAAGTTTTCTATCGACCTCCGCAAGCCAAGCGTAAACAAAGTCGTAAAACTATATGAATATTTGCTCTGCACCTACCTGTGTATGGTGTTGTCAGAAATGGTTTCTTAAATTAATATCTCTAGTACTAGCCCTCTTATTCATAAAAGGTAAAGCATACTTTATAACACACCACATATATAACGTTATATGTCGGACTTGGTTTTATACTCGAAATCAATTGACAATTGCTTATTATAAAATCCTTGTTATAAAGAGTTTAGTTAGTAGTGTCAGTGTGGATCTAACTAAAACGATAAATATTAGTATTCGCTGAGCATAGCCGTTGGAATGTCTTTTATAAATTAAAAAAATAACACCCCGCACCGTTAACTTGCAACTTTGTGCTGACTTCAATTATTCCATGTTAATGACGAGGTGTTAAAAAGCAGTGAAAGCGGCAGTAAAAACAAAATAAACGTTTTTATATCGCGGATGTTTCTGGGGCGCACATTCAGCCCTCAGTACAAGCCTAGCAAACACAGTGCGAACACAAAACAATTACATTGCAGAAATGGAATTGTGTTTTTATTACTAGCGAACCTGCTTGGCTTCGCGCGAGGTCTATATACCTTCGGAAATAAATTATCTAAATAACGGTGAAAACTGCATCAAAATCTTACGTGGTATTTATCTTATATACGTTTAAAAGAAACTAGCTTAGAAACAGACAGTGGTGGGCGTCTTTAATTATACTATGTAGTGTTTATAAATTGATCTGAGTTCCTTTTAACCCAATTTTGCCTGATGAGTAAGAAGGATTTATCTGAACACGCAAACTCAAAATTGCCCAAACCAAGAGGGAAATGTTACCTTAAAAACAGACTCACGGGTAGAGATTTACATGTATAAGCGGTCCATCGGGGTATTACTTCTCTAGTTCGTGTTTACCAGAGATTGTAGTCTTTCAGGGAAGATTCAACGTAAGCATCCATTCTTCATCCTAGGTAGAATAGAATTTTCCAATCTCTCGTAAAAACAAAACTAAATTAGAACATAGTGTCATTTCTGGTCTCTCGTTGAGTCCGCGGTCCACACTCTTACAAACTTGGACAAAAGGCAGCGGCGGCGGGTCGAAGAACTCGGGGTAAGTAGGTAATACCAAGAATGCGGTTTGGTGGTGCTAATTTCAGATTCCATTACCATTAAAAAATAAGTGAATCCTTATTGTTCAGTCATAAATTACTACGATATACGCGCCCCACCTGATTTTGTTAATTTGTCTTCTTTCTAGTTGTATAAGTATGACGGCGTGATTAAATTCTATATAAGTGAAATTACCTACGTATAAATCGCTGAATTCTATACGACCACACCGCCTGAAAAGTTCGATAGTCACAATCACAAACTAACTAAACTATATACTAACTAAACTATGTATACTAATACAACATAAAATAACTGCTAAAAGGCAACATCAATAATGTTAGATATATAATTTATTTACAAGTAATTCTCACAAACCCTGATAGTATGTATAAAAATAACTTGTTTACTGTACTCTCGCCTCCCTTCAAAGGTTGGCTGGAAGAATTGACTATATCGATAAGTCCGCCTTAGCAAACATAGATGTGCAGTGCATCTATGTTTGCGCTCATCGATCGACCACATGCAGAGACACCGAGTGTCGGCTGTCGGTCAGACTTGTTTCAATTGCGGTTTTTACTACTGGTTGTCATCAGCTTGTCAGATGAACCTACAGAATTTGATAGTAAAGCAAATGGAAGTACAATCAATCCTCTGTATTTTTTGAAAATTTCAAATCATCTATCACGTATTTGAAAATTTGAGTTCAATCAGCGCCAAAATAGTGATTGTATATATGTCACTTCAGTGGCTTATTTCCTACATATTTGAAGGACTTTTATTCGTTATGTACAAGCAACCTGTTACTATTACAGATTTACTATTCTTGGCACTATCTACCCCGTGATCAGTACTTTCATAGATATTTAGATGTCTGTCAAGATTTCCCGAGGGGGATTTCTGTATCTGTTATAATGATGATAATAAGAATAAATGCCCGTTAAGTTGAAGTTTTTAAACGTTTAATTTAACAGACAATCCTGCTACTTGCGACGATATTGATTCACCACATTCAACATCTCATTTTTCTAGCTCTCAACCCTCAATGAAATCCACCTGTCCTATATATTCCAGTTAAAATGAACGGTTCCACATCCACGTACACGGAAATCTGCTTAAAATAGAATCCTGGAAACGAGTAGTGAAATATGTGTTCTGATTTGCGCTGCTACATTTTATTTGCCTGTCGTTTGCAGCGAAAAATGTGCTGCTTTATTTGGGAAATGTGCACTTTTCAATGGTGACGTAAGCGGGTCGAGTGGTGAGATTTTTGATCGGTTGCATAGCGGTGTGTGTTTCGTATTTGAACGCGTTTCAGTAACTATCGGTGAACAACAACACGTCTTCACGTCTCTGGACTGGCTTGGCCCGCTGATACAAATAGTTTAATTAAATAGTGTTTTTTAAAGAAAAGTTGGACGCTCTTCTTACTGTCTTTTTATTTTCGTAAATCGACATCAAAATATGTTGAATTTATGTTTATGTATCATCTAAATATGTAGTATATATTCATATTTATGTATTTAATTTTGTACTCGTACATAGCCTATTTAATGTAAAGTTTATTATATATTGTTACGTTTTTTCGCCGCACAATTTTTTCTGTTTGTCCTAATGGTTAGGGGAGAGAATGCTTTTAGTATTATGCTTGTATGTATTTGACATTTATTTTTGTATGTTTTTACTTGGAACATAAAGTGTAATATAAAGATGTAGTAGTACTAGAAATGGCAAAGTACACAAGACTAGCAGATTTTTGTTGTTTTATTTTCGATGATTTCTCTCTGTTTCAGCATGAAATAAAGCTGTTTACGACATGAGAATATTCGCTTCATCCGTATTTAATTAAAGCTTATGCGTGCGTCGCGTGATCCATTTATATATTAGGGGTATCTTCTGGTCGATTAGGTCAGTTATCGTCGGCCCGCCCAAGGCTCGCCCTGGGAGCAATGACCTGGCTGCCATCATCGGTATAAATACTTTTTAAGCCAAACAATTTTTGTATCTAGGGAAAAAAATATTTTTAAGATTTTGAGCCGAAATAGGTTATAAAATGCACCTAGACTTGAGGATCCATTATTGTTTCGTCTGTAAGACCATTTCTCCTAGAAATGCGTTGTGACATAAATATTACAATAAACATATTGTTATCGGAACTGAACTAACATGTTATTTCAACTCAGTAGGTACACGGTATGGAAAAATGGTTCTTATGTAACTTCCAATTATTGACCAGCATATAAACACATTGCAAGTTAAATAAAAACCTACCTTTTTTTCGTAACACCATTTGTATGGAACATGAAAGTGTAGAATAAAATGAACAAAAACTCGATAATGTTTATAGGAATGTGATGTGCGACTGTGAACACTCTGCATGTGACGTGGCAGGAACAAAAGCCGCGGATTATTTCATAAAGCCGCTCGGCTCCCGGCCGATCTATTTGCTTAAACCCTGAGAAAAATAATAACCTAGATTGGCAACACACACATGGCACAGTGCACATGGCTGAAAAAATGTCTATAGAAATAATTTTAAAGTTTGGATTTGGAGATTTCTTTTATATTTTAGTTTGTATAAGGCAAATATATAAAGTGCTTATAATTTGTTTTAATTTGCTTGAGTGTCAGGCGCTAATAAAATGCCATTTCAATACGATTTCGTCAAACTTTCTAGTATGATCATGATTAATTAGATAGTGAGAGAAGATTATTTTGTAGCATAGTAGACGGCGGCCAGATGGTAAGCAAACATCGCAGTCTATAAACACCAGTAACCCGATAAGAGTTATTAATGAGTTACCGAAGTTTTAAGAAAACGATTACTTTTTTCTTGAAAGCCCCAATGTCGAACCTACTCGGGAAAACAGCGTTTGGATTCTGTTTAGGAAACAGCAGGAAGACATCGAATCCACGCCATCGCCCAACAAAGCGACACGGCTTATTACATAAGCAGCATATTTGCAGAGTTGCCGCGGTATCGCTCGCGCCTCGTCGAGCAATTTCTATTGTCTCTGCCGGGGCAAGGGGTGATTGTTGGCAAAATCTGTATCAATTGTTCCTGAAGTTCCGATTTTCGGGCTTAGTTGGAATGCGAAAGTCTTTCAAATATAACGAACTAAAGCGTAACAGGCTCTACTTTTCGTTAGTTATGAATATTGTCAGTTGCCTTGGCTAGTTAGTTTGTCTGTTGTTAGAAATACACTATCGGATAAAAGTTCGACGATCGTGGCGTTTTCCGCGTACGTTATTGTTTTTTCCCTTGCGGTAATGATAGATCATGTACAAACTATGCAATGTACGCTGATTGCAATTTCTCATAAACATCCGCACAGCAATAAATTACCGCTTTTTCCGTGTAACGAGCGAATTCCGTACAAGTAGCGCGGGTCAAGTGTGCGGGCAATTACGGAACTCCGCAACTAGTGTGCGCCGCACTGGCGAGCGTGCGCGATCCTCTGAATTGTTTTTATTTATTTATTTATTTATTTATTTATTTATTTATTTATTTATTTATTTGTTTGTTTGTTTGTTTGTTTGTTTGTTTGTTTGTTTGTTTATTTATTTATTTATTTATTTATTTATTTATTTATTTATTTATTTATTTATTTATTTATTTATTTATTTTAGATAAGTTCCAACTCGAGTTTCCCTCTTCAGTTGTTGCAATCCCTTATCAAATGCCGACAGTTCGTAGAACTAACTTCATTCATCATGAATATTATTTTAATAGTTGTATTAGATTTTGTTGAATTTATCTCAAACCCTTGGGCTGCCATCGACATTATACTGGTTCGAAACTAGGTGAGTAGGATGAAAAAAATGATCTTTTTTCGAAACCAGTGTCAACCATAAAATTATAATTCTTAGTAGCACGGATCGCCTAATTCGTACCCGTGGTTTGCCAATAAGAACTAAAGCCGAAATAATATAATTGTTGAAACTATTAGATATTTTTTAGTTTGATAAATGTAAAATTGTTTTCCTTTTTTAGTTTCAGAGATAAAC
The DNA here is from genome assembly GCF_027563975.2 of Plodia interpunctella. Lineage (NCBI taxonomy): Eukaryota > Metazoa > Arthropoda > Insecta > Lepidoptera > Pyralidae > Plodia > Plodia interpunctella. The sequence goes on from NC_071313.1 coordinate 269,281, forward strand.
GTAAATATAAAGTTTACAGAAAATGAACAGCAAATGCGCGCAAATATTCTAAGGTTTAAAAAGTTTAAAGAATGACAGCGGTTAGTACATTCATCGAAGTCATCCTCTTTTAGTAAAACGAACATGACATCGCTGCTTCCGTAATTCGAACAAGACAGATAAAAATAAAACTACGATAGATGGCGCTCAGACCTCGCAATCCCACGGGACTCGGGCTGTCATCCGGGGCGTCCTAGGTGAGCGACAAACACGACAGTGTAGCGATCGCGATGCGTCAATATCTAACATATACTTTACGGTTACTGAACCCCGAAATGCTTTGAACCTAGGTTCAGCCAGCTAGACAAGCGGTGTAACGGACGCAGTTGGTTACCCACTTAGGGGTTTAGCCACAACATAAGTATACCATCGATTATCTCCTTTGGGCCTATATTGTCGCCGTAATCAATCCTACGCGCACTGCGTCACATCACCTAGTCGCTCACCTAGGTCGCCGCGAGGCGGGTTGAGCAGTAAAAACTGCGACTAAATAAATCTATTTACTACAACGAATACAAGGAAATTCTAGTAAGATAAAGTATACAGAGCGAAATTGCACCGACGATTTCGCATTGGTCGGGCTCGAGTTGCGACGTGAACATTTTCAATTTGATTTTTGTGTACTGTCTCTCGCTGTATTGTACAAAAACAATTTTGTGTTTTTTATCGTCTTGATCTGTTGAGTAAATTCGGTATTTATGAATATACAAACGAGTGGTTTTATAATAATGGACTAGTCATTAAAAATATTCAAGCAAATTGGGTTTCAATAAAAGATTTCCTTTTGCAGCATGGTTGAATGTTGTCGTGTTCAATGAACTCGTGTAAATGCCGAAAGCGAGATGGACAAAAATCTCGGAACAGAAAACGAATCTAGAAATGTTTTTCACAGATCGTGCATCAATACCGAACGCCTCTTTGAAGCTTTTAAAAGATGCAATTTTAAATAGAATTTCAAATATTACAAGTTAAAAATGTCGTAAGCTTTTTCTTTAGTTTTCCTTTTCAAATAGTTGTATGAGTTTTGTATTCGAGCTTAAAATATTGAGCTGACAACATTTTATGTCTAATGTAGATTTTACATGAAACCCAAGAATTTTGTTATAAGATGCCGTGCTTCGCGTCTACGAAACTACGTTATTCATTATGGCTACGACTAGACCAGTCAGCTACAGGATATCGTAGACGATAGCAGAATGTCGTAGCGATGCTACGGCGTAGCACTGTCGCTGGCGTTGTTGGCACAACGAATTCCCTACAATTAGCAAATACTATTAAAAACTAATATAGTACGAAATCACGTTTCTCCTGAATCTTTAAGTAACACTATCCACTCGTAGGTTAGATAGTTATCAATATAAAAGGCCCGCTTTCGAAGGCACACGTTACATTTTAATGGCGGCCTACTTCCGATGCCGGGTGTCGCCCGCGTTAACATTTCAAGAGCCCCTACAAGTCTCGAGGCTTTTTTATATTTATCAGGATGTCTAGTTGGAACGTTTATTTTATAGATATATCTAACACATTTTGTTTTATAAATCTCGATTCATGCTCTTTTAGCAAGACGATATCTTCACAAACATGGGATTGATAAAAAAAATAAAATTTTGACTTTTCCCTGGAATCGTTTAGGTTCAGAATATTCATATCCCAAAATGTTTCTAATGGGATTCGGAAGTTATACACATTTTGAACCTAAATACGCAAGGCGAATTTTAGCAATACGCTATATTTATAAGTTATAATTATAATTCGTGCTACACAGCTACGATACTCTGCTACGGGCTACGATACTCTGCTACGGGCTACGCTACTCTGCTACGGGCTACACTCTGGTACGTGATGTAGTACTATTGCTTGTATATTATTGTAAATGACAAATAGAGCTAGATTTTATTATAAATGAGCTAGCTGTAAATAAAAATGATAGTAATGGTAACTTAAAATGGTTTATTTAAAACACGAATGATTCATAAGTTATTGAAATATTCATACACGGTCGATAGCAGTACACTGCAATCCGCAACTTAACTGCAATGTTGCTTTAACTGACTTTTAACTGAGTACTTATCTTTCGACATAAACGTAAATTAAACTTTTATAGCATGTAGTGTCTCAGCGTAGACTAACCACAAGATAGCTTACTATAAAACTACTTTAGACGCATACCAGATTTGAAACAAAAACATTGCTTGTTACATGAGAATTATTGTCGACTGATTGATTTTCAATAGAATTACGTAATTAATTAATTGCTTATGGTTATTTTTGTCTGAAATATTTGTGATTCCTTTATTTTTTGTCTATATATTTTGAGACCCGACTCTGTATTTAATCTGTGAAAGTGCCTTAATATCCTATCTAGGACGATTGTAAGGAAAATTGCCTCACAAATCACGGTAAATAACAATCGTGGACCGGGCGCTCATAGCTTGACTGGAGGCCGGTCAGATGAAGTAGTCGCGTGACGGATGACCGAGCGCGTCTACCGTGTAATGGAACTGTCAGATTGCTGCGCGCCTGGTAGTGATTTGGTGAAACGATTCCGAAACACAGAGCAGTTATTTATATATGCCTAGTGTGTGTGGTATGGGAAATTACAATAATACGTTTACTTATCCAGTTCTATTATATACCACACAAGACAGCAATGTTCAGTTCGAGTATATTAGGTATGAGTACAAAGGTATATAATAAGATACCGAAAGACATTAGAAGCCTCAATATAATAATATTTAAAAAGAAACTTTACCAGTGGCTGTGTGACAAGAGCTATTATTCGTTATCGGACTTTATGAATGAAAACAATTGAATTTCACCACTACCGACATAATAATTAATTCTATTTATTTCATTGACATCATAATATTATAATTAATATAATTTAAACAAATGTGTGGTCATTTTTCCTAAACGTGTTGGATGATTTATATAATTTTAATTTATATTATTTTAATTTAATTTTCTAATAGATATTGATTGACTTTGTAATATTTTTAATTTTTAATGTAATTTTGCATACCTCCGCAAGAGGTAAAATGTATCAGGGACATAATATAATCTGTATCACCTTACTGTACCTACATTTTTTTGCAAATAAATATTTTGATTGATTGATTTGATTGATTATTATGATTCAAAAGTACATGTTATCTCTGGCTATAACTCGGGAAAAGAAAAGTCATACGCTCTTTTCATAGTGCGACTGTAAACCCACTTAAACAATGTATGGCTGGAACGTGTTAAAAATATTCTGAAAGTATATTTTTAACGATTGAAACTTTTCTCTCGCGGCAGACTCATATTTCACCGTTCTTTTTTTTGTTCTGTCGGATCACACTCGCTGCCTCCCTGTTCGGTCGTCCCACAGAGTGCACAAAGGAGATATTTATGTAGCCTAAGCCAAAGAATTCAGGAAGGTGCTCCGGTATATAGTTAGTTATAATATACAAAAACGGCATAATCTCACATAATATATCTTATACAATAACCAACATTATGCCTAAGTGTACGAGGGCTGCTATTTATGTATCCGGAACTGGCCAATAATTCTAGAATATTTAAAAAGTAATTACAACATTTGAAAATAGAACTCTTCGGCTAGAGAATAAATATTTTTCATGTCCCTGTCATTTGTTTTTTTCAATTGGCGCCAATTTTGAAAATAGCTTGTCTTCATTGCCATGGATTTAACTCGTGAACATTTTCGCGCGATAATTTATTATGATTTTCGGCGTGGATTAACTCAAAAACAGTGCATCGAACAACTGATTTTAACTTTTGGAGATGAAGCACCATCGAAAACCACTGTGTATTATTGGTTTAAAGAATTTCAACGTGGACGGTCTATGCTCACGGATGAAATTAAGGAGGGTCGTCCTAAATCGGTAGTGGTACAACAAAATATTGATGCTGTGCGACAATTAGTAATGCAAGATCGTCATGTTACATACCGCGAGATAGAGGCGTCTCTGGGCATTAGTATGACGAGTATACACGTGATATTACACGAACATTTAATTGTTAAAAAAATTTGTTCGCGTTGGATTCCGCACAACTTGAGCGTAGATCAAAAACAGGCTCGTGTCGACTGGTGTAAGAAAATGATAAAAAAATACAACCGTGGCACGTCAAAAGCTGTTTATAATATCTACACAGGTGACGAAACCTGGATCTATGCTTATGACCCTGAAACTAAACAGCAGTCAACGGTGTGGGTCTTTCAAGATGAACCGAATCCAACAAAAGTTGTTCGTGCGAGAAGCACTTTAAAGCAAATGGTCGCTTGTTTTTTTGGTATCAACGGACATGTAGCTACAGTGCCACTAGAGAATAGTAGGACGGTTAATTCTGAATGGTACACCACCATTTGTTTGCCAGAAGTCTTTGAAAAAATACGAAAGAACAACCCACAACGCAGAATCATACTTCATCACGACAATGCTAGCTGCCACAAGTCGGCTGAAACAAATAATTTTTTGGAGGGTCAAAAGATTGAATTGACGGGTCATCCGCCGTACAGCCCCGACCTGGCACCCAATGATTTTTATTTATTTCCAAACATTAAAAATAAATTACGTGGTCAACGTTTTTCGAGCCGCGAAGAGGCCGTTGATGCGTTCAAAACACACGTTTTGGACATACCTCAATCAGAATGGAAAAAGTGCTTTGAAAATTGGTTTCATCGTATGCAGAAGTGCATAGATCATCGCGGAGAATACTTCGAGAAACAATAAAACCATATGTAATAATATATGTTTGTTTAATTTTGTTATTCCGGATACATAAATAGCAGCCCTCGTATATATATTAAGAATATATGTGTTTTGCTCAATGTAGCTATTTTTATCGAAAATAGAATCATCAGAAAATACTAAGAATATTTTTAGTCTTTTATCTATAAGTTGACTTGCAAAATCAGAGTAGTCAACAACTTAGTTTGTTTTCCGACAGCGACAAGAGGCGATAGGAAAATGTTAGCTCAATTAAGTAATTGTATGAAGCTTGGTCTCTGGTGTATATTCTCACACACACTTGTTCCACGAGTAAAACGCTTACGTACACGCGCGCGTTATCTCATAGTGGCGTGCTCAGACGACACCGAGACTGGCTTGTTCATGCTGAGGGTGACGCAATCTGAACTGTACCTTTAAATTTACCCCGTTTTGCCTTGGTTGGCTTCAGGAAATAACAGGAGAACATTAAATGTGTTGTTGTTTTAAGCGGCAGCTTTGGAGAGCTTCGTCACAGTTTTTGATTTAGCAATTAAAATCTTAAGTCTTAATTGAAATCTTTTTTCTCAAATAATAGTCTAAAAGGATTGAAGACAATAAATAGGATTTTCTTAAAAACATCCTTCCCAAAAGTCCTTCTGTGACTTTGAATTGCAAAAATATTGAATTTCCATAATGTTTAGCGCCCGGATGATTTGAAGTCCGTTTGCCTTCGGCACGTCTTATATGAATCTACTAGGGTTACATACTAAAAGCAAGATTTGGGTAATACAAACCAGGAAAACATAAAGCCTTGCGGTTCGCTCTACTATAATATGAATACGTTTAATGAGGTCGGGTTACCCCTGTATTCAGTAGCGACTGACGCCTCCACATATCTGCACTCCTAGTAAGCCTGGGTCTCGCCACACGATTAACATAAAGCTCTTCTTGTTACTTGATTGATGAGCTTTGTACTTACGACAAATTAAAGTACAGTAATATAGGATGAAGCTTTCTCAGATGTAAGACTCGCTTCCTGGCAATTATTTTCTATTATCGCAACGAATAATTAATTAATAGGATAAAAAATTAAGTATAAGAGATCTTTTAGGGCCAATAATAGCCACTATTCAATACATAGTCTTCACGTAATTATCTAATTATGTTATATTTTCGGTTACCGAACAAATTTAAAACGGGGTATATAGAGTGAAAGAGTTACTTAACAATATAGGAGTAAGTTATTAAGAAAGTTAGTCTCGTGTCGCGGGCGGTAATTTCCCAAGTGGGATGAGTATTCAGCAGTGCTGACAGCCTGAAGAAACTTGCGACACGTCCTGACGGTGTAATAGAAGAATTTATTGGTACAAGTCGCGTACACTGAGTTCTCTTAGTATTACAAGCTTTTATTTAACTTAAATGAATGTATGTTCGTTCGTATGCATGTGTGGAAAAGTTTGTTCGGGTGGTATCTTTCTATGTTTGTTACTTACCATTTCCTCAGAATATAATATTTTGTTCCACATGTAACTTTTTTAATATCTTGTACTTACTATATAAATTATAAATTCAGGTTAAGTTAGCTTATTAATGTTGCGCGAGATTTTGGCTTTTCATACCGTAATTTGCGAATTTTATGAGATTGTCCTTTTTCGAAGAAATATTAGATTGGGAAGGACAGATATAGTGTGAATTAAAATTATATTTAAGTACATATGTCCGCTGTTGTTATGTTCTGTAGTTAAAAGCGTGAAATAAAAGGTTAACAAAATCAGTGTAAGGTAAAGTCATTCGTGGTATTATAATAATAGAACCGCTTTTGTGTCCGGCTATAAAGCGACCTCGGGGGAACTGTGAAAGGTCAACAATCAACATGATTTAGCCGGGACCGTTTAGATTCGCGCTCCTCTCCTCTCGTTTGAAACTTTGAACTGTTAATTTGGCAATACGAATACAGAAATTATATACATTTATTTTACTACAGAGCAATCAGACATACATGCCGCCTACCATATAGAAAACGGTCATAATACAAGTACACACAAAAAATCCCTTTGTTCTACTAGAATTTTGCATGTCATCTATGTAATTACAATCAGTACAGTCCCACATTTTTTTGTAATGTTATTAATAGGTAACTTCCATGGTAACTATGTCACTACGTATCGAGTGGAATCTTACAACTCAACTTTGAAGTAGATTTCTTCAACCGATTAAGCTGAAATTTTGTAGACATGTGTAGTTTGGAAGACACAGCATTGCTTGCACACATACAAGCATGACTTGATGGTGGACCCAGGAGCGGGTCCAGACGTTGGAACAGCTCAACTGTTTACTGCACGGACATATTTTTTTGTCATGTGCATTGAACGCAATAAGAGCTCCGACAATAATAAAAGCTTGTGTCAAAAATGTTTTTTTTTTGTCAAAAACTTAAACATACAAATATTAAGTACAAGTTAAGTCGAAATTACGGATAGGGTTCTGAAAGTAAGATGCACTTTATCGCATCATTTTGCTATTTATTTATTTTAAAACTTTACACAATACACACACAGTACTAATAACTGTTTCTTTTTAGTGTAATGGCTGGCTGGTGGAAAATGCCTCACGCTATATGGCGTAAAGTTCGCAGTTTGTACATAATTTCTGTAATTTCGTGCGATAAAGTAAAAATAAGGTTTACATCGCTGAAATCATACATCTTATTTATCATTTTTTGGACTCACATATTTTGGTGTCGTAAGAAGGTATTATTACTGTCTTAGGACACCAAAATACGTCATTGCAATTTTATTCAACACTTCTATTTTTCAAAATTGAAATTAAAGTACATCGTTATTTTCGTCGAAAATTATAAGTGTCATCACGTCTGCATGATATTTCTGACTAAACATTTCTCGTAATTACCTCGTAAAATCATAGATCAACACGGCTCCGCGGCGTTGTTGTATTTTGCGGAAAATAGAACGCGATTTCCTTAAAATTTAACTTTTAAAGATCTTAGTTACATTTGGAACTGAAACAAAACGGTACCAAAACCCATTGTTTGCTCGGAAGCGCTGGCATCGCGGGATGGAAAAATAAACATGTTTCGTGGGAAATGGACGGTTAGGTTAATTCTCGCTGTGGAAACATTGCCGTTTTACAAGTTAACTGATGTTTCAGGTAAAATTCGGACGTTCGTTTGAAGTAGGCACTAAAAAAATTACTACTTAACATGCGGCAGGGCTCAACGTCAGTCGGCTCTCTAAAACCATTAAGGAAAATTAATTCAGGCTAGCTCAATTTGTGCAGCGAAGAAAACACTTTGACGTTGCATACGAAGTCCTATTTTGTTCGACCAGGGACAGGTGTATGTCCGTCGATATAATAGAAATCTAACAATAACATACATATCAGCACATTTAGCTGTGTATGCTACGCACACATCACCTATTTACGGATAACCTAAAATATCTCAGTCAGTCGCGCAGAGCGAGCACTTAGCAGTCATTTCCGAGCTCGTCCGGTTGTTTATTGCCTCCAACTGAACGGATGTTGCTTTACCTGCATTTATACTGCACTATTGGGCAATCGAGAGCACACACTCACGTGTACGAGCATTATGTCAGCCTAGTAAGTGCTACATCTGAGAGTGTAATTAAATTCGGGCTTAGTTGGAACCTAATTATTAACCTAATCATTTCATTAAGCTTACGTTAACCCAATGCGATAAAACAGGGCGTCAGTTGTCTATTGATTGTGTGCCTTTTTCAACATCGAATATCAGCTTTTAATTAAAAAGTTTTGTAAATAAATTTAAGTCATATTATGCAGCACTTTTCCCTTGACTTTTCGTGGCGAAACCGTTATAAATATTCTTGCGAGTGACTCATGAAAGTTTTGCTAGCCTGAAATCTGCGGGTCGGTGGAATTTTAATAACGCACAAAGAGGTCTAATTTAGTTTGGGTAAGGCTGAACAAAGTTAGCGTCGAGACGTCAGACGCGGCCCAACTTCTTCCAAGTCTGGCCAAGTCTTGCTAGCTAAGTAATCTCACAAAGAATAACATCGTTGGAACATGGTGTTGAAATTACTGTTCAATTAAACATTTCTATTATTAAACATTTCTCGTAATTCCGCAGTTTTTACTAGTCAAACATTGAGTGTATTTATCAGCACCATATTACAAAGTTTTACATGATGTAAGTATTTCAACGTAATAACATACTTACTCGTAATTACCGTAGGGACAGGTGAACGGAAAGCTCGTAATTATGAACGTTTTACCACAGATTCCTTTCCATACGAAAATAAAGGTAACGTATAATAAAACAAATAGCCTCTCAATTTGAGCAGTGTTTGTCAATTCTGCCGGTTGCCTTTCCCGGCGTGCGAGCGAACAATGGCGGTTAATTTAATTCCGCTATATTTCTGTTCTCCCAGCCTCGGTGAGAGGTAAACATGTTTATTTATGCTCGCTGTAGGCCCTGTCACCTTATTTTCAGAAGAAAGTATTCAAATTATATATACTCTTCTTTAATATTCTCCAAGTCTTTCCTTCAATAAACTCTCGTTACAAAAAAAGACATTTTTATTTCATGATTAAAATACTTTTCTCTGGAAATGGTAACGCACACACAAACAAAAGGTTCCCTATCTCGACTGCGTCTAAGTGAAGTTTAGCACAGTGATATCGTATGTCATTGTTATATTTCTTGTTTCAGGTATGTACACTGGCAGCTAGTGAGGATCATCTAGTATAGTCTGTCGAGAATGAAATCTCACTTGGAAGGACGCCAAATTGCGACTAGTCTTAAAAGTTGATAAAGAATTATGGCGGCGAATGGAACGGAAATTTCTGAAAAAAGCGTAAATTTTCAAAAAAATGGTTTATGGAATAATCTAGTAAAAAGCTTGATTTCATACAGTACCAGAGAACATCATATTTCATTCAGGGATTTGAGGGCTTCACATAAATGTAACAGCCAAATTCGCGAAATTCTTTATTGGCGTTCAATATCGCTCGAACGGCTGTAAATAAATTTTATTATTTCGCACGTTATCAAACCCGACGCGTGTGTAATAAATGTTTTACATACTACATTTGGCAATTGACAATCTGTGATTGAATTGCGTCTTCTTCCTTTAGACGTTAAAATTATATGAATAAATATTTTTTGCTTTTGATAGAAGGGTACAGTTTTAATATTTTTTATATGTACCCATAGCTATTGCCGTATCTTCGCCTGCGTGAATTTCCCAAGGAATACGTACTTTTGTTTTAGAGATAAAAAATAAGCACGTCCTACCTCTGTACTCCTAACTACTTGTTTTCGAAATTTTACTCGTAATATTCAATTCTTTATCAATATTCAAAACTCGTACGGTAGAGGAGGTAACTATGATATAGACATTACTTTCGCTTTTATAATAGTAGTTGGGATAGGAGAGTATAGGTCACATTCATGTTTAATTTTTGAAAATGTAAATGTAGGTCGTGCAAACTCCTCATTGTTATTTTGATTCTTCATGTGTATAAAGCTCTTAAACTTAACGACTACCAAGTGATTGACGAAAAATATTGTTTCGATAAAATATTATGGCCAGCGTTTTATTACCCATTTGTAAAGGGGGTCTTTGTTCGCTGGACTTTTACGACCTGCATAGATACAGGCCCACGAACTTGCTCATGGTATTAGAAATACGAGGAAAGGCTGTACTGGTAACATAAAAATTACTAATTTGTGATGAACCATGGAGTTCACCCATAAGGCACTTATTCTCATACGTCCTAGGCTAGGACGCCCTCATAACGAGCTATTGAAGAACTTTTTGTTGGGCTTCACTCCCGTGGGAATTTAGGGATAAAAAGTACCCAATGTGTTCCAGGTTATATTCTACCAAACTTCTAGATCTAATCTAGTCTTTTGACTCTGTCTACCGCGTAAAGGACTTAAAAGCATGTGTGTATTAGAAATGGAGGGTAAAGACCAAGGAAGGGATGAGTAGTGAGGTTTACGGTTTGCTCGAAACTGCAGTGGGACACAGCTAGAAACCCAAATAAATATATTATTACGCAGAAAAGTAAATAAGACAATTTAATTGAAACGGCGGCAGGGAATGGAAGTGGCCGCGCATGCAAACTAATATAAAATTTAATTTCGTTGTAACGTTCCTTGGCGTCTGTTTTGGCTTGACGTTTCTTTTATGAAAGGAAATTTATTTCATCACGAACTCTGTTGTTGTTTTAATTTTTCTTTGGTTCCTCTAGATAGTATGTGGGACAGTAATCATTGCTTCCTATACCAGGACCACCGCTGGGCTGATTCTTCTTACAAACTATTTAACTTGCAGTATATGTATGTGAGTTGAAAGTTACTGTTTCTTTGGGTGAAATCTTGCACCTCAGTTCTCTAGTAAATATATTTTTCCCGAGATAAAAGTAGATTATCAACCAATTGAGCTGAAATGGAAATTTCAAAGAATTTTCTTATTAATAATTAATGAATTTATTAATTATCTTTGACTATGGGAAGAAAAGCATAAATTAACTAGCAAGAACAGATTCCCCTAAATAATATTATTAGAAAAGTTTAGGAAAAGGATCCGTTGCCCTTATGAAATAAAAGAAGATTTCGTCGTTCTATATCTCTTATAAAACCGAATGCACATATCTCCTTTAATTGTATTAATCTTCTTTTTTGTTGTTATAATTTGACTGTCGCCGAGTAGAGACCATACCATGAAAGTGGGCCCTTGGCAATATGAGGGTTGTTTGCAGCGACAGTAGCGCCACGCCTGCGGGACTCTTCTCGTGGTACGAACTCTAATAAGTATTTTAATTAACTTGCGTCCTCCGGCTGCCGGAGTCGGATTGTTTTTGCGATTACCGGCCCCGCTATCTAGGGTTGTCGATGGCCGTATTCGGGTTGAGTACTTGTTTGGTCTGCCATTGGATTTGTTTAAATTAATGTTTACTGGACGTGGACATAGGTCTCCACCGCTTTGCTATTAGTTATGCTGGTGTGTTATAAATTATAATTTATAATGTACTTCTCAGAAAATTTATCCAATTAATATATGAGAAACCGAAGTCTCGAATTTCGAAGATGAGTCCAATAAAGAAATTTATCAGGGTTAATCTCATGTAAATATAACAAATTAATTCGATAAAATTAGTACTGCACTCTGCCTCTGTTAATGATGAAAATTAGATATATTATTAGATTTCAGACAACCCTAGCTGACCCACTCTAATTGATATAAGCACTTCACTAGGAAAATAACCGAGAACGAACCCTAGTGTATATTCATTATTTTTTGCCTACACATCCACATCCACAACAGTGTGTTAATTAATATATTTACATAATATAAACCCTACTTCTAATTCGATCCACTGTTTTGTTTCACGATAAGGTTTGAGGATAATTTCGTCCTTTCAATCCGCCGTTGAAATCTTTATTACATTATTTGAATAATAGTGGTGGGAACCCTCGATGCGTGAGTTTTTCGTGGCCGGTTTTTTAAAATCACACAAAATGTCGCGAATTTCCATGATTTCTCTCTATACTTACCTTTCTAAATATCCATTATTTTACTAGGTGTTTTCACTTCCTTTCACTCCATGTATTTTCTTCCTGGAAATTTTAATTCCGACCATATCAAGCGCGATTGACAAAGCGCGCCTTCCAACCCCCGTTTCGCGAACAAAGCGAGGAGTGGTGAATATACGTCACCATTCGTTACTGTTTCTGCCGCGCAATGTATCCCCATTTGAATTAATATCTCGCAAGCCAAGGAATCCCGGAGCTGTGATTCTGTGCACTTGAATAGGTAATTTACAGTCAACTGCATGTTAAGTCGGACTCGAAATTCTAAGATGTGATAATAACAGGTATTTGAAATTGTGATCATATTTCCGGAGACAGATAATTAGCCTAATATTTTATTTTAGAAATTTTCACGAGGAGAGCATTGCCCCCGGGGCACTTCTGGTCAAAAAATATCATAGCCAAGATATTAGACTAACACTCCAGTCCAATTTTCCGGTGTCAACTGTCAAAGTACTCGGTACACAGGGTTTAGTATGTGTAATGGTTTGCGCATACACGCCGCCTTTGTAGATAGGATAAATATTGACTTTCATACTCTCCGGCGCTTCTGGACTTCTGATTTTTTATTAAATTTTTGGGTACGGTCCACTACATTTAGTTGCTTTTATGCTGGATATGTCGTGGTAATATAATAAGGTGAAATTGCAATTTGGGATCTACAGTTGACAAATACAATATTTTCTCTAGTTTTCCCTGTCTTGTGTCTCTAATCAGATCGTGTAAAAATGTGAAATTATTTCCCTGATTTCTATCTCAGCTAAAATTAACATAAGTAGGTACTAACATAAGGTACTTTTGTAAATTGAGCAACATTACTAATAAATAAGTCGGTACTGCTAATAATAAATTTGATGATACAGCCAAAAGGAGGCCATGGAATGGACGAAACAGAACGACAATAGTATCGAGTTTAGTTCGTTAAGACTAGAATAAGCCTTTAATGAATCAATAAAAGTCTCTTGAGAAGTTCGTACGTTAACCGTAAATAAAGTGTACATGAAGATAAATTTCTGTTTACATTAACTTTCTCATAAACCGTGTTTAGATATAAGTTACTTAATTGATAGTTGAACGAAATGTTGCTGTTTTCATCTTGAAATTTCGATTTAGTTTCGAGATCGATTAATTAATAAAATTCAGGCATATACATTTTGTTCAGTGTCTTTTTTCAGTTTTAGTGAAACAGTAGATTGCCCCAGTTTGTCCCGGAATGAATGTCACTGAGTGCCCTCAACTTTCGCCTTTCCAACTCTCCTCATTACGTCACCTCCAGCCAAAACCCTCGAAAATGCACTTTATTCCCTCAAAATTAAGGCCAAATTAAACGAAACCAAAAATGCCAGTGTTTAGGCGTCGTTTGCAAAATGTCAAGTTGTCGTGACTTCTAAAGAGGATTATAGGGGAGATTAATTATAACTCGCAATATAGAAATAAATACATAAAGATCAATACAATACATCGAAAGTGGCAACTTTTTGTTTAATAAGAATTTAATTAGGCTGTGAATAACGTTGTGGGTTACATAATTACCTACACATACATATTTAATTTATAATTCGATTAAGACTTTATTTTGTAACTGTTTGTTATTCCGTAATAAAATAAAATAAAATTGACCCTTACTCTCGACCGTCTTGGATTGAATGGAAAAGTATTAATTTAACCGCTAACTTCTAAGCTAAGCTACACGTTAATACGCCATTCTCACCCAAGGTAATTTATATATATCACTGCAGGATCGACGCGGTAATAGGTGTGGTTAATAGGCCCGTATACCTATGCAAATATATTCGATTCCATTATCCCAGGTATGTTTGTTCGAGAGAAGATAATCTTGCGAAGGTAAATAAAACATGTTTTGTTCCACTTGAATTGTGCGGTGTGTCTGTCTTAGTATCTTTATTTACATACGCACAAAGTTGATGTGGAATTTGGAAGCCACATTTTTTATATATGTACAGTCACTGCATGTTTAAGTAGCATATAGACTTTTATGCGTTCGTGATAGCGGACATTTTGCAATGGATTTGGGTACATCAATGAAATGTTAACTGACATTCGAAGCACTTTGGTTCCCTTCAAATACTTAGTAAATAATAATAATAACAAATAATGTTAGTAATAGCATTATTTCAGGTCTAGCTAAACTGGTATTTGACACAAGCGGGCGCGCCGCAGCCTTTAAAAGCGCCCAGTGTATTTATTTGGTCAGGCGGCGCCGGCTACCCTAACGAGCGATCGGACCTATATATTGACTGATTTACGAGCTTACACGGGCCTGGCGTTTCGACCTACCAACTATATAGGACTCAGTGGATCTACTTGTGCGACATAATAAAAGGTGCGCATGCATACTTCGCGTAAAAAGCGGGGCGCGGATGAAGCTTATTTCCTTTTCTTGTCATCTATGAATAGAGCGATAGCGATGTAGGGGCGGAGACGTTGCGGAACCGCTTACCCAACTCGTCGGCCTCTGCCCCGCATAGTGAAATAAGACGACTAACTACGGCTTAACTAGTGGTACACTGAGGGCGAGTTCCCGTAAACCGGCAAATTTGCCTGCGTAGTCGTCTAAAGAAATGTTATTAAATGCAGTTGTGATGGATCACTGGTGATTGAGGCTTCGTTGTAGAGTGTACTCGTAAAGGAAGCGCCAAAGGAATTTCAGATCTTCTTTGCCACAAATCTACCAGTCACACGGCGTGTTCCTGTCTAAAATATTATTTATATAATAACGGACCATGAAAGGATTTTCTGTGTAATAATGGATAGTCCATAAAGCTTAGTTGCCCTCCCCGTGTACTCATTTATTGGATCTTTTTACAGCCAACCCTTTGTGTGTTTACGACGGTGTTGGTGCGTGTTGGATACGGTACTTTATGTTTACCTAGAAAAATATTGGCCATTTGGTCCAATATATTGGTTGAGGTTCGTTTCTCCTGTCGTCTGAAGCCTGAGCTGAGCGCATGCGTAACTGTGGCTTAAGTATAAGCGTTCGCGCAGCAGTCACGTATCAAATTGTATGAGACGAGGCACACTGATTGCGATGCTTACTCGTATTTAGTTTTAGACTTTTGTTATTTACAGCCTGGCATCAGCCTCAAATGAAATATATATATATATGAGAGACAAAGTATTGGTTATTGACGTTAGCGACTCAAAGTTAACTTTGCTCATAACATTTTACTCAGAAAGGAGAACGTCCTTAACTGTTAGCTCGAGTATTTAATAAAGTTGTAACGACACACATCCCCTGGAGATCTGTGACGGTTTGAAGTCGGGATCCCGAGGGAGCGAGACGGCAGCTGTCATTAATCATTTGAATTTTCAATGAAGCCAGGGAATTAGTTTCTAATTCGGAGCCAACAGGTACCTACCTTGCCTTAAAGTCGCGTCGCGCTTTCCTTGCTAATTTAATGTGGTGCTAAATGATCGTAATATTCTTTCTGTTGAAATTCTGTATTTTTGTACTTCGCTTGTACGGTCGCCTGCAAAAGACCAGTCATACTTTTGAATTTCTAGGAAATAAAACTCCAAAGTTTTACTGGATATTTGCAGCCGACCAGTAAGCCGATAAGTAAGTAGGTATATCATTCTATTACGTTGCCTAATAAGCAAAATCTTATTTGATTAAAACATTGCATCTAAAAGCTTTAATCAAATAATGATTAAAGCTTTTAGTTGAAATAAACTAAGTTCGTTTAAGTTCTAAAACTAGTTCCTAGGTATATTAAGGAACAGGGTAATTTAATCGACCAAAAAAGTTGTCCTATCCGACACATTTTTTGTACCTAAAAGCTAGTCATTACTTGAAATAATACGTAGAAGACAACATAAATAAACAGCAAACATTACAACGTCAATATACTTGAAGCTAAAATAGATACTCGTAAAGACAAAACAAATTATAGTTTCTATCCCAAGCATACGTGAGACGTTACCCGCCTCTCATGATTATATGTGCGAGATAACAAGGGTTCTCTCCGCAGTCAGGACTCGTTTGAATACATCGATTAACTTTGACATGAGAAAATGTATGAGTAAGTACACTCAATCAAAATACGAACTACTACGAACGAGATACGCGCAAAAACAGCCATTTATTTATAATCTAAATAATACTTTCTTAATATATTCTCTTCTTCATCTTACTCGAGTATAAATTCTTTTGATTCAAAATTATGCAGGTAATCTGTTTAGCAAGAGATAAGAAAGTTTTGTCGGAAGTTATTAACAAGTAAATAAATTTAATCCAAAACTAAGTATTTGAGAATGAAAAGATACGGCAGACGGGAAAGGACAATTCAAGTCGTAGCTAAATAAAAACCTACTGAATTATTATATTATCGTCTACAAAAGCAACTACATATACATACTAAGTATTAGCACGAGCCTTTTTTATTTAATGTTGTTGACGTTTCGACGACCTTGAAACGTTCAAAGCGCAAATGTTTAAAATACACTAAACAAATTGCATCAAAAACTAAATATTCATGGATATAAATTCACGCAAAGTCGTCGTAGTTAAATAAAAGCCTACTGAATAATATTAATCAAATTCCCAGTACGCGCCCCGCGCTACCTAAACAGTCAAGTATTTAGCATAAAAAGATTTCGCCTTTACAGCCGAATTTACGTCGCTCGCTAATTCCAACAATACAGTTCGTTAGCGCCGACAGTGCATTCCAATTTTTAACGGAGCGCTCTGATAGGGTTATTTCATTATTCTTGAAAAAGGAATTACATTTTTATTGGTTAATCCGATTGGTTGGATTAAAAAAGAAGAATAATATTGTGTGCGGCAAATAACACGTTTGAATCAGAAAATCTATTTTATCTATTTTAAGGGTTCTATTAGACACTCGTCTATGCTTTAGAAAAGGTCAGTATTTTTTTATGCCAAAGTAACACAATGCGAACATCCAGAAATATATATTTACTCTCTTTTCTTTTTCTTAATTAATCTCATTTCGGACATTAGAGTCTTTGTAGATTCGTCACATGTAACAATTTCTTATATCATAAAAATGTATGTAAATGTCAGTATAAGCGTAGACATGAAGGTAACAAACAAACAACATACTTTCGCATTTATAATATTGGTTAGGACTCATTAAGTGACACCCCTCGGGGATGCAGGATGTTAGGTAATTGTTTTTAAGCTCAAGTTACGACCGCTTTGTAACCATTTCGTTTTGTTGTATTGGCGAGTGTCGTGTGGGTTCTTGTTATTTATTATCATCCTTCTATGTATTTATTTTTGTTCTCAACCCTTCAAAGAAATTGAGAGGCGTTGAGAGAGACTAGAATAAATTTTTTACAGATTAAAATTAACATAATTTGATTGATTGTACTTAAATATATACATAAATTAATACTAGAATGACAGATCTACAATGTCGGACTTATCCCATGTAGGGATCTAAAGCAATGTACTTAATGTTTTAAGAGAGTGTAAATAAAAAAATCTCTCCTAGTTAGAATATAAGGCTAGTTTAAGTTGTTTTAATTGTAGAGAACAATTCCCAACAGTGGGCTCCCAACAGTGACTGGTGACTGTGATGATGACAAATTTATTTTTACTTATTAAAAAGTATTTTTGGATCCTTTTATTACATTTTTCAAAAGGCAATTATAACCAACCACAAGTTGTAAATAAAGTGAGCCAATTTGTAAATGAAAGCCTTCCGACATTGTAAGTTTTCCTTTGTAAGTAGAACAAACTGAACCGAGCTCAGGGAGTCTGTGTGGAAACACACTGTTTTATTTAAAACTCGGTCCGTTGTGTGCGAGATGAATATGGAATATTAATTAAGGCGCTATTAAGCCGCACACTTGCGCCACCGTCACATGTTGATCTATTTCTTTGCGAAATATTAAAAATGGACAAATTATGCCAAGAGCAGCCAACAAATTTTATCGAGATCATTTTTTTTATTTTTCGTTAAGACATGTAAGAACCTGATAAAAATGTAATGGAGGCACTAGTTTGCGGCTAGACATAGCCATAAAGTGAATTTAAACTCGAAAACGTTCGTTTGTACACACTGGTCTTTGGAATACAAAATTTTGTCTAAGAAAGGAATGAAAGGCGAAATTCATGGTGGTGTTGAAAATTGTAATAAATGACGGCTTCTTCTCTTTCCGCGCTTTTTAAAGTAAATTCCATCAAAAATGTTGCGAAGAAGCAACATCAATTATGTGTGGTAATTTTTGTATTTTATTTGGATATGGTCCGTAATGTCAAAACATTATTCTACGCAATGTTAATTCATCATTCACAATTTAATCATTCGCAATGTTAATCATCGTCGAGTCAGCCACAAGTAGTCCACTGTTAGAAATATTTACACAGATCATAGTTATGTTATTTCCCATACAAATTATGTTTGTATTTTAATATTCCATTTCCCCAATCTATTCACGATTGGTCTATGTACGCCTCTAATTCCCAGCAGATTTCATTTTCCGGCGGGTGCTACGTCGTAGCTCCGGCTTATCTACTACGGCGTAGGCATCGTAGCGCTACGAGGCGACGGCTCGTAGCTTGTAGCAGCCGCTCGTAGCTTACACGACAGACGATATTCAAACGTTGCACGTGCATTCGTTTTGACGTTCGAATATTATTTGTATCCAACAAATAATTTTGCATGTAAAATAAATCTTCGCGTTTCTGTTAAAAAGGCTTTTGACAGACGGTCACGGACATATGGACGGACATCGAGCTGATCCCATAATCGTTTCCTTTTTACTTTTGAAGTATTTCTTAGTATCTTATTGCATCTTTTATTCGTGTCCATGAGATTCAATTATTCTTATATCTTCTCTTCCAAACTAAAAATCCGATTTCATCGATATTCGAGTCGTAATATTTGACGGTGCTCTTAAAATACCCCGAGTCAGCCTCTGCCGCGCCACGGGTACAACGACCTCGTTTCGATGCCTAAATAATTCAAGCCTACGACCCGCTTGCAAAGTTTCAATAAAGTTTATACATTCCTATACGTCATATACGTATATCAGTTACCTATTTTTCATTAGTAATTTCAGGTAAATTTAGAAAATCTACAAAAGCTCCGATTTGAGCTTTAATGTCGTTAACAAATGGAGTGTTTCATTCTACGTAGAAATAAACAATTCTGAATCAGATAGAATATAGATATTTTAAGAAAATTACGAATCATATTTTATATGTCTTTAATATAATCGAGGACCGGCTACACCGCTTTAACATGCACTTATGCATCATCGTAAAGCTCAGTCGTATTGCACATCGTACGCTAGTGTGCAGTATCAGATTCTATGTGAGACTCCTGAAGGCATTTGACATGACTTTTACGAATAATAATCTAGTGACAGCAGATGGGCGCAAGGTTTATTTTGCTGAATAAATGAGATATTAAAATAATATTCAACATGAATAATGGTAATTTAAAGTCAATTAATAATATGGAGTCAAGAGGAAATGTCCAACTGACCGTTGAAGATTTACCGAATCACATTTCCTTTGGTCGCCCGCGTGGATAGATAAGCCCGGGCGAACTCGCTGGGTTACAATTTCGGACGATGAATTTAATGACTTCTTATTTTTGACTAGCTGTCGCTCGCAGTTCTACCCGCGGCTGAATGTTTCTCGTGTATTCATTATACTTTTACGTAAAGACATATTACATGTTGAAAATAAAGAATTTTATTTATTATGTAAGTGGTATATAAGAAGGATATCAAATTAGTGAAACTAATTTGGTCGAGTCGATATTCTAAGAAGAAAATGAACGTACTCGAATGTTTACTAAGACTAATATGTCATTGACACAGTTATCATTATCAGTTACAAGTAATGTTTACATTTGCAAGAGTTTATCACGTAAGTAAAATTTACGATATAGCTTGCTTACTTACTACTTATTAAGTTTTAAATCGACCTAAGTAGTAGTAATTAAATATCTCTTTATTTGTATCTCAATTGTCAGATACAGTTCAGATATATAATAAAGAGCATGTTTCTACAATCATTCATATTTGACGAGCCAAATTACAAGTTCAAATCGAAATCGATCGTTGTTTCCCAATACAATTAATTGAGAGGTTGTCTATTGGGACCGGCGATAGGATAAAGGGGCGAAATGAAGATCTTTGTGCGCCGTGACAATCGCTCACAATAAAGACCCTTAGGGACTACTATTTGTTATATAAGTTCCTTATGACGTTACATCGGCCGTTAGTGGTCAAGGTTAATGTTATTTTTTTCGACTTTACACTATAGCTAAGATTTCTTACCCTTTGCAGGAAAACTTAAGCCAGACCACTTCTCGTCCTTAAAAACAATTGAATCTAAAAAGGGCATCTTTTTTTCCTTCGATCTAAAAAGTAGTATTATTCAACTTAAGATGTTATTGCCTAAATACCTTGCGTTTGTGATTGGGACTTGATTACACGACGAGTTTCATCTATAATTTTCTTGAATGTCAAAGATTATCTGCTATTTATTATTATTGAGAATTCCTTTTTGAGGATTTCTTCGTTATGGCAATGGAGTTAATTGGCAGACGAAGGCGGGGCTTAGTAGAAAGCGGAACTTAAGCGAGAGCGACTTTGATAACACATTGACTCAATTGTATTGAAGCAGGGGAGGTAGCAATCAACGCTTTCTTAAAAAGATCAAAAAAAAAAAAACAAAGGATTTGGTGTTAACAACCGTAGCAATAATACTATAACAATACTACTAGTAACATTTTATTTTTGATTGGAAATTTGTAGTACAAAGTTAGTATACTTTGGACTTCTTGTGTCCAACTTTATTGGCTTTGAATTAAATAAGGTAAGTTAAAGTATAGGCGCCAGTTTTCCACAATACTATTTAAACGTTATTGCACAACATAAAAGTTAACAACAAGTGGACTTAATGTCATAAGGCAATCTCTGCTAGCACCTTGCGACCAAACAGAAAAAGTAGCAACGGATGAAATAAAATATACTATTGTATTTGCTATATTTTTTTGTTATAAGTAGTATTATTTTGAAGAAAAATAAAACAGAAATAAAACTGCCGTGTGTCCGCTCTCGGGCGAGCTCTGGCTGCAATAAGCACAAAAGTTGCATAACGAGGTCGATTCGTCTGTAATTGCCTTGCACTCTTCGATCGCCAGTTGATCGTGACTTGTAGGTCTTGAATACAGGATTTTTGTATTGATTCTGGTGTGAAACAGTGAGCGAATAGTTCTGGGAGTGAGTATGCGTGTGCAATGTAAATATTAACAGATGGAAATGTAAGAGTAGGTGCTTATGTACTCGGTCTCTCTTCATAGTCGTATTCCTCATAGCTGAGGGTCGTCGTCATTACGTGGAAAGAAACACGCATAACAACTTTCTTGGTATTATTAATGGAGTGGTTTGCCATTGCCTTCTCCATTTCATACACAAGTTAATAATCAACAAGTGTGCAGGTTTCGTCACGATGTTTTCCTGAACAAAAACATCGTGAACGATGTCGTGACGAAATCGGTGGTCGATGAAAACTACTATACATGTGTCAGATTGGTATACAAACTGGCACGAGTAGGATTCGAACCTGGGACCTTTCGATCCACAGGCGGGCGTCTTAACCATTACACCACCACCGCACCGGTCTCTACGTCTATAAATTTAAATAACAAGATACCGATATTTAATTCGGTAAATAGGCCTTTCTTCGCGTACGCCACCCTCCTCTGTCCTACGCCTCTCTCATCCACGTACAACCTGCGACTTTCATTATATCGTCCGCCCATCTCACTGGAGGTCGTCCGACACCTCTCGCCGGCCCTGGGCCACCATTCAGTCAGCACTTTACTCCACCTGCCATCACGCCGACGTGCTAGGTGACCTGCCCAGCTTCACTTCAGGTTCATGACCGCGTCTCCAACGTCCCGTACGTTGGTACGCTATCGGATCTCGGTGTTTGGAATGTGATCTTGATACCTTGATATTTTCTTAATATACCCTAAGAATTTAAAAAATTAACGACAAAATGAACTTGGAATCTAAGGGAAAATGAAAATAACAAATTGAAGTAAAAGCAGGTTCTTGTTTTATAGTTACCTTGTTAATAAAGCGTCGACGCGGGAATGGCTAGTGACAAAGTTTTAATTCTATACAAACCAGTTCGTACTAGTTACAAACGACTACCATCGTGGAGACAATAATTACGTTACGGAACATTGTATTCATACTGCAATCCCCCGTTCGCACGGACGTAATAAAAGCTCCCGACGCACATTGGCGCATTTTTATAGCTTTTGCCATAAATGTCATTCAACAATTTAGTTTACTTTAAAACTTACAGTGCTCTTAATGCAACAAAAACACTATGAAAAGCGTTGCTGTGTTAACGGATATAATAATATTTATTACATTTTTGCATGTATTTTCCACAATATCAGAAATATACTGACCAAGTAGTATGTGGTAATTTTATTTCGATTTATTTTCAATCTCGCCACATTGGTCGCCAAGTGGACCGCAGCGGTTAGAACAACATATTGCTCGTGTTATTTATCGTCCAATATCTTTCGTCGTTTGACATGTGTAAATGCTAGAAGACTGCGAGGCTGCTATTTAAGAATCCGGAACTGGTCACTACAAAAATTAAAAAGTCATTACTACATTTGAAAATAGATCTCTTTAACTGTAGAATGCAGTTTATTTCATCCGACTGTCGCTGTCTTTATTGTGTGGCGCGATTATAAAAATTGCGTGTCGTTATCACAATGGATTTCACTATTTTAGACAATTTTCGTGCGATGATTTATTATGATTTTTGACGTGGTCTAACTCGATCATCAATCTCGAACAGCAGTGTATCGATCAACTCGGGTCGATTTATGGGAATCAAGCACCATCGAAGATCACTATGTATCACTTTAGTTTAATGGTGTTCATCGATTTGACTAAACTGTTGTCTGTCCCTCGATCAAAATGATAATCACGATATTTCTTTGCCCGATTGTCTCTCTCGCCCGATCGTACGAAACCTTGACAGTAAGGCGCCTTCTACCAGTCTAAACCAACAATTGAGTAACAAGAGCCGACATGTTGTCTGCTTCTAATTGCTTTTGAATAATGCGCACCCTGCGTAGCAAAATTAGTTTAGGCAACACTAGTTCTAATTGTTATTATTATTCAGATTTAATTTATTTTTCAAGGGATGAACACTATAGTGTTAGTAGTAATCCGGGTGACATGATACATAGCGTAGCTTCGCTTCTCCTACGGTCCGCTACTAAATGGTTCAGGTTGTGTTCCATCCGGAGCGATGGTTGAGCCATGAATCGCCAGTTGTGTTTATAGTTTACTGACAACATAATATTTACACAGCTGAATTTATGTTTTGTCTCCGATTTGGGTTCTGCTTGCAATCCATGACCATGATAAAATTTTTAAGGCAAGATCATGACTACATTTTCAATTTAGTTGCATTGTATTTCTTCTTATTAATCATAAGAGTAGGTATAGTATTTTTTTGAAAAAAAAAAATCGTGACTGTTCTATCTCAAATTTGCTACCAGTGGGAGGCGTCCTCTAGTCGAGAGCAATACCCGCGGCCTCAAGATCACTTGTTAAACTGACACCAAGCCAATCCAATACAGACACTATCCCGAAAATAATAAAGTTGTATTTCAATCGCAGCACAGAATAATACTGAAAAGAACTTTCAAATTAAAGTGCTTCATTCAGTTTTAACTTTTATATATTCGGTGGAACGGCATTCGGGATTTACGGCTGATCAGGAAATAACGGATAGTATGAATGAAATTCACTCTATTGGATTTTCTTTAGAATATAATGCTTCGGTATGCTTTTAAATTGTGTTCACCTTACGAATCATTGACAAAATTTAATAGGAATCCACCAAATGTTGAGTTTTATGCATTTGGTATTTCAACGAGTGTCCTAGACATGAACGTAGTAAAGTTTAAATTATGATTTTGCCAGCTCAAAAAGCGCCATTTTTTTAAACCATGGTATTAATTTAACGACTACAGATCATGGGAAAACTTGATGATAGATAAGTCTTGTTATGTAGACCTGTACATACCCGAATTGGGTACCAGGGTCGCATAAATAATCTAAAGCTTTTGTCGTTGGTACGTGTGGCCCCGATAGCCTCCTCGAATTTTTCGATTTTAGGTTAGGAGCTTGTATTCAATTGCAATCAGCATTTCAGTGTTATTTTTTTATATGCATCTAATGTCTTATTTAATTGTCGATTAGAAATATCGTAAAGGTTCGTTCATCCGATTTTTAAACATTTTGCTTAATGCTCTTTGTTTCTTTTACGCTGTTGGAGTCGGCACCCCTAATTCGGCGACTCCAGAGCGAATTAGAACCATTAAAATCTTGACTTCTTCATTCGATAAATTGCTACACCCATTTTTTTAATGACTCAATAGGTAATATAATACCCATTCCAATTGGTTCCCAAATGATAACTTGGATGTTATCTATTTAACATCCAGCAATATAACTATTGTTCGAAGTATTCGTTCACTATCTCTTAGAGCACCGGCTTATTCTGCCTATCCTTTAAAACGGGTACAATGATCCTAGGAGCATTTGTCAGGAGTTGTCGTGCGCTCAAAGGTTCAGGCCGTTGTGTGGGGCCATTTAATGCCATTTACAATGTCAGATGCGATAGAAAAGCACATTAGGGCGAGCCTTTTCGACCATGACAGAGTTAGTAATACATGTTCGCTGAGGATATCAATAAAAGTGTTTTTCTACAAATTATGGAAGAGTTGTCTTGTTATTATAGAACCTCAAATGGATGATTGTGTACCAAGTGCAAATCATATTGATTTAAAACCATTTAATATCAAAATTTAATATAAAATCTGTCGCGTTTCCATTATTCCGGAGCGGTGGGCGAACAGCCCTTATGAATGCATTACCATACCATTGACTCAAAGTGGTTGCTTTAACAGAGAAAACTTTGCATACATTTCATAAAATATTTCTAAATTCTATCAGACATTTGTTAGCCGTTGTTAGCCAAATCAATATCTTAATAGTTGTTTTTATTATGTTGACTAAAATACATACAGACTGATAGTATAGATGGACAATAATTGAGTGCGCAAATTACCTTAGTTTATTAAAAAAGAAAAGGAGAAATTTGAACCTCTAATCAATGGAACTTTTTCTTCTTCAGTGGATTTTCGTCTCTCTTCTCTATTCCCGGCTTTACATTTTAGATTCTCATGCGATGACGCCTGCTTTCTGTTTCAGTTGACGACTCGCACTGACTTAGTAATAGTTTTATATAAAGCGTCGCATCGTATCAAGTTCCCCTTATATTTTCTACTTCTCGTACACAAACTCAAAAAATTTTATCGTCTTTCAAGGGAGTAATTGTAAGCAGATTAATAATGCACAACAGGTTCCAGAGCATTCGGTTAACTATATATAAGTTCTTTGGTCTTAGATGAACTTATCCAAAACAGGCTGAATTGCATCAGCAATATGTTTCAAAATACTTTGTAATCTTTCACTTCGATAAAGAGTCCATCCAACAGGCACCACTTCCGAGTCAGTGACTTTGTCGCTTAACATTCCCCGTCGCGTCCCACCGATGCAGATTATGCCCCGACTCCTGTGCCGCGCTAACACTCATTAAAAATTCACACGCCACCGGACTAGGAGTGTACCCGCAATGAACAACAGGTCTATTTAAAACTACTTTTAGGCTACGACTGCTCCATGTTAATTTTCTATCAAAAGTATACCGATTACTATAAATATTTCCAAACAGCCAATAGGATGAAATCTGTGGATTCAATAAATAGATTTTATTATAGATCCTCGAACGCCCTTTTTTCGAAAATTTTTTATACGAGACCGTGATAATCAGCGAAAGACAACTTTCATACATCTGTCTTTTCTCTCATGCTGGCATGGGATCCACTTCAAACATTTATATCCTTTAAGAATTATTCATATTGGTCGAAAATTCGCCAAATCTCATAACGTATTATTGAACGACCCTTTTATCCCAATTGTAGATTAGATTTCCTTCATTTGCTTTATTGTAATGATTCAGACTGAGCTTCCAAAACTGTTGCGAAATCGAGATGAGTTGTCAGATCATCGCATTGGAACAGTTCGATCTTGGATTAGAGTTGGTTCTGTCGGATTTAGTACTGGGATAAAATGGGAGAAATCCAGACAGCTGTTATCTGGAGCCGTAAGACGCGTTTCATGACATAATAAAGTATCGAAGAATGTGGTGCAAAGCAAAAGATGGGAGATAATGTTGAAAGGAGCACATTTTATTTTTTTCACTATATTTATAATTATGACTGTTTGCCTGCTACCCATGTAATGATTGTATGCTCTATGCAAAATGTACACGACATTGTCATACGACCGACAGCAAAACCTATCGTAGTTGTACCGCCTGCTCTAGTAACACGTCTTAGGCAACACACTAATACTAACACACTATCGGCGAAATCAGAAAAATGCCGAGCGTACATTGCGTAGTTTATATGAAAGCTTTTATTTACTTCAAGAAAAACCCAGCAATGTACGTCGAAACTGCTAAGTTTGGCAGAGTGATATAAAAAGAGGCTTATTGCCAGCAGGCTGTCAATTATGATGATGATGATGACAGCCTATATTATTAGGCTGTACTTTGTGTCGCTGTCTCCTATACCTTGCCCGCAACAGCTCCTTGCTGTTTATGAACCAGCGCCACCTGGCGACAGTTGTCGGGACCCATTACCGGCTGACGTATATAGCGCTTGCTTTGCACGTTTTGTTTTTATTGTTATCACGACGTGAATGGAAGATGAATGGAACGTCATTTGTCTTGCTAAGTTTCGTTTTGTTAGTTATGAAGACGTTACTGCATGTTCTGTTGTAAATTCTAGTAAGGATGTACTAGCATTAGTGTCGTCGACCTTATAATTTGTTGTTATATTAGAAATACATATAATGGCATTAAATATAATAAGTAACCATATTTATATTAAAGATGCTAAAGTTTATGTTTTAAAGCAATACAGGGTTCACTCAGAGATAATTCTGAAATTTTGTCATAAAAGTTTTAACTACCTAATATTTGTGTGGTCCTGTGCGGTCGGCTTTCACTGCATTATTAACTAAGTGGCCGGGCTAATCCCTCAAGCGTTTCCCGCTTCCGGTCATATTGCTGTGTTGATTCCACAAACTGCATCACCAGTCAAGTTGACTAATCTAATTGTTTCATTCATCGCTAGTCGCACATCACATTTTACATTACATACGTAGTATTAACTTACGCAAATGCAGTTTCTCTATTCTTAGGTGCAACTCATATAAGACATTTATGTAGTAGGTTTACGCCACCACTTATTTCCGGCACAGTATAAAAAAGAGTACTACGTACTTCCGGTGAAGGAGTATTTGTGCCTACACACTAGTTCTAGTCTGGTTGACCATTTCGTGTACATGCGACTACTTGCCACTAGTTAGAGGTAGGTTAGGATGGAGCGAATTGAGGAAAATTTGACACCAGAGTTAGCAATAGCACATTCGATAACAACAAACGAATGTAAAAAAATATTAATAATTATTATATATAAAAAAATATTTCTGTTTTCAGTAAATTTATTTACTTTATTCACTGTTTCCTCTCATCTTGTCTTTCGACAAGCCTCCTCTTCCAGGAAAAGAAGACTGCTACAATGCTAAAAAATAGTTGTAAATCTAACCTTATTTCCCGAGGAACGTGCCAGCCTGTGCTTAGAAATTAACCTTAGCTGGGTTAGTTAACTAACTAAACATATTACACGAGTTAATTAACTCATGTTTTTTTATTTATTTCAATGTAATATGTTTGTGCGGCGCAAACTGCAGCTACGAGCTTTAGGGTGAGAAACTACTAAACACTAAACATCAAATTTTAACTAGTAGCTTACTCAACTGTGCATTAATACTCAACACAAACATTTAGGTTTATAACATAACTAGCGACCTGTCTCGGCGTCGCCCGGGTAAAACCATAATAACTTATTCACAAAAACCTTTCGCAGGAATAACACTATCTGTTTGTGAAAGCCATACAAAAATCCGCCCGGTAGTTTAAAATTTATCGCGTTTACACTCATACACGACAAGGGGACTTCTTTTTATATTAAGATAAGAATATAAATTATTGATTGCTTAAAAGCATTTCAATGTTTAATATAACATCGTTGTATCAGACCGTCTGTCATTACAGTTTTATCATGCGAGATTTGAACCATATTATACGTACGAATACATATAACTGATCGAGGTGTAGGAGTACATCCTGAACATACATTGCTAGTCCTTTAACGTCCTACCTGACTATAACTTTTGATAATTTTTGGAAATTTTGGTTTGTTTTTTGTAATGTTTCTGTCAAACTAGTTCATATTGAGCGTCATGGCTCCTCGCGGTTAACTCGCTCCCCGCTCTAAGTGAAAAGTTCATGCTTTATTATTTTTAAGCCGTTAACACAATTAAGTAATTCCCTTGCGGTCCGTTCTCGTTTGAGGATGTTTTACAGAAAGCCTCCCCCGACTTCTGTGGAATTATGCCTGTTAGCGAGAATGTTGTGTTAAGCAGGAAAACTTGTTATGAAAAATAATGACGGTGTTTTAACACTTTTATAAAAGATGGTAATTAAGTCATATTATAAAAAACAACTTAACAAATCTTCAAAAGAAAAAAATACAATAATTCTACAAATACTAACTCTATGCCGGTAATAGTTCCGTGTTGCGCCCTGAACCTTTTACTTTCTCTAGAAAATTATAAGTTAAATGTACAATCAACAGCACATCAACCTACACAAAATAATTGCAAACTACATGCAAGGTAACTTGATGTGCTGTTGACTGTACTATTTTATAGAGCAATCGGTTATCTAACAAGTCTTAATTAGTATTATTTTCTTTTCAGGTAAGTACACGATGTTAGTCATTCATGCAGGATGAGAGTTAATTTTGAACCGAGGTAAAAAAACGTAGTCCATTATGTAAGTAGTACATATGTTTTTTAATTTACTCAAAAAGAGTATGTTCCAAATTTGTACATACTAGCGCCATCTATGACATTTCCTTTAAACTAAATAACCAATGGACACTGCTTTCACGGCGGTGAGATCACCGGAGAACCATACTTTCTCCCTTTTCGTATGTGCTTTCGTCGTCCCGCAATGTGCAGTGATTCTCGCTACGTTCCAAAGAGGGCGCTTACTTATACTGTCTTTAACTGTCGCCGAACTCGATAGATGCCGACGCGAACTTTATACTTTTAAAAACACCTATGTATGTTGAATCCGCCAAAGTTTGGTGAATTGTTTGCCGATTGTGTATAACCGGCATAATAATATACTTTCATTTAAAGGTGTGACGACCGAGAGGTAAAAAAATATATAAAAAAGTAACATCATGGCAATTATCTCTCAACAAAAATTAAACATCAAAATCAGATCATATTTACGGATTTAAAATTCCACAAACATACTTATTATTCCACAAATATTCCAATACTTATTACGGTGTTCTGTACAATAAAGAGTTCATTCATTAACTGGTCCTTATAACACCCCTCTGGTCGAAGGTTAAACATTAACATGCAGTAACCCATTCCCACATTGCTCTGTCTTTGATGGGAATAATGGGTGGGTACCTATAATTTTTTATCTCTCCCTGCCAGCTTCACGCTCTACGGTTACGATATCAACACGCACACACACACATAAGAGGTAGCCATTCATCAATCAACGGGATTGAACCTCTGAATTGGTGGCGGCCCCAATGGACGGTAATTTCGCCCAAAACATTAGTGGCAATTTACCACAGTAATGCAGGCTGAAGAATGAAAATGTTTGGGCTTGGTGGCGAATTGGAAATGTTAACTTGAAGCTGTTTCTGTTGTTTTTTAATCAATAAACTACGATGAATATAATAAATAATCAAAGAACTAAATTTGAAGAGCCGCGGGCACAAGATGGTTAGGTACTATATAACAGTTACCTAGAATTCGGTCCTAAAGCTCTAAAAGCTGACCATTCCCTTGGGATAATAATCTGTTTTTTATCGTCATTTTAAAAAACTGAAAAGTTGAACAATACTTTTACTTTTTGATGTATGTTAGAACTATAATTTAAAAATTTCCTGCTTTAAATTGAAACTGGAGGCGTGTCATTAGTGGTTTTGTAAAAAACATCCCGGCAAGTGTAGCCTGCATACACGAACGACATCATTACATACACACACTCGCCCTCGCTACTGAACCAATTTGCTGAACAACAGCGTTACTGTAAACAGCTCGTATGAGAGAAATAATTATATTCCTGGAATTAATATGAATAAATTTCATTTATTCACTGTTCAAATAATGTTTGTTGCAACAATTTAGTCATTTTATTCAGCCAACAGGAAACTAGAAGAACGTTTTGAGTATTCACTGAAGTTCACGAGAAATAATTGATAAGAAGTTTGGAACAACCTTAGAGAATTTTAGATTAAATCCAAACATTAAAGTCTAAGCAGCCTTTTAGAACAAGATTAACGGGGCACCAACATAGATTTAGTAACGATTTTTATTGCTTCCTCTATAAAACATAGGCGTAATTTATCACAACCCAACTGTGCTTAAAACGATGGCCTTTTTCGCAGCGAGAAAAACAAAGGACGAGGGATAACCCTCGTGGGCCTATTCGGGGGCAAAATTGAATTCTGTCGCGGAAACTAATTTTAATGGGCCTAAAGTGCCCCGGGCGCATATTTCTCCTGTCCAAACGGGGCAAAAGGTTACTTGTAAATCCACTCCCTACAAGCTCTGCGTGCCTCGTTGCCTGGAGGATTTTTCCGTATTGCTAGACACGAGTCTTCGTGAAATCGCCAGCAATATTAAAATTGTTTACTTATATAAGTATGCAAATATCACACACTTAAAAGTGGCCATTCTGATTATGTGGTTGAGAAGACATTTTGATATCGTGGACTGTTGAAGATTGCTGCAATGATTGGAGAATACATAGTACAAGGTTGGCAACACTTTTTAACGAGATACTCTTACACAGCGTGAAAAGAAAAACTAAAGCAAATAAACATTTCTCGTCGAAAAGTTCGCAAGGTACAATTGCCCGCAGGCAAACAAAGTAAAAGTAGACGAGGACGGCTCGAGTGCTACCAGGGCGACAGGGATGACAAAGAGAAAGTACGTAGTGCTCTTGAGTGTCCTTCCACACTATATTCCGTTTGTGCCGCCCTAGTGTTGTTTTCATTACTGAAGGTCGTTCTTACAAGTCATGGGGCGCCAAGTTAAGAAGATCTTATTATTTCATTTCTGTTTTTATTAAGTTCTTCTTTTGTTACTTTATAGTCAGAAGTAATATAATTATTTCTATAAGGTGATAATATTAGATGGATATCGTTTGCCAAATCTATATAAGAAATTTTATCGTCTATCTATGTGTTTATCAAGTAATACGAAGAATCTCGAACCCACACCGTGGATACGTATTTATTCACGTAGGTTTTTTTAAAGTGTGACGTTGTCCGTATTCAATCAATCCGATATCATCCACTTTACAAATGAATCAGGAATTTGTTGTCAGAAATGAATTCGAATATAGAATTCGATCCGAGGAAATTTGTTGTATTTTTGAATTTTCTTATAATATTAACAATTTTGGCGGGAGTTCTGTTTCAAGCCATTATTGAAATAAATCTGATTGACTTTTCTTCATAATGACTTTATTCTTCTGTGATTGCTGTTGATGCTAGATCATGTGATTCCAACGAGTAGCTCATTACGGCTCAGGCTGGCAATGGCTTCTTCGATGTGAGTTAATCTAATTATTGAATTTATACGATCGATCAGTCAACTGTCCAACTACGGTAAATTACAAAAGAGATCTATCACGTCTTGAAAACTTTCCTTTTGTGGAGAAATATTTACGTACACATTTTTTTGCCTTATTTATGCCTTTGATTAAAATTTTTGAATTTGTCGATAAAAATCAATTTGGAGGCGCCGGGTATCGATCCCGGTACCTCTCGCATGCTAAGCGAGCGCTCTACCATCTGAGCTACGCCCCCTATTGGCAAGACATCCAAATAATGTTATCACTAACTGCATATTAAATTCAAATCGCGTTGCCTGCGGCGAGGCCCGGCCTTTAGAGGCCTTTAATATGCCTTTCACTTGGCAAAACATGTGCATAATTTGTCGCGTGAAGTGTTGTGTGAGCTAAATTGAAATAATATTGCTTTGAATTTCCAGGGGGTTTGTTATTGTTTTTATAAAGATAAACAGATATACGTATGTGTGTGTGTGTATACAGAAGGCTATGACCGGAGTCTGATGAATTGTTCATTCATACGCACACAAGCGTGGTGTACGCATTTGGAAATTGTAGGCGTATTATTGTTGTTCATTGTCTAGATTTGTCATTTAATTTTGAGGTAAACACGGGATTCAATTGATATAATTGTCCAGAAAAATATATTTTTTAATAATCAAAATGTTTTTTGCTGTTAAGTCGAGGTCTGACAGGTAGCCGGTCGCTGAAGATGGATAATTAAAAAATAGGAAAGGCTGAGAAAGAAATAAGGAAAAAGTTCAAAAGTTCGTGTTCTCTTATTTGAGCGATACAAGGCATTTACTTTAGAAATGACCTTAGTCGACTTGATGCAAATAAAGTTATATATTTGGCATTAGTTCATTAAACACCGTCTTCTCATCAAAGCTCGGCTTACATACCAATCAGCGGATACTCGTACAATTTGTGTCTCAAACCATAGAAAAAATCAGATTCTCCCGCGGGTTGTACTGCCCTGAATACATATATGAATACATAATATTAATTCTTTAGTGGGTCATTTGTTTTGAAATCATTCCCGTAGGAATACATTAATGCAATTATGCGAGCTTTCTAATGACTCGATATGTCATGAAGTCTTAATTTGGATAGATAACTGACATCAAAAGTTTTCTACTGAAGTATTCTAGTTATAACGCTAATGAATTTGTGTTCAGATTTAGGATCTACGATGACAGACAGATATATGTATAGATACATAGACATGTCATAGTCTGGTTGGGAGTTCAAAGTCAATTTGAAAAAAAAAGTTCGATATTTGATATTTTCGTATCGCGGCGCATCACGTTTTGTCTCAATGAGGACAGCGCCTGAAGTAAGACTGCAAGTGTCCGAGCTTGATTCAAATGACGCTCACGTGAGAGTTACGAGTATTGGTGGACAAACTAGTGTGGCGCGGAACTTCAACATGTAACATGTTGTGACGTAATAACATCCAACGGCATCAGGAGCTAGCTAAAAGACTCCTTCGAGACTCGGCCGGGACGGCTACAGGCGGAGTAACTAAGTAATACGTATTCATGTTGAGCAGAAATAGGAAAATATTTTAGCGAAATTGGAATTTATGACATCCTTGGCCGTTATGTTCAGAATGACGTGATGGTAAGCAGTGTAATATGAAAATGTATAATTAGAGATAATTGGCCTGTGAATGCCTTTTTATGTTCGCACTTGAAAACCTGTTGACTACTTTCACATATACATTACATAGTAGTGTACATATAAGTGAAATACGTGTATGTAATAAAAGTCTACCTTTCAGTTGACAAATCCCATCCCCAAATACTTTTGAGCTTAGCTCAGTCTGGTCAGCTTAAAAACAACAGTTATACGCATTCCAGGCTAAACCCAAAATGCAGTGTGACCCACATGCAAAGTTCACATAACAATACCCTGGTACTAGGCATTCAGAACACGGCAGGAGGTGAGCGCGTGCCTCCTTTGATCACGCGCCCCAGTTGCAGGTAATTCTTTTGTCGCGCGAAACTCAGAGATTACACTGAAGTATTGCCAAGTTATGCTAGCTTATTTCTGACAAGAAAAAGTAAAAAATTCCAAAGTGAAACTTAACTAGAATCTTATGTATTTTCTTCTTAAAATAGAATTTTTAAAGGGATGTAAAAATATATTTTAGGTGGGTGAAGCCTGGAGCAAAAGCTATTCGCACTAATATCAAAATCAACATCTTTCCCCGAATTCAGATTTAAGAAATATGGAAATGGATTCGCAGATACTTAACATTTTAAGCAAATATTATTTCAAAACTGGTCCATTATTACGAACTTTAATAATTAATCTCTGATATTTTATTCATGCATTAAGAATTCCATTAATATGAATAAGGCGCCTGTCGTCCTGGAATATAAAAGATAAGCAATTCTTTATATAACGATTTGGGTTTCGTGCATTCAGAAGAACTACTAGTCTACTACATTCTAATCAGTTTAGTAAGATGTTTCACCATACGAGTATCTCAATGTGATCAGGGTTATCAACAAGTTGACCAGTCCACCCGGATCGATAGCTAATTTTCTCGCTGCATTAATTGTACAGTTTTTCGCGAGGTGGAGCCGCGGATTTGGGATCCAATTTAAGTTTGCTCGCTTTCGGTGACTTCGGACGAGCGGCCGTCGTTGGTATAATGCAGAAGCTAAAGCGGGTGTTATATTTCTTTCCTAATCCAAAAACTGACGAAGTCAACTCTCGTCTATACTTTTTTAATTTTTGTAACTAAAAAAAGTTAAATTAAACATGTTTATTATGAAATACCTATTAAATTTGTTTGATTGATTGTTTATTACCTAATAAAACTTAAAAATGTTCCATCAAAGCCGTATCTTCAATATTTTAAGTTTTTTTTTGCTGTCCCTTGGCATCACAGCCCCGAATGAACTGGAAAGACACATTATATTTGACTTGCAATCAAATCCACTAAGAGATCTGTTTTCTATCATTCCATCTGCTCATGACTTGCGCCACCTTTTGTGATGCTTTCGTTTCCGACATAACGTGCCATTGTAAGCGAAATTGAATTCGACAAGTTTATCATTCCAATTTTGAAGGTTATCTAATGTAATTATTCCATTATTAGAAAATCGTTTGCCATAGAATATCGGCATAAAGTCTAATTTCGTTTTATCTATTGAACGCCATATCCTATGATTGTTTTTGGTTCATTTTTGATCAACTGTTCTTTGGTCTTTTAATTTGAGAAATTCTGATATCAGTGCTCGAAGTCGAAATAAGACCGTTTCTCAAATCCTGCTTTGTTACACGGGCGTAGCCACGCCTCTCACTACTTGGCGTGTAGTCCGATGTCGTTATAAAAGGATGAGTAATGTATTTAACTCGATCGGCGAAAGGGACTGATAAATACATTATCGATACTTTGTAGTAGTCCTCGGCGGGAGGGGTAAGTGGATTGAAGACCTTTGTAAGGAGCCGCGCGGGCTCGACTAGAGTATTAGGAGATCTCTGATCAGCTGAGTCCACATCCGTAAATTTGGTACATACAGAATAGCAAATGTACATCGAAAGTTCATTTATATTTCTATTTAATAATTAAAACTAATATGGCCTTAACTCCTAAAAAAAATTTACAAAAGGTGGAATTCACTCTTTATGGCATTCTCTACAACATTCCATACAACTCACAACATGTAGGTACATACTTTCCGACTTTTTATGAAGTAAAATATGTTTGGAACTATTGGCCACGCAATATTTTTACAAACATATTTTTCTTATGTTTCAGGTAAGTTCCTCTAAAGAATCTAAAGATCACGTCTATTTTATTGCCTGCTTTCCTGCCATCATCATGTAAATGCCTTCTCCAGGTTCAATCAAAAAGTCTCCATAATCTCTGTAGCAGTTCAGAGACAGCAAGAAGCGCGCTAAGCACCGGCCATTGGCACAGGAGCGCAGAATAACTAATGAATAGAACTAAAGTTTTGGCATAACGACTGTTCTCCAGATGTAGTTTGCGCCTGAGGCGGTCTTGATGAAGCTAAAGATTATATGTGGACTTACTTAAGGCTTACTTAAACATTAACTTGTTTAAGAGTAATTAGAATGACAAACACAATCACTAGTAAGGACAATATTTATTCGTCCAAGCCTGGTCTGAAAACATTTTTAACCCCCGACGCAAAAAGTGGGGTGTTGTAAGTTTGACTACTAAGTGTGTGTGTCTGTGTACGTGGCACCATAGCTCATCAACGGGTGAATGATTTGGATGTGGTTTTTTTATTTCATAGTTATCTTTTTTGCGGTGGTTCTTAGATATGCTTGACCAAAATCGGTTTAACCGTTCAAAAGTTGTAGCGAAGTGAATATTGAAAGTCGGAGGTTGTTTAATTTGTCTAACAAATAAACTTGTATTGTTAAAACCAGTATTATTGATTTTTAGATGTTTTCGGTTTCTTAAATCTTAGCAACATTAAAACAATCGTTATCTTGTGGAATATATACTAAGACCTTTAAAAAATATTATAAAGCTAACTTTAGCGTGAGAATTCCTGCATCTGTTGAACTTTTGAGTAATATTATCGTAAAGCAAGTTTCCCCTGCAGTGTATTCAGCTTAAATACAAATAAACAGTGTTACAATTGAGAAACCACTAGAACTGCTACAGAGGAGCCATATACGCGACCGATACGATCGTATATCTAAAAGCATGTTTACGAAGACGGGAATGGGTTAACTAATGGGTGAATTTCGCGCACGGTAAATGTTTGTAACAATTCGTTTTTTATCCTATCATATAACCACTACAGTTACTCTCCGTAATTACTCCAGCCTTCTCTGGAGAAGAAGCCTATGTTCAGCAGTGAGAAGAATAACGCTGAAATGTGGACGATATGCGTTTCTATTAAAACAAAATATTTTAGTAATTCGTTTACTATGTTTTGTATGTTTTCAATTGGAGTTCTATAAGAGTTGGGTTTTAGTCAAAAGCACAGTTACAGTACAAATACGTAGCTAATTCGACAGAAACTAGAGAGTAGCGAGCGCAAGGCACTAATTCCATTAGTATTTGTGAATGCTCCAAATTCAATATATGAATTTGTGCCTCGCTGACATTTCGCTGACATTTTGCATTTTGACATTTTACCTTTGTATTGGTAGATATTTTTTATAATATAGATAAGGCAAAAATACAATTTTTGTTTGTTTTTTTGTTTGTTTGTTTGTTTGTTTGTTTGTTTGTTTGTTTGTTTGTTTGTTTGTTTGTTTGTTTGTTTGTTTGTTTGTTTGTTTGTTTGTTTGTTTGTTTGTTTGTTTGTTTGTTTGTTTGTTTGTTTGTTTGTTTGTTTGTTTGTTTGTTTGTTTGTTTGTTTGTTTGTTTGTTTGTTTGTTTGTTTGTTTGTTTGTTTGTTTGTTTGTTACGCGATAATTTTCGAACCGTTGGTCCGATTTTGATGAAATTTAAAAGGTATGTACGATACGCATATAATGTACCACAAAAATATAGGTTTTCAGGAGATCCATAAACAAGTCCGCGACACTATACATCTATAATTATATGACTTTTATAATTAAGTAATTGTAAGGCATTTTATATGTTAAAAGATAATGTAAGTACAAAAAGGTTTATGTTTTTTTCTTTATTTTTACTTGAAATTTATATTGATTGTCTATATGATATTAGGTCTGTACAACACTCATCGTTTATCAGCGTTTGTCGTTTGAAATAGATGTCCCGATTGCATCCTGCCACTCTCATGGCGTCCGCATCCTTGTGCGATTTCTGTGAAATATTAACGCTGGTATTGAAACAATCCGTTATAAACTTCGGCTGTGATTCAATGGTCGAAGTGCTTTTCATATGATCGATTACGAGCTTGCGTGCTGTGTTTTTGGTTTGATTAGCATATTAAGCTTGCGTCACCCGCTACGACGATGGCGACTTTTTGGGCAATAAGTATTATAATAATGGTTTACAATTGCCTTCTCCATTTCACACACTAGCTGCTAAGTCATCGCAGACTGCATGTTTCTCACAATGTTTTGCTTCACCTACCTATTCATATTTTTAAAAGCCTACAGCAGCAACCAGAATATTTAGATAATAGTCGATATTCACTCAAAGCGACGTCTTTATCCTCTCGCGAACAGCCCTGAATATTTAATCGACAGTTTCTTTTTGTCCTGTTCAACTTGGCTGTCTTGTCCAAATTTAATTAAAGCGAACTTACAACAGTTAATAGTCGTTCAAGAAAATTTCAGAGTGCTTCACTGATTAACCGTTATTAGTTATAACTGTCGACTTCGATAACCGTTTACAGGTATATTATATGTCGGGTCTTGCGGTAACCCTATTCTCATTTTCGATACAATAAACTTCTCGACATTGTATTTTACGCCGTTGTCATAGAGATTCAATTATTCAGTTTGCGATCTTTTTGTTTCGTCAGTGAAGTGTGAAACGCTGTATTTGTGAAGAATATTTCAAAGTTGCCTTTTGTTTAAACTTACAAGGCAACTTTGCAATATTAAGTAATTTACATATAAAACATTATATTAGTAAACTAAATTATATTATTAATTTAATTACTTACTATGATACAAAGACGAGTCGATACTCTAAGATAAAATAGGTGCTATTAATTCATTTCAGTAATATTATGAAATTACTAATGAATCTGCTACGTGCGCAACAATACTCAAACAAGTTGTGGTTGATTGTGGCTGACAGTATATCTGTTTAGGAGCGAAATATCCATTAACTTACTGAAATAGTGGAACCTAACGCAAAGTACTCAGTAGATCTACGTTCTAAGTGTTTTGTTTGAAGCTCAGCTTAAATTCCTCCTTTGTGTCAACCCCAATGGCAAATACCCAAGTTCTATGCTCTGTAAGCTCTGTGTCTAATATTAAACTGTTTGTTACCAGCCATGCTTCTTTCGTCCTGGGCTTCAAATCCGATATCCGTGCTTCGGAAATTCATTATTCTTATTATTCCTACCCTTAACCCACAATACACTTCGGAACAAATGTCTTATCTCTTAACAAGTTGAATATACGTTTCCAATGAATATTCTTTAGAATGAGGTTAAACTACTCAAACGATCTACTTTGAAAAATTTTCCCATTCTACAGGCAGTTCTTAAATCGCAAGCCATACGTGCTCGTTTGGAAAACATTATCAAAAATGCGAAATAAAATCTTCACATTCACCAAAAGGCCGTCTTTTCAGCTCATAGGATATAGAAATGCGAATCGAAGGCGCCTCCAGTCATGCACGTAAAGGTTGTTCCCGTATCAGTGTTCGTGGGTGACAAAGGTAAGCCTATCGAAGGATAAGCCCCTCAAGTCTGTGCACATGGCTGCGCAGAATGCATGGGCGGCTGGAGATGTAACCTCTTACACGTTTATGATTTGCTGGTACATAATTATGTCAATATTTTGTGATGTGAATTTGCTCTCTTTAAAAAGGAAGAGTAAAATCAAGCATTTCATTAATCGTGAATTAAATGTTCATTGACGACAAAATCTTGAAGTTTGTGTTGGAATCAATTTTCACTTCTCATGCTCGTAAAGTTTGACATTATGATTGGATGTAAGCTACCTAAGCTTACATCCAATCATAATGTAAATTAGATTTTAAGCTCTAGAGATAAAGTAAAATAAA
Organism: Plodia interpunctella; assembly: GCF_027563975.2. Lineage (NCBI taxonomy): Eukaryota > Metazoa > Arthropoda > Insecta > Lepidoptera > Pyralidae > Plodia > Plodia interpunctella. Next base: position 309,150 of record NC_071313.1, read on the forward strand.
TTTTGTCTTATCAACTTAAAAGTGGCCAGTAATTTAATTTCTCAAGATAAACATGCTTATTTATAGCTTTTGCCCGCGGCTTCGCTCGCGTTTATTTTCCGGAATGAAATGTACCCTATGTCCTTCTCCTCGTTCTTACATGTATACAAATTTCAAGAAGATTGATTGAGTAAATAGAGCTTGAAGAGGTAACAAACAAATAAACTTACTTTCGCATTTACAATATTAGGAAGTTAGGATAGGGTTGGGAATTTCCACCCAATTGAAATGAAAATTAGAGTATAAATAAATATATTAGGACAAATTACATAGATTAAGCTAGCCCTAAAGTAAGTTCTAGACTTGTGTTATGGGATACTAATTCAACGATACTATATTTTATAACAAATACATATATAGATAAACATCCAAGACCCGGGCTAATCAGAAAAAGATCATTTTCCATCATGACCCGACCGGGGATCGAACCCGGGAGCTCTCGGTTCAGAGGCAAGCACTTTACCACTGCGCCACCGAGGTCGTCAATCAAGTATACGATAGTAAAGCGACATTTTACCCTCGACGCACTCCGCACTCTCGCTTACGGCTTGGACTTAAGCATTAATAACGTAACGTGAAAACATTTCGTAACCCTGAAGAATATATGGTAATGAAGTACATTCTGCAGTTACGTACAAAACAGCGTGAACGCATCAACAATTCCTGGAACAGTTACGAAGCGCAGGGAACTCGTCGCAACCAGAATATTCCATTGACAATATTCTGCGAAATGCAATGCCAGTTTGGAGATGAATTTGATATACACTTGAGAACTGGGTTTAGTCAAAGCAGCTGTAATACCATCTTAAAATGCATTGTTACGAACTGGATTCAGATGTAATATAATTGTACTCAGTAATTTATTGTTCAATACAATTGTGTGTGTCTTTGTGTGCAGTAATCATTAACGGTCTTAACAATTCGATTATGACAGTGTTTGAAGAACGTTTTGTACAGTGTATATGTACTACTAAGCGGCTTACCCTCAATTTCGACGAACCTAAATTTTTGTTTAACACCTACGTTCCAATTTGGGCCTATTTTAAAATATTATTTTATTACAATATTAATGCAGAAGTCTTGTTAAAGTTAAAGCAGAAGTCTTGCTGTCGTTAAGATTGTTATTAAAATGACTTCTCATGTCTCTGATGATGAACATGGATCCTCTGATCTTTCGCCATTTAAAATGCGTAAAAAGACATGTGTTCCATCACATAAGGATCGTCCATATACCCAGCAGTAAATAGGATTGTCCTGAACGACACCCACAATCGATATCGTATATTCACACCTCGTCACGTATCCTTGGTCCTAACATCAGTCACTGTACCGAAAGTCACAAACGATGGTCAGTAACAGAGATATGGCTCGCGACTCACTGTGTGCTTAGTACGCAATGCATAAGTTTATGTTATAATGTACAACAAAGGTCGACTCGTAACATAACTGACACAATTATTGACGAATGTCTATTTTTTATTTTCATATTCTGGTCTGTTTTGTCCCACTGCTGGGCAAAGGCCTCCCCTTACTTTTTCCAAGAATGTCTATTGCATTGATGAACAATAAACAAATAAATTAATAATAAATTCCGACCCACTGCTGGGCAAAGCAACCTTACAAGCCGCGCGTTCTATCCAATGCCAAATTCAACCATTTGATATAGAAAACAATAACAGTAACTATCTGATTTATTCAAGGATTAAAGTAAATTGATCGATCATGTTGCCACTAATTTAAAACTAGCTGCGGTTTATCATTATAAAAAGATAAAGATGAAAGATAAATATATATTTATTGCTTTCTATAACTTTCTAACGAGAATACTGAACAATAAACTCAACTTAATTTTCTGCATATTTGCCAAATTGTCCAGTATAATGTAAGCATGGAGAAGTAACTAACATTAAAATAAACTTTCGCATTTCTAATATTAGTGAAATAATAATCTAGAGGGCACGACTGCACACTGGATGTTTTGTTTCGGTTGTCCGATGCTTCATTTGTTACGAGCCCGCATCACATTCGTAATATGATAGCTATCTCGCCGTATCTCTGTCGCAACTTTACTGTAGTCTGTGAAGATCCATCAAATAATATTTTGTCATCGAAATATTATATTTTACAGTAAAAAACTGAAACGTTCCATCTAATCCCTCACTCTGACGAATAGGCAAAATGTAACTACTAAAATAGTTTTATACGTAATCTGAACCGGTGAAAATCAAGCAGGTTTACTTCTTGAACGAAGTACTTTTAAACGAAACAACATTCTTCAAGTTTGAACAACGTCGGAATCCCCCAACTCTTAAGCTGGCTATTTCAAAAACTCTGCTATCTCCAAACAGTTGGTGTAAATCTTTTATTTTCTCGAGCAAACTCGCAGATATTAAATTCTTAAGAAATTTTATGTTCGTGCCGGCAGCTGCGGCCAACATTTTTGCTATTTCTGTCTATCATATTAGAAACTGTCCGTTTATTAAAAAGTTTTTATAGATTTAAACTTTATTTTATTTTTTTATTCGGAAAATTTGGTCTTTACTAGCAACAACTAGTTGCAGAAAAAAACCAACAAATTTATATTCTAATATTTTTGGATATAGTTGCTGAATTCAAGGAACCAATACTATTATTTTTAAAGTTCAGAATACTTGAGCGACTTTCACCATTGTCTCGGTAGACATTGAAATATGTTTTTGTTGCTGAGACGATTCTCAGCCACAAGAACTTACTTAAACATTGGATTGGACACCGGCTCTGCTTGCTATAAATCAACTTTGATCTTATCATTTACTGTTACTTGTTTTGCCCATAGGTCTTGAGACATCTTAATGACATGACAAAATCCCTTTTTTTTTGCTTTTTGACTCTTAAATAGAAACGTTTTACATCTACGTTACCTCAATATTAAACCGGATTTGGTTAAACTGGTTCATATTGAAATATGAACCAGTAAAACCAAATCCAAATGAAAGATGAATCTTTCATGACATAAACTGTGGACCGAATAGTAATAATCTATGTATTTGTAATACAAATACGCAGAATCTAGCCACATGATTACTTTAGTGTATGTTTAACATACAAAATTGTATTCATTGTTTTTAAGACAAACAGTTAATTATAATGTTAAATACCGAATTCCTGAATTCACTGACGTAAATAAACAGAATGCCAAAATATTTGTTTTCGCGTGAGGGATCTACAGAGATACCAAATACACCTACTGTTAGGAAATGGTAGTAATAAGGTACTACAGTACCTTACATGGTACTACAGTACAGGTACACCTCTGCTGCGGATCATAAGTAATTGTACTTATTCGACTTAAAAAGAAAAAATAGAATATTTAAAAGCCTAGCCCGTTGGCCTAGAATCACTTGATGTTGACTCAGAAACACGTAACTATGTCATCCGATAGAGATTACATCGTGAAGAACCTTCAATATTCTCACCTTCAACAGTTCGTCCTCCGGAGTCAGCTCGCCCCAACCTTGCGACACTTTATCCCACGAAGCCCGTAGTCAGAGATCTCAATGCCTTTTGTCACAGAAAACAGTTCGTCTCTTCTGACTGCTACTGTATTATAATATAAAATAAAACAAAGTCGCCCTCAGCGTGTTTGTTTCTAAGCTTCCTCCTTTTTTTAACCTACTTTCATTTTTTCGCTTAAACTTTGTTTCATTTATTTAGACAATTTATTCCCAAGGATTATACATTCATAAATGACCTGACCCCGTGTGATCCCGGGCCAGGTCGCTAGTAATAATAAATAAATAATTCTTTATTTTGGATACACCAATTAAAAATTGTAGAAAATCTTCGGTGGATGAAATTTCTGATATCTGTTCTGGTTTGTGATTCGGTACTTTGGGTCTTAGCTTTAATTTCCATAACCGCTTTACTCTACCACGATCGTATACACACCGTTTGGGAAAGAATTATGCTTTGAGCTCTTGTACTAGCCGTAATGTATGTATGATGTGTTTGATGTCGAACATGAATTATTCAAATCGCATTACGTCCCGACGATAAACAACGTCTACTTCGTTTCAGATCAATCTTCGTGTATTTGATTAGACATTGGTTCTCAAAGCCAAAGGTCACCAAAAAACAACGGATCGTTTTATATAAATTATTCCATATCTTGGTATTGTTTACAGCCTGCTATTTGACATGACATACTGCGGTTAGATTACTTGAAGATTTTTCGAATTGTTTCTTCAGGAGATCCGAATCTGAGATCAAGGAAAGACCGAAAAAAGATGTCATAGATGAAGAGTTTCCGCGAATTCGTTCATGTATAGATGGCGGTAATAAGAACTCTAACACAAATGCCAGAGAGGTTTCTCTCGATTGCAGTAAAATATAATTGAACGCGTTTAACAAAACAAATAAATTACACGAGCTCTTTTAATTAGTTTTTTAAAATAAAGCTCTGCCTGGTTAAATAAAAGCAATATCATATATTAATAACATACATTCGTCTTTGTTTTTTACGTTTGCGAATTAATTTTACCGGACTACGTGTATCTCCCTACCTCTGTGATCTGAAGCTAAAGTCCCAAACCCTGATAGACACAAATACGTCATAGATTACCAATTAAGCCTATCATTGTTTTATTTTTAGATGTAACCATGGGAATATCGGACAACAATCCACTGGATGGTTCCCGTCTCATTAGCTTTCCCAATAAAATAATTGAGAGTTTCTGTTGCGGGGGATGCTGGGCGGGGTTGAGGGGTGCCCGGGCCTCTCAGTGATCGGCCGCCCGCCCTGGCGCCCGAACGCGTCTGTAGGCGGATCTTTCGTGAAAAACAGCGTCATGTGCGCTACGGATACCAGGATCGCATGAAATACAAGTGGTGCGTTGAACGAAGCATCAGTGGTGTACATTTTTCAAATGGAATACGTGCGCGGATTCGGACGTCAATAGTCCTAATACGTCCAATTGGTTATGATATCCCTGTGTCAAGGGATTGCCGTTCTCTAAATATTGGAGATCAATAATTTATAGACTACAAATAGGATTTTTAAGCTGTTTGTATTCTATTCTTGATAAGCCATGTTCTTGCACGAGCTACACGCAAGCTGTTCTTAGGGTACATCACATATTGCAATACGTAAAATTAAAAGGATAGATCTTAAATCTACCCATGACAAGCTACAAGAAAGCTGTTTTAGCTTATCTCGTAGGGTACGTCACTCACAATTTATTCCAATGCGTAAAACAAAGCGATATAGATCTTAAATCTACACATAATCTGCTCCCTCGGTAGGATTCCCTCAGTTGTCCCTTGTTATTTACATTCTTTATTGAGATAAATGGCTGTGGCAACAAATAGGCGTTTATTTGTGCCGTACACACATATGTATACATACGTATACATTCAAATTACTTGCATTGTGTTGTGCATTTGAGATAAATCCGTGGAATAACGTTTTCGCCTGACATCTGCAGTAATATGTACTTATTTGTTTTTAACGAATAGATTGTTGTGGTTGTTGACCTCTCCTGTTGTCGGCCTCACGGCACAGTGGTTCGCATTTCCACTGCACTGCATGTCTTTCTTTGGTTTGATTCTCATCTCGCATATATTTCGTTAAGATTTCATAGATGTTTGTCTATGTTTATCTACTAAGTTTATGCCAATCGGAAGCACAAATAAATAAATGCTGTTGTATATAAATACATACTCATACAGACAACGCCTGCATTTCGCTTAACGCCATCCTACACTGATCATTGATGTAAATTAAATCATACCAATATTATAACAGAATGTTTGGATGAAATTTCATAATGCATTTACTGGTCTTTGATTTGATATCCAGTTATAATAAATCACTAGGGTATTTTTATCGAACCACGAAATTTCCCCGTAATGTTGCATTACTGGCTAGGATTTATGTAAAAACTTGTAAACTCCAATCATAGACTTCATTCTTATCACACTTATCGGGACATTGGCGAGAGACCCGACTCAAATCTGTCTGTCTGTCAATCACTATAATACTTTGAACACGTCGCTCGGATATTTCCTGGAAACTCTTATTTCTCATGAATATCATTTCCATTCCAATAACTTCGGTAATCGATATTGCGTGTTCTATTTTACTCTGCATCTTGTTTGCAGCAATCGGATGCTTTTAAATCATTTAGTATCGTTTTGAATTTTAGTTTCCTTCCACGTTTAAACAAATCTGAACAAGCGAAGTTATTAGTATTTAGTTTGTTTTCTGTATTTTTAGTGTCCGGCCATTGCACGCTCTATCTATCGGTCAAGCAAGACACATCTACAAAACCTATAAAAAATGTTACAAGTATTCGAGTTACATAGTCAGTTGAAACAGGCAAAATAATATATACATATTAGTATAATAATCGCCAATCACCATAAGGACTTAAATATTTACGAGGATATAAATTTTAAGTAAATCAGTAAGGTACATTGGTAATATACCTTTTAATATGTTTTGGAATTAGTATCGCTCAGTTAAACTTAATGTAATGACTTCCGGCGAACCGAGGGTCGAGGAGAATTGAAAAAGGATAGTAATGGGGTCAGTTGTACGTGTTACACCGTACGAGTACCTGGTAACTTGGACAAATGTATGGAAGTATAAGATTCACAGATCTGTCTGTCAGATAACCACGCGGTTCTTCTTCAAATTGGAGAGCTATGCTTTGAATGGTCAGTCCTTTGAATAACGCACATTAACTTCGAAGGTTATCAATATAACTATAGGTATTACCGTACCGTACCGTATTTAGTCCCAAACATCAGACAGGCCGCCGGTAATAAAATCATAGTCGAAATCTTCTTAGGTTTTATTTTTTACAATGACCTCGGGCTTCGCGGACTCACAACTCCAAATGTAACCGGGAACACGCCAGGAAGACACATAGAGTAAAAAATGCTTTATGTATTCACTATCAAATAGGACGATATATTTTTTAACTTGTAACAGGTTTGTCTAATTTCATTCCATCAGAGCATCAGTCCATTCGGTCAATGGACGTGACATTAGTCAGTGGAATTGAATTCGGCGCGGGATGGCCTTAAATTGCGATTCGTTGCAAGAGTGATGCGCCGCATCAGTCTCGCGGCCGGCAATCAACGGTATCTTTTGTCTTCGTTTGCTGACTGCTGCTGAGGGAGATAGATGATATGTTTTTTGCTCCTCAAACCTGAGGGGTGTCATGAGTTTAACGACTATGTGTATGTCTGTCCGTGACATTGTCGTAGTTCCTAAACGGGGACTTTTTACTTGAGAAATAACTAAATCGAGAAATTATATATAATTTATAAGTGTATCATTTATAGACTTGGATGTACAAATGTAATAAGGACTGCAATAAAACTAATGTAACCGAGATACACGACATTCTTGCTGTATGAAATTCTATGTTGACGTATTTAATAGTGAGTGCCTTTTCATGCCAAGTCATGAACACAGACTTTAATTAATACTAATATTAGAGCTTTATTCAAAAAGAGTTGTGAATAAACACGCGTTGAGTGCAACGCGATACTTCATAGAAATCTATTTTGTTTATGGCAATTATAATATAGAAATTAAAGGAAAATCGTAAATTAAAGAAAATTTTAAAAATGTTTTCTGTCATGGATAGATTTAAACGCACAATCATGATCAATTAACATTGCTATATATAAGCACAGACAATGAAATATGTATTAGATAAACAGATAATCGATATCTAGCATCTAATAAATGTTAGAAGCATAAGATCTCTCTACATAGCAATGTCTTTCCTCTCTAATCTACTTTCAAGTCAGCACTAAGAAATAATTTACAATTGCAAAAACTTATTTTTTCAACACAAACTTATATTCTTCGGAATGTTTCTTATGCACAAAGGAGTTTGAACAAGACAAACAAGGCTTCGACATAATCAAATGAACTCGAGCAAGGAGTGTAATCAGAAAGAAATATAAAATGCAGCCTTCTTAGTGCAGCGAAGACAAATAGGCGTGAGTGTACTGTCGGAGTTGATTCATGTTGCTTGGAGCTCGAAGACGTGTAACATTATAATGCTAGACCGTGTAAAGTCACCGAATTTGTGACAATTGACGGATTATCTCGCTATACTAATATTATAAATGTGAATGTGTATTTGTTTGTTTGTCCGTTATTCATGTCAAAAGAGAGCAACGGATTGATTCTTGGTGTGGAGATAGTTAGAGATTTGGAAAGCGTCATAGGCTATTTTTTGCCGCGGGCGCAGTCGCGGTCAACAGCTGATAGTATAATATACTATTATGAGAATGGCAATCGGCGCGCTACATTAGGTATATGTATTACTGTTCAGTTCTTTTATATACGTGTTCTAAACTGGGAGGTCGGGGTTCGGGTAATATTTTTTTCGTACTATAGGGATCGTATCATTGAAAAAAATGATACTGCTCAAGTCAATTATTGTCTTTATAACTTTACCTCACTTTTAGGAGTAGACATTTAGTCCGCGAAATTCGAGACCACAAATGAACATAATGACGGAACGCCATTTTATGTTAAAATTAATGTGTCTTCGTAAGATTAAGAAAAAACATTAATTCTATACTCTCCAATTGATCCAAAAACAAAACCGGCATCTCCTGCTAGTCTAGGCAACGTAAGTCAGTTCAGCAACTCCATTCAAAATGACAAATGAAATGCGATACCTCGCAAGCACATGCATCAGTTTTGAACCTTTTTACCAACTGTACGAGCATATATTTATTTCCCCTTTGAAATATGTATTTACGGATTTTTGTATTTTATTGTTAAAAAAACATTGTTCTATTCTATTTATTCTTCCATACTTAGGAAACATTTTCAAGTTAATTAAATAAAATAAAAAAATAAAATAAAATAAAATTTATTTATTTTCAGACGTTTGTCCATAGATAGATTGATTGATTACAAATTATAAATTACAAATTGAATTAAACTAAATTAAATTTGATAAAATAATATAATAATAATAATGAAAATTCAATATTTTCAACCGGAAATCCACTCCCAGGCTCAACGTGTCCTCAACACGTGAAGCTCGTTGAACCTGCTGAGCAGATTTCTAAATATATAAAATTTATATATATATATATATATATATATATAAATATATATATATATATATATATATATATATATATATATATATATATATATATATATATATATATATATATATATATATATATATATATATATATATATGTATATATAAGTATATAAATATATAAATGATTATATATATATATATATATAAATTATTATATATATATATATATATAAATATATAAAGATTAGATTCCTTCTTAATCGTGGAGATTATATTCGAAAGAAAATATTTTTATTTTTTGTCATGTCCATATTTCATACGTAAAATAGAAGTTTGCGCTCGTTAATTATATCAGGGGTCCCGAATAAAACAAAAAAGAGTTATCAACAACTTTTATATACTGCCGAGGTCCGTATCTCGGGAAAATATTAATTAACTTTTAAGCACTGTTGGAGTTGGTCTATGTAACGAATTTATTTATGTTATATGAAAGTTTGACAAATAATTCACTGTGTATATTCTACAAAAAGACACAAAAATTACGAAAAGACACAAATAAATTCTGTTATCAGGGCAGTGTTAAAATATTTGGTTAAATTTATCGAGAGTGAGCAAATTGAAAAATATATATATATAATATTTTTCATAAGAATTGAGCCGTTCGTCATTTCGATCGGATATGAAAAGACAATCTACGCCGTAGCGATTCGTAGCTCGTAGCTCCTGCTACGACATAGCGCGTAGCAATTCGCTCACTCTCGAGAAATTTAACTGAATATTTTATCACTGCTCTTATAATAGAATTTATTTTGTGTCTTTTCGTATTTTTTTGTGTCTTTTTGTAGTTTTTTATGTCATGAACTTATATTGTGTCTAAACACGAAGTTTACATACCATATAACACACAGTTTAAGGAAACGAAAGTGATTTGGGAGTTTTTGATAACATTCGTCAGAAAAGAAAATGAGGATTTGAAAGTTCACAAACTTCAAAATGTCTTTAAGAAACCATTTGAATTAGTTATTGAGATATCCCTCAATGTCCTAATTAAATAGCGACGAAACTCGAACCATCTAACTAGTGAAGTTTCAGATGCTCAAAAGTTAAACGGACGCTCCCAATCAATACGCCTAATCCAGTCTACAAACAACAAACAGACAAACTAACAAGTCTGGGTATCATGCGACTAGAAGTTGGTTGAATTCAACTCTCAATAAAATTTTCTATTGGGTATGTTCTGGCCTTGTTGATTTTACAATTTAGATATTTTATTCATCAATGAGGTTTCTATAAAATATTTTTCAGACATTTTTATTATTTATTTATGTTAAATATACACACTTAAGCTATTTGTTAAAAATTAAAACTTAAAACTAAAATAAAAAATATTAAATTAATTTAAATAAAAAAATTGACACTACATCGCCGTCGTCGTGCGGTAAAGTTCCCAGAAGGCTGGCGACATTTCCTCTTTGTATGGCCAAACTCAAACGATGGCCAAAATAGTCACCAGTGCCAGACTAAAGTCAGTCTTGTCCAGTAGTGTACCTGCACTAGCTGAAGGAATAGCGTTCAACCAAAAACCTGACTCTGGCTCACAGCTTGCCAAAAGACGAGACTGCTCCGCAGGACAATCAGCAGTCTCGAGTAAGTTTTCCTAGACAAGCAAGCAAAGCGGCTCGTCCCATTGTCGCTGCGAGGCCAGATTCAAAGGTATATCGACATTCGGTCCAACTGCACTGGACCAGGCGTTCCTAGCCTCAGCCAAGCATGCCACCTCTGCATCACAAAGTGATGGGCCAAGAATGTTACCAATGAAGTTTTGCGTACTATAAACCGAGGACAAGAACGCCGGCAGTGCTACACTGGGAATTTTTCTTATCCCAATACCACCATGTCGTACGGGCAGTGTTGCTTGAGCCCAACATCTTTTGTTGAGGGGGCAATTTAGAATATCAGATACACCTCCCCTCACACAATCATCTATACGAGATAACAGATCATCGTGAGCCCAAAGCGGTGTACACCTTAAGACGTAGGTAGTTTTGGGAACGTCGACGAGACAAAATTTTATAATTGTATTTTTCAGATAGAATGATCGAAAGTTTAGTCTTTTGATAAACCCAAAAGACTGAATGAGTGAAGAATCTGGGATCTAAGTTACCTAGTATTTGTAATAGGCCAATTCCAAATCTATACCAACATAAAGTTTGATGGAATAACATAATTTGCAGCGGGCACTATAAAAATGTGGACTGGACTTTTAAACACGAATTTTTTTACAACCTCAAAAACTAAAATTTTACCTGCAACATTCACGATTCATACTCATGGAATATTTTATAAAATATTTCCAACTTCTCGCTGGTGGGTACGTGAGTAAATAGCTCTCACAAAAGGAAATAGTTTTGTCAAAATGGCCGTTAAACATTTAACAAATTGTCGGCGTGTGCGGATGAACTCGGCGGGAATCGCAATGTAAACCTGCATTTTTAACTTCACATTCATATTTTATTTAAATACATGATTCTTATATGTATGCTGCTTGCAACTTGCAACTTCTGATCACTTTTGTCCTGAAGATCCATATATCTATATAAGAAATTGCAGTGATTTTGAATATTAGTTAAATTATCTGATATTTTTAATTTCATTAATAATTGATACCGTATTCATCTAATAATAGTTACAGAAATACCTCAATAATGTATACCCATTTTAGAAGCTATTATAAGTTTCTCTAACCGGGCGCGGGTGTCTTGGACGCTTGATATACAGGTTTAACCTGGTTCAGGCTCCAGTCCACTCAATAATAATACTCGCTATTGTATTGTATTGTATTGGCGTTTGTGGAAAATAAACGATTTTTAATTCAATGTATGAGTTAATATTTCAGTAGATAATTGCGAACTACCGAGACCGAGAGTGACACACGGTTTCGGCGCGCGAGCGACTGTCACGCGAACAAAACGTGAACACCGATCCGATATCTGTGGTAAAACAAACACGTTAACAACACGGGGTGGGATGTAGGATTAGCTTTGAAAATAATAAGGCCTTTTCTCATTCAACTCGCGGTTAACCTTATTCGGAAATGTGTATATATTGTCAAGCAAAACAGACGTTTCTTTCGCAGTCACAATTATTTATTCAGTCAGAATGTAAAATAGAGGAAGATATTCAGAAATAAACATTGTTATGTGCCATAAAGTCTCTTCGGCCGGAATATAAATGTTTATATTCGTTTCTCAAGTAAAATAGTGCAAGTTCCTCCATTGCCTTTATAGCAAACGGTCTCTTGCGAAAAATAAACGCGCTCAGAAGTGCTACGCGGATGATAAGGAAGCTACACTCGTATATGTATTATGCGTATACCTCCACACAATGTGTACCTATATAAAGTTCGGAATACACTGAATTCACCATAAACATCAACACATTTCATAATGTCACACGAACTATCTTGGTTTCTGAGCTCTTAGTTTATGTATTTATTTCCAACATTTTGTCTATTATCTTATTCGACAAGTGACTCTTTCTTTGTCTAGCTTTATTTATGTCGTTTCTTACCTAACGCTTCGGTCGTTTTCACATGACTCGAAATTTTTTCAGGCTATTGTCGATGATAGGATAGACATACGAGGTATTAAACATCACAGGCTATAATAATATATTATAAATTGTTCGTCGTAAAAATCGTCTATAGTACTGTAAAAATTTAAATTAATTTGAACATAAGTGAAGTAAATTGCACTTGTTTGTTTTCCCGATCCCAATTTAATTTTTTCTTAGAAAAAATAGACAAAAGTGCACGCCTTTGCGGCGTTCAATGAACCGATCAGCTTTTCCATTCACTCCCGGGCGCCATTCACTCGGCCCCGTTCCCTGAAACACATAATTAAAGGCAGGAACTAAACGGAGCTTCAAAGCGGCGGCGGACGGAAAATGTGGGTTGGGAAACAGACAGCGGCACAAAATTCTTTTTGAAAAGAGTTTAGGGAATATTTCTATGTTACTCTGTGTCTTCTGTGGTTCTCGTAGCTTGTGGCATTTATTCTTAAATATTTGACTGAATTAAGAGAGAACGATTTCGAAAAGTTCATAATTATGTGCTGCACTGTGAACATAAAATAATGGATTCTTTATTCTGATGCGACTTCCAGATAAATGTTGCTTGTGAATTTCCGAAATTCATTACGCACAAATGAAAATGTAAAAGTTTGCGATTCTATAATAAATTTTAAAAGCATAATAAATAATAATAAATAATAAATATATTGGGACAAATCACACAGATTGAGCTAGTCCCAAAGTAAGTTCGAGACTTGTGTTATGGGATACTAACTCAACGATACTATATTTTATAATAAATACATATATAAATAAACATCCAAGACCCGGGCCAATCAGAAAAAGATCATTTTCCATCATGACCCGACCGGGGATCGAACCCGGGACCTCTCGGTTCAGTGGCAAGAACCTTACCACTGCGCCACCGAGGTTGTCAAAAGCATACGTTCACCCTATAATTCTTAAAGAATTTGACAAGTACGCAGCGAAAACGAATTTCACGTCTGAAATTGTTCAATTATGTACATTCGCATACTCGCTTTCGTTCTCCCTACATTGGTATAATAATATTTTTAAGAAGAAATCTCGGTCGATTTTGATTACTGTAATACATTGAATAAGAAGGAATAGGAGGAAAGTCAACACAGACAGACACACAGACAGAGCTTTGTGATACGAAGGGAAAAAAATAATGGTTGAGAATATACAGAGTTGAAAAACACTCCGTCGATAAGAATATTCTTCGGAAATTTTGAAGAAATATACAAAGTCACATTTGTCATAATTGAATGAAATTGAATGAGAATTGAAGTTTTCTAATTAGTTTTGTTGAATATAACATTTGGATATGTTAATATCGATGTATATTGGTTTCAGATTTCCCACAATATTTTTACGGGAATTTGTGACATCGACGCGCGACGTCAGTGTGTCTTGAAGTTTCTTAAGAAATGTTTGTCATCTTTGTGTTCCGTTGGAAAGTTAACTAAGTGAACACTTGAATTAAGTTTTTATTTCTTTTCTCCGAAGTGTCTATTCTACTAACGTTTTTCTAATGTGTGTCCGTGTCTCAATAGTACCTAATTAGTTCTTATTGCGTTTTATAAACTGGTTTACAAACAGTATCGAGTCTCTGATAAATTTTACTAGCTATAAGTATGAGATGGGAATCGTTGGATCTTAGATTGGATACTTCATTCTCGCTTTGATTTATGACTCTGCGCGCTTAAATTTTAAACTTTTTAGCCTGTTTATACGAATATACTGATGTTGGTTAGATTCAAAATGTACCAATTTGTCTACATTGCCTCTCCAAGCCCAAAGGACACTCAATGCTAATACTCAGCTTAGCTTGAAGATAGAAGTTTGTAGATCATTATCCTAATCCTTTTAGTTTCCATGCGATCCTTCAGATTAGCACTATTGTGTTTGTCATTAGTTTTGCATATAGTTTGTGTCGCGTTATTGTTAGTTGATATTACTATGTCAATGTTGTACCCAAAGAGGCTTGATTTATTTGTTAATCCAATATTTCGTGCACATGTATTTGCATATTGTTTTATAATGATAATAAATTTGATAATTTGGGGATATTATTTTTCACTTTACATTCTATATTAGAGTAACTAACGTCATATCTTAAGCTGTAGGTATGCACTTGTAACATGTGCTAACTTCTTATGTTGGGATGTTGACATTTTAACCAAATTGCCATGTTCACAGGAAACTTGATTCTTTCGTAATTTTTCTGTAAATACAAAATTCTATGAAAAATTACTGTTGCAAATTTCAATTCTTATAAATACTGAAATGATTTTTAGTTTATAGTTATCAGCTAACCAGGTCAGGCTTAGAATTAAACGCGATTTCGCTTGTTATTGTATCAAAGGCAGATTATTGCATCGGAATAGTTGTGTCCAGTTCTGGCGCAAACTCTAACTAGTCGGATTCCTCCGGACCAAATCCGGGGCCGAACATTCCGACCGCGCATCTGAGTTCGAATGTTGTACTGTTTTACTAAGCTCAGTCTTTGATGCTATCTAATAGGTACTGTTTTACCAGTAAAAGTAAAGCCACAGGCTTTTGGTACAATTTAACCTAATGATCAATTATATAATTGATAGTTTATTCTTTGATATGAATACAGTTTTGATTCCATTGTACTCGTCAATTTATTTCCATGGAATCTACATCGTAATAAATGCCTATAGGACGTACGTAGGTATCCAATTTAATTCACCATTAGTAATGTGGGTGAGAGTCAAATCTCTATTTAGTCTGGGCGGAGATAGCATTTGTGGTTCGGCCTTAAACGTCTTTGTGAAATCGATCTCTCGTCCCGAAATCTAATATATTTAATGTTTATACATTATATTAAATTATCACACGAAGAACACTAGATTATGAAGATGTGTGCAGAATGAACATTAATTTATCACATTGTAGGTGTTTGATAAATATCAGAGTTCATTGCCATCTCGAGAGTAAAGTTCAAAAACAAGCAGCTTAATAATCATAGAAATGCTTGTTATTATTCTCTGAATCGCAATCGACACATCGCAATCCAGAATGTAATGTTTTGATATTAACTTAGATTATGTTTCCACAGCTTTAATTATTGTAGTGAATGAATGAATACGCCCTCGAATTCCCACCGCATTAGTATACTAATCTACAGCAGCATCGAGCTTAGTCAACATTCATATTGTCCTCATAAAATTTCCTATTCAACGACCATTGTCAAAGAAATTTAGATTCTCCTGCATCAGTGATAAAGCACAATAGATCCAAAGAACAAGGTCTGATTGAAAATTTCTGCGATTTAAAAGCGGTCTGTATTGAAAACGTGAGGTATTAGAATAAATACGGACCAGAACGTGATCTTCATAGATTTATAGCATTTAAATCTTAACTTTGTTATTGTTTCTTTGATTTCAAATTTTCGATCATAAAAGTTTATCCAGATCCAAATAATTTTAAAATTATTTAAGTCCGTTTAGTGAGTTTGTTATAACATATGTTTCGATATATTTTTGATTTTTAATACGACATCGTGAAAAGAAAACGTTGACAATAATAAACTACAACCTTCATTAGAATATGAACTCATAAAAATAACAAGAACAAAACTGTGGAAACATAATCTAAGTTAATATCAAAATATTACATTCTGGCTGTGTCGATTGCGATTCAGAGAATAATAACAAGCATTTCTATGATTATTAAGCTGCTTGTTTTTGAGCTTTACTCTCGATGACAATGAATTCTGATATTTATCAAACACCTACACATGCGTATTAACTTCTAATATAAGAAGGCTAACGTTAATGAGAAGCAGCAGATTTCCTTGAAACTATATAAACCAGTCGTAGTCTTTAGAATAAACGTATATTAAAGACTTTCTAACTGTTTAGAATTGTTGGTGCCCACTGGCCAAGCGTTAAGTTCTTATCAAATGATTTCATGTCCCTAGGGTAGACCGGTGAATGATTCAAATTCAAATTTCTTTATTCAATTTAGGATGTTACATACATCACTTATTGATGTCAAAAAAATTACTTAAACTGAGTCTACTGCCGGCTTCCAAAGCGCAAGTGAAGAAGAAGCGGCGCAACAAACTTCACCGCAGCATTTTATCCAAGGACGTCAATTAACAAATATAGGTCTTATATATATATTAAAAATTAGGAGGACGAATTTACATCATTATTAAAAATGTCAAAATTTGAATAAATAAATAAAATAAAATATGTATTTCCAATAAAATTATTGAAAATTGTCACACAAAATATATATATATATATATATAAATAAAAAGCTAAATGTACAGAACGTACGTGATAATGTCATAAATCAATTACATATCTTATGAGGATACTGCACCACGCTTGGGCCAGACATTATTGTCGTTCACATAATCATCAGACTTGTAATATGCCTTTTTACAAAGTACTTCTTTTATATAATTTCTAAATTTTTTGTCCGGGAAATCAAGAATCCTTGAATGATAATATAGTAATTTGAAGACAAGTCTTGTACAAGTTATGTTAACAATATGATTTCTAAACGAACCATCAGAAAATCGTGAGCAAGATATTTTGAGGGATACTTGAATTATATTTGTAGTCGAAACCATTTAACCTTTCAGCTAACCCTGAGGATATTTTATTTTAATCAAATTGACAGCCTGTCTGTTTGTGGAACCTAGAGACGTTGACTCATTTCTAGGTAATACTTTCTTACCGTTTCTATGAATATTTAATATTAAGTAATATTCGTTTCTACAGTAAGAAAATGGTAATGTGATAATTATGTTTGTTTTTATTATTATTATATTGAGTTGAAGGTTTTGTCCGTGGCGCCACCCACAATAGGTGACGACTGAAAATCAGTGCTGGGCATTGTTGCTCAGCGTAACCCTGAGTACCTTAACTTTTTTTATATATGTGTACGTTTGTGTGTGCTTTTATTAAAGACTATTCTATTCTATTCAAGCAGAAAGACGATTATTGTTACAACTTTTTTAGAATATGGAAATTTTCATTTGGGATTTTGAATTGTTATTTCTGAAATAGCAAAAAAATTTCGGAGTTTTTTTTTTGTTGATAGAAATATTCTTTGTACTTTTCTCTCGTTTGTTGGTCCATTCCGAGTATTTTCCTTGTATTCTTACTCATTTATCATAGAAAAGAAAGCAGCAATCTCTACCACGGACCTTGCCGAACCCTAAGTATTTCCTATCGCGATCTCCCGTCGCGATAGCCGCACAATACCCGATTTAGTTTAGATTACCGGGAAAACGGACACTGCTGGAAGTATTGATTCGGTTTTATTGGTATCCGTGATGGAGCTATTGCGTTTCGAACAATAAGCGTGATTTGAAGATATCTATCCGACAAGGAGAGCTGGAAAGGTTTTATAATTATGTGTATGACTTTGATTACCTTTTGGAAATCCTGATGAATGTCTATGGCTTTGTCAATATATCTATATCATACCGCCAGTGTCAGATCAGGCTCGGATAACAAACTTCACGCTGATTGGCTCATTGAATCGCGCACGTCTCATCTCAATCACTATCCATTCAGTACACTTATATACCGCCATTCCGGATTATATTCCAGAATCCGGCGTTATAATATAAAATAGTATTAAGATAGAGTAGGGTGAGCTATGTATCTTGTATGAATTTATAAATGTATTTTGTGTATCATTGAATTTTAATATTTCAGATATTACTATTTTAGAAATGTAATAATTTAAATTTTACTCGTATTAACTGTTTATTATTACGTAAACATCAAATCAAAAAATACAATAGCTATTATTAAAAAAGTTCAATTAATCATATATATGACTAGTGTTAGTCCAAATAAACTCTGTGTCAATAACAAATCATATTCTGTCATCTATACGGGCCCGAAACGTCGGCCATCATTCCGGCAGATAAACCAATCCGTTCCATTAACATGTCACGTCAACATCGACATACGAAACAGAATAACATCAACTGATACAATGATTTCATTAAACGCCATATGTAAATCAGGCACGTCCCGTAAAGGGCGCGCGTTCGCAAAACAAACGCTGTTAAAATGATAAATTTTCAGGAATATTCAGTTTTGGTGTCGATGAGGTCAAATCGTTCTAGAAATGACGTGCTGAACGGTTATTATCAGCATTATTACAAAACAAATTACACTGAATCTTCTATAGGTCATCGTAAATTTATTGACAACGAAAATCATATCAGGAAAGTACACAATATTGTCCAGGTTTTTCTTATTTTCACAATAAGTAAATTGTTGATTGTATCGTATCATAAACATAGATGATGATGTTTGTATGGAATTCCTCGTATTACGATTAACAAATTCGACTCGACAAAATAAACCTAAATCTTCCATGTCAATTCTTTCATTTGTCGTCAATGTTTATTATAACCGAATCTGAATAACGCATATATACATTAACGGCAATTCATATTGTTCCATTTCAATTTTATGAACCGTATACCACCGATTCTTCGTTCATATCTGGTGATTCGTATTCATATTTCATGAAATTCTAACTTTTTCCAGATTTTGTCTGCCAATCAATTGGTTATAAAATTATAAAAGCAGCATGGAAATATACATTATAGTGGGGATGGCTGTGCTTATATATACTTTTGTCACGATATTTCTTAACAGTGATTGTTGGAATGAGGATCACCAGAAGTGTCAGTGTGAAGAGTGTAAAAGCCTTTGCCAAAGTGGAAATCGTATAACGCCAACAATTCTTTCTATTTCCTCTCGTATTGATGCTTTTGATTCGTAAGTCAGAGATTTGTTTGTTTGAGCGTTTGTAACGATTTCTCTAAACTTGTGTGTGCGTAGAGTGTTAAACAGTGCCAAATAAGTCTTAATGAAATGTGGCGATGGTACATAGAGGCTATTTGACGAGCCTTGTTCAGAATAAGTGGATTAAGTCCGACCTTTTTAATCAGTGCCAAAAAGTGTAAGTTACTGAAATGAAGTGGTTTTGAGTATACGGGCATGGACCCGTTAGCACGGTTGATGGAAGGCGCGCCCCTGCCCGGCGTTTTGGGGGCGACTAGAGACGCGAGACCCCGGGGCGCCCTGGTCCACGCCAGTTTGGCCGCGGCCCCCGCCCTGGGCGACAAGAAGGGCCGCCATCTTACTGGAACTTTCTGCCTTACTGGTGACACTATGGAGGGTATCATACAGTGCCTGGTTTTCCTCAAGGCGTTCTCGGTAAGTTTCTAGATTTGTTTTTATAATATTACATTACAACCAGTTGATTCAGAACTCGAGTCTACACGTTATCAGCTCAGATCACTTCACACACACGTTACCAAGGAAATTCAAATGAGCGGCTCGTTAACGAATACCTAACACCTAAATAATAAAGTTAACAAATATAAGCAAGTAAGTCAATGACTAAAAGACTAAAGTCCTCTCTAAACTATAACTAAGTAATAAAGTTGAATTTTGCCGAGTCGGGCTTAAGGTCCCGAGTACCAGGGGCTTAGGAGCAGCGCGGAGCTTTGTCAGTTATTAATGAACGGAGAAATTACATCAGGAATTTACTGGGCTTATTTAGATAATGTTGTATTTAATTATCAGGAATACTTACTAACATTTTTTCAGTATGACTATGACTACTCTCAGTAAATTTAAAATTTAACGATAAGTTTTATTTGACTATAAACTATATTGTTACTTAAACAAGCTTTGTTTCTTACTGAAAGCATTTTCCGAACTAGATTTTTTGCCTGAAACATTTTTTCTTATTCCGTCTTATGTCGTCAACAAAGCGTTGTAATTGAGTTTGAGATTGAGACGAACGAAGTACTTTACCATACAACACGAATGAGAATTTTAAACGACCATAATGTAAGATGTTTATATCAAGTGTTCACAAAATCACACACCTAAAGGGTTGCACTTGAGAATTTGTGAGATAAGCTTTTTTTTTTTAATAACACAATTTAATATTAATGTTAACAGATTAAGGTTTAGAAAATGACTGACCTTTAGTCAAGGAAGGTCATTTTGATTTTGACTGTCAAGTTTTACATGAAGATAATTTAATTAACACCTACTTGCCGCATTTCTACTTATGTATGTGATATTTCAAGAGAAAATATTCGTTCAAATCTCAACTAATATTAAATGCGAAAGCAAGTTCGTTTGTTTGGTAGCTCTTCCAAATTGTTTGACTAAGATGTTGAGGTACTAATTTTAAACAGTTTTATGGAATATTCCCATTTTTTTGAGCGGTGACAAGTGTGGCGAACATTAAATATGCAAAGAGCTCTCAAGCCAGCGAGCAGAAAACCGCAAAGTCTTGGCGCTGTGAATGCTATAATCAGGTTAACCTTTTTACACTGCTGCTAGACTGGTACTCCAGCCTTTTGCTAATGTGTCGAAGGACGATTAGGATAGTAGGGCTTTCAAACAGTGACAGGTGAAAACCATGACCGTTTTATTTCAATAAAAATTAAACGGTTTTCAAATATTATCTTACTTGATTTGAAAAATGTTCCCATCATGCTCAGAACAACCAGATAAGATTGGCATTATTAACGTATTCGTACGGTCGTAAGTCTCAATTTCTCATTAGAAGAGTGTGTTGTTCGTGCGAATTTTTGTACTTTTGGACACAGTACCGTTTTGCTAATATGCGTAGTGACATGACAGCCTGGAACACACCTGGTTTGTTGGTTTCGTAGAGTAAAAAAGAACCGTATTAATATAAATAACTATTAAGTGTACAATATTCCATGGCACACACCAAGCGCTAAGCTTGTAAGCGTCCGATAGCAACGAACACAGAAACAGCCACATATATGGATATTGTCAGCAGTCTATACAATATGCAGCTTCAGCGGCTCTATCCCTCAAACGACAATAAGGAGACGCCTGATCAATCACACGAACATAGTATCCCTCGCGCTTTTTCTATTTCTATATTTTAACATTCTCTTGCTGAATCTTTTCGCCATAAGTCCGTTTATTTTATTTTATTTTTTGTTTAGTTTAGTACTTAAAGGTACTTAAAGGTAAGGTGTTAAAACAGAGAGTAGTATCATTCTATCTACATTATCACCAAAATGTAATATTAATATTATAAGGAAAACGACTTAAGTAATTGTCCTGGGTCTCTAAGTCACAAAATACGCCAGTGCTCAATATTACGACATTAATACAGACGTTGACGAGCTGTCATCGTCACACTTGGACGAACACGCGTCTCAGCGAGTACGAATGTGATTAGACAACGCGTAATGGCTTTCACGTAAAACATACAGTGAAACAATTTTCATTGTGTAATCTTTTAAAGACACTTTATCGCATTTTGAATCAGTCCGCCGCCGTTTATATTTTTTATAAAGTTAAGTAAAATAGAAGAAGCATAAATTTTAAACAATAAGCAGAAAATCTAAATCAGATAAACTTTGTAATATAAATTTCTCTATGATATATATTTAAAGACTCTTCTAATATTTACCCAGCAAGAAAACATTCGAAATGATCTGTAGCCAGATTGTTGTTCAAGATGTGATTCCCAAAGTATACTCCTCTATGCAAAGCTACTGACAATGTATTCCTTTTGTGTTCGCTTAAAAGATAATGGAGTCCTTGATAAATATAATATTCCGACACAAGTAGCATGATTCAGGTTCTATAGAATTAGCCGGATTAGTCATAATTTTACTCACTGGTTGAAACGAAAACAATGTTCATGGGCAAATAATGAATAACCATTATAAAGCAAGTGAAAGAATGTAATATAAATCAAAAGTATGCCAAAGTTGCTGGAAAGAAATAATCACACTTTGAGATTTAAATTTTATTGCATAAAAATCATCGAACGAATTTTGATACGGTTTACACCAATAGATGTGTGATCGCAATAATATCTAAATGAAGAGGTAGTTCCAATATACAATATGAAATTTTAATTTTGAACGTTACAATAATATGATTCGAATATAATGTTACATCAATTAATAACAATATTGGAAGCTGTAAATTGATATTTATATACTGATATGTCTACGCATTAGGAATCCGAAGCCTCGACCAATAAACATTTCCAATTAGATATCGATATTGAAGCTATTGTAGTTGTTCTCATGTTACAATCTATTACAGTACGTCTGACTATAATTTCCTTTGATGAATTAATTAAATCTGCAAGTGTATATTTATTTACCTAGCTCACGTTTTCGTCGACGTTTTTTGATAATATGTGCCATCTGCAAATGCGCAGACGCGTCAGAGACCTCTAATGAAATTTTATAAATGGGCGAACAAAATGATCCAGTGATCGACGGTCTGGACATAACTATTTTAATATCTAGTTGTTTCGGGAGCGAATCTTACAATATTTTGCTAATAATAATAATTGAGTTAATGATAAAATGTTAGTGGAGTATTGCAATAATGCCCAATTTACTTCAATTGATTCTATCTAGCTTTTCATTTCAAATGTTACGAACTACTACACTGAACGTCCAACCGACGACACCAGGTCATTTTATCTCATTTCTACCGCTCAAGAGTGAAAAGGAGAGGAAAAACCTTTACCTCTTGACTTTAATATCCCACGAAATTGTACATACGCGAACTGTTATATGTATTCTACTACACATAATATCCAAGTGAAAATTATCTGTTTCGCAGCTAAGTTTGAAGGACGCACAATGCGAGCACCCACGAGCCGAATATTCTCGAACGTTCCCGATTAAAATTCAATCCGACGGGATCTTAATGGACTCCAGCCAAATCGGTGTTTTGGGAGTTCCTACTTAGATTATGAATAAAACATGCACCCAGGGGTGCGCCGCGGCTGCTTAAGAGTTATAAGACTAAGGAATATAAAGATATATTCAAATTAATGTTCAGATCTTATGGAGTTAGAAGTAGAGTCTTCCTCGTAAATCTGGAAGATCTCAAATGCTGGACATACTTCGGATAAGACCTTGAGTTACATGCTCTCTCCT
The DNA here is from genome assembly GCF_027563975.2 of Plodia interpunctella. Classification (NCBI taxonomy): domain Eukaryota; kingdom Metazoa; phylum Arthropoda; class Insecta; order Lepidoptera; family Pyralidae; genus Plodia; species Plodia interpunctella. Next base: position 332,844 of record NC_071313.1, read on the forward strand.
CTAGTAAGAAGTAAATTTGATCAGCGTAACTTTAAATCGAATTTATTACAGAAGTGTTTGAGTGAAGTAGTATTTAACTACAACATAGTATTGCTTCCGAAGGTCAGACATATTTAATTCTCTATAATTATGAGGTACGCCTCAATTAGTCATTATTGGTTGGTAGAATAATGCATACAGTAGTTTGAATCTATGACCGTTGTTAAATTTGTTTGATTATATCAATAATTAGTGCCGTTAACTAATAGTGAACTGTGTTTAGTTTTTATACTTCTCAATCTTCCCAAATAAAATATTATATAACACATTTAAAACTTTTACGGCTACAGCTATCTAAAGCCAATGTTGCAAATTCGGGCGTCATTGCCCAACCGCTAGGCCAAGCGTTAACTACCTGTTATTTATGTTAGCCTGGTACCGCTTCGGCCACACAAAGGATTACAACCCCTCCATTAACCCCCCCTTTGGTCGGTGTTTTATTTCCATTTCTCATTCCAACTGAAACCTTTTTGGCTAAATCCAAAATTCCTGAACAAATGCAGTGCTTTTTGAGACTCCAACTGATATAATTTTGATTTGTAATAGTGAATGGAGTATTTATATAATTTCTTTATTTTCAGGTAAGTTCGAGCTACTCTACAAAAGGGCAATATTTTCTACGTAGTATTCTTTCATAATGTGTGTAATAAGTAAGTGCACTTAAATGTATTGGACTTAAGTAATTATTGACCTCACTTTTTTAGCAAAAATTAAACTGTTTAAGATGACTTCGACATCAAAGAATCCAAGGGTTACTCGACTTGAGAGATCCTTAAAGAGCGTGGAAATTAATTTCAACATGCAATATCCGCTGAAATGAGATCGAATTGATACACCCTTACCTTCTATTTTCGTGTAATTTTTCTCGAGTGTGACTTGAAAAAAGTAACGCTGTACAAGAAAAGTAATACACAAATCGGAATCGTGCTATTTCTACTTACTATTATCTCAGTTTGGTACCATATGATTTTATATGTCTGTAATAATACTATATCTATATTTAATGTTTCTTTTGCTTTAAATATTAGTATATTAAAATTATATAGAAATTAACATTTGACACACTGACGCGGGTGGCTGTTGGTTTGATTTGATGTGAGTGCTTACCCACAGACATACTCGTGTATTATATTATAAAAAACGAACCATTTCAATATAATGTCAAATTGCAATTAATGAGTTAAATACTTATATTGGGATACACTTCTGGAGTGCACCTTAACTAGACTTTAAATGCACATTGTAGACCCCGAAGTGAAGTATACACGAGTGCATTTTCTGCTCGTTTGGTTACCTCACTACATCTGCCAATCGTTATGCCATTTCATGTTACGGCAATGCACGAAAAATGCTGCTGCATTTGAGCTTTTCTGTTCATAAATATGTTTATTTTTCTTGCAGTGGAAAAATGAAATCTCGATTTTGCCTTCTGGAGCTCAATGCCCTGGCTTCTAATGTAATGATGAAGAATTGAAATGGTACCCTGAATAATGTTATGTTGAATATGTACAAAGTGTCATTTACAGTAATTTCATACTCATAAAATCATACGAAGTAGTTTCAAGTGTTTTGCGAGAATTCACGTGAAAACCGAGGAGTCTGGAGATGAAAACGAATTGGAGCTGAAAATTATACGCCATTCAAAGATGTCTAAAGTAGTATGGAGGACAATGATTTTGTGGTAATGTGAAAAAAATAAAGGTCTAATAAGACTATTGACGGAAATCTATTAGGTTTAAACATTCAAGACCCAGGTCGATCTGAAAAGATTATTATCCATCTTGACCTGACCGGGGCTCGAACCCGAAATCCCCAGTGTTGCAGTCCGACATGATGAACATTAGGCCACAAAGGTCGACATCGTCATAAAATAGGAGGGGAAGATTAATGGGCCACTTGATACGACAGACGTCTCGAAAGAAAGGAACATTGCATTCATGTAAAATAGCGGAGAGAGAATAGAACTAAAAATTCTTGTAGAACTGAAAAGACCAGACGACAATTAAATGCGAATTAAAAAATCACGACCGAATCGCAGAATCAGGAGGACAGCAAAGATTTGGAAATCGGGCGCCAAGTGGGCCATCGAGCGATTGAGACGGCCAATACGCAAACTGTCACCCGCAACCGCTGCAAATATTTTCCCCGCCCTGCAATCATTCCGTCGTAATTTGATTTCGGGCAGCGTCCTAAATTGTTTACTGTTGGCTCTCCTAAAAATTGGAATTCCTAATTTTGTGAATCGCTAAACGAAAATACTTGACCCTTTTGCGTAACCGACCAATAACCACGTCACAAGTCAAGGCTATTTGACGTCTCGGGTTTGATGTAAATTTGATTAACCAGTTCAGAATGCAAGTTTCTTAAACGTAAATAAAATGATATGAGTAAAAGGTTTTGCTATGGTTAATGTTTAGCATAAATAGCAACAACTAAATCACAAACCATATTTCGCCCTAAAACTCTTGACACAAATCAAAACGAAGGACGTCGGTGGTCCTTCGAGCCGGATATAGAAAGCCTCTCGAGCCAGTTAATACACACTCGCCACATGGCAAACTGAACCGGTCCTTTTCAATTTACCGCACAAACACCTCTAGACGAACACCGAATGATAAGTTCGAATGATAGCCAATAGGGGAAAATTTACAAAAGAAAATTCAAACGGATTAAGAATTTTATGACTATTTTATGAATTACATTCCATTACAGGTTACATCATCGATTCCGAAAAAAATACCAGTTTTTGCGGAATGTTTTTGATGGGTTTTATTTATATTTGAATAATGAAATATGTATGAACTGTCACATATTGACAGCAAAATGAGATTGTATAACACTTGAGAGTGACAACAGAACAGACGTCCCTTGGGATCAAGCGAGTCGATGCTCTGCTCGTTCTCGTACATAAACAAACATATAAATCAGAAGTGCTATTTCTCTAATGTATAACTCAACGAAAAACGCAAGGGATGAATGCATTATATGCATTATTCGCATTATTTCAACGTTGCTCTATAGCTGTTTAACATAATATTCTCCTTCTATCGCAGCCAGTACATGTGGAATGAGTCCCTCGATGGCTGGATATGCTTGCTGAATTTAGATGCGTTTATTTTCCGCACGATCCCTTATATTCCGCCGGCGCGGCGGGACGGTTATGGAAACAACCTTAAAGAGTTTTCTTGACTCTCGGTTTTCAAATGTAATTGCATTGAAATATCTTGTTCTATCAATACAGTTTACTTTTTTGGCACGTAAGACGTGAAAGTAAAGTTCCTTCATAGTTTCTTGTGGTTTTTATACGAGAAGGTTCAGCTAAGGTTGATATTACCCTGCACCCCAGTTACTATCGTATTGACTAGTAGTATAGTTTAGTCCATTAGGGCAGTCATAAATCAAGGGCTATTACATAACCTGTACAAAAATAGACGCCATTTGACATAGCGTTGGTCAATACATCCGTAAACCACAATAGGTATGATACCTGTATTGTGGTTGATGAATAATATCATTCTAAGGTTTACTTTTTACAATAGGAAGCCCAAAAAACGCAATCGAAATACAATTCGAGAGTTAATTGAATGTGAAACAACAATAATTTAACTTCCAGTTAATTAACTCATTGCTACGCAATCAAAACCAACATCTCCTGTTTTTATTTAAATTAATATTTCGATATCAGTTAAATAAAGATTAATAATGAAACTCGAAACTTTAAAATTAGTTAATCTTTTTGGTGAACTTTTGATAAACGTGAATAATATGAAACTTTTCATCATGACCAAGAAATCAAGCTTGTATTTCTTGTGACAAATGTTTACATTTCTGTGGTCCATATTCCGTGTTCGTATGCTAGTTAGTTAAGCAAATTCAGTAATATTTCACAAACGGTTCGAATTCAGTCAGTTTTGAAACGGGAATTGTCCAATTTGGCAAGTTTTAACCGGCCGCGGCCCGGGCTGGCAGGAGTGCACTGCAAATTGAATCTTGGCGTTAGCGATTCGTTATTTTGGCGGCTTGCCGGCACCTCGCCCCCGTGCTGTGTCCCCTATGTTAAAGGTTGTTTTTTCATAATCTTGGATCACTTCATGAGCGGAATCAATCTTTATACTAATGAACTCGTAGGTTTTAAACTTTCCATCTTGGAATTTCCTCATTCGTTATTTTGTAAACGAAATGAAAATAATTAAGTATAATTTTAGAATGAAATGGAGTCATTGTGTTGTATTGCGTTACGTTACACTCTTGAGTACAGCGATCCACAAAAGGTTTAGAAGTAACAGCTTTCTGTTTGGGATATTATTATACCTTTGAATCATATTGAATATTATTCAATATTTGGTAATTTAAATGAATAGTGGTAACACAACTATTCCAGCTTGGAGTTCAAGAAGCGACTAATAGGTATTCATTACTAGAGATCATCGCAAACAGTTAAAGTAATTAAAGTTCCTATCTGTATTTCAAGGATGCAAAGTCGGTCATTTGACATATCACATAATTGTTGTAAATCAACCGCATCTTGATCCACTTCCAAATGTCATCTTTTATGTTTAATTAAATAATCAGATAAACCTCTAAATTATCAATATTTTTTACCCTCAAATTTGTCCTGAATAGCGCTCATCCGTTGTCTTCCCGTCATCGATTGTAGAGGTCGCCGGAGCGTCATCAGTCATGGTGTCTGCCTCTAATTGAGATTCTGCAAGATGGATCGCCCCTGTTTCGGTTTCACGCCCGTGGCTCCCTCGTGCGGTAGTTGATCACATAAATTATACTCCTATTTATTGATGGGCTTCTGGTCAATGGTATCGTTAATTTGTAATGTCGGTTTATGATCAGTAATGCAAATTGCATTTTATGCCAGCTACAGACATAGCTGAACTCCGATAGATGCCGACGCGAATGCATGAACATTGTCTTATTGACCGCAATGAAAAGCCAGTACCTAGTATATGTTCCGATTCCGCCAAGTTCGCCGAACTGTTCCGCAATAGTGTGGAGCCGGCATAAAACATGTATTATAAAAATATTTGATAATAATTAATATTTGATAAGTATCGTTTGGAAGTAATAAATATACGGGAAGCAAGTGTTCGTTATCGACTAGCGCGGGTGTTCAGTTCACGGCTTGGCATATTACTAAACTTTCCGTAATTGACATTCACGGCGACAGCCTTATAGTAGTTGTGATATCATGGAGGGAACAGACATTACTTTTTAAACACAAGGATACTTTAACATGGTATCCAAACGATGAACATTTGATTAGTAGATTCTACTACTATCCAAGTACTCGTACGTTGTCCAAAATAAAATCGTAATGTGTTTTCTCTTAATTTTTATTCATTATACACACTGGAACTCATTTCTGGATCGTGGTTCACAAAATTCAAGGACAGGAGAATGTGTATGCCATTATACATTAGTCAATTAGTATTACCAGTTGCTAATATTCCTAGCTCTAACCTACTCGTATCTTTACATCGAAAACAACAAGATTATGCGTGGTAAGCACTTATAAAATCCGTAGGATAATCAGCTGCTAAGCTACCTATCTGTACAGCGCCTGTCTCTGTATATCATTCGCGGGGATTAAGCTATCATAAGATAGCTTAATCCCCGCGAATACATGACACGCGACGGGGAACTTACATTCTGATAATAATAAAACATATTCGTGGTGGTCTTAGTAATCTCTGACAATAAGATATTTTTGCTGGGAAAGAAGATCGAAGAAAGAGATCTGCCGCTGTTTTTTTCGCTACATGACGATTTCTGCCAGTGAAAATAAAGCAGTAAGCTGCAAGATGAATTGGCATCTTCTTGTTGTCGGAGATTCCTAAGACTATTCTGAATTGCTGTGGCATTTTATGATGGTGTGGTGTGTGCAGACTCAACCATACATATCCCATTCAACCAACTCAAACTGCTTTACTATTTCCATGTCTATATTTCTTCTTCTTCATTAGTCTGCTTACTTATATAGATAATGCGGCTTGAAGACGTCTCCACTACTGATTCGCTGTTCGAATCCTCATTGTAAACAAATCTGTGCGTGTTGTTGTCGACCGTATACCATGGCATCTCGGTCAAGTGCCCTTTGTTAATGCGATGGAGCCCTAATGGAAATCCCTAGTGACAATGCGCCCCACCTCCTCTCCCCACCACCCGCGCACATTATGGATTCTTGTTTATTTATCTATAATTTGCTTCAGAATTTTCTTTGAATTTTTTCAGCTTTGTGTCTCGTAGATTTGCGTTTGAAATGAGCAAAGAGCAGGATTAATTATTCAGTCTGGCGGGGTAAAGGGAAATTGCAAAAGAAATAATTGACGTTATTAAAATATACACCAAATTAGAATTTTTTTGCGAATTATAAATATTATGCTACGAAGCATTTTTAAACTGGCATTTTGTAACTTACTTAGGTTCAGAATAAAACTTATCTTTTATATTTTTTTGATATAATCTTATTGCACATAACAAAATATAGAAGAGTACATAAAGAGAAAATTCAAAGGAATTTATCCCATAAAGGGATCTCTTCCAGTCAACCGGTAAGCGAAAAAACGTTGTGGATATATGTGTTTTAAGAGTTGTTCCTTTAAGATGAGTTTGCATTAACAAATAATATCATGCCACCTATAAATCAAACGGTATTAAAAGCCTAAACGCTCACTTACGTCCGGGGGGGAGTAGCATCTGCCTTGTGGGTCGAGATGGTGAGTCGTGTCTCGTCACGAACGCTGCAAGTGTTAGTTTGGCGTGGCTTGCTGTTGCGTAACGTGGCTAACTTACGACCACAAATACAAATAGGTATAATAAGTTTTTTTTACTCAACTTTTGTTGTCGTCAGAGAGATTTTATTGCATTCGACACGAGACAAAAAACTATGTCCGCGTAGTAAACCGTTGAGATTCGTCGTCGGGAGCCGATCTTGTATCAGGCCATGCATATTATAACATGTTAAAACAAAGCTTATAAAATATATATTTTAATAGCATTCTTATTCAATGTTGTTCATATTAGTAAAAACTATGTATTTTTTTAAAGGAAGAGATAAAAGAAAAATAAATAACTTTGTCAAAGAAAATTACTCTTATTTTAGCCAGATTATTTAATGTTGAAAGTGCCCTTTTCGGGTCATGGAATCCGAATATTATTATCTATATTATACAAATGGTAAAAAAAAGAATGAACTTTTGTTTTGTTAAAATTTTATTGCAAATGTCTTCATATTTCTGTTCAAAAAAAGTAACTTTATCGTTTGAATTCTACTTAAAAATCGACTGCAATGTTTAACGAAAGGGGCCGAGACGCCTCAAAAAAGGCATTGATAAATTGATACCTCGCTATCCAACTCTCGTTAGTACAGAAGTTCGGCAACACGTGAAGTTTGAAGAGCGCTGTCGAACTGTCGAGATGTCGTACAATATTCTTACATACATATACAATACATGTATATGTTCCCTTAGTATAATCCTTAACTTTTGCAAAATATTGACGTTTATATAAAACCTTGAAAGTATTGAAGTGATTGATATGCTTCAACTAAATCTTAATTACTTTTTAACAAAATAACTCTTAAGATTCATATTTAAAATTATTGATGAAGTGGTAGTAAGATTAGTAGTAAGAAGGGCAACATATGATATATTGATATGATTGTTGTGGTTTGCAGTTCCATTGCGATGATAAATAGTTTCGTTAATTTTATCGATGTCCCACATAATCAGTAAAGTTTTATTAATTAATTGCGTACAAGACAAACTAAACCTCCATATTGCTAACCGCGAACACTACGGGTACTACCGATTATTCGGCCTTTATGCCGCTGATGTGGGTTTTTGATGAGGGGCGGCGTTCGTTCTGCGTAATTCACGGCTCGAAAGCTCCCAGCCCTTTCTAATGTCCTGGTATCTGATCATGTGCGCAGAAAAGGTGTCACGTTTTAAATTAAAATTAAATTGCTCCCGCAGACCTCTAAAATTATATGTTGATTTCACGGATAAGCGAAATTCTGATTATGTGTGGGAATATTCAGTGTGGTGCGTATACCGTACTAATCAGTACGGTATACGCACCACACTGAAACACACATTATTCTCACACATAATCATGTGTGAGAATAATGTGTGTTTTAATTTTAAATGTGTTAAAATTTTAATAATCGTACTAATTATGTGTGAGAGTAATCCGCGTTAGATTCGTATGGGTCATGTCTCATCCTTATTGTAACCATAACAAACGGAGACATAAAATCGGCTTTTTTATAATTTATAGATTTCTTTTAACTTTCTATTACTCAAGTTTACAGTTCAGGTTTTCTTTGTAAAAGTCTATGATGTATTTATTCCCACATATATAATATAGTAATTGTGGCAAAATAATGTTCCGCCGACTTTGACGCCGCATCGTTATTAGAGAATTTAATAACCTGTGTTTTGGATTTGTTGATAACATATGGTGGTTTGAGCTCTTTGTTTACCACTTTCCGTGCTCGAACCTGTAGAAGTATTATAAAACTGGTACCTCAACTTTTGGTATAAAAGAAAATTCAATATGCTTGTTAGGGACAAAGTTCAACAAATCGAAATAAAACCTACTGCTAGGTAAAGGCTTTTCCCTTTTAATTCCACTCTTTTCATTTCGATTTCTAGTCATTTGTTAGAAAATAAAAAAAAAATTCAACTGACTTCCCAACTAACCTTCAGTAAAAGATTATACTCCGATTTGATCGTTTCTTTTTGAGATAGGAAATACTTTTCAGTCAAAAGGAAGAGCGAATTATGCATAAGTTATTGTAAAGGGGCTCAGATGGCCGCTTATCCGAACTGAATTAGCGTAATTAATTGGATTGGAAGTTTAAAAGTAACGCTCCTCTCTCTTTTTGTTAGTTATCTCAATAAAAGATCGGGGATTTAATTAGTATTAACTTAATTGAACGGCTCTTTTGTAGATGGAATTCTTAATTCTGACAGTTTATTGTAAGTTTCCAAGTGCTTCAGACACTAACTGCCTAATCTGCAAAGTCAAAAGGCCGTTGAACAGTTTTATCTGCCATTCAGGCATTTGTTTTTATCTCAATTTGAGTACATGGAGTATTTTATACGAAGTAGATAAACAGTCATCTAGTCTAATGGAAAGCGGTCACTATATGTTAGTATCAATGCGATTTAATTAGCACCGTTAATGGTGTAATGGGTGCATGCAGACGCTAAAACTCACGCGCATATACCACTATTTAACATTACAATAAAATCATCATGTTTCTATTCATAAAATAGGAACAGGCCAGATTTAGATAAATATTAGATACATGATTTTCATACAAATTTACTCAGATATAGGTCGAACTGCATAGATAATATATTATTAGATACAGTAATATTAATTGACTCATCTCAATCAGGCCGGAACGATTGATGTCCAAAATTAATCACGTCAACCCAGGCATTTCAGCAGGATATCCGAAAGCCTCTAGACATTTTAGGGTATCTAGTACAGATTCCTTCTCTGTCAATATGTCAGTGTCAACGCATGATTAACCCCGGAATATAGCATCACTCGGAAGGTCTGAAAGTTTTCCTATTATTACTTTCCTAGCTTTTCTTTGGAACGTTCATTATTTCATTTCACACATTTCAATCATAAATATTCAAATGAAACAAAAGTTATAAAGTATACAGTTCAATTTGAATTACTTTGTGATTTTCTTTTTCAAAATACACAAATAAAACATTTTCGCTCGTTGTCATCTAATGGAATATGCATCCGTGTGCTATATCCGGAGATAAGAAACAGTGCATTTTTCGCGATCGATAAATGGAAGGGGAGCTCCCTCGCCTCCGTAGCGCCGGTTTCTGTTGCTGAAATCTACCAGGAATTCATTTATGGAAAGAGATTAACATCCCGTTTCTCCTAATGAGTTTTCGAGCACGATGCTAAATGAATTTCGCAATATTACCTGCAGCTTTTTGATGACCTGGTTGTTGATTCTTAATCATACAAAGTCTAGCTTAAAAACGTAGGTAGATGTTAAAAATGCTTGTATTTTAAAAATGTATTGTATGTTATTTAATGTAGGTGTCTGCCAATTTTATGTTTGGTGTTAATCTTAGCATGATGCTAATTCTTAAAAATAACAGAGCTCCGCCAATTTAAGATCAACCCACACGTCGAAATGTAATCCAAGTGGTGTATCATTGAATTTGATCCAAATAATGTCACGTTTCTGATTGTCGTCCACCCAGACGTCCGTGTCCCGCATTAATCCTTCCTCACGTCTGAAATAGAACCCCGTATTGTTTTTAAATAATAATGAGATGAAAAAATTATGGAGTCAAGTGTGATTTTATTAATTTCATTATTTTCAAAATTAGTTGAAAAGTATGTATACCTATCAATACCCCGTGCTCTACCGTGGTACATTTACATGGTACAGAGTCAAAGTGCAACTCATCCTAATTCTTAAAGGAATCTGTTTAATTCTGAAGAACATGTTTCTAAACCGAATACATAGTTATTATGTTAAATTATAATTTGCAAGTATTATTTGTCAAACGTATTTTCTTAGAAATATTACGTCGGGCTAATAATATTGCAAATATACGGCAACAAAGAAAATCAAATACAGAATAAGAGTTTAGCAATAAATGTCTATTTCAAGAACACAATTTTAAAACAGTTTGTTTGCCTGTTATCGTTCTATATCGAAGGTGACCCAGCAGTTAAAATAGCTGATGATGTTGATTGTGTAAAATGAAATTGTATATTTCTTTGCCAGATTAACAAGGTATGTTTAAGTTTTATTTCATCAAAAAAATAAGCTAAAATTATTAGTCTAAACAGCAGACATAATAAATAATCTTTGTGTCATCACTATTTCGTTTAATATTTCACCCTCCACAAATAGTATTCGCTAAGACTAAAGAAACTCATTAGTAGGTCGGTTAGGTTTCTCATCAAAAGCTCGGTTGCTTAAGCTCGCCCCTTTAACCGTGAAGTTTTCACACGCGGAACGAACACATGTTCATATTTTTTATGCAACTACTTATATGGAAGCTTTATCTATCACTTTGATAAATTATAAAATTTAATCAATCCATCCATGGAGTATGGTTTTCTTGTGTTTTGCATTTGCACGGCTCCTAATATAAATCTACATTCAAACTAAATATAGATTAAAAAAGTTATTGAGATATACGGTTGCATATGGGCGGACACACGAAACCCGAAGAGTGATTGATTTTACAAAATTATTTGATTTTCAATGTATGTGTTACGACTAAACCTGAAAGTGCTAGCTGCACTTCTAACCAAGGTTAGTCGGTCAGACCTGGGTGCAGCCGGACAATACATATAAGATCTTATCTTAATTCTTCAGGAGTGTTGGAAATAAACTCTTGTGTTGCTGTAAACAAAGTTTTTATTTTGTATTAACTAACATTCACTATTTCTTACTATCGACTTAAACTAACATTTTAAAATATAAAGGTACATACCTGTAAACAAAGAAACGACAATAAAGTTTATTTCTTACACTTTTTATCAAAATTATATCCACCAATTTATTTCACAATACAATCATCAACAAATTATTTTACCACCTCCTATATTTTGAAATTATTCTGTCTGACGTCTATCGACTTGACATTGACGTGACTGAACGCGGCAAATTTAAATAACAGAACTGTTTTACCAACTTTACCATGCTGCTTTGTCGACAACGCAAAGCGCGGCAAATTCAAAATGAAGAAATAATAATCTTATTTCTTTACATCTCCCCCCCTCGGAGGAAATTTCTTCTCGAAATTTCTATCATATGATATCACTCTTCTTATTCTTGTAGTAACTCCTCTTTACCTGGGACAGGAATAAGCTTTGTTATGTGGAAAAGATTTGATTCTATTTTCTTGTGACCTGTATCTACTCTATAAATTGAGTTAGAAATTTTTTCAATTATCTTATATGGCCCAATTTTCAATTCATCTAGTTTTTTCCTGTTTAATTTATTCCCATTTTCCACAAAGACCATATCTCCAACATTAAATATCCAAGGTTTTCGTTTTTTGTCAAATAATCTTTTATTGTATTCATGTGATTTTATAGTATTTGCAAATGCAATATTTTTATCCCTTATCCAATCATTATGTGATACTTCTTGCTTGAGTTGTTCTGGTAGAATTGATACATTTGTACCATACAACAGATAAGATGGTGAAAATCCAGTAACTGAGTGATCAGTTTTATTGTATATGCTTACACATTCTTGAGCTATGGATGTCCAAGCCTGCTTTTTCTCACTTTCATTGATTCGACATCTAATTTTATTCACTAATGTTTGGTTTAGTCTTTCATTAAGACCATTAGAGAATGGTGCATTTACTGCTGTAAATACTATTGGTATCTGTTTGTCATCCAAAAACTTTTTGAATTCATAAGAATTTATACCTGGGTATTGGTCTGTGAGAATCATACCTATGACCTCTGTTTCCGATATATTCTTGACAAGCTTTATGAAATCATTTGCAGTTTGAGTCTTCGAAGTAAGAATAAACGCGTACCTGGTAAAATGATCTACTAACAAATGAAGATATTTTTTTGTAGATCTTGAGCCTCCGAAACCTCCTATTGTGTCTATAGAAATTATCTCAAAAGGTCTTGTGGCTGGTCCTAGATGAGACAAGTGTCCAAATTTGCCATGTCCTCTTGATTTATTTTTTATACAAGTCGTACAGTTCCTACAAATCTTTCTGATGTTTGCTGACATTTCATTTGTAGAAAAGAGAGGACCAACCATTTTCTGCATTTGTCCGACACCAATATGACATAAGCTTTCGTGGACATTTTTAAGAAGTTTTAAACTGAATCTTTCTGATAAAATTATCTTTTCCTTGTTTCCAACTTTTTTGTAGTATAGATTTTCCTTTTTTATTAATTTATTTTTATTCTTTTGTATTTCTGTATTACTTTCTTGATCTTCTATAATATCTTCCAAATTTATCAAATTCACTACTTTTAATTGCTCATCTGTATTTTCATTTATCTCCAATACTGGGTTTCGGCTTAAGCAGTCCGCCTCGAGATTATTTTTCCCAGGAGCGTATTTTATTTTAAATTCGTATTGCGACAAATAATATGTCAAATCTCCCAGTTCCTCATCAGTTCTTGATTTTAAATTCATATTTTCTAAAGGTTTGTGGTCTGAGTACACTGTAAATGACCTACCCAATAACCAATATTGCCAGTATCTAACAGCTTCTCTTATAGCTAAACATTCTAAATATATAGCTTTCTTTTTCTTCTGGGCTTCGTTTAGTTTTTTTGAGAAATAAGCTACTGGTTTTTCTTTTCCATCTAGTTGTACCTGTTTTAAAATAGCGCCTACGCCTTCTATAGAAGCATCAGTGTAAATATTGATAGGCAAATTTTTGTCAAATATTTCTAGAATCGGTTGAGAGCATAATAGATTTTTTACCATATCAAACGATTTTTGACATTCATCAGACCAAACAAACTTCTGATTTTTTCTTAATAAATTGTGCAAAGGATCTAATATTATAGCGCTCCTCGGTATGTATTCGTGGTAAAAATTAATTTTCCCAAGAAACTGTCTTATATGCTTTTGAGTTTTGGGAATAGGAAAATTCTTAATGGAAATGACATTGTCTTTGACTGGCTGAACTGAATTATTTTGAATTATATGACCGAGATATTTAACCGAGTTTGACGCAAATGTGCATTTTGTGAATTTTAGTCTAAATCCTTCTTTTTTTATAGCGTCCAGTAATTGCGTCAAATGATTAATGTGTTCATCAAAACTCCTTGAAAAAACCAAAATATCGTCTATAAAATTAGCAGCAAATTCTGAAAGATTGTATTTTCTTAGAATATTACTTAAAATTCTTTGGAAAATTGCTGGGGATGTTTTTAAACCAAAGGGTAAGCAGGTCCACTGAAAATGACCTTCTTGAGTTACGAATCCTGTCTTCTTTCTGTCTTCTATCCGCAAGGGAATAGACCAGAACGCAGAATTTATATCTAAGGTTGAAAAAAAAGTACAGTTTCTAGTCTTAATTACTAAGTCTTCAATTAAAGGGAAAGGTTGAGCTTGAGGTACCACAATTTTGTTCAGATCCCTGAAGTCTATACATAATCTTGATTTCTTGTTATCCTCTTTTTTAAATGCTAGTGTTACGGGTGCTGCAAAAGGACTGTAAGATTCTTCTATTAGCTTGTTATCTAATAATTTTGCTATTTGATGTTCTATTTCTTTTTTATCTTCCATAGTGCATTTATAAGGCCTTTTACTGCAGTATTTTTCCACTGATAAGTCTATTCTCGCTTCATACCCATTAACAGTACCAACATCGTATTTATCTTTTGCAAAGACAGATTTGTATTCATTTATCAACTTATTTATATTTTCCTTTTTATCTTCATCTAAATGATTTATTTTCATTTCAAAGTCTTCTTCATTTACATGTTCATTGAAATTTATTTCGTATTTTTTTAAGATACTACTGTTTTCTTTTTCTTTTCCTGATGTGTAATTAAAAGTTGTACTAAATTCTTCTACTTTATCGACTTTATCATTATTTGGATACCTTTTCTGTATAATTTCTAAGTCTTCAGTTTGAATAAGTTTAAATATTTTTATTAAATCTAATCCAATTAAAAAGTCATACTTAAAATTTTTTCCATCAATAATGTACACATCAACTTGTTTTTCTAATCCAAAAATCTTTACTTTTAAGCTTGTCAAACCACTTGTCTTTTGAACACCATTAATTGTTATTAAATTTGCTTCATTTGTATAAGTATTGTTCTCGTTCTTTTTTAACTTCAATAATTTTGAATTTATCAAAGAGACATTAGAGCCTGAGTCATAGACTCCGTTTATTTGTAATTTATCATTTATAATTAGTTTGACAGTTATCAATGGTGTTACTATTAGTTTTTTTGATCAGCCTCGTTTAATTCTGCTTCAATTACTGAATTATTGACATGCCTAATGGAATTTTTCTTAATTTTTTCCTCTTCTTTTTCTTTAAACCAGCATAAATTTTCAGAATGATAACGCGAGCCCTTATTTAATTTTTCACATATTTTGCATGGAATTTTTGTTTCGGTTTTAACATAAGACTTCTGATTTCCATAATTTCTCTTGGCCACAAAATTTCTTTTATTCATCGAGTGTTCATGCTTATTCAGCTCATTAAATAAATCCATTGTATCTTTTAGAATTTCTCGGTCTATTTTGTTTAAAATGAATTCTGGTAATCCCGCTGCAATAAGATCTGTCAAAGTACCTGTATCAATTGATGGTCTCATCTCCAGCAGAAGTTTTTCCTTTTTTATAGCGTATTCTAGTAAAGAACCATCTTTGTATTTAAAAAACAGTGCGTAAGTGACTGGGTTCCATCCCTTATTGGCGAATGTCTCACAAAATTTGCTTTTCCATATAGACCATTCAGATTTGAATGACAATTTCATAATCATAGAACTATACCAGTCAGCGCAGGTCTTATCCAAAAACAATCTGAGTATTTCAATTTTTTTTTCATCCGATGTTACCTCACATCGCAAACATTCTTTTTCAAAAATGTCAATCCACAGATTTGCGTTGGCATTTTTACTAGTAAATTTTTCTAATACAAATTTTTCTGCAATTGATTTTAAACTTTGCTGCCTATTTGCTTGCGTGGTTTCTATAAACTTTTCAAATAATTTTTCTAGTGTACCTGACTCGTTCTTCTGCGCCACTTCTTCTTCTATTATTTCTTCTAAAAATTGATCTCCAAATTGCACGTTTCCGTCTTCATCTAAATAAATTCCAGCCAATTCTTGTGTCATTGTTATCCAGACTCTTCTTGTTTGGAACCTTTTTTTTAAGCTATTCTTCACTTTATTATATGCAGAGGTTTTAATGATTTCTTTGTGATGGCCAACCGCCTGAAACTCCTCAGGTATTGCATACACTTTGTTGTCCTTAGTGGTTATTGAGGTTATAGAATACACATTTGACTTTCCATCACTTCCGGGCAATAATGTAAATTTAAATTGAAGTTTCTCCATTTTTCATTAAAACAAGATTGTCGTTTTATAAGATCTTATCTTAATTCTTCAGGAGTGTTGGAAATAAACTCTTGTGTTGCTGTAAACAAAGTTTTTATTTTGTATTAACTAACATTCACTATTTCTTACTATCGACTTAAACTAACATTTTAAAATATAAAGGTACATACCTGTAAACAAAGAAACGACAATAAAGTTTATTTCTTACACTTTTTATCAAAATTATATCCACCAATTTATTTCACAATACAATCATCAACAAATTATTTTACCACCTCCTATATTTTGAAATTATTCTGTCTGACGTCTATCGACTTGACATTGACGTGACTGAACGCGGCAAATTTAAATAACAGAACTGTTTTACCAACTTTACCATGCTGCTTTGTCGACAACGCAAAGCGCGGCAAATTCAAAATGAAGAAATAATAATCTTATTTCTTTACATACATATTAATTATTTTAAGGTGGGATAGTACAAAAAATCAGCTCTTAAAGCAGCTCTTCGTCTGTGTTAAAATTTGAAAAATTTTAAAGACAGCTCTGTCATTGAAATGTTTCAATTTACGCGCGATAATATTGTTTGTATATTGTTGTCTCGCGTTTGTGCCACGAAGCTGTTTCTAGTCAAACGGTCACAAATCTGCCTTTGGAACAGTATCATTTTTATTCCAAGAAATTGAAAACCCGCTGTTGTTTGACTAGTTGTTCACATTTCAACCGGCAGAAGTAGGTCAAAATAGTGCTATAATAAAACAGAGAGTAGTTCTATTAGACCTGCTTGTCTTTTGCATAACAAAGAGGCAATAACGAAGCGTCTTGTTTGATATTAAATGAAATGCAAGCGCCTTTGACGGTCCTCGACCGGCAAATTAATTCAGCCCCAATGCGGTTTTAGGGCTCCGTGGGAAAATAGCAATTCTATTTGTACCATGAAAGGTAAACTTTTATGGCGACAGGATCAGCTGTGAGGCAGTTTCAGCACCTGCCCCGGTAAACAAGTTGCTTTTCACAGTTTTACAATTCATATGAATTACTTTCAGATTTTTATAAGTCGAAGATATTGATTGATAGGATTTTAATTATGGTAAAGTTGTGTTCTGGCACTAAGCTGCGACTACCGTCTTCGTTTAGTCACAAATAGAAATTTCTTAAAAAGTGGTGTTGTGGTTTATCGGACAAAATCGCCAAGCCAAGGTGAAACAAGTGTCAGCTTGTACCGGGCCAACAGAAGACGCTGAGAGCTCTCAAGACAGAGGGCCGGAATCGAGCTCTAGGGCCAATTAGCTTAACCTCTGACAAGCGCCCTTAAAGCAGTTACCTCAAGCACACTATCACTTTTCAACTCCACTGGACTAGTCTATTAAATGGGACCTACTTGACTCTCGTGAGTATTTTGAAATCTGTTTTCTCGTTAAAATCAATTTTAATGTGCATCCATGCAATTTATTTTTCCTCAGAGAGATTAATTTTCAACTATTTTTAAAGCACAATACACTTACAATAGTAGGTGTACCTGTGCTTTATCTTAATAAAACTGAAAGCATGAAAATTACAAATATATTGGTTAATTCTCAATTCTTTATTTGCATCCTTAATGTAAGTAAGTTAACGTATTGGTAACCGTAGAATCTTTGTACTAGCTTTGATTAATCTTGCCGCACATGCAAAACAATTTTCATTGTTAGTTCCAGCCATTTTTCGAGTTTAATTAAATTAATAAAAGAGTTGAACAATAAGAATCCTGAGCTTTATTCATTAAATTAGTATAAATTTATAAAATTTACACTAAATAAGTACATTTGATATATTTAATTTAATTTAAATTAAGCTTCTAGATAGGTTATATTGAGTTACTTTCAAATATAGTCATAATAAATTGAATCTTAAAACGATTGAGACTAATAAACGAACTAATCACTACGATTTTAATTAATCCTTTCTCAGAAAGAACGGTCATAGTTGTATAAGTCGGCCATTGGGGGCTTAAGAACGGTGAGGGCACTTGGCGAAGGTTAAGCTCTAATTGGCCCCAACGCTCGATCCCAGCCCTCTGCTACAAGTGTACTTTACCACGCTTCTTGTATCCTGGTACATGTGAGTATGTGAAGATAACGAAGAATAGGTCTGCTTGCTTCCTACACTATTTTAGTGTACCAGCAGCAGTTGTACCTACACGATTGACCTGCTCACCAAAATAACGAATTTTGAATTTAGTATTTTATAAATTTGGATGTGTGATTTCTTAATTTATTTTAAACTTATTTTAACATCCGTGACGTTTTACCACGCCCTATTCCCAACCCGTACACCAGGCAATCAGCATAGCAGGGAAGGTGAACCGCCTTATATATAGTCGTGAGCTCACATGTCGAACAAATCCTGGCCATTTAGATTATGCTTATTGTTATGGAGGCCGTGTAGCGTTGATATGGGCCACCCCTATTTGTACAGTTCTGGAATTGCTTTTGCGGTCGTACAGCCTTCTAATGCTATGATGTTAGAGGTGATTTTTGATTGTTATAAATTTGGGTTATCGAGCTGTCCGTTTCGGTCCGACATCAGCAGATTGTTTCCGCATGAATATTTCATTATTAATGCTACCTGCCGCGTATTTTTCAAACGTTGAACAGAAGGAGCCCTAATTAACATTCACCGTGCTTCGTTTTTACAAGCTTTTATTTAGTTTCACCTGTTTGTTTGTCTGTATTAAAATTTTGCAAGATAAATAAAACCTACTTCCGCTTGTGTCGAATGCAACAAGATCTCTGTGAGGACAATAAAAGCTTAATGCAAAAATTACATTTTTGTAAAATTGGCGTTTAGGAATTTAAGTTGGTTGCATTGACCAAATATTAAAAAAAACAAATGGTCATAAGTATTTATTTTCTGCGAAAAAATTACAAGTCTCAGGATAATTTTACGTCATATATTCAATACAATTTTTCATCGTGTATTTTTTCGTGTTATTTTTCACGTCGACAGTATTTTACGTTTACCAGGAATGACACCGTAATTGGATTATGCTAACATAAAATAATTTCAGAACCGGAAAAAAGTGCGTAACAAAATTATGGTTCAGTTTCGTCTAACAACGTTACAAATTTTGGTCTTTTCGGCTTGTCTCTTACTTATGAAGGAGTTCAGAGATGAAAATTATATTTTTGGACGTGAACGCCAGATATAGGAATTTACAATATAAACCTTAAATATTAAACTATTTCCTTGTGTAGCTAAATGTAATTCATTTTCTTTTTCTATCCCAAATATATTTGAAGGTAAAAAAATATTTTCCCGATTTCTTCAATGCGATTTGCATGTTTTAGGTGATAGAAATAATTTTTTTTATGATTGAAAAAATCGCATCCGTATATCGCGGCCAGTTCGTGACACATATCAAGGCATCTGGGATTATGCAAAGATCATGTTTGTGCAAAAAATTATTTTTTTGCATGCATTCGTCTATAGCGTATAGTATAGTTTACTGTCTAAAAAATTTAACTCAAAAACTCAAACTCAAACTTTTTAACAAAAATAGTTAACTGTGTTTTAAACGAATGTCTGCTAAATTATCACCAGTTCCTATGTGTTTGACTGGATTTTACTTCCATCAAGGTGGACAGAAGTTCTTTTTACATGGAAATTAATAGTTTTACTTGTACTTAGTATTGTAGGTAAAGTCAACGTTAGTGATAAATATGAATGTGCCTTTTCCAAAATCCAACAAAAGCCTTAATGTTCGCGCCGTGTTTGATGGAAAGCCTGTCGATATTTCCCATGCATTCACTGGGCTCACTCGGAATTCCGTCAATCAACCGCTTCTATGAAAATGTCGTCAAAATACAGGAACATAGCACAGAAGAGATGTAAGTATTACTTCCACACAAATTTAGCAATCGAATCGGTAAATTCAGTGGCTTTCTCGTACCTAATAGATGCAATGAGTGTGACCTCGGTCTCCATTCATTTGTTGGGAAATTGTGCCAGTCTCTATAATTCTGTGATAAATTAAAATATATCACAGAATTATATTATTTATAAATATATGCTATCAAATGTAATTATTTTAAGATAAAAACGCTCGTTTAATAAGTCTTTTTAATATCTGACATAAACTAAATGTCAAAATTGTTATATTTGAAAAAATACCCAATTTAATATATCAGTTATATTATCGGTCTCAACTTAACCAATACAACGTAATATACATTTAAACCCTTTTGTTAAAACGATAAACATGTACCTTTTCACGTCCTAACACCTATCTCTCAGAACCCAAGATGGTATTTATTGATACCCATTCACCGATTTAAATACAAAAGAAACCCAACCTAGCGATATGCTCATCGAATTAAAAGGGATTCTATCCGGGTGGACAAATCGCCCGATATAAATGTTTTTTAACGAAAATGTTTGCGCGTTGTTTTTTTTATTGATCACAGATGAATCTTATACTAGACAAGTCAAGGTTTAAAATGTACAAATAGTAACTTTATTACACAGAATTAAAAGTTAAAAATACGTGGACTTAATAGACCAAACCTTAGGATCAAATAGAAAACGTCAAACATTTTCTACGTTACGCGTAAAGTGTGCGCATGATATAATATGTCCTAACATTCTATGTACTTATGAAAGCTAGAGCTAGTTCAAAATGTGCTGTCAACCCAGGCCATGGTGACGGAGCCACAGCATATTTGTTCAATATATGTGCTTTCTATTTCGTTTGTCTATTCCATGTGTCAAACGTCGGTGTTTGCGATCGGATCGGAGGAGCATTTTAATGAAGCGCTCGCCCTCAGCTCGTTTGCGCAAGTAATTGCTCGTCACATCCGTCTGTTTGTTTTTGAACGTCTTCCTCCCTAATTGTGCCGATATCGGCCCGAGAGGATTGTAAAATGTTTCAAGTTTTGTTTTTTTTTCTCTAGACTTTGGCCGGCATTCTGTCCGTTCAGTATTTATATTTTTTCAAAAACTTATTTAACCTTAATACATAAGTGAAATAGGGCAACATCAATATCACCATATAGTTAACCCACAAGACGATGTCTCAGACAACCGAATATATTCACATACTGTACCTATCCATATTTGCCCCTTACGGGGTAGACAGAGTATACCAAGGTCAAATTTGATAAACACATACAAACCCCAAACTACCTCAAGTGTTTTAACTTGCAGGTGTAGCGAGAAATAAATAAAATCGATAGGATAGCTTATCTGGCACCCAGTTTTTGGAGTCTGTCACTGTTTAGAATGGATGGTATGTTTGTGGGGTGCTAAATCTGCCATTGAATAGTGTAAACAAAATAAACCACGGGGTGTTCGTCGAGATAGCAAATGTTTGCACAGTGTGAACCAGTATTTTGTTATGTGTTTTGTCACCAATACAATTGTCGCCCAAATCGCCGGCTCTAATGCTAAGATACTGGAACTGAAGTTAGACCTTACTTATAAGAAAATAAAAATGTCCATTGGGTAATTAAATTTTACATTAGCACTAGTAGTTGGTGTCTCTTTTTATGCTCTTTTAAGACGTGCTTGTGGTAATCTGTTATAGATATATAGATTGCGAATTAGATATCTAAGCATTTATCATTAAGGAACATAACGTCGAAATCAAAACATTTAATCAGAAGTTAGACTTTTCCAGACTTTTTCCTGTTAAATATATACTATTACAAAATTGCTTGTCTTCTCAAAAGCTACAAACTACTAGCATTTCGGAATGACCACTCCTGAGAAGAAATACCGAACAACATGTAAAACGGCGAAAGCGTAGTGTCTAAGTCAGATTTCTTCGTGGATCGGAATGAGGGTATACATATATAAATTGAATGATTACAGCAACAGTTATATATTGTTCAGTGCGTCGTGTCAGCCTACGCGGTATATCAAATATTTCGATGTGCTTTCCGCGTGATACACTGCATTTTATTTAGTTACAATTCACGTGCGTTCAATATTAAGTTACAAAATCACGATGATTCAATTTATTTACCTACATGCTTATTAAGTCTCAGCGGTAAATAATTGGATGAATGTTAGTTTAGTTTATGCTTATGTAATTATTTGCTTTTTGTTCCTGATGTTTGGGATACGAATAACGTATGAATATTTGCAAGCTAACATCAGTTAATTCTAAATATATTTTTGCTGTAATACCAGTATTTTAGCTGTAATACCAGTATTTTAGCTGTAATACCAGTATTTTAGCTGTAATACTAGTATTTTAGCTGTAATACCAGTATTTTAGCTGTAATACCAGTATTTTAGCTGTAATACCAGTATTTTAGCTGTAATACCAGTATTTTTGCTGTAATACCAGTATTTTAGCTGTAATACCAGTATTTTAGCTGTAATACCAGTATTTTAGCTGTAATACCAGTATTTTAGCTGTAATACCAGTATTTTAGCTGTAATACCAGTATTTTAGCTGTAATACCAGTATTTTAGCTGTAATACCAGTATTTTAGCTGTAATACCAGTATTTTAGCTGTAATACCAGTATTTTAGCTGTAATACCAGTATTTTAGCTGTAATACCAGTAT
The DNA here is from genome assembly GCF_027563975.2 of Plodia interpunctella. Taxonomy (NCBI): domain Eukaryota; kingdom Metazoa; phylum Arthropoda; class Insecta; order Lepidoptera; family Pyralidae; genus Plodia; species Plodia interpunctella. The sequence continues at coordinate 355,520 of NC_071313.1, forward strand.
TTTAGCTGTAATACTAAAAAAAGAAAGAGCCAACCATTTTGCTTCCAGAAATTGATTCGATTAGTTAGGCTTTTTATGCTTTTTTTTGAAGTCGGCTCTTCTCTCTGCGTATATATTAGCATATCTGTTTAACAATTTTTAAAAAAATCAGCACGATAAGACTTGTAATACACAAGATAAGACTTGTAACCCTCAATTATCTTACTGAAGCCATTAACTGTAAGCCAGAGCCACATAAAGCCAAGTGAACGTCTGCCAGTCGCAAGAAGGCCTTAATTTTCTCCGCAGACGAGACGCGGCCGCGCTCGCCAATTATACGGTGGCGGTCCATCGCATTACTGCAGTGACGTGCAGCTTCGCTGGATCTGCTTGTAATCATATTGGGAAACATCTTTCTTCGTATATTTTTTCCATTTTATTGCCCGTTTTATCGTCCCACAGGACGATAAAACGGGTATTGAAAGTAGTTTAACCAGTACTCCAGTATAAACAGAATTAAGCGGATGTCAGACAAAGTCTTTCTTTTAAGAGTAGTTTGGCTCTTCCATTTCATAAAGGTCCATTTCATTTTACATAATTGTTTATGTTGTAGTGTGTACTCTTAAACTTAACTCATGTTCTCTGAATGCTAAAGCACTGAGAGCCTCTCATGACCCAACAATATATACCCATAATGCGCCACATAATGGCCCAGCCAATCTGAAGACCGTATTTACCGTCCAATCAGGCGAGTGGAAACCGAAATAAAGACATGATTGTGATCCACCACAAAATGGAGGAATCGTGTCTCGGCGCAGCAGACTCGGTGGAAAATCTTAATGCGCATAGTTGTTTCGATGCGATTTCGGGAGTTTGCTCCGCTCTGCGCCCGTTTGTGGAAAAAGTAACTGTTTTTTCTTAGAAATTCCAACTTGCTAGTTCCGCACATCTACATGCACATACTGTCGACCGCATGTCAAATTGCCTGTACTATGTAAATTTCATTGTAAATTGGACGCTAAGACACCTATGTTAGCGTCGAATTTACATTGAATTATCTTTATGTGATGTTGACATTTACACATGCCACACATAAAACTGAGGCTATGACCACCATTAATCAAAATATATCCCAATGTAGTAAAAACTACAGGATCTACCAGAATCTCATTCGTCGAATGTTTCGCGCGCACTCTCTCTGAATGGTGTAATTTTTGCAAGATTTTTAGATTTCCAGGGAGTATCAACTAGAACAAACCATCCCGTACTAAAGGCCATTATCCCAGTAATCCTGTAATGGAGGCGCGGGATCCGGGACTATTCGGCCAATTCCGATAAGCCTTTAGGACAGTCTCCGTTTTTATCTCCCGCTCCTTGTCGATATGGAAGACTAATGTAATGATTATGGTCATGCAAATGTGCGCACGTCTTCTAGAAGCTTATGATAGCCTGGTGTATTATCATCCGTTGTGATTTTTTTTTCATTATTCCTTTTTTACAAAACCCTAAAAACCAGTAAGTAACTACAGTTTTTTTTTAGGTTTGACGTAACATTCCAAGTTAATTTTCACGTTCAAATAATATGTTAAAAACTATATGAAATTTTCAGAAAAAGACAAATTAAAAAGCGTGCTCTTTTTCTATAAAATACTCGGAATTCGAATGAACGTGCATGTTACGTCGGAAAATGCATATTCTTTTGTTGTATTGTAATTGCGTCGAAACGGCTCACCGGGGGGACGGGCGCGTCGGGAATATTCGATATCGGCCAAATATGCACGACATTCGATATTTCCTTTGAGACCTTGTTTAAGAAGATATTTTAATAATATATCTGGTATGTTATTGAAGTATACATACAGCCGCCCCAACAGCTAAATGACTAGAAGTACCTTCTTAAATTTGTCTTGAATGACAGTCCAATTCAATTCGGAGAATGTAGATATGCAAACACATGAGGTGTAGAGAGAACTCAATCTCTTTCTAATATCATAGATTTTCCTTACGTCTTTTGTGTTACATATTGGATAGGACTATACAACTGAGTAATATAGTATTGATACACTTTTCATAAAGTTTTAGAGTTAATAGTATCACTTGAGAATTTACTGAAACCTAACCAAATCGAAACTACAGAAAATGTAAATGTGTACAGTGAACAGAAAATGCAGTACAGAAAATGTAAAAAATACAATATGTTGTTCCTGTGTTTATTGAGTTTGTACATACATAATACATATCTATATTAATAACGTAAATCTCCTGCTTAATAAACTCTAAGAATAAACCATGCGGATTGCTAAACTTATCACATTTTTTGGAAAATTGGAAAAGTTTGAAAAGCCATCGAGCCGAGTTTAGAGTAGATCCGTCCCTTCCAGTCATTGGAATCCCTCCCCGCGCACCCCGCGCCCCGGGATCAGGTCCTGCAGAGTTGACGGAAGATTTGCTTTTAGAAAGATGCTGCAAGCACTCTTAAATTAACTCAGAATTGAAACTGTCGCGGATAAGTCATATACACGAAAAGATTTTCAAAATATGTATCTTAAAATATAAACCTGATTTGCTCCTAATTGACTTTTGCAGTCATATCGAATATATTGATAAAGGAGCTCATTTTCTTTTAATTTGGCAATGGAAATTTTCGACCGTAAATCCTTAAATAATAACTTTTAAACCTATTATTGGTAAAATGTTTGATAAGTCTGCAATTACTTTGAATTGGATAGAAAGTTTTGAATGGGATTATATAAGTAAAGTAGGACTTAGTAAGTCACTGTTAATAACTTTTGGCACTTTTACAGTTGAATTACAAGATAAATTGATGTGTGAATCTATTCTATTTTATAAAGTGATTTCATTTATTTTATGTCCAAACACGTGTTCTGATACGAAATAAATTACGAATTAAATTTATAAAACGAATATACATTGTGAATGTTCTATTGCAGCTCTCGAATCTTTTAATCCTAACTAATATTATAAATGTGAAAGTAAATTTGTGTGTTCCACCAAACAAATTTGCATACTATTTGGACGAATTATTTCGCGGACGAAGTCGTGGGAAAAAGCATTAATATTATGCACCAAGAGAAGAGTAATGGAATTTCATTTAAAGTCAATTTGTTTATTTTGTATTGTCCCTCGAGGATATCGATATCAAACGTTTCCGGAAATGAAATAAGGAAAATAATGATAGCACGACATCGACAAAACGCTTTGGACTTCAAACGAGCGTAGTCATTATGGAGAATGCGTCCTTATTGATTGAGATTGAGAGTGCTTTTGACTGATCTAATTAGTGCGAATTTGTTCTTGAGAGAGTACAATAACAATACAATCCACATCCATATTAAGATCATAGTCTATTATATAACACATCGCCTACGATGGTTAATGATTAGTATACATATCTATTTTAGCATTCTTTTTATTCGTTGTATTATTGAACTTCATAATTAACACATTTGTAATATGTATCTTATTCTTCTCTCGTCTGTGTGTAAGATATGATACGTGTTCTGAATGAAATTTCAGTCTACGATGTCTGAAAAATGGACATTAAAATTTCATGAATTTTAAACAATGTGCAAAAAGTGTCCAGCGCAGGGTCAGTTAAATTAGCATGAAAAGGCGTCTGAGACTTATGAGACCATAGGGTCCTGTGAACACACTGGACGTAGGGGTGTCGCTACTGCTCATTATGCTAATCAATTTAATACCATTCAACCGCCACCAGTCAGCGAAGCTAGCTAATAAGCTTTCTTATTGTTCCTTTGATATGAATTCTGTATTATCCCTGAATAATTTAGCAATACACACCAGCATACAAGAGCGAAATCGTAGAAAAAGATTTTTTTAAAATATTGCCTTTGCTACATTCGTTGCAGGACATTGCTGATCAGAAGAAACAAACGAACCCAAGCTCGATATAATTCGATTTATATAAGCATTGAATGCAATTTCAAAGAATTCACATACAAAGATGGATCATTACATATACTTGACAGCTAAACTTGCTTGACTAAACTAACTATCAGTTAATGGACTGCTTGATGTCTTACCAACCCTAGCTAGCCTGGGCTGGACAGGACCCGCGCCCCGCGTCCCGACTCGCTCCATTATGGGAAATTCACAATAGAAGTCACATATAATACATACTCGCTGCTACATCCTCGAGTTACTTACGACCCTGTTCGGGACAACTTTTCGGAATTGAGATTAAAGCAAGCGATTGTTCGCGTTATCGATTGTGAATATATAAATTATCAATTTATTTTTTACTAGCTTTTGCCCGCGGCTTCGCCCGCGTGAATTTCATAGCAAAATCTTAGTATTTTTTTTATCGCGTACTCTGTAATACTGGTAAACATATATGATTCAAATTCGCATTTTTTATCATCTTAACTTCAATTTTCTGTTTCTCGCTGCGTGTCTCATCTCGAAAACTTGTCCAATCCCGCTTCCTGCTATGTTATGTAAAGTAGATATCCCGTACCGTTTCCTACATATTGTGCCATCATGTTTTTTGCAATGTGTCCCGTCCTGCTTCCCACTACGTGTCTCCTTCCTATTTCCCGCTCCTACTCCACTCCACTCCCGCTTTCTGCAACGCGCGCCATCCCAATTTCCATGACGTTTTACGTACCGGTTTTTTATTAACCACAAACGTAAATTAAACATTTTTTGTATTTACTATTACTGTTATTTGCTACAAAAAGTAAGTGTGCCAATTTTCAGCTTTTTATCTTGAAAATAGTATTAAGTCCCATACAATCTTTCACCCCCCTTTTTATGAAGGGGTTGAGGGTTAATTTTCAGAAAAATCTGAAAGACGTATTCATTACTTTGTTGTAAATAACCAAAATCCAAATTTTCAAGTCACTAACTTCAACGGTGTAGAACTTTCATATTTACAGCTTTTCACCCCTTAGACAGACAAAAATTTCCAAAACTAACATGAAGAATTTAAAAAAATATCCAATGTACAAATTTGGCCTTTCTTCAATTTTATTATTTTATTTATATATTTATTTTTTTATTATTATATGATGATTTATTTGTTTAGGTATTTTTAGGTAAAATACTCTTTCAAGTACTCGTATAAACAATCACATTTGTGATTTATTTCATTGCTTCGCGATTCAGTCGCTCAACGGAACTGAAACGTTACACACATGTAGTTGATGGCCTAACTCAACACATAATTTAAATATTATCCCTTTGTCATATTTATCGGTGTCATGGAGTGTATAAATACATTAAATTCGTGAAGGGTTACTTAAAAGACGGCCAAAAATAAAATACAATGGAAGATGCTAGAAAAGACGCTAGGGGTAAATACTACTCGTAGCAATATAGCTTAATGTATATCTTATCATACTGCTTGTATTTGTTGAGATACGACTCGCTAATCATGATAAATGTAAAAGGGTATAGCCAAGGGCGCTGTTTGCTTGTACTGCCAAATGCTTTCTTGTCTATTCCGCCGGGGTCACTTCATTTATCATTAACGATGCTCTACAGCGTTTACATTTATCATCATTTCTTAGAGCAATATTGTCTATGTGTACGCCAGTTATTCAATTAGAACCAATATGTTTGACCAAATCAACCACAATTTCATTATTAAAATAAGTTTGTTATTTATCACGGCTATTTATCCGATTATCATAAAACTTTTCACACACTTGTTAAACCTTCCATACATTTACCTTGACATGCGTATGATTTATATTTTGAAAAATTTCAATTTTCCACTTTTAAATTAGTAAGCACATTTAGAGCATCCTAAGTCGTACTTCATAAAATACACAAAGGTACATTCTAGGAAAAATAAACGAACGTGTTCCGGTAAAATCTGGACAGCCAGCTGAATTCTATTTCGACAGAATTTTTACGCATACATTCGTTTACTTTCATTCCGTTCGTCCATTAAAACTTTTTGCAAAACAAACTCGCACAAAAACGTAGTTTTACAAGGTGGCCGCTCCATTACGGGAAATGGAGGGGGGAATGTTCGCTGGAGGAAACCGAACCAATAAATACAACGTAGGATGACATTACGTCCGTTCAAATATAGCTGGCTCAAAATATGGAGAATGTTAGATATTATTAATCTTCTCCTTTCTCTTCCATTTTCATCCACATGCAGCATTTGGTACACGATTCAATGTCGCTTGCGCACTCAAGTTTGATGTTGCTATTTTTACATAAAATTAGTGTTAAAGTAGATACATATATCTCGCGGAGCCAGGCGAGGTGTTTTGTTTTGTCTTGTCGTTTTCATTATTTTGTTTCTTGTCTTCTTCCAGCTGAAAACACAAAGAGCTCATCTATATCCTGAATATTTTGTGGTACAAGCGTTGACGGATTCGACGTCTGTCTCTGTCCCGACGGAAATTGTTTTCGATCCGAGAACGCGGTCTCTGTGAATAAAATACACCTAGAATTGTATCCAGATGTATTCTTTATTTCCCAAAAATATATACATTCAAACAATCAATTTGTCAAAAATTTTGATTTTAGTGGGTTGAGCTATTAACTAACTATTAGGCCAGATTTACGAGTAGGCTTTGGCAAACTCAATTTCATTAATTGCTTAAGCGAAAAAGATGCTTCGTATAGACTGTTAGCTTCATAATTCACTGAAACATTTCCTTGGAGATAATTAGGAAATAAAGCCGATTTTTTTGCTCATCTGAAATTCTAGTAATATTCTATACTAGCTAGCAGAGTTAGGCGAAACCTTCAGGAGTGACATAAGCTTCTTTTTATAATGGTTTTACCCGAGCGAAGCCGGGGAGATGATTTTACAAAATCATTATAAAAAGCAGCTTATGTCACTTCTGAAGGTTTCGCCTATCTCTGTGCCAAATTTCATCAAAATCGGCCTAGTAGTTTGAGTTCATCCATTACAAACAAGGAAAAATACAAATCTTTTCTGTTTATAATATTAGTATGAATAAGCATCCTGGATTACTTTCTCTTCTTTTTTTTGTCCGGTTGTTTCTTATCTGCCTGTTTTTGATCCGCTTTTCTACTTGAAGATAAAGGTCGAACATGAACGAAGTGGAGAAAGGTGTTCCACTTTGCACATTTGCACTACAATTACATTGAATGTAATCTTATCCGAACATGATCATCGTCATGCGTTGTCCTTTTCCATTCGTATTTTAATAGTGGCCGTATTCAAAACGTATTGAAGAATGTGGCTAGAGTAGACTCTTGCTTATTAGTCCCGCCCGGTTGGCCACCCCTGGCATCCTGAATTAATTTGAACGCTTCCAGATTGAAACGTCACCTCTGTCAATTTGATTTGTAGCGTCTTCTGTGAAGTGTTTCTTGAGGAATTGTTTTTGTTATTTTAGAGGTGGATTTTATTTAAACTGTCTTTGAAAATATTGTCGCCACACAAAAACTAAAACAATCCGTAGATACGCAAATCAGGTCGCATAATTAGTTTAAAAATTCTGCACTAAAAACTTCGAGCAAAAATTCCGCACCCAAAATTCACTTAGTGGAATGAAACCGCGGCGATGCGGTTCATTCAGCAGATCAAGTTAAAAGTGGAGTTAAACGGGTACGCGCTAGCGCTCGGTGCCGCAAATTAAACCGCGTGAAAGTTGCGACTACGCCGTCGTGGTAATTTGATGGGCTCCTGAACGCTTGACTTCGCTGAAATGATTTCGATTCTCCATTAGTAAAAAAATTAAAGCTTTATAAAAATATTAGAACCCATTAATTGTCATGGCAGATCAAGTAAACGTTAGCGTTAGCGCAAATTCCAGCCTTATTAATAGGTACTGACACACGTTCATGAATTTTTTATAAGTCTAGGCAGGACTGGACTTCTGGTTCTTCCGAGTGAAGGCAGTTGTAATGGACAGCGCAAGCTGTACACCAAATAGAGAATCAAGAGACGGAGAGGGAATCTCAATTCGAAATAGGTCTGTGGAACGAATGTGGAAAGTGTAAATATTAGACAGGTGTTGATGCAAGTTTTAAAAAGAGCATAAAGTTTTTACAAATTTACATGATATAATTTATTCTTATTTGCTACTATACACATATCAAAAGAGGAAATTAGGAAATAAGTCTTAAAAACTCTAACAAGTAATTCTAAGAATGCAATTGTCTTCTAGAAACTAGAACCAAAATGCCCATATTTTTCATAGTTTCAATTATAAACGGGAGCCTAATACATCGACAACTCGCGTATACCGTAGTCGGGTAGCTCAATCCGAATTCCATCGAATTATGCGCATCTGCCGAGGACGTTTCGACCGCGGAAGTTAGATGAGTTCTGTCGCGACACAACGGCCGCGGTGCCGGGGACAAACGCGTTCTGGCTTTGTTTGGATTGCGTGTCGGCTTGCAGAGCTGACATGGGCAGAGGGCCATTGAATATGGTGGATAAAGTTTCGTGCATCTCTTAAATTTAATAAGCAGTACCAAAGTTTAAATTGGGAAAGTTATAGAACTAATAAAATGGAGTAAAATTAAATATCCCTCTTCTACAATTTACGTTGTCTACTTTGCTGTACGATTAAGTTAACATGTCAGATGCCTGTCAGGCGACTTGAGTAATATCTGACATCAGTCTTCACTCGATTACAATCATAACATGTTTTTGTATTGTGTGTATTTAGTTTAGTATTCGAAAAAAAAATTAAGAAATAATAATGGTAAGCCGATCTGGCATGATAGGGACCAACACTGTTCAAATGAGTTTCTTTCGGCATTTCTTCTCAGCAGTGGTCCTTTCGAACCCCACTAATTTGTAGCTTTTTGAGAAATTACTATATAATATTATATAATGTTTGCACAATAGCCATTTTTTTTTACGGATTTTATTCGCCGAGGTTTCATGTCCAGAGTTTTAGTTAGTTTTTGCTTTTGACTGGTAGTTGTTCGGTTTGGTATTCGTTGTCAAAGATTAAATTTTGCCTTCGTGAAAATTGCTTCCCCGTGCATATCAAGTCGATATTCCGGATAGTGTTCACGGACACACATCCTGTGTCAATTTTACATGCTTTTCAACTAAACTGGTGGGTTTGTGGGTGGGTGGACATAGGATGTATGAACTTTGGAATGGAAAACTTTATAATAAATATAAACGATTGATATTTATTACAAAGTTTTCCATTAATGTTTATGTTAAATGTAAAATATCAACCATTTCAGATCCGCTCTGTTAATTCCGCTCAAAGCGAAATCGCTCATAGAATTTCGTATAATGTTCATGACATTCATACACATTACGAGATACCTTTCAAATAAAATATTGAGATCTTGAGTCTACGACATATTACAAAATTTTGCAATGAATGTTAGAAAAATAACTGCACATACTGTAGCAAAATACCAGGAAATCAGTAACAACGAGGAGATTGCGTGCAATATCGCAGTGAACACGTCGGCTACCCTCGTCACACTGACATTCTTACAGGACAAAGCCCAATAAAGAAAGAACATAGTCGGGGCAAACTAAACTCTACGCTGCTTGTATTTAAATATTTTGCACATTTCGTCGTCCAGTAATGAAATATTAACTTTGAAATAAGTTTATATTTGAAAATAAATTGTAAGCATTCAAAATATAACGATCCATAGTAAATGAAACGTGTTAATGTAATAAAATTAAACGAATTTGCACTGCGGTGTCGCGCTGTGGAAATGGAAAAATGCGGCACGAACCCGCCGGGGCCAATATCGTCCTAATAAAAAACGTTGTAAACATCCAGAGGGCGCCACCGGAATGAAAAAGAACCGTTCCGAAGCTCGTAAACCTCGACTTATTAATTTAAACATCGTAAAATAAAGGCGTTCCGTTCCGACGTTTATTAATCTGCGTAATCAAGGCGTACAAAGGAGACGTAATAAAAACCGGCCTCAATACGCAATCTCCTCGAACGGACCGTCAAAAGATCCCTTCGCATTCATACTCCGGCCGGGCCTTTGCGGAAAAATATAAATAGGATTCTTAGACCTATTCGCTGCTTGAAAATTAATCACGGCTTATTTTCTCCACAAGCTTGGTGTTACGTGGATCCCGTCAAAATCAAAATATTTATTATATATCTCCTCTAAGACGAATACTGCTTAGGCCAGAAACAAGTACAATATCCATTCGGTAATAAAAGTTATTGTAAAACGCGTGCAACATTTCAACTTTTTGCAATAAAAACAGCGCGTGTCGTACTTACCTGGATGACATAATAAAGGCGACCGCTAGCACATTGCACATGCAGCCTGCACTGCGGAACTGTTACGTGACTCTGCGACCCTAGTGGCTGCATCAGATGAACAAATACTTTCGGGAGCCGCCTATTTTTGCGGACACTCCCAAATTGCATTCTTTGTCTGGGTTTATTTAGCTGTTAGGAGGATTCTTTTGTTTAAAAGATATTGTTTTAGCTCAGTATTGGTTTGTTTTAGAATTGCAGTGATGGCGATAATTGTTCCCAAAAAGGTTTGACGTCAGGCAGACGGCCGGGTGTTTTTGAGTCATAGTCGAATCTTAAAAATTTTACACTGATTCAGGAAACGAGGTTGAGAAAGAGACGGAGATAGTAATGGCGAAAATAATGAGAGACAAGAAGTTAAGTTACTCTCGTTTGTTGAAATTTTGTGCCCCGTTAGCTATAAAATGTTGAACAACTCTGTCTGGTTTAGAAATTCTACAATGCTTATTATTCTTTAACTATATTTTTTTAATGATTTATTTTATCTTTCCAGGTAAGTTACGCTAGTTCACGACCAATGAACGCTTGGCAAGTAACAAAATTATGCAATAAATGTACCAGGCAAGCATATCTGCAAGGAATTGCGACGTTCGCAATTTCGCGACGGGGGTTGATCAGATCGCCCGGGGGTGGTCCGACGTGTGCCGTAATGGCCCCGTGATTGAATCGCCGTATCTTCACCGCTTCGCCGCTTCACAACCCCTAGTAATCGAGATAATCTAACGATACCCTCAATTTTTTCCCCATTCTCCAATCCACTTTAGCTAGGAAAGCTTTAAAAACAATTTGCGAACTGATTACATTTTTTAAAGTCAGTTTTAAAAGTAATTTAGTTTTAGCGATCTAGCGGATGTTTTTAAATCAAATACAATCCACGTTTTTCTTCCGGATGACTTTTTTTTCAAAAAGGTTAAAATATTGTTTTGCTGAAACAGATCAACATATTTGAATAATTGCAATAGTATTGTTTGATATGAACCGTGGATACACAATGAGTGTTTATCAGGCGTACACATCGCACAGACATCGCGCGTTTTGCGGACGAATTAATCCGGGCAATAAAATTGGCGCGATCCCGGTGTCCGATAAAAATAATGAGTGTACAGAAGTGTCCAAATCAGTGTAATATTAAGCTTTTTGCGCAAAAAACATTTTTGTTCTAAATGTTGTGATGTGAATGCGTCCATTCTGCGTGCATACTGCAAACTTTGTTACAACTACCGTCGTCTAATGGTAAGTAGTTACACATATTAGTATAGCTAGAAATATAGTCCACTAGATTGCAGGTTTCTTACGGTGTTTTTTTCTTCATCGGAGGGAGCTGATCCTAAAAATCCGACCACGTTCGACTCGACCAATATTTATATTAAATTATGTTAGAAATGTCATTTTACTCCGAAATTTTCACGCTAGTGGGAAAATAACAAACTTCATACAATTTTCTCCAATGTCAGCTCTGTTGGAAAAAAGTGTGATGTGTTGCATTCAACTTCAAGGTTTTATGTGAATATGATTGTCAGTTCTTGTCTCTCGCTGTGCCCGGCCGTCGTCTGGGCCGGATGAAATATGCGCGGTCGTAAAGCCGGGTAAAAATTCAACGATTCTTATCTAATGTTGGACGACGTAATTACCTGCTGGAACCGTAGATTATGTAAAAAATACCGGTTTCATAATCATTTTCTACCTGAAAAACCCGAATTCAGGAGTGGCGCATTTTTTAAAAGTTTTTGTAAGTAAAATTAAATTTACGGAGGCAAATCTTCATAATTTGATGTCAAATTTCAATAACAAATAAGTATAGAAAACAAGAATATTACGAAAAAAAAAGATCGCAACGAATTAAGACTTTCTCCTTTTTTGAAGTTGGTTACAAACAAAATGCGATGACAAAAATTCTCACAAAAAGATCTAGAATACTCGTAACTTTTTTCTTTGAAATTCGTACGTTAGGATAAAAATCGCGCTAGTAAGTAAGCGCTACTTATTCTTTACTATGGTAGCATTTATCTGCGATCAAAGTGTGAATGAATAAGTTAGAACTCGGGATTCGAAGAAAAGTCAACAAATATAATGCGTGCTGTCCTCGATGCGTGATGTCGAACAATCCATTACAAAATGTAATAGAGAAAAAAACCTAACAAGAATAATAATACCATAAAAGCAATTCGTAGTAAGCTGAAAGAATAATGAGAGAATTGAACCTAATTTATAATCGCTCGAAAGTTTCTACCAGGCCCTGACCGATATAAACCCCTTAAAAGCGGAAACCTTTTCGCATCAACCTTCTAACGGCTTAATTAAAATATAAAAAAATCAGTACAATTTTTAATCAAGCCAATATTGCGTGCTTTCTCCCCCATTCTATTACCGGCCGTTTAGAAGTGGCTACTTTTTAACTCCTAAAAGAAAACGTGATTTTCTTTTTTTTTTCTCAAGTGACCAAATCGAAACTTAATTTGTTCAATTCTGCTTCGGAGTTTTGGAATCTATAATTTTCTGTTGAATTGAATACACGTTTAATAATTCATTAAATAAAGTTGACTAACCATAACTTATGATATACAAACATATAACAGAAAATAAATATTTTTCCATTAATACCGATGTATTAATGGAAAAATATTTATATATAGAGAGAGTAAAAGTGCGAAACACTTTCTATACGAGTTGAGCTCGTATTTATTTGATTTTTGAATCATGCAAGTGAAATACTGACTCTGCGGCGTCGACCATGCTGCGGGCTGCAGTGTCATTAATGCAAGACTGGTCGCCCTCATTTGCATTCTTTATTCTATCGCCGACGCCGAGCACTGCAGCCGTGTTTTATTTTCCGTTGCATCTCATTGGACTACATGACCATACCCGATTAGGTACGTCTTTAAGGGTTGCCGGGGGGCCAGAGTCACGGCTCATCGGCAGATTTTCGATGTCATGTTTACTATTCAATCTAAGTGTTTTTGATGTCTTCTAGATTGATGTCAAGTCTATATATTAGTGCATACGTAATAGCTTATATCAAATAATAGTTGTTGTTATTAGAAAGCTAGAATATATAGAACTTGAGAATACAGAATATATAACTCAAAATAAAGATTTAATTTTACCAATGCCAATAAGTACTATCATTATATTTAGGACGTGATTTTTCGTAACTTGGGTTTATTCAGTCAATTCATTTCTGGCGCGGCCATATTTCCTGCCATGTTTTCTGAATCAGGAAAACGGATGTCTGTGACCGCTCTCTGAGGGACGGACACAAAAGGAAACCCAAGTATTTCGTATTTGCTTCATCACAATCTTTATTTATTAAAATGTAACTAATATGATGGCAAAGTATTTAGATATTATTTTTGGCTTTTAAGTCTGGAGTGATTTTCATTTGACATGGAATCAGAGTTGCTTTACTGAATTCAATATTTATTTATTGATAAGATAGGATCTCTTATGTTCACATAATTTATAGAATATAATCACGTTTATTTAAAAAGCCACAAACACACACGTAACATAAATTTATTGTATGTTAGTGTAAATATTTTAACTAAAGTTAATGTAGTTTTTATGGGGTAGCCCATTATAGCACATTCCACATCCACAGCAGTGACCATCGGAATGCAAGATCATTTAGTTTACATCCTGACGTAAACTCATATTTGCATAGAATGAGTTTCAATTCCACATCCTGGAATGATTGTTAGAAAATCACTTGCTGACAGGCCTGCGTTGCTTTTTGCTCATCACAATCAAATAATTCAAAAATAGCACTTCTGATAACAGTTGTAATCAAACAGACCGTCGCGTCGGTTGCAGCGTACATCGGAATATCAATACAGTGCTAATTGCGAGATCGATGATGACCAACCAAATTACTCGCTCTCATTAGATACGAGCGCGTCGACGAAAACACGGCTTGTGTGCAATTTCATGTGTGGAATGTAAAATACATTTCAAATGAATGTTATAAATTGTCATAACCAACAGCAAATACACAAAAAAATAACTTTTCAGAGCCAAATTTAATCACAATAAAAATTTAGAATTTATAGGAACGCCAGCAACACATTTAGTTAGTTATTGATAAATTCCTTGACGACTATTACGCTGAATTTAAAAATATTGAATTCCATTTATGTTGTGTATGTATTTTTTAATAAATACTTATGTATTTATTAAAATTCATGACACAAGATCTTATAACCCTAATAAATCCCCGACATGATTCTTTCACTTCACGCATTGTCTTGTTTGATTGGTCTTAATTAAAGTTCTGTTATCTAGATGTCGTTATAGGATTATCTTGTTGCATAGTTTCGCTATTTCTTTCGCTTCATGGCTAGCGTATTCCTGACAAATGGATATAATTTACTTCTATTACCTTGTGGTCACTGAGCCAGGGCAGTAAGTGTAAATAATATTTTTAGTGTTGCGTTATTGTTAACTCTCATATCGGCAATATATATAAGCATCAGAAATACTAAATCTACTGATTCAGCTCGAACTGAATTACATCAAAACCACAAACATATTAGCATCAAATATTTTGGCGGAATCAATTACCACGCGGCTCACCATCCGTATCGAAATAGCTGTTATCTCAATTTTAGCTGAACAAGCATCGACAGCTTTGTCCCTAGAGTTAAATTTGAATCAATAAATTAGAATTACAGATTAGTTGCGTGTAAATTGGCTGGAAATTACCATACGCGTCGCCAGTAAAATTGACGTTGTGTTTGAAGCTCTCGCTGCCTATGTTTAGATTTGAAAGCTAGAATTTTGTAATAAAGGTACATAAATAAATTTAGGAAATTCTGGGTTGATAATGTATGGGACGGATCATAATTTTGTATGACAATGATCGTAAATCATAGAAACATTATGTTGCTAAAGAATGATGTTTTAGCCAGATGAAATAAGTCTTGTAAATATATGTAAGTTGTTAATTATCTGTCGAAAGTTCAGACAGCTCGTGCATGGGCCAATATGAAACAACTGGTATTCATTCAGCAGGTATTGGCGGGGCAAACAAACCAACAGGTTAATTTCGATGCGAGCTTATTTGCCTTCGGCTAGTGTCCGCTGGCGTGGACTGGCTGGCAACAGTCATTGAATTATGGATTCATTCTTGTTTTGTCCCTAACTGGATTCCCCATGCAGTATAATGCACGACTAACAAACCTTCTTAGCGAGGCTTCGCGCCAGTGCATTCTTTTTCAAATTTTTATTCTCGTTCACATATCTGAAACACATTAACAGCATAATATATAAGCTTAATAAACATGTAAAAGTGACTAAAATTCTTGCAAGATGCTTAGAAAACTGTTATTTCCAATAAATATATCAATCAAATGTTCTTCCGTGAGTTTATTAAATAAATAAAAGTGAGATATATTTAACAATTAGGCAATTTCTTTTTTATCTTAAGAAAGACTAACATTTAAGATGCGAACTCATAGTTAACCTTACCAAACAATACGAAGTCGTCTATATCCCATCCCATTTAACAAAACGGCTAAATGGCGTTCAGCCAATTCGTTGAACGTTTCAACAATTTGGCTAGTTGTCATTTAGTCATTCGATTGAATTTCGACGTTTAAGAGCGGGCTAGCCTGCCAATACACAGTAAAATTAAGTCAAAA
Source organism: Plodia interpunctella (assembly GCF_027563975.2). Lineage (NCBI taxonomy): Eukaryota > Metazoa > Arthropoda > Insecta > Lepidoptera > Pyralidae > Plodia > Plodia interpunctella. The sequence continues at coordinate 371,382 of NC_071313.1, forward strand.
TGCAGGCGACAGCTAGTGTGGTATAAATTTAATTCTTTCATTTCAGGAGTGTCGAGCTCGATATGACGTATAGTGGCTGTTAAGTGATTGACCCAGCTTTTCTCTTTATCACGGCGGATTGCACTGGAGCTCCTGTTTTCTACCTCCACTCCACTCGATCATGTTTCCTGAATAATCTATTTAATTTTTCACAATACCAACTTGAAATTGGAGTATCGAAACAATCTTATCAGTTATCAATAAACGAATGCTGTTCATTTGAGATAGAAATGACAAGTTTGCGTTAAACACGTTCAGTAATTAGCCACAATTATATAATCCAAACATATCGTCGCTCTTAATTCGTAGTCTTACTTACTTCTTACTTCCCTCGAGGACAATTTCCCGCAGTTAGGCCTCTTGTCTGGGCCCTTCAGTTAATTAGTGGTCATAACATGATATAAATTACGAAATATCATAGTATATGCTAGCAGCTGCCATATTTTACACTGTATTAAATAAAATATCCCCCATATCTCTGCCAGCAGCTGGCTATGAAAGTTGCGCAGGCCGTAAACCGGTAAATTACTCGTAAACCGCCTAATGGCTCGTGTTGTCTTCGCGCGAGGTGCCGGTTAATGCGCGGTAAACGTGCCACTTGCCATGGATCATTAGCTAGTAAATGTGATAGTCTGTTATACTATTTTTCTTGAATCAACCATCTTGGTGAATGAAGACCTTTCTGATAAAAGTGTATTTATACCGGCGTCAGAATATGCCAGCTCTCATTCTCATCAGATCAAAATGATCTAGTAGACCTAGTTCATTTTCTCAATTATAAAACTGTTACAGTATAAATGCAAAAGTTTGCTATGAAGCCTGCAATACCAGAAGTTTACTTATCCTAAAAATAAGTAATTTTGTGATAAAGATAAAATGGATAAAGTGGTTGTTTAAATTTAGTTTATTTTCTCGAGTTTCCTCGTAAACTACCGTAAATATGACATGACACAAATTCCCTGCGGTACGTTTTTAATGATATTTCTTTTCGATATCGGACTGACACCACTCGCACTTGGAATCTTGGATTTTACGGGAACGTGTAAGGCGCGGAAGGGTAAAGTAAATCAATTTGGGTATCTCGGGGTCCTAAATTCGATTCCCGCCCCAGGCGACGGATTCTCTGCCGTTCGGAAACCTCGGTTTTGCCCATCGACACTGACACAAATTCGATAAAAACGTTACAAGTAGCGAGAAATATTTGCTCGAAATTTGTTTTCCTTTGGGGATAATACAAATGAATGTATTCTTGTCAAAGATATTAAAACGTTACATTAGGCTTGCTTGACACTTATTCCTTCGGATAAATTCCATATTTTTACGAAATTCCACTAAGAAATATTGGATTTTATGGTACATTTGAAGACCGCTTTCAAATTGTTCATTTTTTGAATGACGTAGGAACATTGTGCGCAAACAATTGATTGTTTATAACTTTGGATTCTCCCGTGAAAAGAGACTTATAATTTGGACAGACCATAGGTCAATGCACCAGGCTTTCACAATTTCTAAGGAGCTCTCAAGGGGCAACAACTCGAAAGCCAAGATACAGAGCTCGCTATTCAAATTTAATGAGTCGTGCGGCCCCAATGCATTACACGAGACAAATTTACAATCCTTAATCTAAGTACGTACCTATGCTAAAGTTATTTTCACATGTGGCATTGTATCTCGAGAAATTTTTTAATCTTTTGTGCCTAAGTCAGACATGATAAGTAGCTTCATCTACAAACTGCTGATTTCTAATCAACACTTATCATTTTAGGCATCTTGATATTTCGATGATTATTTATATTTCTCATATTTTTCGACTTGAAAGAAGGCGATTTACGTATAGTATATAACGATATTTAAGCTTCGTTATAGATATACTATATTGCCTTATTTTTATAATCATATGTGGCAGACAAGTATGTTAATTACTTCCATTTTGTTCTGTCACTTGTCATTTCACTCGTTGCTCCCTTGTTCACGCATTCCATAAATAGTTACTTGTACTTGTAGAAAATCGCTCCGTGGAATCGCAGCTTTAAATCATGTACGGTTTGCTAATGTCTTTGGCGCCCTCGGGAGTCAATCTCGATTTGTGGCCTGTATTTAGTCACAAGATAAATCCTAATGTAATTACTGGCTTATTTGGTGCAGACGCCTCTTGATATGGTAGTGTTTCGTGACAACGTTGTGTGCAATATGTAGTAACTAGTGTAATGTATATGTGACTTACTGCCACTGAAAACACTTCCATGCGATTTTGAGAACTTCGAAATGTGGAATATTCTAATAAACGATAATCTAGCGACGTGTGACTATAACTTGATGGCCTGGTAGACTATCTAATCGTGGATTTTTTGACTCTGTCTTCCCAGTAACAGGAGATATACGAATTCATGACTGAATTATTTAATATAATAAGTTTGTAAATACACATGGACACATCATACATAAATAAATAATAAATAAATAAATAAATAAATATATTAGGACGAATCACACAGATTGAGCTAGCCCCAAAGTAAGTTCGAAACTTGTGTTATGGGATACTAACTCAACGATACTATATTTTTATAACATATACATATATAGATAAACATCCAAGACCCGGGCCAATCAGAAAAAGATCATTTTCCATCATGACCCGACCGGGGATCGAACCCGGGACCTCTCGGTTCAGTGGCAAGAACTTTACCACTGCGCCACCGAGGTCGTCATACATATCGTATACATGACCTTATAAATGTTGTTTTCCCGTTGCATATTTGTAACTTGTGAACCGAGTGTAATCTAAGGAAAGCTTTGAACAATAACAACAAAATATATCGGTAAACATCTTAACTCAAACGAATCTATTTTGAGTAATATCCTATTTGATATTCCATGTAAACACAATACAGCTTCGGATTGAATAGTACGGTCAACTGCACATGATATATTCAAATTCATTGCAAATCTCTATTACCGTCGCATAAAAGCCCCCGTTGAGCAGCTTGAAATGCAGTCGACTGTACGTAATTGTGTACATTGAATAAGATAAATTAACCACAGGAATAAATATCAGAGGGATATTGTTTGTATAGGTTTAAGAGATTTATTCGTGAGTTATAACAACACGTATGGGATTACATACAAAGACATTCAGATTTTTCAAATGTTTTTCAATTCTTTTGTAACTTTTGGTCTACGACAACTCATTGTTAACGTTAAAAATATAGTGTTTCAGTTTTGAACAGACTTACTGTAGATATTGTATTATTGGTAAATTTTATGGCGAAGAAAAAAAAAATAGGATCTAGAACAAAGGCGTTAGTGTCAGCTTTCAATAGAAAGGCACTCAAGTCAATCCTAGTTTCATTATTGTGGCTTTGATATCCAATCAGGGCGGGAAATATCAATTTCTAGCCGGCTATAACTCTTTTTATGGCTTGATGGATTGTGATATTATAATACTACGGTGCTACGACGGTATGATTACGGTTTCAAGTTGATGTAGGATATGGCATCAGAAGTGTAATTTTAGAGTGAACATTTTATTAATCCTATTTGTCAAAAGAGCAGAATAAAACGCGAATAAAATGCTCGTAATGTATATATAAACAACTTTCAACGGTTTTAATGAAACTTTCATTTGCTATTGAACATTTTAGCTTCATGTTATTCTCTACTTTTACATTATTGTGATAAATCGATGAAGTCCCACACAATGTAGTTCGTAATAGCTCTGGTGCTTCTCAATAAATCGTGTATGAATGTCACGGCATCTCTGCCGACATTCAGCAAATTGCTCTCATAACCATTGTTCGTTCCCCTTGTGCCTACCGACTGGGTCTTTCTGAAATCCTGGTAATTTTAATCACCCTTAACACCACCATTTCCAGTGACATCTGTCATGTTTTATGACTTTCAGTGAAAATGTCCTTTAATTAGATTTTCATGTAATACTTAAAAAAATCCGTAGCTCATGTTTCCTAATTACAAGTGCCTTGAGAGATGAAAATTGTATGGAAAACAGATGCTCAAGAAGTCTAATTCAAAGTTTATATGTGGCACTGGATTTTCGCCTGGGGGCAGAAGGAGCAACAACAGTTATTAATCTTTGGTGCCAGTTGGCTGAAGATATGCTTACCTGCCTACCTCATTCCTTTGCGAGGCTACTAATGGTAGGTGATTATTTTGACTCATATTTATTTAGTAGCGAACAAAACAACACATAACCTCTGGTTAAGAGGTGTTTTATCAGTACTACCCAGTAAATAGACAGTTTGTTATTAGCTACTGTATTTTGAACCTTGCTCAGTTTGCCAAATGGCGGTGTGCCATGAAAGTGCTGTTTAGTTACTTCATACATTAGGCCCATGATCAGTTACTTATTCGGCTGTAATTAAAATAAAACAATTTACTTGCTAGTTCCAAAAATATATATGGTCAGAAATAGAATTACTCACAAACTTAGCCGCAGATCTGAATAATTTGGTACCAATGATTCAATACCAAGCTCCCATAGGAACGCAGCAAATATATATTTTCTCCGAATCAAGTTTACTTAGGATGCGGGTTCCCAAATTAGGCTAAAGTTTGTCGGAACAAAAACATGAATTTGATTATCATACAGTTGATTCCGCGTAGTCCAGCAAATGCGAAGTAATTATGGGTAAAAATAATGTTGGTTTAACGATGAAGTATTGTTAAATAAACGTTTTGAGTAACTGGGAAAAGTTTACGACAAAAAAATACCGTGTTTTTCCTTACCTCACTCCTGGGATTTTGGTTTCCCAATATCATATTGCTGTAAAAATGTATGTATATTTTTATTGGATTTATTTAAAATAAGTAATATTTTTCTTGAAAAGTCAATAATTTTTATCCTACGATCTGCTACACGTACTTGTGTTAAACTGTTCAATAACTTATGAGTGATGTATATTTCACGAAACAGCGGACTGCAATGTTTATGTTCCTTATAAATGCGAAAATAATATTCTGTATGCGCACGAATTAAATAGCTGAAAAAGTATATTGGATATGAAAATTTTATACGTGTATCTTGAGTATCCTGATAATATTAAAATAGGATTAATATTTTAATGGCTCCTTTGACTTTTCGATCAGTTAGTCTGCTTACATACTAAATGTAAGGGAGGTAGATAAGTAGCTACTTCATTTTGAGGGTCTGGCATGTATTTGCGTCGATTAACCTTATAATCGGCCACTAACATACACATTACCACCTGTGTTTTGACGTAGTTGTTCAGTTGCTAATAAATATTGCAGTAGTAAAGAAGTGAACTTCAGTTTGAAGCGTGCTACCGTCGAAGTTTGCAATCGGGTTGTTACAGTTGTTGCCAGTCGCTGCGTCGCGGAGACGAACTACACAGAAACGACATATACGTCTTTAAAAACGATCAACTAATTATATATAACATATAATATAAATTCAGTTTAAATTAAACAAAAAATTATATGAAAATTACTAAATTTAACTTGTTTGTGAGATTATTGATACAAACATTTATTGATACAAAGAAGAAAGATCGCATGTAATATGGCAATTAAGTCATGTGTCTATGAAAGTGACAATAAACTGGACAGAAACTGACATCAAGAATAAATTTATAGAGTTGACCTCTGTCAACTGTATAAATTTATTCCCATGTTCCACAAATGTTCGAGAAGTCGAGCGTTGTACGCAGACGCGATCTCAGTTCCGAAGAAGCTGCAGGAAATGCCGCTGCAAAGTTGAAGACTTTGCGATGCAACTGCGTGTTCCGTAGTAGAATCTAAGTTTTGTTGAAGTTCCTGCTGTTCCATCAATTGGAATGCACGTGTATTTATTTTGCAAACTATATTCCTGTTCTAAAATGGAAACACACGTGACAGTATAGGACCAATTTCCATTCAGGAATATCTAAATCAAATCAAATAATTTTATTTGCTTAAATATGGTAGGTAATACAATATCCACATAATGGTTTAGAACCAGCCTATTTAGCCGTTAGCAAATGTTAATAATAGCATATTTAAAAAATCATAAAATGACAGATTAAGTTAAGATGAAATGTCACCTACAATCTACATGTATGTTAATTAATGTAATTTTAATCAAAAAAATCTTTGATTGTTTAAAAAACATTTATCAAGCAGCCATTTATTTCATTGTCTTTTAAAATGATTTAATGGCAATGCGCGTATGAATTTTGGAATCTTTGAATATTTTTATAACCATAACATAACAATTTTTTGATATAATGTTGAGTGGGTAATTGGACAATAAAGTTTAGTTGAATCTATAACTGTAAAATGCTTAGGTATAGCTGTGTCCTAAACCAAATGGACTGCGCTTTGTTGACGGTCATAGAATTCACGATTACGATGCGTTAATACTTAATAAACAGTCATTATGGCTGCTGCGTTGCGTTTTATGTTATGATTGAATGTGGCATTATTGTTGTGGTTTAAATTGTGGGAAGAAATCCTCATGTTCCTGTTTGTATCCCATGTAACCATCACCTATAGTCGAGATCCAATAAGCATTGCGTTTTTGAATCTTGATTGCTATGGTTCGATCCGAAATGTACTCCCGCTTAACTCCGAGAGATCACGCAGCTTAATTGGAGAATTTAACACCAATGGTTCAGTCAACAGCACATCAAGTTACCCTGCATGAACCTCTATGGCGCAGTAATAGCGGCGAGTTTCCAATGAATTTGGGTAGGTTGGTATGCTGTTGTCTGTACTGCTTTGTTTATTTTGCAAAACAGCTAAAAATTTTATTATTATAAATTCAGCTATTCTATGTTACGTAATTCTTTTAATAAAATTACTGACAAAAGTAAGGACATATACTAAGAAAAGACCAAAAAAAATTAAGATTCAAATTATTTCTTTCAAAAGTATCCTTTAAATCTTTTTGCTTATCATATAAAGTCTATATTTATATCCAAGATAAAAATATATTCCTTCACAGTGCTTGCTTACAAATGTAACTAGTCCCTTAACGTTATGTAAAGCGACAAAAAGAGCTCGGATGATTTTATCGGCGGATGAATCACTTCAAAACGGGCGCTTCGAGATAAAGGAATATCTTAGCGAAATAAATGCGGCCGATATCGGCGTCGCTCCGCCAAATAGCCGTTTGTCTGAAAGTCTAAACGCGCACCCGCGCTGCTACGCGCTGTTGGGATGAACACGATAAATTACGCTGATAACTTAGATCCTCCTAACTTATGAGGCCCTGGTGATTATTGACAAACTTTATGGTGGTTATCATAAACATTTATTTCTAGTAATTGATGGGATATTGTTAAATAACACTGTATTCGAAACAAAATTTGTTAGAGCAAGGGCTTAAGCTATATTCTATGAGAGAATTTGTTTTTGATGTTTGTTTCCAATCTTACTAAAAAAAAAATTTTGACGAGAATTTGAAGAAATAAGAAAGAAATGTTTTATTGTGATAAAATTTAATATTTTGAAATTAGTTAACTTGCATTGCATAATGTCCTTTAATTTGATTTTCCTTAAATACGCTGCTTTTAAAGGGATTTTATTTGGTCCCAATCCAAAACACTATTTCGAAAGCTTTACGATCTAGCGGTTGCTATCGAAATCTCTGTGTCGCCAAATTCTCTTCGAATCCGGGGATTGCAGTCGTTCGCTCGTGAAATGGAACGCGCCCGCGGTGGAGGCGTCTCCTTTCAAATCTGGGCGCCTAGTAAAACGTTCCCGAATTAATACCGGGAGGGAACTGGAAACTTATTGGATCTAAGCACCTATTAATTGTTTAGTCAAACAATGCCTCTGGAAGTTGCCTTTTATTAAAACTGACAACAGATTCTGTATTGAATTTTCGGAAGTTGTTTGCATGTTAATTAGAAAACATCTTTGTATTTTTGACAAGATTTTAATTTTGAAACTATTCTCAATCTTAACCAGCATTATGGTTCCCTACGTGGGAACTATTGTGAGATGCTGATCTTTGCGTTTTTTCCAGTTTGTTTTTCGCATCTATACGGGTGTTTTAGACGGGATGGGTCAACTTAGCACAGCTTCTCATCGATCATAGGGACTGCACGCTGATTCGGCGCCATAAAACACAGATAAATCCGTTTGGGGTCGATGCTCTAGCTGATGTTATGTAGAGCACATCTCCTGGCGGCACTACGTACTGGTGTAAACATGGAAATGAGTTTTACTATATATCTGACGAAAAAAATACGAGAACTACGATTTTATTCTTCACATTTACAAAGCGGGCGATAGAAAAATAGTTTTAGGAATCAAATTATTTCTTTTAAACGAACACTATTACTTTTATTTAAACATTTGAGCAGTAACAACAAACAGTTTTCGCTGTTCTTGCTTATATAAGCTAAGTCACTAATGTATGTGAAATAACATTAGATTCGATGCCTAATTTACGACTCTCGTTTAAACGTCTCTCTCGCAATACTTCCATTACAATGTACATGTGTGAAATATCACTAGTAGATCTATTTATAACCGGGAATATAATTCAATAGAGCGTCTTGCTAGGTCTTCTAAAATTTTCACGGGAGCGCAGCAGGAAAAACTGTTCACTTATTTATAATGCTAAGTAGACGCTCGTCTCAACTCTTTTCAAACTGTCATTTCCCCATTCGTTCATTCCCTTGTTCTAAAACTCAAATCATGTACCTACCTAAGAGTTTTGCGAGATTTTCCGCGTCACTGAATATGTAAGTGCAGTGTGTTCGTGAAATATTCTAAGAGATTATATACGAAGCCAGGATGTGTTAACGCGCTAATGAATTTATCGATTGGCGAAGGAATATTCTCATACTACGTTAATTAATATTGATGCGCCCGAGAAATGCGTAAATAGTAAGGATTGTTAAACTTGAGATGAGAAAAGTAAGGATTTTCAGTGTTTTATATATTTTTAACATTTTCTGTGACGACTAAGCTTTTATTTGAATGTGTAACGTTTTTTTCCGGAAGAACCTCGTATAATTATCAAATACTAGCTTTTGCCCGCTGCTTCGCCCGCGTGATTTCTCGCGGGAGCAGTTATTTTTCCGGGATGAATGGACCCTATGTCCTTCTCCGTACACTAAACTATGTGTATACAAAATTCGAAGATTGATGGAGTAGATATAACTTGAAGAAGTAACAAACAAACTTACTTTCGCATTTATAATATTAGTTAGGATTAGAAAAAAACATTATTAACTAATGATGTCATGCTATGTACATTTGGTACTTATTTATACTATGTAATTAATTTGTGCAATAAAGAATTCTAAGTAAGTATCTTTTGTCTCGTTCTGTCACTATCAAATATTGTTATTTTTTTATGAATAAGAGGTAAAATTAGATAATTTGCAAATTGAAGATCTTCAAAAATAGCACTGTCCTCATTTCAATATCAAACGCCGGTTAATTCGTGTTTGCAAAAAGCCTCAAATATAAGAAGCGTGGCGTCGCTCAGCGCTAGCACTCACTGCGTGTTTATTTTGTTAAAAGCCGCGAAGGGCGCGGAGTGGAACCGCTGTCAGACGACGAGTCGCTGAATCGACGCTGTTTGTTGACGAATGTCTCCCGGTACCTATGCGCTCCTGGTAATCGTAATGCGTGGAATTGGCAATTTTCAGGATTGAATTTATAACTATGTTTTTTTTTCACAAACATAATTTGTGAGATAAACTAACTGGAGATTTCTATGCGTCGTCATAGTTGTTTCAGATTATTTTTTACATTTCTTTGCATTAATTGTTGATTTGAATTAATTTCACATATTTATAATATTTATAATTCATATTTCATGTTCCTTAAATGACGTCAATATTTTTCTAACCAATTCGCGTAAGTTAAGTGTTAAGTTTATGTTAATGTAAGTACTAGATAGAACTAAAAATATAAACAGCCAAGCGTCTGGCGGCGTGACCGGTGGAAGATCTCGAAAGTTTTTTAATTATCGCTCCGCAACGCCCGATGAGCGCTCTGAAATGAATCACGTATGTTACCCGCTTTGCAGTTAGACCACGTACAGCATCCGTCTTCCTACTAATATTATAAACGCGAAAGTTTCTGAGATAGGTTCGTAGCTTGAACTTGAATTTATTAATTGAGTGCTTTTATTCCGAAATTCCCACGAGAGAAGATTTTCAGTGCAGCTGTTAAAGCTACACAATACTTGTAATACAAATAGTAATATATTATTGTATGTAAAGGTAAAGAATTCGGATATACCATTATCTTAATTCGAATGGGATATTTATTATTTTAGTTGTCAATTCCCAATCCCAGAGGAAATAAAGCAATCATGCCTTGCTTTCCATTCGAATCATGCAAACCGATATAAAATATCAATCAGAAAATTATTCTCATATCACACGGCGCCTTCGAATGGAAATATTGGAATACAAATTTGATTTCACGCTCACATTTGACAAATGCTTTTAAGATTCTCATCGTGTCATATTTACCATCAAGATCTTCGATATCTCGAATGCGTACAAAAATATGTTATGATAAGGAGATAATTTAGGATAAGGGAAAGACGAATTAGATTTCTCTTGAAAAGGACATCCGAAAGGATTTCACGAAACTTGTCTTTCTATCCTGGCTGCGTCTATAAGTAGACGCCTTGTAGAAATACAAAACTATAAGTAGAGTTCGTACTCGAGGTATTATCTACTCTTCTCTCTCAGAGAACCAAGCCAAAATATTTGCCTAAAGATCTCAATACGGCACTGTTGAGGCAAATATGAAACGCTTTTATGTTCAGGACGAAACTATGAAATTATTAATTCAGTAGACATCAATAAGTCAAGACACCAATGCAAAAGATTTAAATCAAAAACTAACCAACCTTGACAGAATTGAGGGTCTGGCATTCCGAACTGGGAAGTAAAAGTAACTTTTAAAGGTTCTCTCAACTTCGACCCGGAAGAGGTTTTAAAGTTAGTTGGCAGTGAATCAGCAATCACTAGGGATCGAGCAATTAAATTTACAAACAGCCAGCTTGTACCAAGTCAATTTAGAGAGACATCGAACGTGTACGACGTAGTTTTAGAAACATTACGATGAATCTTTTGAGTTTCTTTAAAGCATAAAGTAATAATGAACTTAGACTCGATCGTCAGTCAAAATTTTTTGTGAACTCAGTTTCTACAAAATTAATTTTAATGATACCTTTTACAAAACCTAGACACACTAACAAATTAAATTAGATTTTATTTGATGCTGCTGACGCTGTCATGTTGAATTTATTGTTTCTACTAATACATGTTTAAGGCGTTATGTAACAATTATTTTAAAATCGAACATATCATTGCGAGCATTTAATTTACACTTAGTATAACTATTATTTAACACGATTTTTTAGGGTCTTTAAAGGAGTTCTATTTAAGAACTTCTTCCAAGGAACTCTTCAAACATTGTATTCGTCGTAACATTAAATCAAGCAACAGTTTACTTGAAAATAACTACATGAATATAACAATGGAACTTTATATAGAGATCGTAAATCTGAGTTTTGCGCGCCGCATTAAATAAAGGGTGGCGCACGTTATGGCCCGTGAACAGGTTATAAAAATGGTGATTTTATTGGGGTCGCACACGTATCAAGGAGGCTCGTAGAAAGAAAGCCCGCAGGTGAAATGCTCTCTATAAATAATACTAGTGAACCTTTGTCTGAATCACACACGCTTGCCATTCCTGCGCCTCTCGTAAACGATGCAGGGGAACACTGTTTATTGTGATTTATTTTATTCACTTGATGAAAGGAGGTTCTTGTTGGCCATTGTTTTGTTAGCCATAATGTTTACCGATCTCGCGGAGTGAGAGATAATATTAAATATCATAATTTTTTATGATTATAAAACATGGAGGCAAATGGATTTTTATATGCTTTTTATTACATTTTTTAATTTATAATTATTTTATTATACATTTATAATTACGTAATAAGTTAAAATTCAATAAACTTAAATATATCCGTGTATTTTTTACGCATCCAAAAATGTACTTTAATATTTTTTACTTAAAAATGAAACTTTGTTATAACTAAATTTCAGAATATAGAAAATCTGACAAAAAATGATTCCATCAAGATAACTGCGAGTCTGCAAATGCAGACAGAAATTAAAGTTACAAGCGAAGCAGTTTGAAAGAACCTCCAAGTGAGAAACTAACCGTCGATTCACGCCCTAATTGAAACAAACTTACAAAGGCGTTACGACTCGGCAAAAAGTACTTTTCTGGTCCGTAGACCTCTTCAGGCGATGGAGACGAAAATAACTCAATGTGTAGAAAGTTGTACTTTAAGTTGAAGAATAGAAACTTTTTCATTGAAATATTTTGTTGTATCTGAAACTTTTCATGTTTCTTTATGCACTTTACAAATGATTGATTTTTGAAATGTCGTTATCTGAAACGTATTTAAAACGAGGCAAATATTGACGAGCTTGAGGACCGTTAAAAAATTAGGAACTGGCAGAGGTAATCACCGAAACGAACTGGGCACAAAGGATGGCCGATTCGGCAAAAAGTGGCGTTTCCACGGAACCCTCATTCCGCTCACAGAGATGATTTACTACAAGGAATTTTTCGCCTGCCAACGTTCGTCTAATAGTTGCTGAATCGAATATTACACTCTGATGCCGAGTAAGATCTTTTTCATTTTTCCCCGTGCTAAAATATTTTTGTTAGGCAGTTTCATACTGGAGACATTCCGAGGCGTCGCTTGTTGACCGTAGATATAGTTTTATTTGCGTTTGTTTATGTTTATATACATTTTTAAATAAATAATGTTTAAAAAAACGTCAGTTTGTAAATTCGTCATTAATTACTTTGTCATGTTTTCTCCTAAAAACTGTGTTCTTTACTAATTTTTTTTAAATTGTATTATTTGACTTTTTTCTCATACTATATTATTACTAATATTATAAATGCGAAAGTTTGTGAGGGTGTAAGTGTATGTATGTGTGTATGTTTGTTACTCTTTCACGCAAAATCTACTGGATTGATTGTTACGAAATTTGGTACACGGGTAGAATAGAACTTGGAATCACACATAGGAAGGCTAGCAACATCGCCACGTTGTATAACAATGCTAACTCTGACAGTGAGATATATCTCACTCTTAGAATTAGCATTTTGAAGTGAGGGCTAGTATATATACTAGCCCTCACTTTTTCTACTATTGGTATAGACTACCAAAGCAAGATAATTCTAATTGGAATTTATATCAGACATGTGAAACCGGTTTGGGTCTAAGATTCATTTCATGTAGAGTGAATTACATGGACGACTTGATATTCCCTGACTGAGGTCCAGAAGCAACTCAGCTGACTGCACAAATCGGCCCTACTACCTTTAGTTAATGTTCCGAACGAGATGTACGAGCATGAGGTAACGCGGGGTTTTTCAATTCATATTAATTTTGATACCATACTGTAAATTTTAACCGCACTTTGACAGATTTCTTGTTTTGATCCCATTTGGTCATGGAGTGGAGTTGTGTAATTATCAAAACATATAAATTAAGTATTTTTATTGAAGCGATGATAAAAGATATTATAACTTTCACTAGTCCAAACGGAACACTTCACAAGAAAATCGCAAAATCTTACTCTGAAAAAATACCCTTAATCCCCGTAGCGGCAGGAATATTTAAAGTTATCTCCATAAATAGTGCCAGGAGATGATTTATAAGGCCGTCGAGTTTGAGGCCGCCAATGACAAATGAGCTCGTCGCGCAGACGATCTTAATCTCAATTTTAAACTAGGGCATTAAGAGTTAATATCCTCAAATGTCCTACCATTAAGACGGGCTTGTTTGGATGCCATTCGTTTTTACCCGGTGATGTTTATGAATGATAATATAATATATTTCTTTATATTTAGGTTAATTTTGTGTAGCTAAAATGGCCCAACCAGTTCCACTTTAGTGTCGCGGACTTGAATCCCATGTCAATGATTCCAGTTTTGGATTTTGTCCAGTCTTGTAACACCTAGTACACTACGCTCGCTATTTGGTACAGAAGAACTTTGTGTCCTATTTTGTAACTTCATCCCGAACATGGCTTCATGGGGAACAATGTTTTATTACATTTAATTAATTATAATTTATAATTGGTTACAGTCCACAGTCATGGCATAGCTGGCTCATCCATGTGGAGTCTTCAAGAAACAAATCGCATTTAAGTGCTCGATTTTATACGCTAGCTGTAAAGGAAAAGATTTTATAGAACAATTAATTATAAAACATATTACCACCCTTAATTATCATGTTCAATCTGCTCATAAAGAAATTTGATTGACCGATGTATCTTTCCAGGCAATGAACTGTAACTGTAACTGTGGAGAACAACCGTTTGGCATTCATTCGCGCCTCTCTCACGCATATTTACAGAAACATTTTCCTACCTAATTAAATGGGAGGGGCGCGATATTGAATATGTTTCTTATGGAATTAAGCAGATGTTGCCCGTAGATTTTATTCTCTGTGCATTCAGCCCACTGGTACATTCATTGGAACATAAAGATAAATTGAAGATTTTCTCAAATACCTAGCTTTCTGTTAAGAACATTTTGGAAAAAACATGATAGTTTTTTTTTTTTATGTGCAGATCGAGCGAGATCGTTGTTATTGAACTAGTCCTGAATCTTCCCTGAATTTATGATTTTATTCTTTTACAAACAACCCTGGACCATGTTATGCTTACGATAAAATAAAAACAGAGACTGTGTTTCATTTAAATAATATATAAATATTAATAAGAAAGTATTCTTATGAGGCTTATAAGGCGAGGCTATAAAATGTTTATTAAACACTTGTACATTTTCGCGGTAGCGTTGTTTTGTTTGGTTTTTGTGATAAATGTAACTCGTTTCTGAACCTCAAATTTATGATGACGTGGCTACGCTTCAGTTATAAAATGTTATTGTTGATACTCTAGCGGGGCTGATGGAGTTTTTACAGTTATGCTTTTGTAATAAAAAATAGATGGATGTATCGGACTGCTGCCGTTTAGTTTTCTGTGCTGTTCGATATAGCTCATACATACTTTAAATATTATACAAATTGCATCAATATCACCACCAACTTATTTTAACATTTTGGTACACTTTCAGGTGACATAACTTCCTTTATTCGTAATTATTCTTCACTATTCCTTTAGTCGTAAGTACCTGAGTTCGACCATCTTTTCCCCGCAGGCCGAGAAATCAGATTCTAATCTGTGCAAATGTTACGCTTCAGTACTCGCGGTATTAGGGCAACAGGGACGTTAGGTGATTGTAATAAGTCGACTCGAGGACGGTCACGTATGACGTTCAGCCGGCGCCGCGCGCGCCGGTGAAGTTTAGCGCGCCATTGGAAAGTTGGGAAGACACGCTAGAGTATACCAGCCAGACACGAAATTAAAAAATGATATAAAATATGTAATTTACAAAACTTATAATAAAGGAAGTTTATTTTGATTACTTTTAATATATTTGGATACCGGACCGTCTCTCTCAACTCGGCGCTGGTACTGGCTGGGCTGCTCCCACTTGATCTTCGTATAAGTGAAGCTGCTTCACTGTACAAAATCAGGAGGGGCTTGGTCCGGCCGGAACCGGGAGTGGGAGAGGTGGAACGGATGACCCCTGCACTCGAGGCCCCCCATCCGGCAGAACATATCAGCCAAGAGTTCATAAGCCTGGCTAACGGTGAAGCAGTCGAATCTAACTCCAACTTCAATGTAAAAATCTTTACAGATGGCAGTAAAATAGATGGAAGGGTTGGAGCTGCGATATCAATTTGGGAAGATGAGATTGAAACCAAAGCCATCAAGTTAAAACTGTCATCATGTTGCACGGTTTATCAGGCGAAACTACTCGCGATATGTAGGGCCACGGAGTATGCCCAGAAGAGAAAGGAGGCCGTTACTTTTGGCATATACAGCGACTCTATGTCTGCCCTCCAAACGATAACAAACATAGCTACCCTCCATCCTCTGGCAGTAAAAACGAGAGAGAACATTAGAATAGCTTCTCTACAGAACAAGAAGGTCTCTTTGTTCTGGATAAAAGCGCATGAAGGACTGGAGGGTAATGAAAGGGCGGACTACTTGGCCAAGGAAGCAGCACTAAAATTGAAGAGAATCCCCGACTACGATAGGTGCCCGGTGTCGTTTGAGGCGAGAGCTGCGCGGACTCGCTTCGCGAGTGGGACCGCAGATATGGAGCGGGAGAGACTGCGGCTGTTACGAAGGCTCTCTTCCCGGTGGCATCGGAGGCGTATGGGATAATCCTAAGGTTGAGGCCAACAAAATTTATAACGCAGGCCCTAACGGGACACGGAGGCTTCGCTTATTATCTGCATCGTTTTACGCGCAAGGATGACCCGTCGTGTGCCTGTGACCCTGGAGTGGCCGAGGACAAACTGCACCTCATCCTGGACTGCCCCATCCATGACAGACAAAGACATGACCTGCAATTTAAACTTGACATGACGTTGACCAAAGCAAATATAGCAAAAATAATGACTGACACTGACAAAAATGAAATTTTTATGGAATACTGTAAAATTATTGTAAGCAGAGCAAACAAAAGAAATAAAATGTAAACTACATAAATGCTACAATATATAATAATGTATATATCATAAGTGGCACACAAACATGTAAAGTAGTAAATAGATTAGAAGTAAGCTAATTAAATACCTAGACTAGGTCAACAAACATTTATATTAGAGAAGAATCTAGTTACTAAGCTGATTGTTATAGTGGTAGGATCAGAATAAAAAAAACGAAAATGTTTTACTAGCATCCCAAATCCCATGAAGAGAATAAAAAACTAGAGTAGATTTTAGGCGAGAGTCCCACTCGCAAGAGAGTAGTTGAGCGAAGTATGAAAGGTAAAAGTATGAGGTATGAAAGTACGAGAGGCATAAAAGTGAGAACTGGAATGAAAGAGTAACCCAGAGAATTGGAAAGACTCCGATAATGTTGGAGGTACTAGAAATAAAAAAAAAATTATAAAAAATATAAAAAATATATATATTTGGTAAGAGTAATTCGCATTAGTTCATTTTGTTTGAGATAATTGTTTATGTTTCCAAGTTGGTTTACCGAATCATCAAACTAATATGAACCAGAAACAAAATTGTAAGAAAGTGCTCTGGGTATTAAGACACCATAAGCCGTCAGGGGATGGAGAATTGACAGCGATCCTCTAGACGTTCTGCTCTATTTTGGAAGGATTGTAATAAAACACTTGGGGTAAAACTTTGCTAAACATTATGGAAGAAGAGTATCATTTATCAAGAAAACTTTGCTAAACATTATGGAAGAAGAGTATCATATAACATTTTGTTGTATATGATTGTGTAATTGATATGGATACATCATTAAGTAGTAATTTATTATTAAAAGTTAAGTTTAAATCACTCTTACCTTTGCTACTTAAGACGCGAATTCTGGAATAAAATCAAGGTTTATTACGAATATATATACTCGTGATGATATTTTAATATCATTTACGTTAGTTCTCGTGAGTATTTTGAAGCAAATTGTAGTTAGAGATTAATTGTGATAAGGACTTCGATTGCTAAACAGTTTCCAATAATAAAAACTTATACACAAATCAGATTTTATAAAATACTTATTTCAAAGTGGCTGTAATTACCGATCTCTCCGCCGCGTCTCTAGAAAATCAGATGATCGATGATATAAGATGGCGGTTATTGCAAAAGTTGATTAGCGAGAAATGAAAAGAGCAATCTCCTCTGATTGGTAGAAGTTTGTTGAAGTTGAACGGTATAGATTCAACGAATCGAAATGTACAGAAGAGACATGTTGTACAGAAATAAAAGTGTGAAATAGAATGTTAATGAAAATAAACTTTTTGCAGGCTGCGAGATATAAATTTGGTAAAGAACTATTAAAGACCTACCTAATTAATTTAACGATTTGAACTTTGTACTGAACGTGTCTTTTTTTATAATGAGATGAAGGATTTCCAAAAACATTTGGCTCACGTAGTCATGTACAATACAATACAATACAAATACTCTTTATTGCACCAAAAAGAAAAAATACACAGAAAACAATTTGTAATAAATATAAGAAGGTACAAAGGCGGACTTATCACTAAAGCGATCTCTTCCAGTCAACCTTTAGGTGGAAGGAGACATATATATATAAAAACATTTAGGCGCAGTAAAACAAACTACCAAATATATAATTACATACACTATATATAAATAAATACATTACATACAATATACATACATATATAAGCATACCAAATACACATATACATATACATATAAATACATATATATACATACATAAATATCATTATATAGAAGGAAATACATGTACAATAAAATTAGGATACGTTAGATAGATAGTGAGACTTAACGAGTTGCTTAAATTTGGTCAGAGTCTGGGCATTCCGAATATCTAAAGGAAGAGCATTCCAAAGACGAACAGCCTGAACAGAGAAAGATTTGGAGAAAAATTTAGAATTAGCTACGGGAAATCTGAGTCTCAAGGATACCGTGCTGCGCAAACTACGAGAGGAGCTGCGATCATCACCGACAAATTTGAAACGGTCCTTGAGATAAGGTGGGAAATAGGGATTGAATAAAATTGAAAAAAGCATGGATACAATATGCAAATTACGACAAAGTCTAATGGGAAGCCAGTTTAACTGGGAACGGAACGTGGAAACGTGGTCATATTTACGAAGTCCATAAATGAAACGAATAGCGAGATTCTGCAGGCGTTCGAGTTTGTTCAGCTGTTCTTCTGTAAGGTCAAGAAAGCAGCAATCAGCGTAATCAAGGATAGGGAGAAGAAGAGATTGTGCAAGCGCAATTTTGGTGTTAATGGGCAAGAAATTACGAAGCCGTCTGAGCGAACCAAGTGTAACAAATGTCTTCCGACTAATTTCTTTCATGTGGACTGACCAAGATAAAGTTGTATCAAACACCAAACCCAAATTTCTAACGGACTCGCAAAAGGAAATGGTTTCATTGTTAAAACTTAGGGATGGCAAAGAATTCCAGTCTACGCGTGAAGTAAAATAAGGACTACCGATAATTATAGCTTTAGTTTTTGAAGGATTTACCAAAACACCAAAAGATTTACTCCAGCTAGATAATCGCTCCAAATCGTCGTTCACAATGGCAATTGAAGAAGGTAAGTCAGCTAACGACGAGTGATAATAAATTTGCAAGTCGTCAGCATACAGGTGGTAGGAAGACTGAAGATTATCAGTGATATTATTAATAAAAAGCGCAAATAACAACGGAGAAAGCACGCCACCTTGAGGTACCCCGGCCGAAATCCGGCACCACGAAGACTTTTTGTCCTCAATGCGTACGCATTGTTGACGGCCGCCCAGGTATGAACCGAACCAGTTAATAGCTGATGGAGATATGTTCAGAGTGCGCATCAGACTTAGCAGAACGTCATGATCGACAGTATTAAATGCATTCGTGAAATCTAATAAAGTAAGGATAGTCAACTGCGAATTGTCCATGGCGAGACGAAGGTCGTCAGTTATTGTTAGAAGGGCCGAGGTTGTGCTGTGTCCAGCACGAAACCCCGACTGATACACATTAAGTAGGCTATTTTTATGAAGGAAAGAGTTTAATTGTAACTGAACTAAACGTTCCAGAATTTTAGATAGGAAAGGAAGAATAGAAATAGGACGGAAGTCGGAAAATGAGGAAGGATTAGGTTTTTTAGGAAGTGGAGTAATGAAGGCAGTTTTCCACGTTGAAGGAAAGCAACCAGAGGAGAGGGAGTTGTTAAAGATTTGTGTAATAACAGGCAGGATAATATCAAGAATCGGAAGTATCATTTTGCGACTAATATCGTCGGAACCTACTGCATTAGAAGTCACTGCAGAAACACACTCTTGAACATCACATTCAGCCACTGGAGTAAAAGAAAAGGAAGAAAAGTCGGGGGGTGAAAGTGACTCGAGGTGGTTTAATATGGAAACTTTATCATTGCCACCGAAATTACTGGAAGAGGAAAAGTGCCTGTTAAGGCCGTTTATGTCAAGGTTATTTGAGATGTTGTGGTTTTTCTTTCCTACTCCCAGAGACTTTAGAAATTTCCAGACTTTGCCTGGGTCACCGTTTTCTACGGATTTATGAATGTGACGGCGTTGGGCTTCCCTGCACATCCTGTTGCAGACATTGCGAGCCTCGACGTATTTAGAACGATATCTATCAGGATCAGCTTTAAATTTTGACTTTGCACTATACTTTTTAGCAATGCAAGCTTTTATTTCATCAGTCAGCCAGGGTGCAGGTAAATGCTTGACTTTAACTGGACGAATTGGGGCATGTTTGTCGTACAATGCTAACAACAGAGCGTTAAAAGTCGCAATTTGATCGTCAATTGAAGCAGAGTCGAAAACAGATGCCCAGTTACATTCAGCGGCATCCTCGCGCAAGGACTCAAGGTTTATGGCACCAAAATTACGCTGCAGAAGAATTTTGGACTTAAATTTTGGAGGGCGAATTTTATAGGAAAGATATAACAGATCATGGTAAGAAAATATGTCAGCATTGAATTGGCCATGAATAGAAACAAGATCGGAAGAGGACACTAGAATAAGATCAAGGAGGGAGGGAATACAATTAGGAAAGTGATGGGTGGTATCTAGAGGTAAAATGGCCAAATTACAAGCATCGACAATTGATTTTAAAGTGTTAGCACGACTGTCATCTTTTGCTAAGCATGTATTAAAGTCACCCATAATAATAGTATGTTTATAGGCAGGCACAATGTCTTCCAAGAGAGTCTCTAAAGATGAGAAATAACTAATATTAGACGAAGAACTATAGAAGACACCAAGAAGAACGGGATCATGAGAAAAGGTGACTTCAATAAAGAGATATTCAGCCTCCTTGGAAGAATCGGCCACCTGAGAAGTGTGAATGATTTTAAAAGGGATGTGGGATCTAAGATAAATCGCAACGCCACCTCCACCTTTGTCAGTGCGGTCATTGCGAATTAGCTGGAAGCCAGGTAAAGAGTAAGAAGTAGAGGGGTGGCAGGAATTGAACCAGGACTCTGACACAAATATAGCATGTATGTTTTTGCTATCAAAAGTCGCAAGCAAATCTGGATAATGTGCCGGAATACTTTGTGCGTTGATGTGAACAGCATTAAAGTTTTTGTGCACGTTTGAAAAAACATCATCAAGAATCTCGTTCAAAGGAGGAGTAATAGAATAAAAACTGTCATCACTACTAGTGGAAGATGCAGAGAAAAAGTTATCTTGTACACTACACATAATATATAAAAAATAAAAAAATATACTCAAATATAAAAGATAATAAATAACAAATAATACTAAAGACTACAAATATAATACTATACTAAAGACTACAAATATAAATACACCTTACCACCCGCCAGCAAAACCGACAGAAACTATGCCATTGGTAGGATACATATATTTTAAGTCTATGGTAGGATACGATTAAAATAAAATGATCAAAAAAGAGCAATAAAAAAAAAAAAAAAACACAAAGCTGATAATGTGTATGCCAAATTAAGAAAAAAAAAAAAAAAAAAACGATTTTAAACAAATGGCATTGACATAACAACATTCAGCTGTCAAAGTCAGGAAGTGACAGTGACAATGTCAAAGGAAAATGTGAAGTGTGGTGTGGTGAAAAGTTTTACGATAAGTTTCGCAAACATAAAAAACAAATTTACAAACACTAAATGGAGGTAGAGGAACCAACCTATTGAAATTTGAGTCACGGACGACTTGTGAACAAAATGGCCAACAAGGACGAGTGGTTACAATATGATTAGGATGTGGAGCACAATCGGATACTATTTTTTGTTGACTCTTCGGACTCGAGACGTCGCTGTCGCAACCGCAGCTTTCGCGGGCGCCGCTGCAGGCTGGGGAGCCGGCGTCGACGCCGATGCCACGCCTGGTTTCGCCGCTCGCGAACTTTCGCCAACGGTTGGGACCTCACGCAATCTGTCTATATCCTCCAAGGCGTAGACCCGATGTTTCTGCCCGTTGTGCCCGATGACGAAGATGCAGCCATCTCGCGTCCAGCATTTAGTAATACCAAAGTGTTGACGAGCGGCCATAAACACTAGATGTCTTGTTTTGGTCAGATACTCCGACAGTGTCAAACCCGTCCCTTTAAGACCGGTCTTAGCATGCCAGAATTTGTCCTTATAACATATGTTTACAAATTCAATAAGAATCGGCCTTGGCTTCTTACCACCCCTGTTTTGTCCTATGCGATAGCAGCGAGCAACATCTGCAATGGAGAAACTATCTAAATTCAGACTGTCTGTAGCCATCACAGCAATTCTTTGCACCAGCTCCTCATTAGGACTCTCAGGCAACCCGTGAAGTAGTAGCATATTACGCCGAGTGGACATCTCGAGGTGATCCTGGTGTTTCATAAGTAGTTCTACTTGACTTTGTAGAGTGCCCATGGCTGTAGATATGAGCTGCTGAAATGTGGAGAAGTCAGTGGACAGTGATGTGAGTGTTGGGGAAGGATTGGCCTGTCTTAGGTTTTCTTCAAAATCCGCCATCTTGTTATTGAACAATGTCATTAGATCAGTGATCGATTTTTGAATAGATTCCATAGTGAAGTGGTGAAATGTATGAAGGAAACTAAACTGCTGGCAGGTAGTATGCTTTATATGCAACTGATAAACATATACTTTTACACACAGAACACAATAGAAATAATTATATTTTAAATAAAACTGGAGAGACAAAAAATCACAACTGATAGTTTTAATGCTACCTCCCTAAAAAAAAACCACCTAATACAGGTGTGGCAATTTGAGATCAGAGTTCAATTAAATGCATTATAGCTGCAAAAAAGCAAAAATTCATTTAGAAGTATTAATGCGACCTTTAAAACTTCAAATAAATCGAAAATGATTATGTTGTCCAATTTATTTTCAGTCTGTTAAACATTTATTAATGCTGGATTTTCATCACGAATTCTAGTATTTTATCATTGTTTTGATTTTGGATTAACTGTTCAATTAAACCCACTGTGATTGCAATTTTAATAGATTTATTACTGTTTGCCTTTGTATTGAATTTACTTTTATTAATCAACTTATGAAACTATAGCCTTTATAATAGTATTTTGTCAATTGACATTTTCGTGTTCTTCTTTGAATGTGTACTTTTGAATTACAATTTTTCTGACTAATTTCCCGCAAGCGAGTTCAAATTCATATCAGACCACTGTAGCGTTAGCACGAACACACAGCTCACCATCAAATCTTTTGCAAAGGTTTTCAGGATTAAGTGAATCGATCTAAAATTGTTTTTCCCGGTATTCCCGATCGGAACCTGCTCCTGCTACAATACGGTCTGTACTCTGTAGTCGGCGCCGCGACGGCGGGGCGTCTTGTGACGTCATCCGACGCACGTACCTTCGAGGACGAAAATAATGTGCTTTTTATTGTTTGATGTTATGTAAAAAATTGTTGCGACGTTTTGAAAGCGGAAAACCGAGTGGCTGAATGACTTGACATGAAAAGCGGGCTTAATTATTCATATTTCTCTTGTCTTTTCTATATTCGTAGACCTTTTCCACTGATTTCTGTGATGAAACTTCTGAATATTTAAGAATCACCATGGTTGAACTATATTTGAAACTAGCATTTGCCTGCAGCTTCGCCCGCATTTATTTTGCACATTCGCAGATCTTAACATATTCATGTCGATATATCGGGATCTAAGAGTTTTACATATACTAGAAAGTTTATCGTCAACTGAAAAAATGTTGCTAATAAATGTAATCTGAGAGCTCTTACGTTCATAATATTAGGATGATATCTATTATTCATTTCCAACAAAGTGCTAAGAAACCTACAATGTTGTACCATAGAAATTAATTAAGTTACTAATCCAATACGAATACGATCATAATTCGTATTGGATTAATGATCATCTGTCTGCTGTCTTACTAGGAGCGTACAGATTACGAAGAGATAATGAACAATAACATGTGAAAGATAATGACTATCTAGCAGGAGAATGATATATCTCCGATCAATAGCAGCACTGCGTATGAAAGGCCTCATATTCAGAACTCTTGTGAACGCGTGTTGCCTTGGTAACATCTGATAAATGCATAAGTAAGCGATATTGGTGTTCCATGTAGCAAATTCCGTTTTCAGGGTGCCACGCACGTTTTCTACACGATTAGCTTTCAGTTATTTGGGTACAAAATAAATTGTTATTTACGTAATGAAATATAGGTATGATCTTTCGTGCCCGAAGTGAAATGAAACATCGATGTTAACAAATTACGTGAACTGAGAGCGATAAATGGTTATATGAGCGGGGCGTACGGACCCTACGAAGGATTCTCAAGGGTATTGTTAATTCTAATTACTACACAAACTACTGAGTTGAGATGGAGGTTATTTTAACAGTAATGATTATGATCGTTGCGTTAAGGGAATTTCTATTTCTATTTTCTAATCTATATATAATAGCTGTGTCCTTAAGTTTCACTCTCGTGAGAATATGAAAATATCGTATAAGGGACGTAGCACCTCGTGATACTATCAAAAACAGAAGATTTATTCCAAAGCTTCTGGTAGTATGTACTAAATGTTTACTACCGATTTCCTATTCAAAAGGGTAAGAAGAAAGGCCGTTACAAACGCAATCACGCTAAAAGCTAACCTATCTGCTCAAATATTAAAATGGTTATTTTTGTATTGTTTACACAAGAACGATATGAATAAATAATGTATTTATTATATATATTTCAAGACCTTTTCTCAGTCTTTTCATTTATACTGGGATTTTATGGTATCTGTCGGATCTTCTTCCTGACAGACAGACTCAGTATGATCTCAGTTATCTGAAGAAAATCCGTCAAATATATCCAAATTCAAATTCAAATCATTTATTCAGAAATTAGACCTTCACAGGCACTTTTTCTCGTCAATCTTTATATTTATAGTTATTTCTCACAAGCTACAAACTACTGGCATTTCGGAACGACCACTGCTGAGAAGAAATGCCGAAAGAAACTCATTTGAACAGTGTTGGTCCCTATCATGCCAGATCGGCTTACCATTATTGTTTCTTACAATGTTTTTTTTTTCTTTCTAATAATATATAAAAGTACATAATGTACATAGTCAAAAGATCCTTCCTTATCTGAATCTGAATATTTTACAATTTCAGTAGGTAATTGCAATTAGTGTGCTATGTCTTTCCCTTAACTGAGTTCCCTGTGGATATTAATAGCGGCCATTTACCAGCAGGCTTAAAACTTGTGCGACTACGGGATTATGCTATGCCAGTAGAAACTGTTTGAGTTGCTTAATCGTTTGAGCGTATTTTTTAATGGATCTAGTACAGTTCTAGTTCACACATTCTTTATTCACCTTTTCTCTTAGTTTATATGAGGTCGTGTTCTCTGATACATTTACACTACAGTTATCAGCTTAACAGATGTTTTTTTTGGAACTCCTCGTAGATAACGAAGAGACCTCATCTTTACAATGTGATTAAGTGCTGGTTTACATTAATGTTTTTCAGATAAATTGAGGACCTTCTACTTAGTATCACTCTCATTAATTTCTCTTAAGTATCTCTTCTGTCGGCGTTACTTTTGAATACATACTCTGCATAACGTTGACTTTCCAATGTCAGATCATATCCGAAAGTGCAGACCCGGTAGCGACGTTCAGTTAAATCAGTTACGTTCGACTTCCCAGCAAATACGTCGATGAAAGGCCGTCTTTGATCCGACCTGTGTGTGTGTGTCTGTTCTCGTCGGTTCGTTTGCTTCCATCGAGGAATTCGCTTGTAGTTGCCCTAGCGACTTATTTGTAGGTACAGAACATATGATGTGTTTGCATATTGTATAAAAAAATGACAGTGATTCCTGTACACAAATAAACATTGTTTATTTGTGTACAGGAATCACTGCAAGACTTCAAATTTTCCAATTTAAATATTGGCTATTTTTATTGCTGTATCTTTCTTTGGTTCTTTCTCTTCATTCTATAACATAAATATCACTTGTCGCTAAGCTTTTGATCTAAATGTAAAAATAGTTACTCGAGCGACCAAAAGACCTAAAGCCTAAACCTTTTCATTGACAACTAGAATGACTAAGATTTTTGGTTTCTATTGGTCACTATAAGATTGATTGATGATTAAGAGTAGTAAGATTTGGGAAGTATGCTGTTTTTTACTGTAAATATAAGATATGCTACGGATATGTGATATTTTTGAATTTAAATTACAAGGCATATTTTATAAACCCTCAATCAACTCATGATTGAGGGTTTCATAAAATTCAAACTCGGCTGCAGGATCACCTTTAATTGTCAAGGGGCAATTTTTTGCGTACGCATTACTCCATTTGGAAACAAATTCCCTGAAATTTCCATAGGCCTCCGCCGCACGCCGCGCCACAATTATATATCCCCCAGGGCTTATCTCCTTTTCACCGCTTCCTTCATAAACTTCCAAATCCACGAATTAAAATTCATGCCACAACAAAAATGACTGGCCGATTTTTCTTCCTAAAATATTTAAAGTATACTTTAACGCGTTGAATTAATTAAAAGTTTCACCGACTCATTAAGATTCCGCTGTACTGCCGCCGGAAAAATGTCCAGCTCACCCGAAAGTTGGATGTTTTAATCTGCCCCTGAATGTTTCGCGTTGGGACATTGTTACGCTAAAAAGTTAAACATGACGAGTGGGTCGTGCGGGTTGCTTGTGTGTTTGGCTTTGGCTCCAACAATGGGCAGTAAATGAAAACGGATGCTTTGTACCGCCCCCGTTGTGCACGAAATTCCACAGAATCTGTGCGAACGTGAACGTATTTCGCGGCGAGCCAAGATTTAATTTCAACTTGTATAATCAAGTTTTAATTTGAATTTGAATGAACAGAAATGATTACGTTCCGCTCGTAAATGAAAACTCAACAATGTCTATTCAAAACGTATTGCTGATGGAGGTACGAAATAACTCTAAAATTACTGGATCAATTACGCGTTAATTTTGAGAGACAGTCACACATACAATTTGAATAATTCCGAATTACCAGGCGACTATGCGGTGGCAGAGGGCGATTGGGCCAATATTCGAGGCATTACGAGGCTTGGGAGTACCTACACCGCCAAATTAAATTAACATGAGGAGCGCACAATGACACCGCCTCGCCGCCGTGGCGCTATTGTTGCTCTGTTACTTGGCTGCATAATTTGAGTCGTCACATTGTCTAAACGCTCATTGGCTCCTAAAACTTAATTAAGAAAATAGATATTTACGTTTTCTACACGCAGTTTTGTATGGCATCAAGTCTTATAAGAATTTAGTGTTCTCGTTATGTAGATTCACATAAAAATCTTCAGCGATATATACTTACTTATTTGAATTGCCAATTCTTACCTACTTTATTACAGGAACACGGAATTGTAATAAAATACCAATGACATTGACGTACCTGATATGTCACAAGTACCCTTTAAAAGTAGGCGAAATGGAAAGAAATGGCTGTTAACGCATCTTCATTTTTCTTCGTTTGTGTCGTCTGGTTTCCCTTTTTGATGTTTGCCGTAAAAGGCGGTCCAAGATGTTCTAAAAGATTAATACGAAAACAGAACCGCCCACGTACAGTATATACTCGTAGTTACTGAACTTATGGGTAATGTTAACAAGTCATGGCTTATAAATGGCGATTATAAAAGTTTAACCCCTATTATTCATAAAAAAAGTTAAAGTATACTTAACTTGTGTATATCAAGGTAAACCTTTTAAAGTAGAAAGTAGGTAATAGACTAGATTAACTTCTAAACATTCCCGAGAGATAGGATTTTTGCAAACGAATAAACCAACTTATCCTTATTAAAGCTTTCGATTTTACCTTTTGATGTAATGCTAACTTTAAAAAGTAATATACGCACAGATCAAGTCATATCCTTTAGGTTTTATGGTGGAAACTTTTGATTGGATGATCTGCTAACAAGCGTATCTAATTACATTTTTCACTACCACCACGGAAAGCCTTTTAAAAGTTTAACGGCCCGCTATTACACGGTGTATTTCGCAGTTATTTTAATCCGCCAGTATTTCAGCTTTGATCGCCGTAGTTGGAAACCCTCCAGGAAACATCGGGATAGCAATCCGGATGATCCCCGCAGGTTATGCTGCCCTGGTATCGCAGAGTTTTATGTGTTGTAAAATAAACTTTCAAAAAGTTTAATATTTTGGGTAAACCATATTGCGTTGCGCCAATGTTCCTTGACTAAAGTTATCGGCAGTTGTTAAGTTTGGTTGACTTTATTTAACGTTGTATTTTTTTGTTTCAGGTATGTATTGGTGTTCATAATCAATGAAGAATAGCAAATATACATACAAGTCGCAGGTTTGTTCGTATATTTTCCAACATTTTTATGGTGCTTTAAAAGTACTAAAATTCTAATGATATCTCACCTTGATAAATTAGTTGGAAGACCTGATATCCCGGACAGACGGACGGACGGCTGACAGAGACGTGGGTTCCCACCGAGTCCGAATTTTCATAAGTTTTTTTCAAGGTGTATCGTATGTAGATGGGTATTGCTAATTTCATATTGTTTCTTAAAGCCATAAACGCTACTATGCCAATAACACCTGAAAGTTAGGTAAAGTACATAACATAAGTACATAACGGGCCCTTTGAAATCCCGTACCACGCTTCGACGTATTAGCCCCAGTGGATTAGCCTTGTCGAGGTTATTAAATTAGGCTTTGGAGTACAGCTTAGACTAACATCGATTGATTTAGCATATCGACCCAGTTATCAAATCGGCCATCAAATCATGACCTTTTTAAACTCCGATATTTAGATATATTTTGTCATCTTGAATAAGTAAAAAAAGTACGATATTAAATAAATTAATGAAAATATAGGACACGGGCATCTAAAACTGAAATGACCAAATCCTGAAAAGGGCAATCAATTAAAATAGCTCGGGGAATTTAATGAATGAGTGGAAACCTTTGGGGTTCGAATTTCACCCGCATTCTGTAGCCTTCTGCAAACTGATGGCGCCCTGGTGTTAAGTTCAGTGGTCGGTAACTAGAAGTTTCGGCAACTCAGATACACAAAACTTGGGTTTGCAGTGTAAAGTTTAGTTAGCAAACGTTTTAATGCAAGTTTAGCGTTAACATTTGTTGCGTTTTTATCTTATTTTATTATAACGTTCTCCATGGTGCTAAAATAAATCATTTATTTGGAAACAACGAAATCAATATTATTTAAACCGTCCATAAATATGTCATTAATTAAATCAAAAACCTCAAAAGGTTTTTGATTAAATTAATCATAATTTATTATAGGTATGTTTTAATTACAACTTTAAAACATTGTAATAATCAGCAAAACCGCAAGTTATTATGTGATTAAAATGTTTTATATTATTAAATTTTTATGGTTATTACTCATAGATAGAGCACAAAGTGTCTTTTTGACAAGTTGTGCAATGAACTAACAAATAATATTTATATTTCTCACCCCTCATCGGTCTCTCAAGATTATTGTTGTTAATTTTTGTATTAATCATACCTAATTTAGCCGTAAAGTGTAAAATGAGCCAGTTTCTAAAATCAGATATTTATGTCGGCAGAAAGAAATATAAAAATCACGTATCATTATTATTGTTTGTATTGATCTAGTTATCTTAAAGAATGAATTATGCTAAGGTATGTTAAATCCTTCGTGAAGATTTTTTTATAGCCTGTTTAAGTGTCCCACTGCTGGGCAAAGGCATCATATTGCTCCCGATAGAAATCTATGGAAGCATCGTGAAGATTGTTGAAAAAAATAAAATGTGTCTTAAAAGAAATAGAAGAGCGAGGAAAATGCCAGCTGCTTCGTACGTAATTAGATATTATATGCGAGTATCGACGTTCTCCAAGAGAGAGATATCCTTCAATACGATATCTATATTTGATATGAGTGTATTACCTCTTACCAAGATTCCTTTGTAATTATAAATTCTGACAAAACGGCATTTAATGTAAATTCGACGAAATGTGAATGAATGCGAAAGTTTGGATGTTTGTTGGTCCAATTCCAATCATACAATTGTTCAAGACGGAATTCGATGAAATTTGGTACATGAAGTAGAATATAATCTGAAATAGCACAGAGGGTGGTCCATTTTATACCGCAATTCTTAGAAATGTTGCTAAGTACTAAATTTTACAGAATTTGCCCTTGATTGCATTTATTCGGCTTTGTCATGTAGTCAGAAAGCTGTAGTCATAATGGCAATTTTTTATCTCATTTAAGGTTGAGTCGGATACTTTATCATCTTAAATTTAATGTGTGTACTCTTATCAATTTTCTTTAAAAAGTGGTTTACTTTTGCTTTCAAAAGAGGAAATAAATATAATTCACAAGACAGAGTCAATCGGCGGGAAATTTTTCCATACAACGCTGTGGGTAACGAGTTAACCGCATTTTACACGTGGGGGATGCGTCGCCTCGTGCGGGATTCAATTACCTCTAAATGTAGGAGGAGCCATCTTCTCGGGAACTTTTGTGATTTTCGCGTAAATGTGTTTAATATGCTCTGTTTTTAATAAAGTTTACATAATGTTTTTACCTGTATTAAATGTTTACAGAATTATAAGATTCTTTGGTTCACAATATCTTTGGTCCCAATAATAACTTAGGTGCGTCTTAAGATTTTGTAACTATCACTGTCATAAAAACGAAAATCATGATTATAATTACCATACGTTCCTATACATTTTCATCAAATTATTAAATTATTACGAGAACATTTTTATTTATTATTTAAAACGTGGCGATATTTTCATAAAACATTTGAAAGAGCTTTCGCAACCACTGTGACAATGATTCTGCTTTTCAATAGTATATTAATAAATCCATATAGTGCAGTGCTATTAATTTATGAATCCATTTGCGTGAACAATTTAATCTGTAGTTACATATACACAAAACGTGTTATTTTCTGTGTAAAATAGTATGTAGGCAAATAAAGCATGTTTCCATTTTTCCCATCGAAGCCTCCGCCCGCGGCGCAAGCTTTTAGTCATCCGACCGAACCGAAAACGGACACCTGATCCGGACAGCCCTTTCAAACTCCAATCCTATTTGACCGGCGGAACTGCTTTGCGGCTCTGTGATCCTGGTATTTAAATGTTACAAATTGTGAAACATTGCCTCGAACTTTATTTTTGTTTGCCAACCAACAGGCATGTCAAAAAGGATAAAGCGCTTTTAGAAAAAAATAATAATTTGTTTAGTTAAAAAGGGTTAAAGTTTAATTTGGTCTGACTATACTTATATCTTGCAGTTATTTGTTATCTGTAAAATGTAATCCGAATATCATTTTCCGTTCTAACCGTTCTTAGCTAGTAAAGTTAACATGAGATTGACCTCTCACAAACTTGCATTGTACAAGTTCTGGAGTGACCAAGTTTCTAATACCCGTCAACTAACGTGCCACGGTTACCCTACTTTCACCACGTTTTCATCTTGTTAGTTGACTTCGATACGTATACCAAGTTCGTATTACAGTTTAGGAGTATTCCACTGGATTAGTATAGAAATTTGGAAAGACTACGTAAATCTTTACGAAGGTTGGCGCGGACGGAAAGCGACCTATAACCTCCTAACAGTACATCGCAGAGGGATGATGATGAGAATCAGTATTAGAAAATCACAGTAGAAAATTGCCTAGTAGTATTACAACGATTTACTGGCCTTAATTTCCCACGTCTGCGTTTGGCATTGCCGAACAGCAGACTGAGATATTATTTTGATTAATTCTCAGTCTGCAGTTGCTGTTGTTAAAACTGAAGTAATATAATATATGTAAAAGATTATAAAATCAACGATTTAACAATAAGGGAGTGTTCCCCACGGCTGTTCCTGTATTAAAGTTCACAGGTTTAGAAATCTTTGGCAGACCTTGAAAGGATAAATGATTCTATTATTCCAATGGCGTCGCTTAATCCACATCCATTTGACTCAATTTACATGAACATTGTTTGCGTGCCGATCGAAAATCAATAATGTCAAGTCCAGAGAATACTGAGACTGTGTTACCAGGCATGCATGACGCGGCCGCAGGTCGGATCGGCCAAATTGCCTTTGAGATCCGATCATCCCTGGAGCCTGCGACGTGTTTGTGGTCTCACGCTAATGTCCGAGATGTTAACTGAACCGGGGCCGTGATCTGTATTGGATATTTGTCAGTTTGTCCCGTTTTAGAATATTGAATTATAATGTTAATGGATCACAAACGAGAAGTACGAGAATTGAGCGTAGCTATGTCGAAAATACGAATTTAATTTGGATCTTTGAAGTATCGTCGTAGACGACACGTTTCTCTGCAACGTTGGAATGTGTACAATCTACAATCGTATGAAATTCATCAGCAATAAAACTGTGCTTATTCACGGTTTAGTACTAGCCGTAGTAAAAAGTGGACGTAAAGCGTATTGTTTCGGCGACCCGCTTTATGCCATCGTAATGTTTACGATTACGACAAATTATTCTGCAGGTTGCTTCCTCTTTTCGTATTCATGTTATGCGGACTTGGATTCTCATGATATATTTGTGTTCTCTCCTAATTTTTATATTTTTTTAAATACTACCAAGCATTTGACTGCTTTGTATTAAAGCCAGGCATGCTGCCAACATGATGCTAAGTGACTAATACAATTTTTAATTGAAACATTAGTCATATTAGACGAGAAAGCTTATAACGTTTTTATATTTTTCAAACAAACTAATATGGTTATCTTAAGGTTCATAGATTGTTCACGGAAGAAACATTACTAGTAATTATCATTCATCAATTTTTTCGCCTAAAACAAATACATTTCTTTCCAGATTTTCCTCCACTTAATATATCATGCTTAATACGTTCCAGTATCTTAATGGTGGCACTAAATCTGGTGGTGTTTGAATTTATGAAGACATCGGTTGCTTTATTGTTCTCACCGTTTCCTATTGCTATATATCTCTATCTCTCTCATCTGAGCGTTTTCCCGGTTGCTTCCCAGGCTTTGAGCGTCGGAGCCCAGGTTCCACTTTCCTACTTTTCCGTCTCCACTCGTTGTGAGATCATTAAAACACATATCATCCGCTGTAGTAACAGTTTAGCCAGACATTTGTTCCCCTCGTACTTGACCGATCTAAGCTAGACGTGGCCGTACCAGCGCGGGCGGGTGTACTCCTGGAGTTGGTACAAGACTACCGCCTATAGCCATATGACTGCAGGTAATAAAAAAAAATCATTGGTTCATAGGTTGTTGTTCTTCCCAAATATCAGTATTAGCAATGACACCGGAAAAGTTAAAGGACATGCTCGCAGGATGCTTAATGGGGAGCTTTAACCTAGTGCATTTCGCACGAAAGATCTACGGTACAATCACCGCATATTAACACATAAATTACACGAGTATTAAAAACTAATTGGCAATATTAACGGTAATTATTTAGTGCGTTACACAGACGCGCCAAATTGTTTTATGATAATACCCCAATTATATTATTTCTCAATTAAATACTAATTTCATGCAGCGTAAAGTGTAGGTTTAGGTTGAAAGACATTTATTCTCATTAAGACAATTTGTCACTTACATGAAAACTTAAATTAATTTTACAATATTATATATTCGTTCATTGGCTAAAAGTTACACAATAAAGTATTTAGCTTGTATAAAAATAAAACATAACATAATTAATCATTACTAGGGAGCAGATATCAAGTCAAGTACAATAATTCACTCACACCTTATCTGGTAACGTTTAGATAGGTATATTTAAGATTATGTGTTTGGCCAGCATTTTTTTAAATATTAGCGAGCGATTCAACGTTTTTAACATGTGAAGGTAGTTTATTAAAATAACGCGCTCCTTCAACTGTTATCGCTGTCGATCCGTATTTTGTTCGCGACTTAGGAAGAACTATGAAGCTCGTGCGTCGAGTGCAGATGCGCGTAACCTTTTTCTGTTTAATAAATTGTAGATCGGAACGGACAATGTTATGCATAGTTTTGTGGATAAATATGCAGATGTTATTAATGTATAATTGTTTGATGCTCATTAATTTAGTTTCGTTATAGATTTTTGTGGTTGCTGTTCGAAAATTATAGTTGAATAGTACTTTTATGATTTTATTTTGTAAAATTTGTAATTCATGTATTCTAGTTTTAACAGCTCTTCCCCAGATTTCGATTAGGTATAATAGGTGCGGTTTTACTAAGGCATTATATATTTTTAAACGCAAGTTGCGTGGAATACAGCGAACACTAGTCCTGAGGCAGGCTAGAAGTGATATTAATTTAGTTTTGATTTGTTTTATGTGGATTTTCCATGTTAGATAAGTGCCCATGTACAGGCCGAGATATTTTTCGTTGGTTTTCTCTTGCAGGGGTTTATTATTTATTGTTAAGGGTAAGTAATCAGGTACAGGTTTATTTTTAGCTTTAAAAAGTATATAACTAAATTTTGAGATATTAATTGTTAGCAAATTATATTGAAACCAACTGTGGAGAGAATTAAGATCTTTTTGAGCTTGTGTGGGTGGTTGGTGGTTGTTCTAAGGTGTGATTTGATGAGCCAAAATAAAAAAGACATGTATCATCGGCATAAAGAGTGACGTGACCTTTTAATCCTAAGTCGTGCATGTTATTGATATATACCAAGAAGAGCAGCGGTTCTAAAATTGATCCTTGTGGGATTCCACAGGATATGGACTGTGGCTCACTCTCGAATCTACCATCTATTTTTACTATTTGAATTCTATTTGTAGGTAGGATTCGAACATTTTCAGAGCTTTATCTGAAATTCCAGCGACTTTTAGCTTTTTTAAAAGTAATTTGTGACTGACAGTGTCGAAAGCCTTTTTTATATCAATGAATACTCCAAGTACTACATTTCTTCTATCGATATTGTTTTTAATTTTAGTTATAAGGTCAATGGCTGCTGTCGTTGTATTGCTTTTAGATCTGAACCCGTATTGGCGATCAAAAAAGAAATTTATTGACTCCAAATAATTTTGTAGGCGTTTATGTAGAACTTTTTCCATGATTTTTGATAACGCTGGCAAAACTGAAATTGGCCGATAATTACCCGGTTCTGTTTTTTATCCTGATTTATACATAGGTGTAATAATAAAGTGTTTATTATTTGTGTTAAATATACGACACGAGATAAATTGCAGCGGCAAAAATTGCAGAGGCAAAATTTCCAGAGTTGAAGCTTTAACTTTACGAATAGTTAATTCAAACAATTCACATATACAGCTCTGACTCTGGCAAAAGGACAGACATGTCCTTTTAACATATTTCCGGCCGCATCCTTTGTAAGTGGAACTCTAAAAAGGTAACATTGAGCCCATTAGACACATAGTCTGCCTTACCTTGTCCCATTTATCTATGGTCGGCAGAAAATGTCATGGAACAAAATAGGAATACACGCTAATTATACCTCTATCAACAACAACAGAGTAAGATCGTCGGGCCACAATGGCGGGTCTTCCGGCGCGCGGTTTCCGGCCGTCAGACGATCCGGCCCGGATGTCGTCTACTGTATACATGTCTTTACGTGTACCAGGAAAACAGGAGGTCATAAGAGCAGGCGATTATGTATCATCAGTTGTGCCTATATATATAGTCATTTGCGATATTATAACTTAAAATTTACGTATATTTACCTATAGCATATTTACGTTTAAGATTTTGTGACGTCGTCGTGGTACCTGTAAAGGGAAGCCGTGTCTGGCCACTACTAAAAGGAGTGCAGGCACTTCATAGAACCATTTAGGTTCGGTGCACAAAGGTTAATACATAAAACAAAATATATATTTTTTACAAGTGGAGATTTAGACAGATTATTTTGATGAATTGACACATTGCTATCAATATTATTGATCTTTTACTTGGGTTTTCAAAACTGTATCATGATAATATCCTAAAATCTTACAAAAATCACAAGCCTTACTCGAGCCTACGTATCTAGTAGTTCTATCAAAAAGCGTGGTCCCTCCTAGTTCAGTTGGATACAGTCTACCACAACACAAAGCATCGCAGTGCAGGTCAGACACAATGGCGACGGAGACACTTCCGGTCGTCAATATGGCCGCATTGCCGCTTCCGGTGCCACGGCAAACATGGCCAGGCTAGAAATACTGGGGCACCATAAGGTAAGAAGTTTCGAAAATAGTATTTGCTACAAT
Source organism: Plodia interpunctella (assembly GCF_027563975.2). Lineage (NCBI taxonomy): Eukaryota > Metazoa > Arthropoda > Insecta > Lepidoptera > Pyralidae > Plodia > Plodia interpunctella. The sequence goes on from NC_071313.1 coordinate 407,666, forward strand.
TTTTAGCAAAGATCGCAGATTTCATAAACGTGATTTACCGTCATCTACCTACCGCCATCTAGTGACAAGTAGTCAAATGCACACTCAACATCAATCAAAGTGCATGTTTTCTCAGGATGGTTTTCTTCACCAGAAGAAAGTGGTGGCCTATGAAAATTATTATACATGTTACAGTCAGATTGAACCTGGGACCTTTCGGTTAATATGCGGGCGTCTCAACCGCTATCCTCGGTTCGTACTTCTTGTGTTGGTATACGATGACAACTACTATTTTATTTACAAATGTTGTAAAAATATGATGAGGTCTGAGGTCGCGGCTAACTAGTGTTTTTGACAATGTCTGCACACCTCGAAATTCCTTGTCAGCTGAAAGTGTAATTAACTTTATTATTATAATACTGTCAGAAAACAAAATAAGACTTCCAAATAGCGGCAATAACCATTAAGCGTACTACGCCCAATCGCAATGCACATTGATCAACATAAATGCATCTGCAGGTGCACTTATTGCAACTATCGACGGGGCGTTATCGATTCTGCAACATAATGTACTCGTATATGCTTTATATTAAACTTGGTTTTGGATTTTCGGAAAATAATAATAATATTGAACGAGTAAACGTATTTCCATCGAACATAAAAGCCATTTGACGATAATGAAATGTGAAGTCTTAAAATGTATAAAATGAATCCCTAGAAATACTTGTAACATGTAGCGTTATAGAATACAAAATAGTCAGATGGCTGAATGTCTGTGTAACTACCGTAACATTATCGCGCGTAGGGTCCCCTTGGAGATAGATAGGTACTGTGCACTAGGCATACTTTGGGTATCGGAAATTTGAATATACTAAAATAGCAAAAGGCCAAACCACATGTTTACCTTTCGCACTAAATCTACAAAACTAACGGTGATTAGTAAACGTGAAACAGAATAAAAGGTAAGGTTAACCCATTTATAAAAAAAAATAAAGCATACTTTAAGCTAAAGTATGTTTTGTCACAATCGCACTTTATAATGTTTGAAATTGACAAAAAGAAACAATACATATAACAATACATCTAACAACGAATGGTCTAGCGTCGCACTTTAGTGTCACTATATGAAACAATTTATACAGGAATAAATCGGGGAATATTCTCTATAAATTGGTTTTAAACAGCCCGATAGAATTTTATGGGTCTATTCGAGTGGCTTGTAGCGGTGGTGGAGTCGGCGGTCCAGCTATCCCCACAAATTGAAGATGTAACAGATGCTCGTAGCATGTCTATTATGTAGACAGGCTATCATAATATAACAACATAAGATCGTATCTGTTTTTATGAAGTGTCAGAAAAGCAAAAAGTAGAATTATCTCTCAAGTTTGGTCCTTGGTTCATAGACAAGCTATATTTACTTCCTTCTTTTACTTTTTTATGCCCATATTGTGTTTGTGATAACCTACTGATATAAAATCGTTAGTGTGTATTACTATGATGTTGCGATATTTTCTGTTCCATAGTTATTTTTCGTCATCTCTACCGTCGCGACGATCTATTCAGCGCGCCGGTCGCATCAATATTGTACGGTGTCACCCGTCGCCCGCAGGCCCCAGCTCCTTCCTATTACTGCTCTCCTAGTGCCTCGATACCTTTTCCACCGGGCTTTATTTATGCCAACCTCAAGAAAATTGTTGTTTATGGCGACTTGCAAATGGGGGTGCCTTATTTATTTATTATTTTATATTAAATCTTGGGGTTTCTACGTTTTGCTTAAACTAAATGTTATTTATTGTTTTTGGGTTATCTGTTAAGCTTATTATATCGCAGAGGTTTTATAGTGTCGCTGAGCTATGATGTTTATTCATTAAGTTACTACTTTAAATGTATGAAACCTAATTTATAATGCCGTGGTTTCTGCTAAATCTAGCTCAATCGGAAAATACACGCCAGACAGGTAAATGAAATAATAGCTTGTAAAAATTAAAATTCACAGTTGTTTTCTTAGTTTGCATCGTAAAGAGGATTTAGCGGAATGGACGTTTAAATATTTACCTCTTTTTCGAATGCATTTAAGTGGGCATCCGACTGAGGGCGAATCCAGGCATAGTTAAGAGGAGATCAGACAGTGGAGTAGGTTTTATTTTCCAAATGAAGCCCGATGCTAATTACTGTTCTTTATTTTTTACACTCTGCATATTTATTTTATAGCATTTTTATTTTTGCATTATAGAGATTTCAATGTCCGGATTATATATTAGGCTTTATTTAGATATTATTTCTATATTTATTATAGTTTGTAATCTCATTTGGAAATCAATTTAAAACTTTGACTAAATTCCTAATTTACTTTTGCAATATCCGATTGTATTGTTTCAATTAATAACATTTCCACATTTATACGATACGCCTGTTGATAATTATCCATGCATTGTAGCGATTACTGATTTAGTTATAGGTATACTGTATGTAAACCAGGCGTGCGTCGAGATTTAAATTAAACCTGGTTGACACATCCTGCGCGAGGGCGAGGATGAGGCTTAATATCTGCTCTGCTTCGACTTGTAGAGCACTTATGTATGCCTGGTATGACAGAGCGGAAAAAAGGGGAAAACTGTTTTATCTCGTTTATTTTTATAAAGTGAGACTAGATTAATTTTATATTTGAGAAATTGTTTGGTTGAATTTGAATTTATTTCTTTAGTTGGCCAAACTTAACCTACTATTACTGAAAACATCAATTAATATCATAAATAAATACTTACACTTATAAATTTTGCGGGTATTGCAACACTTGACAGTTATAGAATCATCTCTTGTTGGTAAATGCATAGACCTTGTGGTAACTCTAAATAAATATTACATTGCAAAGAAATCAACATTTTAAACTCGAGGGTCGTTTACCAGTTGTTATAAAATGTAACGATTGTTTATTGTAAATTGTTGAACAAAACCTTACTCGGCTATTGTCCGGGTCGTAAATGCGCAAACGAATTTGTTAATTTTGTGCAAACAAAAGCTTGGCGTATTTTATTTTCCTAAAATTTTCACTTGTTTGCGCTTTGAGGCCGTCTCGTCTTACCACAAATGACGCACGCGACTACGTTTCAAAACAATAAACTTTTGTGTTTTTCCCCACACTTTTAAGACCTGCCGTTGTCATTAGCATTCGTATGAATAATGCAATTTGAATGGACCCTTTTTACTTGCCATTTAGATAGGGACGTTCCTCTCTGTTTTCATGTTAGCTTTCGTCTCTTTCTGTTCTAAGCTCCGCCCTTTAAGTTCCCTTTTTTCCACTGTGGGAACGATGCATGTGTTTGATACCCCACGGTCTTTTTTTCGAACTCTTTTAAGTTCATGCTATCCTAGTACATGCCAAGAAAGGTCACCATAACCCCATTGTTTTAGTGCGTTCAAATTAACTAACTAAGAAATTGTTGGATTCTTATAGTTGATCGAAATCTTCTTCACGTTTCTGCTCCCTTAGTTTAAAAAGTGAAACTTATCCTTCAAACTTTCCCACGAATTTCAAATTGTTTATCGACTTCGTTTAGTCAAACATTCTTAAACCCTGCTGCCCTAGTAAGTTTTCAAGGAATGACAAGAGGGGTCGATAAATTTTTTATCCATCCGTTCCGTCTGGATAGTTAACGTTGTGGTACCCAAATTTTGAACTACACATCCCGCAAATTGATACCTATATCAACATTATTTATTAAATATGTCCGTGCCAGGTGAATCAATAAACGTCAAATAAAACTTATTTAAATTATGGCAACCTCAGTCAACCCTTTCAAATTAATTTCACACAAAGTGAAAATTTGTTGGCAAACAATGTGATCTCTGGAACTAAACAATTCAACTGAAGGTCACACGTGCAGATTTATTTCAAATGTATGTATATTTGATCTAAATAAGTAGTAAGCCAAAAGAGTATTATGCTTATTTTAAAATGATGCTATTTTAACACAAGCTAAACAAGCATATTGTCGTTTGTCGTCGGGAGAGTTTCATTCAACGCGTGTCAAAAAATTACCGTGCTATTAAACGTTGAGGAATTTAAATGGATTTGTTATACATGTCACACATGCTTTTTAACTTATTTTTAAAAATATTAATGGGTTGAAAAAGATCTGGAATCGAACGGGCATTGAACCGTCCTTGTCTATCCGGGACAGTGCTCTTAACCACTGAGCTATCGAGACCATGTCAGTTCGGCTGAATTAGGAATCGTTGAGGAATTCATCATCGGGAGCCGATCCTAGTAGCACAATCTGATTATACATATTATAATAAAGTATTGGGAGCATAACAATAAGCATTTTTTATTTTAACGGGACTTAGCACGAACCTTTTTTATTTAATGTAGCTGACGTTTCAACGACCCTGTGAATTTCTAGTAGTGGGTGCAGTTTCTAAATAAAAAAGGTTTGTTCAAAATCCCGTTAAAATATGTTGTTAATGAAAAATACATTGAACACATAGTTCTATGTATTTTTCATTTCATAAAGTTATATTTTACACTCAATGTTGAAAATTTGATTTTTTTTATTTTGTAATTTTAATATGTCTTGGATGGGAACTCAGGGATTCGATAGGAAAGGCCCCGGCAGCATACTGCCGTGTTCCTGCCAATTACCACCGCAACTTGTAGTGGATCGCCAGGGCTCTAATTAAACACCTTTGTTACGGCAACCTCGCCTACACTCTCCTTAATTAAATTACCGTAAATCCCAAATTCGGCCTCGTTAGGTGTTATGTCCCCTGTGGCGTGTTTCGTCATGTAGGGTAATGTAATATATTTCCATGACCTAAGTACGTAGACCCCTGGGACCCCTTGAAACATGCATGAAGAGAGTGACGAGTATTTAGGAAGCGAGTGAGATTTGTCAGATTCATGGCAAGTGAAAATCCCTAGTTTCCGCCTACCAACAGGAAACAGGCGTGATAATATCTACGTATTTATGTACCAAAGTGACGTTTTTCCTAATCCAAAATTTCCGATAATATTTTTTTACCCTTTCGTAGGCTCTAAACTTAAAATAATGAAGTGGGGTAATCATAAACCGTTATAATTAATGTAATTCCATTAGCCAGTTAATAGATACCATTGTTTACCACTTGCCGTCGAGTTTGACCCTCTTTAAAATAATTATAGACCGGGAGCTGACAGCCTCGGGCGCCGAAAGTTTTATGAAGAGAACTCTGTAGTAATTTTACCAATCTGTTCCAGTTAGACTCCCGGCCACAAAGGAATGGCAATTATTGTTGTTACAAATAAGTTGGGCGTTTCATATCTTGGCAATTGTCGTGCTTCGGAAGGCACGTTAAGATGAGTCTAGGCGCCAATATCTAGACTATTGAATTTGTAAAAATTCTTTTACCTAATTAAATTCTTCTATTTTATCAACATGTTTATTGAAACTGGTTGCAGTTTTACCGCCACATTTACTTGTGGGTTCTTATAATTTTATAATTATTTGCGAATGATGCAAATATCATATTATTTATTCGTATTTGTAGAGGATTTATTACGCCGTTATCGGCTATATGGATCTTTGCAATTCTTTCAATGGAGAATAGTAGTTGGCGAAGGAGCAGTAACACAGAGGATGCATACAAATCAATGACGAGACTATCATTCAATTAAACCTCAAGCTCAAACTCCCATGCTCTCTATCGCCATTAGCGATTTTCCTAAATACCTATTTCGCAAAAATCGGATCACTAGACCATGAACAAAGCAGGATAACTATACTATACTAGCATGCAGCTTCATACAAAGTTTTGTGTGTCGTCCTTGGAATGTAATAACTGTGAGTCACACGCTCGAGTAGTTCCTCCTTGGTATTGATTGCAATTGTAAAGTTGTTTTCAACTTGCCTTCGCCTCGACTTGGAAACAAGTTTTTTGCTAAACAACGCTTCTTTGTAGTGTTGCAACTGTGCAAGTTTTCTTGCATTGCGTGGAAAATAGTTTTATTTTAATTTTGAAGTTAGTTAAAGTGTAGTTTTGTTGTAGTTTGTTTAATCTATTTTTATTGATTTTCAAAATAATCCTAGACCACTTATGTCACAGTAAAATAATACAATAGCTGCGGAAAATTGGCACAAATTGCTACGAAGTGGGCCAATTCCCTTGACGCGAATCTAAGCTATTGTTAAAGTGCACTCGCCTTCAATTGACTGGTCGCGTCTCTAATGCCCTGTTCCCCTGGTACTGTCCAAGTTGTTTAGATATGGCTGTGAAAATAAAATGCCTTATTTGAAAGGTGATCTGGTTGTCTAATTCGAAGCTGTTACAGACTGCCGTCTTAGTTTGTCGAGGCAGAAAAAAAATCGTGGATGTGAACATAAATAAATCGGCAAATTCAAAAATGGAGGATTCTTATTCAATATACTTAGTGCGGCTGCCTCGCGAGGCTAAGTGGAATCGGTTAAATAAGGTTTATCATAAACACTTTTGCGTGAGGGAATCAAATTCAACGCAAGAATGTATTGATTTTTTAAACCCATATCTGTAAACTATGAACTGAAAACGCGGTCATAAGAATAAATACTTACCCTTGTATCATGATCCAACCTCGTCGAAATCTGAGTAGATTTATCTTAAAATATTAATTCACAGATATTAATGTACCTGCCCTAAATCTTGAGAATTAACTCTCAAACAAGGATGGTGTTTAAACGGGATTATGGCGCTAGTGGGGTCCGCACTAAAGTAAATCCGTCGTTAATAATGAAGGGCTCATAATGTCTGTCAGGAAAGGCGCCGCCGAGGAAGGTACTCCTTTGTTCGCATCTCGACCAGTCACGGGCACGTTCGGACCAAAGATGGAATATTTCAAAACGACTACGTTGAATTCAATAGATATAAATAAGACTGAAACTAGACGTTTTGAAGTAGCATTGTCTTGCTCAGGCATCTACCCGTCTCTCTCGACCACTTTACGTGCTCACTCGTCTGTCTGTTTATGATTTGGGTCTGATACGACGCCTCATGAACCTCCCTATTAAATTTAAGCGCTTTGAAATCAATTTTGTTTTGTCGAGTTGAATTTTATTGCTGACTTGGCTAATTTTGTATGAGCTATTGTTCACTTTTGAGTACTTATTTGATTTTATATATCTCTGGTAAGGACTCAACTGCTGATTCTTCTATTACTCTACAAGTATGGTTGCTTGAAATTGGGAGAAACAGTAATGGGAAATTCTTGAAACACCGAGTGGCTTGATCTCGGTAACATAAGAAATAAGTACTTTTATTTTGATATGATTTTTAATTCTGTTTCTGATTGAACATTTCAGATACTAATCTTGAAAAGAATATTCAACGAAAATAGTTTGTCTACTGACAATATAGTATCGCACTTTTATAGGTGTCTTATTTATCCGCAGCCAAGACACAAACAAATCGATATATTTGTCTTCAGTCTGAACAGATGCAACTCTCTTAATACCAGTTTGTACAGCGTAATTTACATCGACAGATAAACTAACAGACCATAAAATATCGGCTTTGTTCACTGAATTAAACGCTGTGAATTTTGAATTAAATCCTTTGTAAAATCATAGGCGATTTTTAATTTAATTTTCCCTTTGTGTGAAATACGATGTTGAACAAAAAGCAATTGAGCATGAATACAGCTTTTTGTTGGAAATGTAATCACATATTTTTACAGTAGGTATGCGTTTTTTTGCAAATTATACAATTTGGGCTAGTCGTTAGTTGCGTATACTAATACCATTCGCAACTATGGGATTAGGCAGAAAGATGAATATAAAAATGTATTTAACTCAAGCTCAAGATGATAACATTTAATATTAATAAGCCTTTAAGACTGCCTTTGGAGTTTGAAATTCTATCGTGTCAGAAAGACTACAGGAGCAAAAACTACAACTGCGCCAAGAAAACAGAACGCTGCAGTAGGTCGCATCAAAGCAATTACGCCGACCTGTATAATGGTGATCCCACATTTTACGTCCGCTGTTAGTTTAAACCACAATCCTTGTTATGATTTCTAAGATGCTTTGGAATGGAACTAGTAGAGAGCAAATGTTAAGGCATTTATAATGTACCAAAGGCTGTAGGTATAAAGTTACTTTGGTTGAAAGAGATTAAATTCTTATTCCCAGAGTAACATAAGATGCGGGGCTAATCGCAACACGTCTCATATTCTAAGACCGGCTGACGGCTTTTGTAAAATCCGTAGCGCGTGTGCTTGAATAATGAATGGTTTTCATGTCACCTGCATCGTATAATTCCTTGGGTATTTATATTACTTTAACTTACCCTGTTACTTTTCTCATTCATTTAAATTATTCATATTAATATCATTGAAATTATTTGTGAATTTCGTTTGCTGCGTATATTACTTATCGTAGACATTAGGATTACTATTTTTTCACTACATTACATTCTTATTTTCGAGTGCAAATAGCAAACAATTGTATTAACTTAGACCAGTACGTAGCTACAGCAATATTTTCTTGCCATTGGCCCCATTCAGTCTTCCATGGAGCAGGAGGAAGGACAGTTTGGGCAAGACAAATTTATTAATACTGTTACAAAACTTCACTACATTAATACAATTACTTATATAATGTTGCATAATGCCACGACAAAGGTTTCGTTAAAATAATATAAACATAGGCTAGTAATAATAGTTTTAATTTATCATCCAAACTGCTCAACTGCCATAACCAGAAAATTTTCCTCGTTATTGTCCCTCATAACAATGAATAGGCAATTAATAATAGCACATCTTCGGAACTTGATTAATATTCATAAGCCGTCCTAAAACTTTGGCGAAACTTGCAAAAATTACATTCACGTACGAGAGTCGCGAATAAAGATCTTTCTAATCTACGTTCTTACGTCATACGGCAAAAAGTTGCGTTTTGGGGTTAACTTGTCGAAATAAGAATCGGGACGCTTTCACAATTGATCAAAACTGGTGAAGGTGTTCTATGAAGGAAGTTATGTTTTAAAATGTATGTTTTTGCAACAAATTCTGAACAAAGAGGAAAGTGATTTTGTTAAAGATTTCAGTTCAGTGAGATCGTGTTATCCGAAACATTCGAACAAATGTTGAGCGAATGATCTATGACGATGAATGGTTAATTAAAAGTAACTGTATATCCGTAGAAACCCGTAAGTGTAGCAACTCTACACATAGAAAATAGCTCCCTAGATGTTTTTTGTAGTTTTTTGCCGGAAACTGAGCGCAGATGAATAGAGGACGCTTAACGCCGAGAGTAGGTTCTATTTCATGATGTTTGCGCATCTGGCGCCTGCCTTATTGTGTTGCTAGGGATTTACCGTAACGTGACCACAGAAGGGTAGTTTTATATTTTCGATATTGTGATATTGTGATAGATACTGTTTTAAAGTATAGGATTATATGTTAGCCTTTTAGTTCCCGTGTGATCCGATCGGATTGCGATCCTAATGTTGTGCAATTGTTTCAAAAAGTGGTCCGACTTCCTTTGTCCTGCCGATCGTATGGCCGTTGGAGTCCAGGGTTCCCTTTTATACACTTTCTTCACTTCGCTTTATACGTATAATGACAATTTTTTACAAGATGTTTTGTAGTGTTATATTTCACTGCCGTATTAAGAATACGATGATCGATTAAGTTACTGTGAAAGCCGATTCTACAAGATTCACATTTATGTCAAGAAGTGACAATTCCGTATTCTTTTTATGTTTGGTTTAAGATTAAACGTATAATATGATACATATTTGTTCTTCTAACACTCCGAGACGAAGTCACGTAGACTCTTTTTGTTGGGCCGACGGATTTCGGCTGCATTTGAATTCTTCTTAACAAATTGTTTCCATAGGTACATAAGCCTTTCTGAATTTATCTTTCTAATTAATCATTATGATTTAAACAATTATTTGTATGGCTGGTGGTTTCGCCACTGCATTCCCGTGGATGTTGTACGAGGCGACTAGGGCACAGCCTAGGCAGCTGATAGACAACAATAGCGTTCCCAAGGAGGGTTGGCGTCAGGCAGGCGGCCGGTTGTAAAATATCTTCAACATTTTAAGGTTTTTCTTACGATGACTCCGGGCTTCGCGGCTTCACAACCCTGAATTCAACGTGGAACATGCATAGATGAAAGAAAGATTATAAGATAAAAAAAATACTTTTTATTACATTTTCTGTTCTAGAATTTAATTTTATAAATTCGTGGATGTCGGAAATTGCAATGGGATGGGACAGATTATCTCAAAAACAAACTTAATGTACATATAGGTTTCCCTTTGCCATATACCCGCGTCAACATATCGTGCGCACGGTTAACGTAAATTAGTTTTCAGTGTTCGTTCCAGAGTACCAGGAATACATAATGCAATATTCTTATTCATGAGGATATTTATCGGGCGCCAAGGGAGACAGCACTGACAACGTTTTGTGTTCACATCTTCTGATGTCGTTGCAATCTTGGCTTTGGTATTTATCTTGTTTAATAAAATTGTAATTATTAGAGCGAACATATCTTTAATTTAATCATCACCATCTATCAACAAGATACCTGTCGCTGTCACCCACTCATTTCATAAATAATAAAAATCGGTATTTGCTCAGTAAAAGGTAAAAAAAAGTCTAGACTGCTACATTAAGTAAAAGAAAAATGTTGTATTTCTATATTTAGCATTGTTAAATACAGAAAACTGATGAAATCAAACATGTATGTGGAGGCCTCATTCAAAGCTAATCCGGTCATATTACGTCATCCATATTGATTTGAAGTACCAGGAGAACACAGGCATAGAGTAGTATGCGGAGTCAACAAGCGAGGGGTGGAGTGTCCCTATAAAGGCGGGGCACGCCATTGGACCTAATCATATTTTTTGTGATGAATGGTTTTCGTTTCGATGAGCACAAGTCATGCCTAGTTACATGATAGAAGAAAGAAAAATGGCTCTTGCCTCCTAATTGTCTCCAGTTTTTAAGGAATAAAAGAATATAGACAGCCCTTATCTTAACAAACATACATTATTAAATTCTTCACCAGTGTTTTAATGTGAAAATAGTAGATCACGATTAAGTTAATATTCTGCTATTATGTTACTATGACTTTCCTCTTCTAGCGAGCTTTGTTCGAAATGATTGCAAAGAGGCACTTGTTTTTCTGCTCATAATTACTCCCTATAAAAGGGAATTGCTTGACCGTACTAATTAAGAAATTAGAGTGGCCACATTGATGAATCCTTTACGCCTTCCGCGAGAAGCTGTTAATGAATCATAATTATCTTAGAAGGGATGATATTGTTCACTGCTCAGCGTCATAGGGATCAATTTGAGAAATGTCGCTTGTAACTAGCCTACGATCCTTTGTAACTCTTCCTACCTAGAGATTTAAAGAGATTCCTTCTCAGTCACTGAGAATATTGCAAATGTTAGTCAAACACAAACATGATTTTCATATATACGAGTATAATAATTTACACATTAGGCTGAAAACGATATTGATGACGCATAACATGTGAATATTCTAAATATTAGCCATAATGTCTTGAAAAGTAACAAAATAGATTAAATGGGAGCAAGGGATGGTCGATAAAAATTACATACTCGAGGTAAGTTTATGTCGGGCTGTAATCAAGTATAGAACCCGTGCCTTTTACACGCAAGACGAGAGTAGAACCAACTGAGCCACCACCGCTTTTCCCTAATCTCCTGAGCCAATTCGACACAGTTAATTTGCAGTTTCAATTTAATGATCACTCGCAGATATCGAATTTCCAATCAAGTGGAATTATCGAGTAATTGCGTGTCTGTACTGATATTTGTTCTACATATGTGAGCGCAAGCAATTTGCTGGTAAGATGTAAAGAAAATTATATAAGTTCAGAAGTACAACTAAGTCCGGATTAATCAAGGGTGAAAGGAATTTATTTCTTCGTAGTTTCAGCAGTAGTCGTATTAAGAATGCTTTGCTTTGTATGCTTTGACACACATTATCGTCGTGGTTGTTTAACGTACTGGGTGAATAGAATATAGGGAAACGTTTACGTTTTATTTTTATTACAAACATTAATGATTATGTGTTTGCCGTTCCTGCTATTTTATCCTAATATTTTATTTTGATATTTTTAATTTTGTAATTCATTGACTTATAGTTTGATATTCTTAATTTTAATCTAATTTGTATTTTAAATTTCAATGCTCGGCAGGGTTTACATTGTACTTAGATTATAATGACTGAGATGACTAAGTTACTGAATTACCTTACTGTACATTGTAAAAAGCAATAAATAAGTTGAATTGAATATGTTACATTTTAGAAGATATAATATTAGAAAACGTTCATTTTGATGCTCTTCTGTGATTTCATTATTTTTTGTTTTGGCTTGAGAGATTAACATTCGTAAGCTTTGATATTGATAAGATGTTTAGGTTCTTTAACGAGTTGGTCTAGTTTTTATTTTTACAATTTTATTTTCTCTTTGAATTGAAAGCCTTAAACAAAACAATAGATCTGAATATTTGATTAACGTCACAAAAACTAAGCTTGTATAACTCAAAAGGAAGCACGAGTCTGTTGACAGATGGGATGAAACATGTGCAGGGTGCCCTGCACCCGCGACACTTACTATTCAAGCGATGCTGCAACGACCCCCTGCGGTAAGGGGCGGGCCCCTTACCGCAGGGGGTCGTTGCAGCATCCCTTGTTGCGAACTAGCATCCTTTTAACTCCATGTCGTCCTGGTACTTTTATTGCATATTCATGCCATACTTTTTAGTTTCGCAACATCTAGCAAACGCGACGCGATCCACACGTTTTTCATTTCGTTAAATCGATTTAAAAATATATTATTGCAATCAAGACCTCCTGTATATTTATTCTTGCCTAGTTATTTTATGAATGCAAAAATAAGGTGGAATACCCCTCGCGACTTTGAAAATAAAAACCACATTACTCAAGTCAAGGGGCTGTTGAAGAAACGTCATGTGGTGGCAGTGTATTCAGTAAGAATTCTATAGCTCTCCCGTTTTATGTAGTCCTAGTGACATGAATAATATTTTAACCCTTTGGGATTTTCCTGAATAACGTTGCTAAATGAATGTTGCTAACTGCCCTCATAAACTTTATTATATTTATTTTGGCAATAATATCTAATCATTTTACTAGGGAATCATGAGAGCTCAAGAGGTTGAAAGAGATTTTGGTGATGCAGCTGCTTGCAGTAAAAAATAGGGTCGTTTGTTTAGGTGATTTATTATGGGGTACGGGGTGTGGCCTCGTTACTACCCCTATAACAAAATGCCACTAGGAAACTATAAATGAAAAGAATGGCGTGGCGGAACTGGATCAGATCAGATTTATAGTTAGAAAATAGATGATTAACAAAATTAAAATATTGAAGTCTTTGAAGTATTTTTACGAATAGATGCCATTTCATTCCAAAAACCTAATTCTACGGTCCACGATATTGGTATCGTTCCTAAATTGGCTGTTTTCAGATGTTGGTTTATTCTACAAAAAAACAATATAATTAATACCAACCAACCGTTAATTAACGTCGCTGGTCAATAAACCGGAAAGGCTTTATTTCAACTCGCAAGCGTAAAATCCGAGTAAATACGATATGTCTGTCCACTGCTGCGGTGCGCTCGTCGCAACGCGCCCATTTAATTTTTATTATATGAGTATTTATATACAATTATCATGTCGAGAGATATCCAGGGATTAATGCCTATGGCTATTATCGAGCCGTGTGATTGAATTAATATGAAAATGTTTTTCATGTGATACTTTCTACTCTTACTTTACAGTCGTCGATCGTGGTGATCAAACCATTAGCACGATCGACTACTATTTCCCAGTTCTTCTATTTTGGAGATCCTTGACATAGATAATTTTAATAGCAGAGTTTCCGTATTTACTAACTAAATCTGTAGGTCTAGGTAGAGTTTGTGTATTTTAAATTTATTTAAACAATTTTGACTTCAAGAATTTGGTTTATCATGTTTGGAATTTCTTGTTTTTCCATAGATATATTTCCCGGCGAAATTTTACTAGGATATCATAACTCAAGCAATTCTAGCAGCTGGAGGGTGTGACAGCGCCAGCACTGCCATTGTGGCAGGTTGGAGTGTAATCACGTCGAGTGGACGCGTGCGTCCGCAAGGGAAATATTCGGAGCGCACAAAATTGAAGTGGTATCTCCCTTAAACTATCTGGATTTTGAAGTTTTTAACCTCCGACCTAAATTAGATTATTATAAGTATAAATTTGTATTTAATGCTCTTTAGATGCGAAACACTGGCAGCAATTCAGTACATGTTTGTCTATCTATTGACAATATTTTCTTCTTCTTCTAAATATCCCCGTAACGAAACAGTCTTCAATTTAATAAGTTAAAATTGTCACTTAAGATTCAAAAAGAAAATAGGAAGAATCTCCAGTTGGTGTCGTATATACAACAACTATACAAAATGATACTATACAATTGTACAAAATGATCTGTTTATAGTTGAAGCGCGAACATTCTCCCCGGCTACGAAGTGTTGGTAGACAAGTGCCAACCCTATAATTAGAGGCCATAACCGGATCTGCCCGGATATAGGGCTGGCTATAATAACCGGCGGCACGCAATCAAATTACCGGACGCTACTAACCGGCCACCCGTATTATAGAGGTGTGAATTTATCGATACTTTTTCTATCAACAACAATCGTTATGTATTTATGTACATATATTTTTATTTAGTTATTTATTTTATTTAAAACTTACATCTATTACTGGCTGAACCAATCCGATAGTGTAGCTTATTTAATGTAAGCGCCTTGCGCCCGGTGAAGTAAATTTCATGTCGAACTGCTACACCAGAGTACCAGATTCGACCTCCGGGTAGGTCAAAATAGATAATCATATTTTTTAGGCATTATTAAAAACAAAGGTTAATCGTTTTGGATATGTATGTTAAAAAGTATACTAATATCGTTTTAGTATCCCATGACACAACTCTCTGTTTTTGGACTAACTTAATTTGTAATGTATTTAGGGTTATATATTTATATTAGAATGAAAAAACTATCGATATTTATTTAATGATAATCAGACATCCTTATTCACTCGTCGTCCCTGGTAATAATCACGTTTATGAGTGACATTGTCCGCTCGATGTGTCTCCGGCAAAGGTATTCCGCGGGAGACGCCATTTTTATTGGCATCGTAATTTTTAACATCATTACTTTAGGGTTGAACGGGTCAGTTTGGCTGCGATCGGTGTTGGGTGTTAGGGTTTACGGTTTTTTTGGTTGAGATAATATTATAAGATATAAATAGCACTTTTCGTTACAAGCGTGCTGGCTATGTTGCTCATGACTGACGAGACACGATTATCATTGTGCGCTATTAAGTTATTAGCGTTAAATCGGAGCATTCGATTAAGGTAAAATTTTGGTATATAAATATATATTTATATAAATTTGGCATATTATGAAACATTTGACTGTGAAAGATGTCACATTTGGTTTTCCTTACAGTTATACACTAAAACGAATAAAAGTACGTAAATACATAACGGAACTTATTCATTTTTATTCCACAACGGTTTGAATGCCACGTGCCAGTCGACCAGTGGGCGCACTGCACTTGCACCCCATTGTGTGAATAAAGAGGGGTGGGCTACGATTACGAGCTCCCTATTCACTATGTTTTCCTAGTAGCTAATGTTAAAAATAACACGTGACTGTACACTGAGGAAAATTTTGTTTATTTTTATGTGTGTGTTTGTTTATAGTTATTATGACGATCTTATAGATAGAGCTTTAAGCTCCGCCTCAATATTAGTCGAGCCTTTTATTGATCTGCATTGGGCGTAGTAGGGTGTATATTTTCCCAACCCCATTGCCATGGTGTTCTGTATTCTCTTCTGTATTTATCGTAGCCTAGTACAGTTACACCATTGGGGTTGAAAGCCTATTGTTAAGATTTACTTCGTTCATATTGTGGAGTTTCTTACATGCATAGATTATTTAAAAATGTGTTTTATGGGATCCAACTTTATGGTGAAGATACGCTCTTCTAAAATTATAGCAGCCTGGTACGCTAACACCATAAGAATTGAAGCCTATTGTTATCGTAACAGGTGAACCAGAGAATTGATTTATTTACAAGGCAATAACTAGATATATGATATTAATAGTGAAAAATTAATACAAACAGAAATGATACAAAAGAGCTTGTTAGTTGTTAGCTATTTTTCATGTTCTTCTGACGCCATTGTTGAAGAACACAAAAGGCCGAGGCACTAGGCGCGCAGAATCTATACAGAGATTGACCGATCGCGCAAATTGAATGTCCGTCGAACACGACGGGGACTACACCCTATTGTCCCATTGGCTTTTCAAGATATATAGCCAATATTTCATTCGCGAACAAAATATGTATTTTCTGGTTCTAGTGTGATGAAATTACATAGCAGCGGCCCGTCCTGGCTATAATTAATTATACACCTAAACCTTCCTCAGGAATCACACCATCTATTGGTGAAATCCGCATGACAAACGTGCAGTAAGTTTTTGAATTTATCGCGAAGAGACAGTCAGATTGACGTGGCAGAGGATTTTGTTTTATAATATGTTCGGATTTAAATTACAATGTCGACACTTTGATGAATACCTGAATAATATAAGAATGAGAATGAAGGAATTCACCGATATTATTTATATGTTACACTCTACATGTTATACTTATACGTGTATATCTATCACATAAACCCGTGTTTGTGTTACCTCAAGTAAATCCGAAGTATTGATACACCTTATACTAGGGGGGAATAACAAGGAGAGTCGATATTGTACTACGTCCTTTGAAGATTTGTACGCGGCGTGGGCGAGAAAAGGATTTGATGAATGGCTCATCTATGTTACAAAATCTTGCAATTTTGTTTCGAAAGCCATATTTACTTACGACAGGATAATATTGAGGATTTACTCTTCTACTTCTTTTATACATTTTCTTACAAATTGGCTATTGAATTTTTGGCAAACTTATACGACAGATTATTTTAACAATGATATTAACAAAGTATCTCTTTTGTCAACAGTTGGTGGGCGGCGAGTTCGACATGGAGCTGAACTTCGTGATTCAGGACGCCCAGAACATCCAGCACATGCTTGAGCTCCTAGACCACTGCCCGCCCAGTTTGCAGGTAAATTCTTCTGTAAAATTCTCATCGCCTATTACTTTTTACCGCGAAAACGGCGATGGATTGGCCATCGATTACTGCTTTCGCGGTGGTCTAATTAAATTGTGTGGTTTTAGCTCTGTCAATCAGTGGATGTTATCTTGTTTACTAAAACCGAAATGGGCACATAATAGGACCAGTTTTATTTTATTATATTTATTATTTATTATGAAGAATCCTACTAATATTTATAAATGCGAAAGTATATGAGTATATATATGTGTATGTATGTTTGTTTGTTACTCTCTCACGCAAAATCTACTGGACGGATTATTATGAAATTTGGTACACGGATAGAATATGACCTGGAAAAATACATAGGGTATTTTTATCCCGATATTCCCACGGGAGCCCCGAGGCGCAGCTAGTACTTTATATGTTTTCCCACTCTGTTATGAAATTATGTTTCTAATAGAACATTCAACGAATCTTTTATTTATCTTAAAAACTTTCATCAGATTGTATAAAGTTATGAATGCAAATTTCCGATGTGAAATGAACGTTTGCAGCTCTCGTAGCTTCGTATGTGGCGGGTACGTGGTCTGCAATTAAGCAGGGTTAATTATTACATTCATACGTTGAGCTGAATTTGCTTCAAGAATATTCTTGCATGTTTATGCGACTCTTGTAAACGTGAGATTCTATGTGTGTTACATGACTGTAAAGTCAAACACGTTTACGTCTGTTTCGTAATTGTGAAAGATTAACGGTACTATTGGTATGGAGTATACGTTTAGAAAAATATTTTTTTTCTTAACCCCATTCTAGGGTCAACTAAAATATTATATCTGCATTATATTTAAACATTCACAAAAATGTTTATCATCGGGGTTCATTTCAACCCGAGTGAAGTCTGGTTGAATCGCTATTTAAAATACCTCTCGTATTTGGTAAATTGCACATTCGGTCGAAATGGAAACATTTGTGGTGACCAATGTAGGTACCACAGGCCCAAAGAAAGTTTTAATGTGTGAAGTTGAATGTTTTGTTGTTATTAGGGGCTTTGTTTTAATGTTTGACCAAATGGTCGTAAAGTGACGCAATCCGTCTGCCTCATGTGTGCTCATGATTGTTATTATTTAAATTTGTGCCCTAAAATGTATACAAGACTTATTAATATTATTCCCGGTCCGTCCCGGCTTCGCCTAGGTAAAACCACAATAAATTACACACCTAAACCTTACTCAATAATCACTATCTGTTGGTGAAAACCGCACAAAAAGTTTTTGAGTTTATAGAGGTTATATAGACAGACTTATACAACTTTTTATAACATGTAAGGATGAAGAATTAGAAAAAAAAATTTTTCGTTTCAGTTGAATTTAACGAATTTATTATTTTTTAGCTCTTTATGTTGAAGATTTGATTTTCAGAATGTGAGGTTTGAGGAGTTTAAATTCGTCGAGTAGCTTTGTTACCGAAGTAACATAGTTGTAGCTAATAAGTTCTCATGAATACCATGTTGTAAATAAACTAAACTAGTTTTTTCTTTTAGTTTATCCATCATCAGTTCACAATAAAAAGTTACATATAAATTCAATATTTCGTTTAAAATAATATTTCAAAATTAATTAAATATAATCATAATGGTATGAATAAGTAAGGTTTCGGATAAGATTTTCATTTACTAATATATAAATAAATAACAATCTAGTAAACGAACGAATCTACTAAAAACTACTCACAAAAATAAATAATAAACTCAACGTCATATAGATTTTTAGTAGTCTTCGTCGGGTAATACTTTATCTCTTTTTATTTTGTCTGCCATCCTTATCTGTTTGTAACAAAAACTTGAACTTCTTGTTTTGTAAACGATCCTTTCCATGGAGGAGGGCGGGACCTACCTGACTTTGTGTTCTTATAATCTTCCGAAACTCCTATTAACTTTTGTCGTCCTGGTATTAAACTAGTTCAAGTTAACCCGTTTAGCTTCTGATTTGTTACTTTTAATTACCGAAGTCATTTTTGCATTTCATGGTTAACAGATTTTACTTACATTCCACGCATACATTTTACTTAAATATACATTGCTCCTCTATATTTGTGCTTTTCTTATCTTCTATAATTGTATGAGTTCCTGGTAACAAAGTAGATCAAGTATAACCCTTTAACCTGTTTTTGAAAGGAAAAAGTGCCGTGGTCAGGCAAGGCGCGTGTGGGTATGACGTATGGTGCAGGAACAGGTGCAAATCTGGGGCTTATAACTTGTAAAATGCCTAGCTTATTGTATTTGGCTTTTCTGCAGTATAGTCGACATTATATTCATTTATACAAGTTGAAATTCGCAGCTATTATAGCGGCCTAGTCCATAAAGCGGGGTAACTTGATACGTGGTTAAACAACCACATTTTCATTCATAGACATGAAGACAAAAAAATATTATCTTTTCTTTATTTTAATATTAAATACATATGTATTTTGTGTATTGTTTGCACCTGTTTATTGTCTGCGCTTTTAGAAGTAAGTGAATTGGACGTAAGTGGCTTTTGTACAGAAACAAGAATTCTCATTCGTACCAGGAAAATGAATATAAGTGCCCGGCCTAACAATGCGTTTAGAAATGGTATCCATTGAGGCAGTTATATGTACAGTTATTTCTCCCAATTCAGAGTGAATTCAAACAATACTGGGCTTACACGAGGAAATTAATTGTTGGATTATTAACCATTCGATTGTGTTGGCACACAAATGCAAATTAAGGATAGCCTGGACTTATAATGATGTACATTTCAATGTATCATTGGCATTTACATGGCCTTATTATTACAGTGATATTTTTGAAAAAATATATCTGTTTTTTGTTATAAACCACAAGCTTAATAAACAATTTCCACAATCTTATTAGGTAAAGAATGGAATCTGGAGAAATCTCGCAAGTCGAACCGGGTGCATTCGAGTCATCGTTCCCTGGGCGACGCTTAACGAGGTTCAATCTCCTTGCTATATATGCGCTCCTGGTAATAGGAGACGTTATTGGAAGGGTTAAATCGGGCTATTTTAAGATGCTGTTCATGTCGTCCATCTTAAGAATTTCTTTAAAAAAATTGTCAATGTTGTAGACGACTGGTGGCATCGACATTGTCATACATTGTTAATTTAGATAGATTTGGAAAATAACGTTGATTGAATGATTTAATCCAACTGTAAAGAGGTCATTGACAAATCTCTAAAGCCATGATAAAGCAAGATTAAATGATAAAGTGTTCGAAGTTATAATTTATTTTACTCCGCTGCGGGTTTTAATTTGTTTTATCTAATTAATAAACTTTTGCCGACAAACATTAGTTGTGTTGAGACCGCCAATAATTCCTAATTAAAAATTTCGTTGCCTGTATTTGGTGATTTATTTATTGAATTTTATTAAGTTCTAGAATGAAGTATATAGTTTAGAGAAATTCTAAATAGGGCCAATCTAGTTTTCTTAACTGACGATTATGTTTTACTATGAGGCACAGTGCAGACGTCATTGCCGTCTATGTTGAAAGATCTTGTCCCAGTGAATGTACCGTTATGCAGAGATTTGTGTTTTAAACTTTGACGTATTAGCTCATTAGTCTTATAGAATAATAAATAGACATCATTTGAGAGAAACAAGATCGGGAGAGAAGAGGAACATAAGTGGAGTGGTTATACGGGGAATGGGGAGAGGAAGACCTAATATGGATTATGTCAGGGAAGAAAGACAGGATTTTTTTGAAAGAAGAGACATTTTACGCACATGATGGGATTGTGGATGGTTTCACGCCTTTCGATTGAACTATTTCTCTCATTCACGAGCTCACGTCCTATCTATAGATTGAAATATTAAATTCTAATAACTAACTGCTTATATAAAACATATCTACAGAATGAATTACAAAGTTTCCTACAGCCTACGGGCATGAAATATACCGGCATCGTACATAATGAAGCGTGTTGCTGTCAAACTTTTCACTCAGTTACCGCGACAAAACTTTGCGCGTAACAAACAAACGAGACATATCCTCATTATCTGATGAAATTCTGCGCCTCATCAACGTCTCGCGTCTCATGTTCTCCTGGTAACGATACAACTTTATTTATGGCATTAAACTGACTTTAGCCCTATTTACCTACTTCATCTTACGTTGTTAAACCCATAAGAAAGAGATTTCGCGTAATCATCGAGTCAATGTAGAAACATTGACTAGAAAAAGGATAGTCCTTTTTCTTCAGAGTTTCTTCGTGTCTGAGACTCTGAGCAACGTGTCTAAAATTAGTCATCGATTCTCCTGTAAAGTGATTCTAGTGACCCTGTATTGTGTTGTGTATACGCAAAAGCCTATGTCCATTATACAGGTGGTCTCTATTCTCTCTCCTCTTTTACTCTCGCTCGACTGTTTCTTCTCCAAACTGTCTTGATAGAGAGCAGGTACTGAATGTTTATCTTATAATTTTATATTATGCAACGTTTTGTGAAAAAAATGCGGGAACTGATATTTATTTCGGTGACTGATATCTAACGCCATCTCATAACTTGACAGTTATAATAATAGTTAGACGGAAATTTCACTTAGCATTTTTGGCAATAGCAAAGAATATGCCGAATTCCATCCCAAAATAGTTGCCATAACACAAAAAGAATCCTTTAATAACAAAGCTAATAGAAGCCCTCTCAAGTGTAATAGCGAGGTAGCCCTTTGACGGTTCCTATCGAGGCCTACATAACACTTTGTAGTTGGGCAACGGTCAGGCCAAAACTGAACATTTTCAAAGCGTCTTAATAAATTTGAATGGGACTGAAATGTGGCGCTTTGCTCTTGCCCGGGATATTGCCCATCTCTTCACGTCCCTAAAGAAAAACCGCCTCATAAGATGACTCGCACAAACGCTCGCCTCGTCCATCACTCAAGGAGCCAACGCGTCGCCGCTCAGACCCTGGTACTTAAAGTGATGTATCTCTTAATTAGCTTAGATAAATCTGCAACTTTAAATGGGACGTCCGTTTTCCATGTATCTAGGATACACTTTTGAGAAAAATAATAAATTTTCAATTTTGTTTGATTAAAGTCTGCAAAACAAAAATAAAAAATTTAAAGGTATCAAATTTCAGTTCCGCGATTTCACATAAAAATAAAGAGTCGAAGGTAAATCAGGTTAATGTTTTTTCACGTTTCCTAACCATCCGCTACGTGAAATATTAATGAGAAAAGTTGGCGGCCGCGGAACCGCTGCGCTCCTAGTCGCGCATGCAAATGATTCCGAGGTTTATTAACTGGCGATCATAAATCTGCAGGAGTTTGTAATTAACCAAGTTATTAAGAAATTTTAGCGTATTTATTTAAGTGGAAATTTAAAGATGAAATGGTGAAATCAATTGAATATTGGGATGCTGAGTTGATTAGTTACCTGCTTGGAATTGATTAATTTTGTCGAAATTTTCACTGGTTGTGATTACACAATGAAATTTTTAGTTAATTGCACCTTATTGTTTCATTGTTTACTGATTACTTCATGAATCAGTATTTTACTTTATACAACTATTGAAATATTGTAATATAATTATTACTTCACATCCATCACCATATTTACCATTGACACAACCCCATTGTCATGAATTTTTTGTAAGAAACAATAATGGTAAGCCGATCTGGCATGATCATGAGGGACCAACACTGTTCAAATGAGTTTCTTTCGGCATTTCTTCTCAGCAGTGGTCGTTCCGAAATGCCAGTAGTTTCTAGCTTGTGAGAAATAACTATAAATTTAAAGATTGACGAGAAAAAGTGCCTGTGAAGGTCTAATTTCTGAATAAATGATTTGAATTTGAATTTTTGAATTTTGAATTTGAAACAAATCCCCGGTCCCAGTAGATTATTTGGGAAACAATGGACACTCTATAAACATCCAGTGAGACCGGATATCTCGTAATTTTAGAGGTAATTAACTAGCAAACAACATTAAATACGCTGAATCTCACAAATAAATTATATATTTGATCAGAAACGTTCTAGAATATTCGTATATCGGCATTCAGTGGAAAATTAAGGGGTGGTTCTGTTTAATCACTGCTCGGAAAACAACGCCGTCTGCGAGCAATAGAAATATTTTTCATTTGGAATTCCGCCCGGACGGTGGGTGATCGTGGGAATTCACTCAACTTGTAATTCCGCCGAGATTGTTCAACTAACGGGAGAAGAATGTAATGTAATTACAGGCGCCCTCGTTACGTGGTACTATTGCTTTTGTGTTCTACACCCCATTTCTGGTGCCCTAGTGCCGCACGGAATATTGTTATGGAATTTTGCTGTAGCGATCTCTTTCAGTCGAGAAATTGTCGACTAACGAAAATATTTAATGATAGGTTTTTATGTGCAGGTTTTAAATTTCTCAATAATAAAGTAAACTTGACACTATTGGCATACATATTATGCAATTTAGTAAAATACAATTTCTTGAAAGTTGTGGCTACCTGGCTACTACTATGCTTGATTGACAAGGGAAGGAATTTTACGAGATCTCCGGCAAAACTGTCTTCTGTTTAAAACATTCCTCTAGAATTTACCAGAAAACCTTTAGAACAACGTTTTATTATCCGATAGCCCAGAAAAATTCCAATTCCAAACCAATAATGTTACGAGAGAGCAGCGAATCTTTTTAATGAAATTCTTTTCTCTTTGGCCAGCGCGCGCGACGCTGCAGTAATTTTAATTTTACACAACACTCTGCGCCTGGCTTAATTTGCACTAATTTATGCTAATATAACAGAGACGTCGTGTTTGCTAGCCGACTGTAGAAGGAGCGTTGCCTGTCCTTTGCTCGACTTGTTCTTCGCTCATTAGCTAAATGAAGCTCGCGAATTACGTTGTGCAAGACGAAATTGGCTTTTCACCTGTTAACTGAGGTTAAGGTAGCATTCTACCACAATTTCGTATGCTTTAGAGAAAAGTTTAAAGTTTAAAATACGCTATAGCATCTGTAAATAGATTAATTAGGAATGACACCAACAAAAGACTTATTAACAAGAAATTGAAATTATAATTAAACGTTAATTCGTGAAACTACCAGCCACATCAGAAATCTTATATAGTGATTGAGTGAGGAATGTGAGGATACCATAGAAAACTATTTTACACAGATTAAAGATGTTTGACGCTCAATCACCCAAAATCTTATGTATGTATTTTGATGTTGTTCCAGGCGGAGATATGGTCGGTGTTCATCGCCATCCTACGCAAGAGCGTCCGCAACCTGCAAGCCTGCACCGACGTCGGCCTCATCCACCACGTCCTGCAGAGGCTGCCGCGCGCCGAGACCGTCGTCGCAGGTACTTATCAACAAGTGATCTCAGGGCTCGCCCTAGTACGGATTTGCATATTACTTATCACAAAGTGATTTGAAGTGAGACGCAGCGACCGCTCTAAAGACAACACACACGGTCACAAAAGCGAATTTGTCAGAAAATCACGGTATTTTGATTCTCATGGTTACCAAGAGAATATAAATGTATACCTTATTATGACAGAACAACAGTTTTTTATGAGATAATAATATAAAAAAAATGTGTCAGTATTCGTATAAAATTTTATTTTCGTTGATTCCCAGGACTACTAAGGCAACATGCCTTAAATAGAGCTCAGCCTATTTTTTACGTACAAAAACGTGTCCTTTGTATAAGGGCGGAGTATAACCCAGGTATCTATAGCCATACTGTAGACAAGGACAAAAAGTATATAATTCTCGCTGATGTTCATGAAAGAACCCATAAAATATTTTCTACTTCTTTGAACATGACTGTTTGAACATCTATTATATTTTCTAACCATCTGATTCGGATGCTATGCCACAACCTGGCAATATGGTCAATGTGTTCTTGGTAAAAAAATAATGTTGTATTCTTCGCCAACATTTATGGCGTTGTCTACCTGCGCTGATTCCTGCTGCTGACTGAGCTGACTCCGCCCTTTTGAAGGGCCCTTATGTTATTTTTTATAATATTTTTTTTAAAGTAATATTTAGCTGATCTCTTTCTACAGTATGCTACCTTGGTAATCGTGGGAATCAATGATACTTTGATTTTGTGATTAAGATTTGACTGTGGTGAATTTTAAAATCAGTGTTTAGCTCTATCTATGTCTCCTTATCCTTGTAGTTATCCTGAGAATCAATGATTCCGGGATTTTATATTAAATAATATATGAGCTGACGATCTCTAGCTGAGATATGTATCCTTGGTAACCTTGGGAGTCAGTAGCACCGTGAACTTGTGTGTATTTCGTAAGAATTGTTAATATAGCTCTATCTATACTATGGTTCCTTGGTAACCATGAGAATGAAATTTGACGATGGTATGCGAATTATTAAACTAAAATCTGAATTAGAAAAAATATGTGTCTGTAACATAGCAATAACTCGATAAGAATAAGAAGCGACGTAAATATTAATTTCTTCATTGAGCCAACAAACATACATAACTCACATGCAGTGTGGATGAAAGGACACGTCTTTTCCACATGCGCTATTCTCTTCCCACCTATTGTACTCATATGCTCACCTTAGTATCTGCCTCCCTTGATTTAGCTGCCTTTAGGTGAAACTAGGTCAATGTGCCTCGAGTTTCAAATGAACAAATGCGCTACTTTTTCTGGCTGCTTTGTTTCAATTATTACTACGAATCACGCCCTTTTCCCAATAAATGGAATACATAACACAAAAAATTGAGACTTTACAATTTTCCTAATTACACCTATCTTTAGATTCATTTATCGTTCATTTAACGAAAGTTAATAAATCATAGATTTCATTCAGTTTCAAAAAACGAAATTGATGTTTGTTTGAAACTATGTACTCTTAGTGTAGATATCTTTTTACATGATTCAAAATGATGCTATGAAATATCAAGAACTTTTTAATTTCTATGACAGTAGTGACAAAATAAAACGGCGAAAAATAAAATTCCGATTAAATTTGGAAGGGTTAAACTTGATTTCTCAGGCTTTTGAGGATATCATAAATTGACAGAAGTTTGGAGCTCCCTTGCTCATAGAACCAAAGTTTAAAGATAAATGAACCCTTGCATTGAAGATAAATAAAATACATCACTCGAAGGGCCTGCATTTTTGTCTCAATTTTTTTCCCTTTCTTTCCCGAATGAAACTACGAATGGAAACCTCCTTAAAAGATATGATACTCTAGTGTTTTTGTGATTATTAAAATGTTAGTTGTCAATTCATCTGTTATTTTCCCAGAATAGTTTTGAGCATTAATTATTGTTTGCTTGAAAAATTTTATATATTAGGTTATCATAGATTGAGAGAAGTTTAAACAAAATATTATTGCCCCATTTACCTGATACTTTTGGAACCCTTCCTAAACTAATAGTTTATACCCCTTATCCGAGGGGTAATGTCGTTTTCTCTTTCTATTGCTACACGTCCTCTCTCTTCGTAAAACGTCTTGACAACCCTCTGTTAGTTTCTGATGCCTTAGTAAAGGTGTGAATGTTAAGGAAATTTTAAGATGATTCATTGATTTTGGGATATTAGTTGTGAGTCCGTTTATTTGTAAAAATTTTTTTCCTATCAACCGATATCAACATTTTTCAAACGCTTCTCTTTAAAAAATGTGTTAATCTTCTAACAGTTTCTGATGCCTTAGTAAGGGTGTGAAAGTTAGAAAATAGATTCACTGTTATTAAGTTTTTGTAAAAAATGTTTTTTGGTGTAAATATGTGTGTTGGTTGAAACGGCATCTCTTCCTTATCAATCCTCTGTCAGTTTCTGATACCTTAGTAGACATGTGAATATGAAGAAAAATTATAAGATGTAGGTATTTTCTTAATCTTTATTTTTTTAAACGCCCTTATTAAAGTTCCCTTTTAGTTTCTGCTACCTTAGTAAACGTGTGAATGTTAAGAAAGTTACCGGTTTTTGGGACTTCTTGAAATTTCCAGGGCGGCATAGTCTTGCTGTGAGATCTTTCACCCCGACTACGACTAATGTTTCTAGTATAGAGTCGTTGCATTATCTTATTGCGTTTTGATCTCCTAGTAAAGATGTGAACAAACTAGATCATTCCTAACTTTAAACGCCGCTAAAAAAGGAATCACGTATATTATAGAAAAGGAACCCCCTGTACATCTTCTCTTTCTTTCGTATACCTGCATCCTTTTTGTTTGTAGTGACAGAATGCAACGAGGTTTTATTGTTGGTTCGAATTTCAATGATCATGGGAGACTTACCATCGTAGCGTAAAAGTAGTACAAGTAATAAAAGTGTACAAAAAAAATTGGAGGCGCCGGGTATCGATCCCGGTACCTCTCGCATGCTAAGCGAGCGCTCTACCATCTGAGCTACGCCCCCCGATATACATTATATTGAAATTTTGTATCAATTTCATTGAAAATCTTGCGTCATAAAAATGAACATGATTTATCCGAACGCTCATAAATTGTAACTCGATATGTGATTACCATTGATGACATAGATTTAGATAAAATGATAAAACACGATTATGTATGATTATTAAAATTGTAACTTTACCAACAGTTTTTAGAATTATCCAAATTCCCGCTTGTAGTTAATGGATCCCAAATTTGAATCCAAAATTATTCTATAATCAAAAATATAACATTCTGGATTCTCACAATGTGCCCTTTCATATTTGATGAACAATGGCTTGATTGGGACATTATTTTTTACAAGCTTTTATTTTACTTGCCCTGTTAGTATGTTAGCTGGTCAATCTTGCAAGTTAAATTAATCTGAAATTTGTAATATACCTTTAGTTTCAATGACAATGCATTATTTATTATCATATACATGAAGAGAATGGATCCAGGATCGGCTTCTGACAAGGAAACTCCTCAACGTTTTACTACATGGACATGAGTTTTATGTCACGCAAGATTTCCCTGGCGACAATCCGTAGCTTGTGTCAATTACATTTTCGTTAAAATAATGCATCCAAAAATTTGGAGGCGCCGGGTATCGATCCCGGTACCTCTCGCATGCTAAGCGAGCGCTCTACCATCTGAGCTACGCCCCCCGATACATTTGTCTCGAAATTTAAACGTCTTATTGAATTCGGTAGCCTCGGGCGAGGACACTTATTGAACGTCCTCTGCCGTGGCCTTTCACTGCTCGACTTACATTATGTAGGTCGGTATGAATTGTATCTTTTGCTGGCATGTTGACTCAACTCATGTCAAGTATTCTCACGTTAGAAAGTGGGCTGAGATGATGATAATGATGGCTATACCAAATATCGAAATCCGTCCAGTAGAATAACGTGATTGAATCACAAATATAAAAATCGATGTTTCACTCGTGGTCCCAATGCTATGAAATAATCCTCACACATTCACTCATTCCCAAACAATCGCATTCACAATATTTGTTAGTGTACGTATTGCAACACAAAAAAATAATAATATCTAAAATTATCGAAAAGTCATATTTAATCTTTAAACAATAATAAATAAAATAACCCAATGGTTATTTTCGTGAATAAAACGAAAAACTGGTCTAAAGAGAACCTTCATTAAAATACATTGACATTTTCAAGTTACGTAACTGCACAGCTCAGCACACCCAGTGACCACACGTGCTTGCTCAGAAGATTGACTAATATATTATTGCTTCATATTAAACTAGTTTAAATTTCAACTGTATCGTTTATTCGTGGTAGTTCGTACGGGGGGCGTAGCTCAGATGGTAGAGCGCTCGCTTAGCATGCGAGAGGTACCGGGATCGATACCCGGCGCCTCCAAAACATATTTTTTTAAGAATAGGTATAGTTTTCTAATTTTACCCAAACCCGACTCCATGTTACCACAAACAAATCCTATCCCACGTCATAAAATAACCAATAAATTTGGCTATGATTTTACAACCGGCCGCCTTGCTCACGTAAACCCCTATTCGGAATGCTCTTGTTGCCTATCTGCTGTTAAGGCTATGTGTGTTTTCAAGTTTGTAACTACATACATGTTTTGTTTCATGTGCAAAAAAGTGTGTTCTATTGTGATGTGACGTTAGTATCGCAAAGTAGTGTGCATTATGCTTACATAAGCTGTTATTTAAATTAAATAAAAAAGCTATTATTAATTATTAAATATGATTTTATTGCTTTTCAAAATATAAGCTGTGATGGTGGATGCACTTTTGCATTCGTTGAAACCAACTTTCATAGCACTTGCACTTTTTCCAATCGTGATGCGATATCTCCGATACATAATTTTTGAATGCCTTCTTTTTGTATCGATTCTCTTGTTGTTAGGATCTCAGATGAGAGGTAAAACCCTAGAAAGCTACTTTATTTTATTTCGGATAAAAAGGAACCATTTATTCCTGCACAACAATTCACAAGGACAATCTAAAACAATCTTCACTTGGTACAGCGAAAGCTGTTTGTTTCGCCTGCTCACATAAACATTTCCTTCCTGCATAACTCATTGTCGAGATTAAAATAAAAAGTCAGCATTTTGTACGCTATTTAGAAATAAAATATCACCCTTGAAATAAAGGCCTGGACTTAATCTTTCCCCTATTTGTCTTAACTGTTCCTCTTGTTTCTAGTTTCTATAGCTTGACTCGGGTAAAACAATAATACATCTAAAATCAAGAATCACACGTTACGTAGTTTTAAAGATCTAAGCATACATAGGGACAGACAGCGGGAAGCCACTTTGTTTTATACTATGTAGTGATAATCATAATGCTCTGACCCATTACGGTATATAATAAGTACGGTACTATTATATTTTCCTCAAGGTACCTTTATCAATCGGCTATATCGATATGTTTCGCCCACGTACTAATGAATCAATCAACACTGCCCATGCCCTCCGACCTTTAGTATGTTAGTGTAGATTTGGTCAGCGAAAAAGAAATTTCAATAAAACCTCACAGACTGCTGATTTTATCAGACAAACGATAACTGAGAAAATAGATGTATTTATGCAGATAATATTAGCACCGATAATCTATACTATTATTATAAAGAGGTAAGCGTTTATGATTTTATGAGTTTGTATGTTTGAAGCGGGTGATCTCCGAAACCACCGAACTGATTTCAAACATTTTTTTCAACAGGCTATATTTTATTTTAAAATTCTCAAGGGAGTGAAGCTTCGGGCAACATCTAGTTTTATATAATCCTTCTATAAAATTTTAAACAAAATTAAAATATGAAGCATTTCGTGGTTTCAGATGCCCCATTTCCCGTTTTGAGGCACGTGAGTCAACAAAATTAATAAGTTCATTTGCGCGCTATTGTTCTTCTCGTATTCGAACTATGGCTGCGCGCTCGCGAGGAAATCGATCGTTATGATTTCATGCGTCCCTGGTGTTCAGAGGGTTATTATTATATTATGATTTTATATTATGGACATCCTTAATAACTTTGCGAAATTCGTCGGGAATCATCATCACCATTCTTAGAATGAATTTGCTTTACATCAAACTTGACCAAGGAAGCCGAGAAAATTTAAAAGTCCATTCAAATTGAGCCATGGTTCTGCGTTGGCATTATTTCGTGCTTGCAATCAGAAGCGGGCCGGATTACGCCCGGATTAACCGGCGACGCGGCACCCGGGCTTAACCCGGCTACAATACGGCCGACATTAGGTGACAGATGGGCTTTCCGCAAAGGTCGTTTTCTTTTTTATTTTCACAACCACCGGGTCTGACCGGCTGCGGTTTAAAATTAACACCCGCACTTTATTTATAGAATCGTTGTGGTAGACCTGTGGTAATGGGAACCTGGCAACATTCACCAAAATTCTCAAGCTTTTGTAACATAATTATGTTGATCATGTTAGTATTTAACATTTGTTTGATCCGTCATGTCCAGAATAGAAGTCTGTGCCTCCGCAGGACATTGCTAATATACTTAGTTACCTACCAATTGGTCAAAATATATCCAAGTACAATTAAAATTCTAAACAAAATGAAAGAAACGAATTAGTGTTAAAAGTAGGAAAGTGGACCTCGGGTGCCGCTCTGACGAAGATACTAAAAAGGCAAACGCTCAAATGAGAGAGATATTGACAAACATATGACATGTAGCGAGTATGGATGCTGAAATGCCGACGACTGAATAAATTGATGCATGAACTACAATTAACTAAAATCACAATAAATAAGCTGCATGAAACTTCCCAGTACAACAAAACAACTTCATAGATAAAGTCCGTCAACCCTAGACTGGTTTATTTTTCGGAGTATATATAGTATGTAACCGCAACTACTGTGTTTATGGTGTTAGGTTCAATTCCCGTTATGTCCGCCTGTTATCTTTCAATTCTGTTCCGTAATTACAATTTTTTTGGTTTAACGATTGTAATTTGACTGTCAAGACGCCAAACGGTCGAGTTAACAAAATTACCGAAGGTTTTGCTATTCTGAATAACGATTACAATTTATCACTGAAATTGCCAGATTTCCTCCTCCTCCGTATTAAATTAATATATTTGTGCTAAAATTACTCCCAATCTTTTATAAATCTTGTTGAAATTTTGGTGAGACATGAAAATAATAAATTTACATTCAGACACTAATTTAAACAGCGGTGCTCTTTTGTAGCATGTTTAATGTACCTTTGTACAATTATAATTGCATTCATTTTCGGTAATGTATATTTGTATGTTCTGCTATGAATACATTTCCATTTCTATTTTAAATATAACAAAAAAAATATAATTATCAGTTTTACAAGATAACAATACTGCGGCCCC
Organism: Plodia interpunctella; assembly: GCF_027563975.2. Classification (NCBI taxonomy): domain Eukaryota; kingdom Metazoa; phylum Arthropoda; class Insecta; order Lepidoptera; family Pyralidae; genus Plodia; species Plodia interpunctella. The sequence goes on from NC_071313.1 coordinate 439,560, forward strand.
ACAAACTACTTAAATAATGTTATTTATGGCTAATATGCTTTTACTTAGTATACTTTAGTATGCGAGCACACAGCAAATTCAAAATAATCGAAATTTATATATAGTGCATATTAATGCACAACGATTGCGGTCATGGCGTACTAATGTACAGAAACACAGATTTTCAGTTATTGCCGTCAATGTGGGTGCGACATGCGGGTGCTAAACTTCTTAAAAACAATCCGCTCGTATGTTTGCAATAACTGTTAGTAATCAAGCTAATATTTAAAATAATTTTCCTTCTAGAAATATTAAAGAATGAGTACCTTTAGGATTTCTGTGTCAATTCCACTTGCAATCTTATATGTTTCTGAAGTGAAATTAAAATCTCTGGTATTCCGTTTGTCCGTAACAATTATAGCAAACATTTTCCTTGTATTTCCATCGGGATGAAAGGGATTGCCTATTCTGTAGGCTCTTTGAGGCTCAGCTCTGAAGTTTCTCGCGAACTTGTTTCGATTATTATTTCCCTGTTTCTATTTGTCCAAGTAAACATTAATCTGTAAACATTCTGTTTTTAATCAGATTAACACTCATTCCATCATTTATCATTTAATTTGTTTATTGTAGATTATTTATTAACCCCAGAGGCAAAAAGAGGAATGTTATAAGTTTAACGTGTCTGTCTGTGTTATCGTAGCTCCCAAATGGATGAACCGATTTTCTTTTAGTTTTTTTGTGTCATAGATAATTTTATCCCGAGTGTTTTAGCCATGTTTCATGAAAATTGTTCAGCCGTTTAAATGTTTTAGTGAAATGAATATTTAAAATCGGGGTTTTTTAATTTGTCTAACAAATAAACTTGTTTTCTATAATTATCATTCATTATTACTCTTTATATGTAATATCATTCTAATATTATACAAAGAATTAAATAAATAAATACCTCATCAGGATAAACATTTTTCCTACGTTTTCAATATTTTTGGTTTACGATTAAGATTGTATGTGATTTTGTCATTAGTTTAGTTATAATAGTTAAAGTAGATTGCTTTAACTAACTAAATTCGGTGTATTTTTGAATCAATGAATTTAATCTCTTCTCTCTTACTTGTTTCCTTTCTTCTTTCCGCCCTTTTTTATTGCATATGACATTCTCTACCAGCCTATGTTTCCCCTGTTCCATATCTCGTAGAATATGTTATTTTCTCAATAAGCAGTAAATTAAAGGGCCCCGGACCCACTCAGTAGATTGTGCACCAGGCTTTAGTTGCGGTCCCGACAATTTCCGCCGAAATTAATATTTAGTATCTTCGGAGCACGTTCATGTCTACCGCTAGTATCTATGAAATACTCGTACTAATTCATTGTTGTTCATAGACGATACTGGTATTGCATAGAACTGGTTTGATTCCTCAAGAGCTCCTTCCTGTATTTCCTTATTTCTCTCACTTTTGTGACGTCGGCATATCACTTATATTATTCATCCATTGAATTCGAATGAATTCGATGGAAATCGATGGATGGATCGGAAAGGAGAATTCCTTTCCGATCACTCCATTTCGATCCTTTTCTCTCATCACCGCATGTTCTCAGTTTCTTTCAGGAATTTGACGCCTCGAAGCCTGGGCCGTAAAAACCGGTCGCTTATCTCCTGACTCCTTGGGAATCCCTCCATTTTGATCTATCGCGTGCAATTTCATTCGGAGGCGACTTTCGTTTCTCAAAAACTGTTGATCTAATAATATTATTTGCTCGCAAGCACATACACGCCTGTTTCGTCGCAGAATATAGAAACAGCACCACGAATGCAATTGCGACAAATTGTGTGCATGTCGTCGACGCGCGAGTTGTCAGCTTTAATTTACTCTGCGCTCCGTCCCAAAACCCAGTATGAGCGGTAGTTCCAATTAATACCTCTACGTTATTTATGGTAGCTTGGTTTTTCGAAACGGGTATCTTATTTATATCTACACGTTTAGGATACGGCGAGATCTGATCGCATATTAATTATCAATAGATTTGCAAAAAGCATTCAACCTTTTCATGTGTTTCTTTACTAGTCATCATATTAATCATAAATCATAGTACCGATTTGAATTTAGGAAAATATAATTAAATTTGCTTGGATAAAATATCAATAGCGGCAGTTCAATTTTTGTAATACCTTTAATTTTGCAAGTAACAAGAACAAGAATTGTAATAGTTCGCAACGCCGCTTTCCTAGTTTTAATCAGTAGTTCGGATACCCATTAGAGCGAGTTCCAGCGCGTGTTTGAATAATTAACGCGCGACTGCCTAATTTTGAGTGCCTTTCATAATGCATAGCGATGGAACAGAGTACAGAATAGTTAAAGCTTTAAAGTTTAACTGAGCGATTATTGATGTTAATGTGCCTTTAGGTAATTTTATTATTCTAAATACAACTGCTATATATACTGCTAGTTTAATGATGATCAATTTATTTTTTTTGCAGATCTCCTAATAGAGATGCTCGGTGTGTTAGCAAGCTACAGCGTCACCGTCAAAGAGCTCAAACAGTTGTTCAACACCATGAAGGCTGTCAACGGCAAATGGGTGAGACATGGTGTTATATTTAGTTTAAATAGGGATAACTAATTGGATAGACTATTTGCAAAATCTTAATGCAATGTTCCTATTGAGCACCGATTTGGAGCGGTTAGAAAAAGTAAACGCAGTGATCCCAATTCCGAGGCAAACATAAACACAAAGTAACCGAGAAGCATTTGTACCGGCTAATTACCGTTCGCCGCAGTGGCGTACTACGATACAAATTTCAAAAAGCATTCGTGGCCTAACTAATTGTGCACTTAGTAGCTCCCTCTATATTCGGTCGAATTTCGGTTGTAGAATCTCTTGTGAGGTTCTGCTATCCTGGTAGAATTATACCGGTATTGCGGGGGCGTCGCTTTTACATCGCTCTTTGGATTCGACTGAGATGGCGCCGTTGTGCTGGCATTTTAAAAAGGGTTTGAAATGTATTTTAACGATCAAAAGTTTTATAGTGATGAGTTTAAAGACGAAAAAGGAGACGAGAGATATGAGTTAGAGTCGATTGAAATTAAATATGTTTAAATAATAGTGTATTCGAAGCAAAAAATTAAATGTCAAAAACATGTATTCAGAGTCACCATACGAGTAACATTTCATTACTGCAATTTGCAATTATGTTCTAGCCTCGTCACTCCGCCAAGCTGCTCAATGTCCTCCGACAGATGCCCCACAGGAATGGACCTGACGTATTCTTCAGTTTTCCTGGACGGAAAGGATCGGTAAGTGATATATTATTTGTTTTGTGTATGATGAAAGTACCCTTTGCCCAAATTGTATTTCCGTCGCCTAAGACACCGATCGACTTTACCAAATGAGAACAAATGATTAACTTCTTCGAAGGTCAACTTTATTTTCTACTAATGCTGTTTAAATTTTATTGCTACTTCGAGTGCCGAAAGTATTGTTAAATCAGGATGGATTCCGGTTTAGTGAGAATAGCTAGGCTTATTTAGTAATCTCTGAAGGCTGATGATGATTACTGACAACTGAAGAAAATGCCATGTAATGCCTGAACACACAAATGTGCCATATTTTGATTTGAATCAGTCAGACCTAAGTATTTGATATGGATTGTGAATCTTTTGAAGAAGTTTCTGCGATTCATTTCGGCAAAAATAAATTTGCATTACATCAAAAACAATTGGAGGCGCCGGGTATCGATCCCGGTACCTCTCGCATGCTAAGCGAGCGCTCTACCATCTGAGCTACGCCCCCGTCGATAAACATGATGAAATTATCATTACAATTGTAAATTAGTTCGAATTAATTTGCCACGAGCGGGCAAGGACGTTAAGTGGTACGAAACTGAACGTGCTTGCCTTTCACTATATCTAGATTGGTTTCGACCCAAGTTCCATTAACGTATTCCATTCCATTATTGATTGTTTCGATTTGGGGGCAAGTTATGATACCTTCATACTCGTAAATAATTCGAATCAGCAAATACAATATTCTTTGAAAGAAACAGGCAATTCCACAGTTATAAATTGTTGAGTTCTTCTTTTGATACCGACAAATTGCCACTGAAACCGCAACCAAAAAAATCAAGTATCAATCGGTACCGATCACAGTGATATAGTGTTAGCAATACGCCAATTTATTTGAATGTTTGAATTTGTTTCTTATTAGTTGTTAGTGTAACAATAGGACGACTATGCGCACGTATTGCATAATTCGAAACTTCAAAGCGACGAGTTAATTAAATTAAAATATTGTTCAATGAGCAAACTCGATCTTTCGTTTAACTCTTCAAGTCTTTAAAGTCATTCGAAGGAAATGTCAAATGAATTGAAAATGTCTCGAGGAGCAAACCTTTGAAAGTTTCCCCCAGACTCCGTAAGTTTTAGTGCGAACACACAAACTGTTTGAAAGAGTTTAGATTTTAGCTGAATTTTCTATTTCTAGAGGTATTTACTAGCAGAGTGGAATGTGATGGTGATAGGATTTTATCCAGGCTCTAGTTCGGTTCGGTGCATAGTTCGGGTGATATCTAGTCGCGGTATAGGTACTTTGTGGAAGGTACTTATATGTCAGTGGTTATTCTTAATACCTTTGGCAATTTCTGTATTCATAAATATATTTATTTTTATATTAATAGTCTGGAGAATATTGTATTATCTTAAATGTCATTTTTCAAATCTGAACAACTAAGAAATTCTAAATTAACTTAAGACAGATCCCCTCCCCGCTATTACAAAGAAGGCTTAGATAATTTAATTAACAGATATAAATCACTCTCCGTAACTACGCCTCCACCGTGGACGTACCAGGCAAGCAGACGAAGCTAAGAAGCTTCAGTCCGCCCGTCAGATCTACGGATAAGCACGACAGAGAGAAATGGACGGCCCTAGTCGGGACAGCGATAAATAAGGAAAAAACGGACACACAGATAGCCCAGTATGTCACGCGGATTACGCCTGCCTGTCCCCATTTGAATAAGAATTGCCTATAAGGAAGATGGTTTAATTTGTGCTCCTGTTCTTATATGCTGGTTAACAATTTTATTTAAGCGCAAAAAACCTATTTTTATACTAAAAAAATGTTTCCGCCCGGGATCGAACCGGGGACCTTGTGCGTGTGAAGCACACGTGATAACCGCTACACTACGGAAACTTGATACTGTCATGTTGAATTTAACAATTCAATTCTAAACTAACATTCACATCTTTTTGTTGTCAAGTTATCATTGATAGATTTATTACAAGGTAACATTTGTATAGTTTATGACTATGGTAGTAAAAAAATGTTATCTTGCATTAAATGTTTTAAAGATAATTTTTTTGTCGAAATTTATGTAAAAGAATAAAATATCAACTGGTCTAAAAGTATGACAGTTCTCAGGTTTGTAAATTAAAAATAAATTATGTAGACGGAAAATATCCATTATTTTCACAGCAAGGCAAGTCTGTTAAAGATATCATGGTGTTTATTCTTCGACAGCCATTGCAAAAGTGGACGAGACACCCCCCACTTTTTAAGCTTTTAACCGTTTTACAGTACATTAATTTGGTCAACAGTGTTGCTACTTTAATTCTTTAATCGTTCATTCGATTATTTCTGACGTTATGGTCGATGGCTTGATTAAAGACTATCAGACCACACAAGACTAATACGTTTTATTTACTAATAAGTTGGCAACATTAATTTACTGTAATTGTCGATACTTATTATTTACAAGTTCAAATTAAAATCTAGGTACGCATGTAATAAATTATATAAATTATGACATTTTCACCAAACTATTGGCTATTTTCCTTGTCTTTATATCGATATATTTTGTATGTATGTATGTTTCTTTTATTTTTATAATTCTTTATAATGTAACTCTAAATGCGATATAATAGGTATATTTGCTTTTTAAGGAATTTTGTATTTTCTAATCAAAAAATGTCGATACTAGACTTGGTATTTATAACCGAGAGCCCTGAATATTGAATTCCCTAGGTGCTTCTCCGTTACCTGATGCGGCTCTGTTTCTGAATCTTAAATAAATAATGTGCTGGACTCACAAAGGCCAAGGAAAATTTGCCTTGCCCGGTATTATCCTTTATTATATTAAAATATTCAAACCATCTTAAGTTCACAAAATTTCCATTAGACGTCGCTTTAGCAGCGTCGAGTGTCTGTTTTTTAATAGTCTGTCCAAAAAGGAATTCAATGTTTTTAAAAATAATTCTACGGATTTTTGAATGATACAAGCAGCCCGTCCCGACATCGCTCGGCCAAAAATTATACACCTAAACTTTCCTCAGAAATCAGACTATCTATCGGTGAAAATCGCACGAACATCCTTGCGGTAGTTTTTGCAGCACAGGATTTTGTTTTATACCTAATATCTAAGGATAAGGAAGTAGATGTTTGAGCGAGGTATTTACTGTATTTCAAACTATATTCAGGTCTGATGGAATTTTCAGACTAATAACGAAAACCAGTATTTTCCTACCCTATAATAAACGTCATAATTTATTTTAAAAATTACACTGTTCTGGTTTAAAATATCTATAACTATGCCAGCTGGTATAACGTTAAATATGGCCTCTATTTACAAAAAGGCATCTGCTAATCGACAGTCGTTTTTCATTCGGTAACTGAAATAATGGCGGTTTGACGGCAGGTGGCGCGAAGTTTCCTGAAAATAACTCAGGGTTTGCAAACCATATTTTAAACTTTTAATTAAGTTATTTATTGTGCCACCTGGCGAATAGATTGTGTGCACTTCTCAGCCAAAGTTATCAAAATATTCTGACTTCGTTCTGTTTCAGTTCAATAGGAAATTCAGGTTAGTTAAGTAGATAGAGTAGTATTTATTTAACGTAAATCTGGCGTTGATTTTTCTTACTAAAATTAGTTTGAGATGGACTTTTTTACAGATAGTGCGATATTCCTACCTGATAAAATAGGTTTATTTCATAAAAATATTGGTTTTCATTTTTGATTACATCGTTTATCCAAGAAACAATTTGAGTCTTGATTTAAATAAACAGTTATATGTGCATAGTCGCGGCCAAGTTTTAAAAAATGTAAATTAAGTTCGTCTATTCAGTTTGCTCGGCTGATACTCCCGAGAAGATTTCCGGCTTCGAGAAATATTTTCCTTTTCGGGCGGTCTTCGGCTTAATTTCGCTCGAGACTGAATAGTCTCCTACAAAGGCTAGATGAATATCTAGCCTTTGTAGACACGTATTAGTTTCAGATTTACTTTGTCAGCCTAAAAGACGTACTTTTCTCTCATGTTTTGCGTCGTTAACAAAACGCCGAAAATTAATTTCTCCATCTTCCCAAGTTTCGATCCAAGTATGATTTTAGGACATTGTAATGTGATAAAGATTTATTAGATAGTAAATCACGATCAAATATTTTATGTCTTCTTTTGTGTGTTGTGATCCACATTAGTATTTTTACATATTTACAAATAATACTAAACGGCACAGTAAAATGAAAATTAATACAAATAAAAATTTTACATTTCGGTGTTATCCGGGATAACGTAAGGATTCTAAATATTGAACCAATCTGATACACTAGCACTTAAAACAAATACGTTATCACTATTGCCGTAAATCATAAAGAAAACTCGGGCATCATTAAACTTGACAAGTCTTCCGGTCAAATAAATCTGAAATGTAACTAAAATACCCTAACTAGACTTCGTTTTTCCTGGACATAAATAAAATATATTTTCATGAATATGGGTGTCATGCGGTAAACATGAGTAAAATATCTTTTCCACATAAATAACCGTCAAAAAATAAAAACAGGATCGTCCCCGAACGAGGGAAGCAGCCGTAAAAATATTCACATAGGAATTATGAATGATATATGGCGGAAGAATGATGACGTTTTACTATTAACCGTTCATGCTAACCGGGTTGGGTAGTTCGCTAGTTGATTTATTTGTTTTAGATGAATTATTTCTTGGGATCTTATAATATTTGGCTGTATAAATGTAAGCTGAGAAAACTAAAAGTTCTAGCATGATAATGAGAGTTTTCAAAAAGGCGACACATGGTACGACAATAGTACTAATGATTTACCAGTCACATGACACTTCGAGTCAGTGGTCAAATTTGAATGACTGTTTTACTATTGACAATAGACATGGCGTTCCACTAACGCAATCTTGTGAAGGAAAAATCCAGGAAAACCTAGATATTTTTTTTAATGTAGAGAGATTTTTTTTTCACGGATAAAGGTCCCTTATGGTCGGATTAATTAGTCCATTTGTTTTTACGCTTTTTTCAGTAATTGGCTACTAAATAACTACTCAGGTTAAAAATTAAAAAAACCATCCATAATATATCTTTACCCGTGATATGTACATATAGTCGTATATTATGTAAAAAATTAGGCATACAAATGCAAATTTGTCTAATTTACATAATGGTTGCAGGCGGTGGTGCTGCCCCCTCTGGCGAGGTGGCCGTACGAGAACGGATTCACATTCACCACGTGGTTTCGTTTGGACCCCATCAATTCCGTCAACATCGAGAGGGAAAAGCCTTATTTGTACTGGTAAATGTTGGTCTACTATACCCATATACACTGCAGTTCGGCAGATAACTAGTTTAAGGTAGTTATAATAAGATCAATTTTGATAATGGGACATTTCTTTTACAAAGCATCTCATATCAATTGCAAAATAATGCGTGCTCCTGGGTACTAACGCAATTTTTATTTATATTTGCAAAGTTAGGACTCAATTTTCTAAAACCACGAATAATTAAAATCTATATAAAATCCTACAAATATTTGGGAAATTGAAACTTAAATTACCAACTTTGTGTAAATAAAGTTCACAGTTGTTTAAACACTCAACTTGGGTTCAAGTATCGCCAAGTTCAGAGTAAATGTGTGTTCGCAGCTTTAAGACAAGCAAAGGCGTGGGTTACACGGCCCATTTCGTCGGCAACTGCTTAGTGCTAACTTCTATGAAAGTTCGCGGGAAGGGGTTCCAGCACTGCGTCAAGTACGAATTCCAGCCTAGGAGGTACGTTTACATCGTTTATTAATTACTCTGTTTCATTTATGTTCCTTTGGTACATATACAAGCAGAAGGCTCTGCTCTTTTTTATTCTCTTTCAATCTTATAATTCGAATTTGTCCACATTGCCGTTTCCATTACCCATAGATTGCATATGTTTTACGTGAATTGAGAATTCTATGGTCAAATAATATACGTAGGTATATTATTTCACCACAGAATTAATTAATTTAAACCACTTGTTACGGACTACTAGGTCAATGATTTTATGGCTTGATCATTAAATGAATTCATCATTTTCAGATAAACTAACAGTCTTTACCCCTTCTTGGGCAGAGTGAAGAGTCACGAATCTCAAATTTCAATTGCCAATTTAAATATACGAATTAATACATTTTCTTACGCAGGTGGTATGCAATAGCGGTGGTTTACATATACAACAGATGGACGAAGAGCGAGATCAAATGTCTTGTTAACGGCCAGCTAGCGTCCAGCACTGAGATGGCGTGGTTCGTCTCCACCAATGACGTGAGTTTCCATAATCAAACTTAGGTTATTCGGTATTTTAATTAAAGTAAAAAACGAATTTTATGATAACAGAAACTGACTTAGATTTCGAAAAATTAATATTATAGCTGTTTGTAAGCTATTCATGCAACTTCTTAATCCAGCTTTGAAAACCAGGCCGTTATGACTGGATGAGAGCTTAGCATAATATTCCTTATCTACAACGAACATTCTCATTCCGCAAGTCGTGTGTTCGAATCGTCACGTACGTGTCGTTAGAAGCAATTTATAACAAGAAATGCCATGCAAATTTTCCTGGCTATGCCAGGGTAACATGATAATAGAGGAATTAGGAGTTGGAAAGTTGGGGATAAGGTGAAATGTGCTTATGGAGGACATTAATCTTCGTTATTTGATACCTCTTTGACAATAACGCTACAGTAAGCTAGTCGAGGAGCTAAAGTATAACACGAGAGTAAAATATTTTTTAGCAAAATAGAAGTGTCTTAAAAAATGAAAACTGAACAGTTGAGACCGACAGGGTATATGATCATTATGAATTTGTAACATAAAATAGTTTTGGTAAAGTAATTAAAAGTATTACAAAGTAATTACCGTGTACGTGCTAAATACTCACTAGTGAGAAATTGAGCTGATAGGTAGTTTGGGTGCATGAATATTCATTCGTGGCAAGTTACGTGTGCCTGCATAATACAGTTGATAGATGCATTTATTTTGTAAGGATTATTTAGCCTTTCAATAACTTCAATGAAAATGACATGTTTGCTTCTGGTTGATCTTTTGTTATTTATGATAACTTAGTTATTTCTTGTCTGAAATAATTCGGAAATTAATTTCGGAAATAATGTGGACAATTCATATCATTTTTGTCAGCTATCCGTATATCTTCACCAACTTTGTAGTACCTGTAGACGACCGCCTGCAACATCGTACGCGGTACGCGTAACATCGTAAATTCACACACAATTATATTATTAATTAATTGTTATGTGTAACCAACAGTTTTACTTTATAAAAAAGTAGGTGGTTGGTTGACTTTACTGCGATACTGTATGAAATATTTAGCCTCTTCAAATTGCGGCGGGCGACCGACACAGTCCTGTTAAATAAGTCGGAACATCACAATGCACGAGCTCATTCATAATTCAGGCAGTGGGCTAATTGTGGACGCTTGTTTTGATGCCTGTGGTTCACTCTGCACGGAACGTGCCAAATAGCTGCCTACTGAGAATGCAATACTAATTCAAATCAAACTTTCTAGAGAAATAGGTGTATCTGACTGTTAGAAACTATTCCAATTGGTTCTTTAGATGTTTAGTGTATTCAAAGTTCAAACGAATTTATAGCGCTTGGCCAATTAGGTCTAGAAGTGTTTATCAACGTGAAGGTGATTCACGTTACCTTCCTTAGTGCCTGAGAGGATATCTGACAGAGTACATATATACTTCGTGGAATATGAAGTATATCTTTAGAATTTTGTTCGTGTACCTAAACCGTCCTCAGGAATACACTATCTATTGGTGAAAACAGCATGATCTGCAGTAGTTTTGAGTTTATCGCGAACAAACAGTCGCGGCATAGGACTTCGTTTGTGGAATGAGGTATTGTTTCTCACAAATTTGAACACCAGAGTCAACCCGCTAAGAAGAAGAACTATAACAAACAAAATTACCTGTAAGAAAATGCCTGTACTTTATTATGACCGCGTTATAATCTAAATGTCAAAACTCATTTAAATAAACGAAGAGGTTATTCCACGTAGGAAGTAATGCATTGTGATAAATCAGCGTTACGCTATGACATATTGGTTCAATTACGTGGAGATTTCGTGGAGTGCAGGAACGGGGCCTGTCGTCGCAACTTGGTAAACCTCGTGTGGGGAATGTGCGGTGTACAGGAGGAACGGTAGCGGGTAGAGTTTGCGGCTTCTTATTTGCGTGTCGTCGCTCTCTAATTATTATAGGACTAGATTTTACTGGACTCTTCCCAATTGAAATCTTCCTGAGCCTAAAAAGTTTATGTCTAAAAATCAACTTTTAATTTTTCCTATTGCTGACGACTTTTCGTAAAGTCAGTAATGGTGGTTAAGATTTACTCTTTGATATGACCTTTCGAAGTCTCATGAACTTGAATAATGAAATAGAAACGCAAGAATCAGAGCACTGTCCCGGTAAGGCAGAGGCGTTGGTTCGATTCCCACTCGACTCTTAAATTCTTTCTATATCAAAATATCCGATTTATTGTTTGATTGATTTGGATCATCTTATTTCCAGCTATTATATTTTTTTACTCGGCCAAATTCTATTTGGTGGATTTCCTGCACCTTAGACCGTCATCAAAGTCGTTGTTATAAAAATTCTTGAGATTCGCTTTATCCGTAATTCAGTAAACGCGAACGTTTCACCCACTTTCCGGCGCGTCGGTGGTTCTCTTGAAACATCCTTAACATAAAAGGTACATTCACAACAATTTACCACTCTCAACGCGCTGTTAGGTTTTCATAAAGAAGATAATTTTCTTACGAAATCTGTTATATGATACTTTTATGATAAAGATTTAGGTTGCACACTCACAAGAAAATGCTTTTATTCGTTTACTTATTGTAGAGCGTTAATATACTATGAAGCTCCTTCATCAGTGTGGAGCTGATGGAAGAAGGGAATATTATTACTGCTATTTTATCACGCTAGAGTGCAGCACTAAAATTAAACTTGTGTTTTCTTACAACACTTATTAAGTAAACAATCATAACTTGTCTGTATATGATTTTACAACAATAAGTATATAAAATAGAATTTACTTTCGTTGTCAAATGTTTCAGAATATATAGGTTTGAACTAATATTAGATATACGTGGTGCTATCCTAGGGCGTAACCGCACGCCACATTGTATCAATTATAAATATAACTAGTAGGTACCATTGAAGACAGCAATTTTTAATGTACGGCGCGAAGATTATTGAATTTTTAGGCACTACAATTAAATTTCAGTGGAAAATTGTCCTGCCCCCAGTTTTTATGAAACATTGTCCCGGTCAGGACAATCTCATGCAAATTCTCTCCTTTGTTTTGCTTTTAAAATTGGCCTCTTTTATTAATTTATAAAGTAAACGGTCGTGGGCAGCATTTTTATTTCATTTCTTTGGAAACGTTTCCATTTTCAGCAATATAAAGATGGACGTTTTTAATATTTGATGAATTGCAAAATTTCTACGTAGCTTTAATTTAAAAGCAAATTAGAAATATTACATTTTTAATGTAATGAGAAGGTAAAAAGTATCGAAAAGTTATCTGTCTTGACGAGTAGGTATACTTACGCAAAATTAAAATGTTAATTTTCATGTTTCATTTCAATTTCATTTCATGAATTCTTTTTTTAATGTTTTCGTTATTTGAAGAAAACACCTTAATTACTAATTCTACTTCTCGCTCATTTTCCTTGCCTCATTGTAACGAATCAAATCAAATTAAGATCAGTTTCAAAGTTTCATATTTGTCCATGTCTCCTTTCAATAATATTTGAATCAACTTATTTGACATCCCTATATTAAGAATTTATTTTATTTTATTTTATTTTTTAATTAATTTTATCCAGGCTCAGTGATCCAAAATGAGTCTTGCTTGGCTTCAAATGTTGTGTGTACTCGTTTTTAGGTCACAGTCTGGCTCATAACTTTTGTTATATATCTGTTTAAATTGATTGTATAAAAAATAAAATACAAGAGCACGCCAAGCAACGTTCCCAGTCCAGTTTGTATGTTTAATTTTCATGTGTTTCACATCGAATTTTTTTTTCCAGCCCTTCGACAAATGCTACATCGGCGCCACGGCGGAGTTAGACGAGGAGCGAGTGTTCTGCGGACAGATGGCTGCCATCTATCTCTTTGGAGAGGCGCTGACTACGCACCAGATCTGCGCAATGCACAGGCTCGGCCCTGGGTATAAGGTGAGCTGCTGTTATTTATGATATCCTAGTACAATTTGTTACCTTGATCTTTTGAAAATAAGACTGCGTGTGAGACAGCATGATGAATAAATAAACTGCGTGCGAGAGAAGAGTAACGCAGCAGCAACAGAAAGGGATGGCATACAAATACAAAAGAAAGAGAGCTTATTAGGACTTCCTTTAGTAGTAAAGGAAATAGGGAATAGGGATGCACGTAGGTGCATCCCTATTATACGTCCACCTATTCAATACGTGCATCCCTTTTCTGTTCCTCTTGCGGCAGAAGTGTGTGACTTTTGATAACAACTTTAAATAAAATGTTGATATAGCTTGAACAAAGTTATTTCTTAAAAAAAAACAGAATTTTGTCTTTTCTTTTATATTATTTCTTAATCACATCTAGTAGCATAATAATTCATTGAGTTTCGTAGTAATAATATATATTTTGAAGTTAAACTCATACAGTATAGCTATTATTTAATTGAAACTTTAGAGTGTTATGGGAATTGTTTAAAATTTTGTAAGTGGGATACTCTATTGTAGTTTACTGTGTAGCGGAAGTCTGCGGAAGTTTATGTAACTTTAAACTCTAAAATTCCAGACTTTTCCCAATAAATAATATTTGGTTACGTGCTTTAGTTTCAAGCTGTCATAATTCTAGTTTGCTTTATTTCACAAAGACTTATTGTCGATACTCATGTAAGTACTATGTATATGTATGCGAGGTTTGCTCATTTCACAATGAAATATTTAACGCATACAAGGGCAGTCAAGTGTTATTTGTAGAATGGAACAATAATTTTGATGTTATGTAACTTTATTTCCTGCTAACCCTGGACAGAGTCAATTTCGATTCGACAACGAATGCAACATCAGTTTACCGGAAAACCATAAAAGGGTGAGCGAGACTGCCGCGCCGAAGCTTGACAATGCTGAAATCCCGCCTGAACCCGAAACTTCTCCCGAATCCCCCGAACCCAAATCCCTTGATAACGCTTCGCACAATGAAGATACCAGGGAGCCAGAAATAGAAGATAGTTGCGTAGTTGTCAAAGAAGACGCGACTCCTCGAGGCCGGCGTATGGCAGATGAAGCGAAAGAAGTGGCCGCCGCGCATGCGTCCCTGCTCGTAGATATTGAAGCATGCAAGCGTGTAAGCATGTCGCGCCGCTCGCTCTTATTTATTTTATTTAAATGTTTGTCTCGCTTACACTGTGTATAAATTTTTATAAGGACTTTTATGTTCACCATCACCCGTTTAAATTTCACACGCATTTTGTAATATACTTCTGCTTTTGTCCGTATGGTGCCAGGGTCAGTTCCGATTCGATGCAGAGTGTCACGTTCCGCTGCCAAGTAGCGATGTCAAGGAGGATCAGTTCGGTGACCTGGTCCACGATCCGACGCAGAACATTCACGATGTAAGGCATTCGGTTCAAGGTTCACGGGGTTATCATTATCGACTAACTTTTAAATTTTGTCCTGGTGAATTGTTATTGATCTTAAATGGTTTATTCAACAAGTGTATGAATTTGCATGAGATGGGTAATTTGGAGTAAAGGTGACATTTTTCCTTAATTTCAGGATAATCTTTCATAAATTCTTAAATAGAGTAAATGTCTGCATATCTAGTCAATTCATCTCCTTATCTCTACATTTAAATGTCTTAATTATATTCTGGTGGTGCCGGAACCCACGTGGCAGTGTACTACGGTAATTATCACACATCCATCAAATTGTTACGCCAACCGCTAGCGCCTTCAGACCACAAAACCCACTGATACACCATAATATGTGTTTCGAAACACAATGATACGACTAATAATGGAGATGTCAAATATCTCTCGAATAAATAATAAAAATAAATCAACAGATACATCAACTTTCATTATTTCAATTTGTTTAACATTTTTACTATATATTTGTTTACGATAAAATAATAATAATAAATATATTAGGACAATTCATACAGATTGTGCTAGCCCCAAAGTAAGTTCGAGACTTGTGTTATGGGATACTAACTCAACGATACTATATTTTATAACAAATATATATACAGATAAACATCCAAGAAAAAGATTATTTTCCATCATGACCCGACCGGGGATCGAATCCGGGACCTCTCGGTTCAGTGGCAAGAACCTTACCACTGCGCCACCGAGGTCGTCAAAATTGTTTGATAAACCGGTGTAATACGAAACGCGTCCTTTGTGAATTCAATCAGTGTTAAATGCGTATTTCAAATTCGTTTAACCACACCATTTACATCACAAAAAAATACAAGTAACTCTGTTTAAATGCCAAGTCAGTCGATCCTATAACTCCATTACTGGCCTTTGCAGACCAAAAGGGGTAACTCCTCATTTGTCAGCGTGCGCGGACCCCACAGAACCTATTTATTGCGCAGGGTTAGTCAACTTTCAGGTACAAATACAAATTCACAACTTCATTAGTCCTAAATAAATAATGGGTGCCGAACCGCTGATTTGTTTTCTGCGTAAATACAAACTGTTTTCGGCAGACACGCCCTTTTTAGGGAATAGGGATATGGTGAAGTGAGGATGCGTGTAGTGAAGGTGAATAGTTCGACAGCCGATTCGAACTCCGTTTCCAAAATGTATGTACCGATTTCTGTGCGGCTTTATTTTTGAAACTATGACTTATTGTATATATACTTAGTATATGTAGTAGACACGTTACGATGCACGATAACAGTTTAGAGAAAACAGAAAAAAATATCATCATCATATCGAGTGTGTTATTGCTAGCACTGGTGTCAGATTTTATTCAAGTCGCCTAAAGGCATCTGACATGACTTTACGACTAGTTATTAATGGCATGTACTCGCATATACACTAGTGAACTGTCCACTAGTGTGCAGGTTTCCTCACGATGTTTTCTTTCACCGGAAGCAAGCTATGAAAACTACTTTATATGAGTCAGATTGGTATACCAACTCATATGGCACGAGTAGGATACGAACCTGAGACCTTTCGATCCACAGGCGGGCGTCTTAAACATTACACTACCACCGCTTCAAAAAAATAATAATACATCCGATACAGAGCGACGACAGGCAGCAGACCAGTATTAGAAGGGTTTATTTTTACCCTTTGGGTACGTGACCCTAAAAAGTATTCTAGATTGCCTTGTACCTATATTACAGAATACAAGATGCAATAAAGAAAAAAGAAACAAACTTGATCAAGCAAATAAATTGCAGAAATTCTACTAAACCACTGCTGTGTATTTACCTAAATTCCCAATGTGACGAGGGCATTGTAAAATGGCTTGTTCCGGGGCATTCTCCACATTTTCCCAAATGTCCGGCGCGCTCTAGCTTTAATTCGAAGCGTTTCAAACTATGTGCCGAATGCTACATTCCAACCCTGGTATGTAAAAGGGTTGGCGAGTTAGTAACAAGTTGGAATATTGCTGGAGTTTTGTAGGGATATTTGGATGAAGTTTTTTCTACGAATCATAAGTATCTGGTTGGCTAAAAAAAGAAGCGAAAATTCGTATCCAACATTTATAACTTAGTCAGAGTCATAATATTATTTATATTCCTAAATAGGACATTTAATGTAGGTGATAATAAGATTTCGCCCACCTGCTCGCTGATTAGTTTAATCTCCTCACGCCCATGAGACCCCGGTAACTCATGAATATGCTACCTCGCTACCAGTAACCTCGTTTTAATATTTTTCTTGGTGTAATTAATTTGTAGATATTTCCCCACCTTTTTAAGGCTTCTGTGGGATTTCGGTTTTTATGAATTTATGTTTGTAAATTAATATTTTTGTTTCTGTAAGCTTGCTAGGGTTCTCGTTTTGAATTGAATAAATAAATATGTATCTTTATTATTCAACACCCGCACGAGTTATGGCACGTACTTAGGCATAACACGTGTGAGAACTCCTTCACACGCGCCAAACAACAAAATTGGCTCGTGTATCAGTGCCTTGATGCCCTGGAAACACGTGAAATATTCACTCCTTACCAATGTTGCGGCCCTGGTATTCTGAGCGTTCGCTCTTAAATATTTATCATACCCGTCGGTTAAGTACTGTGTAGCTGGATTATTTTATAATAGCTTGAATTTTTTGAAGCTCATATAAATTAATAATCCATATTTTAATGGCCATGTAACCTCAGACCTTAATTATCGAAGTTTAGGTTATTTTATTTTGAAAGTTTGTTGCCCGAAAATCCACGTAATTGGAGTTCGTAAAGAAGTTACGCACAAATTAAGCCAATAAAAAGTTCTAGTACAGCGATCGTGTTAGCTCCGTTCTTTGCAAAGGTCAGGTTCCTTTCAATTCGCATTTCACCCAGAATTGATTTTATTCTTCGGTTAATTTTCTTAAATTAGAACCAATAAAGTTCTTGGTAGAATTTTAAAAGATACCAGTGCTATACACAATCTTACTCGACAAAAGATTTTCTATTTATTCTTGAGTTTGAGATATGACAAAACTTTATATTAATGCTGTATTATGTATAAGTATTAACTAAATGCTGGGCATCAAACCATATATTTAGTAAAAGGTGCTATTCTTAGATTATTTATTTTATTACGAAAGAAATTGTTTGTCATTTGCCTTTGCATTTCCAAACACCAACTAATTGAACTCATCGCACATAACGCTTCCTCACTCATTTGATCGAGAACAAGATTGAGCGACAATTTTCCAACTTTGCATCGAACATGGATTTCCCTTATTGCGACGCTGATATTGTGATGAATTATTTTTGGCAAGGTCATCGCTGTATTTAATAATGAGAACTGTGGGCGAAGTGCGGGTTAGCATTTCACTTCTAACCATCAAATCGATTCGAAATAAGATACAGCGAACCAATCACATTGCGCCATTGTGACGCAACGACAACCACATTGCAATGTCATTGGTTCGCTGCGTCACACTTACACGAATAGATTCGATGGTAAGAAGTGACAATGCATACCCGCACTTCGCCCTCTGAAGGAAAATGTAAATTTTTTACGACGTAAATTGAGTTTTGTTACATTTATAACCTTCCGGAACGATCAGTCTACTTTCCCGGTTGGTCTATTTTGAATATTTGGTCTACACTCCGAGAGATTTCAGTCCAGAGATTTATTTGATTTTATTTATTTATTTAGATGCGCAACATCAAACAGATTATACCAAACTTTCAATTACTTTTACATTGATGTAGTTTATCGATATATAGCTTCAATCAATATCCATAGTATTTTGTTTACTATGAAAAGTCGGAGACCATAATGTCGGTGAGAAGTTTGAATTTTAAATTTTCTATAATATATTTCAATGAAAATATTGACAAATTCATCTCAATATTATGAAATATATTTCCAACCGAATTATATCTAAACTATCTCAGCATCCTCGCTATATTTGCCCGCAGATCCCGATACAGCTGGCAAACAATCCGAGCAACGAGATGAGACTAACCCCTTTTTACCCCCACCCCTATTGTCTTGAGACGTGTTTTAATATTACATTTGTCGGGAAGTTTTGCTCGCGAGTCTTCGGAGTTTATGTTAGAGATTTTATGTTGGTTTGTTTTCATTGACACTTTCCTGTGTGTTTATAAAAGTATCAATGGCGGAAATTATCACAAAACAGCTACTTTGCAACTAGTCACATTTTTTTTACATATTTTAACCTTATAATTATTTTAACCTAAATCTTTGCAACTTGTTAAATCAAATATTTTTATCAAATATCAAAAACAAAATGTTATATGGAGTTGTATGACAGTGATGTGTTGTGACGTCACGGATTTTGGAGTCAAAAATCATTTCAAATATAATTCTTTAGACTAGACTTATAATTAATTATAAGTCTAAAAAATAGTAAATCACGTAATTAATAAAAGTGATTACGTTATTTCGATCAATGCTTAGCTAAGAATGACATGCGAGACATACTTGTTGTACTTTTTAAAAAATATCAGTACCTCATATCCGTACAGTACATAGACTGTAAGAAAAAATATGATATAATATTTCCGTTGCATGCCGGGGGCGCCAAGAGGAACCCGCCATTTTTATATCCGCGTCTAATTTACTGTACTATACTTAGTAAAACTTTTAAAGATGCTTATAAACTAAAATTGAATAAAATATCGTTTCAAAGTTGAGACTTGTTTATCGGCAGCAAAATTAAGTCTTTTGTCAACGTAATTTGCAAGATTTTAGGGCAATTTATGTAAGACTAGCTGCGCTCCGCGGCTTTGCTCCCATGAGTATTTCGGGATAAAAAGTACTCTGTGTCTTATTCCAGGTTATATTCTACATATATACCAAATTTCATAACAATCGGTCCAGTAGATTTTGTGTGAAAGAATCACACCCACCCTCACAAAGTTTCGCATCTATAAAACTAGCTTCGCCCTGGGGCTTCGCTTCCGTGGGAATTTCAGGTTAAAAGGAATGTGATCTAACCCTATGTGATCTTCTAGGTTATATTCTACCCTTGTACCAAACAAAAAGGACACAAATGAAAAAGGCATAACACACCCAGAACCGCAGGCAAATATTAGTAATCATAAGTACATTTACCCACGCGAATCGTGGGAATCGAACCCTCGAACTAAGGTAGCGGACGGGCGTGGTAACCATTATGCCACAGAGCTCATGTCAGTCGTAATTATAAACTTAAAATCCGATAGTCGTTAAATGGTTATATTTATTTCGCTGATAAGAGCATTTTTCAAACAGTTTCAGCTAAATCGTTATAAACTTTCATCCTCAAATCGACAAACCAAGTAAATAAATCTGCGTTAGTCGGAGAGCCAACGTGTGCTAAGTGCACTCCAGTTTGTGCTAGAATCTAGATTATTCCCAGGAAGTCTGCCAGTGAACGTACTGTCACTGGGTAATGGCTTGGAAAGAAAACGAGTTGCTTGGGTAACGAGGGATAAAGGGGTAAAATTAACAGATAATAAACAGATTTCAAGAAAGAAAAATACTTTTTTTATTTATTTCCAAATTTGCCTTCAAAAAATTTATAATGGACACCTAAAAATATGACTTCGGAACTCTGAAAAGACCATTTAGGCAGTCTCGAAACAAAATATTCTACTTTTTAGGAAGTCGTGGTAGAACAAGGTCAAAATGACTGCGACATTTCAGCAAACGAAAGTTTGTGCGCGGAAAAAACTCGACCGGCTATTTGTACTTTCACAACTGAGCTTTTTTTGTCGAGTTCCCGAAGCTTTTCGGCGGAAGTTCTCGAGCACAATGGATACCTGTTATTAGATATAAGTTATTGAATTACGATCTTCCCTTATCTTGGTGCCGGTCTTTCGGTTTAGAATTTGATTTCGAAAACTCTGATGAATTTTTTTTCTCTTCGGCCACTTCACAACTTCATAACTCTCAATATACTACAATATGCAATGCAGGACGAAATAAAATTTTAATGTACCTATTTTCTTTACGATATATTCAGTGTTACGCTTTTACAATTCGCTTAATTTTCTTTTTTTTTTAAGCATTGATTAGACATTTTATTTTAACTCAAAAATGTTTAGCGGAGAGGATTTCTAATTTTAAAAATAGCAAACACCATTACCATGAGTACAACTGTTGGCAGTCCTAGCCTAGTTTACGTGTGTTTATCCTCTCGGAGCGGTAACGCAACACCGGTCCGCTTTTAGTGGCGAATGGGATCGCCGCTGTAGTGCGGCTGGTGAAGGGTCAACGCAAACGATTTGCGACAATTGGCGCCTTTCAATTTTTTAAACCCTATATTGCATATTGTCTCTTTCCACTTCCATAACATAACGGTTAAAAGAAATTTACTAAAATGCTTCCTAATTTTAAAAAAAATCCCTTTTTTTTGAAAATCAAAGTAAATCTTATCTAATTAATAATTATCCTATATGTGCAAGATGTGCATGGTATTTGTGTAGTTATTATAGTGTGGCATATCACACGTTCCGAGATGAACGATAACATATCAAATTAACTCATAACTATTTATTACACAGCCACTGTCATAGAAACTTTGGTGAATCCCACCACAAAAACTCATAATGTATCAATTATGAGTTCTTGGGGTTCGTCATTAATATTTCTAAATAAATATTTATTAAACATATTGTAATAATCCTAACTACAAAACCCGTGGAGCGTCATCCTAACCCGTCTCCTGCTAACCCGCGTTAGTAACATGATCGTTATAACATTTGTTTTTGTGTGATGTTGTCCTGGTGTCGTTTATTGAAATTACCTATAATGTTTGTTTTCTACTGTTAAAACTTGTTAGAACTACAGCAGCAACACATCATGAATGACAACTTTTTGCCGCTTCATCCCTCATGAATTTAGACTAATTTATAACTCATCAAATATTCAGTTAAATTAATCTAAATGTTAATTCTTCATGTGCATATAGTTGGCTCTTGTGAGCATACATTAAATTTAAACACAACTGTTCTGAAATATCGCGGGCCAAAAACCCAAAATTCTTGTCCCAAATTCACTGTATTTTCGCACACAAACTGTTGTCGTTTGTAATAGAAAACAGACATTGTAGTAATTGGGTTTGGTTAATGTCATGTACGCTAATTCGGTTACTGTAGTGTTATGTTGTCTGTCCTGTCTGTTTATTGCATGATTGTTAAACGCTTTCTTGTGTTTTGCCGCAAGCTATTATGCTTAAAATATAACTGTAACATTAAATTCTAAGTAATTTTCCAAGTTAAATGTATATTTTAGGTTTTTAAATGAAAGTTCATAAATAAATATTTTCACCTATAAATATACAAGTTTAATTTGAGCATGTAAACAATGTAAAGCAAATTACTTGACATCAAAAATAAACAATATGAATTAATATTGTAATATATCGACAAACAGGTACTATACGACGGGAAGCTCTCGTCTGCGATAGTGTTTATGTACAATCCGGTGGCGACAGATGGCCAACTGTGCCTGCAGTCGGCGCCGAAAGGGAACGTCTCCTACTTCGTCCACACTCCTCACGCATTAATGCTCCAGGTAACAACCGCCTGCTAGTTTATTGTACCCTGGTACCTGTGGGAATGAAACGGCAAATTTTAAAAAAATCACCTTAGCGTGAGAAATTTTCCGACACAACCACGTTTTACTCCCACGAATACTAGAGGGACATAAAGTTTTAAGAGTTAATTTGAAATTCCGCCAACATAAATTTCCCACGTGTGACCGCAGGGTTGGGATAAAAAACATTGACAAAAAATGCTTTTAATCGTTTTCTACTGTAAAAGTTCGACTGGTCGGCTATGTGGTCTTAGTACATGTGAGAACGAACGTAAAGCATGCATGCAGATGCGTTTTACCTGATGCATTTTTGTTCGGATTAAGTTCGAACTTTTTTTGTCAACTGTAATATTAAATAGACATAAAGGCTAGGCTAATCTACCTTAGATTTAAAATTCAGATTTTATGTTTTCAAAAAAGGTTATAGTTATCAAATGCTGGAAAATATTATAATTATAATTTTTTTTTAATATCATGGCTCCATCGTTCGCAATGATGATTTTGCCAATCGTCAAGGTTGATGGATGAATGGTTGATCGTGAAGGAGATTGACACGGAATATAATATGTTATAATGATATATGAAACACGGTTCAGTGTGTAACCTAAAATATAAAAGTAATTAATTATACTTAATGCTAATAATTTTCTGTAATTAAATTAATTGTTTTATAGTATCTGATTATCTTTAGAAAAATATAAATTGATACAGTTATGTTTTCGTTTTAGGAGGTGAAAGCGGTGGTGACGCATTCCATCCACAGTGCTTTGAACTCCATCGGCGGGGTGCAAGTCCTGTTCCCGCTATTTGCGCAGCTGGACCTCGCCCACGATGCGCCCGCGACTGACCCCAAACGTGACCCTATGCTATGGTGTGTATGAGACTTATTGGCTTTATTATTTGTAGTTTATATTTTCTCCGGAAACATCCACAAGAAAAGCCAGTGCAAAGAGCGGGGATGTTGTGAAATAGCTGATGATAATAATGCACTAAACTGTTTTTGAACTGAAATTATCAAATTTCAACCTCTCAGCTGAGTGTTCCTTTAGCAAACCTGTAGTAGCTGTAGTTTTACTCCAGGGAGCGAACCATATGCCGTAATATGATATCAATCGAGTTATAAATAAAAGCAACGTTTTTTGGGTCCATTACTTATATCAAACAAATGATCTTGCCTTGTTAGAGTAAAATCCAATTTCACTATAACAAGGCTCTAAAGAGATTCCAATTTACGGTGAACTATTCAGATAATTTAGACATCTTCTGTGTAACTCTTCCGCCCTGGTATATAACATTCAAGTTTCATAATTAAAATCGGATTTAAACTTTTGCTTCTGAAACTTATCCGTATTCCGTGCGTCCAAAATTAAACTTCAGTTTGGTAACAGGTGAAAAGGACCCGACAAATGTAAACAAACTTTGTTATTAAGTAGTTGTGTTCTGATTTAATATACATTTCGGAACTGGAGACTTTCAAATATCCGGTGTGTGGATTTGAATCCTTTTAGCCTTTATTGTCGTTCCGACTGGAAATAATTCAGTTTTATATATAAGGATATGTAAACATTATACGCATGTGTAGATAACATAATTTTGCTCTTCCTTATTAATTAATTACTCCAACAGAATGAGGCATTCATTTGGAGTAATTTCATGAAAAGAGACAGAAGTATGTAAAAAAATATATACCTACACGTTTTTAGACGGAGCTAAAAGCAAAATGGAAGAATCTTTGGTGGATCGTCATTTTCATTTGCATAATATAAATATCAACGTATCTCTCTCTAGTGTTCTAGAGATCGATTCGATCAAGTTGCTAATGACAAACGCGTTGACTTCGTGTATACTTGCCGGCAGTTCACCTAACTCTACCTCCTCGATTTGCAAACTCAGACAGTTTCAAAGTCCATTCATTAATATTCGTAGTAGCTCAGATCGCATACTAAACGCCCAAATGCACTTTCGCCGTCGGCACCCAATCGCCGCTGGAACTGTTCGGACTCCTACCGGCGCCGGTTAATAGCTGTGAACTAACTCCTTCCAACTCCTAATTGCCTGGTGTCGACTCCGCTTAGACTAGTAGATTTATTGGCGACATTTTGTGGCGCAATTTATAGGGATGGGGTTGCGGGTGCGTCGTTATTAAATTATTTTAGAAGATAAATCAGATACAGAATATTTATGATTATTAACAATATACAGATAAAATTCTGGAAACATATATAGGTATATTCCTTTTATAATTATTCTAAGTCTACCGCTTTGTAACAATCCCGTTTCTTAGAAAATACTTGTGTTAACTTAATTCCTTTTATAAAATAATGACACTGCACAACTGAGATAATTTTATAGTAAGAACCTACATGGGTAAAGAGAACACGATGCGAAATCAAAGCCAATATAGCTACTTGGAAAACGTGATTTATAAAGCATATAAAATAAGGACTGAAGTTATATGTAATGTATTTTCTAATTGTCTCAAAAGTTATAATAATCTGCGTACGGCACACCCACTAGTAGATATTCTGAAATTATGTTTTGGTCATTATAATATGTTTTATGTCTCGAAACAAAAGCTTTTGTCCATGGTAAGCTATTTTCAGCATTAATAAATTGTTTACTAAAAATGTTGTCCTTGCCAAACGACCTGTTTTTTAACGAAAATGTGAATTTATACTTAAACAATTTTGTAATTACAGTTCGAAACTACTCGGCTTCGTGTGCTCCCTGGTAGAATCGTGCGGTACGGTACAACAACACATGCTGCAGTGTCGTGGGTTCCTGGTAATCTCACACATGCTACAGCGGTGTAGTCGCGACCATCTCACTCCTGATACTCTGGCATCGTTTCTGCATTTGACGAAACATCTTGTCACTTGCTGTTCTCCTAATTCTGATCTGCTTTTGAAACAGGTATGTTATTTATGTTTCGCTTTCATCATCGTCGATTTGACGACTTCGGTGGCGCAGTGGCAAAGTTCTTGCCACTGAACCGAGAGGTCCCGGGTTCGATCCCCGGTCGGGTCATGATGGAAAATGATCTATTTCTGATTGGCCCGGGTCTTGGATGTTTATCTATATATATATTTATATGTTATAAAATATAGTATCGTTGAGTTATAGTATCCCATAACACAAGTCCCGAACTTGCTTTGGGGCTAGCTCAATCTGTGTGATTTGTCCTAATATATTTATTTATTAGTTTCATTATTGCATTTTTTAAAATTTATATTTAATAACTAATAGGTATATTCGCATTTTCGTTGTGATAGATTTAATAGTAAAATTTAATTTATTAAAGGTCTTTGTTCATGTGTGCTATGGTTACTGAACAACTTTACAAAATTAAAAAAATCGTATAACTGTAATAATATTCAATGTTTTTTGTGTTATGATATAATTTTTCCATTCATTGCTTAAAGCTATATACTAGTATATTTATTTTGATGTTTTGTTTAATTTTAATAGATTTTATGTTATCAAATTGACAAGTGACGACCTCAGTGGTGCAGTGGTATAAAGTGCTTGTCTCTGAACCGAGAGGTCCCGGGTTCGATTCCCGGTAGGGTCTTGATGGAAAATGATATTTTTCTGATTGGCCCAGGTCTTGGATGTTTATCTATATATGTATTTGTTATAAAATATAGTATCGTTGAATTAGTATCCCATAACACAAGTCTCGAACTTACTTTGGGGCTAGCTCAATCTGTGTGATTGATTTGTCTTAATGTATTTATTTAATTGAATAAAAATTTTTTCATCGTCTATCATTATTACTCAATAAATTATATATTACTATAATTATATATTATATATTACTCAATAAATTATAAATAAGTTGGTATTTCTCGTTCCAAAAAGTAGGTTTATAAAAATATAAATTAGAATCATGAATTCACGTCGTATCGCGTAACATTAATATTTAATTTAATCATGAATATTTCCATAATAATAAACGTTTAAAAATTTAGCAGGAAAATTGCTTGTCTAAAGAAATTTACTTACAATTTATACATTATAATTCGTGGAGAATTTGATTGTAAATCAATCAAATTGGATTATTATGTTTGAGCGTAAAACATTGGGAATTAGTTTTGTATTCGTCAGCATATGGAACTGGGCGCTATTAACGAAATATATGCCTTATGTACGTGAGACGATTAGGTTTCTTCTAATGTCATATATCTGATCGATTTTTAGCGAGTGTTTTGAACAATATTGCCACAGAACGTATTCTATAATTTATTTTTAAATGCAAATTTGTTTCTATGCACACCGATGTCATAGCTATAGATATAAATCTCAATCCCATTCAATAATCTACATTACGTACTATTTATACACCATAAAAGTAATATTATTATCGTTAAGAGCTAGAATACAGAACGAAACTAGTATAGTCAATATTTTGAATTGTTTTAGTGTTTTGTGTTTGGTGTCTCATGAAACATTACAGCTCAGTGTGTCTATTTCGTGGATGTTTTCACGCGATATCAGTCGGTCCCTTTGTATATATCTAATTTGTCGATTGAAATATCTGTAGCTAATGATATTATTTACAGCAAAATATTGGTATTACATAGACGAATACCTGATTGGGTTTGACAACGAAAATCTACACAAATTATATTAACGGGACTTGCACGAACCTTTTTTATTTAATGTTGCTGACCCGTTAATATAATTTTTGTATTTATGTGTTCAAAGCGCGAATGTCTAGAAACTCTAACGAACATCTACTACCACGCAATCAGCCAGCGATTGTCAAGAAACAATAATTATTATATATGTTACTTGCAGGCTTGAAAATAAAAGAAAATTAAATGTGAAGGCTCTTTTTTCAGTCATTACTTTTAATTATCTGCATGTCTGAGAATGTAAATGTCTGACATTTATAATTTTTTTTTTTACAAATCTTAATAAAAAAAATACATAACTTTGCTGTTAATAATTTACGCAGTTCTCTTGTCCTGTTATGTACCATGTATAAATTTGTTTCGAAAATATGATTTTACTGAAGTTACTTTTTTCCAGATAAAATATAACAACTTTGGTTTTGTTTTCTACGAGGATACATATATTTTTTTCTATGAATAAAAATATATTGGAAGTTGTTTCTTTGCAAAAAGTAACTTAGTGTGACTATACACAACTTTTTTTACTCTTACGAGTAACAATATCAGTATGCGCAGTGCGAGTTTTAGGTTCGATTTAAATTGCATTCACTTTTCAAAAACTGACTGCGGTGTGTTATCATTTTAATCACATAGTTGGTTGGAACGTGGTTCCACTCTAGAATCGACCACTCGATATTCTCCCGTGGATGTCGTATGAGGCAATTAAGGTATACATAGCCTAATCAACTCGTAGGCAATAATAGTATTCCAAGGATCGATGTGAGTTGTAAAATCACAGCCGAATCTTAAAAAAATTACGGTTTTTTTATGCTGACCCCCGGCAGTGCGGCGCGGGCGTCTTAGCCTCGAACGCCACTAGGAACATGCGGAGATGAGAGAGAGAGCTATGATTTATTGGCTCCGAAAAGCGAATGCAGTAGAGTCCGAATCGAAAACTCGCACTAAGCTCTCGTCCAGCACAACACACGACCCTTCAGTTTTGTTCCGATGGTTGTCAGCGCATGCTCCTCTTGCTTTCACCTCGACTGTCTCCCAGTATTACCAGCTATAAGAGAAACAAACAAATATGACTTCTATTTGTATAGCAGTAACTACTGTTTTCTGAACCTTTTCACGCGATAATTAGCTTCTTAATGATAAGCTTGATGCTGTATTATTTTGTTGTGAAAAATGTGAGAGGTCAAAAGAAATCTTGTTTGTTGTATGAGATCGGTATAAACAGTTCCTATTCCCTCAAATAGTATATTTATGAATCTGATATTTATGTGAAAAATGTTAAATATAATATAAAACGTTATTGTTTAGCGAGTCAACAAAAGTTGTCTAACTTTGTTTGTTTCTCCTGAGTACAGAATTCACAGATTCTTCAAAGTTTTCTTATTATTATTTTACATAGCCCTCTTACAGCATGACTGAGATGTTCAAAATGTTTCCGACTTCAATATCTTAGATTAAATAAATATGAAACAACATTTAAAATTTTAAAATATGTTGAGAAGCATTTGTGAATAAACAATTATGTAGTAGTACGCCCCACCCACAAGTTCACCCACCTCTGTTTATGGACACCAATGTAAGCTTCAAACTCGTCAGATATGGTGGCAGGTAGATGAGCAAAAAACAAAAACGTACATTCCTTTTAAAGAAACGGATAGCTCCCGTGATTTCTGAGTCCCTAGTACCGTTTGCCAAAGTTTTGTGACACTTTTAGCACTTATAGAAATAAAAACATGCACGAAAACTGGTGCGTTATATGCAAATACACAATAGCTTAAATGCACATAGATACATCATGCTTAGCTATGGTAAATGGGGCTTACCCCTTTTCAAATTATACGAATAGAAAATTATATATGGGCAACACTTTACCTACATCACCAAAACTATTTGTG
The DNA here is from genome assembly GCF_027563975.2 of Plodia interpunctella. Lineage (NCBI taxonomy): Eukaryota > Metazoa > Arthropoda > Insecta > Lepidoptera > Pyralidae > Plodia > Plodia interpunctella. The sequence goes on from NC_071313.1 coordinate 468,631, forward strand.
TCCTAAGACCTCCCCTAATTTTGTACTTTTATTAAATGTAGGCTTCGTATCACTCTTGATAATATTCAAGTATGTCGAAATCGCATTTTTTCTAAAATCAATTCGTGCTAAAAATCTTTGTAGATCAATAGACGTATTGTTAGACCCAACAAGCAAGAGAGCATCACGCTGTCAACCATCGGACAGTCATAAGTCTGTGCTAATGCAGTCTTTCTGCCAATCCTTTCTGACCTGGCAGTTGTTGGATCACATCCTCTTCAACCCTGCGCTATGGATCCACACGCCGGCGGCGGTGCAAGCGAGATTGTACTGCTACCTGGCGACTGACTTCTTGGCCGACGCGCACATCTACGGCAGCGTCCGGAGGGTCAGCACCGTGCTGCAAACTGTACACACGCTGAAGTTTTACTATTGGGTGGTCAACCCTAGGACAAAGAGCGGGATCACGCCTAAAGGATTGGGTAAGTGCATTTCTGCAATCCACTCGTAAACACTCCGCATCAGCCGCAATCGGACACGAGACTCGCGTCGTGACGTCATCGCAGTATAGCGCGAAAGAACACAAATTTAAAAAAGCTGTGAAATATACAACGCTTTAACTTTGGAAATCCTGGTCCGGGTTGGATGAAACAAAAACTATTATTAATTGCTATTATTATATTTTCATATATTAATGTAACTCATTTTCAATAGAAACAATCCGGGTTCCGTAAAGCATTTATTTCAGTCTGAAGTATATATTATTTGTACCTAACTGAAAAGTTACTTATGCAAAAATAATATGTTAACTGGCGCATAATAAATTGGTTGAGTCATTATGCTGGCCGTAGAAATATGAAACGCGGCCGACGACGGCCGCTCCCGTCTGAAGCACAGAATAAAAATATAAATGCCGCTGTCAGTTACTAATTGTTTCGTGATTTGTCTCCGGCGAAGCGGTCGTAAACGATGGAAATGCCTTTAAACTGCTTAAATTGAGTCCGAAGCGTGGATAAAAGAATTGAGAAGATTATATCATTATGAAACTGGTTTTTTATTGTGTTCAATCAAAGCCAACCTAAATGATTTATTAAAATTACAGAATAAAAAAATCTGTGTTATTTTTGATCCGTTAACATATTTCATTACATCGTAACATTGTTTTCACTCTTTTAACCAAATAATGAATTTAATCATATCAATTACCCCGACTATATACGGCGGTATTTGAGTCGGGGTAATTGGTATGGTTAATATATTCTGTCCTATGTATATAATATGAAAATGAGGCAGAAAATAGTGCTCATAAATTGAAGAATACTCTTCAACTTTTAGCTTTGACAGATTCATACATTCTGACTGTTCACTTCAATATAAATAATTTTGGGGAGTGCTCAATCTAAAGTCGGAGTCTATAGGATTTACATTTGTCTTTGTTAATATCCTTTTTTTCAATCTATCAGATGATTACAATTATACAATCTGTGGTAAATAGACTTATAATACTTTTGTATAAAGTGTTTAGGTAAAGAGAACTACATCTTCTCTTTTCTGATATCCGAGTTCTGGTTGAGTCGGAATTTATCTCTGTCAAAAACAAGCAAAGATTTTGCGATAAGCGGTCATTATCCGCAGATAATGTAGGATTTCGCGCCAACTTTCGATATTAGATTCCAGATAATACTGCACGAAGTCACAAAATTAATCCAATAATGGCTTAATGTCTTAGTAAATTGTTTGATAACTGCAAAAATGTTTGAAAAATTCCTCTTTACGAATATAGCATTAAAATACTAAGGACTAACAAGTATTCACGTTTTATTTTTTCAAATAACCAGATACCATTGCCGCCGGAAGTAGTCTATCTGGTATTTAGGACAAAAATTCAATTTTAATTATGGTCACCTCAATATGTTCCAGATGGTCCAAGGCCAGCGCACAAAGACATCCTGACGATACGTGCGTACATCCTTCTGTTTCTCAAACAGCTGATTATGATCGGCAACGGTGTGAAAGAGGACGAGCTTCAATCCATACTCAACTATCTGACGACTATGCATGAGGTATGCTGTCCTAGTACTTTGGAAAAACGCAAGACTTCCCTTTTCATACAATTTTTGATGTCAAGTTTGATGACATTTTAATTGACATAATATTGTCAACATTTTCAGGATGAAAATCTACATGACGTACTTCAAATGTTGATCTCGCTCATGTCAGAACACCCAAGCTCCATGGTGCCCGCATTCGACGCGAAGGTACTTTACAAGCTTTTATTTATTTTCACCTGTCCCGATGTTTTTTGTCTGTAATCAAATTTTGATCTTGAAAAAACCTTACTACTTGACGACAATAAATTTGTGACAAAAATATTTTTCCTCTAGGGAAAATGTTTATCATAGTGTAACTGGGTATGTACTTTGTCAGATTTTATTAAAATCGATTTCAATTATATTTTTACAGGGCGGAGTTAGGACCATCTTCAAATTGTTGGCGTCTGAAAGTCAACTAATTAGGCTACAGGCTCTCAAACTTTTAGGATTCTTCTTGAGCAGAAGTACACACAAGTAAGATTGACAAATTTATTGTGAGTGTAACTTTGTAGATTTAATAGCTAATATTTTTTCAGATTGTCATTCTAATCTTTTAACGCGAACAAGATGAAACCATGCCAGATCCCGTTTACTTGAAATAAGGCCACCAATTCTTATATTTTGTTTTTAGTGCAATAAAGTGTTTTTACTAATTTAATAACTTGATGAAGCCATAACAGATGCTTATAATTGAAATTTTTTATTTGGAAGGCCAACATCATTATAGATGATCAAAATTAGTAACATTCGGCCATTAATAGGCTCCACAGATAGGTAACATGAATGAACATGGAATAAAATGAACGTACTGTGCAGACGGAAGTACGACGTGATGTCTCCGCACAACCTGTACACGCTGCTGGGCGCGCGGCTGGCGGCGGGCGCCGGGGCGGGCGCGGGGGCGGGGTCGGGGTCGGGGGCGGGGGCGGGGGCGGGCGGCGAGGGGCTGGCGCTGGCCGTCTACAACGCGCTGTACGAGCTGCTCACGGAGCACGTCGGCCAGCAGATCCTCTACACCAGCCACCCCGAGCCGCAGCCGCATTTCCGACTCGAGAACCCCAGTAAGAAATATGTACATCGTGTGACAGATTGCTGAGTGACTGGAAGAGATCTCTTGGGATGGGATGGGATGGGATGAGTTACTCTCATTGAGTTACTCTCATTTTTGTTTTTTATGTATTTTGTCATGTGCATTAAAGCAAACGAGCAATTCTATATACATATTTTGGGTAGATCAATTATGCAAATTTTCAAATTAATATTATCAGTGAGGATGCTCGGAAGGAGTTGGTTGTATTTATTTTAGTAGACGCGACCGACGAATATTTAGTAAAATAGGCACATGTATATTTTTTGTTCACATTTCTGTATGTACCTATAGTAACGTCAAAACATTGTAGTTCGTGTTTTGCTTTTTTATTTACTAATATAATTTCAAGCATTAAAATCAGTTTGAATTTAAGTTTGAATTTGAATAAATAGTGTATTAAGTATTATTTACTTGCAGTGATCCTGAAGGTGGTGGCGACGCTGATCCGGCAGTCGAAGCAGACGGAGCAGCTGCTGGAAGTCAAGAAGCTGTTCCTGTCGGACATGACGCTGCTGTGCAGCAACAACCGCGAGAACAGGCGCACCGTGCTGCAGATGTCGGTGTGGCAGGTAAGAGGTTACCACTAAACTATATTGTTCCAAAGTTTAGGATAGAAAACTGATATCGTCAAGAATCGTCTGATAACTAAGGATGATGAAAACTGAAAGTGGAAAAGAAAATGTAGAATTGCGGACCCTGGGCTCCGACGCTCAATTACTAAGGAAGTTGCGGAAAAAACTTAGAATATTTATGTTGACTTAAGTTGTTTTACTTACTAGTTTCGTTAATAAAAACGATCTGACTTACAATCGTTCTTTGTTAAAGGCTGTGTATTATATTGAAAGCTTTTGATCATGGAAAATATTACCATCGTTTACATTCACGTTTCAGGAGTGGCTGATAGCAATGGCGTACATCCACCCTAAGAACTCTGAGGAGCAGAAGATCTCCGACATGGTGTACTCCCTGTTCCGGATGCTGTTACACCACGCCATCAAACACGAGTACGGGGGCTGGAGGGTCTGGGTCGATACGCTGGCTATTGTGCATTCCAAGGTAACTGCCTCACACACGCGCATATATATGCAATATATATGTTGTAGATCAATGATCAGAACAAACATGACTCATGATTTCTAATTTCTATACACTCTGTAATTGTCTAAAATCATACGAAGTTTTTACTTTCTTATTTTGGTCGATCATTTCAGGTGTCGTATGAAGAATTCAAGCTTCAGTTCGCTCAAATGTACGAGCACTACGAGCAGCGGCGCGCCGACAACATCACGGACCCGGCGGAGCGCCAGCAGCGCCCCATCTCCACCATCTCGGGCTGGGACCGCCCCGCCCGCGCCCCCGGCGCCCCCGGTGCCCCCGGCGCCCCCAGGGCCACCAGCTGCCCCGGCTCTCCGAGCTCCCCCAGCTCGAACAGAAAACAAAACGTCCTCAATCACGGAGCCCAAACTGAAATCGGAAAAGGTCTATCCCTCCGAGAAGTCGAAGCGTGCAATTGCAAAACGAACGAAAGCGAAGACAGTCGGACTACAGTAGTGTATAGTGAAGTGTGTAAAGTGCATAGTCCAATTAAACACGAAGTGCCCCGCGACGGTTGTGATAGTGATAAATGTACAGATAGTGTCGACGAGAGTAAGTTGCTCAACGCGGATAACGAATTAGTGCAGTCTATTATTAGCGAAAATAAATTATTAGAAAGCTCGGAATCCGGTATCGGAACTGAGAATTCTGAGAAAACTGACAAACCTTTGACGCGACAAGGAAGTCTTGATTATATTCCAGTGCGAGATGTAGGAGAAAATATAACGAAAGACGATAATACTGATAAAAGCGAAGGTATTCCTTCGAGTTTATCTGCAAGCGAAACGGCGAGCCCTGAAAGGGTGGCCGAATTAAATATTACGGCGGAAAGGGAATCGGAATTATCTGATCCGTCCGAATTGTACTTAACTCCGAGCGAAGCAACTAGTCCTAAGAAAACAGAGAAGACTGATGTTAACATTCCAGAAGAAATTAGTGATGACCCGAAACACATAGCGATTAACATTGTCAATGATGTGCTCACGATTGCACTAGAAACTATCAAATTAAAAACTGATGACGACCCTGATTCGGGAGCCATCTCTGGTGGATTACATTCTGAAGGTAACACACCTAATGGTAGGGATGATTTCGAACAAGAAATTGAAGATATTATTGAAGATAACAGAACAGCTGAAACTATAGCCAATGAAGTAATAAGTGATATTATATCGACAGTAGTAACAAAATGTGAAGACGAAGTGGAAAACTTAATAGGAACTACTGATGCTATTGAAGATACTGAACATTCTAGTAATATTACGGACGAAAACAGTCCACAAAGGGTTATACCTTCAGATCATCCACACGAAGGCAATGTTTTGCCTCTAGATGGAGAATTTTTAGTCAATTCAAGGTGTGAGGAACCAGAAAAAGTAGAGACTGACATAACTGATAAAATTACAGAAGAAAATGCAAAGAACGACAGCCATAGAGTGGACATGCCAAGCCCAGAGGAGCATACAACTCCAGAGATTCCGCCTATTTCCACGATTAGTGAGAATATTTCTCTTGCCAATAAGAAGGAGCAGGAGCATGAAGAAGAAAGGAACCGAGATTTAGAAAGAGACAAAAGACGCGTTAGTTTGCCTGACGATAGTGAAATGAAGCAGGACGGTATTAGGAATGACGGGATGTCTACTCAGGGCACCAACACGACGTCTTCGCCGAAACGGCCACGTAGCGCGTCGACGAGTACACAAGTGGATTCGAATCATTTCGGTAAGTTTGATGTTAAATAAAAATGTTTAACCTCGAATTTTTAATTCTTTTGCCTATACCGATAGTTTGTTTTGAAAAAATATTTCTCTCTATGCAATCTGAGAAAGACTATTCATATTCCGGAATTTCCACAGGCGTGAAGAAGGAAATCCCGTGTCATAGGTTCCATGGCATAGTGTTTGAAAAACACCACGGGATAATTTTCGGCTTTGTATTTTTGTTTCCTTTATTTAGGCTCTTGTAAAAGTTGTACTGGTTTAAATGAATGATATTCGTATGTTAAACGGCTGGTATTAAAATTAGTAAAGTATTCAAAAGACATACTAAAGCTGTCCGTATCATTGAAATAGCAACGCGTATGGAGTCATAATACCCTGGTAACCATCGATTAAGTTAACAGCCACCATCTCTCGGTGAAATGAAAATTTAAACAGCGTTTAAATTTTAACCGACCATTTTGAAATACAAAGTGTCCCATTACAATTTAAATCTGTCAGTTACATTGATATGCTATGAAGTCATCTGGTAACCATCAATTGAGTTAACCGCCCCTATCCTTCGGTAAAGTGAAAATTTTAATGTCATTTAAATATGGACCCACCATTTTAAAACATTACGTGCTCAAAATGCAAAAGGCGTTTTAATATTAACCGAACATTTTAAAATGTGCCGGGTAAAGTTTTAAAAAATATAGACTATTTGAATATTACCTATAAAAAGCAATTTAAACACGCTACACTTTCTTTCTTGTATAGAAAGAGAAATGCGTATTGGAAATACACGAGAAGAAACGGGACAGAGCAAAATAAAAGATATGACGAAGGCTAGTTTTCTCTGTTACTTTTGTCTAGATAGTTTTCTCTGTCTACAGCCTGCCCCTTAATTTATGATCTTATTCCAGAAACTAAAAGGCCATCAATGTGTTCGCGGGCGATGTTCTCTCCCGGGCCCACGCGGCCTCCGTTCAGGATCCCGGAGTTCCGCTGGTCGTACATACACCAGCGGCTGCTTTCTGATGTCCTGTTCTCATTGGAGACTGATATACAGGTATTATTTATATCAAATCTTTAATTTTATTATAACAGTAGTGACATCTATATCGTTTCGTTCGTCAAACATTTCATGTGTATCGTCAAGTTTTAAAGTTTGGAGTTTACCTTGGATTATTTTGACGAAACTATCTACGCGTCACTATTATTCAAATATACTGGGGAAAATTAGGCTTAATATTCGTAGTAAACACGTAGTGGAATAAATATCTTAAAAGAAATATTGAATTGTGTTACCTAACGGTAGATAATAAACTTATTTAGTTATGTTTGTTTAATCATATTCTTGTTCAATTGTTTTTATTATATCCAGGATTGAAGGGTTGAATAGGATATAAATCCTGTTATGAATAAAACAGATACAGATACAATATTTTAGAAAACACATTCGGCCTAGAAATTTCACAATGATTCATTAATATATCCTGAACGTGTTTCAGGTGTGGCGAAGCCACTCTACGAAATCAGTCATCGACTTTGTGAACAGCAGCGAAAATGCGATATTCGTCGTCAATACGGTTCATCTTATAAGCCAACTGGCGGACAACCTTATCATCGCTTGTGGAGGGTTGTTACCACTTCTGGCTTCTGCCACTTCACCAAATGTAAGTGCTTTTGTTTTGGTAGTGGTCTGGTTTTTTATTATTTATTTACACAACACTCAATCTCATCTCAACATCTCATAACATGCAGATGTTCCTTGTTGCGTTTAGAAAGAAAGAAATCATTTATTCGGCAAACACATAAAATCCAAACATACAAAAGAGTAACGAATATAGATCGAATATAATATGTAAGCCGAAATGGCGACCAGCTCAGCATGGTGCCATGGTATCGAGCCAAGGCGCTGATTTTCAGCTGGAACCAAGTACAAAAGTAGGTAAGGTGGCAAAATAAACAAGTTAATATGTACGGAAACAGAAACAACCAACAGCAAACAATAGGATTAAACATATACTGACTTAGGAAAAAATGAAAAAAAAGGAATAAAGATAAATTACATGGAAGCTATGGAAAATATATATATATATAAAGTATAAATATGAAACTAAAAATAATTCAATGTGTTGCCCTCAATTTGCCGCAATAAAGTAAACTCTTTGATGCGTTTACGGAATATTGTAACAGCGTTTAGGGTTGTGAAGCCGCGTAGCCCGGGAACAGCGTAATGTACGAAAAAAAATTAAGCAAAAAGTTTGTGTACCAACCTAAATTAGTAATACAAAAAATTAGGGTAACCAATAGAGACCCTTTATTTAGATAACCCTGGAAATCCACTCAAGACACCACAACACACGACGCGCGTATTCTAAATGTAACAGGTACCAGGACATCATAGCTTCATAGGCGTTTATTGAAATATCCCTGGAAATCCACAGAAATTTCAACACGCGACGTGCGTAACCTAAATTTAACGGTTACCAGGACACCATAACGTCATAGGCGTTTATTTAGTTATCTTTGTAAATCCACTCAACACACAACATACGACGCGCGTATTCTAAATTTAGCGGTTACCAAGACATCATAGCTTCGCAGGCGTTTATTTAGATATCCCTGGAAATCCACTCAAAACACCACAACACACGACGCGCGTATTCAAAATTTAGCGGTTACCAGGACACCATAACGTCATAGGCGTTTATTTAGTTATCTTTGTAAATCCACTCAACACACAACACACGACGCGCGTATTCTAAATTTAGCGGTTACCAAGACATCATAGCTTTGCAGGCGTTTATTTAGATATCCCTGGAAATCCACTCAAAACACCACAACACACGACGCGCGTATTCAAAATTTTGCGGTTACCAGGACACCATAACGTCATAGGCGTTTATTTAGTTATCTTTGTAAATCCACTCAACACACGACGCGCGTATTCTAAAATTTAGCGGTTACCAAGACATCATAGCTTCGCAGGCGTTTATTTAGATATCCCTGGAAATCCACTCAAAACACCACAACACACGACGCGCGTATTCAAAATTTAGCGGTTACCAGGACACCATAACGTCATAGGCGTTTATTTAGTTATCTTTGTAAATCCACTCAACACACAACACACGACGCGCGTATTCTAAATTTAGCGGTTACCAAGACATCATAGCTTCGCAGGCGTTTATTTAGATATCCCTGGAAATCCACTCAAAACACCACAACACACGACGCGCGTATTCAAAATTTAGCGGTTAGCAGGACACCATATCGTCATAGGCGTTTATTTAGACAACCCTGGAAATCCACTCAAGACACCACAACACACGACGCGTGTAATATAAAGTTAACGGGTACCAGGACATTATGACGTTCAGAGTCATAGAGTTCAGAGAGAGAGGACATCATATCCAGTTACAATACATTAAATTGATTTAGTTCATGTATTAAAATAATAAAATTTCAGGAATCAAGTTAAGGAATCAAGTCCTCTATTATGTATGTTGACACCATAACGTCATAGGCGTTTATTTAGGGGTGCCCTTTGATTCATTTAAAATTATTGTTTCTAATTTCACTTCGTCAAACTTGGCCTAAACTTACAACGCACAATTATTATCTAGTCTAATAGATTTTTCTGCACTTTTATAATTTAGCCTTATAATTGTTAGCTGCAATTTTAGAATCTCTATTGTGAGGCATCCTAAAATCGTTTGGAATTTATTTCTTTTGATTTAACAGTAACCTAGTTTAATAATATTTGAGAAAATATTCTCATATAAAATGTATGTATGTAATAATAATTTGGAAATGTACTACAACAGGTTAAAAACTTAATTCGGACTGTAGGGGGTACAGGGGGCCGGGGTGTGTTAGTCCCCAGCAATAAAAAAATACATATAGATAACAAACCCAGCTGTGTCGGTTAAGTTAGGTTAGTATTGTGAACATACCAAGCTTTAATCTATGCCAACAAAAGTTAAGATGGTTAGGTTTGGATATGTGTCCTAAAAGTTAGGTTAGGTTGGAAAGAGCCTACATATACTTACTGCATGATGGTAGATAAATAAAGATTATTGCACAATAAAGATTAGGCGTTATACTTTTGTACTTAATTGTTTAGTGAGAAACATAATTAAACCATTATGAATATTAGAAGTAATAAATTATTTGGACTACTGACTAATTTGTGAAGTAAATGAACAGCGGTAAAATGTTAGGGTAATCAAAAACAGGTCATACTAAATTAAGAATAATAAAAATGTACGAAAAAAAATTAAGCAAAAAGTTTGTGTACCAACCTAAATTAGTAATACAAAAAATTAGGGTAACCAATAGAGACCCTTTATTTAGATAACCCTGGAAATCCACTCAAGACACCACAACACACGACGCGCGTATTCTAAATGTAACAGGTACCAGGACATCATAGCTTCATAGGCGTTTATTGAAATATCCCTGGAAATCCACAGAAATTTCAACACGCGACGTGCGTAACCTAAATTTAACGGTTATCAGGACATCATAAAGTCGTAGGAATTTATTTAGATATCCTTGGAAATCCACTCAAAATACCAAAACACACGACGCGCGTATTCAAAATTTAGCGGTTACCAGGACACCATAACGTGATAGGCGTTTATTTAGTTATCTTTGTAAATCCACTCAACACACAACACACGACGCGCGTCTTCAAAATTTAGCGGGTACCAGGACACCATAACGTCATAGGCGTTTATTTAGTTATCTTTGTAAATCCACTCAACACACAACACACGCCGCGCGTATTCTAAATTTAGCAGTTACCAAGACATCATAGCTTCGCAGGCGTTTATTTAGATATCCCTGGAAATCCACTCAAAACACCACAACATACGACGCGCGTATTCTAAATTTAGCGGTTACCAAGACATCATAGCTTCGTAGGCGTTTATTTAGATATCCCTGGAAATCCACCCAAGACACCAACCACAACACACGACGCGCGTATTCAAAATTTAGCGGTTACCAGGACACCATAACGTCATAGGCGTTTATTTAGTTATCTTTGTAAATCCACTCAACACACAACACACGACGCGCGTATTCTAAATTTAGCGGTTACCAAGACATCATAGCTTCGTAGGCGTTTATTTAGATATCCCTGGAAATCCACTCAAAACACCACAACACACGACGCGCGTATTATAAAGTTAACGGGTACTAGGACATTATAACGTTCAGAGTCTTAGAGTTCAGCGAGAGAGGACATCATATCCAGTTACAGTACATTAAATTGATTTAGTTCATGTATTAAAATTATAAAATTTCAGGAATCAAGTTAAGGAATCAAGTCCTCTATTATGTATGTTGAAACCGGTCCAATAAAGACAAAAGATAAATAAAATGTTGTTTTAGGTTTATTTTGTTATTATAGTTCGTGTTTTGTGAACTCATAACCATAAAACGAGAAAAATCTCTATTATAAGATATCCTCAACGTCATCAAGATGATAAATCGAAGCATAAGCGAGCCGTTAGCTTTAATATACTTACGCTAAAGGTAAATAGGGATGAAACGTCTAGCCGATAAATGTTATAGTCTAGTTGATATCTATTATTTTGGATATGAGATGATAACTTGTTATTTTGGATCCGACCCTTTAATTTCTATCTGAACATGAGTACTTTATTATTCCCCACAGAATGAATTAGATGTGATTGAGCCAACGCAAGGCATGCCTGTCGAGGTAGCTGTGACATTTTTGCAACGACTGGTCAGCATGGCAGACGTCCTCATCTTCGCAAGCGCTTTAAACTTCGCCGAGCTCGAAGCCGAAAAGAATATGTCTAGTGGCGGCATCTTGCGACAATGTTTGCGTCTGGTAAGAACGAAATTATTTTATATGTGTCCTGTTATTTTATGTATCTATTCTTAAATTTATTAATCAGTGACTTGATTTCTTTCTACATGTTCTGTGTTGAAAGTTTTTTAGTTAAATATTAAAAAATTAAATTAAATTGATGTAGTCGATTAAAATTGAAAATGAATGCTTAGATTGATAAAATTTAATTCTTCTTTCCTGTTCTGTGCAGAGTTCTAGATGAAAAATAGTTCTTAAATCTAGAGCAATTATTTATGTATTGGATGTAGACTATCTACTTCATGAGTTTTCTATATTTAGATACTATTTTAGTAAACCGAACTCTTATACTTTGACTTCTATTTAAGAATATTTAAAAAATCTATTAGTGTGACAAAAAACTGGGTCTGACAAAAAAGCTCCCATTAAAAGGACTATTAAATCCAAGTCACGCCTGAATGATTAAGGGTTAAGAAAGTACCAGGTCAACATGAAAGTGTAAGAGTTCGGCGCCGTCGCTACAGTAGTGGCAGTAGTGTAGCGATAGTGGGCGGCAGTAGTATGTGTGCGTAGGTGTGCACGTGTGCGGTGCGCAACTGCCTCGAGTGCAAGGAGCGGCAGCGATATGTGGCCGCGCGCCGCACCCCGCTCGCCGCGCACCCCTCTCATGCCAATGACGACACTGATAATAAGGTAAAATAGCCTCTATTCCTTTTGTTTTAAAGCATAGTTTTGTTTGAACAGCTTATGTTTCGTTCTTTTTCCTCAACATTTCTTTTAGACAGAGAAGGCATGCTCTTGCATTTTATAATAAAAAACAACACTCCTCCGGGAAAATAACTATTGTTATGTGTATGTTGATCATTTTACATTGCTCATAAATTATTTTATAATGTAAGGATGTTCAAGCCACTTTGACTTTTAGAGCTAAGTATTTAAAATAAGTTTAAATTGTTATTTAAGCCTTCAATTACTGTTTTCAATTCATGTGACTCTAGTATATTGCACTATTTACTGCACTTTTAACAATATATTCAAGTTTTGTCTGTTGATTGGTCAATGTTGCATAATCCACAACACTGCACCGCATTATCTCAAAATCAAGCAGTATTTTTTCTTTATGTCTAAAGCCATCTATTCAATACTGTTAAATTATAGGTTCAGATTTAGCGGACACCCCGCCCGACTGACAGAAAGGGACGCACGTATTTAATAAAAAAGGAAGGTCGTCCTACTGTGAGGGCGTTTCTTTACCTGCATCCTTTTTGTCATCCCGATCTTGTACTAGTTTATCTACAAACTGCCTACTATATCATGATATCCTAGTATTTACAGAAGTCACTGATACTCGGGGTTTTTATGGACTCTTAATTTATTTATAAATTGTATACTTTCCACCATCTCATTTTTATAGATTTCTTTTAATTTATAGCGGAACATAAAACTGCATTAGATAAAGGATTTTTTTATATTGTGTTATATTTTTCTATAATACACAATTTAATTCCAGTGTAACAAGGATTTTGACGGTCTTCGTTTTCTTTTTAGTAAATTGTGGAAATGGACAAAAGGACAAAAAATTACTAGCTTTTTTATTTTTTTTCATATGGTAATAAAAAAACGGCCCTTATATTTTTATTTGTTTTCACGAATTTTATTTACATAATGCCATAAGGCAAAAAAACCTGCAAATAGAAATAAACATTTTCAATAGAAAACTATAATACTGTGTAATAAAATCAATTATCTGGTGTAGGATAATTTATTTAATTTCCGCTAATAAAAAATAAATTGAAAAATGTGTGATGATGGTACGAAATGCGGGTTGGCGCAGTTTAAAATTTAAAAATTTCGTGTTGTACGTAGATATTATTGGCAATCTTGCAGCAGAGTAAAATGTTAATATAGGCCTTTCTTTTTGCAATGGTAGAGTGTGGTGGCAAGTTTGGCTGACTCGTCTAGTCCGGTGAAGGACCCGGAGAGGCTCTTGCAAGACATGGACGTGAACAGACTACGTGCTGTCATATACAGAGATGTTGTAAGTGGAAATTTTTGCAATTGGCTTTTATTTTGTAAGTATAAAACTATTATTTTAATCAAAGTTTGTGTTATTTTTTGTACTACTGTAAATATGGAAAATAATTCTGTTCCATTGTGGATAAATTGATGTAACTAAGGAGATTTTTAAAAAATCCTCTGTTCCTGTACAAATATTCAGTCTGAAACATTACTAATTATAGGTTTGACAAAATCACGTTGATTACCGCAACCGCGCGAGGCGTGTCTTCATTGTTCAGTTACATGCTTTTATTTAACTTGAAATGTAACCATGTATGTCACATGTATGTGCCCCTATGTCTCGGATGGGATCTTGCAACTAAAGTTTGAAGCAGATATATTGAACCAATTGAGCTGGAATTTTATACACACGTTTCGTTTGTTTGATAATGCATTATTATCGTAAGCATGACCGAATGGTGCACCCAAGAACGGCTCCAGATGTGGGAACTCCTCAGCAGTTTACTTCATGGACATGATATTTTTGTCACACATTGAATGCAATAAGATCTCCCTGACAACAATAGAAACTTGTGTCCAAAATTTTATTCTTGTAAAAAATTATTAGCATTCAACATTTATTTAATTTTATTAATAAGTGCTGTAGACAGGTAAAGATCTTATTAAAATGACAACTCAAACTCAACTCAAAATCAAATGATGGCCTCCTAATTGTTGTAACAGCTGAAGTTGACTAGATTTTTTTGAATTCCAGGAAGAAACAAAACAAGCACAGTTTTTGTCGCTGGCGATCGTGTACTTCATCTCAGTACTGATGGTGTCCAAGTACCGGGATATTCTAGAACCGCCCGCGCATGCGCCGCCGGACTGCGCGCGCCGCAACCACCATCCGCACGAACACCACGGTATGGTTATGAACTTCTGGTACTTTCTCGTGACAATTTATCATTAATTTTGAAAAATGTCTTGTAAATTAAGTTATTTAAGATTATTTAGTACGTACATTAAATAATTTAAATATTATTAAATAATTAATCAAAGTTATTGATAATAGATTTTTTCTTGAAAACTTGCAGTAATTTCATTCAGTAACCTCTATTTTGGTGTAGTCAATTTATATAAATGCTAAAAGCGCTATTTTATGGTTATATGTTTTCTATTTATATTTTGAATGCAACGTGTACATACTTTTCATACATACACTGTAATCTTATGTAGTGTCTATCACGATCTATGTTATTTTCACATATTGTACGTAGATGAAGAAATTATCATATTTATTATATATGTTTTACTAAACTGTTACTTCCCTACTATCCATAGATCTGTCCGGTTTGTTTCTTAGAGGTTTCTACTAAACGCTATTTATTTCGCTTCTTTTATACGCTTTATCGCACTTGTTATCATTATCTCTCATAAATATACATATTCGTACATATATTATTGTTAAGATTCTATATTTTATCATTTACCAGGCATTTAAAATGTGCTGTCGCAGTCAAAACAAATATATTATGATATTTATGTACAAGATATAATTAAATTATATGTAATGATGTCTGACAGATAATAAAATAATAATTTATAAATATTTTTAGTGAGTTTGACAGCGGCCGTACAGAAAATAATAAGATTTATAATCTGAAGTGTGTCGTTTCTCCTTTTTTCACGCCGCTTGATATACGCGTCACGTTTGGGACACTGGTAAAATCGTCAACATTTTACTACACTGCGGCACTTCACCGTTGGTACACACGTCATAATTTCGAACGTTCATTTCTTATTTTGAAACGATCGAAATTGCATCATTACCATTTGCTCCCGTAAACGATTTTCGTAACCGCTGCTACGGATAGCTGGCAGTCGCCCGCTGTTCCCGCAGTGGTCTCACCACGTTTACCCACAATTCCTGCCGGGTGGGCACCCCGCGCATCGCCACCCGCACTCTCACTGCAAACTCGATTGCAGCCAACACGTTAACAATAACACGCACGCGCACACACGCATCGCTAGTTACCACCGCGCGCACGCAGGTAAAGCGGCTAGACACCGCCTGCGCAATTCACAGAACAAACGAAATGGAAACATTGCGAACAATACGAACTTCTCAGAACCGGGACCAAGGGGTGATGATTTCGACTCCGTTACTATTATGCAGTCCTGGCACATTTATTATGTGTATTGCAAATTCGCAACGCAAAAATTCATTCTGGGCAAAAATGGAAAACGCGTCAATATGAAATACGAGCTCTGGCTTAGTTATGTATTCCTAATATTTTATTACACGTGTTATACCTTATACGTAGTTTTACCACGTGTCCAGTGTTCGAGCTCAGTGAGCCTGCCTATAACTATGTTAAATGACCTTTAACATATTATTGGACCAATATTTATTGTACTGATTGGTTTATCATTCCGTTACTATTTGTCAAAATTTAATGGTTATTGATCGCACATTTTTCCATTTTGGTCGTTCCTAATAAATCACGCCTTTGCTAAGGTCCCTCTGGATTTAGACAGAGATGGAATTACATTGAAATTATAATTTAAGGGTTAACCAATGACTATAGTTGCCACGAAGAAAAAGTGACAACTACCAGGACAAAATAAAGTAATAGGAGACTAGACTGTGATGAGATTGCACCGCTGGAGCACTGCTTAGAATTTTGTTTTTTTTTCTATATGAGTTGCGTCATCATTTCAGTAGATTAATTAACATCATCAATTCGAATAATGCACGTAGAGTTTAATTTAAATAAATACGATAGTATAGGATTGAATTCCTTAATTATGTATATAATTTTAAAATTTATTTCAAAATTTGATGTTAACTACAAATTTCGCTAATGAAAGCTGTACAGAATTCACTTGTTATTGTGTCACGTGGAAGTGAATTCTGTACACTTTTGATAGAATTGGACGTCTTTAGAATTTAATCCCGTCTAAAACTCGACCTACCCGCTTTATAAAGCAAGCTTAATCGATGTTGTTTGACGGAATTGTTGCCAAATAAAAACTATCTAATAAATCAATCTTCTTCATAGATCATAACGGCGAGGACGTCGAATACGCAATGATAGTTGTTGATGAGAATAATTCTACAATTCCCGAAGAAATGGATTCTCCTTCGATGAAGGTATGTGTATAGCGCCATTTTGTTTTTCCTTGCAACTGTTTGATGACGACAGCATGTAATAGGTTACTCCTTTTTCTATGAGGTATGTTGTACGAATCGTATGATACATTAAAATTATTATTTTTGAAAACCTATCTGCTAGGCTTAAGGCCTGTTATGATTTAAAATTAAATTAAATATTGGCCTTATGCGCAGCTGTAGTAAATTCATGGCTCATTTAATATTTTAATTATGTTACTCTTTGATACGCATGTTTCCCTTGTTTATAGGTTTGAAATACTCCAACATTTTTTTTCTTAAATTCTTTATTACCTCAGTAGCTTCTAGCCTCTATTACCTCAGTAGACTCTTGATAAGATAACTAGTACCTAAATTAGTTTTAGTACTAATAGTGCATGACATTCAAGCAAAATCCTAGAATGTCATTCCCATTACTGTCAGATTGTTTCGCTGTTCATTGGTATTCGATGTGGCTACGATGTGTGTGCACAGTGTTGTGCGGTGGCGTCATCTGTGACTGCTTTTTATCATTGGTTTTGTTGCAATAAAATTGTAAGGAAACGGAGAAGGAGGATGGCGTCGCCAAAATTGAGACCACGACCGACGAACTGAAGCCCAATTCTGGAGAGAAACCGAAAGACAGTCAGACTCCCGCCACGTCACCTACCGCAGAGAAAGAAGAGCCACTTTTCAAGTCGAGCCTGCGCAAAATGCAAACTAAACAAAAGGTTAGTTGGAGCTGCTCTGGACGGTCTGTTTCTATTAGAATTTGAATCTCCTTCCGACTGATCTGGATCCTTCGTTGTGGTTTCACTTGAATTCACTTAAGTGGGATCTCGTATATACTTTCCCAGCGTGAGTGTGAGTGTTATACAAAAATATAAAAAATCTTGTTTTTACGGTTTCAAATGAGGTCTGGTAATTTACGTCACCTTCTCTATGTAATTCGTGACATTTACAATTTGTTTGATATTCTGTCTAAATTACACTGATTATGTAAATGTTATTTGTAACAGAATCATCACCAATCTCCGAATGTCAACAGTATTTAACCTATTTTCGACTATTATTTAGTAAATGTTGTCAACCGTCCCACTTTCGTGAATGCTGATCTAATTCTTAGCATTCCTGTAATTCGATGTGAGATATGAATTCCTTGTACTAAATACGTATTATTGTCCTTTTGTAAGCCTCCAACTGCAAGGTCCAAAACATTGTCTGGGATAACGGTGTCTGTGGTCAATTTGGTTTGTACACAAGTAATTATATTGACAAGAGTTCTATTATTAACATGCAATATGTTCATGGAAGCCTGGTACACGAGAGTCAAATTCAAACGACTAAATTATCTTAATTTAATTCTAAATTGTAATAAAAATAATTTTAATTGGTACACCTCAAGGTAGCTATTTGGGGCCCACTTCGTAAAATGTTTGTATATTGTTTTTCGTGTCGCAGCATCCCGTCATTTCGTAAGAAAACAGTCGTTTAAATTTAACTAAAAACATGTTATACTTACTGACATATTAACAGTCACAATATAGACACAAGCTTGATAACACTAGATGTCTACAAAGCTAGCGACGCTCGCAAATAAATAACATAAATGTATACAAAGCACTAAGCACAACACAAATAGCTAACATATAATTATTGTAAGTTGTAAATATCTTATGATGTGTACCGATTGTGTATATTAATTGTTGGTATATATTTTGTTATTGTATAGGTGTCATGTTCAGAGCTACTTAATCGTATATATATATGATAAATTAACACAAATACAGGAGTATGTACTTATAGGCAAGATTTATTTTTTGATCACATTGTATTGTATCAAAACTGTTTCTTACAATCCAATCTATTATACCGGAATCGCAATATTTTATTTTATTACGGAATAACAAACAGTTACAAAATAAAGTCTTAATTAATTAAATATTTATGTGTAGATAATTATGTAACCCACAATTGATCTATTTGATAGAATATAAAGACAATCGCGTCACACAATACGAGTACAGTAACATTGTAAATACAGTTTATTATTTAACTAGACAAACAAACCTACAATTGTAAACTGACAAGCCAAGTATTATAAACAGTTTTCAATATAACGGAGAATCGATATTGTGACATATCATGATATGAGGTACGTCGGGCACGTGTGTATTTGCTTCGCTTGCTTCTTTCACCCATCCTTGGTTTGCATGCCTCTGACACTATCACTCACACTGTACCATATTACTTCTGTAGTATTGTTTCTCTTTAATATCTATTAGTCTGTTGGATGTTTCTAATATTAGATGATATATTAAAAGGTAAGGTTTATTTATATAACGAATATATTTTATAGTGACTATGAATGTAGATATTTACTTATGTATTTGTAAACATATGGAGATTTGATTATTTAACAAAACAATAATCCAAGAATGACTACTCTAGCATCGGTTACTTTAATGATATTTGTGTATTGTACACAAATTATTACAGCAATATGTCAAAACAAGTTTCGCTAATCTATTAATTATGCTTATTAACACTAACTACAATATAATATATAGGTATATCAATGCTAATGGTCATGTTATGTTAGCACACAAAGTGCACTGTGTCATATTTACCACACCAATCACACAACTCCAGCACATTTCTGCATTGGTATTTGAACCTTATTCCTTCATGTTTAGAGCGTGGATTCCATTGAAGACGCCGGGTCGTTCCACCTAAACTCGACGGAGACTACTAACAATGATCCTGAATCGTCAAGCGAGATTGCCATGGATGACAACAAACATCCTGTAAGCTACTAAAATTTCAATTTACTCAATACAATTTAATACATCTGCTATATTTTTATGTTAGCCTGGTAGTCCACTCTTTAATCGAAATAAATAAATATATCCGAAAATCGAAATAAATATAAATTTAATCGAAATAAATAAATATATAAGATTATAATAATGGGTTTAAGTGCGCGGGATTTGTGCACAATACCATTTCTTTTAGATTATATTATATTGACGTATATTTGCAGGTAAGCAACGACGAATCATGGACTGATGTGAATCTAAACGAGGACGGGGAGCGAGGGCCCGCTACCATTACTGGCAGGGCTAGGGACCACGAGGGAAATATACATGAAGGTATTCTTACCAACCTAATAATGATGGGAAAAGTCGCTGAAAACAGATAGGCCGGAAGAAGGAAATCTTGGCTGCAGAAAATCTGAGAATTGACCGTAATAGCGAGCGCGGTTGAGCTATTCCATCGATCTAAACACAAAAGAATAGTTAACCTTCACTATTTGTTATTTACTTGGAGTTAGTTAAAGGCTTAAAGTCATGTGTCACGACTTTTACGACTAGTGGCAAGTAGTCACAAACACATGAACTAAATAGATAACCAGTGTGTAGGTGCGTTGTAGGTATGACACTAATTTCGGATGAATGTGTTTTATTACCAATTTATCGCTCTATTCCTCTAATTCCAGATATAGACAAACAAATCCATATGCGGAACTCAGAGTCGCACCATCACCTACAGCAAAGGCATCAGAATAGAAGTCTGCAGGCGGCACAAAGGCATTTACACCCGGTAATTTATGTTCTCCTAGTATTTTTTACAATTTTGACAATCGCAAGAAAGAGCCAATCTTGGGTCTAGAGAACGAGATGCGCGTATTTAATAGAAAAGGAAGGCTGTCCCGCTTCTTTTTCTTTTGTATACGTACATCCTTTTCTGTTAACCCTCGATTAGGATCGAATATTGGGATCGGCCGTATCGGAGCGAGGGTTAGTTATTTCGAATATCAGAAGTCTGTAGGTGATTTATGTTCTCCTGGTACTTCTAACGATTAAATAGTTTAACAATCGCCAACTAAAAGCTGGACGTTTGTTTGAAACGTTAGAGAAGTCTAGATGCGGCGAAAAACATGGCCATATCCATCGCTCATACAAGAAAGAGAAACGCGCTGATAGACACAACAAGATTACAAGCGACAAGTTTTGTCGTCAACAAAATGTTGTACTTATCAAAAATGTCATTAAAAATACAATTAAAATGGCAGGACAACGAAACCCTGGCCGGTCTGAGCGCCATGAACGCGTCGCTGGCGGGCGGCGGCGCGTCGCGCGAGGCGTCGCTGACGCACAAGCTGGAGACGGCGCTGGGCCCCGTGTGTCCGCTGCTGCGCGAGATCATGCTGGACTTCGCGCCCTTCCTCTCCAAGACCTTGGTCGGAAGCCACGGACAGGAATTGCTTATGGAGGGTAAAGGTACCATTTTATTTGGCATGGTAGTGCTTTCTTTTATTTCTTATTTTTCATATATATTTTCTAGGCAGTGTGTATTTGATTGCATTCCGTACATATATCTTTTTACACACGCCCTCCTTGGGTCACCACGCCCGTCCGCTATCCTGGGTTCGATTCCCAGCTCGGGAAAATATTTATACTTGTGTTGTTGTGTATTGTTCCGTGTTTGTGTTCATCGGACCCTCGATACGAGCTTATTGCGTGGTGTGAGCCAGTTAATGTTGTCAATTTTTAAAATATATCCTGAAAAATAGGTACAAAGTCATTGCCTAGAAAATAAATCAAACTGCGTTATATGTTTCTCAATTTTTCAATTATTTTTGCTATCGGTTTTGCATGCATGGGTGTATAAATTCGTAGTCTTACTTGATACGGTAAAAGGATTTCGGGACAGAATATATGACATGTTAGTTTGACGTGTTGAGGGTTGGGGAAATATCGTTTCTTTTGGAGTGGATACTTCATCTATCAGGTTATGTGATAAATGAAATGAATTAGTGCATGGCATGATGCATTTTTAAAAGAAACATTCATAAATGTTTCTTGTAAAAATTTTTTGTTAGTAGTTAATTTGTATCTTCACACACAAACCCACGGAAGAGACTTGGATGGCAATTCTGGGTTGCTAATAATCAATCTCCTAACACTCGATTTAGTATTGCAATGATAAAAAATTAATGTTGTTCTTAATTAACCAGATACCAGAGACAATTATATAGTCTTTTTTAACATATTTTATGCTCATTCTCAATCCCAATCCCCAGGTCTTCAAACTTTCAAATCGAGCACGTCTGTAGTGGAACTGGTCATGCTGCTCTGTTCTCAAGAATGGCAGAACTCCCTCCAGAAGCACGCGGGACTGGCGTTCATAGAGTTGATCAACGAAGGGAGATTGCTGTCCCATGCGATGAGGGATCATATTGTGAGGGTCGCGAATGAAGCAGAGTTTATACTGAACAGGATGAGGGCCGATGATGTGCTGAAACATGCTGATTTTGAGGTGAGTGAGATTTAATGTCCTATCTTTCATGTTATCACAATTTATAGAAGTAAATATGGAAGTAAAAAGAATTTTACTCCCACATAGCATTCTCTAAATTACTTAATGGTGGACTGTTAGTTAATGTTTGTTTATTGTACTTTTACATATTGTATTTTGTGAAAAAGAGTTTAATTAATAACAAATGGCCTTTAAAAAGTTTTAAATTTATTTTAGTAATTTAATAACCAAAAGTTATCTTGTATATAGCTTAGTGTATTATATGTCAGACTATTGTAAATATGAATGAGACAGTGGAAAAGTTTTACTTGTATGGAAATAAAAGATTGTTTTTCTGCAAGTCATTTATCGACGTATCACTTACAGCACCTTGTTGTCTCGTTTTCCAGTGCGTATGCGCAACCACGAGCGCGGAGCGGGCGGAAGAGGAGAGGACGTGTGAGCGCCTGATCGCGGCCGCGCGGCGTCGAGACCACGCCGCCGCCGCGCGGCACCTCGACAAGCTGCGGCACACCGACGCTGCGCCCGGGTGAGTGCGCCCGGGTAGTGTTAATTACCTTAAGCCTCTCACTACCAAATAGGTAGTGAGAGGTTAAAACAAAAAAATTACTTGTTGTAAATTCTTTGTTTTAACGATTATTCGTAGGCCGTCATGTTAATATAATTTCCAGTGAAAAAAATACCGTGGTAGTAATGATACTTTCGAAGATAAGATAAAAATTAAATCATACATTTTTAGACTCGTCCAAATACTCCGTATGACATGTAGAAGTGACGTCACAACGTCGTAATATGCTCGCAACAAAAGCTACGTTTGTTCGACAGCTACATTAAATGTTACGTTTGCGGTAATGACTTCTTAATAAATGTTGTTAATTTTAGTTTTATATGATGTAATATTTATAAAAAAATCACTTTCCAACCAACTTTAAATCTTCGTACACATTGCACGTGCTACATTGTTATAGTATATGAATTATCATAATGATTCTAAATATGTCAATTTTACCTAGATTATACATATTTATCACAATTCTCTGACCTCTGACAAATAGGACGTGAAGTGAAGACGTGCCTGTGAAGGCCTAATTTGTAGACAAATGATAAGATTTGATCCAAGTGAGACGTGTCCCGGCAGCGTCAGCAGCCAGTTCTGGAAGCTGGACTCGTGGGAGGACGACGCGCGGCGGCGCCGGCGACTCGTGCCCGACGCGCGCGGCTCGCGGCACGCCGCCGCCGCGCGCGCGCGCGCCTCGCCGCCCGCCTCGCCGCTCGACGCCATCCTGCAGGTGCATTCATTCCACTTGTCTATCAGATTTCATAACTATCGTTTCAGTACATTTTGCGTGAAGAGGTGACAAAAATACACACATACATTAGTAGGATAAATAAAATTAGACATTCACACTCTTTGGGTTTAATTTGTCATCATCTCTATCTGTAAAATAGAGATGATAGGGATGCTGATTGTTAACAACACAGCAACGTCGAGCTCTTTGCAACACGACCGCAGCTGCTAACTCCAGTACACGTTATTGCGTTTTAAGTATTTTCCTATAAAGAGAAAGCGCGAAAAGATAAATCAGAATTTAAGGGATGATAACAATGTTTTTTTTGTAAGACGAAAATGAATATAGAACGCTACAGATAAAATAGTTTTCAGTAGGGTCAGTGGCTTCAGTTAAACACAGATTCTAGCAACCCGCTATGAAATAGGAGCTGAAACTGATCACATACCTGAAGATCGCCGCATTAGTCCCAGAAAAATGAATGACACCGCACAGATCCATCCTTCATCCTAAACGGATGGCAAAAATACCAGTTTTGAATCCTAGTAATAACACTTAATTTTTAAGAGCAATGCCTTTGTCAGCGGTACTAGGAACACATAAACACCAGTGGTAACGACTAGGACATGACCTGCAGGCTACAGAAGAGCTGCACTTGCGGCTGGCGGCGGGCGGCGCGGGTCGCGGCGCACAGCTGCCCACGCCGGCCGCCGCCGAGCTCCTCGACGACGCTGAGCTCCTGGTGGACGACCGCGAGATCGATGCCGATCTTACTGGTATTTACCGTTACATTTTTTTACTGTAGAATGTAGACCTGAACCCTCTTATTCATAAAAAACTTAAAGTATGGTATATGATGGTATGTCACTTTATCAATTTGCAATATTAGACTTGACTGGTCGAGACAAAATATGTAAGCTAACTTTACCACATTCCTAGATGGCACCTTATCGCTCACTTGGATGTGCTATGCTCACGTGGAGATACCTAAAGTATGCTTTCAGTTTTTTATGAACTGGATTTGGTTAATACGAGTACATCAAAACTGTAAAGCATTATGAGTAAAGCGTGTGATTGAAAAATAGATATTCATACCCTTTTGAAATTGTATAATTGCGTACACGAAACTTTGCCGTCTCATTCCATAAGGCGTAATATTATGGAATACTGAATATTTGTCACACTCTTGGAATACTAGACCATTGTGTTTTATGTCCAATACACTCTACAACATATTGTCCATATTTCCGGACTCTTTTGAGTACTGTAGCGTGTGGTTCCGCCCTAAAAGTGGTTTTAAACATCGTATTCTCCCGTTGATATCGTACGAAACATTTAAGACATATAGCTTTGGCATCTCATAGGTAACATTAACACTAAAAAGGACTGGACTCTCTCAACAAAACTTAAGAAATTAATATAATAAAAGATCCCAAAGGGTTCCTAGCGCGTCTAAGTAACTTTTACTTTAAATATTTTATTAAACATATAAAAAAATTGTATCCTTACTAAAGAACTCCTCTTAGCAACAAACGCAGTCGTGCAACGTTGCCATGGAATATTATCAGGCGTTACGTTTTCCCATAGGCCCAGTGAACATAAGCACGAAAGCGAAGTTAGTGGCTCCAGGTTTGGTGGCTCCGGGCACGGTGTCGCTGACTTCCACCGAGTTGTACTTCGAAGTGGACGAGGATGACCTTGAGTACAAGAAGATTGACCCTGAGGTGAGTCCGCTTTTATTATAAATTCTATCAAATATAACAGAATCTCCACCGAGGACTAAAAAGGCTTGATTTGTTTACTGTTTCGACTGGTTTATTAGGTACCTAATTATGAATTATTGGAGTAGTATCTTCTATGAATTATTATTTTTTGTACATATTAAGTTTCCTGTGTAGCCGATATAGTATATAGTAAAGAATTGTTATTCTTAGAATCAATAAACAAATTATTACTAAAATACCAAAGAATACAATTTCCCAACCTAATAAAAGCTAAAACAAAAAACGACCATAAAACATATTATATTATACCTTTATAAATTAACTTTTTTGTTAGCAGCTATTAAACAAATATTATAAATAAAGAAGACAGTCATTTGACAAAACGGAACTCAAATACGGTTCGACGTGTAACCTTTGTTACCGAATTTATGACGGTTTCTGTGTCCAAATTCAGGTTATAAAACGAAAATTATAACATTTTTCTCAGCTATATTCCTTGTCGTATCACATCAGTAATCAACCACTTGAAACTCAACTCTATAGTTTAGCAAATAAGATAGATTTTGGTTTGACTGTCAAAAAAGAGTAGTGATGTTATGGTTTGAAGGTGGATGGAGTATCGATGGAAGGTATAGGCGCGTGATACGGGCGGGTAACCGAATATGAGGCACTTAGCTGACCGAACAATGAGGCCCCGCGGCGCAGCGGCCCACGAGGCGCCACCCAGTGCTGGGAAGTTTCTGTTGTCGATGTGACATGTCGACAAAATGAATAAATTCCAAATAATTGTATTGCCCTTTCTTTGACGTGGAATGTCATACTTATTCGTATATCTACAATTATTCAGAACTTAATATAGAAAATTGCACCGCACCATTCGATATAGTAATAATATAATCTCAAATTTTGGTTTATTAATGAATTTCATGGGCAATTAATTTATAACAAATTACTTTATGGTACTGGATACTTGTTAATAGTCAATGTCGAGAATGCCGAGGAAGAACAAAAAGTGGGAAAACGGACCCTAGACTCCTATACTTGTCCTCCGTATTCCTCCTACCTGGAGAATATACATATATATGCGAAATCTTAAGATCATTGATTGAGTAAATAATGCGCAAAGAGGTAACAAACAAAAAATCTCACTTTCGCGTTAATAACATTAAGTTGATATCGATATCGATACTCAAGAGGATTAGCACTCCCATCCTTCGACTCTCGCAGCACGATTGTTATCCGACGAGCTGGGATGTCTTGTTTGTTTAGTAATACACGTACAGGTACGACTCATATCGGATCCTATCTTATATGCGAGTATTCTACGTTCCTCTCTTTATATGTTACCCTTCCAATTGTTATTCTATATGGGAAAAAGTAATATTGTGCTAGTTGCATTGCAAGAATGTAAAGTTTTCCAAATAGATATAACTTTTTTTTATTTTTTATATGTTGATAATTCTCTATTAGTTGAGAAAAATAATTACACCGTCATAGCTGACAAAATTAGGTAAGCCTGAAAAACTCTGGTCTAATTAATGTTAATCTCTCATCTCTCTCTCTCTCTCTCATCTGAGATTTTACCCAGTACCTTCCTCAACCTATGACTGCCGCAACCAAGTGTCCGTTTTTTTACATTTTCTACTCCACTTCACACGACCTTCGACATCCATTGTTGGCACCACACCACAACACCACACTATTGGTACATTCTTCTGCTATACGTCATCTATTATTTATCTCCGGGTACGTACGCCAGCGCAAGCACCAGACTGGTGATCGGTCCTCCCATTTTTGGACCATTTCACTCAGTTCGAAGAGCTTTTTAGGAAGTGAGGTATCTATAAACGACTGGTCTTAAAACCAGTGAATATAATCAAGCAACTATATAATCGTAAAGTTTACAGAGTACAAGTTCATCAGAACTTACACGCTTCGCGTCTACGCTTGCTCACGTCGAGTCGAGATGAAGGCATACGTTAGTCCAATGTACCACGAAGATATATTTTATTCAGTCTCTAAATCATAGACTGATTGCGTTGCATTGAACTGTACTGTGAACTTAAAATTTAACACTATTAATTATCAAATTGACTTATTTTACAGTTTTAATATGGAAATCAGGCTGAAAAATTTCAGCCTATATTTTCATATTTTTGCCGTGGGAAATTCGAGATGATAGATATATTTGCTTAGTCTCACTATACACATACCTAGTGTTTAAAAAGGAGATTGTTGTAGTGGTTAAAAATGATATTACAGTTGTCAAAATTCTTGAGTCTTTTACATCAATCAGGAATAGATAACATTCCTTATGAGATACTATTGATGATATTCAAGATACTTAACTTATTTCAGACCAAAGTAGACGAAGGCCCAGAGGGTAGCTCGTTCAAACAAACAAAATTTTCAAGTATATTGTTATAGTAAGTATACATAGATAATATGCAAACACAGTAAGAAGAAGCACAAATGAATGTGTCTCTCAATTTGAATTTGAGAAAAAACTATTGGTTGCTAATATAATTTATTTATTTGTGTAGAAGTTCATGTATACGTAATTAATTTGTACTTAATTTCAAATTCAAAATTCTTTATTCAATTTAGGATGATCTACAATCACTTATTGAGGTCAAAAAAAAATATTTAAACTAAGTCTAAGTCTTTCATATAATCATAGGTGCTGCTTATTTCTTTAATATTTTTAATATTTATTTTAATTTTTAATTAATATTTACTAGATTTAGTTTAAGACTCTTTTAACTTGGACCACACATCATCAAGACGTGTCCGTCGCGTTATTTACTGCGACTAATTCAGCCGATTCCGAAGATTGTAAATTGAAATCCTAATGGGGCATTTTATTTGTTTATGCTAATATACCGTTTTAATTATCGTTTCGATATGATGTGTGCAAGCGAGATGAACAAGCTTCGTTTCTCTTGCCACTTACATATTCGACATCTAATTCGTAAAATATAACGAATACTGATACTTTTCAAGTGTGTTAATTGCTAACGCTGGTGTCAGATTTTATTCAAGTCGCTTAAAGGCATCTGACATGACTTTCACGACTACCTATCTCATACACACTAGTGAGCTTAAACTTTGAAGGTCAGTGTGCAGGTTTCCACACTATGTTTTCCGTCACCGAAACTGACCGGAAGCAAGAGGTGGTCTATGAAAACATGACTCGAATACAAACTCATCTTATGAATGTTTGAACGGCATGCAATTCACCCATTGATATTATACTTGGGATGTTCGTTTAATATCATATTAATTAAAATATGTAATTGTTTGTTCAATGTCTAAAATTAAAAGAAAGATAAGGCTTTAGCGAACTCCACTGAACTCCTTGTGATCAAAACTAGGCGAAAGAAGTAGTGTCTAGCTAAATGAGAGATGAAACTAGCGGAGACGTAAGGAACATACCAAAATGCGTGCGTTGAGAATCCGAGCTATGCGGCCGGGTCCGGCGGCGTTGCCTCGAACGAACACAAATTTATAGCCGCATAATTTATAATTGAGTATTTTAATCAATTGTCAATTTTCCTACTCATTAGTTTTACTTGGGGAAAGCATTGTTATAAGAAGATAACCAATTTGATTTCGCGTCACAATGTATAATTTTGTCATGAGTCTACTAGCTGCCCGTCCCAGCTTCGCTCGGGGAAATCTATAATAAATTATACAAAGCTTCCTCCGGAATCACACTCTCGATTGGTGAAAACCTAACAGTGGTCTAGATTACTGTTAGGTTTGTTCAGTATTGAGTTTATCGCGTACATACAGACAGACGGGACTTCCTTTTGTAATACATATGTATAACACCAATATATGTTGTAATATCTCGTGATTTCCATAACGACTTTGTCAAATAGCTTACTAAAGCTATTATTTGAAGATTTCAATTACCACTTTGTAAAAAAGATTCTCTTTCTCTTTTCATAGTCGTATTTCCTTATTGTCGAGGGTGGTTGTGGCCATTACGTGGATTGCAATACACACAACATATTCCTTAGCATTATTTATGGTGTAGAAACTTATAGGCACAAGTAGGATTCGAACCTGGGATCTTGCGATCCACATGCGGTGTTAACCTCACCACCACCGCTTCAAATATAAAATAAGTAAAATATATTAGTATAGCTATTATTCGATGTGTTTGCGTACTTATGTCATTTGTTGTCAGAATCGTATAAAATCTTCTATTAAAATATGTACTAGGGCTTCATAAGTTATGAACGTGTTCGTTAATAGTAGAAACAACGCAGGACGATTTGCGTAGCTCTGATCTTATTGGCAGCCTGTGGCAATACAGTGCGTATGTTATTGCAAATGAAACGTCAATTTGTTGCTGAATATAATAGTGATATTATGCATTATTATGATGTCCAATTGAATATTAACATACATATTGTTTAAATTAACATTGATAGTCCGTGGTGTAGCACCACATACAATATTATACACAAGGTTGTCATTTAATAGCAATCCATACTTCTATACTAATATTATAAATGTGTAAGTATATCTGTCTGTCTGTGCCTTCTTCACGGCTAAATCGCTCACCACGCGGGCGAAGCCGCATGCAAAAGCTAGTAAAAAATAAATCAATGTACCGTTGCATAAGTATGTGAAAGTAAAACTAAGCAATTATAAAAGTATTTAACCTAAATTTAACAAATATTTCCTGCATAATTTAATCTTATACTATAACGTTTCATAATTTATTTACATAGAGAAATTAACAAATTATATCTTTTCTTAAAATTACAGGGAAGTCTGCCTTAGTTATTTTTGTACCTCAGCGATATGGATCTTTATTTACCCTGCATCGCGCAGGATTCCCACGTCATCGCTGACAACTGACACCCATAAATAAACATATTACATCACTATGACATATAAAAGAAAATAAATACAATTTTCATAAAATGAACTGTATTCCGTTCTTATAAAGTGCTATTTTTAAATGTCGTAAATTGAATAACTTTCATCTGCTCCTGTTATTTTTTTTTTGTAATAAATTCAACCCTTTGTAAATGCAATAAAGCTGTGTTTTGTTTTTGATTTGGTCGGTGCAATCTCCATTATTTTGAGATACATACCGTAATTTTATATTTAGTTTCTTAAGATTTAAAAAAAAAACGCTATACAGTGTCTGCTTTTTGTAACACTTCCTTGGCTAAAGTCGAAGTCAGTCAGTCAATCAAATATTATAATAGTAATTTATCAATAAACTGCAAACTATTGTGCTAGGGATAACTATATTGCAGCATGTGTGAATAATATTACCATTAATAATTTTAAAATTTATTTGTAATTAAGAAAATTTGCCGTTAATATATATATTTTTCAATTATATTATTTTTGATGTTCGAAATTACGGTAGCTATTTAACCGTTGTTTTGTTAGTATTATTTTTTACGATTGCTTGTTCGGTCAGTGACAGCAGTTCATTGTGGGCAGGAATTTAGGCGCCAGATTCAAAGATTAGGGCTCCCCGCCGCGCTGAGATCTATCGACAATAGCACATCTCTAGTTCTAGTATGACGGGTAATTTTTATATGCGAAATCGGTCAGAGACGTCTCACGTTATTTATTGGTATGTTACACAGGTGCTCGTTTACAGAGGTTTGAAACTTACGGGAAATACATTTTATAAAATTCTTTTGCTCTCGTTAATTCTAAATTCTCGTTGAGTCCAATCGTTGAACTAATTAGTTAAATTAGCTAGGTTTACCTGGAGTCAACTTTCATTTAAGCCGCCACAGATATGCGACATTCCACGAGTTTGTGTTTTTGTATGTATATTTAATTTTTATTTGAATAATTGTTGAGTACCTGTAGGACGTTACATACTCGTGTTTAAATGTTAATTACTTTACATGTTATCATGTGACGTTCCAGAAGCCCAGCCCAACTTAAGCAGAAAATCTTAAATATTTAATAAATACCTTCTTAATTCATGTTACTTGCTAGTAATACATGTAATTTAATGCTCCACCGACAAGAACTTAAATGTTCTTAAATGAATGATATATATATGATATATGATAATGACCAAATACAAATATTTATACGTGTATAATCATCAACAGCTATTTTAACGTCCCCACTGCCCACTGCGGAGGAGCTTAATAGCGCAGTGGTTAGCGCTCGGCATGTGATAGTGGCGGTTAAGACACCCTCAAAATGGTCTTTCATTGGATGGGTGACCAAAAATTATCTTGAGCCAATCCGCAATAATGGTGGTAGGTACTCTCGTATAAATAAATAAATGCATACCAAAATAAATTAACTCCCAAAATTAGTCAGTCATGTCATAGGTCATGCATATTTATCAGACATAATTACCAGGAATGCATAGCAGAGCAGGAGAGCGCGGCATCCGGCGCGCTCCCGGGGGCGCCATCGAATTCCTAATTGCCTTAACCCGGGGAGGAACTGCAGAACCGCTTCCTTATTTATACCATAAGAAAAAAAATCCAAATTCAGTTGTCGATCATCTGTTTTTGATCAGGAAATAGTCGAACGTCTTGGTTGGTCTCCTGGGTGTAGTTTTATATTTTTTTTCAATTTTTTGCCTATACTTTTGGAAAACGGAACTAATGTATCCTAAATAAGTCGGAACACGAGTCTTGCTTAAAACAATTGAATTTTTTTTTTTCATAACTTTTGTATATGTGTGTAGGTACATATGTTTTTTAATATTTCTTGGTCGATATTTTGGAACTTATCAACATATGTGTGTTCCCTTGGCCAACCTTGACTTTTAAGGCATCGATAAAAAGAAAAAAAAAACAAAACACAGCCGTAAACGTACCGCACGCAACCAAGTTTGCGCATTCCGAGAAACTAGCATATGTTTTATGCGGTCTTTTCACGCTACCCATTAATGGAACTTTGGTGTCATAGAGATATCGCTGTTTCATTATTTTCTTTTTTAATTTTACTGCCATTTCAGCCAGTGTTATTAAATTTTATCACTGTAATTATCCTTTAAGTTAATGTAATAAGTTGGTGCAATTAAAACTATTTATTACATCTATTCAGGATGTGGATTTCTTCAGGGCTAATGAAAACGTGATCGCTTTTTTTTTATTTAAGTACTAGATTTTCTTCCTTTCTGCCGAAGAAAAAGCTCGTATAAGTCAGTACAATTTATAGTCTTTCAGCCAGTGTTATTGAATTTTATCACTACCATTATCTTTTAAGTTAATGTAATCATTTCACGCAATTAAAACTTTATTATAAAAACTATTGTAAATTACAAGCGGTGCTGGTTATACAGGAACAACCAGAAACATGATTTCGTTTTTGTCAATTTCCTAGGTTTTTTTTTTTCTTCTTTCTTATAAGAATGTACGCTATTAGTGTTTCAGTCAGTGTTTTATTTATTTTTATTACTGTCATTAACTTTCAAGTTAATGTAAACAAGTTAACGCAATTACAACCATTCATATATTTATATTACACTTAAGAAAAAGCTTCTAGTCGCTAGCACGCTCTTATTGTAAACCAATTATACGAATACTTTTCGTATCCGTGTAAAATAATGGAGACTTTTTTTTTAAATATCTTGGTTTTGAAGAAAGCTAAATAATGACAACAGTTTGTCTACTGTAGTCACACATAATATTTTGTTCAGTAATCAAATTATTGAATTTTTGGCAGAAAATGCACTGTTTGTAATTAAGTACTCTACTTATCAACATTCTCACGGAGGGAGGGGCGGCAGTCGGCACTTACGTTGCTAGCTCCTTTTGTTAATACGTTTATGAAATCTGTTATTATTGAAAGAGCTTTTTGTTTACAAATGTAACACTAATCATAATCGCGAATATTCGTCGAATTATTTTCATTGACAAGTCATGGAATATTAATAATTTCGAAGTGAACTACGTTTTGTACATGTTAATAGGTTAATTATAACATCAGCGCATTTGAGTGACATGTGAATTTGGTCGTCGGCGCCGACATTCAGGCACGTAGTCCAAAGACAATGGACAATAAACTCCGGCCGTGCAATATCAAAATAAAGTCATCTCGAATACGTGATAAGAAAGCAATACTCACGAATTGATAATCAAAATTTCTCGGAAATCATTTTGGAAACATATGGGAGTTAACTTAATCGCTCTACGTGCAGTTATTTTTACATTTTTTTTATTTAACTTGCAATGTTCGTGTAAGAAAATAACGTGTTTTCGGTTGTTTCAAGCTGAATTAGAACGACTGCTCGCTCGAATCCTACAGAGTTGCAACGGCTATACATTATGATTAGTGTAACTTATTGCTAACCCGCGTACAACTCTTTCTCTTATCTGAGCATTTTCCCGGTTTCTTCCTCAGCCGTTGAGCGTTGGAGTCCGCTTTCCTACTTTTTCGTCTCCACTTCGCACCTCGCATTGGCACGCATATGCTTGACGACATCAAGCAAGCATTTCTTGGGTTGGCCAGGGCCAGGCGGGAGCGACATAGGTAGTCAGACATTTGTTCCCTACTACTCCTCCTTTTAACTATAGTAGATGTTACCAAATATTAAAATGAGGTTAATTTTAATTTAGGTTTTGTTTTAATAATTGATTTTTACCATGAATTAATCTATGTTGATTAGTATTGTAATTGAAGTTTAGGGAATCAAATGATTGTGATGATGGTGGTGAATGTTGACCCGTTGTTGTGGATGTTTTAATCACTAGTATTAGGATCGCATAGCGCAAAGATACCATTGCTCAACTTGCAGATTGGACTATTTTGCAGAATACACAGGTAAAACAAACGCGTGCTCGCCCCGGGCGTCGCGGCGGGTGGCCGACTGCCTGTCCCTCTAAGCATACCTTTTGTCAGAGGATGATTGCCTGGTCCTTGAGTGAAAGATTTGCATTGCACTGGTTTTAAGCCATACAGACCTGTTTGATTAGTTCAAAGTCCATTATAGAATATAGTTTATTAACTAAAATACGACTAGATTTGATTGGGAAAGTGGCTCACAAGCAATCTTCCAAATCTTGTTTTGGTCTTCTAAAAATTGTATTAATAACAATCCGGTGCCTTTGATGTTAAATCTAATGGGTAATCAACGGCGTAATGACTAAAATGCCAGTAGCGACTACTGTATTGGTTTTGCTTCAAAATCAATCATAGATTTTAATGAGGGCCGTCTATTTAATGTATGAGAGTACCAGGCGGTTAGGAGTCTCGTGGATATATTTCACCCATCTATAACACCGTCAGTCGTTATCCTGCATTCTTTCTATCTCATTACTCATTATTAAAAGTGGCTACCGTTACCGATAATGGTGACTTGAGAAGAGATAGACACGATTTAAATATTTTAAAAAACTTACTTTACTGGATTGACCTATGTTTCACCGCCAATTATTTCTTATTTCTTGAGATCTCGAGAGATATTTTCTTATTCTGTTATATTATATTTTCTTATCTTCGAATCTTTAATACATGTTTCCATAACAATATTACAAAGGGAAAAGATTCGTATTGTTTATTGGTTCGTAATGAATAAAGTCATGAACTACTGGAATGATAGATTTTGATAAAATTTGGCAGAAGAAATTGATAGAAGAAATCTTCAGGAGTAATATAGGCTACATATTATGGTTTTACCCGAGCGAAAACCCGGGCCGCAAGTGTTAGTTGTTATATTAGAATTATTACTTAAACTATCATTCAGTTCGAGTGTAAGTTTTCCCCATTTCTAGAGTCCTTTTCTTCTTTGTTTGTCATTCCTTCTCTGTCTGATGTTTGACTGTCGAGTCGCGTCATGTATTGTCTGCCTGAGATTTGTACTTTTATTTTTGCTGTCATCTATCTATAGCACAGCTATTAAGTCTAGTCCAATTAGAGTGAACACGCAATGTGCCACTTCTGCTACTCCCAGTATACTATGCGTCCGTGTAATTGGTAATTTATATGTAAAACGGAACGCGGGCGGCTCGCTGCGTCAATCATACGAGCGTGCGTCGTTCTGATGTACAAATAAAACATTCACATTGCTACCAAGTGTGTGGATGTCTGCTTTGTTGGAGTGAATCTTCTTGGTATATTTATGAGCTAATAATTGAATTTAAAATAATTTATTATTTTGATATTTCCTCGACTTTTCGCGCTGGCTTTACAAAATATCTGCTGTGATGGTGTCTTGCCCATATAATAATATGAATATTAATATTTTTGTGTAATTGAAAGTATATACTACCCTGAATTCTAATATATTTTGTGAACTAAAATTACTTTGCAATAACGACGAGTGGATCTCCACCATAAAATAGGAAATCTCTAATACTTCTTTCGCTGTCGTACGAGGCGATTAAATGTTAAAAACCTTGACCGCTAATAGGCATTCTCAAAGAAGGTTGACATCAAGGAGCTGACCAGACAAAATCGCATCCGAATCTACAAAATGTTAACATTTTGCGTGGACTTTTTGGCTACGGGGCATCATACGACCGAAAATACACTCAGATGAAAAAGAGGCTTTCCGATTTGGCCTTGTTATAAACGAGAAACAGTGCCAATAAAAAGGTATAAATAAAAAAATCGTTTGATAAATGTCGTGATGATGAATCATCTTACCAAGCTAACATGAACCGAAAGAAAGTTCACAAGAATTTTATAACACCACTCACCCACACTTTACCCATCGCAAATTGAATTTTAATTTACGCTCCGTCCAATATATCACGTGCTAATTGATATTCGGTAATTGCTCGTAACTCTTGCTCGTCAATAAAACCGGCGATGCACTAGGACGCTGCTTCTCAACCTTATTGTTACATGACTCATCATAAATACATTCATAATTTATACCTTATTATTTATACCTTACGGTGTTGTGCTTTGATTACATGAAGAAAATGAGTTTTTATAAAGCTCATTTTCTTCATGTAATCAAAGCAATTCCATATTAATCTTCCCATGGTTCGAAGACCGAGCAATATGTTTTTTCTTTCCTTAAATAAATAAATAAATAAATAAATAAATACAAATCTATTAGGACAAATCACACAGATTGAGCTAGCCCCAAAGTAAGTTTGAGACTTGTGTTATGGGATACTAACTCAACGATATTATATTTTATAACAAATACATATATAGATAAACATCCAAGACCCGGGCCAATCAGAAAAAGATCATTTTCCATCATGACCCGACCGGGTATCGAACCCGGGACCTCTCGGTTCAGTGGCAAGAACTTTACCACTGCGCCGGTAATTATCCGGTGCAATTAATCGTAATCTTTATATTTCCTGTCATACTCGCATCCACTCCTAACTCATATATGTAAAAAATTCAGTGTTTCAGGCGTTAAAATGCTAATAACATAATAACAATTACAAATTAAAAAAAAAAAAAGTATATGATTTGTAAAGTAATTTTAACCTAAATTATTTCAAATCTAGTAATTCCTCAGTTTCATAGTAGGACAGTGGTACGTTTGAGAGCCACTGTCATTTGCAATAAACCGCTGCGCAGGCGCCTCTTTACAGCGGGCACGGCACCGTCGTAAAACTTACTTCTCGTTAGTTAGCCCATTCTTCAGCCCATTCTCTTGCGCTCTAACCCTGACTATTGTGCCTAGTGTCTGATTTATATTCTCTAGCGATTATTGCTAATGCGTGTTTTAATTTTGTGATTTTTTTATTACGAGCCCCAGCTCGTAATAAAAAAAATCTCGCAAAGTCCCAACTTTGCGTATTGGTTTGACCACATAATAGAGAAATATCTTACGTTCAGTTCAGGCCAGGTTCTAACTTTCATGGCACTCATTGTACTCATCGTATCCTCGATGCTTTGACAAGCTTGACCTCTCATCGATCTGAGGGTGCAACCAGCAACGGCTCTCTCCTCAACTCAACGGACATGTTCTTTTCGTCAGCCAGCGTCAGCAATTACAAATACTTTCATAATGCGTTGTCATGGAAACTGAAGCGACGTCGAAAATTTCAATTTCGAACAATCAAAGAACAAACGTAATTTAACTTGCAAATTTTAAAATAAAATCTTGTAATAATTGCGTATCTCCTGAAATTGTACAAAATTCCCACGTAATTGTTGCTGTTTTCTAGCTATTTGCTCAAAAAGATTTTCACACGAACAGAAACATTCCCTAAAAACATTCGAAAAGTTCGATACACGGGCACTAATTAGATTAAAACAAACGGACGTCTCGAACTAAAATGTTACATGTCAGCCGACACATTTTATTGAGGCGATTTGAAAACATTCGGCCGTCTTATCGGCCGTTATCAAGACCCACCTTCCAGCTGTAAGTACATTCGAATTTTATTCGCCCGTCGCCAATAATTTACTGTCTTATTTTTTTAAACATGTAAATTTTTGCCGCTAATGAGCCGCGTATTTCATCGGGTGTGTTTATTCACAAAACACTGCGTTTTTTCTGTCTCGCAAGGTGGTTGGAATGGTGACATTTGTGACCGCTGGACAGCTTATGCTTTCCTAGTATAGTTAATAGACATTACAGTTTATAAATATTAATTTGAATAAAATTATTTCCATATCTGACGACCGATTAATATTGGTAACGAGTGGTTGTGCTGCAGTCAACTGCTTGCCATGTTACCCTGCCTGCGTAAACCGCGATACATTTTATTGTAATAGCCGCGAATTCAAAATGGATTCATTTTGAGAGCTTCGTAAAGTATAGATAGATATATAATAACTACAACAGCAATGAGGTACTAAATAATTATAGTCGGTCATTCGAAAACAAATTTATTTTTATTTCAAATACCTAAAACAATCCAACTCTAGATCATAGCCATTCATAATTAAAAATACACATTAATTATCGGTTTGGGCGTTGATTCTGCTAAAGTTAATAACACGCCACCGTAGTTCCGTGTAAATAAGAACTACTATCGAGTCGCGATATTAACTTAACATTAGCTGAATCTCGTCCCTGGAGTGACATCCCCTTAACTACCTCCACCTGTTACCAGTCTAGTTAATAAAGCGGGACCGATCAATCGGGCCGATCAAGGGAGCGACATGTGTTCGCAATCTGATAACGATAGGTCGTATAGGTCGGACTACAGGTGGCCAAGGTTTACTACACGCAACTTTTGTTAGATAATATTTTATGGATCTTTTTAGTAGATTTTGCTCACGTCAAAATTTGCATCCTTCTAGTTAGAGGAATATTGAAAAGTTCAAATAATAATTATATTACTTTATGATTTTTTGTCTGGACTAGCACTAGTGAGTCTTTAGATTAATGAAACTCTCGAGATATGTCGATATTATCATATAACGCATTAAATTATCACTAACCTCGAAAATATTAATTTATACGTAGAAATTCTAAGGAATGCGTCTCATCGCCGCGGGGATTTCGCTCGCTCGTTTTTATTTGGACAAGCCCAAAGTTAAGAGATGCTAAGGTTATGATGGATGTGTCTTGCCCCGCGGGGGCGGGCCCGACTATTAAAAAACAATAAGCCATGGACGGCCAGTGTCTTCCACAATTTGTAGCCGTAGCTACTCATCTCTATACTCTCAAATCTAAATTTAAAATTTTCGAACTTACTGCCATTTAAATAAGTTTCGAATTCTTTTAGCGTTATGTTATTCTAGTTCTCGAACGTATAAAACAATCGATTTTGGATCGTAGCTTTGTGAAAATTAGAGTTGAATTGTTGTAATGCTATGCAGTCCTAGTTAGGCGATGGAAATTGCTTTTGACGGTTAAATTGTTAATTAGATTTTAATTGATGGCTCACACGTGTCGTTAGTTTTTGTTGAGGCTAACCCGTTGTTTATTTAATGCAAGACTAAATATGCACGATACGAATTAATTGATATTAGAAAGACTCTTAGTGTTGTCATAAATTCCTATAATGTCAGTAGATCCAGCAATAATGTCAAACCATATAATTTCGTACTTATTATTACTGAGAAAAAAGTGTCATACGTGTTATTTTTATTGCAGGTAAGTACATCGATTGCAGTACATAAAGTTGGGGTTCAAGGTAAGTGAATATTATCCTATGCAGCATTCAAAGGTCTACGGGCGAAAATTGTAGGCAACTTCTGCGGAATTATGTAAAAGATTTCTGATCCTGAAAAAGTGATATATGTTGTGTTTCCATCTCGACCGAATAAGAACAAACGTGCAACTAAATACAAGAAATAAATCTCACAAAACAACGTTAACACAACCAATCTTGGATGTAAACAAATATTTTAGCCGTTTCACTCGATTGACGACTACTGCATTGTGATCCGTATGTACTTGTTTGGGTAAGGGAAATTGGGAGATGCGGCGCATAAAAAGCGTGTTAAGTTTCGTTTCTTAACTCAATCGATATTAATGTAATAGGACTTATTAGATGATATGCACGGACGGGCACAGCGTCAGTGTTAAAACTATCTTCATTTAGAATGCGTTGAGTATTTTATCAATTTTTAAACAGTGGAATATTAGTGAATGTTCCGTCTTCCCCATTTTGTTGATATGTATCAGTCAGTAACTATATTTAGGCAAAATCCTTTTTCTATCTTCATTTAGAATGCGTTCGAGTATTTTATCAATTTTTAAACAGTGGAATATTAGTGAATGTTCCGTCTTCCCCATTTTGTTGATATGTATCAGTCAGTAACTATATTTAGGCAAAATCCTTTTTGTCTGAGATTTCTTGCTCGTCTGAGCTCTGTTTCTGAGGTCGTCTCCGTGAGGTAACGGGCGATCCAAGGGCGGGCAGTTACTTTGCACAGAGAATTGCCATAGCAGTTCAGAGGAGTAATGCTGCCAGTCTTCTTGGAACACTTCCAAGCGGCGACGAGCTGGAATTTCTTTATTATTTATAATTATAAGTTTTGTAAAAAAATATATTTAATTTTTTAATGTTTTTTAAAAATAATAAATTTTGTATACCTAAAAAAAAGTTACTATATTATTTTAAAACAGATTTCCCGAACATGTACACATCTCTTTGATTCTATAATCTGTATAAAAGCCAACGCATTCCCTTCTTATAATGACAGTGCAAGTTGCTTGTGGACAGTAATAGCCGCAGTTACAAATAAAATTAATTGTGTACTGTGACGCTAAGTGCTCCTACACTTTATTACGTACGTCCCGTTGTCTTTTGGTAGTGTTTCACAGGGAGATCCGATAAATAACATCTTGACAAAGATCCTCTTGTGTTTACTGATTGAAACAGTAACTGTTCAACTCTATTACGTTAGTAGAGCACAAATTCGTTTGGATTTCATCACATAATTCTTAAGAATCTTTTAGTTCCGACATCGAATCAAGTCAAAAAATTTGCAAGTGCATTTCAAGTTGAAAAGCCAGTTGAAAGGCTTAAGTAATTTAAGATGATAACTTTTCTTTTGATAATAAGCTGGGCTCTTCTACCCAGCTCGAAAAATCAGTTGAGCTGGATGATCGTGAACTTCTGTTTTAGAAGAAATGTACTATGACCCAACTGACAGACATGCCTGGTTTGTGAAATAAGGTACAATATCACGTCTTTACCCTTTAAGAGGTAGACAGAATCAAAAGTTCTGGAACTCGACGGCTACATTTGGCTGTTTGTCGGGCTTATTGGTGGAAATGATATTAAATAGTGTTGGTTTATTGCTAGCCTAGCGTTTCTTATTTATAGGCCTATACCTGAATTTGAAGAAGAGTTTTACATTCTGCTCATCTAACACGTTGTATGTTTTTCTTTGGCTCCCAGACCTGTATGGAAGTCCAGCAGTATTCAAACCTGGGTCCTATTATTACTAAAGCCGTATTAACCACAGAACACGCAGCTTCTTCGCAAAGCTAGTAAATCCCGAGCTTGTCCGAGAGCGTCCGGACATAATCACTATAATCAAAGTGATCGCGTCAGAACGCTGTATATCATGCGAGAATTACGGTATTGAAGCGAGGTTCAGGCCTGCTTCGGACATGGTGATTTTCATATTCTCAATGGTTTTATCATTCCCTGGTACATCTGTACCACAAGTACATCTGTATCACAAATGAAGATTTGTTTTCAATTACTAAAAGTTTAAAGGGTTTAAACTAGTCAATTTGTGACTTGAATAATTATTATCTACCTATTAGATATTAAAGTAATATGCTTTCAATTCAATTGTACTCATTATTATTTTTTTATATTATCTATTGTCCATTAGTATATTACCTACTTTCTAGATCCACACTTTTAAAAAATAAAAAATTATGAGTCTATTATTATTAGGTTATTTTTCGCTTTTTCTGCATAAATAAAAATAGAAGAATAATAAATATTAAACTAGATGAACTTATAATAAAGATAGAATGAGATCTAGCGAGTACCAGGATAACAGAAGAATGGCATAGTTTAAAGATAACCAATCGGTAGGAACCCTAGTGGGCGCGGTATCACGATAACCACAGAGTTGCTGGTCAGCTACTGACGCCGTGTGTGGTCTTGGTCTACGATCCGCGTGGGGCCTTAATACCTTTTTGTTTGGTTTCAGTACTCTGTCTCTATGAACTACTCCTCTCTATTATCAAATCGTTTTCCCGGCTGGCTGTGACGCCTCGAAGCCCGGGTTCGATAAAAAAGTACCGTAACATTGAAGATTCGGATGTGATTCTACGACTGACCAACTGGCTGAAGTCAACCCTTGGAAATGCTGTCGTTGAGATTTTGCTTTTAGGCTTTATATCCCTTAGTCACATCGTATGACATCCACTGGAAGACATGGAGTAGTAATATTCTAGGGCGGGAACCACACGCCACTCTATGAACTACTCCATAAGATCCTACTAATACCAGGGTGACATAGATGTAGGATAGTTTAATATTAGTACTTAATTCTGTATATATATGATAGTCAACTCTTTAGGACATGCGGAAGCAGGTAAAATTTTACTTCCAAGATTTTATTACAGATAGACACACAGACAGGACAAGTGAAACTAAATAAAAGCTTGTAAAATAGAAGGAACTCCGCCGACAAAGCCTAACTCCTAAATTATTATTTTTTTTGAAACAGTGAACATTTTTCCCGTGGACCAGTAATTTTTTTAAGAAATTTCTCCTTCCCAAAAAGGCAATACGGTTTAACTCGTTTGAAAATCAATTTCACGCCACTTTTTTTGGTAATTTCGCGTGCAATAACTCAAAATATGAACGCTTATGTTGTACCAATAATCTATAAACAACAATTTTCCCATGCTTCAACTACCACTTTACATTTACATCTGTTTGAAGCTTTATTACTATCAGTTTAAAGTCGAAAATGTAATATTTTTTCGTGAAACAACTTTGCAAATCACTCATAGTAGTGTTTTAACCCTTCAGCGCGTCACAAATTTTCGTGAGCTCTAAGGTGTACGTTTTAAAGGTGGTTTTCGCGTTTATCTTGGGGTAATTAATTTTGTAAAGGGTATAACTAGTTGCCAGAGTGTGTATTACGGTTCTTGTTTTGTTGCTCTCGCCTAATTGTAGGTTCTCGACGCCTGCGAGCTTGTTAGTAGGGCTGCCGATAATATTTTAAAGATTTTATTATTAGACTTGCATAAAAAATTAAATTGTTCAGCGTACGATTATCGTCACCAGCCCTGATTTTAATCAACTTATGTAGTCTTGTTAATTAGGTAATAAAATCACATCAAAATACAGTAATTATAAAGAAACTTTCAGAAGTCGTGCTATATCAAATTATGTTATTTAACTTTATATAATACCTAATTTTGTTTGAAAACTTTTATAAAACAAAACAAAAACTCTACAACAAACACATTAAACAAAGACATTAATATACAATGAATATAGGAATCAATTGAAAGGAAGGATGGTGAAGAAAATTGTTGTAAACGCAAAAATGTGCTCATTAATTACCCT
This sequence comes from Plodia interpunctella, assembly GCF_027563975.2. Classification (NCBI taxonomy): domain Eukaryota; kingdom Metazoa; phylum Arthropoda; class Insecta; order Lepidoptera; family Pyralidae; genus Plodia; species Plodia interpunctella. The sequence goes on from NC_071313.1 coordinate 511,808, forward strand.
TTGACGCATTGACTTCTCAACACATTATGCAAACACATTTTTATACGTACTGAAAGGGACTTAGATTGGAAAAAAACAATACGTAGCTACAACAGCTATTCAATAAATAACGAAAATCAATATTAAATTTATTCAATAAAACTACATCTAATTTTCATAAATTGACAATCAACAAGCGAGGGTTGTATTCGTCTCGAGGCTAGGGCGTGTACACACGGCATTAATATGTCGCCGCCGTGTGTGGCGGCCCTTACTCAGCGGGCCGCGAGAGCCGCGGCGACCAGTGACGGGTTAAATTGAAAAATAAACAGTGTGAGTGATGCGCGCAGGTTGTTGACTCACTGACTGACTCGGCCCTTGACGGATGACGCGAAATTTGCACTGTTATTGATATTAATTGCAGTTTTAACGAGCTACGGTGTTTTGGTGAATTTTTCGCTGCTGGTTTGTGTGTGTAGATTGTTGTTTATTAAATTTTAAACTGTGGTCGGAATTTAATTTTTTTGACAAGCTTTTATTTTTCACCTGGTATGGTCTGTCTTGTTAAATCTGACTGATTAATTCTGACCCACTTTTCAGTTGAGCTGAATTGTACTGATAGATACGTGTGACGGTTGACAGCGCATTATTATGACACGGGGCTGATGATAAACCAAAAGGTGGAACCAAAAACTGTTAAGCTAAAAACTGTGTTGTCATGATAAAAACACTATCGAATTGTCATCGTTTAATTAGTTTTCATTCTACAAGTTGATACTCACTCATTGTTATAATTATAGCTTTTCAAGTCCAACTCAACTGTATATAATTTCCTCAGTTTCCGGTAGAGTGACTGAGTAGATCTTACCAGTTGAACTACGGGGCAATTTTCTTCGCAAAAGTCTTTCTGACTCGTAAGTTTGGTAATACATATAACATAAGTAAACTCGTAAAAAAATACAAGAAAGCTTCGAAAGGCGTACGCTATTGAGTTTCCTTCAAATTAAAAAAAAAAATATTACACTTAGGAATATCTACGATAGCATCACTTACTAACTTCAAATATTGAATAATACTATGTCTACCGCCGACATCCAAAGCGCAGGTGAAGAAGAATCGGCATAAGCTGCTTGTAAAAAACTCAAAATTAGTCTCCTCAGAAAATAATATGGGACTGCCCATATTTTAGTCCATTAGTACCGGCCCGCAATATATCATCTATCGTTGTGTAAACAAAGGTGGTAAATCAATGAAGGAGAGAGCCCTCGCCCGCGGCCCCGCCCGCCTTCGCCGCTTAGCGCCGGAGCGATCCTCGAGTCATATTACGGTCGTTTACACCGCAAAGTTTGATTGTAGATGTAATTATTTATGCTACTATTCAATTTGACAATTAATTTGCAAACAAGACTTTAATTTTGGTACCTCTTGGTAAGTGACGTTTTTCAGTCGCATCGGCCACATGCCCTCAGCCAGCCAAGTACCTTGTTTTCATTTACTATTATTATTCAAATTCAAATTCGAAATTTATTCAATTTAGGATGATATACATCACTTATTGACGTCAAAAAAATTACTTAAACTTATGAAGAACCTTTGTGTTAAGAATATTGAAAAATGTGAATCGGCTGTTGTTTTTCATACTAAACTTGAAATACAGTAGTGCCTAAACATGTCTTTACTTGATTTAGAAAGAAAGATCTATGTTAAATGTTGACAAATTATTCATCATCATCATCATCGCAGCCATTTTCTATCCACAACTGAGCGAAAAGCTCTCTTCTCTGCTCTTCTCTTCTATGCTAACTTTTTCTGTCCTGTGCTTATCTAATCCACGTACGTAGCGACTTGGATGATGTTATCGTCTCGATGCCGGTCGTCCAGCACTTTTCTCTCTGAGATTATTTTATATCTAGTATAAATTGATTTGATTAAATAATATTTCTCATCCGAGACGTCGGTGTAAATGTTCCTCTCGCGGGCTCTACGGCTGAATTGTTTTTAATGGCGTTTTAACTGTTTAATGGTTTGTTATTTTGGTTTGTGAGCGTTCGGAAATTACAAGCGTTTGGCCGCTGTCGGAGCTGAATCACAACGGGCTCTCTTGTTCAATTTCACATAGGAAATACGAGCGGGTTTACGTCTTTCTTCTCAACAACTAAAACTAGAAAAGTATTTTTATGAATGGCTACAACATACTCATATTCGACTGCTGGCAAAAAGCTTGCGCCCATTCTCTTCTCTTCTTCAGGTGTCTCTGTCCCTGGTCTATCTCCATCTCTTGTCGAAATCTCCGAGTTAATTCGACCATTTAGTCCTATTTAGGCTTGAGTCGTTTTCTACTAATTCACATATCTGTGCAAATTCTTTGCATTTTCCCTGACATTACTAAGTTCAAGATATCCGTGCAGGACATTTTGACACGCATCGACTTTACCTATATTATCGGCCGATACCAATTAGTATCAAAAATACGTATACTTAAAGAAAATCGCCTCGCTGCTTTAGGAACCGATAATCTCAGCCTAAGTATAGTCATACATAAATATGGCCGATTTTTTAAAAGTCTTTTTATTCTTTTTATTCTTTTTCTGGGGTCCAGTCTGTTTCGCACATTGACAGAGTAGCAATCATTCTATCAATCAAGTAAAAGACAGCGAAATTATATTAAATTGATAACACCAATTGAAAATGTCGTTTGTCACTTACACGCCAGCTGATACAAATGATGTTATTTATTTATTACACATGCAACGTATTGTGAGCAGCAATTACACGAATTCTAAGTACTAATTGTATATGCAATACTAATAATATGCTAATATAGATATCTATATTCACAATTATTACTATGTAAAATCTTTAAAATGTTTGCCTTAAGCTATTGTTCATTGATTTTTCTAAGTCTTAAAATCAATATTATTTTCATGATAAGTAAAAAATGGTGTTACATGTAACATAGTTTTATAATAAAAACAATAAGCAAATCGGATCCTAGGCTCCGACTTTTTATGACTAAAAGGAACCGAGAATATGAGAGAGAGAAAGACGAGAAAACAGTTTTGATTATAAAAATCTCCCGCGATCAGTCCAGCTTGAGAGGTTGTCGAAGTTGCGTTGTGCAAATTACCAGGTTATTTTTGCTTGTAATAACTTTATTGTACTACATGCCTTAAAATCAATAAAAAATATATATAGCATATGTCCTAGCCGACCCCAGCCCCAGTCCCAGTCCCGACGCATTATATTCGCGCACACGAGCGCCGTTTGAACTCGCCGGGGCCGATACCGCTAAAAGCCTCCATCCATCGCCTGAGATAGGCCGCGGAAATCTGTAATGATGACAATATCTTCCCGACATTGCCTGTATTACAGAATACATTTCATGCTATAGAATACGTGGTGTGGAAACCTGCACACTGGTGGTTGATAGTTTAAGTTCACTCGTGCGACTACTTGCCAAGTTTACGTCGATAGGTAGTTGTAAAAGTCATGTCAGATGCCTTTATAATTTGATTAAAATCTGTCACCAGTGTTAGCAATAACACACTCAAAAAGATGTTATAGAATATTATATTCTTTACTAGTTACAAACCGGTCCTGTGCTCGCGCGGCGGAGGAAAAAACCGGGTAAACGCTCAGATAGGTAAATGTATTCTTTACTAGCTGTACCTGGGATTTCGATGCCGCGGAAATTTTGGGATAAAAAGTACGTTTTGTAAATTGTGCGTGATTGAGTAACGAACATACTCACCACGTTCAAATTTCCGCATTTATAAATTGTAGGATAATAATAAATAAATAAATTATAAATAAATAATGTATGAACAAATCGCACAGATTGAGCTAGCCCCAAAGTAAGTTCGAGACTTGTGTTATGGGATACTAACTCAACAATATTATATTTTATAACAAATACATATATAGATAAACATCCAAGACCCGGGCCAATCAGAAAAAGATCATTTTCCATCATGACCCGACCGGGGATCGAACCCGGGACCTCTCGGTTCAGAGGCAAGAACTTTACCACTGCGCCACCGAGGTCGTCGAATATTGTAAGAGGATATATTGTAAGAGTATGAACCAGAATTGTTGACGGAATAATTTTCCATGTGGTTTATTGTAAAACCAGTCCTTTGTCAATACAAAATCAAATTAGGTACCTCTAATTCGATAGACCCTAACTTTTGCCCTAATTTTTGAAATTATCTGTATTGTCGTACATTTCTTTATACAATTTAATCCAACTGAAATGGAGTCCTGGGGCGCAGCTAGAAATTATGATCTATTATATAATTATTTATGATCAATTTTTGATATTTTATTAAACACATCAATCTTTTAACTGAAGTTTCGTGTCAACTTAATGCTTTTTGTTCTTAATAGTACCTAATGCATAAAGATAATCCGGATCTTTCGATAACAAAACGTAATTTATTATAAAACAGAAACAAGAAAACACGATACAGATTAAGTCAACATGAATATGCAAGAGTCCTTTGCCCTGCAGCGTTGAATTTGCATGAGTGAAAATATCCATTGACCTTCGGCCCGTAAGTGCATCCTATCTTTATGCCAGCTCCATTATGAATATGCTACCCTGGTATTTTTTGATCTTATCATTGTTAGTGAATTTCTCTGATTTCACCCGGATATTAAAACACTTTTTTTTTTTTTGTAAATCAATTTTTTTCGTATAAGATCATTTTGTATTTATTTTTCACTGATATATTAAAATGATTAATGGTGATTTATTTAATTGTTAATTAATTGACATTAAAAAAAAATATATTGTAATATTATAATATAAATATTTTAAGATTTAATGTCTGTGTTGAATAAATCTGAATAGGTAAATAATTGTTTAACTAAACTCATTTCTTCAAATATAAAAGGTTTTTTGTTTAGAACTGTCAGTACAATAAAACAAAACAATATTGTGTGGGGTATTATTTTTCTTCAAAAAGGTGTGCAAGTTTAAGTGTGGCTCTGAAAACGGCGTTTGAAAGAATGTTTTGTTCATAATCAGAGATGTATCTGGCTCGGGTAAACTGTTCATAATGAGAAACTTATTCCTATTAGAATAATTGAATTTTCAACAAACCAAAGCCCTACTCTATTCTACTATTTCTATACTATCGCTTTTTGCCCGTTACTGTACTTTTAAGCAGCAGTGTTTAATAGGTTATCAAATAGATTAAACATGTTTTCGTTTTATAGTAATACTGTTTATGAAATATTAATTGTAAGGTTATTATATTACGTCTTTTTCGTGGCCTTACACTAACGTCAACCAGTGAAGCAGTTGTTCGCCGACAAGAAAGGGAATGATTGACCGCTTCCTCTACGAGCGAGCGTTTTGATTTATGCTAGATCCTTTGTTTTATACGACCCTGGTGGCGGCTGTTCCGGCCAAATTAATTTATGGTGATTTAATGAGGGTGGCTAATTAAATTTGTATTTTTATAGTGTGGTTCGTGTATTTTAAATTTTACTATGGAGTTTAAAATGTTTAGTTACTATTAGCTTATAGAGGTGCAAGCCTGAGAATGTGACTGTTCATAATTATGTATCTTTGAGATATCAAAGCTCGCATTTTATGCACAACAAGGTCATTTGTTTATGTGCATGACAAGTTTAAATCACTTTGCATGTGAAATTGAAACCTCACCGAATTAAGTGGTCTACTAATGAATTGATTTATGACAAGGCGGACCCAAACCATGTGAATCGTTTTTTGTGTCAAAACACAAACATCTCAATAATGTGGATTCATCAATTTGCTATTTAAATTAATTAAGAAAACCATCGAATACAGAAAACATTTTATAAATTATCTGTTTTTTTTTTGTTCCAAAACAACGTGTGCGATCGAGCCCATTAATTGAACTTAATCGTGTGTTTCGTGTAGAAATACTGCTTCTATAGTCATGGACCCCTGGTGCGTCGCATCTGTATCGACATGGGAATGACTTGTTGGTTTACTTTCAAAATCTAGCGTTCAAAATTTCTTACAAATTATTGGATGATCGAATTATTTTGCCTATATTTTCAACGCTAATATCGTCAACGATTTCACATCTAAACTTCAAATTTTATCGTGAAGTCAGTGCATGTATTGTAAAACTTTACGTTGATACGATAAAATTTTCATTATGAAGTTGTATGTACACAATAGGTACTATCCGTGTGTCTTTCAATTGCTGTCAATTTTATCAGTAAAACCATAATCCTAACAAAACTAATAAAATCTATTTCTAAAATAGTAATTATTGCTATTTTTGTGGGACTTGAATCCCCTGACCTTATGCCCTCGATATTCTTAAACCATTTGATCACTACACAGCTACGATTAAAGGTTATTATTCTAATGAGCTGCATTAAACGTATGTTCCGATATTTGCATCTACTAATGCAACATTGCAATGATGCTCAAACCTTGTAAAATGTAGATAAGGAAGGTCGCGGGTCGAAATTAGCATGTGAGATCCTTTCGAGTTTAATTTATGTTATAGTGAAAATTAATTGTAGCTATATTTTGGAATGGCTTAGTGCGTTGCTTAAAATGTTTGTATGTAAGTATAAAACACTGGAGTACCTCCGCTTCACAAGTGTTAACTTTGTGTTTACTTTTTCTTCTTTTGAGTGTGTACTAACACTAGTGTTAGATTTTATTCAAGTCGACTAAAGGCATCTGATAAGACTTTGACGACTACCTACCAACATTTAGCGGTAGCATACACACTACATATTTATAAATGTGATGTGTGTGTTTCCTTCTTTAATATGAAATGTGAGCCATTGACTTGAAGTGATTTTTGGTGTCGATATAGTTAAAGGGCCAAGGAGTGGTACAGACAGCTTTTTATTTGGTATCAGCTTATACCAAATCTTAGGACAATTGTTTCAGGATCTCAATCCTTGGATTAGTTCCTACGAAATCTTTGAATAAAGGGTTAGTAGTTATAAACTTGTTTACGAACTACCTCACTACCATAGCCACTCAAGCCTCCTCAAAGGTGTCAGCTGACAATCAGCTGCTACTCGTCTGGGTAAAGCTATAGCTGATTCTGTTATTGTGTGAAATAGCAAGTTTTTATCTCTCTATCAGTAGAAATCCTCAAAGTCAGGTTTTCTAAGATTCCGTGCCTTATAAAGAAATGATAACTGTAGTGGTATTGTAGATGTAAATGGTAATTGTATTGTTGTACTGTAGATTATATATAGACCCGACCTATGATCACCAGACTGTTCATCTTTTTGTAACACGAAGTGTTTCAAGAACGTGTGGATTTATCAAGACATACTGTACTTGCATGAGTTATTTTTATAAATAGCTTCAAGCCATGATAGATCACGTGTCTAAGACCAGGAGCCTGGTCATCCGTCACTGCGCTTCCGATTCGATATTGAATATTAGATGCTGACCCCCGACCCCGTTTGCCGACGGCCCAGCCGTAGGAAAAAAAATATAGCCAGGACTGAAGAATTTATGGAAGCATTCCTCCATATATTAACATATCAATGTGACTGATAACTGAATATGAATTTGAAAATGATTGTAATATTTCCCCCTGTCCTTCGTCGTTTGGATTTGAATATATGAAATTGTTAAAAAAACGAAGAGGTATATTTAGATTTATAATAAATACTAGCTTTTGCCCACAAGCAATGTGAGAAAAAGTCCGTTTCCCGTGGGAATTTCATGAATTTATTAAGTTCTTGGTGCTCCCCTACACTGTCCTGGAACCTACACACCAAATTTCAGCTCTCTACGGCCAGTAGTTTCGGCTGTGCGTTGTCTGTCAGTCAGTCACTCAGTAACGTAAGAGTTTTATATATATATAGATTACAGTTAGTCACGAGCCTATAACCTTCAGCCACACTAAAATCTCAATTTGTCTATGAAAATTACAACAGATTACAAGGATACTTGCTACTACATGTGTATTCAATACGGAAACCTGGTGCACATGCGCACTACGCAGGTCTAAGGTTACTAATTTTCATATTTTATATTATACTAGCAGCCCGTTCCGGCTTCGCTCGCGTAATACCATAATAAATTGTTCACCTACACCTTCCTCATCGCATTAAAATCCGTTGTGTGGTTTTAAAGGTCGCGTACATAAGGAAGGACAGACAAACAGCGGGAAGCGATTTTGTTTTACTTCTTTAAAGTAATATGAGAGAAACTAAAACACGTAAAACGTAGTCGAAAAAAAAATAAAGTAAATATTGCTAATAATTTAAAAATCAGACCAAATATAAATTCGGCGTAGCAGAGCGGCGCGCAGTCGGCGACGCGCTCGCCGCAGGCGCATGTAATTGCCGCCCAATGTTTGTTTTGTTCACCCCTTTACTCTTCACTATACCTCTCTCCTTCTCACTCCTCCAATCCCCCACATCGCCCCGTCCTTCTCCCACATATCGCCTTTGAGCTACTTAAGGTTTATTTATCACAGTTAAACTTTTCATATCCACATTGCTTTAAACGGCTTAAACAACCTCAGCTGAACCTGCAGTATGAATTTTAATGCTTTCAGTTTAGAGTTTATTATAAATTGTCGAGAATTCAATCAGTCGGGTAGAATGCCGGGTAATCGTCAGATTAATCGCCGCATTTCGCTTTATGTATCGAGTATCGATTATTGATTGTAATTATTATGGCGTCCTCAGTTAAACACCGGCCGGTCACGCGATCCTGTGGATTTATGGTGGATCTGTTGGGTTCCCGCTTAGCCTGTAAAGGGTTCTCCTGGGAAATATGATGAGTGGTGTAATTTTCTTGGATTAAATTTAGGTTTCAAATTCCAATATCTCTAACGAGATTAGAGATCTACGAAAATACTTACCACAATTATCCCTACGTTCTTTGGTAATTTCAATGAAGTCATGTTTAAACGAAATCATTTTTTAAGATATTTAACTAGATGTTGCTCGGGGCTTCGCTCTTGTGGGAGTTTTGAGATAAAATATCAGCAATCAGATAGGATATAGATTTCGGCAAGTTGTTGTTGATATTTTAACCATCTACCTGTAGAATTAATTCGTACGCTCAAAATAATTCATGCCTAATTTTCTTTTCAAGTTATGTGGATGCAGGAGGAGTAAATTCGTTTCATCTTTTTAAATATTGAGAAGGCTCTATATCAGCTCGGTACGTGATATAGCGATTTATTTGCAATCTAGTTGCGTATCGGTTACCGTTCTCAGAATTTGTTTCAATTGCAATAACACTATTAATTTTGTACTATTTGTGTGCTTGGGTTAGAATGCATAACCTCTTAAATCTTCATCTTTTAGTAGAGGTAGTTTTTAATTTTAACCTATATAGCTGGTAATATTATTATTCCCATAGATAAAATGAGCTATTCATAATATAAAATTTTTAAAGTGAGACGAGGCTTCATTTTATAAATATAAAATGTTTAAAAAATTATTCGCTCTTTTTCACATTATTCGTGATGGCACGCGAAGTGCCAGGTTCTTTTGTACCAGACACGTGAAAATGTCCGGACTTTGAAATGTGGACGCAACAGGATGAAGCGATTAACGACGAATCTGTTTTTGTTGACCAATCTGCAGAACTGGTCTGTGTCACTTTTATTTTGTATTTTTTTTTTGAAATATATTTGAATCGGTAAATGTTATTTTTATTACATAAAACTTATAAGTTCATTGTGTTGTTTAAGATTTTTTTGCTGTTCAAATTTGTATTAAGAAACGACCAATAGTGAGGCGAGACGATGTGCGTACTAGCTTGGATTGGAAGTTACAGACCCTCAGGAATGATCAGTCTACTTTCCCGTTTGGTCTATTTTGAATAGTCGGTCCGTTTTCTCAATCTGAGAGTAGTCAGTATTGCAGCTCACCTCAAATAACGAAAGAAATTGAGAATGACTCAAGTCATCGAATAGCACAATGATTTTCATGTTTTATTATTTATTTTTTTTCCTTATCGTCGTCATGGCCGTCGTCGTGGTCATTAAGTAGAATGAAGCACACTCAAGTATTTTTTTTTTTGCAATTTTAATAGATTGGTTGGCCATTGCTTTCTCTTTTTCCACACTAAATGATAAATTATCTACTAGAGAATTCTTCACATGAGTCAAAATGGTAACGAACTCACGTGGCACAAGTAGGATTCGAACCTGGGACATTTTGGTATACGGCGTCTTGAACCATTGAACCACCACGGCATCACTTTTTTACTGAGGCCCGCTTAAAAAGCAGAGATCGTCTCTCAACTTTGGTAAATGACATAGGACACGTCGTAATAAACATAACCTGTTAAATAAATAAACGCGTGATATCATCTAACCGTTGTTTAAAAACGCAATGTTTTAATTCCCGACGCCGGGGAAACTCGATGCATTCGAAGATAAGGTCACGGAATTTTCAACTTTTTATTTTTTAAATTCTCTCCCCGAGTTTTTAACGGCTGGAGTTGTATTTCGACGGGAGCGGTAAGGCCCATCGTAAGCTGATGTTTTCTGATCGCTTATTAATGTGCACGATTTCAACGTGCAAATATAGAAGCTTAGTTTTAAATTAACATAGTTATAACACTAACATATATGGACTGTAAATTGACTGAAAAAAAAACATTCATTGTCAACAAGAAAGTTGTTACGTGTTGAATTTCACGAATGATTACGATTTGCATACATGACATGTCGTCAGGAATGATGAGTGCTAATGGTTTGCCATCTAAGAATACTGAAGACCATGCGAAGTGAAGGAGAAAAAGTAGTAAATGGGTCCTGGGGTCCGACGCTTTGTAGCGGTGGATGCAACAGGAAAAACGCTCTGATGAAATAGAGAGAAGTAACTCTTTAATAAAACTTAAAGTTAGTGATGTGATATCTGAAACCTTTTATATGGTTACAATTGTACTTTTTTCTTAATTAAATATCAAAATTCAAATCAAATATCAAAAATCATATTCTAAATTAAATTATGTTTACCAAAGCTACAAACTACTAGCATTTCGGAACGACCACTGCTGAGAAGAAATGCCGAAAGAAATTCATTCAAACAGTGTTGGTCCCTATTATGCCAGAAGGGCTTACCATTTTTTAAATATAAATTTATGTATAATTTTTTATCAGTAATATAACAATGTAAGTACACACAAATAATTAAATTGAGTATTAAACTGTGTAACAAATAAAAGATGATAGCGATGTGGCAACACGGCCATTCTTGAAACGATATGTAATGTGCGATCAGCTTTATTCCGAACGGCCATTTGAAAATCCCGAGATGCTGCGCGCGCCGGCGATGGTGAAATAAAGCCGCTGCGCTTTTTTATTACCCCCTGATTTTATCAACTCTCAAAATATCGAGAGGAGGGAATATACAAATTCAAATTCTTTGAAATCCTAAATTCTTTTTAGTATGATCATCATTATTATCAATTAATTTAAGAACTTTGTTCGTACTTTTAGTATGATATGCATCACTTATTTATTCGTCAAAATTTTATTTCAAACTTGCCGTCACGTCCCGTCCTGGCTTCGTTCGTCTAAAAACCTTAACCTCCCATCTACTGGTGAAAAACGCATGAAAATCCAATTTTTCAGTTTATCGCGAACTGACAGACAGACAGACGGAAGGAAAGGACAGACAGAAGGAAATGACGAAGTCTACTGCCGACTTGAAAAGCGCGACGTCACAACCCCGAATGTAAGCGGAAACACACGTATATGAGAGAGAGAGATAGAATAAAAGAAAATTTCATAACGCCTTTATTTCTTAGCATAAAAATATTGATTATTGATTTCCCGAATCCTCGGTCTTTTGTACATTGTATTGCTTCAGTCCATAGTTCTGTACTTTTGTTATTTTGTGTCAAAATAAGAATTTGAAAACCTGGGGCATTAGTGGAGGCGTCTAATGGTCTTGGACTGTGAAAAAGGTGGCTCTTGGGAAGAATAATTAGTAGAAATAGGACATTAAGACGCGACGATATTTCGTTTCACATTCTATTCTCACATAGCCACAATCTGATTAAGAATATAACGTGTTCGTAGTGAGACCAGTAACTACTTTTTAAAATATTTTGAGGGATGTATTTCTTCTTCTTTGTGTTCACCAAGAAGAAGTGCTTTATATAAAGTAGCTGTGTCCCGCAGCTCCGCCCGTGATATACCTATATGCGTTGGTCATGCAGACTTTCACATTCATAGCTTAGCTTCTGTTTGAACTCAAGTCTTTGATTATATGCATACCAAATTTCTTTAAAATCGGTTCAGCGGTTTAGCCATGAAAGCGTGACTAACAGACCTTTACATTTGTAATATGAGCACGGAAGTATGGGATATACTATACTATACATAGACGAATCTCAGCAAAACGAAGTAAGTCTTCTTGTACGGACGGAGAGTTGCAACTGAGATACATCCAAACGCCGCTACTTTTAATTCTCTTGCTCTCCGATGTTAACCATTTCTTTACTCTATACTAAGCCCATTAAGTTACAATGCTATTCAGACATAATCAGGCTTCAGCGCGAACAGATATATTTTTGACCCTCGATGCAGGCAGTGGCAAGTTTTACGTGTCTGTGTACGGATCAAGTTTTGGAGTTGCGATTTCCAAACTTTATTAGTTTTTTCTGTCTTAATTTCCAATCTTTTAAATAAAATTATTTCGTCTTAACCTTCACCCGCTAAATTCGCATTCGGTGTCAGACATCACTCAGCCATCCGGCCAATCGATCTTGTATCGATTAGAGCCCGTGCCGATTGATATATGATCGATTCATCAAACGCGCCGCCTAGTTTATCTTAGTGATTGGTTTGAAAGGCATGTCTGTATGTAATTGTTTTTATCGAATCGTAATTCTCTCTGTGTAAGTAATGATAGTACGTGAATCGAGTTTAATTGTAATGTTGAAGTAATTTATTTGAGTTGTGTAGGAACCGTAGACTTTATTTCTTTTATCGAGTCTCATGTGATTTGATATAATTTGAGACCTAAAAATAAGTTGCCTTCCACAAAATTAATTACTATCAGATTCCAACTCAACACCTTAACAAAACGTAGTAAAAATCTTAGACTTTTAGTTCAAAACCTTTTGTCTTTATGATTTAGCATTTCGGAACGACCACTATTGAGAAGAAATTCATTCAAACAGTGTTAGTCCCTATTATGCCAGAAGGGCTTACCATTTTTGAAATATAAATTTATGTATAATTTTTTATCAGTAATATAACAATGTAAGTACACACAAATAATTAAATTGAGTATTAAACTGTGTAACAAATAAAAGATGATAGCGATGATTTAGAACAGAATTAAAATCTTCGTTTGCACAAACGACATCGCTTCCTTTAACAGTCAGTATTTTTTCGTCTCTAACATGCTACAACATAATGGGCGCGAATAACAGAATTATGATTAATATCCTATTGTGTCTTTGTTTGAAGTTTTTTACCAAAAGTTATGCGGAACGCGTCCCGTACTGTGTGATCGTCTGCGCTGCGACAGCGACGGTGCTTCGGACGAGAAAGAATGTGTTCGCTATTTTATGAAGCCCATATTAGAGTAACTTATTGATTATCAATGGAGAAGAAGACTTGCCGGCGAAACGTTCAAAACTTATCGTATGTCCACGATACCAACAACAACAATGATACCACAGATTATTTGTTTTTACTCAAATTTATTTTCCAAGACATGGATGTTTAGACCTAGGAGATCGAATATAACAGAAGCTTATTGGTTCACCGTCTCAACATATGTTTGCTTTTAATCCGTAAATGGAACAGAGTAACAAAATATCAAGAGCTAGTACAGGGATCATAAAAGCTTGCGTTAACACTTCAAATAAATTCTGATTTGCGCAAAAACTGTGGAACCACTCCAAATCCATTGTCGTCGTGTAAAAATGTTCACGTTACAAGTATTCGGAATCCGTTTGGTGAGTCTGTCTGTTTGTTCGCGTTTAGTAAAAACTGGCCGAGCGTGTCGCGTCCGCGTCCGAACAAACACGTGTAACGATGAATTAAACATGTGTCGGAAAAACCGATGCAGCCTCTGAATTTTGACGAGGTCATTTTTTGACATGGAGCTATAAGGTCCTACAGGTCCTTACCACTTGCATTTCTGTCTCCGATTGAGCTAATTTTAAACGTTGTTCAGCTTTGCGTGTCGATGGCCAAACGGCATTTAAATGTAAATACTTGGTGGAGATGAACGGATCTGGGAGATGGATTGTGGTGACTGGATCAAAATCTATATTTATCTATAACTTGTTGAATAAATTTGACACAAAAATTACATTTTAAAATAACTTTACTTGCAAGTTTTGGTTGCTAACTCACGTATCCTTGTGTTTTAAAACACTTGTTAAACAGATGGAACAGTTTGTCTTTATAGGGATAGCTACAGGATAACTACCAGGCAATTATTTAAATTTGTCAGATTTACTTCAATACAAATATAATACGCAAATGTTTCGATTAGACACAAATTACTTACCATCATTAACCGTCTATGCAAACCTTTTTCTTATTCGAATATTTCCTCTCGAATATTTTATTCGAGTGCGTATCGATTTATTTATCGTAACAATAAATCACCGGTGATCATTACGTATAATAATTTATAGTAGGTAGGCAGAGGCAGCAAACGTCGATAAATCAATAATGGTACCGCTGATATTTTATTTGTAGATGCGTTGGAAAGCGACGATGTCATGCCGCTGACGTTTTACCTGCTCTAGGGAAATTCTTGCAAACTTATTAGAAAAACGAATGTTTAATTATCATATTTGTGTTTATATTGTATTGTGGAAAATACTATAGAAAATTGAGTTTTTTTTAATATCTATTGTAATTTTACGACAATTTCTTTTCTGACAATTTTCGACCGCTTCTTTTCATTATTCGGAAATTTCCCGAAACGACTCATTGATAATTATATGCCTTCATTTGATGACAATTCGGCTTTATCAGCTGCAGCTTAGCCCTATGCAACACTTGTGAAACACAATTATTAGCGCTATCTGTTCACTATGTTATATGTACACTATCAGATACTTTATCAGTAAACGGTGAAACAGGGCCTTGCTAACATTTCTTGTTATAATAACATCGGGCAACTCATCTGCATTTACAAAACGTCTCTGGTGCGTATCCGCGCCCCGTGTCGTAGTTCTCTGTAAGTACGTTTGTTTTAGCCGTAGGAGCGATATCATCTATCAACGTGTGATTCCGACTATTGTTTTTGTTAATATCTGTTTCTGACAACTTTTTATTTGAATAAATTTTATTGGTAACTTGTTATATTTAGAGATACGGCAACATTTATTGCTAATATATATATATATATATATATATATATATATATATATATATATATATATATATATATATATATATATATATATATATATATATATACACATTTTTTTTTTTTTTAAGTTTAGTTGCAATGATTTTTTACGTCATATCTTTATAGTTTAGCTCATCTAAATGGCTTAAATAGTACTAAGGTTGCATAAATTTCAGATGTTTTTGGTACACATGTATATTCTACTAAGTAATCAAGATTCGCTATCATAAGTCACACCTTTCATCGACTCTGTAAATAAGTTTACTATATGGTACTCAAATTGATTATATGGTAACTAGGGGACTATTTCGCTAGCCACAGATCAAATCATAAAGTATTAAAGTAACATAAATTGAAGAGGAGTATTACTCTATCATCCGTGATTCTCCAAAGCATGTCTGGCTATCATAAGTCACATCTTTCACCGGTCATGTACACAGGTTCTGTGCATTTCATTGGCGGGCAGTGGTGCGGGCGAGTACAAAGCCTCGCCTGCAGGCTAACGATGTGGATATTGATTGATAAATCAACGCGGCCGCGAGCGAGACCGGCGCTTTTGTCTTTGTGCGCGCCGCGCTCTGATATGCTTGTCACGCGATTGGATTGTGTATCTCCTGCGGGTTTCTGATGCCCTGGTACAAGGGGCGACGGGTGCAATTTTCTATTGCGATTTTTTTAGCAGGGTCCCAAAAATGTTCATTGTGTCGTATTGCTTCCAGATTGCTTAGACTTTCGTTGTTCCAAATTTCAAAACATCTATAAAATATTAAAAATATATTAACCGTTCAAAAAATCTATGAACGAATTGCAAAATTATACATAAATATAAAAGAAACTGTATTTGTTCAAGTACGAATGCACTTTACGTAAACTCAATAAGTGGGTAATGCAATAAGTGCAAATGAAAACTAATGTCGATAGGGTCCGATCCGCAGACAATCTAATTTTGACCCCAGCTCTGTTGTGAAGCAGGACAGATATATGAGGACTGCTATTGAATCACTCTTTAAGTGTACTGGGTCAGTTGACTTTTACACCTTGGTGTTGGTAGTTTCTTATTATTTGAATGGCATTGCAGATAGATGCAAGAAGATATTCTTGTATGTCTTGGTTCTTATCAGAAAGTCTTAATAGTTTTGGAAGCAAATTATATTTAGTTATCTAATATTAAAGTAGATATCTTAGATCGTGGACTAGAAAGGGAAAAAGATGAAGATTCGCACAGCAATAATAAAGAGAGATATATATATATTAAAGTCACGATTAAAAACTTAAAAATAAATCTAATCTGAAAAGCTAGACATGAGTAAATCAACAACATCAAAGACTAGTTTTATGTAATGTTTTATTTAAGATTACAATTTAAGTCGATATTGCTAATGACTTTAGTATTGGTATCATCATCATCAGTAAGGTCACAATCCCCAAACAAAAACAATCGAATCGTACCATGGAATTCGTCACAATCGACTAATGCATCCGAACCCGAAGGGTTGTAATCATTTTAGTGCGTTGTAATCTCGTTACCTCCCCTCCCGCGGGTCATTACCCCCTCTAATCTAATTCGGATTTCATTAGCACCCCTGTTTGCCTTTTGTTTGGGTGTCATCGCTGTGCCGACAACTGACTCATACATTTTAACTAGTATTTTTTACAAACTACATTGTCAAATCACGTTTCTGTATTTTTAGAAGAGATAATATTTTCAAAACCCAAAAGTTATCTATATATAAGCCGCGGTATTCCTTAAGGATCTATACTCGCCATTTTCTATTTAAATTATTCTAATAATTCATCGGTTATTATTGCAATACTTTTAAAGTTATTGATATACATACAATTGTAATTATGAAAGAATCATCTTCATTGCAAAATTAAAAGACGTTCCAGAGAATCCTTGAATTATTTTAATCGGAGATTCATCCATACTTGGTTCGAATTCTAATCTTACTAAATTAAGAGTACCTAGTAGATATACTCGATTGGATTTCCATTTTGAACCAACGGTTTCTCCTTTTGAATGTGAATAAAAGCAAGGTCGACATTTCCAAAAGGCCGACCAAAAGTTTGCTTCAAATTACGTGAACATTGCAATTTGACACTGGTATTAAGTTTTATAAATCAGTAGACACGTGTCGAGCGCACGCTCGTTACGTCACGCCCGCCATGGCCTCTTGTGCTTCGTTGCTTTCCTAGTCCATGAAATGAGATTTCCAGTGCAGTTGCAATCACTGCATGCTAATTGTCAATTTTAGATACATACATTTTCAGTTATTTTAGGAGTAGGATAAAATTTAGTTTGCGATCTTTAAATAATTAAGATTTCTTTTAAATTTTTCTTTAAATAATTTAAATGTTTATCTTAGATCTCCATAATCCTGAGTTTTCTCTTCATGTGTACAAAATATCGGTAATGATAAACACAACATATCTTTGACACTATATGATGTATTCGTGATTCTTTCGGTTGACGTATGTATATGTAACTTTAGTATCAGTAACTCAGTCTGAAATCCCGAGATTTTAGTCGGAACCACAAATTGTGTTGTCACGAGGATCTCGCTAAGCGCGCCTAATCCAAGGGATTATTCTCACATACGAATGATTTAATAACACCAGCTGTCATCGCCTTAAACGTCGTAATAAAAAAAAAACTAAATCCGAGTGACAGCTGCTTTCCTGAAATCAATTGGCATCTTCAAGCATAAATTTTTACACGTGTCTACATTATCCGACGATAAATTTAGATAGTTTATGTGATATATGTGCATTTTAATTAAACATATGCATGTAACTTCTTTCACCATCTTTATCAATAAAAATATTCATATCAAACAGTATCTACAGGCCGCGCTTGATGTCCCTAGTGTTGCATATTGTGTCACAAATTTGAATTTGTCCGCTTGTTTATAAAATACATACTTCATCAGCAAACGGAGAAACAAGTCCTAAATCGATTAAATTGTTTGTTTAATAAAGGTACAATCACAGATTACAGCACAAAAATCTGCACATCTTCTGAAATCCTAATGACCACACAACACTACATACATGTACACAACACTAAAATTGTACCTAATTGTAATTGAAGTACTGAAGCAGGAAAACATCCCGTAAAGATAAAATGCTAAACTTGAAATTACAAACCAATAACCAATGAAATTACAAATACAATTACTGAGACTAGGAAAACAAAAGCTTTTTTTTCCTTTATCAGCGAAAATGATTTGTTATGATTTTTTTAAATAATGAAATAAAGAATACAATTTTATTAAATATATTTAGTATTTTATCATAATGAAATGAATACTTCTAAAACAATTACCCCAATAGTCTAAGAAGACAGCAAAAACACAAAATACTGAACATCCGAAAAGGACCCTTATTGTGTCCGCTTGCTTACATCTCACCTTAAGATTCTACCTCATAGCTAATGTACAAAATATGAGTGTTCGCAAACAACCAAGTAGGAAGCATGCTCCCAAACAAAATACCCGTCAGCAAAAGCGAGAAAGGGACGTACTTATTACACGGTTGCGTACATAGTGGGCGGGGCTTACGCCGCCTCCGGCCGTAGTGATGTCCCACATTTGTCGATATCTCGCCGCAGCACTAAGTCTTCAGTTTTATCGACTAAACCCAGATGAGTGATAAAGGGCTGTTGCTAGAGAACGTTAAAATCACAACGGGGAGTACCGTCCGTGACAGAAATTACTTTACCTTCTTAATAGAACAGGCTTTTAATTAGAATTATTCAGTTGTTTATGCTCGTTAGCGTTTAATTTATGTGTAAATAAATATTTAAGTAAATACCCTGGTTCTATGTAAAACTATAGGGGGTTCGTTCGTGCAGTTATTTTGAACGTTACGATATTTGACTCGCTAGTTTCAGTGTTATTTATTGATAATAAAATAAAGGTCTCATAATTAGATATATTTTTAATTTCTTCATCCTGTTTGCATTGTATTCTAAATTAAAACCTTATATTTTTTTTATGGCTGAAGTGAGTGGTTTAGTTATTATATTGTCGTAAATAACACTACAGCCTTCATTCTGTTTACGTTGTATTTTTAAATTAAAAACTTGGGCATGTTTTTTTCTTTCGAATATTTTTATAGTAGAGTGAGGGATAAATAACTTATTAAATAATAATAAATAACACTGTATCCTGTTTAAGTTCTGTCTTTTCTAAAATAAAACTTTGAGTGCTCCGTTTGAGTTTGAACTTTTTATTATCTTTCATGAGTGGTATGGCTCGAATGACTTGTAAATTATTTATTATATTATCATAATTAGTATTATAATCTTCATCTAGTTTATGTTGTGTATTTTCTAAATTAAAATCGTTTGTACTTTTTAATTTGGACTTAGTGTTATTTTTAATGTTAGTGTTGAGTGGTTTATTACTTAAAATATTATCATTAATAACACTAGAATCTTATAAATTAATATTTGGAGTACTTGCTCTCTTAATTGAACTTTTTAATAGTTTTAATGGAAACACGGAGTCCTAAGTTACTTATTGTTATTAAACAGTTACATAGCACGTGCCTATGAAAAAAAATATTGCATTAGTTTTCGGGCATATAATATCAATAGCAATATCTATCGGATATTCTCAATAGCCGATAAATTTTATTTTGTTGTAATTTTCTCATGTTTTTTGCAAATAAACAAGCACATAATATAAAAAAGACAATTTAAAAAAATATATATTATTTGCTTGTTTATTTGCATACCTATCATACCTAGGTATTTTCATTACCTGCAGCAAGCAGAAATTCAAATGTGTATACTACAAATTGTTTTTGGAATTGATGTAACTATAAAACGGAAAGTCGAAACGGCCATAACAAGCATTATTAACAATTGGTTGGTCGTCTGTAACGCGATACATTTGATATCTAAACACGCTCCATCTCGCGATGAAATCGATACAATTTGACAAGCCACGCGGACCACCTACCCGCCGCACTATAATATCTCATGCTATTTAGATCTACCAACTGTGGCTTAATAATGTTTGAGGTTTTGATTGTAATGTCTTCTAAATTATTTAAAGGGAGATAAGATTTGGATCTTTTCTAGTCATAAAATAAGCTAAAATATTTAATACCTTTTTTTTTCTTCCTGATTTCATCAAGTTATACATGTCTCAGTGTCAATCTTTAATACAATTTTGTGTACTTTTGACATACATTTCTGTAGAGGATTATGCTGATATGTTGTTAGTACCCACGTTTGCAAGGAATGCAGTGATTTACATACTGATGAAAATGGTGTAATGCAATATTATATTCACATTCGTAAAAGAGTACATTAATTAAGCAATTATCTTTTAAATGTGTTCATTTAGCGACCTGATTATGAAATTACATGACCAACGCCCATATTTTTATCTGGGCTATCATGTTTATCATAAGGAACATTTTATAGTATTGTTAGCCAACAATAATAGCGTAACTAGCCAGTTAGGAAGTCTTAAGTTCCATGTTAGACTAGTTGTACGAATTTAAATCTTCTTTCATGTTATTCTTGTCCACTCATGTTTGTGTCGGCTCTAGATCTAAACAAATCTTCTTAATGTCATATCCAATGTCTTCTAATTTCTTACCGTTTTTCTTGTCAAAAACAACTACAATTTGCACATTTCAGGTGCAATCCAGAATTTGAACAGAATTCTTCACCTTGAGATTTAGCTAACTAGACTGACCACAAGGCTTCATCGCATCGCCGCCGGCGCCGGCCGCATTACGTCGGGTCTGGTGCGCGCGTGCGCTCCACTGCCCTTAACTAATCCTGCTCCGGTGCATACACGTAGCATTGTCTTCCAAACGGTGCAAGTGACAGGCGATTTTAAATATAATCTCATTGGCTCCATGACTCTTGGCGTTGTTCTGCCTCGTAAGGGATAAGAGATGTGATACTATGTACGTTACAAGACTATGTAAAACCGACACAGATATATAAACAGATAATTCAGTTCTGTTTTACCATAATCAGTATATAAGGTACTAACAAACAAAAAATACAAGAGGGCATGTAAAACACAGGTTCAAAGTAGAGAAAGCAAGCGACAAGAACGAATTGATTAAAAACAATGCACAAAGTTTATGGTCTGATAACAATAAAAAGGCCACAGTTCAGTGGTAATATTGCTCGGAGACTAAGCTTTTTGAGCAATCACTGATTTTTAGCTGAGTGGTCTAAATATATATCATCAAATACATATTATCATCATCATGGATAAGGCAATAGTATTGCTACAAATTGTGTTATTCTGACCACTTTAAGTTGCTTGTACGTAAAACATTTCGACGCCCATCCCTTTTCATTTAGACTGTACGTGCATCTAGATGGCGGCGGCCGCTTTGCAGGTGACCTCTGTCTCCGGTTCCATCGACCATATCTTGCACTCAAATGAACAACACTATTATTGCACTGGCCACTTATCCGTTGATCAAACTCAGTTGTTTAGATCTTTCAAATTCTCTTTCAAGGACAAAACTTTTAGATGCTGTTTTTTGATAAGTACAGGTTTTTCTGACAAAATAAATCCTACTCCCTCTTTTCGAGTGTAGATATTAGCACAAAGGGTTGTCAGATTTTTTAAATTAATTGTTACGAATATGATATGGTATTACTACGATACAGCATGTTCTTTATTTTATACACGTAAATAATGGAAATATAATGGAAAGTCAAAAACGTTGCTTCTTCTTTTCGAGTCGTTATGTCTACTTGTTTATAAACTTTGATAAACTACTACCAAGTCCTTCTTTCTGACCCCTTTCTTCAATCTACGTATTATATAATTCGTTGCTTTAATGCTCATCCACCTCTTCAAATCAGGCTCAGTCTAAATAAGGGATTGCGCGTACGCCGCGCCTCCCTTTTATGGCACGACGGCGGCAAAAAACACTATTGCTCGCACTACAATCACACGCCCTTAGAGGTTTGCACAAAGACGACGCGACGCCGAAAAGGGATTCTGAGTACTTGAGACTAGGGTAAGGTGTGGTGCGACTTCTAGCGACAATTTCAAGGTTCGATTTTCGCTAAATACTATATGGAGGCTAACGCAAACGTATTCGCCGTTTAAAAAGTTAGTTTTTTGACGTTAGCTCCCTTGACTGGCCACAAATGTCATTTTAATATGAGCAACGTATCATAGAATTTCTTCTTCGAGCAATTTAACAATGTTATTTTAATTTGAGAAATTTACTACAAATTCTTTGCTTGATTCAGATCTTTATGTTGCGATATATTTTATACGAGTAATATTATATTGGAAAAAGCTTATTATTTCCTAGTAATATAACAATTAGCAACGTAGGCTCGCAGCGAGTTGTAGAAAATAAAATGGGAATGCAGAGTACCTCGTAAAAATTCCATTACAAAACCTTAAACACATCGCAATCGACGTGGAATGCGAAACTATTTCTAAAAACGTCCGGTTGTATGAAAATAAGTTATTAGTCACTTTTGATATCAGATGAGCCTTATTCTCTTAAGACATAACATTTGCATGGCCCTTTCATTTTTCACCACGAGAGATAATATAAACCTCTAGAAATACAATTTAAAAAAATTCTATGGTGCGAAACGCTGTAACCAAAGACCCACTGAGTTCGGTCCAGTTGCTCCAACCATAGAAATTTAAAAGACCCCAGAAACAAAAAGGGATTCAGTTGAGGGCCCTTTGAATCTAAATCCAGCCGTAAGCTTCTATCCACCATTGTTTGTCGGCCGAGTGCCGTTTTGTGCCCTTTTTACTTTTTTATTTCGTAATGCAATATCTCATTGTTCATCCAGATGGATCTATTATCGGTGATCTCACTTTTGTAAGTTTGGTCGTAGTTTTGGTCTTCTTGACGTGTAGATGTAAGTACTTGACACCTGGTATCGTTTTCTGTGTTTGTAATATTTGTAATATGTTCTTTATCTGCCTCTTTTCATCTCCATATGTCGATGAAAAAAGAGCCAGTGCAAAATTGATTTTAGTAAATAAATTATAGTATATACATTTATTCATAAATAAAGTAAAAGTAAAATATTTAATTAGAATAAAACACATATATTGATTCGGATTACGAATATTCGAAACTACAGCTGAAGTTGTCAAACCATATTAAATTAAACTAATATTTGTATGTCTTCGTAAATTATACAGAAAAAATATCAAAGCTTCAAACAAGTTTAAAAACAAAATAACCCTATATCTCCCGTTCACGAAACATTAAACGCCGCCGCTTTTGTCCATCTGTCCGTCATAATCCCCGATTCGATTGTGTTGACAACCTTTGTCAAAAAAAACTATTGTCCAAGAAAAATATGCTCGAAGCAGTGGCGCTATCCCTTTATAATTGGAACGAAATTTATAAAATATACTTGGGCAAATCTTATAATGAGATCATTTGCATATTATCTTGCTTATTGATTTTTTCCTTATCGAGTCTTGTGGGTGAGGTTAACAAATGGACATTTTGATATTCCAATAAATCCATTTGAACCAGTTTTATTTTAATACCTTTATCTTGTTAAAATCGCAAATATGTATAAATGCAAAATTCAGTAGCAAGAGAAAAACGATTTGTAAAATATTTTAAAGGATATATTTTAAATACAGTATTTTCAGAACAGGGTTTATAAACTTCTAATATTTAATTAAACATAAAAATTGATAGTAATTGAAGAATGTAGACCACCAGAGCTTTGCCGTCAACGTCACCCCGATCATTCGCGTTGACATTTCATTTGACAACAACTAAACGTTGGACTACGAGCGTGGCGCTAATGTCCCCTTTTCGTCTGAACGGGCCACTAATTTAATAAACTATACCGTCCAAGTCGACGACATCCCAAAGCATGAGCATAAAAATGTCGGGTCTTGTCCAATCAATCTTGGTTCCGTACCTGAAGATCGGACCCGAGAGATAACCCTTCCTCAATGCGTAATACCATTAAAACAACGGTGACAATCCAACCAAAAAATAATTTTCAACAGCTTTTTATCGATAACACAATAGCAGTTCCTATTCTATTTCCCAGCACTAAAGTCACTTTTCGATCGACAACTGAAATTTTATGTCCGATGATTAAAAATGTGAGATGATGATCATTGCGGGGGCTCCCACTGCGAAGGTTTGTTTAACCTCTTTGTTTTTCTGGATTCCTGGTCGTGGGTCCATTTTAATTAATGCCCATCACGTATTTTTTTTTACGATGTTGGTTTTTACGTTTCTACTTTTTATAGTTTTATCTCCTTTTTTGAAATATGTCCGTGGGTTAGGCGTGTGATGCGATATCTCGATGTCCTGCTATTGTTTTCGTTTTGATATATTTATGTGTTCGGGTCCAGATCACAAAATAAGAAAACTCTAAAAGGATAACTCCAATGAGTGTTTAAGATTAAGATTTTATATTAGTTTTTACTAAAACTGATTTGTATTTACTTTGTCCTTGTCACAATTAGAAAAATATATCTCATGCAAACCGAAAGTCGTGTCGATGAACGGTGCAAGATGAATGGGAGTTGGGACGATGAAGATGGGAGTTTAAGATTACGTCTCAATATTAGATAATAGTTATAGGAGACGTTCACATCTCAATCATCAACTCCACTCTACAGCTCTACTCAGAAATCAAAATGAAGCGACGGCGGCTGCTACGTACTCCACTAGTAAATATAGCATTTCATTTTCCATTCTGCTAATATTAAGTCAATATCGCGTCTCAATAGTAGTTCTCGTGCGATATTAACTTAAGCAGAACCAATACCGTGTAGCTTTGTGTCCTCAATATTGTATTCAGGAGTGGTGTTTCGCTGTTTTTTTTGCCCAGACTCGTTGACTGGTGGGTGACGCGCCACCATGCTTCATCGATTGTTCAGCTCCCACCGCTGGAGTTATTTATGTCCTCGGCCAGAATTTAAAAGTCTACGAAACACAGCTAGCCTTCGATTGTATGCCTGAATATATTCCTTTCTTTATGAATAGCATGTTAGCGACTTTGAAGATTTTGAGTTTAACTTTTCCCGGTGACTGTTTGTGTGGTGACTATTTTGAGTAAGTTTGATATTTGTGTAAAACAAAGAAACGATTTATTTCAGGCATCTTCTTCGTCGTGTCGACCCTGCTAATGCAACAATTACAAAATTCTTTTAAAAGAAAACCTACTGGTTGTAATTCACAAGCCTACCGCAACCTACTGGTTGCAATTCTTTCAAGTACTTTGTGAGAGACTGATGTCTGAACTAAGCAAATGCTTGTGGTCATATCAGCCTCAGAACAAGAACATTGTCCTTATAATAGTAATACAAAATACTATCGTAAGAAACATGACAATAATCTTTCTGAGTAGTCTGCCTGAAGTCGTTTGGGAATGCTGTATCGTCGCCTCGCACGACAACCGCTGGAGATATGAATGTAGTGGTGGTATTCATGACAAATATGCTACAGTTACGCTGTAAAATGTTGCTACAGTTTTTTTTATATTTGTTTCCTTCCTCCTCAACCCACTTTTATTCCAAGATTGTTGACATCGTCCCACCGACATAAAACCATCCTTCGCTCATAAACCAGTGTCTCGGTAAACTGTACCACTTGTACAGATAAAAAGAGCAATAAACTTAATTAAGTTATTTATTAGACGAGTTAACTGAACAGCTAGTTGGAGATAAGACGGCCATTTTGTTCATTAGAATTCGACTAGTTTTCGATAACAAGGTATTGGAATGGTTTATTGAACACGTTAATGGTTAAATCAATTCACAGTTTATAAGACAGGACAGGAAGACGGGAACTTAACTTTCTCCTATTTATTTATATTTAGTATATTGTCGCTTTATACCTACAACAGATATAAGTCTATTTATTCAGAAATTAAACGTTCACAGACACTATTCACGTAAAATTTTACCCCATAGATTAGCGTACTTGGCCGGCGATAGTGGCGGTTGTCACTTGCAATGGTCGGTCGTAGGGCGACCAAAAATGTATTATCTCGTGCTTCGGAAGGCACGTTAGGCCGAACCCAGCTGTATTTGCTGTCGTTGCCTGGCTGGCGTGTTAGGATATGGCCTATACTCCTTATCCATCCATAAGGAAGACCTGACTTAGTTGCTACAAAGAGTATACAAAGAGTTGACTGACTCGTGCTTATGGGATCCGATTTATAAATGTATAGACTCAGTAGGAACGCGAAGTGAAGAAGATAATGTTAGACAACGGGCCTAGGCTTCAAGATACTCTATGGCTGAGGAAGATACCGGAAAATCGCTCACATTTAAGCTTATTAGTACGCAACAAATTGGGGCAAATTCAACGTGTGAGATTAGATCAGAAATAGACAGGCAGGTGGAACTAAATCAAAATCAAACGATTTGATTCAGAAGTTAGGCCTTCTCAGGCACTTTTTCACGTCATATTAATCATAAAAAAATTGAACTAAGTAATAAAAGCTTGTAAAATATAACATTAGCGCCAGGTTGAGCTGACAAATGAATGTAAAATGAGATAAAATACATCAAACTATGTAAATGAAACTCCAGACGATTGTTGCCTCGTACGTATTAATCAAATCTGTCTCGTTTTAACAGTGGTTTTGTGAGATAATAGAAATGGTTGACTCTTGTTGGACCTATCATAGAACAAAAAAAAAAAGAAAATCGAAAAATATAATACGTATAAATTCAGATGTATTTTTTTCTCGTTACATATTTGATGATACGATGGAGTTATATGGTCGGTCGGATCAAAACATTTTGTTTTTGATCATTAACAAATACGTCATTGAGAAATATAATATTTTAAGCAATCAAAAAACACCTGTGATAGGAGTTTAAAACATAATACAATTGGAAATTAATAACATTTTATATTTCCAACTTTTGAAACCAGGAAGTGAAAAGAGACGTTATTATTTTAAGGATCCTTTCGAATATGATGAATACACTTATCCTCAGGGGACAAACAAGTGTTGACAGCGGGACTTGAACAAAAAAGTTTTAAATCCTAACATGATAACGCTCCTACAAATACATATGATTCATCGATTACTTAGTAAATGACAACTACGCGATTAATCATCTTTTTTCCTGTGTAACTTATCTCTTTATCTTTCCAGGTAAGTTGGTGAAACTGGAGATTTTTCGGACAGCCTCGGAATTGATCGAGATAAGCCTTCGCAGATTTGTGTGTGTGTGTGTGTGTGTGTCGAGAATGCAAAGGCAAGTTGTGTGTGAGCTTAGCAGCAATAAACATTGGTGTATTTTTAAATTAACAAATTATTTTGGGAGATTCATGTGTACTGGCTTTATGTATATAAACATTTTTTAGAAATCAAAGCGTTCACAAAAAAATCTGATAGTCATTTTATTGTAACATTAGTATTTTAACATTAAATAGACGCTAAATATATAGTATGTTTTGATAGCTAAAGCTAACTTGTTTGAGTGAAATATTCAGTTGGAATTGCTAGACTGTACTATTATTACACATATTTTTTTTGTCATACACGTTGCTAAGTTCACACACGAGAAACCATCGACCGTAACGCAACATAAGGCTTCAACAAAGGTAAGTGATTTAATAATATAAATTTTATTAACTATTTTCTTAAAAGCGATATATTTGCAAGGTAAATTGAGCCATCAACAGGCAATGTTGTTGAACACTCAAATGGTATTCAACCATTTGAGTGTCGTTGACAAGATTTTTGTTTCTAAGAGTTTTTATTTATTTATAAGAATCAGATACTTTGGTCGACACGTTGGCCGGAAAATAACTTGATACACTATATGATCGGTTGCTTTTATGAATATTCACGGAAATAATTTCACCAACGGCTCCTAACAAAGTAACTGTACACAAAAATAGAAACTTTACACCCCATCAGTGGCAGGCACCATCGTCTAACATAACATAGTGTTATGTGTGTACAAATTTATCTGTTTGTCCGTCGTGTAGTGTTACGGGCCCCCAGGGCCTGGATTACAAGCCCCGACCCCTACGGAGTGTTTTCACTAAATAATGCAACAAATTGATGCTCCTGCCACTTTCAAAGTGCATACTAAAATTTCGCCAATATTTAAGGCACTTACTAGGAGCTCATAAAATAGACGAAGTTATGTAATATGAAACCAGAAATGCTTAGTAAACATCAGTATTTTACAATTTGAAGTGTATTGTCTAAAGACAGTACAATTTTTATGGTCTTTGTAATAGTATATATTGATTGGTGTTCTAATCGGAACAGCTATTCGAGTAGAAGCTATTTAAATCTGCGCACTGAAAGGAATATCACTAATAGAGATTCATTTGACATAACGGAATACAGATACCTAAGAAAAAGTAATGATTACAAATTGATCATCATGTCAAATCATGAAATCAAATGGTCGTTTGTATTGTAAATATTTTTATACATATAGAATAATTAAAAGTAAATAGTATCCTGTAACATAAATTAAATAAAACTGTTACAATAATATTAATAATAATAAACTTAATTAATAGCACGTATAAGTTGTAAATTTGCTATGTATTAATTAAAATTACATTAATCATATACAAGTTCAATTACTGCTTGTATTTTCTCATGACAAAATAGTGTCTGTGAAATTATTACTGTACAATTCTGCCATATTAGCTAGCTGTAGCTGTGTTTTCCAGTTCCATTATGGAACGAAGTAGTAGAATTTGTTCTTTATATTCCCCATAGCTACAATCATACTTTTTCTCAAAAACATCGCATGAGCCAAATAAACGACACGTGTCTCAAATAGTAATTAATTTGCATCATAGAGACAGCCCATTAACTTTTGATACATGGCCATCTTTGAATCTCGCGACATCTGCGAATCCCATGCATTATATCCCAATCTCGGGCCCGATGGAGTTCACTGGGCTGGAAAATTGAAACAAGGGCCCATCATGCGGTCATCACTTGTTCGAATTTCAAAATTGCGAATTGCAGATTTGAGGACTTTATTGATAGCCAGTGTTATTCATTGCGAATTTTTTTTTATTATATCATAGCAATATGTACCTTTTTGATGCTGAATCTTAGAGAATAATAGATGTCGATATGCAGTCATGTAGTTGGAGAATGGTGATTTTTTAATTTTCGAAGTATTTTTGTAAAATGGTACTTATTGTATAGACTGCATTTTAATTTTTGACATTAAATTACTTTTTTAATTAACCCTTGCGGATGATTTTGAAAAGATAAGCGTTTTCAAGTTTATGTATCTCGCAGGGGAGCGGAGGGAGACGACGTTTTTTATTCACTCTACGAATTTGCGTAAAAATAAACACTTTTCTAAAAACACAATCTTCATAAAACCTTACTTACGAAATTGCAAACAAAAACGATAAATCACGACATTATAAAAAAACACACCCCTAGCGCATCCCCGGAGGAAATCCCAACTCGATAGTCATTTGAAAAATAATGATGTCATCAAACACTAATCCGAAAGCTTTCGCGTGGATTACAAGTGCACAAACATTTATTTGTACCTCGCATATTACAAAACATACAAAATTCACCCTTATGTTATTGATCATATGTTTTTCCGAACTATCCTAAACTATACTTTGTTATTTGGTATGATCTCGTTCGATCAAACCACGACCTGCGTCCGTAACAAAGAAAATTGCACTTTAATACTGCTATGTTCAGCAACCCTACTGATTCCCTATGTAATCCCAGTGAATGAACCTTGCATTGCAAGTTTTAAGGTTTATTTTTGATATGTTTTTATTTAGGGTTGACGATGTTTTCGATACATTAGGCGTGTGATTTATCCATGGGATGCTGCGGAGTCAAAACAGGCGGGGTGCGTGGTGCTTGAGCTGCGATGTACCGTGTTATTAGGGATGAATCGAAACATTGTAGATGCACTGTTCACTATAACGAAATTATTGACAGAAATTTTTGACCACATAAATAAATCAATAATCTTCAGTATTAGATGTATGAAAAAATCATTATTTGTGTTCATTTACACAGCTAAAGAAAGTTAATGTCTATTGGTAAGGAGTACAGGTCCTGCAAAAATTATACCTAAAGCCTCAGAAGCATAAAAAGTCTTTCGCTAATCCAACTTTCAGATAGGCTTGCCCGATTTTTTAGAACTTAACTGGTCAAGTCAAGTACTGAGTGTAAACCCATCACTGGCAGCCCTTCTTCTTCACGTGCATATTGACCGTCAGCTCTTAACATCAGCCCTGTAATACTTTGCTGTAAATGCACAGATCCTTAGAGAGCCAAATTACTGTAAGCGGATATAGCTTTTTGCCGTGTTATCTTTGAGTTTTTTAATCTACCAACCCTAGGCCATATGTCTGCACTTACTGTTACTCGTATATGTCCAAAATATGCACGAGATTATTGAAGCGGAGGAAGCATTTTTTTTTTGCAATATTGAAAAAAATACTTCCGTCGAATACTTTTCGTCGAAAACTAGCAGACTCAATACGACCTACGCGGCTTGTACTTCTTTCACGTTGCTCGTAAACTACTATTTTTCAGTCCACTTAAATTATATCAAGAACTCTCACTAAAAACTAACATCTGTGTTAATCAGCGCACAGACACAAACAATACTCACATCTTTTAATACATTTGTGAACTTGTATGAATTTAACAGTCCCTTGTCACCCGACTCCAATCTATCATAATTTGAACGGGGTCGAATAGTACCAGGAGTACAGGGGTTGGGGAGCTAGTCGGGAAATAATCCGACCAAAACAGGGCTTTTTAGCAATGTTTTTTTTTTTTTTTTTTAATAATGTTTCCTTATATTATAAATGCGAAAGTTATTAAACTTTATCTATCACGCTATAACGGTTAAATCACTGATTACGACGTAATTTGCCATCAGCAATAACATTGAAATTTTGCCAACCTATTGTATTGCGTGCGGAAATACTGAACTGACGTTTGCTGACCGGTCGCACAAGTCAATACGTACGATGTCATTGTACGGGTGTACCAAGATTAGTCACGTGTGGCACAAGTGGCAAAGACCTCCCATTTAGTCTTCCAGAATTCTCTATCTTCAGCAACTTGCTGCCAACATTGGAATGTTTTAGATCATCGCGCCAACTGGTCCAGTACCAGATGGCGCGATGATCACATTTCAGCGTTGGTAGACCTTGCGCCTACCTTGAGATACCTTGCGCCCTTCTGGAAGCCAATTTGTGGTGATTTAGTTCCTGTTTCACACAGATATTTCTCTACTTTGCTTAATAATAATATCCGTCAGATATATTATAAATCTATATGCTACTCACGAGAGCAAAACGCCAGCTTTTGCAAAGGTAAATTGTCATATTCTAGAAAAGCGATTCCATTCGGTTTCAGTCTTTTTAAGCCCATTTTGGTCTGAATCTGAAACTGGTCATTTTGATTGGGCGTCGGGTTGGGGTTAATTCGCGCAGTAATTTCATAGCGAACGAAGGGTTAACGAGGTACGCTGTGTGTTTTATGTTTTTTAATTTGTTTCCGAAAATTGATTCCGGGGTTGTACCATTGTTTTGAAAGCTTGCGAACTTAGTAACACTGTTTAGGAATTGCTGGGTACTTTCTTCAATACACTACTTATCCTGCTCTATTGTGTGCTAAATAGCCCACATCTATCCTTTTCTGAATAACTATTTAGATTTTAACAGTTTTATTAGAATTTCGTAGAACACATTAACCAAAAAGTTATTTTTTTCACTATAAATCATTTAAATTGTCACCAACCAGTAGCTTAAGTACCAGGACAGTATATTCCATAAGGAGGTATAATTTACGACGTGGCCTAATGGAAAGCGACCATTAAACGCATCTCCTTAAAGCGATTACGTATTAATAGAATACAGGCCGCGCCAGGTGCTGTCTTCCTGGTAATTGTTTAATAGCAAAGCTCATTAAGGGTAGGACGTAATAATTTTAAAAGGGAAAAAGTGTAATGGCAGCCACTTTATAGTACAAACTTACATAAGGTGTTTCACTCGACTTCTGTTGAAAACGAGGCGAAAAAGTATAAAGGTGTTTCGCATTTGTTCGAAAACAGTTTTTGTTTACTATTAAAAATATTACCATCATCATTATATTTACGCTTTGCGAATAATGCTAATGTCGAGTTCCATGTAAAAGGGGAAGTTTTATACAGCTTCATGTTTTTATTGTATTTTTGATACTATAGATGTGCGCCCTATATTATTTACTAGCTACGCTCCGTATGAGTTTTGGTATAAAAACTATCCTATGTGGCATTCCAGGTTAAAATCAACCCGTGTACCGAAATTTCATCGAAATCCGTCCTGAATTTACGGGTTAGAGTAACCAACATCTTTTTAAAATTAAAAATTGTTTATCACTCATTGCGTCAAAAATTTACAAGTCTACTGCCAGCTTCCAATATTTTCTTGTACCCAGACTTTCGAATTTATGATATTAGTGGGATACTAATATCCAAAATTCCTGATCTTGAACACAGTTCAAGGGCTCCCCGCACATTGCCCGGGCCGTAATGAAAACAAACGACAGAGCACACGCGCGCGCCATAAAAAATTCAATTCACGGCGCACAGAAATAGAGAATTGAATTTAATAACTTTTATTTTTCCGCCGCGGTTTGCACGCGCTGAGTTATGACGTTTATAATTGAATAAGAATTTTCGAAGCCCATCACTTCGTTTTGTGCTTCAGTCTGTGCACAATAAAGTCGATGAATTGCCAACATGCCAAAGTTGCACCGACTATGAGAACATACTTGTAACTTTTAACTTTTTTATTTAGAAAAAAAATATATGTTCAGTTTTGCATTCAAGAATAATTGTTTTTCTGCTTAAGACATCTAAAAATTTAATAGAATTATGGGTTTTCATCCCGAGATAGTCATTTAAGTTTGTTTTGCGTGCATATATCTTCCACAGAATACAATTTTAATTTTTTTTTTAATACGACTTTAAATAATTCGCTCCATTGTGTTCCGTTTTTTGTTTAACCGTACGTTTGATGACGACCTCGGTGGTGCAGTGGTAAGGTTCTTGCCACTGAACCGAGAGGTCCCGGGTTCGATCCCCGGTCGGGTCATGATGGAAAATGATCTTTTTCTGATTGGCCCGGGTCTTGGATGTTTATCTATAATATGTATTTGTTATAAAATATAGTATCGTTGAGTTAGTGTCCCATAGCACAAGTCTCGAACTTACTTTGGGGCTGGCTCAATCTGTGTGATTTGTCCTAATATATTTATTTATTTATTTTATTTATTTAAATTGCTCAGCTTCTATGAAAAACTGGTAATAACTGTATTAGTTCAATATTTACAATATAGATTCGAGATCGACGTACTAATTTCTGTGTTGATCCGTTGACGGACGTCAATACTAGTGAAGTCGACGGAGACATGAGATCGCCCTTATGATCGCAACCAGCTGTAAGGCATTTGTATATATCAAATTATGAAGTGTGAGGAACTCAATGGGTTAATCAATTAGACATTTATTTCTTAGAAAAATACACCAAATATGCAATTCAGTTGGCAGCCGCGCGTGACCATAATACTTAGTCAAGTGAATTATTTTCCTAAATCATGTTTGTTCACGCGACATTGTCTTATTGAATTATTTATTGATTGCTTTATGTATTCTCGCAATTTTTTAGATTCATGTATATTTTTATTAGCCTTTGCTAAAAAATTCTTCGGTCTTCACCCACAGTGGGGCAATATAAAGATATTGTCACACTGTGGGTGAAGACCATCTGTCGCTGTCCAGGGTAAAGTCTGCCTATTTATATTTATGTTCTAAAGTTTAAGATTCTGTTGAAAACTATCAGTGTCAGCGTGTCAGTGAAAACTAAGTGAACACTTGTAGTTTTGGGGTGGTCACTTGACAAGGGTGCTTATAGAACATTATTAGTGTGACAAGTACTTCACGATACAACTACATAATAATAGATGATAGGCTACAAAAGTATTCCTAAAGAGGGTGGGTAGATGTTAGGTAGGCGGCCATAAAATCATAGCCTCATCGGTCATTTAAAGTCACAAATCCAATGATTCCAAATCGTTAGTACCTACAGTGCAAAAAGAAAATTGCTTGTCCGTTTTGTTCGAAATAATTTTATTACACACAAGAAAAAAAAAATGATTTCACGTTCCTTGGGTAAAATTATGGAATATTGCTCATTATCGTTTCCCAACAGCGCCACGTCCTGCACCATGGACGACATAAACCAGGCCAACGATCATAAGCGTAGTTTCATAGGAAATTTTTTAACAGTCATACCGACTTGATAAAAAGAAGAATGCAGGTGACACTATGGACTTTCTTATGATTAGTAAGATTTCCTACTCATAGGATAGTATCGACCTCCGGGTACGAAGTTATGCGACGTTCCGTTCGGAGCGCGATCGTGCAGGCGCCTACCGCCCGCCGCGCGAGAGCGAAATAAAAAATATTTCATCAGATTCACTTACAGGACCCCCGGTGCAATGCCTCGTGATTATGCTATGTTAGTGCTTCGGTAATTAAAGCGAATTTAAATTAAAAATCTGAGACCGCAGGTTAGCTCCTTGTGAATCATGTCAGCCTAGTACGAAGAGACACGTGAAACGGATGAAAAGCAAAATGGACAAGGAGAAATAAATAAAGCCTTGGCGACAATCCTTTCACAAGATATTTTTTTATGTTGACATTTTCAAATACCTATATTAAAATTTTAAATTCTAAAAAAAAGGATATAAAAAATCTAAGTGCTCGCAACACAAGTGTTGCGGAAGCTATGGATAAGACTTCAGATGTAAAGTCATAATTCTCATCTACACTTTTTACACCCAAGATAAACTAAATTTGGAATTAGAATAGATATCGTTTTAGTTAAGATGCTGAAATCGCTGGCGAATTAATTAATTTTGGCTTTAGTAAACTGAACGATTATTCGAGTCCAAAAATTAACGCCCAAAATTATCTAATAATGTTAAACCGAACGTAAAAATTTAATGAATATTCATTTAGATTAGCGTAATCATTACGCCCACCTTTGGCTAAACTGAACATGACGTATGGCATAACAAAATCGGAAATTGCTACTAGAATACTAGCGACTTGATAAATACGCCCACACACACATGTGGTGCGCTATGAAATTTTCGAAAAAAAATCAGACCGGTTGTAATTTATGATGTATTTCTATAAACCTCATAAAATTATATCGGCAAAAAATTTTGCATGTCGCCGATAATGAGGAACAATGTAGAGCGCCGTCTCTTTCAACAGTGTGTGTATATATAGGTAATTTTAGTTTTATTTCCGAATGTGATATAAGGTCAGGCTCCGTTCTTATCGGACGATGTCCTTTGCAAAGTAGCAGAATCGCCTGGCACCTTGAATTTTTTGTGCAATTTTCAAATCAACGCCTTTTAAAATTTTATTGAGTGTTCATCATCATATTAATTGTATTATGTTTATATGTATTTAATTGCACTATTTCGCCTGTGAAACTAAATAATTGTGTCATTTCATATCTTTAACACAACAGTTTTTTTATTGTGAATAATAGATACATAACTTTTCGATTTTTGTTATTTTAAATTAAACTTTAATTTAAGAACAAAGGGTCGGTTTCTGGTTGTATTTATCCACATAGATTAAAATACTCTTGATTAACTAATCTTGGATTGGATTGTGGCGTATGGTTTTTACCTCAGAATCCCTTTCCCGTCCTCTCGTGGTTGTAGTAGGAGGCGAGTATAGGATGCTCTAAGCTAAATACATTTTATGGAAGGTGGTTGTTTGTTGAAAATATTTTGTTATAATTCAATTATATAAACATTATTTTCATACGTTTAAGTGTTCGAGACATTAATGTGGCCCTCTTTTATATCCTAGTTAATGATGTACCTAGCCACTGAGCTTTTACCATGAATTAAAAATTCAAATTTTATTTGTATATTCAAAGTATTCACCGCAAAGTCTGTATGTAACAGCGACCACAAAAAATGAATTATTCCGTACATATATCGCATTATGGAGCCAAGAAGTTCGTAAAACTACTCTATATTCGTTTAGTAAGTCATTACGCCGGAAGCCGCCCATAACGGGCCGCACTTAATATAAATCATCCACTTAACACTTTTTTTCACTGAAAACAACGCGACAATATCATCTAAATAGGAGCGCATAAAAAGTTGGTGTTTATTTTAGAATACGCCGATGAGAAACTATGTGGCGTGGCGTGAGCTACGGCCCACGTCGCGGCAATGGACGCCATCCGTCCATCATATATACCCCTATCCCTCTCCAACTCGAAGACAGATGTTCTTCCCTTTCACGAGTAAGCGATGCGTGAATTGCTTGAAACAATAACGCTGATAATTTCTGACAACGATTTGAATTTTAACCTTAATACTCCATTTTACAGTCGAAATTTTATCAATCATACGCAGCCCTTTGGTAGTCAGTGTCACACCGCACCGTTTGTTTTTGCCTTCTTGTACTTATTCGACTAATATATTTTTTTTCCGTCGATGTTGAAAAATGTCGGCTGCGTCACGGTCTTGCACGTTTTTTCCTCGGCTGACACAGAAATGCTTTTTGGTCGTGCTCGTTTATCGCAAAAAAGTGTTTAAAAAAAATCGCGGACGTCCCGAGATGGGATGTAGGTACTTTTGTATTCAAATTAGATGCTTGCTGATATGTTGGGCATCCAAATTTTTTGATCGATAGTATTTTGTGTCCTTCAAGTCTTATTAAAGTCTTACGTAGTATATTTCTAACTCATGAGCTTCGTCTTGCATGATCTAAAATCATATTACATATTATTTTAATATTACTTATTTAAAAAATACGTATATATTGTCCTCACTCATGCAACATGCATAATATCAATACTCTATACTCTAATTAAGCAAGTAAAAATGGTTCACCTTTCATCCACCACGCTCAATTTTAACTATACCAAATAATATATTTACGGAAATACATGTTATACTTCATAATGTGTAACCGACTCGGCTTTTCTCCAAAATTATTCATTCATGTACGTTTATTATCTGTTGTTATGCAGCTACATAATACGACTCTTTATATGAAAATTCAAACATTATTCTTTATCAACAATGCGGTATAATTTCTTAAAAGCTAGGGTGATTTCAGTAAAAATTCAATGTTTCACGGATCGGTGCTCGCTAGTACAAGTTACAAGCGGGCGCGGGTTCTGTTGCGGTCAACAACGCTAGACTTAAATTATGTATTAGCCAAATGCCACTATCGCCACAGCGCCGATGCCCAAGTACAGTAATTTGAGATATTTACAGTACATAAACAGTTTTGTGTAGAGTAAAAACTAAAAAAGTACAAGAGATCTTTTTTTATATAGAAAATCTAGCCCCGAAGCCCAAGAAACGCCTTTTCTTAGACTTCGGGGTTAGATTACCTAAACTAAACTAACCCAACCTCACTAAAGCCTATTCTCAATGCACGTTCAAACGAAAGGTTTGGGACCTACACTATTTGAGTGAGTGCAGTTACAGACTCATCAAACTCATAACACCCCTTTAGTCGGTAGTAAAAAAATATATTTATTGTAGCATATTCACAAGTAATAAACCTAGTTGTCCACTTACCATCAAATGGACCGCATGACTGTTTGTGTGCATGATACTTAGTGTTCAAAATTAATTGTGTTTATTATCAAAGTACCCGTTGTCTCCCACCACTTGCGCCGCGCCACTCACGTCCATACACATTAAACGCTCGAGCGGACACGCAGTTCGGATGAATTATTAAATATCCGACGATGCGCCTCTGTTCGATTGTTTCTTTGTTGACTGCCAGCAACGTTTCTTCGTTTATTGAGAAACATACAGATGCTGCCTATAGAGGCAAACCTCTATGTTCAAGAGCATTGAAACGGGAATAAGATAATCACTATCACTGCATAGTATCAAACAAACTCGCTTCCCACTATCTGTCTGTGTTTAAAACTACGGATTTTGATGAGGGTTTGTTTTTAATAGGGTGATTCCTAAGATTTAGATGAATTTACTGTAGTTTTATTTGAGCGATGCCAGGACGGACTGCTAGTAAAAATACAAATTTAATTTAAAGTTTTAATTCACGTTAATTTTAAAGCTAAAGTTTATTTTACATTTTAATATTTGATATTGACAGAGTGAGACAAAATATACTTTTGCTCAAAGTATGCTTTAACTTTTTAAGAATAAAAGGATTAATCTACTTATTAGTAAGTACCGAAACTAATCTTTTAAACTGTTTAAATGCCAAAGACACGTATAACCGCGGCGAACATCAGATGACAACCAGACAGCTGTTTGAAAAACAAAATATTATATTTAAACTTACAATGTATTCTTCTTGTTACTAGCTAAATGTAGAGAAGTACCGAATCTTTGCAACTCAGTAGATCGCCATAGCCTGACCATGGAATTGTATGAAAATCCAATCAAATAAATTCAAAACCATTGGCCTGAGAGACGAATAGACAGCCACAGATGATTTCAATGTCTAGACGGCTAAATGTATTCTAGAATTTGTTATACAATGACTGGGCACTAAAGTAGTGCCCAACTCGGATGTCCTAGGTTCTGATGTCATGTTAAAACATTATTCCACAAAAATAATCATAGTATTACATGCCTTTGTTTAATTTAGTTTCACGTATCCGGTCTGTAATATAATCTCGTAAGTTAAATTAAGTAATATTAAGCCTACTAAGTTTCCACATCCCTCACGTCAGTTCCAATGACCATGCTTTATATGATAACCATGACCTAATGGTGCACCCAGGGTGAATTGCAACAAGAGCTCCTTGATGAAAAAATATTGTGTCAGACGTGAAATGTCAAAAAAAG
This sequence comes from Plodia interpunctella, assembly GCF_027563975.2. Lineage (NCBI taxonomy): Eukaryota > Metazoa > Arthropoda > Insecta > Lepidoptera > Pyralidae > Plodia > Plodia interpunctella. The sequence goes on from NC_071313.1 coordinate 551,010, forward strand.
TCTTATTTCAAAAGCAATTTACGAATCAAGAAAACGCTCAAGCGCAGGAAGTATCTTTTTCAGCGCATGCGCATAAAATACGATTCTTATTTTACTATCTCGTGATCTTTATTGATCTTGTTTCCATCTCGGCAATATAATTATTAATAGTGTTTAACGTCCGCGGGAATTAAAATCGACCGCCCTATTTATGCAAATGGGACGAGCGGAATGGCACAGATTTTATCAATTTCGACTAATGACCAGTTGGCATATTGGTAACGTTGATACTCTCGGTGCTAGGGGTCAACTGGCACATTCAGTGGCAGGTGGACTCTCGCCTGTCCCGACGATTATATTATATAATTTTAATGGCATTTCTGTTCTTTACCGGTTTCTTGTGGACGACTGTCTTATCGCCCATGGAATGATCTTCTTTCAGACGCTGTGCTGTCTGATTTCGTAAAAAGGTATTTATAATGTCTCGAAGACCAAATTTCACTTTCATATAATGATATGACACAACAGTGTCAGAGCTATGTTGTATTTCGATTTCAATTTTTGAGGAGTTATTATTTTTATCTTTATACTTAAACTCAGATTCGTTTGAGTATTAGGAAAAAGATCGACCACTGTGTCAATTGATCCTTTAAAATCTTTCACTTTGAAGTCACGTTTGTCACGGAGGTGACTTGCGACTACTTTCCTAATATATGTTTTTCACATATATTAGGATATATCAAAGAGTAATGACATCAGCGCCTAAGACCAAAGGGACTCGACCACGAATTATAGACCCAAGAACAGGTTACCAATATGTGCGTATGTGTATGGAAATCTGGAAATAATCGAATAAACATCGGCCGGCCATATTGAATAATTCATCGGGCAAATTGTATTATTATACAGATTGAATTTGTCGCCCCGAAGCTCGCTCCTGTGTCTTAAGCGGAATTCGTTGCAACTAGTAATTTTATATTGCAACCATAGACTACTGAAAAGGATAGACCGGTCGGTAGCAAATAGGTTTTAATATGTGACCGGACAAAATTGTTTAACACACTTCGCTTCAAGCCCACGCACTTACATTAAAGTGGCATCCTTTTAGAGCACTGATCTGAATAGCAACTGTGATATTCCATGATATGAGGTAATAGTTCAGAAGGCGAACCGCTCCATTTAAATTGCCAAGAAAGTCGTTGCATATCTAAATGACACCGTTATATATGTACGTAGCTCTTAAATAGGAAGAAGATGCTAATCCCGTAAGTTGTGCACGCAACTCGAACTAAACATAAATAAATATGTCTACCAAACAGTCACCTCACACTGAAGGACCTGTGTGAAGGTGATGTTTCAGTGGCGTTGTATTGTTCCTCACAAATTTAGCCGATTCGACACGTTAAGCAGAAGACCAAACAGTCTACATGTTTATACCAATTCTTTATGTTGATTCAGACCATAGTCTGTATTCCAAATTACGAAACGTTGTTTGAGGCATGATTATCGAAAGGAACTTTTTTCATGGTAAAATCTGTGGCAACGTCATGGGCCGCGTCGTAAAACTCCCTCGTTGAGCTTTGCGATTGCTGACATGAGATACTTTCGTCATTTCTTCTGAGCAGTGGTTGTTCCGAAATACTAGTAGTTTGTAACTTTAATATTTAATTTAGAATATGACGTGAAATATCTCGTCAAGGACGACAATGTATGGAAGGTTCCCATAGTGCGGCGATACTATTAAATTCTAACAAATATTTTTACAAAACCTACAAAATTGAAAGAGTCGTGTCTATTATTTCCTAGGTCTGTAGCTGAAACTAACAATATTATTGCTGTTATTAAGACCAAGTTTCTTGAGAATTTAAATGATTGTACTTGAAATTATTTGCTTTGCTCATTGAAAATTGTATTTATGACATACATTCTGCGTTTCTTCCTAAATCGGCTATCGAATATCTAATATCATGTAACTAATATTATCAACTATTGATCGCAGAAACAATTTATTAAAGGACTTGACTAGACCTGACCCTGGTCTTCCACTAACACTTGACCAAACAATGCGGAGATGACACCGAGAGAGAGAGTATACCGTGATCCGGTGTGGACTGTACTTACAATCGAAACATAATATTGCTAAAATGCTAATCCCTCGTCCGGCACTGCTGTAGGTTTTCTTGCCTTCAGCTACCACACCGACGATTAAAATCGTAGCCGTGACGTCCATTCTTATTTGCTGGATATTTATTGTCAACTCCTTGTGAATTTATTACTCTGGTTATCTTTATGCGGCGTGTGGTTCCCGCCATACGATAAGTATTCTTATCCTCCCATAGATGTCATACGAGACGATAACATGCAACTGATATATCGTGAAAATTTTAATGTTTGGGATTCAGGGTTTGATAGCTAAAACTTGGTTTACGTAAAAATATAGTAAGTACATATAAGGCGATACGTGGAAGTGTAATTAGTATTTGTAATAACAATTTCATTAATTTAATTTTTATTGCTACTACAATGGTCGACTCGACGAAGGAGAAGGGAGGGGGGTTAGTCACCTGATATTTATGCATATGATATTGATATTTTAATGGTGGAGTTATGAGGTAGCGGCGCCTGTGCGCGGACGTAACGCATACTGATGACACTCGTAAGGTTACCGGCCCCAAAAAATCCTTGAAAACTGAACGCATGCTCTATAAGAACAAACAAACAAATAGGACAAACCCTATAATCCTATCCTATTAATATTATAAATGCGAAAGTTTGTGAGTCTGTATGTGTGTGTGTGGGTGTGTATTTTTGTTATTCTTTCACGCAAAATTTATTGGACCGATTGTTTTGAAATTTGGTACATGGGTAAAATACAACCTGGAATAACACATAGGGTACTTTTTATCCCGAATTTCCCACGGGAGCGAAACCCAAGGGTGCAGCTAGTTATTTATATAGATAGAGACTTAGATTATGATTCCTTAGAAATTGATAAAAATATGTCTAAAGAATAAGTACAGCAGTCTGTTTGCCTATTTAGCAACATAAAACGAAATTCTCATATTCCAAGTGCGGTCTTTATATCTACAATATATTTTTTGTGTGTGTTTTGACGCGGCCGCGCACACGCCCCCTTTCGCCTCCTCATTATTGCGATAATCTCTGTTATATTGAATACCCCGACGTCCACGTCCGCCCATTGTGTTATTTATAACTGTTATACCGTATTTATAACTGTTATTTGTCATAAAAATGTCAATAAATCTTTCGGTTGCGTAACATCGGTCTGAATTGTTAGTTTTGTGGTTTTTTCAAGAGTTTAAATAGGCCTACTTGTTTTTTGCTTTTATTTTGTAACATGTAAAATAACCAGCTGCCGTTCATCAACATGGAAATATTTTGTATCCCCCAGTTTGCAAACTCGACAATTTAAAGCTAAAAATGGTAAACCGTTATCTAAATACTTGATTGAATCTCTGACTCCTTAAGTAACGGTTAAGAAAGTTCTTCTAACAGTATCTATCCTTGAGGCCCTATCTAGCCATCATCACATTTTATTAATTTCTTTTATTCCTTGCCAAAATAAAAAACCTAGATATTATTACAAAACAATACACCTTCACTTCGCCATTATATCATATTAGCTGCACTTCTTGCATCACTCCCGTGGGAATTTCGGGATGGAAAGTATCCTATATGTTATTCCAGTTTCTACCCGTATACCAAATTTCATAACAATCCGTCCAGTAGATTTTACGTGCACAAAACAGATAATAGTAACAAACATACACACACATATACATAGATCCTCACAAACGTTTGCATTTATAATATTAATAGGATTCCTTGTCATGTCTCATCATCTCGAGTCGGCGCAATAATTGTTTTCATTCAAAGCATTTATTCTGAAACTAGACCTTCACTGGTTATTTATATTATATTTTCTTATATTTTATTTATATTATATTTTCACTTTAAATTTCAAATTGTTTAGAAGAAACTACAAACTACTGGCATTTCGGAATATAGGCTGTGTAATTCCTAACAATTTCATACCGGCCGCAGTCCCTCCATTACTCACTCATTGTCCTACACCTTTATACCAATAATTAACACGATTAAGTAAATATTTATTGGTGCCATTCAATTATTGAAATATGGACAAACATTTTTCTAGTAATCAAATGTTAATTTCAATTCTAAATATGGCGCTAATAGTCCATTTGCACTTGCGCAGTTGGCGCAACATGACAACAGCCGCCAATCATTCCATGAATGATTAACGGTGTAGAACTAATATATAAGTCTGGTGTGGAAGGACCAATTCATCTATCGAACCGTTTATCCTAAACCATACAAAGAAATGGATCTTAAGCTTACCCTGTTTCTTCTTGTTATTGACCTTTTCCACACACAGTTTTATAAATACCGTCCATTTCGCCCTGTCACTTGCCATTTTCTCAGTCTCTACTGCCTTCCTAATTAAACCATGTTTGGCACTATATATTTCTTCTGTTGCCGTTACTAAACCTGTTGCTGTGACTCTCATTACTTTCATTTTAAAGCCCATTTGGCGACTTGAAGTCACAATCGATACATTTTTTCAGAAATTAAACCACACGTTTCCACGTCAAATGTACAATTTACTATTATTTCGAAACGATCCGTAATGTAAAGAAATGCCGTATTTTTCAAATTTTATTTTCTATCACATATTTGTCGTGTTGTAAATACGGAATTAATGTTTGGATGTAAAACAAGACATGCGTGGGCGCCGGTCGCTGTACACTTTATCGAGGTGGTTTAATTGCGACTGGTGGCCATACTTCCAGTTTAGGACGAAAAGTAATGACCAAAATGGTGGAAATAAATGATTCGATCGGAAAAAAACCGGGGCTAAGTTGTACTTTTTTCGTTGCATTCTTGTAGTATGACTTCGATGGAAGGACTAAAAATTCTAATGCAAGATTCGTTATACCTAGGGACCTTGAAGGAGAACTGTTCGTAGCTCCACTAGTATATCATTCAGCTACATAAACTTTAGGACATATGAAGCAAGTTTCATATGAAGACATTTAGATATTTTAACCCTAGGTTTGAAGTTCCTAAGTTTGTGGTTGTGAAGTTCTATATCAATTAACTTCAACGATTTGTTGACTTTTTCTGAGAAGATACATAATAAAAGATTAATTTTTATTCACATTGTACGTGAGTCTCCACAAACTTTTCTGCTAAAGTAATTTTTATAACAACCACATGTTTCTATTGGCCTCCTTCATCTTTTGCTTCACAAATTGTAACGTAGCTTCACATATTTTATCAAATACCATTATATTCACTCCTAACACTATACATATGTGTATTTCACTATAATATGAATAAATTCCTCGTGAAAGAGAGCACGATTCACATTGATAGCACGATTCAAATATTCTTATCCTGACGCGAAATTCAATACCTTACTTGTGATGTTTCCATTACGATCTGTATCTAACGAACATATAAACGCAGAACGCGAAATCTTTATGTTCCCGTCAGCCCACGACTCCTAAAATATTGCCGTAACTTGACACCCGTGGTCGCGCACCAAGCTTGTTCGGAGAATACTCCTCCTAGGAGCCCCTTTTGTTCTTTTGCATATTAATCCAACCTTATTTTACTTTATATGTGACTTTTATTAATCCTTGTATTTCGCTTTTATGTGTTGTTAGATTTCATGTTTGTGTTTGATGCGATTTTTCTTTGGTATTTTATGTGTTTTCAATAAACTGCAAACTTTATTCACACTATCTTCGGATAGTCTGTGAATAAAGTTGACAGGTTTTGTGGTAGAATAATGTTGATGAACTCAATTTTGCCACGATGAATATTGTCAATTCATATTGTTAGTAGAATGTTAAAATCATTCTAGGTTTAAGAGTGTAGCAAAAGGTTTAATTCTATTAAACCTTAAATTCAATAAACATTATGATTTGTAGCGACCTGACGATCAAGTCGAATCTCACTCATCTGTAAAATGAATTTCTTAAAGACTGAATCTATCTAGTACGAATGACGTACGCGTCATTACACTTGTGTGAACAGTAGAATATTGTTCACACAAGTGAATATAAAATAATTGATATTGCGAAATAAAAACATATATTAATTACTTTATTAGATGTAAAATTATTAAACAGAACGCTTTAATTTGTTCCGCCTTTATGCCCCTCCCTCGGGACTAATTCGCTGTTTTTTTCATATATATTTTTTTCAAGCCTACATGTTTTATTATGAGGTTGTGAAGGTTTGTGGAAATATAAAGGAAAAGTAAAACTTTCAGCTCAACTATCTACGAGAATACTAATTCTACGTATACGAAGTCGCGAGGAACTAGTTAATTCAGAAGCGAAATTCTTTCTTTTATCTCTCACACATAATATTGATTAAAACTTTACATAAACAATTGATTTGAAATCACGTATATAACTTTTGGTTTACATGCAAAAAAGACTTAATGCATTTGAAATTCTGATAATATGGAGATGATGGTATTACAAAAATATTTTAACCTGAATCAGTTCCTTATATATTAATTCATTGTCCTAAAATAACTACACTAGTCTTTAACATTGACAAACAGGACGTAATCTGTAATGCGGTTAAATTGTTAATTGTGCGCTTCTGCGAATGTAACCATTTAGGCCTATCCGATTTAGGATATTTCTGCGTTGTTTGGTTTTGGTATCTTGAAATCAAAATAAATATTCATAATTTGAAATTATTTATTTTTCTAAATATTATATTAATGATATTATGCCTACTTTATAAGATTTCAGTCAAATAAATACAAGATATTTTTAAATTAAATATATCACTAAAATTGTACAACAATAAGCTATTTACAGTATATCACAAAATAATATAAGTCCCTAGTGTATTAGTAGTATCACTTCTACTTACAGTCAGTCCGCTCCAAATGGAATTTCGAGACTCACAGAACAAAATCATACATACAAGTCACATTACGTTCGCGTATACACTTCCTATTGGATTCAACTCACAAGAAATGCATCTCCTAAACTACAAATGACTCAGTGACGAATATAAAAATAATAGGATAACCACTGCACGTTACTAGGCTCACAGAACGGAAGAAGCGCTCACAATTTTTCAAATGCTCTCGAATTTGTCAACATTTCCCTCGTTAGCCTCCAAACTTGCTTCGCGGCGTTTTCCAAGGCCGTCGGTGACTTTCCTTTGAACAGATCTACGTGTGGGAGAAAGTAATGTGGACATCTACGGCATTGGAGCGAAGATATCAGTTGGAGGAAGATCCCATTGATCCTATCTCCTATAGCAGCCTCGTCCCATTCGTGTTCTCTTGGATGCTTCTCGCATTCATACAGGAGCAAAGTTTTCATGTGATAGCATGTGACCGGGTTGCCAGGAAGGTCTAAATGCCGATCTCGTATTGTTTTGAGAATACTTAAACATTTTCTCCGGCATCCCCCTTGAAGTAGACGATTTTCAGCCTCAAAGAAACTTAATACCCAAGCATCGCCTTCCATCGCGGAGTTTTTCCCTTGTAGTGCCAGGCATTCTTTTGATAGCAAATCGAAACCTTCAGTTTTGACTTCGGCGACGATGTTCGGATGCGGCCAGGGTATAGCTGGCAGTGGCCAATGAGCAGCTGATCTAGGCCAAAGGCCAGCGCATTTAAAAGCCGGCGTAATTTGAACGATATATCGCTCCCGAATTCGCAATTTCACTTCAGTGGTCTCCGCAATCATTTTGACACAATCTCTGTAGGAACATTTGTCGCAAGCCTGCGCGACCAACGTTTGGAATCTCGAACGGATTTTCCTTGCTGATAAATATCCTGAAGCGGTGATGAATTCCACCCAGAGAGACATAGAGCGTTTCCTGCCATCGCTGAGCTTCAGTACGGCGCAGCCCGGCAAAGACCCGTCGTCGACAAAGTTGAGGACCCCCATTTGATTCAAGTAAATGACGATTTCGAATTCATGGGGCGAGACGACTTCCAAACCGTCGAATCTGCCGTTGTAGTCCGTGAGGGACGAGATGAACCTCGGCTCTTGCAACTCCACCTCTTTGAGGACATCTTGAACGATTCTGCAGACCTCGTGTATAGTTTTTGCGATCTGCGCCTTTCTATTGGCGACTCTTTCATTGTAGTACTTGTTCATCTGGTAGACTAGTTTGGATTGGGCCGCCATCATCTCCGGAGGCACGAGCATGGTGGCTTGTCTTTGTGTCTACGCGAGCATGGCTCGGTGGTACGCACGCGCGCGCCCGGCGATTCGAACCCGACTGAGCCATGTCGGATTACGGCCGGTGAGCGATGAACGTTAGGGAACGCCCATGGAGGTGAATCTGTTCACTGGTAGGATCGTTTCGCGTCTCGCTCGCTCTCGTACGAAGCACCCTAGGAACAGACAAGGACAGCGATGTTTTCTGTGGAGTTGGAGTATTGATCGCGTCGTGGCTCCGCCTCGGTGCCGTAGGTATCCCAGAGTAATTACGCGATGGCTTATGGACTACGCTCGTTAATTCGGTAGCTAGGTACAAGTTTGGATCCATTAATGACGCGCTCTCGGAACGCTATCTCGCCTTAATTGCGTATTGATACATTTGATCAGGGCCTAATTTCTGTTATATCTCGTTGATTTGACGTTTAGTGTCGTTGTAATTTGTTTTTAAATATAATTATTTTGTGGAAAAAAACTAATAATTGTACCAAAACTATCTTGTACGAGTGATAAAGTGTAGTTCTAAAGAAAAAAAGGCTATTTTTATTCTTTTAATTTTAAAATTCATAAAAGTATTTAAAATATTGGAAAAATCTACTGACAAACCTTATTTTGTAACCGAAAACGAATCATGTAATAATGATGAGTTTTGACTTTTAGACAACAGTAAAAATTTTCGAAATCATCACGAAGGCTAAACGACACCAGAAAAGAAATGTTCTAAATTTTAAAACTAGTTGTTAATGGCGGAGTTAGTTCCACATCGTAAAGGTTTTAATGTCCCCATAACGCATTGTGGAGTTGACTGCGGTTATAAAAATAACTTATAAATTAACCTCTTGATTCAACTCTCGTCTGGGTTAAAGTTAATGACTCTAATTTTATTAAAAGCACGGCTCCTCTTTTTGAACTATCTAACTTGCTAATAAATAATACAGTCGGTCTAGGCATTCAGGGGCATTAATAATTCCACATGCAGGTTTTGTTAATGAACCACTATCAGCAACCCAACAAAGGTCAGCAATGGGTAGCCAACTCTTTCAGAAAGTGATAGGCTCTTTTGTTGAAGTCAAAGCATAAATGAAAGACTTTATTGAAAATGTAGGTATTATCTCGAGCTCAAGCGCGCTTTGAAAGACATGTTGTGCCTTTGGCCTTTGCTGCATAATGCTGTCATTAAAACCCACCAGTCCGCTGTTGGTCCTCATGCTGGATCACGGCCTATTCTCCTTATTCATCCACAAGGAGCGAGGACTTAACATTCAAGATTCATCCACGAAGACATTAAAATGACTATGCTGATAGACTTTCACATGTAACTTCTCAACCATATTTTATCGTATTCGTATAATCGATTGGAAATCAGTATTCTATTTTTTATTTTACCTATTAATTGCTATAAGTACCTAGTAACACTAAATTAGACTCATTAAATAGGAAAGGAAATTAGTGCTAGGTACCTATACTGAAATTTTGTGAAAATCTGTATTCCTAGCATACAGATTTTCATTATTTACAGCGCCAAGTTTCACAAGCGCAAACACTTTGCAAAAAAAAAAAAAATTAATTGCGCAGAAATCATATTTCTAAATCCGATGCCGTGAATCATTCAATTAAATTAATTGGATTATTCACAGAGCCGGAATCATTGCGGATTCACTAATTAATACCAAAAAAAATGCCTATACATTTTCTGCTAGCTTCACGAAAATTACAGTTTTCTAATCGATTAGTATGCTGACCTCGACCATTGTTCGATATTTTCGTAAATATTTCAATATCTCGTGTTTTTCTTAGATTCTCTTTTTTATGTTGTGTTCTAAACATTCGTAAAAAATATTAATATTGATTTTATCCTTTTGGTTTAATTATAGAAAGCTACGCTTTGCTGGATTTGAGTAGGATCTATAGAAATGTTGTACAGTTTTTAAACAAAGTTCACCCCTAATAAGGCTTTTCTAACAACGTTCGATTCCCAAACAAATCTTCGTGATCGTTAACAAGGTATGCCAGGAACACAGCGGCGGTTTAGAATTCTTCCATGTGAGGCATGCCCGCTCTATTTCGGGCACTGGATTGATGTGGCGGCGACGCTTGATGGATGGCCCGCGCTTGCTTGATTTACGTCCACGTGTCACTCCTAGCGATTCATGCGATCCTGGTACCAGCACCGTGATACCGAGGCCGGGAAAGGAAATAAACCTAAAGAACCATTTGGATGTCCGTTTATTATATCGTTCACATACATAAGCACTTGTTCACGCAATTACTTTCAGCTTATATATCTATAAATTCTGATTACAAAAACTCTTCAATATCATGTGACAGAATAACAAACATATGTATCCATCCAACAGCTTAGTTATTCAGTTTTACGTTTTAAAGTTCTTTCTGACATTCACAATGTAGGCATAGTTGTTATTCACCTTGGCTAAACTATTAAATAATATGTGACCATACTAACAAATTGGTCGTAGAAATGTCTGCCCCGCTGCGTTTCTCACAGGATTCAAATAAAACCATTAAATCTTTAATGAATAATGTGTATGCCTCGAATTAATAAAGCAACCAATGACCTGACTTCTTAGAAAATATTCAAGAAACACGTTTATCAGAAATTCTAATGTTGACACATTAGTTTTTTACTAGAGCTTTTTTTCATTTTATAAATAAACATTTAATCTGCCGAATTGTGAAATATAAATGACAGTTGCTGTAAGTAGGTAGGTACCAACATTTTTTTCAATATTGATCAATAAAAAAGGTATTTCTAGCGCGTTGGAAAATTCTAGAGAAAATGCCATAAATATAATTCTGTAAAGACTTGCGGGCCAAACAGAGCAATTGCGCAGGCTCGCTTCCCGCAAAATGGCGTCGACACGCGCCCCGCCCGCCGCCGGATATCCGGGGCGGACTCGGCCATACCTCTGTGCTACCTGTAATTCCCTCGCAGTGACCGTAACTGGTCTCGTAGTCCACGTATACAGGTTGGGATATATTTTACTTAATTGAATACTTATTGACTACTGTCAAATGCCCTATAATGTTAAAGTCAAAGCGTTGTTCAGAAATTAGACTTTTAAGATTTTTCAGGCCATATTAACAAATTAACGAAGTATGTGATATTTCTTAAAGCTAGAAACTATTATCCCTTCAGAACGACGCTGAAAAGAAATTCCGGGATGCCAGCTCCATCTAAGTCGTACTTAATCTTAACGTATGGTTGCGTTTTTTGTCCAATATACAATATACTGAGAATAGGATTCAATAATTTCCCAAATTAAAATAGGGCATATGTACACCATTTTACGCGATATAATCGTATCAAATTCAAATTCAAATAATTTATTCAGAAATTAGACCTTCACAGGCATTTTTTCTCGTCAATTTTTATATTTATAGTAATTTCTCACAAGCTACAAACTACTGGCATTTCGGAACGACCACTGCTGAGAAGAAATGCCGAGAGAAACTCATTTGAACAGTGTTGGTCCCTATCATGCCAGAAGGGCTTACTATTATAGGTTTTTAGGCGACAGTCATATTATTGAGAAGCATTACAAAAGCTTCTGAACCCGAACAATTTGAGTAACATATGCCTAGATCAATATATTAATTTGTTCGCGACAAAAATATGTCAATCTTGAAGAAGTTTGTAGCTTTGGTATTTTTTTTTAAATTGACGCGTAAAAGCGCCGTTGAAGGTGTAGTTTCTGAGAAAAATCATCGACTTTGAATCTGCATTATTTCGATAGCTAACCAAATTTAAAATCAGTTTATCTCCTGAATTATTTAATACGATAGGAATTGATTTCCTGAAATTTTCACGAGACTTTAGGGTTGGCATAACTTCAATTAACCAGTACTACGGGACATTAGAGGCAAAAGATTTTTTTGTGATTTTTTTAAGTCACACTTTAACACATGCACATAAGACTTGTGGCAACAAGGCTCATAGTTTTTGGACCTGTTGTTAAAATAGCAGATCTATTGAAATACGGGACATATGGTTAAATACGGTGACAGTTCTGTATATATGGTGCGAATAGCAACCCTGTCTTTAACACTGATCTGTCTAGAAAAATAAAAACAATCCCGTTATTTACATCGCAACAGAAATCGCTCACAAATTTAATTTTCCGAAAATCCAAACGTCACAAGTTTAATTTTCGTTTTCCACGCGTAAATCTACATCCGTTAATTTCAAACCTAGAATAATCTAACGAAACAGTTATCGCTATTAGCCACTACTTAATATACTGTTTACACGTACTGTGTCACTTGTAATATCTGAGAGAGGAGATATTATTTATGAGCAATTGAATTTGGCTGCGTGTTTTATGAGCGATCACGCGAACAGCCATCTGTCACCCCCCACTTCTACAGAAAGACTGAAGCGCGTCCCACCCTTGTGTAAGAATGGTGGGGATAACTCCGCCCATTCTCGAAACACCCTCATCTCTATAACGACTGAAGTATTGTCGTGATTTATTGTAATTTCGTCTTTATATCATGGTGTCTAAAATTCAATTGAGAATGCAGCGTGTTTTTTGTGAAGAATCACTAGGGTTGTGCTTCATGTTTTTTTTAATTTATCGTTTTTCGTTTGGGTATTTCGGTCCCTTGCGCGCGGTAATTGGCTCCGTATCCGAGGATGCATGCGATTGAGACGTCCGCATGTCCGTTGTAATTATTATAAAGATCGCGATAAGGATACGTCGCTCGTCTTCGTTTTATTCAGCATTTTCGTATCATTAGTGCAGTAGGGCCACGAGCGAAACGGAAGACATGACATACTTTGTAAGATTCCAATACCAAATGGTTTGTGCAGCAATCGTGGGTGGATTGACTGATGATACAAAAAAAAATTCGGATGGTCCAATAGGCGGATGATATAGCAATGATGACAATAACAAATGTCTTCATAATAATGAATAACATATTCGGATTCAGTACCACAAGTTTGGACCGAGAGTTTTGTACCATGCCACCAGTTGTCCGAAGTTTTATCCCAACCAATATTATAAATGCGAAATTAAGTTTGTTTATTACCTCTTCACGCATTTACATATTACCAAATTTCACAACAATCGGTCTAGTATATCTACTAGACCGATTGTTATGAAAGTTGGTACACGGGTAGAAAATAACCTCAAAAAAAAACATAGGGTACCTACTTTTTATCCCGAAATTCCCACGGAAGCGAAGCCCCGGGGCGCAGCTAATAGTAGAATACAGTTGGTCGACTATTACTCGTGATAAAAAGCCCTATCCAACAACACCCCATACTTATAAGATGAAAAAAAAATCCCACTTCACGTGTAGGGGTTTTATTTCACCACTTTGTCGTTTCTTGTCTGTAGGACTACGGAACCCTAAAAACACATCTTTGATTCACGCTAAAACTACGCTTTGCTAACGGGGCAGATAGGAATCCTTTGTTTTAAGTAGCGTTGAGGCCACGTGTACTTCCTATGCAAACAAATTGAAATAACTCCACTGTTTTATTGGTATATGTAAATTATTTAGTTTACATGAGAATAGTACAGCTGATTTAATTATTTAATTAATTAACATGTTGTGTCTATACTACACCTTGTTATCGGATACACGACCATTTGTATTCCTGCGGTCGTTGAAGCTGTTCAACATATTCTAATAAGTCAAGAAATCTTGTAGAACCTGCATTTACTTTTTTAAGAAAGAGATAAATAGAGATTCTTCGTCTGCTCTTTAGAAGTATATGTTAAGTTTAGACAAATTTGTGACGTCATTAGTGATGTGCATCATCGTAATCATCATCAAAACGGAAAAATTTTCGGGCAGAAAGATCGAAGCAAACAGATTTTCGCCAAGATTTGACACATGCACATAGTTGTAACTGTAACTAAATCATTTATTATATTTATAATATGATCTTATCATCATTTAATCGAGAAATTCGTTCACCGACACTTCTCACCGGCAATCAAAGAGGTCGTTAAGATACAGCCCACCACACAAGTTTTACTGCGCTCCTATCTGTAACGGGCGTTGTAAACGGCACTCTTATCTAGGCTGTTACGGTAGTGTTGTAGCGTTCGAGATTTGTCGTCGGTAGTAAGAAGCGATAGAAACTGGATAAACGGGATATAGATAGGAGATAGATAGATAGTATGAAGTTTAAATGAACTTGTTATACAAGTCACACACATGCTTTTAACTTAATTTTAAAAATAATAACGAGATGAAAGAATTCTGGAATCCTGAAAGATGAAAAGAAAAACTGACATGTGCTATGATAGCTCAGTGGTTAATAGCACTGTCCCGGATAGACATGGCGTGGGTTCAATTCCCGCATGATTTCAAAATTGTTTCATCTCAATTACTATTTTCAAAATTCTATGAAGTTGCTGCTACTATTTTGCTTTTACACAGTTTGTTTTTTTATTTAATAAATTGAGTGCGTTTGACCACAATCTAGCCTGATGGGGAGCAAATATGGGATCCCGTAGTATTAGGACCATTAATGGTACCACTGACCTTTATTAGCACCGTCTAGCTACCATGCAAGCTGAAAAAATGCCTATTCACTCTTGCCTTGAAGAGAAGCAAGTTTCTTGGTTAGAAACACAGGTTTCTATTATTTGGATTAGAATAGACGGATGAGAAGTGCATTGGTTAGTTGATCGTACAGTATTATCATAAATGGGATAGTCTGTGAGGACGAATGTATGCATGTTTGTTACTCTTCATGCAAAATTTACAAGTCGGTATTGGATGAAAATGGTACACGCGTTTGACCTAAAACTAACACCTAAAATAGAGATAGATAAAGTACACTTTATCCTGATATTCCGATTAAGTTGGGAGGAATGGGGCATTTATTATACCGATATTGTAGCGGGGTCCATCTAGTATGTATATATTATTGATCTAATTTATTCTCTATCTATTCTTGCTAACTTCGTTTTGCTTAAAAGATGGGTTAAATTAAAACTAATATTAGTTCTAAGTACTGACCTAAAATATTCACCAATGCCTTATTACTCTCACAAGTCACAACATAATTTCCGAGACGTTTCCGAGTAATGCGCTCGCGCAGTCGTTTAAAGCAAATTGGAACAGAGATTTAAATTGTCAACTTCCTATTTTTTGCTCGCGACACTGGCGCCACTTTAACCGATACCACGTGTGCACTTCCGGTGAAAGTGGTGTTGCCAACTTGTTGACAAAACAAAATGTTTGTTCTGATTTTAATTTCAACCATTATACAAGTTTAACCTTGTAGTCCAGAAGGATTATTTTAGGGAAAAATATTAAATTATAGCAAAGAATCATTTTAGTTGGGCCAAAATTATTCTTTTCCATAATAGTACTAAAAACACATAACATCTTGGGAACTTCTTTTTAAAGAGACCGGCAAAAAATGATCAATAACCTAGTTGAATTTTTAAACCGATGGCGTTGGTATAGATTAAAAAATAATACATAGTTTTATATAAATATATTTATTTCGGAGCAAAATAACTAGCAGCTCACTCCCATGGTATCTTGTGTATCAAAATTCCGGGTTTAAAATATTGTGAGTAGCTTAGTATTAAAACATATATAAATCAGTCGGATATTGATTATCTGGCAACCCCAAGTCATGTCACGTGGTATGAATTTCCCGCGCGATTGCAAACGCAAATCGACGCGGGCGCAGCTTTATCCAACACGGTACACTGGCGCACACACGGTACACTGCGAGACAATTTGCGTTCGTTTCGCTTCAGTTACATCTCATCATCTTGGTAATGTCATATTTATAACTTGTTTTAATTAAACCAAAGACTCCAAAGAGAAGTTTGGTTTGACGTATAATTGTTTGGAAATGGGCATACATTTTAGAAAAATGCTACTTGTATATCCAATTGAATTTATATGTCTATCCAGTTAGCCGTATTTAAACTTGTGTATTTAAATCTCTCCTATACAAACTGTTTTATTATTTGTTTGTCTGAGAAAGCGGATCTGTTTTTATATATTTTTAATAACATTTCACCAACTTCTTGAAAGACTTTGTTGGAACCTATTGCACAACACCAAAAAGAGTATAAAAATTCTTTAATACTTTCGAACATACTAAGATGAATGTTGAGTTAAATGGATTGATCCACATCGATCAAGTATCATCTGTTAACAATAACCATTGAAAAAGATTTATCCATTTTTAAATCGGGATTATCTGCAAAACCCTAATTCAGTTGAATTATGAAGTTTTAATTAAAGCATTGTCAAAGATTTATAACGACGACGATTCATTTTGCTGTACAAAAATAGTTCTGGAGTTAAGTACAAAATCCTCGTATAGTCCGGGTGATCCATTTATTCTGCACGGATGTGTAAATATCGTGTTTGTGTCTGTTGTCGTAAAGTTGTCAAGGAATATTCAGAAAATGGTTGTCATTTAAATGCAACGTATCGTGGAACACGCAACAATACACTGAAATATTTTCCTATTATATATTTTAAATATAAAATTTCTCGTAATCATACACATACTTTATCAAAATAATATGCACGCACAAGCTGAGATAACATAAAAATTATATTAATAAATGTATTTATTTCTAAATCAATTGTAATAGTATAAAAAAATTGGTCAAACCGTAACAATCGATTCGGGGAAACCAATTACCAATTACATATACACAGGAATTGATTTAAAGAATATGAATTATCTTCTATTTAAACTGTTCTGCATGAAAAGACAACCATTTATAAACACACGATAGAAAAGGAGCATTACGCCGGGAAAAAAGTTTAAGATCCAGGAATAGCGCGGGCCGCGATGACAGGGAATTTATTATCCATTCGGGATGACATACTGCGAAATGGGGTAGGTGGGGTACCAAGGATTCTCGATTCTAGCGGAATCGAGTTCGAGGTGAGTTTCCAAAAATTAGAGTAACTCTCCGAGATGTTTGTTAACATTGTCAATAGAAATTAATTAATTAAAAAACGTTGTTTGTTTAGATACATTTAAATTATTTTTAAAAACAAAAGCTAACATACATAATCAAAACAAATGAAAAATTAGCTTAGATCTTTGATCAAAAATAACTGAAAATTAAATACTCATTATAAATTGTTGATTTACAAACTCGATTATAATCAAGACTAATAATGGAATAATAGACATTTGGTTAATTTCAGCACTATATAGCGATGGTGATCGATTATAGTGATTTCAAAAATTCCACACAATGTAAAACTTATATATTTTCAAAAATCAATACTTTCTCCGCAAAGATCCGCTGGTACGGCGTTTTGTAAATACTTTAATAGAGGTGGCGTTCACATATGACGTGACGTATGGGGTTTTAATTAGGACTTCCTTTGACGACCACCGCCGGCGAGCGTAAATTAGACGCGCTCTCAATGTTTTGTTTGATCAGCCCAAATAGAGACTTCATTCTTGCTGACAAAATTATACACCAATATTTTATATTTATTTTGAAAGAATCTTTTTAGAAAATTTTCTATGGAATAAACATTTCTTTTTCTACCCTCCAATTAGATTATAGATATCTTATTACTCTATATAATAAAAAATAAATTAATATATTCTTGGTGAAATTTAGTTCCGTACCTACTTCTTTTTCCCTTTTTTGTCAACTGCATCTGCTTCACAATTGCTAATTGTTCATGGACATGACAAAGTAACGATTTAAATTTAAATTATTGTTTTTACGTCGTTATTATTTTTCTAAGAAATCTAAATATCAATCAACGAGTCGGAAATCTGATACAATTCTTAATTTCAACAAGAATTTGTTAAAATTAAAAAGCAGCTTTTTTAATAGGATATTGCTATTGACATGGTGAATGTCAGTCGGTACCAGGGTACCAGGATATCAAAGGAGCTGTCCCCGAGGAGTTCGCGGAATCGCTTCGCCCGGCTCCCACGACATAAATACTGACGCGGAGGGACGTAAAGCAATGTCAGCTTGATGTTAAGATACGTTCATAGGAAAATAAATACTTAAAAATAAATATGCTTTTAGTTGATGCCGACTACTGTCCTTAATATAAGGTTAACGGTTTCCCGGTTACTTCTTCAGCTACGTTTTTTCTCCACTTTTTACGGTCTTCGGCGTCCTTACTTAACAGACCATTGGTACAAACCTTCAAGTCAGCACATTTTTTTACCCTTTTTACCAGTAAAAATGGAAAGCTACCTAAGCTAAAAACCTAGACGTTTTCCATATTTCATCATTAAACGAACAATGATAATTTTCAAGTCACACAGTTCCGAGAATAGTCACGTTCAAACAAACACAAAATCTTCAGTATTTTTCTATTACTTAGCAGATTGCTCATCCGTATGAATACTGTAAATTTGCTATTTATTTTAATTAGTTTTAACTGCAGTGAAATATAGCTCGAGTCGAGCGATGAGCAAGTCACGAAATGCAATAAAATATAAACAATAATGCAGTCTATCAATACAAATCAAAAGTGCGGGGTTTCCGTTGGTCGAGAAGCTCATTAGTATAATTAAGGTAATTACAGCTCATTAAAGAAAATATTTGACAAAAGTTTTTTACAAGAAAAACACTTCCCCAAAGCTTTTATTGTCGACCGACAAATCTTGTTGCATTGATCGCGTGACAAAAAAAAAACATTTCATTAATATATCATTTTTACCTTTGAAGAGTTCCCTAGTTGGAAACTGATTCTGCTTGCACCATCAGGTCATGGTTATCATAATAATGCATTGTCATGGAAATTGAAGCGACGCGACGTGGAAAACTTCATCTTTGCAGGGACTATACGTGTACGAAGTACGAAGCTTAACATGCATGAATTGCTTACATACTAAATAAAACCTTATTAAATGCAGGTTCTTCCATTGATATCTTACTAATACTCACTCTACTATATATTAAGTCATGACTTGAGTTATACTTTGTTTTAAATAAAACAATGTCACAGAAACAATGAATTCAGTTACTGCGGGTATCATTTGACTATCAAATAGCAGTTATATATTTGACTGTCAGCGATACAGGGGTGGCCATTACTGCATCGTTGAAATAATATGAATTAATACAATATAAATATTATCTAATACAAGCGGGCGACACGTGGCGACGGACGCATTATTAATGCTTCCTATCTGTTTTGACACACCTTGTCTGGTACGGTCTGTAGAAACGTGCAAATTTAATCATTTCTTTTTGTATTCTTTTATTTACAAGCATGTCCCGTTGTCTTCTCGTTCAGTCTCAAATTCAAATTCAAATCAGATTCAAATTCAGATTCTTCACAGACCTTCAACTAACTGAAACAAACTACTGGCATTTCTTCTGTGTTTGACTTTTGAGTAACTAAAAACTAATTTTAGTTCTTAATTCCAAAGTGTTTAATTTCGTAATTTGATTAATTTACTATTTTATTATCTACACTCCTTGTCTAGACGAATCAGACAAACTGAATCTTAAAAATGCAACTAAACAACATTGTATTTTTGACTGCAAATGTTTACAAACGGACACTCTATATAGCTCAAATTTGATTATAACACGCTCTGTCGCTTACCCAAACGGATCGCTTTAATACTTTTTCTTTTCCACTTCGCACAGTCATCAGCATCCTTAATTGAACCACTGGCTTTGTACTAATCCAGAATTTATTTTGATTTATATTATTTGATTTTTTCAAGTTGCCTAAAGGAATCAGGCATAACTTTTACGACTACGAACTGTCATCAACCAGTCATTTGGTTTTATGATTTTGCCGACTGTACATAGAATTCGCCAGGGCCGAACTAGGGTTGTCGAGCGCGCCGTTTCCCGACGTCACCGGCTAATGGGCGCACTTGTCACGTCCGCGTTATTTACTGCAAGAGATTACAATCGCGGTTTGGGACGCGCAAGCCGCTCATCTTTGTAGGGCTGACAGCTCTCATTTTTATTTTATTTTTCAACCAGTTTTAGTTCGTTTGGGCCGGATTTTTGCCGAAATTTAGAAAGCTCTGACTGAGCTAATGATATTGATGTTTTTTTCGCAGAATAAAGGCACATACTAAGAATGATATTGTGCTGAATCAAAGAACAAACAATGTATGCCGTCATCATAATTGTAAACAGTGTCTAAAGCTTTTAATTATTATTTCTCAGCCTTTTATTTCTCATGGTAACAGGCACAGAAAATAAAGTCTTTGCTCGAGTGTTAACCCTAAATCCACGAAAAGGGACGTGCCTTGTAAAAAACTCGTTATATACGAAAACGCTTTCCGATATCTAGTCCCGCCAAATACATTGAACAATATCAGTTTCTTTAAATTCAGATTTTTTTTTTATGTTTATCCTTCGTAATTGTGGGAGAGTTATATTTCGAGTAGCTCTCGACTAAACACTAGAGCGTAACAGCCACATGTCTTTTGCAATAAACTGTTTTCTTTCTCTCATTCTTTCTTTCTCTGCGTCAACTAAATTTCTATTTTTTATCTACCGCTTGCGCGCAATATTTAATATTTTATCTACGAGTACGCTGGTCCTTTTATCAGTTGTATCTCCATAGCCCCGAGCCGATGGGACGTCACATGCGTATTGACAGCTCCTGCATATTTATGAGCGCCTGGTGAACGTAGTTAATTTATTCCGATTTCACCCCCCGAATATGTTTCAAGGTTTTTATTACTTTTGATAAGCAAAAAACAAAGGGAGCAACAATTCTATTTTAATAAAATTTTATCAAATGGACTGAAAACAAAACGTACTACTTCATGTATAAAATGGTAATATGTTTAAATAGATAATTTATATCGTTGTACTATGGATACAGACAGGACTTAAGATAATATCGTGGAAGGACCATATTCGTAGATGGGTTTCCACCTAGTATTTTCCCAGTTACTTTCCAAATAATTGCTAAAACCCTAAGAACAGAGGGGTTAGTGTCTGTCTTTTATTTTTTTAAATAAAAAAGTTTTTTTTTTCACATTTTAGCCGTACCTTTACTACTGCTTTCCATTTGATTATGACAGGATATAAATCAGAATCACACGTGGCACATCCCACGCCGCTCTCAGCCTCCCCGACTAGATCACAAAGGCTCACGATATTCCGTGACCGGGTACCATTAGAGGGAGATTGCGCTCTTAGGGTTGTCTAATTGTTTCACACGTAATGCGTGTTTTCTGGTCGTGTTATGAGGTTATTAAAGTGACCGACATGTGCTTTTTTTCAAATTCGCTTAATTTCTCCTAGAATAAATACATTGTAAGCACTAGATCAACTCTATATGGACATTAAATCATGTCATCAAGTGTAATCAGATAAAACTTACCAGCACCACTTTTTTGCGTCATTTATTTATTTATTTAAACAACAACAGCATCATAAAAGAAGTCTTAGACTTTAGTCAGTATATCTTCAACAAACAGCAAATTTACGACCAATTTGGAACGATTATTGAATAGACATTTTGATTTTGAATCATCAATGAAAAAATCACTTTAGCATCCAAAGTGTAATTCCCAAAATATAACAAAAATCAATTCATATTTTTCGGGCGACATTTGGACTTTAAAGTTTGATCGCTAATACTCATATTAAATGTAGCAAAATTGGGTAGAATTGATTTCCATTTGTTTTTATTTTTAACCTCCGACGCAAAAAGAGGGCTGTTATATTAAATTTAAATAACAGATATACACACTTAGCGGTCAAACTTATTTGACCGCTAAGTGTGTATATCTGTCTGTGTACGTGGCACCGTAGCTCATCAACGGGTGAACCGATTTGGATGCGCCTTTTTTTTATTTGATAGCTAATTTTAATTGGAGGTTCTTATATATGTTTGATCAAAATCGGTTCAGCCGTTCAAAAATTGTAGCAAAATAGATATTGACAGTCTGGGGCTTTTTAATTTGTCTAACAAAGAAACTAGTGTTCGCTTGTATGGAATTTAATGGAAGAAAAGCGTGTCTCAATTAATTTATAAAAGAAGCACATAATACCGATATTATAGTACCCACCTAATGTTATTAATAACGTGTTTCCACGAGTTTAACTTTATTTTTAAATTCATTTATCGTGTTACATAGACATGTGCTAAAGAATTCTTATAAATTGTTACATTTTATGACCGCTAAGAAGCATGAATTGCGATAGAAATTTATATATTACAAGCTCAATATGTTATTTTATAAGCCAATTAAAAACCATTATTAAAGTTGAAAAATTATGATACTTTGCGTTTGTGTGAATAATAGAAATCTATAATCTCTGCCTCGCCAGAAACAGGCGTACTGTTTATTTCTTTCTCGCTATTGGCCGTTGCATTCCAGGCTGTGACGCACCGAATCCCTAGAAAAAAATAGACCTAAAAATTGTGAACTTGGCTGTGATTTTAAGACCAGTCGCGTGACGTGAGCCCTCTTTGGAATTGTTGTTTTTGCAAGCAGTTTATCAACTGCTTTATTTTTTTATTCCTTAATCGCCTCGCTCGACATCCGCAGTAGTGTATGGAGTGGTCCTTATTTGAGGGCGGAAACCACTCGACACAATAAGCAGAGTATCATCTAAATATTCTCATTATATTTATCTTTATCTACCATACCTTAGGCTTAATAGCGATCTGTGTGTGATGGACGGTGTGGGAACTTTTGAAAGTAATCTCTAAATAGAAATTGCAATAAATGCTCTCTACAATCTTGGAAAACATTTTGCAGGTAACGAAATTCCTTCTAGAGATTTGATCTGGGAAAATTTTTACACAATTTACTACACAATATGTAATTTTAAAACTATTAATATATACAAAAATTATAGGATCTGTGTTATTTGACAATATACTCGTGTGTACACAGAGATAGAAAGAGACAAACAGTAAATAGGAAAGTGAGTACAAAGGTACTGCTTATTTCAAACTAGCGACCCGCCCTGGCTTCGCTGAGGTAAAATCATAATAAATTATACACATATACCCGCCTCTTGAATTACTCCATCTATTAAAAAAACCACATCAAAATCCGTTGCGTAGTTTTAAAGCAGGAAACGATTTTGTTTTATATTTATTTCAAATGAATTTTTTTCCAGCCGACCCATGAGAGGCTTTCTTGATAAAAATAACCCCATATCTCAATCCAGATTTCATCAAAAATTCAGTAGTTGAGCTCAGATCTGCGTAAAATGAGAATCCGTTCCTCCACCCTCCCAGCCAGTGGTCTTCCTATGCATACCAAGGACGTTTTTTTTCTTCCCAGTTTACCTTGTTAGGTGGTAGGGTAATCTCAGGTAGGGTTGGAGTAAGAATAGGTAAAGGCAGACAGTTGTATAATAATATAATTAATAAATAAAATACAGACCAAATAAATAAAAAAATATAAACTATAGTACTACAACTAAATCACTGTAAAATTTAGAACACTTTTCCGAAACATATTAAAACACATACCCTTCAAGGATCTATAAATAATTTAAGATATTTTATTATATATATATTTTATTATTACAGCGTACGTGTGGTACGTGCCGATATCGTTATGGTAATGCATGCGTCAAAATGTGATTTCAAAATATCAAGTGGAACAATAATTTAAAATTTTGAATTTAGACTGAAAGAAATAAAAATCATGCCAGCGCGCACGCGATTTGACTAAAGAGGTCATAATGCGTGGCGTTACAACCTTAATTTCACATATCAGGTAACAGATATTTGTCTTCCCGTGGTACACCTTTCTTACTGATTATATTTTTCGGAATGCTCCATAGCCGGGGAAATTTAGAGAACAACATAACACACAAAACAAACTGAAAACATTATAAACGTTTCACAATAAGTTCAAAGTGACGGTACATGGAAATATGGTCATTGCGTCGATTTGTGCCTTGCGAGAAAACGAAAATTTCACACGAACGAAGTCACG
This sequence comes from Plodia interpunctella, assembly GCF_027563975.2. Taxonomy (NCBI): domain Eukaryota; kingdom Metazoa; phylum Arthropoda; class Insecta; order Lepidoptera; family Pyralidae; genus Plodia; species Plodia interpunctella. The sequence continues at coordinate 575,145 of NC_071313.1, forward strand.
GCCACAGCCGACATCGAGCCGGGTTATTAGGGTTATTAGATATCGTGTAATTAGCGTACAAGCAACTCGTGGGGCGAGTGCTGTATTGATTGGTACATAATGGCCAAATTTGGGGAGCAAGAATGTTCTATTGTTGTCGACGTTTTATTGAATGGACCTGCCCCGATATCATTAGTTAATTGGGGGGCTCGACTGTGTTGCTGTCAGTGTGTGTTCACACATCTTGAAGTTCAGAATTATGAGAAAGTTTCTCGATTGAGGATGGCTGACTTCACTTTTTAATATTATTGCTCATTCGTTCCAACGATGGTTTTGTCAATGTCAAGGTTAAGAATTGTTGCAGAAGAAATTCTCTCTCTCCCGGTTCCTTCTTTAGCCGATGAGCGTTGGAGTCCAGGATCCGCTTTCCTACTTTTTCCGTCTCCACTTCGCACGGAAGCATGCTAATATTGTAGAAGAAAGTATTGAACAGTTAAAATCTGCTGTTAACTTAATAAGTTCAAAATCATCATTATCTTTCTGTCGTCATTATAAATGAAAGCGCAATATGGCTCCATTAAAACACAATTTCGTGTGTTCAATTACAAGTTCAGTTGAATTGCCTCATTGTAATAAATCACAAGTTTTCCAAACAAACTAAAATGCAATTATACTAGTACAATGTGCTTTGCAATGCGAGGGTGCCGGTTACTACAGGGTTGTCCAATATTCCAAATGATATAAATTGTCCTCAATTTTATTATGTACAGACAGACTCTCGACATAATATAGTATATCCTTACAGACGCCTTATTAAATTGTTTACCGAAAAATTGATTAGCCAGTGAAATCACTGGCTAATCAATTTTTCGGTAGAAAATAGAAAACATAATTCTATATATATTTATATAGAATTATGTTTTCTATAAACACCATGTCACTGTCATCACTACATGTTATAAAACAAAGTACTCTGCTGCGTCTGTCTGTTTGTTCGCAAACTCTTGAAACTACCGAGTGGATTTTTGTAAGGCTTTCACCAATATATATAGTGATTCCTGAGGAAGGTTTGCAAATAAATAAATTTTCATGTGCAAACACATGAGTGTCTTTGGGAACCCTATAGTCTCAAGCAGCCCCGGCCAGGTCCCCAGGGTCTGTCTCGTCTCATTGTGGACCAATTTGTCAGAGGGTTGCCGCCCTCCCGTGATGGGATTTCACGGGATGCACTCCCTTTTATGGGTTCGCGAAGAGGTACCGAAAACACAACTAGAAAAACGATTTCTACAATGCATGTAATACGTGCATGGAGTTGAAACAAATTTTTATTCGACTATTAAGTTTCTCTGTAATTTGTTTATTGAAAGTACTTTTGCCAAACGAAAGTTTGTAAGGTTGTGTGTATGTTTGTTAGTCTTTCACGCAAAATTACTAGACCGGTCTAGTAGACAGATTATTATGAAATTTTGTACATGGGTACACTATAACTTGGAATAACATTTTATCCTACAAATTCCCACGGAGCGAAGCCCCGAGGTACAGCTGTAACCTTAATTTTCAAATGTTAAACCGTAATTTTCAAATTTTGAAGCAGGTACGTTTACATTACACCCTTTACCAATTGCGATAATTTCAGTTTTTACCATAAAAATATATAAAAACGGTACACCAAAAAAAGAACATCGATGAACATATTAGTTTTTATAATATTATTTAGATTAATGATCAGTTAGTTACGTAAGAAGGAACGTGCGATGCGCATCGAATTTAGAATCAGCTGCATTTCTTTGGAGGCGCTTAAAAAAGAAAGTCAATAAAACCGTCCACGAAACAACATAATTTAGGGCCGACCAATGCGAGACGCTGAGACAAGTCGTCGTCTGATTTACACACAAATTATTGTACAAATAAATTTAACTACTAACGAACTATACGACCCTGGTACTTCGGTTTACGACCACGTGACATCTTTAGCGTTTTATATCTGTTTTTAATTCGACGACACAATAAAATTCCAGTTAGAATAAATTTGTTTATTATATTCTTATGAATTTAACTGTCTATAATTTTCTCTTTGTTTTATTTAAACTAGGTACCTACATAATAAAATTTCTTATGTAGGACAACATACTTCAAATATCTTATACTTTCAACCTCATGCACCAGTTACTCCTTGTTAAATGAAAAAGTGACTCCTTGTTAACTGAAATTTTGTATTGTTATATTAAAACCATTAATTACTTACTGCAAATATTGCGTCTAAACTCCTAAACTTGCAAAAGAAACGTACTAACACAAATTTATCTTTGATTCCAGGTGTTGAAATACTGCGAACACCTCCACGGCAAATGGTACTTCAGCGAGATTCGCGCCATCTTCTCCAGGCGGTACCTGCTGCAGAATGTGGCCGTCGAGATGTTCCTGGCAAGCAGAAGTAAGTCACCTCTTTCATTCTAGCATGTTTCCGGTTTCATACAAGGCTGTGACGCCGCTAAGCCCAGGGATAGCGTAAAAAATAATTAACACTTAAAATGATGATTCGGCTATGTGTGTATCACAACCTATCGCCTGCCTGACGTCAACACTCCTTGGAATATTGGTATTGTTGCTAACGCTGGTAGTCAGCTACCGGTGAAAAGACGACAGATTAACTGCCAGTTATTTTCTTTCCTCTCTCCTAGCTACGGCTTTTTCTAAAGATCTCAAGTTAAGAGAGTTAGTTAAAGACACTATAAGCATATTATGTCGGCTTTACATTATCGCAATACACTTTTCCGGTTACATTACGTACATTGCGGTTTTTCATTGCGGTAAATAAAAACTCGCATACATGCTACGCAATGTTCATATTTTTCCGTGGGTGTCTGAGTTCGGCGATAATGTGTAGTGTAATTTTGTATGTAGTGTACACTATGTGATAGCGATAGTGTACATTTTCCTGAAAACCATTTGTTTCTCCATTCCAGCGTCGATATTCTTCGCATTCCCCGACCAGGCGACGGTGAAGAAAGTCATCAAGGCGCTGCCCAGGGTTGGCGTCGGCATCAAGTACGGCATCCCGCAGACCAGGTCAGTGTACACTATATTATCATCTATTACGTAGTGATACGGCTTATATTTGGATGTTTATACAGCTTTTAACCATCAGTAAACACCAATTTCTTCCGATAACTGTTGCTAACAGATGTGATCAACATAAAATACAATAAAAATGGATGAAATAAGTTCGTCACACGGTCAGGTGAACTGACCAGCTTGTGAAAAAACAATGTTAGTTTTCAGGTCTGATTAGCTGATCAGACAATTTTAATTTTATAGGACAACAAGTAAATGTTGATATTTGTCTGTTGCGGAAACTTGTGTTTCAAAATTTTATTAACGTGATGAAATTTTCAAAATGGTAGGCTTTTTTTTTATATAAATCTTAAAAAGTTTCAACAAGTCCAATTCGATTGATCGTACGCATTATACTGCCATCTACAAATTTGACAGTGAACTAAATAAACTTTATTCAGCCTACTCACATTTGACTAAATGGTGTTTTAATATCGATCGACGTTGCACCTGCTTATCATATTTGTTTGCTCTGTCATTAAATAGATGGCGCAACCGGTAAGTAGCCATTTCTATTATTAGTTAAAGCCTGGCACCATTGTTACGTTGCGTTGCGTTGACGAGGCACGTTGCGGCTTCGATGTGGTTGCGGTTTTGACAATTTCTGCGTTGCCATCGACGGATATCAAAACAACGGAGCACAACTGAGCAATGGGGCCGCGCTCTTAGCATTATAAGTACGTCTTCGTCATTCTAGAATTTACCCAGAATTTCTATTCTGGGAGATACAGTTTGATCTCAATTCTAATTCCAGATCCCAGTTTTCATCTATTTACGTACCTACTTTTTAGACGTTGAATTATTTAATTAATTTGAAAGAAAGGCAAACCGAATATAAAATAAAACAATACAACTGAAAAACAACACTTTATATTATTATTACAAATAGATTAGTTTTATATCATCACAGACAGTCAACGAACTCTCAGTCACCCTGTGTAATAACTTATAGCATCCTTGCGCTAAAAAAAATTGTTGCACTTTATTATTGCTAAAACACTATAATTATTTGAATGATAGGATACAACATAATTTAATATCAGCTAAAAGTTTATTGCCACATTGTTTTAAATGTATCATGTATTAATTTTCTACAATAAGTCATTGTTTGTTTGTGCAATCCTAAAGTGCAGCGGTACAATTATCAACGGTAAAATCTGTTCTAGCGAAAATATCACTCTCGGCCAGTGCAATCACAATGCACATTTGTACTTAATTTGAATTTAATATTAATACATGTCACCTTGTATACAAAACTAACTAATTATGTCTACGGAATGTAACATTATAAAAAACTATATAAAAATCACTCACAACTTACAATAGTAATTACAAACTGTACAATGTCTCTTTAACTATTAATTACTATAAGGAACATTACTTCTTTTCTATCTCTTTCTCCTGCACCCAGTAGGGAGCGAAGACTTCTTGATTCTTTTCTAAAGAAACTGCCGCGCCTGCACTGTGCCTCCTCTGTACTGGTTTTCCTTCTATGCTAAATCTTTTCTCTTTTGTGTAGCCAGCCTCAGCGTCTGAATCCTTTCTTTCGTCGAATTGCTTCATGATTTCTGTTAAGGACTTCCCTTTGGTCTCTGGCAGGAACCAGTAACAATACGCAGCACCTAACAAAGCACAGCCACCGAATAGATATAAAGTACCATTTGAAGTCAACATATTCTCCAACTGAGGATAAGTTTTGATATTAAAGAATATAAGAATGTAGGCACAACATGATGTTGCGCCAGACATCACTCCTCTAATATCCTGAGGATATAACTCTCCGGACATTATCCAAGGTAACTGTAAGAATCCCACCATACTGAATGATACGTGTAATAGTACGCAAGCTAATTTGACCAATGGTGGTCCGTTGACAGTGGCACAAACAGCTGCTCCTAACATCGCCATGCCTAACAATAATCCCGAAGTAGCAGCTAATGTCTTTCTTCTAAAACTATTTATTAAACACGCACCGACTGCCCCCATGAATACTCTAACTCCGCCGACGATAATGGAAGCTGTGAACTCATTAACACTGGTCCCGACAGACTTGAAGAAGTCAACAGCGTAATACAGTATCACGTAAATACCAGACATCTCTTGGAAGATGAAGAATACTATTAGGAGGATGAAAGGCTTCAAAACGCTCCTCCGTTTGAATAAGCACATTTTCTCTTTGAAGGTCATGGATTCCCCGCTCTTGCGATCTTTGGTGAATTCCATTAATTCTTGCTGAGCGGTGCTATTGTTTTGTCTCAGCCAAAACATCGCGCTGTAAGCGTCTTTCATGTGCCCTTTAGAGGCTAGCCATAATGGTGATTCTGGAGCGAAATACATTAAAGTTGGAGTTAGGAGAGAAACTCCCGCGCAAATGGCAGCGACTTTCCTCCAGTGTATGAATGCTCCTAAGGAATAGACGATGAAGATCCCAGTGGAGACCAGCCCAGGGCCTAAGGCGCTGAGGACGCCTCGTTTCTCAGGGGTTGTGATTTCTGCCACGTAGATGTAAGAGACTGTTGACATTCCTGGAATTGAAACCATTGAAAATTTATTTTTTGAATTAGATAAGATATATAATCCTATATAGAAGTAGATGTTGATTGCATATGTTTATTAAACCGATATATAGCTAAAAAGGAGCTAACTATAATTGCTCTTTAAAGATAATATTAATTTTAAAGTTAACCTAACATGTATTTTAGTCCTAAACTATGCCCAAAATGGATTTAGTTTATAGCCTTATTTATTTATTACTATTTAGAAAGTACAAACATACCTAACCTATATTCAATACATAACCTATATTCAATAGTGAATAATTTGAGTATTCTATAGTAGACGTAGTTAAGCTGTGTAGATTTAATTATATCAGAAACCAACTTACCAATAGTGAACCCGGTGATAAACCGGCCGACGCACAAGAACACATAAGTCTCAGAGAACGCTATGACGAGCCAGCCGATCAGATTCGGCAGCACTATGCTCTGCAGCAGCAGCCGCCTGCCGACCGCGTCCACCATCATCCCGCCCAGCAACGCCCCCACCGGGTTTGAGATCACGCCCAGGCTTGCTGAAATGACAATTCAGATATTCTTCATTTCATATTTTGAAAGATAAAATAACAAAAGTAATCGATCCCATGCTAATACATTAATCAGTCTTTGTTATATTTTACTTTTCATTTTTTGTCTTTATTCGATTCATAATTTATTTGCAAACATGTGCAGCATAATGAGAACAAAAAAAGAGTGCATTTAAACATGTACCCAGAATGGATGGAGCAATGTTATTATCCTATTTCATCTTCAAGGTATAATCTTCATCTTTGCATCTATCTAATTGAACTGTGAATTTGATTAGAAATTGTCCATGACAAGTGCATTAGTATAATCATCACTTCATCGTCTCATGTACGGTTTATTTATGGAAATACTTTGATTTAAAAAAAAGTCTTAATAAGTCTATGTGTCTTCTAATGACCAACAGATTTTCATCAAGAGGTCTACACAAGGAATTCTTTCGTTTTAGTAAATGCTAATGTTGTAGTAGATATATAGGGGTATGGACTAGAGAATTGATAAATTGAGTGCGCTAATCATAACCGCCTGACCCCAGAACGTGCCATTGAATGTAACCACCTGCTTTAAACCCTCAGCCATTATCTACCAGCACACACTCGACGCTGTGTAAACAATGATATGAAACAGCGGTTGTTAGTTTTTCCACTGTAATCGCTGTTTGTGTGACGACTGTGATTGTGTGATTGTCATCATTTAACGCGTGTATGACTGTATGAGGGAGTAGATGTATATGCTCCGTTGTAACTTGATTTTTAAATCGAACACTTTCTGTAGAGTTCATCTCTCGTTTAGTTGATATAGATTTGAGTAAAAATGTAAAATTGTATCTTGCTTTTGAGCAAGATTATCAATAATTCGCGGTTATGTGGAGTTAAGTTGATTGATAGTTATGAGAATTTACCTATTCGTTTCATCATTGTCATTCAAAACAGCGGTTCCAATAATGGTACCAAATGGATTAATGCCTTTTCTTCGTCGTTTGTTTGTCGTAATGTATATTGTTGATATGAATGTAAGTATGGAACTATTATTAGTATATTCATTGACCTGAAAAACGTGATGTTTTGTCGAGCTCTCGTTTGGCTCGCTTTCAGATGTGAAAATAAATGTTGTCACCTCCATTCACGTTTCATTTCTATTACCGACACTGATTTTGTTTCCTTTCGAATAGGAACAAGTTATCAGTAAAAACTTTGATCAAAACAAATCTATACTTTTGAATTCTTCCAATATTTACAAAGAAATTGCGTCCAATTGTGACTTTTGTCTTTTGACTTATAATTCTGTGCTTCACAATCTTCTGTACATAACAGTGATTTTTATTGAAGCAAACAGCAATTCTATTTAAACATACGCACGTATAATATAGCTTTCTAATATTGTTTCACATTAACACATCTAATAAGGAATATCGAATCGCGTGTTTCACCACGTGGTTTGTTTATCACGGACATTATTTGATTAAAGGAAATGCCCTCGAATAGGTGTTGCATACAATTTTATTCCTTTGTTCGTGTTATCGAAGCGTAGTGGTGACGAATTTCACATTCACCTTTTGACGCTATTTGTAATTTTTCTATTTCATACCTAATCTAAAGAAATAGCTGGTTATTTTCAAGCTACATGTTACATTCAGTTACACGTGACTCACATTTCAAATTACAAGCGATTCCTACAATAATTGGAAAGTCATTGCCAACACTATATCAACTTTCCTAGACCAAATACTAAGCCATCATTATTTAGTCACAATCTAGTTCTTGCCAGCTATATACTTTACAAACATCGACCCCAACTGACAAATATCCTGCTCCTTCAAAATATGAAAAAATACATACCTATCCATGAGCTCTGTTCATATGTGATATTCGGGTACTCGTGCGTGTACTGGGGCAACAGGACCGCTGAGAAGCCCTGGCAGAAGCCCACCGATATGTTGATAGACTGCGCGGCCAGCGCTGCCAATACCTGCAACCAATTTATGATATCCTGGTAGATAGACCACATAAGCACTTTCGCTTCACATACAAAACTCATTGGACAGATAGTTCTTCTAAATAATAATAAATGTCGTCTGGTGTTTACGTTATTTTCTATGAATAGAGTAATATGTTCGTCAATTTCATTCTATTAATTGCTCAATAAACACTGTAATTAACTGAAGCGAAGCCGAAGCGTAACCGAAGAACGCACATGATAATTTACTTAAAATGAGCCATTGTTACAACAACAATTTAGAATGAATATGCTATGCGCTGGACAATTGTTCGGGCGACTCGCAACGTGGACAGAGAATTACTGGCATATAAACAGTAAATAATTACAATTATGTAACATCGTATTTTAACGCCCTATTGTTAGCAGGTGTTTGAGCCTTTACTATGAGTATTTGTTTTGGGATTACTTTTTAATGATATTTTGTTATAAGTGAAAATAAATTGAACTGACACAACGAAAACGTTAGAGTAATAATATGAATAAGAAGCCACATATTGGTTTCAAATTATATCAATAGCAATAAATGTAGTATAAATACTCGAAAAGAAGAAGTATTGAACTGACCATTTGAATTGGTCCGTAAAGATAGATAGCTGTTGTTAAAACAGAGCGAATATGAAATTGTCAAATGCCTAAAGAGCTAGCTCCAAAATGATAATGTTCTGACATCAAATCATCATCAAATGTAATTTTCTCTTGACGTTGACAATTGGAGTCAGCGAGCGGAACGCAATCCCATATATTATCGCTAAAGAAGCTACAGGTGATTACACCATGACTTTGCTTCAGATGAAGAAGACCCAACAATTATAGTGAACACGTTTAGAACGAGTAGTGTGACCAGAAATTAGAATATTATGCGTAATAATTACGATACGAAAAAATGCTAATGTCGATCATTGCGCGTGTAATTAGGAAAATGAGAATCCCGTCATTCGTGTATTGTCATTGTGATTTAAAGTACTCATATTATTGCTAAGGAACTACGCACTGATTACTACTAAGGTACTTGCCTTTTGATTAGTCAATTCTTCAATAGTGTAAACCTAATCATTTACAATTAATTGGTGGTATGTGTAATGTATGTTATCAGTTATTGTAGTTACGTCATATATTATAGTTTTGTACATTTTCTATTTATTAATTACTCTCAAAAAGTATCTTAGTCATAAATTTTGCATCAGCTAACGATTTATGCATTATAAACATAATATTTAATTGTTACATTGACTTTATGTTCGTGCCATTAAAGGGACAAGCAGAAACGATGCGTATCTCCAGTTACTATGGAAGTATAGATATTCCTAGTATAAACATAGATACTCCACATTGATCACTCACCTCGACATTATGATTATTGTGAATTTTGCAAAATGAAAAATCGTATCGGATTATCCGGGAAAATCCCTTTTAATGGACACCGTAGTAATCAAGCCGTGTGGAAAATGCTACTTTAGTCATGTTAGTAATTATTATGCAACGCACACAAACTTGATGTAATCAAATTTATATAACGAAAATAAAACTGTTTCATACTATTTGTATTTATTGAAATAAAATATATGTACAACTGGTGGACTTAACACCATATTAAATGTTTTTATCAAATTAGTCTACACTAGTGTCATATATTTCCGCTGTTAAACATAAGGGCTTGCATTTATGTGTTTCTGTTTGAAGGATGAGAAAGGTAGTGTAATTTCACGGTGCTGTGGCAACACTTGACCCTATGACACGAAGCAGGCAACGCGCGCTTGACACCCATACTGTTGTAGGCGTCCACAAGCTGTAGATCACTTACACTCAGGTGGACCTGTATGTATGCGTAGAAGTGTATAAATAAAATGATAGCTAAGTATGATGGATCGCAAACATGTTACATTACATGGCAGTTTGTAGACAATTGAATTGATATGGTGTTTAAACACTCACATATATTATATATGTGTATATTGTCTATCCTATCACAATGACTTTTAAAACATTGCAAATGTTGATCAAAGGATATTTTGTTGCATTAATGGTGAAGCCAATGCCAATAATGTTTGCAGCCTTACTTACAGTCAAACAACGACCGACAGACTTAAAGTCTGCCTGTGTCGATTTGCGCATGCCACCTTAATATTGACCAACTGTAGCTATGACCAGATATAACTAGATAATACAGATCAAATGTCGGCCATTTTATAGGTGGTCTTCGATCGATAAAATTCTGGAAATGACTTTGGTGAATTTGAGCTCGACTATTTTAAACCTGCACACTGGTTAACACGACAGACTACTTGCCACGATGTCGATGCGACTACTTGCCACTAGATGTAATCTAGAGTCGTAAATGTAAAGTCAGATGCCTTTAGGCGACTTGAATGAAAATCTCACTGGTGTCAGATTTTTATTCAAGTCTTATGTGTTAGTGTTTTTTAGCAATAGCATACTCGAAAATAAATGTCGAAGCTCGACTACTCATGTTAATCATTTATATTATTGGGAAACATGTAAAAAAATCTGAATGATTTAGTTACAAATATATTGGAATTAAAATAAATAAATATATTGGGACAAATCACACAGATTGAGCTAGCCCCAAAGTAAGTTCGAGACTTGTGTTATGGGATACTAACTCAACGATATTATATTCTATAACATCATCTATCAGGTAAGCGTTTGTGAGTTTGTGACTTTGTGAATTTGTATGTTTGAGGTTATTTATAAATATATACAGACAAATCACACAGATTGAGCTAGCCCCAAAGTAAGTTCGAGACTTGTGTTATGGGATACTAACTCAACGATATTATATTCTATAACATCATCTATCAGGTAAGCGTTTGTTAGTTTGTGACTTTGTGAATTTGTATGTTTGAGGTTATTTATAAATATATACAGACAAATCACACAGATTGAGCTAGCCCCAAAGTAAGTTCGAGACTTGTGTTATGGGATACTAACTCAACGGTACTATATTTTATAACAAATAGATATATAGATAAACATCCAAGAATTGATTTCGTAATTTTATTTTGAAGATCTGATTCATGAAATCTTTAAAATGTACTCGTATATGTAATAATAATTATTATAATATTAAACTAGTTTAAGTACATAAGTCTCTTCCAGTAGACTTAGAAATCTATAAGCCAGTGAATGTAAGGTCATGTGTGTAGTCATATATCGTTATCTAGTATTATACATATCATGAAGTCTCGAGAAGCTTTCTGCATCTTAATTAAGTTCCGTGGAAGCACGTGGATATGATCAATAAATCTCTAATAAAAAAAATCATCTTGACCTTATTCTGGTTCCTAAGAATTGATGTTGTTATTTATTTGTTTACAAATGTTGGCTGGAAGAAATTACATTTTAAGTACGAAAAGTATTTGAATAACTTGTTATATCTTATTACTCCTTTGTAAATTAAATGGTGCAATAAAGACTTCAACTATCCAAAGTCGACGAAATAAAATACATATTATTAGAAGCGGAGTATTAGTACATTATCATCGTCATAGCCATTTTAATGTCCCCACTTTAGACCTTCTTTATACACACACAACAATAGATTAGGTATATTATTAGATAGATTAAATTTACACTTAAATCATCAAATTATCCGTGTGTAGTTTTAAAGATCTATTTATAAGCATACATAAGGAGAGACAAACAGCGGGAAGCGACTTTGTTTTACACTATATAGTGATATATAGAAGGATGGGAAAATCTTCCAGCAGACCCGAGAGAGGAAAGAGGAAAAAAAAAGCGTTATGTTACTGACTGAGTGACTAATGAGTCAGTCTTATTTTTTATGTTCCTTTATAGATTGCTTTTACTAATAAATTTAAATAATTTGTAACGTATTTCGATCACTTATCCAAGTCACGGTAGCGTGACTCTAATAGCACATTTGTCACTGAACTTGACATCACGATGCCAGCCACAAATAACGACTTTACAAATCTTTCCCTCTATATTGTACTGCCTGGAATACCTCGTACGATATCATTTAGTCAAAAGTTTATTTTAGCTCAAAGAAATGTGTTATATTTTGAAAATTTAAGAGTGATAATTGATTTAATTAAGTTTATTTAAAGTCAAAGAAAAATGTTTAGACACAGATTTTGAAAGTTTGAGAGTTGCAAATAATTTAATTAAGATAGAATAAAAATTTTATTCACTACCAGTTGTTGTGTACAATTTTCATCTCATTATTATTTTCAAAAATAAGTTAAAAAGCATGTGTAATATGTATAACAAATCCATTTAAAACTACCAGTTATGCCAAACAAATTGTGCCAATTGTACCAACGAAGGGAAACCTATTATGGCTTGGGGACCAAACTGACAAATGTTTTAGGTCTAAAGGTGGTATGTTAATAAATTCTAAGAATATAACAAATAAGACGAAGATCTTGTCAAACTTCAATGAATTTATTGACATTAAAATTTTATTGGCACTCGAGTGTTACGTGTTGTTAAGTGTTGAAATGAAATGAAATGATTTATTTACGTGAAACATGGTAAAAGATGTAACAGATAATGTAAGGACCAACATGTCTGGACATCAAGATGGCGTGTAAAGTAAGCATGTTAGCAAGTAATACTTGGACAAATCAGTGCCTGTCCAGACTACACAGTCTGGACAGGCACTGATTTATTAATTGTGAATAATAAAGTACACACATTATTATTCACAATTAACAATAATCAAATAGCGAACCGGGCTTAGGGTATAAATAAATAAATAAATATATTAGGACAAATTACACAGATTGAGCTAGCCCCAAAGTAAGTTCGAGACTTATGTTATGGGATACTAACTCAACGTTACTATATTTTATAACAAATACATATATAGATAAACATCCAAGACCCGGGCCAATCAGAAAAGATAATTTTCCATCATGATCCGACCGGGGATCGAACCCGGGACATCTCAGTTCAGTGGCGAGAACCTTACCAATGCGCCACCGAGTTCGTATACATCTGTATTCGCGTTAGTTTACATCGCGAGTGCGCCCAATGTCAATGCCGAAGCACACGATCCGTCTTTAGCGGTCACTATTAAATAAGTGCACTTTTTGTCTGTTCGTCATTCTTCTTATGGAATTAATATGTTTATGGTCGTGGTTTCCCTCACATTGAGGTTTGTTGTCATACATGTTTGCACAACTGTCAACTTTAATTATTCTACTCTTAGCCTTTCAATATTTAACTTTATGTTGATACGAAAAATGTCTGTTTTTATTTTTGTCAATTATGATGATAATTTTCTTAGAACTTTAACGAATAATCACTGTATTTTTTGGTCATAATTTTCAATACAAGGGGGCTTGTTCAAGAATACAGTGACTCTTTCTCTTCTATAAAGAAGATATTCAATGCTACAGTGTAAATTATCATGAAAATTTGAACAAGACACTTGTAGCACTCACCGCGGATGATAACTCTAATAAATAATATATAACCTCTTGTGGCGGCAAGTTACTTACTTTACTTTTGTAATTATGAATGAATAAAGGATTTATTCAGTCGAACTTACAGTAATTTACTAGTGAAAAGATCCTTTTATACATGTTTTATACGGTCGTGAGAATAATTCACATAGGTCAATGTGATACATGATGCAGATGGTATGTTAATCAACTCTTGTAGCACACTTAGTCGACAACGATTTTTGATTTCATATTTCATAAATTCGTCTGAAATTTGCTTCCATTGTTGACTGGATTAAAATAGCGAATTACTAATTACGAACGAACTACTGCGAATTGTATGTGTAAATCAGCGAAGGTGATTTACTGCATAATGGACGGAAGCGGAAGTGGACAGTTGACACGCGCCGGCGCAGGTTCCGAAGTGTACAGTCGATAAGATACTATCGTAAGCTATACTATATACTGCGGCGCTGCCGACGTGCGGCATTGACTTATGTAGATCACTTGAGAGTTGAGACTAACCCTCCTCTTCTTTTCGAGTCGAAATGATCAAAATCAAAGCATTTACTAATTAGATAATTAAAAAACAAGCACGTGAAAAATCGCCTGTAAAGTCCCGATGGCAGTCTCATTATATTAATTTCAAATGCATTATTTAATTTATGATTATGTCCGTTATTTATTGACATCAAAAATTTACTCAAAACGAAGTCCACTGCAGACTTCCAAAACCCAAGTGATGAAGAAACAGCACAAAAAAATCTTATTTTACATTTAAATGGATACGTTTACACGTTGTCAGAATCACGATATTTTTATATTATATACAAAAAATTACGCAAAATTCTTCCTATACAAAAAGGAGAATAACAATGCCGACCTCACATACATTTTCGGAGAAGGTTAATATTAAAATAATAATAATAGAACTGGCGACTTTATGCAGGCGAGTTGTGACATTGTACGGTGCCCCTAAAATTTCAGAATCCATACCAATATATCCGCAAGGCGAAGCATAATGCCGACTACACACTATCGACGAATTCTGACAGACGCCGACGCGAATTAATAAACATTGCGTAGTTTGTATGAAAGCTATTATCTACCTAAAATGAAAAAGCAGCAATGTGTGTTGAATATGCCAAAATTTGGCGAACAGTTCTGTGATAGCTTATAAGCTGGCATAATATAATAACACCTATACATAATAACACCTACATTGACTGTTATTGATTTTTACCTTATCCGTATTTGATTGCAAAACGTAGTATCAGTAAATGTGACATATTAACATTTTTATTGTAGTATGTTGACCTAGCCCCGTTCAGCCTAAATTATTTATAAGAAAAAAGAGTTGTGGCGTCGTTATGTTTTTTGTTAACTATTTATGTGACTCGATTATAATAGTTAAAAAGTCATATGTAGAAAAATCTTTTTGAAAACAAATTTATATTAAAATCAATAATATCTTCTAAGTTGTCGCAGTATTTATTTATTTAAGATTTATTGCAGATAAATACAGTATCTAAAAGTACAATAGGCAGACTTCATGCTATGGGCATTATCTAATTCAATTCAATTCAATTCAATATATTTATTTCTCCATAATTATTGTTAGTAATACAAATCCTTAAAAAGTAATGTTAGTAATTATATTTATTTATTATTCTATAAGTATGAACTCCGTTTTGGGAGGATACGCAGGTTGGTCCATTGCTCAAAACACGAACTATGAACCAAGCCTGTTACCACACCCAGGAGACTGTTGTTGCTGCCACGCACCCTGTTGTGCACAACAGAGAAGCCACCCGCTTTCGTATTATGGAAACCGTAAATTATTAAACTTATATTCAACCTTTGGGTCATAAAAGATTATATAATTCAATCTTTATTTATATCGACGATCGTTTATTTCAGGATAATCCTAACGGGTTTGTTTGCAAATACAAAAAATATATCTATTAAATACAGTATCACATCTTTATCCTTTGCGGGGTAGACAAAGCCAAGAGTTGCGAAACTCGAAGGCTACGTTTAACTGTATGGTGCACTTGTTGGTGGAATTCAGATTAAATAGTGACAAGTTGCACGTCGCCTATGAGAACATTCTTACTAAGTTTATAGCCCTTTCCCTTGATTGACTTTTACAATATACGCGGAGAAGCAACTGGCGCATTCTATTTTTTTCCTTTCGGTCCAAAGAAGTATAGAGGAAAAGTTAATGAATCAATAAATTTAAATAAATGCAATACAAATTAATATTAGTTACAAAATGTTATAAAACAATATTTCAAATACAAAAAATAAATGTTTACAATGTTTCATACCATGTAGAGGTCGCCATATCTGCACACCTTCCAGAAGCCCTTAATGTTCGCGAGCATGTTGCGCGCGCGCCGCTCCCCCCACCGCGCCGCGCTCGAGCAAGACGCCGCGCGTGCGCACCGAGCGCCCCTGTTAACAAACAAACAATTTTCAGTTGTTACATGTTTCTGTATGTTTTTATCTAGAATTCCTATTACAATTTTTATCCAAACATATATTCCCTTGTCGGTATTCTGACTAATACAATATTCTGACTTAACTCGACTGATAAGATAGTAATTTAAATGAATTTAATGAATAAAACTTTTGATGCCGTTAATTTCTCGATGTTTGCTATTGCATCAAAATATGGATGTGACATGACTTTTAATTTCTGTTAAAATAGTTTATTTTAATGAGTAGTATGGACTATTATTGTGTGGTTTCTGCCCTAAACTGATGGTCTAGATAGTTAAGATGTAGTCGTTAAAAGCTTCTAACCCATACTACTCTATATTCTCCCGAGGATATCGTGCAAGCAGCATTATCAGGGAGAATTGACGTTAGGCAGGCAGCTGGCCTTAAAATCGCAGCAGAATATTCAAAATGTTAAGGCTTATTTTTACGTTGACCCCAAGGCGTCACAGCCGCGAATGAAACGCGATGCGCTAACGCGAAGATGAGAGAGAGTATAGAAAGTAGGGGTAATTACCCAATTGTATTTTCCTCTTGGAAAACTGCAATATCCATGTAATATAAACAGAAGGCATAAAGTAGAAGAGGCGAACACTTGTATCAAGTGTCTGTGCAGTGCAAAATGTACGATATACTATATTTATATTGCAAAATACCTATTTGTAACTTATCTTTATCTATATTAGATTTCACTCAAGTGCCAACGATCTAGAATGATCTGTAATTGATTCGCGAGATAAATATGATGCAAATATACTTGATGGCTATTGTTACCTATTTGTAAGATAACAAATAGTACCATAGAATCTATTATCTATTTTAAAAAATATTACCTGGCGCCAACAGTATTTTTTAATATAAGTAAATATAGTTTAACGTCAATATTGCATATATTTTTTTAAAACAAAATCATTTTATTACGACCAAATGTCGAAAGGCAAGAGTAGCTGAACTGTAGCTGAAGTCTTATCTTTGTCATAATAGTCTAATTAAATATGTATATGATACACAACAAGTTCATTTTGATAAGAAATATTTATATGGTATCTCTATATGTACAAACTAATGATGCATTGCGTAAAATGCCAATTTTTGCAATTTGCACAAAATAGGAACAAATCATTAGACATTTACTAATACAAAAATAATTTAATTTGATATAATTTAATGTGTGTGCATAAATGTATTTAATGTTATTTATTAAGAGCGATTGCCATGTATATTTTGCATCAATTTATGAGTCTTAGTTACTTGAACTAAAGTTATTTTATTTTATTTATTAGGCTCTGAACAGATTAGTCATTTTACAACTATGAACATTTGAACACTTTGGTGATTTTAGTTTTGGTCCTACCGGAGGGATTCTAACACTGCAAAACGTGTTGGGTTGTGGTATGAATTTAATCGTAACACTTGTGACGTCATTATTGACGTATATAAACATGTTTTCCAGACTCAGCACCAATAGAATTCGATTGATGTTTATTATAGCTATAGTTATTTATAGACATATTTGGCAATGGGCCACTGAATTCGTCTATATTTTCTACGGAAGTGACCCGGTCTTGAACCTACACTTTCAGATATAGATTGTTGTAATTAGACATTGAATAATATATATGTTTTTCAACATAACGTAAGTATAACAAGCGGAGATTTTCCATATGTGACCTGGGTATGTTATCAAAGATTTTGTTTATTCTGCGTATCTCGTGATAGTTTTAGAGAATCTAGTGGTATACTAGCTGCGAAGTACCGGGGCTTCGCTTATAACTTACTTTCGCATTTATAATATTAGTTGGGATGTAATAATAATAAATTTATTTATACTCTAAATAATAAATTTATTAAAATATATTTTTTTTAATCGTTAACTTACTATAGTCAAGTCTTAATAATATTTAACACTGCAAGAAGAGACGCTAAAAAACTGTCTCAATCGTTAGCCGCCTGCGAGTTTATACAATTGTCATAACAATGTAGATTTATAACATTTGGTTTTTTATTACCATTCGTAGAATCTATTGCCATGGTCGGTCATCGACATGAAAAGCAGCATAATATATACAGGAAATAAGATTTAGATTGTAAATGTATGAACTAGTTTTTGAAATGTCATTTTTTCTAAATTGATATCAACAATCATATCATAAGTTGATGAAATATAAGACATATTGTCGTGTGCGTGTTTGTGCAATGTAAGTCAGACATCTACAGTCGGCTAGGCATCAATAAATATCAGTATTGTTATCACCATCTCGAGATGTGTTATCAAAAACTGACATTGGTTCAATACGTTTTGTTTGTTTTGAAGATTTCTATCTGTTTCAATATCCTTGTTATTAAAAATAACCTAGTTACACAATTATTAGTGTCTAAATGTTGTATTATAATTTTTCATTTTATCTGTGTTTGTATGAATACATGGCAAGATAGAAAATAGTCTGAAACTCCTGTATGTCGCCATAAACGTACTTCTTCGTGCTATGTTGTTGTCTGTGATCAATTACTGTGAGATTACTGTGTACATGAAATACATTCGAAAAACAATATTTAAAAAAATTGAACACGCTGGTATTTACAGCACTTGTGAATCGATGATTTTTAAAATTTTGCATGAGACAAAAGAACATAATTTTTTTTCTGAATTCTCGTAATGAAAGCAGTCGCTAGCGTTCGTGTGCTGAGTTGTAACATTGCACGTATAACACAATATTTGTACATACAACATACATTGTACATATAACATACGTATTTGGCTCTGTCTACCCCGTAAGACGCAAAGGTTGCGAAACTGTTATGTATAGCACTTGATAACTTTGAAATATCATTTTACAGCACACTGCCTATACATTGGGCTGCTGAAGCTTCAGTCACTTGCAATATAATCTGGTAGACATCGACACTCAACTACAATTTACTGTTTATTTACCTCTATCACGTCATATTTTTTTTATTATGAAACTCGCACGTGTTTATAAAACAATACTATTGTTCTTGTATCACTTGCCGATAGAATGAAATGTTCAATTGAATACGTGTTTGGTATAAAAAAGATAAATATTTTCACTGTAATTGTTGATTCTATTAAATTTTTAATTGGCTATTCCGTTCGCTATTTTTTTCTCATGATCGTCTTTATTGGCTCACTTTATTAACACTTTATGTCAATCAACAAATGTTTCTTTATTGTGAATACCTGTATGCTGAGAAACTGTTTATATAATAATATATAAATTATGTGGATAAAGAACATTTATATATTGACTATTCAGTATAATAAGTAAATTAAAAACGTTTGTATTTCCTCGCTTAAATACAAAATAAATAAGTAGACATTTTTAGAAATTACCAACAGTTACTTATTTTGGTTACGAGAATTTTACAGTAAAGGTTCTAAGGCACTGCATCAACTCCTCCAGGACGTCCAAATGGTGCGAAATTGCCTTTGTGTGTTAATAATATGAACAAAAATGCATAATAGACATGATATAATGACGATTCTTAAATGCATTAATTAAAAGCCGTACTCGATTCCCTATTCCTCGTATTGTTCTCAGGGAAGCTTTTAAAAAAAATGTGTGAACGGACAATGAAAATCTATTTGCGCTTCCTCGCGTTGCTTCTTCTCAAAACTGGCACTTCTCCAAAACCGATAACACTGTCACAAATTCACTGCGAATTTTCCAAACAAATGAGACACTTACTTCTCAGAAAACACAGTGTTGAACGAGGACATTATCAGCACTAATCAGAGTGGGAAAAGTGTCGCGAAAAAAATAATGTTGTCGACAACGACAGCAATCATATCGATAAACGTAACCGTGAACCGTGAGAGATGAGACGTGACGAATCGCCGATTCTGAACAACACTCGATAATAATAAATTATTTCTAGCGCAGTCAACGATTTCATTTTCGTAGGATTGTTATTGATAATGAAAATTATTTTGTATCAGTAACAATCTTTCGGGGTCCACCTGAATTTGAGTTATTTATCCTTGTATATTTATTTTCAGCTCGGTTTTACTGTTTAACGTCGTTATACAAACAGTAGCGCAGTGGTTGTCACTGAACCGAGAAATCCTGGGTTGGATCCCCGGTCGGGTCATGATCGAAAAATGATCTTTTTCTGATTGGCCCGGGTCTTGCATGTTTATCTATATATGTATTTGTTATAAAATATAGTATCGTTGAGTTAGTATCCCATAACACAGGTCTCGAACTTACTTTGGGGCTAACTCAATCCGTGTGTTTTGTCCTAATATATTTATTTCTATTTTATATTTATTTTATTTATGTATTTTTATTTAAAATCAAATAAGGACATTAAACAAAATAAAAGTACAGAAATGAAAATAGATGCAGATATACGTGTATTTTTTTATATATAAATAAGATATGGCTCATATATAACCCTTTTCTATATACACGAGTCATGTCTTGATATCGTATGTCGGTCTGTGGCATCGTAACTCTTAAATGGATGAACTTGTTTTTGATATATTTGTTTTTATTCATATACTGTCGTGTTTCGTATTTATTTAAACCAGCTCGTTCCTTTTTGTTTCGTACTAATTAATTCATAAGTTGATTAATATTAATAGCATTAGATCACTATCACTCGTCAATCAACATGACGCTAATTGAAATATTAACTGTGAGTTAATAATGTGATATGACAATAAGTATGAATCATATCATATGGCCAATATGATTCATACATTTGTAAAAATAATTTGAATTTTGCTAAAAACCCCATTTGCACTAAATGCATAGAATTATAATTATTTTAATTAAAATCATTACGGGCAATAAAATTCGATAAAGGAATCAACAACTATTATTATGGTAAAATTAATTGTACTCACTTGAAATGGGAGAGAGAACTTTCCACAATAGTCACAATAATGCACAGATTTATATTCGTTTAAAATGTTCCAAACAAACAAATCGCACAAAGCAGCTTGTAAAACAAGAAATTTTCCTAAATTTCCACAGTCACAGCTTTTACGCGGGAAACGATCCGCCGCATGAGGAGCTTGCGTTCAAATTTAGAACGCACGCCACGTGCGCACGCGACTTTGTTTTTAATTTCCCAAATTTACTGCCAGCATTGAGTTGTAATGTCAATTTATTTTTTTTAATATTTTTTTTTATTGTAAGGTTATGTCACATCACGTTTGGGACCGGCGGTCGACTGTTTTGAAAAGAGCCCATATGTTCTTGACCTTGCGCGATTCCACCGCGTACTGAAGTGGCTTTTCGTTCACTCGCCGTGTTTTATAACGCTTTATTGTTGTCATAACTTTTACCGTGCGCCGCACACTGATAATGAGTGCGGTCCGTCTGTCCGTCTGTCTGTCACCCTTTTGTGGCGCTACTGCCCACCAGTTGTAATTTATGAACTTCGAATATGCTGAATACTATTGTTAGGACAAAGAAGATTATATACATATTATAGATCAGTATTATTACAAATTGATTTTATAATGCGTTTTATTTTATTCCGGAAACTAGAGTTTATATATGGACACATGCTATGTTTAATAAGTTAGTTAGTTATATAAATTTATCAATAGAATGTCTGAGCTGTCTATCTAAGCTTTGAAGGACAACAACAACTAACAACAGCTTGTTGTCAAAAAACACAAAGGACTGTATTGTTTTCAAATAAGTTACAGATACAGTACCACGTCTTTACCCCTTACGGGGTAGACAGAGTAAATAGTTACTAATTTAGACCACTTTTAGCGCGAAATTGAGATTAAAATTGTAATATGTTAGCCTATGATAATATTGTTCAGTTTATAGCGCTTTCCCTTGATTGACTCTTACAATCGGCATGGTGGAAAATGTTACCAAAAGCCTGGACAAATCGTTAGTATCATTACGCACTTAATATATTCGCATTTATATATACAGTTGCTGAATGAGTTATGTCATTGATACTTCCATGTTATAATTATCTTCACTTAGTGTCGCTTGACGATCCAGAGTTACAGCTAATTGGAAAATTTTATATTTTATCACATCGCATGAAATGTAATGTGATAATAATATATTCAAACGGAAATGGTGAATTAATTTGTGACGAAACATACAAAGTTTCTGCTGTCTTAAGATATTCGTGGCAAAAATTAAATAATTCGAATTTTGTGATGAAATATATCCTATAGTAATCTTGGATAATGTACCTTTCTAACGGTGATTGAAGTCGGTTCGGTTGTTACGGAAATTACACGCCCCAAACATACAAACTCTCAAACGCTTACCTCTTTATAATAATAGTATAGATATACTACAGTTTTGTTAAGTACTTATATATGTATTGTTCTATATATAAAGGACAACTAATGACATTGACGACGTGATGGGACACCGGTGCTGTCACACACAATCTGCAATCAGAAGTGATGATTAGCGGAAACCGCACGGCTTGATTCGGATTTCAGTAGGATCGCGTGTTAGTCCATGTAAATATTTTAGTTATAATTAAGTATATTTGTTTTTTTTTTAATATTAGGCCCTGACGTATCAAAGAGTTGTTAAAAGCACCGTCCTCATACTAACTTATACCATTATCCTCGACTCCATTGACGACCTCGGTGGCGCAGTGGTAAAGTTATTGCCACTGAACCGAGAGGTCCCGGGATCGATCCCCGGTCGGGTCATGATGGAAAACGATCTTTTTCTGATTGGCCCGGATCTTGGATGTTTATATGTATTTGTTGTAAAATATGGTATCGTTGAGTTAGTATCCCATAACACAAGTCTCGAACTTACTTTGGGGCTAGCTCAACAATCTGTGTGATTTGTCCTAATATTTATTTATTTATATACCTTTACAACTTCGACAATAAATGTCTGGCCATACCGTTTCCTCTCAACCCTGGCAGAAGGTTCAAGCCCAAGAAATGCTGGCTTCGTGTCGTTAAAGATTATCACGTTCACGCAAAATGAAATATAAATAAATAGGAAGGCGAATGGATACTTTGAACGCTTAAATGAAAGAGAGTGTAACAGAGTGGTGAGAAAATGATATTATATTTAATGTGATTATATTTAGTTTATTATTATATTTAATAATAATCCAAACAATGATATCCAAAAAATAGAATCTCTTATTTGGATATATAATAGTTTAATATACAGCCTGCCTAGAAACAACTGTTTACATACAGGCACTGGCCACCCATATGGTAATAAAGAACATTGTTATCTGTTTGCTTCCTCACCTGAAGTACAGTCTAGAGCGAGACAACACATATAACCCTGTTCCACCATGGCTGCGCCCTTAGACATTGTTCAGATAAAAACTTTTTTTTCAACGGTGTCAAGGTAAAGTCTTCGATTCATTTCAGTCTGTGTGTTTTAAGTCTAGACCCATTTTGTTCATCGTCAAATTACTTATTTATGAATAATAGACGACACACGAAACACGCCTAGTCTTTTTGGCGGTCGTCATACTCTAGCTAGTCATGATAGCCAACTGAATTCAAATAATAAAAATCTTTTTGTCCATAATAATGTTCAGATTAGCTATCTATGACATAATCGCTAGTAAGTAAAAAGTAATGATATACTTAATTTAGATGAAAGAGAGAGTCCTTAACTGCTGGCTTGAGCTATAAGAGAAGACCGAATTCAAAATTATTTATTAAATTTACGATGATATACATCACTTAATGACGTCAAAAAAATTACTTAAAATAAGTCTACTGGCGTCTTCCAAAGCGCAGGTGAAGAAGAAGCGGCGCAACAAACTTCACCGCAGCCTTTTCTCCAAGGACGTCAATTAACAAAATATGTAGGTCTTATACATATTAAAACAGGCACTGCCTACATTAGACGCCAGTCTCCAAGATACTGCGGTCTTATCGGCATCCTTATGATTGCATTGTGCTGTTTATGTTAACTTTATTGGAGAAAAATAAATACATTTTTACTTATTTTACTTTTTTTTTTACTTAAAAATTAAAAATTTACCAAGCTAGATATAAAACAATAATAACTTGTTGGTTGCACTCCTTTGGCCAGTCTTATATCAATATCGATACGAATATATATATATATATATGTATGTCTGTACATTTCACAAGTCGATAAGGAGTAAATAGCCTGATAACAGTCAGGCTGTAACTTTCTCAAGAATAGCTGCCGATTGTTTCCAGACATCAGATATCATTATCAGTGAGTTATGCTGAGTAGGTCGTTGTGTCTAGGGCTGCCACACATCCCGTTTATATCGAACTTTCACTATTTACCGTAATTTGACAATACAGTCGCGACGTAAAAAAAATATTGACAAAAATTTGCCTTAGTATTCTTGTGGATATATTCTTCTAAGGGACAATTCATTGACTAGTTATGGAAAGAGAGTTTTCTTCGCTGATTCATAAGTGCGTGTTAGCATTTCATCGCTCACTATCGAGTCGATCCGAAGTTGAGAGGACGAATTTATATCATTATTAAAAATATCAAAAATTAATTGAATAAATAAAATAAAAAAGTTGTATTTCCAATAAATTTATTGAAAATTGTCACACAAAAAAAATATAAATAATTAGCTATTACATATATTACCTATTACAACAACGTACATCAAATATTCACATACACAGTAAAGTTCGTATTTTAAAAAAATAGAATGAATATTTTGCTGCCAGTCTGCATTATTAAATACTTCTAATAAAAAAAAAGAATGCTCATTTAATATTGATAACACGACAGAATTGTGTTTATCTCTGTCTAAATTACGTTTGTATGCAGCGAGGATCACATTTATTTCGAACGGGTTTTAAATTTTAATTTATTTATCTTTCCAATTTTTAGGCCGGTTTTTGCTCGACTTCAATTACATACCTTCAGTTGTAAGTTCAACATGGAATTTTATTCTTTCAGAGCAGATGTCTTAGAGTAAATAAATTTTGTTTATTTAGCTGTCGTCTCAATTCTAATCAACTCGATGGTGTCATATAAATTTCTAAGTCGAATTACGCACGTTATCAAATAACTCTTTTAGTACCAACTGTTAAAATGTCTTATTTTTCTAAATCCCATATTGGTTATTAAGTTATGACAGCCCTAGCTCTACTGGATGCTGTCATGATTTGCTCTCATATATTTTCTATGCTTCCTTCTGACATTGGGATCAGCACGAGTGTCCTAGTGAACTTTATATATGTTAATAGTTTGTAGAGAAAGTGTATTAAATATGTAGTGTAGATCTAAATTGTTTTTATAATAGAGCAAAGATTTGTTGTTCGTTTAACTCTCAATGCCATTTCCATTTGTTGTACCCACATCGCTTTATCAGAATGAACAATGGTTGACTGTTCAATAATGCTGTTAGATACAATTAAGTCCACCTAAACAACAAAACATGTACTGTTCCCGTGGATATTGACGCGGGTGAAGAAGTCTCTGGATCTATGATCTATGGAAGCCAAAATCTTTTGTGGAAGTAAAATGCGTGGAGAAAGTCAGAGGAGACTTTTTAAATAGCTAGAAAATAAAAGTGGACGACCATAGGAGAGGCCTTTGCCCAGCAGCGTTACACTTAAACGATAATGATAATTTTTAACTTAATTTACAAAAAATATATATAATTCTCTTTTGAAGATAGAAAACCAAAGAAGCGATCATCGGAGTACATCAAGAGAATATTCAAGAAATATGTCAATTTCTTGATCGGGATTTTCCATCGTGATCATTTTGTGTGTAGGTACCTCACTAGTGCATAATTGCATCTCGCGGCGGAAGAGCAGACCGCATTATGTTATCAGGGCTCGCATGCACCAGCAATTATGTTGCATAACGATATTCGACTGAGTATCCAAGTGCATTTTCTATGATTTCGATTATGTAACACGTCCTATACTCATGTCTTGGTCTGAGATCTGATATTATTTATTTATAATAATAGTGTTTACCATCGGTGTATCACGATGTCGATTAGGGTTCTTTTAATTCCAGTTTTCTTGATTTTGAATTTTCTTTTTACTGTCTGTATGTACTTTGTGATTTGCATAAATCAAACAGTACATGCGTATAGGAGTTTTATGTTACATCCTCAGCCATAGAGAGTCGCAGCCCAGGCCTTCCAGGGCTTTCCTACGTTTTCCTTTACACTCGCATGGTCCACGGCATCCCTGGTGATCAGACCATTGGTACGCACGTCATCCTTGACGGCTACACAGGCTAAGCTAAATCAAATCATTTATTCAAAAAACCTTCACAGGCACTTTTTGACATGATAATTTCTCAAAAAGGCCACAAGCTACTGACAAATCGTACAAACTACCAGCGAATACTGTACAGAATTCAAACAAATACTTTTAATTAAGTTAAGAGCCTTCGTCATGCTTATCAAATCAACAATTGATACTGTTATCTCTAAGGGCTTAAGGTTTTGTAATTAATGAATACTTTTTGCCTGTTTACAACGAACTTTGTCAATTTTTTATATAAATTGAATGGCAATTATAATATCATTAAAGATATCTGTTATTTACACATTTGGTTCGCACGCCCTCGCGCTGGCTGGTTACTCGTTATTTACCTGGATACATTGAGTATTACTGTTAGAGAGGTGACAAAATGATGATTTAAATCACATTCGTGAGATTCCACCTGGACATTTGTAAGCTCGTACCCTTTCTTTTGGCGTATGTTATGACACTTTGATACCCATACTTGTACTACTATATATAATAAAGTAACACGCAACATATTATTAAGAAAATTAAATGAAAATCGAGAAAAATATATTTAGAGTAAGTATGCGTATCTACGTCGTCCTTTTGTCGTTTTTCGTCAACGAATTGGTTAGTGCTTATAACGCTGGTCACGAAATAAATATTACAAAAATATATTGCCTTTTGATTCATTCAATATTTTAAGCAAGCATACATTTCTGTTGATTCTTTATCAAACAAATTTGAGTACGTGTACTGAGGATGTTTAGACAATGTTATATCATTCGCGAATGAGAACAATGGCTTTCTGATGCGGTTATTATAAGTTCGTCGAACCACTACAATAATTGGGAACGTAGTAAAATATTTATACATTTCATTTGTCAATTTCAGTAGATTAGTACTAGAGGTCAACTCTATTAATATAATTCAATGCTCGTTGTGCGTTCGTTCGTTTCTCTAGTTGTTTACTTATATATATTCATGAGAACATGAACATGCCGTGACGATTTTATTTAAACAAGCATTTTCAATATTCTTTGTTGATGTTTATTCAGGCTTTTTAGATACAACTTTTTGGGAAATACATTACGTAGGTAGACCACAAAGTAGATTTTCCGAGATTTGTTTGAACTAAGTATTTATCATATGACTTTTGACTAAAATCGAGTACTCTAAATAAGTATACTTACATTGCGGTTTTATTAGAAATTGTACGGTTATATTTTTTCTCAGTAGCTGGTAATATAAGTGTAGATTTTACAACTGATTTTACATTGTGTATTAACTATGATACAAAACAATATATTGTGATTAGATTCAACCTGGAAAACCATATT
The DNA here is from genome assembly GCF_027563975.2 of Plodia interpunctella. NCBI lineage: Eukaryota > Metazoa > Arthropoda > Insecta > Lepidoptera > Pyralidae > Plodia > Plodia interpunctella. Next base: position 602,785 of record NC_071313.1, read on the forward strand.
TATACTCGTGATTTTTTATTTATTTCACCTATATTATAACGATCTGAGCGGGGATCGAACCCGGGACCTCAAGTGTAGCAGTCCGGCCTGATGACCATTGGCCATAATGGTCGTCGAGTACATACATTTCAATGACAAATACATACCTAAATCTATGCCCACATTGAGTCTGTACATGGAGATATTAAATAAAAATATTATGGCACTAATAGAAGCCAAAACCAATTTTTAGTCTGTCTGCATGTTTGTTCCGTATCACGCAAACACTACTGGATCGAATTTGTTGCGCTTTTCACAGTTGTATAGGAGCATAAAAGCTACTTTTAAACTTTCGCGTTGCATAATTATATACTAAATAATCCGGAACACCACAGTCCACATGGAGGCAAGTCAAAAAAGAGCTTGTAATTAAGGTAAATTCTTAAGGTGTCTTTTACCATTTACATCACTCGGTTTTACCATTTTGATTTTTGCATTCACAGCGTTTGTAACGACAGGGTCGTAATGCATTACAATTGGACATTACTCAGTTAGCCTTCATTTGCGGTTTTTTTATTAGGCTGATTTATATCCTTTGTTTTTTAAAACTCTGGGCGTCTATTATGAATCGGTCGAGGAAAATCTTGAACACTTTATCGATCAACATACGAAAACGATTCACAAAGCAAGAAGCTGACTGAATCTATTTCTAATAAAATATTCCTTGAAAATTTCTGGATAAAATGTACCCTGGTCTATTCCAGGATATATTCTATCCGTGTACTAAACTTCATCGAAATCCGCCTAGTAGATTTTTCGTGAAGTAGTAACACATACTAACACACTCATATACAAATTCATATTCATTTATTTCAAAAGCATTACGTGGAAATATTAAAACAACAAAAAACAGACATTAATTACACATTAATTAAACTTTCCCAATTGTAATTTTAGTGGGAATTAGGATTACTGTGGTGCGATTTACTAACATCAAGTATTTCGGTTGGTAATTTTTTTTTCTTCTAGCCTGTCGTGTCCCACTGCTGGGCTCGTTCCTTCCAAAAATCTCTACTGATTGCAGTGCTATGGGCATCTTTTTTGTACCTATTTTAGCATCATAAGTTAAAAACTTAGACAACGCGTGACGAAAATATTTGAACAAATGTTGGGCTGTTATTTTTTTATACAAAAAAAAAATTATTTAAAAGAAGCTGAAAATTCAGTTTTATTTGTACAATTTTTGGAATGCAATGGAAAAGCAAAGAGTTGTCGGTTTTTAATAATTTATAACTATAGTTATAATAATCAATTTGTGCAAGTATGATTCACGAAACATCAAACCTGTTAATTGTATTATTATAATTGTGTTAATATGTAGATTCTTGTACAATGGATATGGGTACATACAGGTCTATAAATCAAAATCAAAATCAAATCATTTATTCAGAAATTAGGCCTTCACAGGCACTTTTTCACGTCATAATCTAAATTAAATGATACTAAGCTACAAACTACTAGCATTTCGGAACGACCACTGCTGAGAAGAAATGCCGAAAGAAACTCATTCAAACAGTGTTGGTCCCTATTATGCCAGAAGGGCTTACCATTTTTTATATATAAATTTATGTATAATTTTTTTGTTATAATTTTTTATCAGTAATATAACATTAAGTACATAATAAAGTACATGGTCAAAAGGTATACTGAAACATATTATGATTGTGATCAAGTGCTGATGAAAGGAAAATATATATATACTTATATATATATGTATAATTAACCAAACAAAAAAAAACTTTTAATAAAAGATCGAGCTGACCAGTTCCCCCGGCAGCACCCGTTCACGAGTTGACGCGTGAGTGACATTGTGACAGAGTGACATCGCGAAGCTCAACCACAATAGAGGGAACCTCCCGACCCGATCCACGATGCCGCTACCGGTTTGACCATTTGAATGTGCATGACATATTCGATCTCCATAATCTAACATAATAGATACCTATGTTACTTTCAGACACTTGGAGATCACAAATCACGTATATGTTTTACAATAAATGTCAAAATATATGTAATAAACATGTCAAGAAAATATATAAATAATAATAAAAAATAAAAAAAAATTAAAATCAAGTGTGAGAGGTGGAAGTTTTAGGAAGGGTCCAAGGTTTTTTATCATTTAAATAGTCGCTAATCGTGTAATAAGCATTAGCCATTAAAGCATTTTTAATATATGATTTAAATTTTGGCATTGGCAAGTTAATAGCCTCTACAGGGAGTTTATTGAACAATTTAACACTTTGACCCACGAAAGACCGCCTAACCTTTTTAAGTCGGAATCTGTTCATACAAAGTTTATGCCTATTACGAGTGACTACACTGTTAACATCGCTCAATGTTTTATACAGGTGTAAGTTAGATTTAACAAAAATAAGTACGTCGAAGATGTACTGAGATGCAACAGTCATAATATTTATCGATTTGAATAATTCTCGCAAGGAATCCCGTGGCTTAAGCCCATAAATAAAACGAATTGCTCGTTTCTGTAAAACAAAAATTTTTCCTATGTCAGCTGCATTACCCCATAACAATAATCCGTAGGACATTATGCTATGAAAGTAGCTGTAATACACGAGCCTAGCTGTTTCGATGTTTGTACACTGTCTGATCCTTCTCACTGCAAAAGCTGCCGAACTAAGTTTTTTGGCCGTGATTTCAATATGTTTATCCCACTTAAACTTACTATCCACAGTAATGCCCAAGAACTTGGCACTGTGTACCCATTCTAATACTTTACCATTAACTACTAAAGGAATATCAAGTTGGGGTGCGTTTGAAAGAGAGAACTTAATACACTTGGTCTTGTCTGTGTTTAAAGCCAGGTTATTAGTTGTAAACCATTCAAGCACAAGTGACATAATGTTGCTTACATTGTTATAATTTCTACTTTTTCTATCAACTTTAAACAGTAGTGACGTGTCGTCAGCAAATAAAATTACATCACACAATTGTTGGGCAAGACAAGGAAGATCATTTATATAAACTAGAAATAGAAAAGGACCAATAATGGAGCCTTGAGGCACGCCCATGTGCACAGGAGCGCTGTTAGAGGCTGCTCTATTAATTTCTACTTTCTGAGTTCTATTGTCTAAGTAAGAAGATAGTACATCAAGGGCCGCTCCAGTGACACCATAGAATTTAAGCTTATTTTTCAGTATGTTGTGGTCGACACAGTCAAAAGCTTTTGAAAGGTCACAAAATACACCTATAACATCCTGTCCGGCTTCCCAAGCATCATTGATAATTCCAACTAGAGTGGCTGCTGCATCAGTAGTGGAACGACCTTTAGTGAAACCGAATTGACTATTGTGTAATATTTTGTTTATGTTAAAATAAGAAACTAATTGAGTTAAAATTAGCTTTTCAAAAATTTTACTTAATGCAGGTAGAATAGAAATGGGTCTGTAATTAGTGGGATCGTTTTTAGCGCCCTGTTTGAAAAGAGGTATAATTTTGCTGATTTTCATGAGGTCAGGGAAAACTCCATCTGAGATGCAATTATTGAATATAATAGTTAAGTGGGGAGCAATCAGATCAATAATAGTGCTAAGCACTGAGACAGATATACCCCACAGATCCTCTGTATTTTTCATGTTGAGTGCTTTGTAAGCAGATAATAATTCTTCAGGAGAAATATGTCTAAATCGGAAGGTAGATTTAGGATCTGAGGCATTTCTTTTTAATAAATCATCTGCAGCACTGGGACAAGACGAAAGGGAGCCCGTAATATTTTTAGAAATATTGGCAAAGAAGTTATTGAATTCGTTGGCCACTTCGTCATTTGAATTAATGGTTTTATCACCAACTTTTAAAGAAATATTGTTGTCGCGTGGGTTAAACTTGCCGGTTTCTTTATTAATGATTGACCAAGCTGTTTTGATTTTGTCATTAGAATTTTTTATTTTATAAGTTAAATATAAAGATTTTGCTGTTGAACATACCTTTTTAAAAGTTTTAGAGTAACGTTTAACATATGATATAAATTCCGCATTAAAATTATACTGTTTTTGACCATAAAGTTCATACAACTTGTTTCTGCTAATATAAATACCATTTGTAGCCCAATCGCAAAATTTAAGTTTCACTTTATTATTAAAGGTCTTAAGAGGAAAAGTTTTTTTGAATTCTGTTTCCACTGTATTAAAAATCTTATTATAATGTTCATTAGGATTTTTAGTTAAATCTAATTCAGGCAATTTCTTATTTATGGTTTCGCGAAAACGCATTTTGCGGTACTTAGTTAACGGCCTACGGATTACAGGAGCGGAGATAAGGTTAGACTCTTCGTTACGAATAAGTGACACTTGTTGGCCCAGGTGGTCAGACCCCAGACAGGCGAACAGCTTTCCTTCAGAAACAGTACAATCACAGAAAATATTATCTATACATTTGGCTGAGGTCGAGGTTATCCTAGTGGGTTCAAAGAATGTGTGCTTTAAATTAAATGAATCGAGCAAATTTTTAAAGCCATTGCTTTCAGAACATGAAATCAAAATGTCTATATTAAAATCACCACATAAAACTATGTGCTTATTGCTGGAGGTAACTCGCCTGAGGGCTTCCTCTAAAACATCTAAAAGAGTTTCATAACAGGCTGTAGGAGGTCTGTAAGCACAAATAATAATGTATTTATCCAACTCTACACAGGAAAGTTCTATTTTGCATTCAACTGACAACCGTACTATGTCTTTCCTTTCTTTATGCTTATAATTTCTATTAATTAAAATTAAGGACCCTCCGTGTTCAGAACTTTGTCTTAGGAATGTACTTCCTACTATATATTTATTTGGAAAAGCTAATTTAATTTCATTTTTAAAAAAATGTTCTGTAACACAAAAAATATCAACCTCTCTATGTTCCAAGAATAAACAAATTTCATTATATTTGCTGGTGAAACCCTGTATATTTTGATGAACAAGGTTTATAAAAGAAGGTTTCACCTCTGTCTTATTACCTAGTTTAAAACTAAATTATTAGTACTAGTACTAATATCTGGTGACTTCGTTATATTTGATATAACGGGTCTATAAATATTGTATGCTAAAAGTTTAGCAATAGTCGACTTATGTCTATGGGGCAGGTACACAGTACCATTGTTGTAAAAGCAGTTATTAATATATTTATTTAAATCTAAAATATAAATCTTTTTTAAATCCCAAGTGAGGTTATATAAACATGTATTCAATGTATGGATATACTTGTTGTTAGAATAATTTTTAATATATGGGAAGAGAACTAAAACTATTTGGCCAACACCCGATTTTTCAATTTCTGCCAGAACATTTTTACAGTTTAATAAATCTCCACGAGAGACATTTTTACTATTGCCTATGGCTACTATAAGAGTAGTGTTGTGATCAAATTTCTCATTCTTTATCTTGGACATTATTTGTGAAATGTGTAATCCTGGCATACAAATATTGCATGTGTTCTGTGTAGTATAATTCGAAAGCAAGGGACCCAGGTTAGCACCCAATTCATCAGAGTAGATTACAGTTCTTTGGGTCTCACAGTCAGTAGAGCCTGACCTAACCAAAGTACTAGTGGTGCTGCTGATTGTCGAAGAATTCAGTTGTGAAGTCCCCGGAGATACCTGTAAAGGGGGCAAAGTCTCCAGGGGCAACACAACCTTTGTCAAGGCTGTAGCCGCTGCACAAGCAGCATTGTCAGGGGAGAATGCCTCCATGTTTTGGATTTCCTCGCCTGAACTACAACTACACATTTTTTTTTCCTCATTTAGCTTTTTAAGTGCTTGAGTAAATTCACCTACCACTTTTTTTGATAATTCATATTTACTTGATATGGACTGCAACTCCGACTGCAGAGAACATATCTTATTTTGTAATTCTTTAATAAATTTATTATTACTTTTAATGGTGTCTTCACAGGACAGTAACTGGACTTTTAAATCTAACTTTTGTTGTCTAATCGGAATTTCCTTTACAGAATTCTTTTGTTTTTTAACAATATTTTCAGATTTTTTGATGAATTTACTAAGTTTAACATATTTCTTAATTTTATTGGAGCTAGATAAAGAATTCCGTTTGGTATTTGAAATGGGTGTGGCAGTGAGATCTATGGTGGGAACCAAACTGTTATTAACAGACAAATTTGCATCCTGACACTGTACAAACTGAGCATGATCAGGCACCAACTCATTGTATAGGGCCGAAGTGTTTACAAAGGCAGCCAGTTGTTTCTCAGCCTGGAGCGACTTGATATCCTCCTTTGCTTCAGCCAGCTGTCTTTCTAGGAATGAAGCTCGCTCAAGGGAGGCTTCAAATGTATCTCGACATTGTTCCATGGAAGCAATAACATCTTGAAGGCGAACACATTCCGCTGAGAGCTCTTCGATGCGCCTTTCCATTGCCGTTAGTTCATTCTTGAGCACGGAGTTCCGTTGGATCAGATGTTGGAACTGCTCAGCTCCGTCTTCATTTTCTGTTCTGAGCTGGGTGCATTCGGCTTGAGTATCTTTCAACTCCCGGAGTGTAGCTTTGAGCTTGGCCTCGAGTTCAGTAACTTTGCGGGATTGAGCCATTTTTATGCTGGAAATGATATATTACTTTAGTTTACTTGGATAAATAACTTGGGACTAGAGAAGTAAATGATATAAGACAATGATCTGTTTAGAAGCTTGTGTCTTTAAAACAAAAATATTTATGTGCAGAATAACTACAATTATTTTTAATTTGCAAGTATGGTATATATATGTTGGTAGATGATGAAGAATGTAAATAAAAATATTAGTTCTATTTATTTTATGGTGAATACCAAGATTATTTGGGCAGTAAATTTACTTATGTTATAACTAAGATATTATCTTTATGTTTGGCCTCAGCATTCAGTCAGCAGATCCACTTACATGTAAATAAGTGATAAGTGACTATTGAACTGAAACCGCTAAATGGTATGTAAAGCAATTTAACTATATTATTTATGAAGAAAAAGGACGATGCGGCACTATGAGCAGGTCATCAACTTCACTTTCAGGTTGGTAAGCAAAGTGAGAACTCAAATTAATGCCGCCAGTGTAATAAGTGGTTATTGTTATTTAGCAAATCTGAGTTGGGTATGAGGGTAATAATAACAAGTAGTAACTACTGTAATTGGCGTGGGAAGGATATTATTGTAGTATAAAGATACTAAAAGCAATACTTATCTGGTTTATGTAGGTTCCTTGAATAAATGATTTAAATTTCGCCGTTGAACCGGCCGGCGTCGATCTGTCACTTTATTATCACAGCTGATACACAAACTTTTGAGTTTATACAGGACACAATATATGCTTCCACTTGATTTTAGGCTATTCTATTAATTTACGTAAAGATATCTTGAGTTATTATATTTTTTATGATTATTTTATATTTAAATATGATGAGTAATTTACTTTGACGTGTTGACACATCAGTGTTGCCCGCGCGAAAAAAAGTCACAGATTGCTATACAGTCTAGATTGCTGGATCGACCACTACCACACTATCAAGTGCGGTTGCATCAGTCAAAATGACAAGATGGCCGAGTAATAGTGAATGTTGATCTCCCTTAAGACGCTTTTTAGCGCCACCGTTCCATTTTTAGCAATTTGTTTTATATTTCTTAGCGAAAAATAAGAATACATATATTTTAACAGATTTTTCCACACTAGATAAAGAAATTGTATTAGAAAGTATTATAGTTTTCCATTACACAATGTAGCCACAATTGACTAAATGAAAATCGATGGCCACAATAATCCGTTTAGTCGACTGTGACCACATAAAATAATAAAACTAGAAGTTATCATAATCTGTAATATTTTTTTTCAAACGTGTGATGTGGGTGGGTACAAAACGCCTTAAAAATCGGTCAAGTGTGAGTTGTACCTATAAATATATAAATACATACATTGAAATTAAAATGAGAAAGTCTAGGACCTTATTATATAGTCCATTTGTTGAATCGTCCAATTGTCGCGAGTGTCGCACCGCGATCGCAGCAATAAGCCAGCGCGCCGCGGCCGGTCTAAGGCCCCTTCATCTCGGAAGACAACATTAATACCTGTTTCGATCGGAAGTGATACAGCTTCCTCGTCGAAATTAACTTTTATAGCATTGTTTCATTTTATAAGTATTTTATTATATGTATTAATATACTTCGTCGGTCGCCTCCCACTATACTGAGCAAAAATGTAGGTATTTATTGATTGGTATGTATTGATTTTTCATGTTTAGCGCATCATCTTATTGAACTTCCTTTGCTTATCACGAAATATCAAAAGACTATAAAAAAAATTGAAGATTTGAGATATTTTTATATTACGTATAAAATACTAGCGGCCCGTCCCGACTTCGCCCGGTTAAAACATAGTAAATTATACACATAATCCTTCCTCATGAACGACGCTGCCTATTGAAAAAACCCCTATACATACGGACAGACAGAGGGAAGCGACTTTGTTTTATACTATTTAGTGATATTATACAACGTAATAAATAAGCTGACTGAATCTTCTTTATTGTTTATTTATTTACTTATATTACAATATCACATTGATAACACGTATAATATAACCTATGTCTGTCTATCACGGTCTAGCCGAGATTTTTCATCAAAAACATATCGTAACTATCTACGATCAACATTATTAAAATTACTAATAGTACAGATTTTTTTCTTGTCTTGTTTTTAATCGCTGGGGTTACCAGTGCTGGACAAGTGTCCAAATGGTCAATTACTCAGTTTTTTTTTGTATCAGACTCAGTCCACGTATCATTTTATATCGTGTAATTATATATTTTTAAAATAAATTACAAGATCTCGCATAGATTATCACACATTAACTAATTATAGAATAGCCTCCAATAACCCAGTGGAGCACTTTTTGTATTAATGGGAGTTATGAAACGATAACGCAAACATTGTAATTTGATACATAATGTTCCATACGAGTGGGTTTATGTGAACATGGTATAATCCTATTTTCATGTACTTAGATTAAAATGTACTTATTCATGCTTCAAAATCAAAAAGCCACTTCAGAAATTATTTCACGTCAAATTTCGCAATCCAACTTAATGTTATAAATGTCTCTTTCACGCAAAATCTACGGGACGGATTGTTATAAAATTTGGTACACGGGTAGAATATAACCTGGAATAACACATAGAGTAGTTTTATATCCCGAAATTCCCACGTGAGCGAAGCCCCGAGGTGCAGTTAGTAATACCTAATATTATTCTCAAAGTTACAAAATGTACTACCATTTTGGAACGACCACTGCTAAGAAGAAACACCATTTAACAATACATTTTCATTCATTACTCGTCGAGGCATAAACCACTAAAAATATTTGGTAACTTTTTTCAGCGTAAAAATAATAAAATACTAGCAATACATATAAACAAAGCTGTCTCGTAGGAGTAAAACGACACCATAATGTTTGTTTTATTTTGTTTACATATCCGACCGGAAACGGACAACAGAGGTCATGGGACCGATCATACAAAATGACGAGTAGACAGAAGGCCTACCACGAAACATACAAACACGTAGCACGTTACTAACGCTCTCTTTTTCCCGTATCGTGTACGTATCGTGTAAAAAAAAAAGAGAACGTGCAATAAAATAACGCAATTACGTGTTACGTGTTTTATGTTGCATGGTAGCCTCCCAGGAACTCCATACGTTACGCTCCATGCTATGCTACTTAATTCAACACTTTTAGATCATCAGTTTAAGAAAATGATTTCAATTTGAATGGAGTTTGTACGTATATACTTATTTACAAATGTGCCATTGGTGTTGATTAATATACTAAGTGCAAGTTTTCATTTTTCGGAACTAAAACGTTCGAAACGCAAAATATCATTAAATAAACATGACCCACAAAATATAGACAATCTCTTACATGGTCAGGTGTACCTGAAGCAATCGGAGCGATGTATTAGAAAAGTGAACAAACTGGATTGCACCAGTCGGATACCGAATAAGAGGGGGGGGGGAGGCCTAGAAGAGGATGTCTAGATCGTCTTTGTCTCTTTTCTTTGCTGTCATCAAGTGTTCCTGGTGACAGGAAAGAAAAGAGACGAATAGAGAAAGTTAGGGGAGGTTTTGTCTAGCAGTGGGATAGATATAAAAAGAAAATTATTATATACGAATAATATTGATTCGTATGTTACGTGTAATTTAAATGTTTGCATCACTTCACATTTCTGTCTACTGTATAATTTGAGAATTCGTTCTATTAATATCACTAGGAAATAGAGATTTTTTTTGCAACGTTAATTAATTATTGGAAGCTGTACCAATGTGTGTTTTTTGAAGAGCCAATTTTAATAAGGTTTACTTGACAAATAAGAAGGCATTATTCCACGTAAACTTTTCCGACACGAAACAGTGGTCTAACAAAAGGGTGATATCGTGATGGCATAGCACTATTCGGTTTTGGTCATATAACTAGTTATGAATACTTTTCATGTTTTCCCAATACTTACAAATTCTTAAATTTTTTATCTATTTCGCAAAAATAGGAAATTTATTACCAAAAAAAGTAATTCAACAAAAAATCGTCAACACGCTTCGTCATTAAATGTTTACTTCTTCAATCCGAGCGTCTTTTCGGTTTCTTCCGAGCCCAGTGTCCGCTTTCCTCCTTTTTCTCCTCCACTTTGCACGGCCTTCGGCATCCCTAGACCATCCACCTGCCAGACCATCGGCACGCATATCATCAATGACGACATCAATCTAGCACTTTTTTGGGTTTGCCAGAATCTTAATTACCTTTGCGGGAAATATACCAGTATAAGTTACGATTTATTTTGTCAATCATTTCAAAGGTTACGAGACAGTATGTCGCGAGACTGTGGCGGGTCGACAACCGCACGCCCTTGGCACACTCCACGTTTGCACCGCCGCACCGCGCCGCGCAACCACGCGGAAGTTTACTAGTCACTGTATTCTTTTTCCTATTTTAATAAATGAGATTTAAAAAATATTTATTTTTGTTTCCATCTACACTGAACTGAATTTAAATTACAACCTATTTTTTAAGGATAAATGTATTTAAATTATCTGGGAAATATTATTTATTTTTAAGTGAATTTCAATAACCTATAAATAATCATCTATGTGATGATATTACTTTAAAATGGATTAATATTAATTGGTAAGGATGTTGTTTTTAATTAATCACGCGAATTCAATATCGTGGATCTCGATGAAATTTGGTGCACAGGTAGAAAACATTTTAGAATATCACATAGGGGACATTTTATCCCGAATATCTTTAATAAGCGAAGGCCCCGGGGCACAGCTAGTCAAGAATAAATATCAAAATAATGATTGTAGAATCAATAAAGCACGTTGCAATATAATCCAGGAACAAGCAGCGCAATGATGTCGGATTACAGTGAAATATGATGGCTCCTTGTAAAGAATTCATATGTCAATTAATAATTATTATGATAATTTTATTTCCATGTCTAGATACTGGCAACAATGTATGACAGAAACATTTCTATAGATATTCAAATCATGTTATTTATTTACTCTGAGAAAAATATTCTCATCATAAATTATGAAATTGTATTGTAGTAATGAATAGTACTTACTCTAAATTTACGTCGTTACTAATTAAAAACTAAGTTTCTAAAGTGTGAATGAATATTAATTCATAAAAAAAAATATTGAATTAATTTGATTGTGCGTATTAATATTATTATTAATAAATTTAACAATTAATGGAATGTGTTTGTTTCAGGCGCGCGTCAATGATGTCGCCGCGTCAACTCATGCGCAACTCCAACATGACGCAGAAGTGGCAGCGGCGCGAGATCTCCAACTTCGAGTACCTCATGTTCCTCAACACCATCGCTGGTGAGTGCCGCTTACATTTACACTATATCTATGTATATCTCTCTCTCTCTTATAAATAAATATAAATGGGACAACTCACAAAGATTGTATTAGCCCCAAATTAAGTTCAAGATTTCTGTTATGGGATACTATCTCAACTGTACTATATTTATAACATAAAATAGATAAATACAAATGTCATTTTCGCATATATCGGTTTCATTCACGACTGTGACGCTGCGAAGCCGATGTCAACAGAAAATTCCCATTGGCAGCCACCGAAAAACAATTCGTAACGTAACTAGGTAGTTCAGGTGAAAAAACATTTTTTTTTTCGAAACCAACTTTTAAAATTTTGATTTTACAACCGTCGTCAACCCTCCTTGGGAATGCTATTGTAGCCTATCAGCTGCCAAGGCTACGGGTCCCTTAATAGCCTCGTCCGACATAAACGTGTTGGTTTATACATCCATACAATAGTCATGATTCTGTATGCCACTGTTGTATAAGTTTACATAACGGTATTTACACCCGTTCACAAATCATCGTTTCAGGTTTTAACAATTGACGTAACTTGCACATAAACAAGGTACTCTTTCAAATAAGTTATAGTTTAGTTATGATACGTCACTATTTCAAATAACGATGTTATGTTATCGTAAATTAAGTTTGCTTTGCCACCTAAAATAGATTTTGTTTAGGACGTGGAGATTGTGTGACTTGCTACGAAGTGAAGATTCTTTTCATAGGCGATACCTCTCCACTTTATAGCACTTTCCCTTCATTGACTTTTACATACTTTTTGATAAATATATGGAATTCTATTTTCTTGACAGCTACAGTAAAAAATGGAAAATGTGTAATTGAACCGGCGAAGAATGTAAAACATTGAATGAAGTCCAAACAAAATGACTGGAGCATTCGGAGTAAAATGGGCGAAACTTTGCATATAATAGTCGAGTATTTATTGACAATTTCGTGACGATTAACAAATAGAAATTAACCTTTTAGGTATCGGGGACGACCGCTCATTATCACATTTCATATTTGTCTGCAAGTGTGTCAACTTGCGTCGTAAACAAACATGTCTAGTTATATCTGAATATATGCTCGTCGAAAGTAATATGTTCAAACCACTAGCGTTATCACCAGTTGTATAAAAAATATGCGCCACAAAGAACACGAAACATACTAAAATTTCTTTATTTGCATCAAATACTAGTATGGTTTACTTCCAAATAAGCAAAATATCTTCTCAGAAATAACACTATTTATTGGTGAAAGCCGTACTTGAATATGTTACAATTTAAATGGATTTGTTACACTTGTCACACATTCTTTGTAACTTATTTTTGTTTAATAATGAGCGGGTTCAATTCCCGCTTCATTCATTATTATTTTCAATAATACGTTACAATTTGTTTCCAAAAAAAAAACATATATTTCCTTCAACCATACTTAAATTGAAATTAATAATATTTATCTGATAATTTTGATAATACTAATTAAGCATAAAAATATTAAATGACACTTAATGATATCTAATGTATTAACAGTCAATATACATTGGGTTAAAACAACTACTCTTATATAGATTGACGTATCTACTAATGATTATATTTAACTTGTAAACTAAAAGTTTTGTATGCGTGAGATATGTATTTAAAATTTGGATAAAGAACAACTACCTTTGTACCGCTTTTAATTCAAATAAATGAGCATTCATAATATACGAATATTCTATAATGAATTACAGGCAATCTCGCCAAAACTTTTGCAAGTTACATGTGACCACCTGCGATGACTGACGAGCCGCATTGGGAGGATTGTGGTACAGAGGGGAGATCCTTTTTTAATTGGTATATTATAATATTTCAACTATGAAATATATACTATATTTCAAATATTTAATGTTCGCTAACTAAAGGCATATAAGCCTTTAGTTAGCGAACATTAAATATTTGAAATCTGCATCAATATGCAGATCTACGTTCAGAAATCAATTTAGCTAATGTTAACGTGAATCTAACTAGCCAATGCTAGTTAGATTCACGTTCAACTCCAATCGACGAGGTAAATACGAGATAACCATCGCCAATTACTGGACGTCACGTTGATTAGCCATAATTGTCGTATTTGCATTGTTGCGAGCGAACCAATAAGGAGTTCCTCCTTACAGCCACTTAGCTGTTTGGTTTGTATGCTAATTGTGGGATTCGGGGTGAGTTCGTCTGTGACGTCAATCGAGCAGGTTTTGTCACATTTTCGTGCCAGTAATAAGTTTTTATTATATAGGCGTTTTGTCAGTCAAATATAATTGTTATAAAAATAAAGTTGTTTTAAACTTGAAAATTTTCAATTAGTTTGGTATCACCATTCCATCGTAATCGTGTGGCCTGCCACGGGTCTGGTTCCTGGGTAAGACTTCCACCTGCATCGTTAGCCTTATCAATTTCCTTTTGTTTGTAATAATGTTTAATTGAATGATCTATTTAACAAAGTTATTATTATTGATTATCCTATTAGTATCGCTCTTCTAATTAACTATAATTAAGATAACAATTTTGCGATACTCCAAATAAGTATAATCCCTGTTTTCAAAACTGTTTCCACGCAGTGGTTCAAATCTGTACATTCTAATTGCAAAAAAAATAATTGTAGTTACAGTCTATAATAAAATTGTAAATCGTACCGGTGGCACTCAATAAATTTAAGAGTATATATATACATATGTAACTCTATTAAATCTTACATCTATATATATATTTATATATATATTTACTTCAAAATGTTCTCTTCTTACCTTTTCAAGATATCCATCGCTTTAGTTCTTAACCTCATGTCGCGCCACGAGTATCCCTATCACGAGCACTTTATTACAGTCTGTCATTTGTTTACGCGCCAAATTTACAACGTCACTTCTCAAAACAGCACACCGCTAGAATTTAAAAAAAAAAAGTCCGCGCTCCGGCGTGATAGACGCTGTATTTTGCTGTCAAATCCATGTGAACCGTATTGTATACCAGTACGATCTGTTCCACTCTCACTTTCCAACTAATTGTTGCAACACTTTTTTTACTTTTGCTAGATTATATTCGCGTAATTTTCGTTGTTGACGACTGCGAAAGTTGGCAAGCGTTTGACGAATGGCCCACCCGTTGGCGAGCCGGGAAAAGTTGGTATGGCCACGTGATCTCAACAATGGGAGAGATGCAATGGGCAGCTAATGTAGCCGTTATCGTGTGATAGTCTTATTTACCAGCGTATCCTCTAGGTCGAAGTTCAAATAATGAACTCAAGTTTATTGTATGCTAAAGTTCTCCAATTTACTTATACGATAATTGACTGTTTTCTTTGTTTGTCTAATATTCAACTATGTCTAATTTATACGGGTATTCATAATTCAGAATCATTATAGGAAATTCAGGTCGTAAATCCAGCAGTGGTCGTGTCAAAATGTAGTTCTCTTAGGTGGTAGTGGTAGCTCATTCTGTATCAAATTAGTCCAAGTTGAGAAACATGTCATTCTTTTGAATGTGACTTACTGTTGTAATTTGCATTTATAAACCCATTCAGTTTAAAAGGTCACAATACATATTTGTCCTAGCCACTAATATTCTGATACAGTCCATTTCTTAGACAGGTGGATGAAGAGATAATTAACATACAATTAGACGGATGCGCTTCAGATTGCAGTAGCTTATATTTCATTATCACGTTTATTCCTTTGCTAGATGTCGATATCTAACTACTCACTGTAATGTTTACCATAATGAGTACTTTATCCGCTACTTTATCATGACTTCTTACTTAGCGTCGTATATCATAACAATAATAAAAATTGTCTTATTTTTATCTCTTGTGTTTTACACATAAAAACTAATCAAAGTCGGTTCATCCATCTGGGGGCTATAATTACAAAGATACACAGACATATTAAACTCATTACACCCAACCTCTGGTCAAAGTTCAAAAAAGTTTTTGCAAAATGTACCACATAACCTGCTAGCACATAACACGAGGAATAAATAAAAAAAATAACTGTTCGAAATTCAACTTCTGGGTCTGTCCTTGAGTTCCCTGAATGAAAACTCACAGACACAGATAAGAAAACACATGATGCGTCATGTGCGATGGCGTAGAGTAACGTTTTCTTTTTTATTTAACAACAACCACCGTTATGCCAGTTATCTAAGGTCATAAAGGCTATCGGGCTACTAATGAGCCATGGGAAATATATCTCGATGATATTCTCATCAGTGACATAATTTTGTTTCAACGTAAGTTGTTTATTTATTTTGATAAATTACTTACTGGAAATATCATGAATATACGTGACGTTCTACGGGTAAGGATACCGTATGGATGGTTTTTATGTATTATTGTATGTATTTTATTAATCCGAGTAGTTTTTAAATTGCAATCCAAAAATTGGTCGTCGTTTAAAGTCACCTATTTGTATAAATATGTAACATAAAACAATTTTATTTGTAAAAGCAATAATTTTTTGCCCAAAAAACCCTTTTGCTGCTTCACTGCCCGCCAGACGTCCTACAAACCGTAATCAATCAAACCAATCGAACCTAACCTAAAACAATGTCAAGGAGTCGCGAGGGATAGTTGAGCAACAGTTGTGCAACAAAGTGAGTCGAGGCCATGGTGCGTCGCGTTGTACAGCGATAGGTTTCAGTGTTGAAAGGTTTGTGAAACTGTCCGTCATGGTTGCGAGCAACTGTCCCATGGCTGTTCACAATCTGGTGGAAGATGAAGGGTTTACTTTACAGAAAATTACCACAATCTCTTGAAAACTGCAACGTAATGGTCTGGACGCAAGATGTGCATGGAATTGTAATGGTCGGTGTAAAGCGCCGATCTTTACAAATGCTACTGTTTTTATTATCACCTTTATTACGAAGGCGAAGTGATTTTGTATATGATTACGGAGAAGGTATATGTGTTTGAAATTGATCCCTCTGGATGAATCAGTCTACTTTCCCTTTTGTTCATTTTGAAAAAAAAAGAATGTTTTATTTTTTCCTTGTACCTACTACTTAAACAAATCTTTTATCCAATAAACTGATTAAGAAGCAAATTTTCGGTCGTTTTCTTTTTTTTTATTACTCGTTCGTGTTTTGAACATGATTATTGTATTCTTATTTATCTACTCGTGAAAAATTCACTCATAACCGACATTAATATGACCCTAAATAACACACTTATATATTAACCTGTACCCTAATTTAAAACAAAATGTCTGTACGAACATAGTCTCTTGGTAGACCTTTTTCGTGTTTAAAACGTTCCAGACGGCAATAATAAACCCACAGCTTAATAGGTTGCGACAGGAATGTCCAAACTTGATAATTAGTTGAGACGTAGCCAGTGAGACGGAGAGAGAAAACTAATTTACGAATATTTTGTTTTTATTTTCGACACAAAGTTTAAATTCTAGTCTGAATTTGAATAGAGATATGTGTAAATTATTATTAGTAACATTTTTCTAATTTGCATTTGGGGCTGTGACGCTGCAAAGCTTAAGCCCTAAAATTTTGTCGATTCGGTTGTGATTTTACAACCTGCCTGACGTAACATCAACCTTCTTAGTAATGCTACCATAGCCTATGAGCTGCCAAGCCAATCTGACCCCTAGTCGACTAATACAACATCCACGAGTGCTCCCTATTCTAGCGGAATTTCGATTTCCATACTAAAGAAACCTATTGGAATCGCACGCCACTTTCGTACTAAAGTAAACACATTTATCGGAATTTACGTGACGTCGTCTATTCCCTTTCTTTTTTACAAGAGTTAGTGACATAAGCAGAAAATTCAGACATAGAGATCCGTCTCGTTTGATATTACCTATTTGTAGAACCTCTCTCTTTAGCAACAATTGTTATGTTATGGCGACAAAAGTTTATAATAAAATACCAAAATGTATTAGAGAATTGCCAAAAAAGAGATTCATTTCGGAATTGAAAAAATGGCTGTTACATCATTCATTTTATGACATGAATGAATTTTGGAACACAAAATGAATAAGTTCTTATCATTAAGTTTTGACCTGATTGTGACATACCTAGTACTTATTATCTGAAAATGACAATTCTTTATATTTAATGACATTTTAATATTTTTAATGACAATGATTATTATTATTATTTTTTTATGAGTAATTGTAGAATAATTAAATTAAATTCATAGATATAAATTTGTTAAAACACACTTATATTTACATGCCATATTTTTGGCGAAGCATGTCATAGTACCCACAAGTTCTGTAACATCTATTTGTACCGTGCTTTGTGTAAATAAATTTATTTCATTTCATTTCATTTCATTTCATTTCATTTCATTTCATTTCATTTCATTTCATTTCATTTCTCAGGGCGCACCTACAACGACCTGAACCAGTACCCGGTGTTCCCGTGGGTGCTCACCAACTACGAGAGCGAGGAGCTGGACCTCAGCCAGCCCTCCAACTACAGGGACCTCTCCAAGGTAACTCTCATTGTAGCTGTGCTCTAATCTTCTAGATCTAACGCTCCAAAGTAACTTTCAATACATCGTTGCTGTGGCGCTTGAAATACTTCTGTATCGGACATAACTATGTCACTAGCAATATCTACCTGTGCATGAAAACAGTCTGGGTCTGACACCTCATGGTCAACATAGCTCGGGCCCCGGTCGACTAAAGCATATTAACCATGTTCTTCAGAAACACAGAACAGGTTCTAAAGAACTTGGCCGTACCCTATCTCGATCCACCTGCACGCCGAAATATCTATATTATTTATAAAAAAATAAGGGCCTGTTTCACAATTTTCTGATCATACTGATCTACTATTATCTAACAGATTAACTAACTACTAGATCAGTCTGCCTTATGAGATTAGCCAGTTAGCCCTATCCAACACTTGTGAAATACAAGTTTTAATGTTATTATATTTAGGCTATCTAATTTTTTATCAAAAAGCGTTGAGACATGCTTTAAGTATTCTAAACCTTAATTCCATCTAACATAAAGAGTACCTGCAAAACCAGCAGTCTATAAAAGTAATAAGCACAAAGTCGATAATTCTTATAAATATTTATTTTTCAAAGCCCATCGGCGCACTGAACCCAAGCAGACGGGCGTACTTTGAGGAGCGGTACAACACTTGGGAGCACGAGTCCACGCCGCCCTTCCACTACGGCACCCACTACTCCACCGCTGCCTTCGTCCTCAACTGGCTCGTCAGGATTGTAAGTGTTTACTTTCTTATTTATTTATTTAACAGTATATTTACTTTCTGTCGCTTTCATGTAAGAGATACAAGAAACAGGAGACAGACAAAAGTAAGTAGTAGTAATTAAGTTCTAAGCTGCTTATTTCTAAATGCAGACTCGTGAGTGGATTTCGTCTATCTTATCATATATTTTGATCACTAAACTGCTGCGCCGCAATTATTTACCGATGAAACGAGACAATTATTTACGGATGAACGGACCAGTAAAGTATCTTGTGAAATAGGCTTTGTAATATTCCAAAGAGCCTCTAAGAAATTATGATTCTTCTAATCCAAGACCTCCAGATCGATAATATGGACGCCTAGAGCACAGCGCAATAAAGCATCCTGTGTTTATCAACATACATAACATATCATCATAATATAAAACAAGTCTTATAGGTTTGGTGAATGCAATTTGATTTTATCGATAATGACAATGTTGAATTGTATCTTGATGTAACTGACCTGTGACCTATCGTCGTCAGGGTGTAACAGTGTCTAGGAAATGAAAGAAAATAGCGAATGTGACAAGTTACCTTCACATTTTCAAATCCATTAACCGGAGATTAAGTCATATTGGCATAGCGGCATGCGTTTCCTATCATAAACAACGTAATCTCATTATTTTTAATCGTCTGATTCCTGACCTGCCGGAATTCTGCTTATTCTTTAATTTGAGTTCAATGGTCACAATCTTGATTTCTATTCTTGGTTGCTGGATAGAATTTGATAATATATGGCACGGTCGTAATAATTATCACGACATTTTTCTTGTTTTAAGCACTTTATATGTTTTCTCTCATCACAAAGCATAATGCACTAAAATCCTCAGGATTTCGTTTGGATCTGCATGTCCTCCTTTTACGCAATTTCAGTGACTAATATAAATTAATAGTAAATATTTTTCTGAGGCCTCATATCGCACGAAAATCATCCAAACTTTAGCCTGTATAAATATTATTGATGTCATCCATCATCAAACATTGTTTCCATAATAATCGGATCACTATTATTAACACGCTTAATTGTATAAAATGTATCCAGTAAAATTTAATTTTAATTGAATTTTTAGTAACAGTCAGGTGTCAATCAAGACAATGCGGGAATTGAGTCCAGTCAACTGTGGCTATTTGATCAAGTTTTGAGACCATTCTGTCCAGCACAATGTATGTCAGTGCCTTTGCGGTCACCACGATGTTTGTCAACAATTATTTAATTACGATTATTTTTATTGTGAGGAAACGGAATAGCCGTGACTCGATTTAATTATCTTTTATGATGCTGCATGTTGTATTCGGTAATGCTGCGCTCATTGCAACTTGCATGTTATGAGAATATCAAGTAATACTCTTGATGACAATAACTAGAAAACGTCTGTACCAGAGTATTTATGTATATGTTACGGCCAAACCCCGAAGTGCGGCTACACTAGGCCTTTAATTAAATTTGAAAAACTATAATTTTACGACCGGCCGCGATACTTGACGTCAACCCTCCTTAAAAATACTGCTCTTCATATCAATTGTCAAGGATTATCGCTCTTAATCGCGTCGTGCGACAGCCACGGAAACATATGGACTGATCAAATTCTAGGTCGGAAACCACAAACCAAAGTTCTAGTTTCACATAGTTCTCGGTATAATAATAAATCTTGAATAGATATAACATAATAATTACAGCACGATGTAATGCAAGTATGTGTATTGATCAACCTATACGATAATTCTTCAAATTGCTTACATAGTGACGCTACGGTGAAGCGGAGAGACGTGTTATCGTATTTATTTAATTATCTTACACTTAGCTGTTGCAGAAACGCCAGTTGTTCAACAACTCCAGATATTGCATGACCGACGTCGCTTTAGATTTAGATTTTTTCTTTCTCAATGGCGGTTAACGCCAGCGAATTCGCTACGCACACAAGCGCACAACAACAAATGTCAGAATTTTGTCCCAAAACTAACCTTTCACAACTCGAATGAAATACGACTAAGTAGATGCACACACTTCATTTGTATGTGACTGTACTGTATGTGGGCTCCACAAACATCATTTTCTTAAAGACCGCCTAAAAGTGCTATTCGGGGAACCACGCAACTCTGAGACGGTATACCATGTCGGAAGTTGTATTTATGCATCCAATCTTAAACACTTCAACTGCGCGTTCTAGGCTTGTTCTGTTCCACTGCAAGTTGACCACAGCGTCATCTGTCCGTAGTGTTGCGGACCATCTGTACGGCTTATAACGTCATTGCATGTAGTCTGTGACGTTGTGCGTGTGACGCAGCTATATATTGATATCGCTACAGTGCTCGTTCCAAAGACTGCAGATAATTTAAAATGTTTTGTAAACTTAAACAAATGTACATATGTTTTATTTATAGCAATATCGATAACAACGACTGACGACTGAGCTAAATAATTACTATAATAATTAAGCATAAATGTCTTCCACGGGTGAATTATTAAGTAAATATCACGATAATTGTCAATCAACAGAGATAGATCGCTTACGTAAGTGCATACTTCCCAGTCTGTGTAATGGTTATTGCTATAGTTATTGATTTATATTAATTAATTATATATCGACCGAGTGAAGTACGGTACGAATAAGCATTAAATTCAGCAGATTTTAGCTTTGTAAACCATACGAAGATGGATGATGACCCGTGTCTGTTATGTTAGAACTTGAAAATTGCGTCCTGTAGCCCAAATTATTAAGACAGAGAATATACGTATTTAAGTGCCACAAAAAAACTAAATTAAAAAATATTGAGACAAAAAGCCCTGCAAAAAGCTGCACTTAACGGAATTGCTGTAAAACGTAAAAAGCTGCAGGAGATTTATTTCCGTCGCGGAAGGTCGCGCCAGCTTTTAACTTTTTTTTACCTTTTTCCGTTGTCAATTCGAATTTGAAGTACGCGCGTGCGCAAGTGTTCTCAAGATTTACTTTAAGAAACTTATAAAATGTCAGTTTTTTTTTGTCAAGCAACACTTTATACTAATGCTTGTTCAGTAGTACAAAAGTGTGTTTGTTTGTGCTCCTTTCAGGCATGCCACCTCACGTCAAATGGTCACCGCAGCCATGGACGCCTTTACGCCGTCACCGACTTTAAACGAATTTTATCATGCCCTTTTTGAAAAACTCCATTTTGTCTACGGAAAACCATAGCACGACGTGCACTCTAATCATATTAATTTAAATAAACAAATGGGCGAAACTCAACAGCCCACACTAAGCGCTAAGATTGTATCTCGGGTCCGATGGACATAGACACGGACACACAAGGCACAGCACACCAGAAATATTTGTAAATATTAGTAACATGATTTAAAAGCAATCTTTATCCACCAGGAGCCGATGACGACCATGTTCCTGGCGCTGCAGGGCGGGAAGTTCGACCACCCCAACAGGCTGTTCTCGTCCATCGCCCTCTCCTGGAAGAACTGCCAGCGGGACACCTCCGACGTCAAGGTAATAAGCGTAGACTGACGACACGCTGTAACCTGTGACTTCGTCATATCATTTAGGTACCGGCCCGTCCCGGCTTCGTCCGGGTAAATATCCGGGATAATCCGGGTAAACATAATAAATTAAGCACCTAAACCACCCTCAGGAATCACCAGGAGTTCTTATTGCTCTCAACGCGTTCCAAAACAATCAAGTTTATGCTGTGAACCGTTCTGGAGCTCCCTCGTCGGGAGCCGATCCTAAGTAGACCAAATATAGTAGTTATACATACATTGGAAAGTTAGCTTGTTATAAAATAATCCATACAAAATCAACTTTCTTTGCAAAAGCTATCAGCAAAAGTATCTAAATAATTTAATAAATTGTTAAGTATCTAAATAATTTAATAAATTGTTAAGAATGGAATCATTAAAAAAACTGCCGCGTTCAACGTAAATAGCACATGTTATTGTTTGAGCTAAATTTAAATAAACAACTTGAAACAGACCTAATTGAGGTTTTGCTGAATTATATTAAGACGTTTCCGGTCGACAATTTATTTAAATAATTCACAAAAACGCTATGTAAAATACGTCCATCACGAGGAAGAACAGTAGTAACAATTTTTATTGCTACACAACGAGCATTTATAGCTCTTTGTTAGATTTGCATATTTTTTTGTGCGAATATAATGTTTTCGCAAAAGTTAATCGCACAGAACGGGGCCGACGCGGTCCGTTAGTGACGCGAGCCTAGTTTTCGCGAATTTGGCCCAAGATATAAGATGTCAAGTCTTCTACGCTTTTGACAGTCTGTGAAGAATTATATAGTGTGTCTCTTTCTTTCATTATTTCCTGATTGGGGAAGTCAACGCAAGCACCAGACGGGTGATCGGCCCTCCCATTCTGGGACCATTTCACCCAGTACAATGCACTCTCTCTCTCTCTCTCTCTCTCTCTCTCTCTCTCTCTCTCTCTCTCTCATTATCATGTGTACCCGGTGACATTCGAGGTTATCAGGCTGCGATGCCCGGGATCTGCGTAAAAATAAACCTTGGAGACTTCTAGGCCGAAAGCACAATTTCCAAGATTTTACAATCGGATTCTACTTGTTATTAGACCTTAACAAAACAACGCAATAAAGTTTTGACTTATTTTATTACTCTATTTCAAAATAAATACAATAAATATATAGTTTTTTAAAGTAAGTAAGTATTTATTTATTTAAAAGTTTACTGCAAAAAATTACGAAAAAAAGAATTGTTCAAATTCTCATTACTTGTTGTTGTTGATATAGCTTTTTGCAAAATTGTACATGCTATCTTCTATAACGTGAACCGCCTGAAACCTCCGCAGAGTTACATAACGTGCATTCATTTTGCGACAATGGTAAAGGTGAACGATCTCCGTTTGTGAAACTGCGAATTCAAACAAATGCCTAATTGTATTGTTGGAGAAAGGAATTATTTTGGAAAATTGACACGGTTTTTTTTTTTTGTACAGTGAATGGCCATTGTAGTTCTAAAAATAAGATGTTTAAAAAAATTTGACGCAACATGCGTGACTAAAAAAAAATGTTGAAAAAGTTTTCGTAAAACACGAAAGGGTCGGCATTTAACCACTAAAAACTTTCACTTCAGTCTTCTCTCGTTCATCAGATTATCATAATCTAAGATATCACATCACATCACATCCGAAGTACTTAATTTAGTGTTGCCATTCATAACTTCTTTATACCTAATGAATAAACGCGAAATCGACTGTTATGATTACGGAGAAATGCTCATATCGTGTCTTATGTGTACAAAATGTGCTACTAATAGAAAACGAACACTATCACAACAACGAAGCCGCAAGAAAAATGAGGTTCGTTTCTAAAATAAAAAGTTTATTAGGTAATAGAAGTTATTTAAGCAGCTTACCATCTAGTTTGTGTTACCATAATAAACTATACAAAAATCTGTTCGTTAGTTTTTGAGTTTTCCGCGTTCATACAGACAGACACGACTGCTTTTTATAATATATAAGGATATATCTGTGACCTCGGTGGCGCAGTGGTAAAGTGCTTGCCTCTGAACCGGAGGTCCCGGGTTCGATCCCCGGTCGGGTCATGATGGAAAATGATCTTTTTCTGATTGTCCCGCGTCTTGGATGTTTATCTATATGTGTATTTGTTATAAATATCGTTGAATTAGTATCCCATAACACAAGTCTCAAACTTACTTTGGGGCTAACTCAATCTGTGTGATTTGTCCTAATATATTTATTTATTTTTTATTTATATCTACATGTGTAATGCAATATATGCTAGTTTTTGTAACTACAGAAAAGTATAACGGCATACTTTGTTTCAATGTTATCTTTATTCCATTATACAAACTTATCTTCCATTAATAGATATTTAATTCTTGTAAACCCTAGTGATGGGACATGGCGAACTTTGTACTTTGTGTGTGGTTTAAGATATTCTCAAATTCACTTCACATTCACATAACAATACAATAAATTTGTTGCAACAATATCAATGTGCAATATATGCGCATACAGATTTGCGTAGATCTTGTATAGATCTTGTGGTGTTCGGTGCACAACACGAGCTCGTATAAGTGTATACGAACTCGTACAACCTATGATGCACCAATGACATATTGATTGATTGATTCCCAGGAGTTGATCCCGGAGCTGTTCTTCCTGCCAGAGATGCTCGTCAACAGTTCAGGCTACAGGCTCGGCATCCCGGACTCGCCCTCCGGTGACGTCATCCTGCCTCCATGGGCCTCGTCAGCCGAGGAGTTCGTGAGGATCAACAGGATGGCCTTGGAGTCTGAGTTCGTGAGCTGCCAGCTACATCAATGGATTGATCTCATTTTTGGATATAAACAGAGGGGTAAGTTTTTAGTTCGTTTTTCTGTCGACTGTTATTTTAGCGGCGATTTGGCATAGTTGGAAAAGTAACGTGTCTCAACAGAAATGTAATACTTTTTTAATTCCTTTAAAATGCTACTCGTGCCACATGTGTTTGTATACCGATCTGAGTCATGTATAGTAGTTTTCATAGGCCACTACTTGATTCCGGTGAAGGAAAACATCGTGACAAAACTTGCACACTGGTTGATTTTACTTTATGTGTCTACTTGTGTTGTTGTGTACTAGATGATGGTAGGTCGTTGTAAGTCATGTCAAATGCCTTCAGGCGACTTCAATATAATGTTACCAGTGTTTGCAATAACACAGTCGAAAGAGAGTACCCTCATTATAAGATTCACACTTGTAAAGATACAAATAAACGTTATAATAATGACATACTTACATATGTATTTAAATATAAAACCTTTATTAAAAACACATATTCCAAATTAAAGCCTTCCAAGTTATCCTACTCAACAGTGGTCGTTCCGAAATGCTGGTAGTTTGTAACTTTGGTAAATATCATTTAATTTAGAATATGATGTGAAAAAGTGCCTGTGAAGGCCTAATTTCTGTATAAATGATTTGATTTGATTTAAATAAAATATTGTGAAAAATCACTCCAGGACCCGAAGCGGTGCGAGCGACGAACGTTTTCTACTACCTCACATACGAGGGCGGTGTTCGGCTTGAGCAAATAGCCGAGCCGGTGACCCGGGCAGCCGTGGAAGACCAAATCCGCAGCTTCGGGCAGACTCCCGCGCAGCTGCTGAGCGAGCCGCACCCGCCGCGGGCGTCGACGATGCACCTGGCGCCGCTGATGTTCGCGGCGGCGCCTGACGATGTCTGTCTGAGGCTGAAGCTGCCGTCCAATGCCGCCGTCGTCCACGTGTCCGCTAACACGTATCCGCAGTTGGCCATGCCCGCTTGTGTCACGGTAAGACTTTTCGATCAAATAAAAAAATATTTATTATAAATATCTTCATGGCAGACATGGATGAACAAAGTTATGGATTATTGAGACGTTGTCAACATACGACTGTATGAATCTATTTTTTTTTATTGGCACACAAAACAGTTTTCTGACGTAACATGGTATATTACAAATGTCAAGGATTAATTGGCTTTTTGAAAAACGAAGAAATAAGTGCACATGCTTAACATTATGCATGTGATAAGTATTGCATAAAACTGACAAATAAATAATCTAATATTAATTGTAATTAATACTAATTTAATTGTAATATTCCAAAGAAAAAAGTTTTTTTTTGTTTGTACTTAATGAATAAGCTCAAAAACTATTGGGCCGATTTTAATTAAATTTGGCACAAAGATAGCCTACACCTTCAGGAGAGATGTGGCCCTGCCCGAGCGAAGCCGGGACGAGTGATTGAAATATAATGAAAACCACATTTAGCAAATCATTATGGTGTGAATGTGAACTACATTTAGCGAGAGAAATATAATGTAAACTTTTGAGCTGTGTTGTCGTGAGGTCAGGTGAGCGCAGCGCGCGCGTTCGCGGCGCACCGCTGGGCGGGCGGCGGCTGCGCGCACGCGCCCGCGCCGCGCCACGCCGACCACGCGCCGCACGCGCCGCACCACCCGCTGCTCATGGACCCCGTCTGGGGTGAGTTACACTTACTTGTTCCCCTAGCTCAGACCATGGGAGGGAAGATAAGCATGCGGCAAAATGTCGTGCAGGCTGCTACAGGGGCACGTGCGGCAGAAATTGCGAAACGTAGGAAATACCTTTGCGATCGAGACCGTGTTCATGGAAACCAGAAGCAAAAGCACTCGTGACTCAAATTTCGGCTCCGCGATGTAGCGGACGATCCAAGAACGGCCAGTTAATTGTTGCGCAGAGGATTGCCATTTTGATGCAAAGGGGTAATGCTGTCAGCCTTCTTGGAAACCTTCATCGCGACGACGTCTCATCGATTATCTCCAATTTTTTTTCGAACTTTAACTGTATTCTGCATTTGGTGAAAATCACAATTTATACAGTTATCAAAGAAATAATCGATCGATCTTATTCGATTGCGAATTTGTTTAAAACTTTTGAAAAAACAATATGTATTTTTTTACATTTTCTTTAATTTATTCAGACACATATTACATGTCGATTGAAGACCTGTATCAATAAACCGTCAGGAAATGTCACCGAAATAATTGTTGAACAATTGAGCATGCCCAACGCTGGCCAAAGCGACGCACTCGTGGCGCCCATATAAAGAGTCACGAAAATTATCACATCGGATTTTTTTTTGAATTGCAAAGACATACACAATGCTCACAGTGCTGTATGCAACGTCCACAGCGATCACTACAAATGCAAAACATACATGGGTCTACAATAAAAAAAAAGAAGTCAAGCTAAAAACTTTTTAAAAAGTAAAAAAAATCGCATATAAACACCCATAAACTGTCCATTACTAAGCTCACACTTGTTCTAAGCTCACAGCTTGTACTGGGCAACAGTTGTGTGTAGTTTTAAAATTAAATAAATAAGCTAATTGGTTATGTGTCCCCAGCGGCGGGCGGCGCGGCCGCGTTGTCTCGCCGCCAGCTCGGCGACAACTTCTCGCAGCGCGTGCGCGCGCGCAGCAACTGCTTCGTCACCACCGTCGACTCAAGGTTCCTCATCGCTGCCGGCTTCTGGGACAACAGCTTCAGGGTCTTCTCCACTGAGACTGGTGAGATTATTTACCTTCTCTTTTTGTGATACTCTTTACACTCACTTCACACATTACACTTCATGACATTATACACATTATTTGGGAATACAACATTTAAATTTGGATCCCCATTGTCAATTCAAATTAAATGAAAAAATTAAACGAAAAAATTTTTCTTTAAAAAAAAAAAATTAAAAAAATTTTGATCCCTGTACATGACTTGACTTAAAATTAGCAGGAGTCGATTTTGAGCTGGATCTTCAGTGAAAGAAAAACATGGTGAATTATTTTTGTGTATCGGATCCGGAAATCAAGAACATTGTCGATGCAAGCAAAAATGTGTAGCACAAGAATGTTATTGTGTTGAATGAATTTAATAATTGTATACGACCAAACAAACACGCGCTGTGCTGTATTCACCCTAACAAGTTGTATATCGTTTCCAGCCAAGATAGTGCAGATAATATTCGGCCACTACGGTGTGGTGACGTGCGTGTCGCGGTCCGAGTGCAACATCACCTCCGACTGCTACATCGCCTCCGGATCTGAAGACTGCACTGTTCTTCTGTGGCATTGGTGAGTTATGAACAATTTTGACATTCATCAAGCCAGTCTTTGATTAATCATTTTAAGAGTGGACTTATATCCATTGTGTCGACGAGGCGTGCCAAATGCTCCGCCAATCAAAGATGCCAAAGAAAAGGAAGGAAATTATGGATGAACAAGGATGTTGAAGATGTGCAAACTGTAGAATAAAATGTGGGATCCTGAACTTTAAAAATCTCGTTATAATAATTTCCACCTTTCTCTCTGTTAACGCACCATCTAGGTATTCTAACTTTAAATAAATTGCTTATTGGTAAATAGATGTCGCTACTATTAGTCAATAATTTTTACAGTAGGTGGGCCCTGAATATTTTACAAATATAGATATATAAGCAATTTTCGTCTTGTAATCCTTTTGTCTCGTTTTACCTACCTCAAGTACTATATTTATTACTATATTTATGTATATTTATATCAGGTCGGCCCGCCACGGCGGCATCGTGGGCGAGGGCGAAGCGCCCGCGCCGCGCGTCACGCTCACCGGACACGACGCGCCCATCAACGGCGTGCTGGTGTCGGCTGAGTTGGGACTCGTCATCTCTTCTTCAGTCAGTGAGTACCACAACAGCTGACCTATTTACTTGGTACAGTTGAATTTCGAACGCCTCCACGCAGGCCGATCTAGGGGAGGATGTTGCTCCCAACGCTCCAGACACGTTGGGAGTTAAATAAATAGCAGTAACTTTCGGAAAATAAATACAGCTACAGTACTATGTTGTTCATGTTACGTGACAACCCTGACTGCATTGTCGACACTGGCGGCTGTTTTGTCTTTGGCGAGGCCGTCTAACAACTTTATGTATCTCATTAAAATGTGATATTTAGTTTAATTTGTAGCAATTTTAGCGCCTTCAGATGGGATGGCATTAAAACGACTTCAAAGTTAATTGTGGCTCGTTGGTACTGGTCGCACTGGATCAATCACTCCAGAATTACAAAAGCTTAACCCTGAATGAGCACATGTGGGATACCACAGAATTTTAAAAGTAATTGGTTATTACCTACGCGATAATGAACAAATGTATTTATTCTACATACTAATTATTATTATTATTGAAAAGAGTAAATTAATTTCCAGACGGTCCCGTGTTAATCCACACGACATTCGGCGAGCTCCTCCGAGCGTTGCCTCCGGCTGAAGGGGTGTCGTCTCCACAACAATTAGCTCTGTCTAGAGAAGGGGTAGTCGTGGTCGCGTATGCGAGAGGTCACCTCGCCGCGTTTACACTCAACGGACGAAGGCTTAGGAACGAAACACATAATGATAACTTCCAGGTAAGTTATGAACGCCTGGTACCTTTTCCCTTCTATTTTTGTATAAATTGTAGATAGATGATCTTCCGACGGGAAAAGAGAAAGGCCCACAGTGGTGGGATAACTTAAAAAGATTCGACAAGATATATTACAAGAGAACACCAAGGTCAGGAATGCGTGGAAGAAATTTGGGAGGCTTTTGTCCAGCAGATGGTTGAATAGCTAGAAAAAAAGATGACCAGCCCAGTAGGCGCAGGAGTATTGTTGTCAACTATAGAGCCCCGACGTCGAATATTGTCCTCCGTGATTTTACATATAAGTCGTTGAAAACAAGGCTTAACTCCATTTGAATGTATGTCCCGCAGTGCCTGGCGCTGTCGCGCTGCGGCGAGTACCTGGTGTGCGGGGGCGACGCGGGCGTGGTGGAGGTGTGGCGCGCCTTCACGCTCGCGCCGCTCTACGCCTTCCCGCCCGCCGGCGCGCCCGTCACCTCGCTCGCGCTGTCGCACGACCAGAAGTGAGTAGCTCCTTGATGTTTCTGGTTGCCTGGTACTTCACGCTCGCGCCGCTCTATGCCTTCCCGCTCATCACCTCGCTCACACTGTCGTGAGTAGCTCCTTGATGTTTCTGGTTGCCTGGTACTGCACGCTCGCGCCGCTCTATGCCTTCCCGCTCATCACCTCGCTCGCACTGTCGTGAGTAGCTCCTTGATGTTTCTGGTTGCCTGGTACTGCACGCTCGCGCCGCTCTATGCCTTCCCGCTCATCACCTCGCTCGCACTGTCGTGAGTAGCTCCTTGATGTTTCTGGCTGCCTGGTACGTCACGCTCGTGTCGCTCTTCGCCTTTCCGTCCGCGGACACGCCCATCAACTCTCTGGTGCTGTTGCATGACCAGAAGTGCAAGTAGCTCCTTGACGCTTGTGCCAACCTGGTACTTTTGTCTAGGGGATATCCTTTACAAAGAAAGCTGTAGACCCCGCCGTATCTTCCATTTCGCTCATAGAAATGTGGGTATTAGATATAAATGAGAAGAAACGAGACAGAACGCTGACATCTTTTGCCCCTCATCACATGCCCGGCCCAACCGGCTGGTTTGGAAATCTTTTGTTTCATGTGGTCCATCCTCTATGTAGTTTTCATATCTTTGTGGAATGTTTATTTTATTTTATACTTTTCTCTGGGTGGACTTGTAATCTCACTAGCAAGAACGATAAATAATTGTTGATTTTGGGCTGATAAGAACCACTATCCAGCTATAACGTAATATTAAGGATAAATCATATTAAAAAGTGATATTTTTCGACGTGTTTCCAGGTTCCTGTTAGCGGGCCTGGAGAATGGCTCGCTGGTGGTGTTCCACATAGACTTCAACAGATGGCACCACGAGTACCAACAACGTTACTGAGAGTTACTTAGGCTATTCCTCTCAGATCGAGACTAAAATGTGTTTTAAATCTCTGTCGAAGTCAATTTTCACATCTAAAAATTAGTATTTTGTGAAAAAATTGACTTACCTAAACTATAAATTAACTTAAGCCAAACAGAGTTTTAAGATTTACACGAATTTCGTCGTAAAAGCAAGTTTGAAAGTAGATTAATTAATATTGTCCCAAAAAGATATACTTAAGTCCGATTAATATCTGTACTGTTAATAAAACTAACCATTAAGTCAACAATGGTAGAATAGCGTATAGTGCCATCTATTAACAGCGTTGTGAAACATTTAACATCAATTTAGATTCAGATCTATGTCTGATGTATTGCTAACAATAACTTCTTACTTAGAGCACTGACAAAATTATAATTGAAAATTTAAATCTATGTACACGTATTGGCGAGTTGCTATTTTTCTTAGTAATCTGTTAGCTTTAGCAATATAATAACTTTAATTTAGTATTGTAATAAAATAAAAAGCTATTATAGTCGGTGCGACGTTTTTTGTGATTAGAATTGTAATGTAATATATTTTTATTAATAGTACAAGACATAACCGGACAGAAAAACAAAATACCATATAATATCTGGTAAATATTTTAGTTTGTAAGTGCAAATTAAATTTAAAAGCTATTACATTCCAATTTTATGAATTATCTATAAGAGTTTTTATTTATTAACATTTAATTTATGAAATTGAATAATTTATATTGCAACGTAGTGCCATAGGTATTTGACTACATTATCGTAAGTACCTACTGATTCTGTCTTTATTGTATTATTAAAGTATTATGAAATGTATTATTTTATTTTAAAAATACTTAATCCTTTATTTTCTTGTTTCAAATTGTTTGCGTCCATTTGTGTGATTATAAGTACTTAATAATTTTATTTAAATTATATTGTACTTTGGTGTGCAATACTTATTACATAGACATCTAATAGTATATTGTATTTTGTATTATTATCTCATTCTAATTTAAAATCTAAGAAATTCCCTTTTATCATTCCTATTTTTGAACTTTGGTGATGGGTACATGTACTTAATTTTTATTAATTAATATTGTTATTACGTTTTGATTTTCATTAAATGGTTGTATTTAATTTTTATTTTGTTTTTATTTATTTTACCCTTACCTATATTTATTTCTATTTAGTAAATTACTTAGCCTTAGTAATTATTATTATTTCTACTTAAACAATTTCCATTCGTCATTTTTATAATAAATAATTTTACATTGTTTTGCATCGTATTGTAACAAAGTACAACAAGTAGGTAGGTATACTACCAAGGAAATCGCGTATTCAACATCAAATTAATGGGAGAACATATATCTATTGCATTATTACACTTCTACAAAAGCATTTTACAAACCTTATGCTTCATAAACTGACATTTGAAAATAAAGCACTCCTTGGATTTAATATTTAATAATGCTTCTGAAGTAGTCTATTTTTTCATTTACGTAGTTTTTTTAGTTCTTTTTAATAATATTAATCTTTTTATTTCTTATTAATAATGCCATATTATTGATCTCACTCCCTCCCCGCTCCCTTCTTTCTGTGATGTAGACAATGTTGACTTAATAGCACTTACATTTTCCTATACTGTGCCAAATATTATATAACAGATCAAATTTAAATGAAATCTATGACATCTATAAAGATTTATAGGAATAATATTTGGTTTCCCTTTAGGGTTAGTTCCAAATTGACCATATGTAGTTTCTTTTGTAATTGTATTTTCGGGTTTCTGCAAAAAAATTAACCTAATGATACCTTGTTAGTACCTAGCAAAGATCTTTCAATAATCTGTCTCATTCATCGTCTGTCTTGTCTCTAATTTATTATTTATATGGTCAACGAGGTGTAGCCTACTAAATAGCTAATTCTAGAAGTTGTACAAATAATCTCGATCCCTTATTCTCACGTCCTCTAGTAGAGTCTATCTAGTTCCCATAATATTGTAGATCGTATCTTCTATTTATAGGCGTAGAACATAATTCTGCCTCTATCTACAAATATCTTTGTTTCTACCTATTTAGGAACACAAATACTTTTCTTGTAATCCATATAGCCCCAATTAATAAAACTTAGTAATAATATATTTATTTATTGTTGAATACTATAGGTAAAATGCGACTGAGCTCTTCCCGCGTTTTACACTGTCACGGAAAATACGAAAATAATTAAGTATTTTCGGTTGATTTCTAAGCATTTACCAATCTTAACAATCTGCACGTGCAATCTTATTATAGTCCAAGTTTCCAACACGCGTCACGCCTCACTTTTGATCAACACGCTAAACACGCAATCTGTCCATTAATATAAGGTAACTTAGGTCAATGTTGGCATAGAATAATTAAATAATTAAAATATATGTTTTTATGTAAGTACACCTGTGTAACATAATAATCACTGTCCATTTAAGTGTAAGTGTAAGCAAAATTCAATTTATAAGCATTTATTGATAAAATTAAGATCATAATTTGTTGAACTGTATGTGCTACAGTTAGTACTTATACATTTGATTTCGTAGAAGCAGCTGATGATGTTTGCCGCAGCAATGTTCACAGCACGTTTTAGAATGAATAAAACTTTGCACGCTTCGCGTCAACGCGACAGATCTTCACTTAAATATTTGTACAGCCTCGCTCGCAAACTTAGGTACCTAAAGCTTAAATATTTTACATCTCTGCTGTTGTTGAACGTACCTATATTAAATAACAATAACATAGAAATAGTAGGAACGTAGATCAATTAGATTAGTTTTATTCAGGTCGTTAGTATTTTTTTTTAATGTTTTGAAGGCACAGAATCGTCTTTAATTTTAAATGTGAAAGTTTTATTAGATAATTTATAATTACGGTTCTTTTGCCGTAGCAATGACGCTTTACTGTATTTCGGACAGTTGATTGTGTACCTACACAAGCGATGTCCTGAGTCAGTGGTTAGCAAGTATGCTGCAAAAACTTTTCTGTTATCTCTTTTAGATGTAAGAAGTAAAGAAATAAAAAAAAAACATGTGTATTTCTGTCAAATGGTATGATATGTTCAGACATCTTGTCCTCATAATTTTCTGTAATAATTTCCACACTAAGTAACTAATTATTGTTTTTAAAATTATTGTAGGTATCTAATTACGTACTTAGCTAATATAACCAACATCGTTTCCTTGTTTAATATTTAATAGGTAGATTAGACACTAGCGTCATGTTGTCGAAACTTTAGTAAATGTATCACGTGGTACTACCTAGATAATTCTTGCACATACTTTTATTTTTATTAAATAATTGAAATAATTACATAGGTACATTAATTCTACAGTTGATATATGTGTTCTTATTTACATCAGTAGTGGAATTTTATGTTGCCGAGTTATCGAAATTGTTAGCTTGCAGACTCAAGTCTTTTTTTTTTTTTCAATATTTTATAGGGCAGTATGTCCATAATAATAAATTATTGTTATGCTAAGTATATGGTGCGTTTGTATGTAACGAAAAGATCTTGAGTAATAAATAAATTGCATTGAATAAAAAGCATTGTATTATTTCATACTAATCAATTCCTCTCCTCGCAACTGCGGAGCCGACGCTTAATTTAGTACCTACATAAATCGGTTTAGTAACTAGATAAAAAGATGCCCAATTGCTAAAGGTTTTTTAAGAAGGTTCGAATTCAAATTCAAAATTCTTTATTCAATTTAGGATGATATACATCACTTATTGACGTCAAAAAAATTACTTAAACTAAGTCTACTGCCGGCTTCCAAAGCGCAGGTGAAGAAGAAGCGGCGCAACAAACTTCACCGCAGCTCCAAGGACGTCAATTAACAAATATAGGTGTTATACATATATTAAAAATTAGGAGGACGAATTTACATCTTATTAAAAATGTCAAAATTTTAATGATTAAATAAAATAAAAGTTGTATTTCCAATAAAATTATTGAAAATTGTCACAACAAAATATGTATACTGCACCATGCTTGGGCCAAACATTATTGTCGTTCACATAATCATCAGACTTGTCTTGCCTTTTTACAAAGTACTTATTTTATAATTTCTAAATTTTTTGTCCGACAAATCAAGAATCCATTTAGGCAATTTATTATAAAAACAGTTCCCAATAAAAGACGTTCTCACTTTGGCCATCCGATGCCCGGGGACAGACAATTTATCTTTATTACGTAAGGCTCTTATCAGTGTAATCACCAACTTTTTTAAATAAGTGTAAATTCCGGACATATATCCTCAAACCATATATAGCACGGATTGCTCTTTTCTGTAAAATGAAAATAGTGTTAATGGTGCTAGCACTCCCCCAAAGTAGTATCCCATAGGACATTAAGCTGTGAAAATAACTAAAGTAAACTAATCTAGCAGTCGCCACGTCCGTCAGTTGTCTGATTTTCCAAACTGCGAATGCCGCGGAACTAAGCTTTTTAGATAGGCCATTAATTCCCATTGCAATTAGGAATCAAGGGTAATTCCTAAGAATTTGGTGTTTAGTACAAAATCTGAGCTTTCTCCATTCAGAGTCACGACAACGTGAGCCTGCCTAACATTGGGAAGTGTAAATTTAATGCATTGGGTTTTATTTGCATTCAGCAATAAGATATTAGCAGAAAACCAATTCGAAATGGTAGACAAATTACGATTTACATCATCAACATCTTCGCATTGGGTTTTATTTGCATTCAGCAATAAGTTATTAGCAGAAAACCAATTCGAAATGGTAGACAAAATACGATTTACATCATCAACATCTTCGCTATGGCGGTCTAGTTTAAAGATTAATGACGTGTCATCAGCAAACAGCACGATGTCAGCCCGCTTTTCTACCATGTATGCCAGATCATTGACGTAAACTAAAAAGAGAAAGGGTCCTAGAATTGAGCCTTGTGGTACGCCAATTTTTACATTACAACCATTTGATTTAAAGTTATTAATATCAACAGTTTGTAACCTATCTTTTAAGTAAGAAACTATTAGCTAAATTGATTTAGAATCAAAACCGTACTGACTAAGCTTTCGCAAGAGTGTTTCTTGATCAACACAATCAAATGCTTTAGAAAGATCACAAAATACTCCGATGGCATCCTGTGAGTTCTCCCACGCGTTGTAAATATGACTGACAAGAGCCACTCCCGCGTCAGTTGTACTTTTTCCGGCAGTGAAGCCATATTGATGGCCGTGGAAAAGATTATGGGTCTTAAAATGATTTAGCATTTGATTGAGCATTATCTTTTCAAATACTAAGCAAGGTATTTGAATACGGGTAATATGGAAATTGGTCTATAATTGCCAGGTTCAGATTTTTCACCTTTTTTGAATAATGGAATTAATGGAATCACGCAAGAAACTGACTATTAGTTCAAACCTCAGAGTTCAAACAATGCGTTGTAGGTTGTTTTTATTTATTAAAGTTAACTTATCCTTTTTCTTAGTCTGTCTGTAGATTTTAAAATATCTTATGAAGTAAAAGATTATTTTAAAAGTTTATATTTTAATTTTACGTAACACATAGTTTGTCATTTTATGAAAACTGGAATACAACTTTATTTTGACATTGACGTTTCATTTGACTGTTTCCGGTCTTTCAAGTTTTCTCAGCTCCCTTTGCAATCATGGCGGTGAACAACATTTCTAAAAAGCGAAAAGTACGTGAAAATATGTTATTGAATTATAAAAATACGTTTGTCAAAGTACAGTAGAAGGTTTGAGGAATGCATCTATGCGGAAACTCATTTATTTTTACAAGTGAAAAGTGTGATGATAGTGGATGAACTGAGTACTTGTGTTTTGCGTTTATTCAATGATTTTGCAATTGAAGTTGGATTTGTTAGCCTCAATCTACCGTTCTATTTGGAACATTTATATTAAAGCATTGACTGTGAATTGTTTTAGTTGGGATGTCTTTGAATAGCCTTAATCAAAACATAACCTATCGTGAACGTTTCAGTTCGTCGGAGACGGAGTTTTCAAAGCGGAACTCAATGAGTTCCTCACCCGGGAGCTTGCTGAAGATGGGTACTCCGGCGTGGAGGTGCGTGTCACCCCAACCCGGTCAGAAATCATCATTATGGCGACCAGGACACAGAGCGTATTGGGAGAGAAGGGCCGAAGAATCCGTGAGCTAACCTCAGTTGTGCAAAAGAGGTTCAACATTCCTGAGCAGTCTGTTGAGCTGTACGCTGAGAAGGTCGCCACTCGCGGTCTGTGCGCCATCGCGCAAGCAGAGTCTTTGAGATACAAACTCATTGGAGGTTAGTGTTTTTTAAGTTTGCTCATTTAATTAACTTTATTATAACAATATGTAAAAGGTGGACTTACAGTCGGAGGCGTTTTCTTCCAGTCAACCAAGATGAGAGATTAAAGAGAAAATAAAACATTTTAAATTGTATCTTGGTTATTTATATTTGGTTATTAATAGAGATGGGCAGGTGGGTAAATATTGGGTAGGTAAAAAGTGATAAATACCAGTAGAAAGGGTAAAAATTAAAAAATACCCATTTATACCAGGTTTTCATTAAAAATACCGGGTAAGAATTGAATATTGCCTTTAAAAATTAGTAAGATATTACTTTATTGGCTTAACCTTTTGCCATTCAATATAAGATTTATATTTAGAATGAAACGAACAAATATATATATTATATACTCTTTAATCATCATAAATATTTCTATAAAATATATATTCCAATAAAATTTGTACTTATCAACAAATATTATGTCACACTTTTTTAATTTTTGGGATGCACGATCTATGTGTTCACCACAATACCAACAATCTAAAGCAAGTAAATGTTTACTATAAAAAATATTTCGATTTTAGTTTTAAAGTAAAAATGCAATATGCATAGTAATAATAAAAACAAATAATCACAAATATCCATTTACCGCATAAACATACGCATAATTACTATAAATCTTGTAATATCACACACATCAAAATCAAATCACAGTCTTCTTTTTGACATTTAAAATATAATCAATAATATTAACAACATATCAACAATACTAACATATATCTCCTCTAATAGAACTAATTTAGTAGGTTGATATGGCATTGTTTTAGACATATAAAATAAAATCTGAATCAAATTTAAAATACC
Organism: Plodia interpunctella; assembly: GCF_027563975.2. NCBI lineage: Eukaryota > Metazoa > Arthropoda > Insecta > Lepidoptera > Pyralidae > Plodia > Plodia interpunctella. The sequence continues at coordinate 641,375 of NC_071313.1, forward strand.
CATTATATCTATGTCAGTCTTCATTACTGCTACTATTACTACTACCACAGTCAAAAAATTCTATATTATATTCTGGTGATCTTATTATTAAGGCATTATCTACTCTAGTGGAGTTATAGTGACTTTCGTCCAAGCTTTCGTCTTCACTACCTGTTTGTTCAGTGTTTTGATCATAATCTGGAGTCCATGGACCAGGAGAGTCACTGGCTTCAGATCGCACGGTTTCATTGTATTTGTGAAGCAGATCCCAGTTATAAGAAGCGAAAGTAAGTTTAGCTGCTCTTTCGGTAGTTAAGCGATTTCTTTTTTTAGAATTAATATGACCATGCTTGCTAAAGGATCGCTCTGTGGCCGCAGATGTACATGGTGCAGTTAAAATACGTACTGCTATTTTACTTAAGTTTTTAGATGAACAAAGTCCCTTCCACCATGTAATAGGAGTTATATTTTCGACTTTTTCCCAAAGAAATTGCTTTCTCCAAAATCCATCTCTGGCCTTGTAATTGGCTAAATCTGTCATAACATTTATATTCTGGGTTTGGGCCATTGTTTCTATAAATTCCATTGCTTGCAGGTCTTCGTCGTCATTCAAGATTAACCCTTGAGTTTTGGGGTCCAAAAGATAAGCCGCTAAATGTATAGGTTTTATACAGTCTTTCGTTCTTTTATCGACTGCATTAAAAATTTTTTTCTTGTCTGCGTTGCTAATTATTTTAACTTTCGGTAAAATAAACTCTAATTTTGACTTCATGTCTTTAAATATAGGAAAGACATTGTGTATATTACATTGGTTTCCTTCTAGTTTAAAAATTAGGTACCTGGTACATATTAACACAACCGATGCGTGGTGCATGCAAAACAAAATGGCGAACCTGTAACCTCTTAACAACATCAACTCAACTATCCCCACCACTTTCCAACTTACCCGACAAAGAGATGAGACAGAGACAGCACTATTGTTAATGTTCTTTTGTTCTACTGATAACGAAATGTCTGGATATGTTAAACGATGACGGTTTTACTCAAAAAACCAGTATAACGTTAGGTTTCTTTATTTAATAAGAACTATATATCTGTCAAAATACAATATTTTAAATTACATATATATAGATTTAAATTTTTACCCCGGAATTTTATTCATAGACATTTTATATTACGGTTCTGTTCACTTTCCATGGAAACAAATACAAAATTGTTTCGAAAAAGCAGGTCAAAAGAAATTTTCCATCAACATGTTTACAATAAATACTCTTTTAAATACTGTATTTTGGAAGTATATATATATTTATCAATTTCGGTTATTTAGTTGGGAAACCAAATTCTATTTAACATAAATATCAAATTATCTGTTGAAACCCGTTTTTTAACTGATTTTAATTTATACCCGGTATAAATTCAAAACGGGTGGGTAAATATAGTAATAAATGGGAATTTAACCAAGTCTCAGGTTTTTACCGGGTAGATGCCCATCTCTAGTTATTAATAATTGATTTGAATCCGTCTGTGCTGAACTAGTTTTATTCTATTAATCAGTGTAAGAAGGATTAAACTTTGTTAATAGGTATACACTACCAACAACACACAAAATTATATTGATAAATAGTAACAAATATAAAACAGTTTTACTAGTAGGTCCTATGAATATTATCATCTCTTAATTGAGGGAATATTATATCAGATCTGTGCAAAAGAAAAAGTACGAAAATTTGGGAACACATTTTATAAGATCCACATTTCAGGGATTGCAAGCTCCATAGCTTGTGGTCTAATTACTTGTGGTACAGTAACCAGCAAGTTTATTGGAGGGTTTGTCCCATACAGGCCTTTGTACGGTGCTTGCTGAACAACCATTGATAAGATTCATTGTATTGCTTCCAAGTGAATATAAAATAGGTACTTCATACTTGAGCAATATTATCGGACAAATCCTAATAATTAATAATAAGTGTAGTCAAAACTTAATTTGTTAGAATAAATCAGTGTTAGTATCAACTGATACAGCTGACGTATTTATTGAAAGTCTTAAAAAAAAGAGCATCACCCTATTTTTCTTTAATTAATAATCTGTGTTTGATCTCAATCTAGTCTGATGGTGGGCATAGATTGGGTCTAGGGTTCCACATGCAAGCTCAAAAAATGCCTATACACCATTGTTGTGAAGATCCCTAGGTTAGATACTTCAGAAATAATAATTTGTAATATGATGTTGAATTAAAATATGAATCACTGTTTTGCCGTTTAAACTGATGACACTAAAAGAAAACTGTCTAATTTTATAGGCCTTGCCGTCCGCCGTGCGTGTTATGGTGTGTTGCGGTTCATCATGGAGTCTGGCGCTCGCGGCTGCGAGGTTGTGGTGTCGGGCAAGCTGCGCGGACAGAGAGCCAAGTCCATGAAGTTTGTGGACGGGCTCATGATCCACTCAGGAGACCCCTGCAACGACTACGTCAACACTGCCACCAGGCACGTGCTGCTCAGGCAGGGAGTGCTCGGAATTAAGGTGGGGATTGTTTTGGTAATATTACGGTTTCTTGTCTGGTTGCATTTGGGGCGATGACACTGGGAAGGTCGGAGACAGTGTGAAAGATAACATGAAAATTTTGAAGATTTGGTGATTTACAGCCTGCTTAATGTTAACCCTCCTTGGTATTGATATTGTTGCCTGCTGTGTCCCCTAGTCGCCTCAAACTACATCCACGGTAGGATATGGAGGGGTACTTTTCTAGATCAGCTAGTCAGATTAAAATATCCACAATTCAGGGATTACAAGCAGCCATTGTTTTGTGTTCTAATTGTTTGTGGTATAATATACAGCAAGTTTATTGGGGAGTTTGTCTATACAGGCTCTGGTACAGTACTTGTGGAACAATTTTTTATTTTAAAAATTACTGTAGTGCCTGTCAAGTGTGTATTTCTGAACTGACTGATAATACGAAATTTTTTGTTATATATTTACTGGTTTTATTCCCATGTGAATTCAAGACATAAATACCATCTTTTGATCACATCAATTTACAATAAGTATCACCTTGCTCACACTTAGGGTGCGTTACACCAGTCAACTGTGATGTTAGCTTTAACCTGTGCAGAAAAACGCAAAGTACGCCATTTTATTTAAACAAATGCGGCGCGCAGGTTACAAGTTGCAAAGTTTACTGGTGCAACAAACCACTCTTACACGATAATAACAAAAGGGATGGTTATCAGGTGAAGATAATGTTGCCGTGGGACCAGCAAGGCAAGAACGGGCCGAAGAAGCCGCAGCCCGACCACATCCTCGTGACGGAGCCCAAGGACGAGCCCGCGCCGCCGGAGCCCGTGTCCGACGTCCGCGCGCTGCAGCCGGCGCCGGCGCCTGTGGCTGTCACCGCTTAGACTAAGACAATATACTAAAATCTGTATTTTTGACGTTTTATTTTCAACGGCTCTAAGTATTGCAGTACACGAGTACTGCTTTGGTGTAAAAAAATCCAAAATTCACCATACATTGGTATGTACACTTGGTATTGGTATGTTATGGTTAACAGTAAGGGGTTTCCGTCCATTGGGATCAATCGTGTCACTAATTTAATCAAAAGTTCAAAGTTTGATTAATAAGAATTCAAGTTCCACTAACCGAAAAACATTCAAAAAATGTATGAGTGATAGTAACATTCATGATGAAATTTGGACATTTTGTGTCTAAATAAATGAATCATGGCTATGCCAAGTGAGTCGGTCGCCTGTACATACTGGGGTAGACTCAACAGGAGAATAGTAAATAATAATGAAAAATATTTTCAACATTTTATTTTAAAAAACATGACTACAATCACCCCAAACCAAGTGCATCGTTATTTAACTAAATACAAAGTGTCAGCGTTACATTGTGAATTCTATGTACTTTGTTACATATTTAAAAAATATACTCATGTCGATGTTCTTCATGATTTACAAACAACAAAAATTTCCTTGAAATCAACTAAAATAATATGCACAATTCCCACTGCTGATCATGTAGTTCTTTCCGATTGAAATTTGTCATTTTTGGGACGTAGTTGTAATATACAAAAAAATATTTTTGAATAATACGATCTTCAAAAATATAGTTCGTTAATATTTTACCGCGTGAACCAGTCTATGCTGGATGTCTTATAAAAGTAGAAAATAAGGGTTCATTTTTTCCTTTAGAATCCCGAACCCTACAGGGAGATACCTCTTGTCTAATATGTAATTATTTAAATCGGTACAAAACATACTTGTCAGTTTATTTACGTAAATACCGGACTATTAGTTATGCAAATCTGCAGTGGGACTACCTAATGCTGCTGACTGTGACCTCGTTTTGCATACCTTAGGATTCGCTTAGTCTAACTTAAAATCTTTATTCCTTAAAAATAAATTGGACCATTTATATTAAATAAACTTTTAACTTAGTATAATACCATTCTTATACCGTATAATACAACCGAAATAAAAGAAATGCAAGGTAACTTGTGTCAGTTCGTACAGATAACAATATAAGTTTGTTCTTAATAGAAAATTGCGACGCAGTGAAGGAACGAATAAGTGTGGGAAATTGCAGAATTCGTTTTAATACAACACGATAATGATTTATAAAATATATTTGGGGAATTGAAGATTCATATTGCTGTCACAAAACACTTATCAATAATGATCTTTTCATTGGATCGCACACGCTTGATACTTTTTGTATTCATAAATACTGAAAATTTGGCGTTTGTAAATGAATAAAATTTTGTCGTTGTTAAAAGTATTAAATGTGTGCGTTCGCGTTTAAAATTTGATATAAATGAGCGATCCGTTTGGACAGTGTTGCAGCGACTCGCGAGCTCCCCGGCAGATGTCGCTTTGCGGCCGTTATCTGAAAAATAACAAATTATTATTTTAAATTTTCATCTTTAATATTTTTAGGCCAACATAACTAAACTTCTTCATACACAATTAAACCTCGCAAGCAGATATTTTCAGGTCGATCGAGTGGAATGGGAAGACCGATGCAAATACATCCCCGGAATTCGAAATGTAGAGATATCAGTTCGGTGAGAGAGAGAGAGAGAGAGAGAGAGACTGACTGTCGCACTTCCTCCAGCGGCGGCGCCATGCGGCAGACGAGGCGCACAGCAGCCAGCAGCGCGCCGCGCAGCGCCGCGGGCAGCGCGGGCCGCGCCGCCGCACGCTCCGCCAGCGCGCGCAGCTCGCGGCACGTGTTGCGCGTGTACGGGTTGCGGCGCGACGCGTAGCGCCACGTCACGAAGTAGTAGTACACGAACGGCGTCAGTAGGCCGCAGTAGCCGCTGGAATTTATAGGTTAGCTTTATGCCGGCTCCGCTTTTCCAATGAGTGTTAACGAAATTTAAAAGTGAACGCTTTCCGATGTGTTCACTCTGGATAATACCAAAGAAAGAAATACTTTTAATAGTTTCGTTTTCGGGAAGATAAACGTTAATTTTCATAGATATTTTCGGTCGTAACTGCAACAGTCCAATTCTTTAGACTTTTAAGAGTTCCTAGTTTACGACGTGACAGCCCCGAACGGCAGCTCACCTCAAGGCCATGAGCACGACGACCGGGAAGAGTATGATCTCCGCGAGCGCGGCGGCGCGCAGGATGTTGCGCGACTGGAACTCCACCAGCGAGATCAGCAGCCGCGCCACCCACATCGAGTTCTGGCCCAGCGTCTGAAATACAACATCGTTTTACAAAAAAATCTCTCCCAGTCAAACTTAGGGTTAGAAAGAAGAAATAACTGCCTATAATATGTAAGTATAACCTATTTTATGAAGCATTTTTATATAATTAGGACCGGTCACAGGCATATGGGTTTTACGCCCAGTTTCTTCGCAAAAAATCAGGCGCGAATCAGTCATTAAGTTGTGTTCGCGTCTGTTTTAAACTATTGTTAAAAATGTTAAAACATAATCACGTGATGACATGACCAAATTTGACGAATTGTTTGTAACGTAAGTTTGACGAATAAGTTTAACTAACATGAAAGGCCCTAATTATTCTGTAATTACATTAGATCTTATTTGCATATTTATTTATTTTCGAAAAATAATAGCAAGATTGTACGCTTGAGATATACTTAGGATTTTTTTTTAATACTATTATTATAAAGAGGTAAGCGTTTGTGAGTTTGTGTGTGTGATGTTTGAGGCGGGTAATCTCCGAAACTACCGAACCGATTTCAAAAATTCTTTGACCATTAGAAAGGTACATTATATTTTATCTCAAAATTCCCCGGTCAACAACTAGTGTCTAATAAGGTAAATTACATCGCGATACAATCTCTGAAGCGGTGCACCACTTCTATTATCAAATAGGCAATACAATACGTTTATCGATTTAAACTGCAATTTCTTAGAATAGCGGTAACCAACGAGAGTCGATCGTGCGTGATCAGACTCCATGCAAAAACCTAGTGAAAGTACTCGAATGAGCGCGACGACCGCTTTCTGCCCGTGACAGACTGGGGAATCTTTTGGAATTAACTTTTTCAAATAAATTTACTTTAAGTTAAAATTGAATTTATATTTACTTTAAGTCACATTATCAATTTTATAATTCAATAATCTCAAAGTCAATAATCACAAAGTTTTGTCTGCGGTTCTGGGTATGCTGTGCCCGTTACTGTGTTTGTGTCTATCGGATCCGCGATACAAGCTTAGTGTGATTGTATGTGTATTATTTTATACTTTTACCATTACAAATAAGCAATTTCTAAATATTTTATATATGACTGAATTCTGATCTTATCAAATAGAATAAGAAAAATTTAAATTACATTAAAATTATACTATAAAAAATATTACATGTGGTTCTGAATATTTTGAATATAACAATTTTAATAGACACAATTAAATTATTTGGTTACAAAGGTCAAGGTTAACACCGCTTAGACTTGTTTGGTTGTTCGTACCTTCAAATATGGCGAATAGGTACTCACAATAACTTGGGTACCTACGTGACCTGTGACACGTATGGGTCAGGCCGTCCTGACATTTATTGAATTTTACTACGCTCGGGTTAAATCATAATAAACGTCACATCTATAGGTGAAAATCGTACAAAAATACGTCCGATAGTTATTGAGTTTATAGCGTACACACAGACGCGTCAAGAGGTCTCGTTTTTACAAATGTAAGGATAATAATAAATAAAATAAATAAATATGTCAGGACAAATCCACACAGAGTAATATCCCACCCACTGCTGGGCAAATACCTTTTAATATAAAACCAGTTATTTACTGTAACAAAATGGCTTTCCCCAGGGAGCCATCTCGACAATCGATATTTCTAATCAATAATAATAATGCATTCATAATCGATATAGATCATGCCGTAATATTGTTCCAGATTTTTATCAAACCAGACAACATTCTATTCGAAACTTTTTTTCCTGTTAGAATCCCTTTACATGGTTTCGTAAGAAAAACTAATAGCATTGGTAAGTCAATCAAATACATATGATTGATTGGCAATATAATTATTGTATAAAATACTTACATCAAGTATGGTGAGCGAGTAGGACGCAGCATGTAGAAGAGCGAACAAGAATATTGGAGTCAAAATCACTGAGGAATAGGTAAGTCAAGGATGTCAAATCAATTTGATGGATACATATTAACCTTGCAGTCAATTGAAGTAGAAATACATTTGTGCGCGTTCATTGTAAACAGATAATTAGCTGGTAATTTTAAATCTACACTTGTAATAATGCTAATAGCTGCGTGAAGGCGGAACTAATAGTCTATGAAATAAATTTTTATTTCTTGTGTTTCACATCGATATATATATATTATAATCAGCACTCGGATCACAATCATAACCTATTTTGATATACCTTTTGACTATGTACATTATGTACTTTTATATATTATTAGAAATAAAAAAAAACATTGTAAGAAACAATAATGGTAAGCCGATCTGGCATGATAGGGACCAACACTGTTCAAATGAGTTTCTTTCGGCATTTCTTCTCAGCAGTGGTCGTTCCGAAATGCCAGTAGTTTGTAGCTTGTGAGAAATAACTATAAATATAAAGATTGACGAGAAAAAGTGCCTGTGAAGGTCTAATTTCTGAATAAATGATTTGAATTTGAATTTGTTGTAATATGTCAAAAGTTATGACGCATTTACAATCATACATATTACTCTCATGTGGTAACTGTGAAAGTGTGCTGTTTGTTTTTCTTTCACGTAACAACAAAGTATTGGAATGACATAACTTTTGGTACTTAGTTGGAGAGCGGGACAGGGACATGCGGAACCACAGACACTAGCTAGTAAATACATATTTCCGCTTAATTTTTACGTGTTGTCTAGAAGATACTTTTTCCCTGTAATTTTTGAATTAAATTAATTTCAAAATTAATTTAATTTCTGCTTTTGTTTTTTTATTATTATTACTTTACGTAAAAACTACTGGGACGACATGAATATGTAACAGATAAAGCGACCGAATCAATAACCATGACATTAATTAATTGGTGTGGCATTGGTCTTCTGTCCACAACCTTATCCACTTGTCAACCTTTACACCGTGCATTTAAATATTATTATTGAAGTAATTTATTGCCAAGGCTGTGTCCCTTAATCGCCTCATACGATATCCGGGGAAAGATAAGTAGTGGTTCTATTCTAGGGCGGAACCACACTCTTTTATCCAACTATTCGAATCCCATGCACGAAAAGCATTACTGTAGTCAATTAATAAAGAAAAGGATACACAAGTTGGGCGCAACGTTCATGAATATGAGCGAATAGAAGAGGTAGTGCGCGCTGTCCTCGAGGAAGAACCTCGTGAGGAACTCCCGGGAGACGGAGATCTCTCGCGCCGGGATCCGCTGGTGCAGGCGCAGGGCTGAGGTCGCCGCGTTCGCCAGTAGCGCCTTGTAGAACGCTGACACTGGACTGCGGAGGAACAGATATCATTCTTCTTCTCGAATCACGGGTTGTAAGGACAACCTTTATAGAACAATAGTACCGAAAGCATATTATTATATAGCTATTATGTATTTAATACCCACATAGTAAAATGTATCTGTGTGGAGAGTGTACTGCGCATGTTTTATTATGTAAATAAATATACTGAAAATAAATTGTTTTTAAATAGCCGACAAATATACATAATTAATTAACATTTGACTTTTGCCCAGGCTGTGGGACCACAAACAAATAAAAAAAGTAACATTCAGTTTCTCTATAAATGAAGGTATAATCTTAATAATTTTTTTATACATATTTTCTCTTTCATTTATTTATTTACCAATTTATATACACGAACAGATTATATAAGAAAAATAAAAAGTACGTAGTACGTACGTAAAGTACATAGGTACTGCTTATTTGTAAAGAAATCTCTTCCAGCAGACCCGAGAGAGGAACGAGGAAGAAAGGGTAAAGTGCGCGTTTCATCCTCACAAAGATCCCAGTTTAATTCGCCACAAAGCCTAGATTCAGACAGACACTTTCACTGAAAGTGTAATATATAAGAATGAGCCACAATTCTTATATGAGAACACGAACAGATTACAAGATAAGGATTTAATTACAAACATGAACAGTAATCGTAACCTCGATAGCAAGGTTTTCTAATATTTAAACAAATATATAAAACAAAGGTGTAATTGCGCATTTTTCCTGGTAAGACTAATTAGGGATTTATGTTTATAGTTTTTTTCATATTTCTATGTTAATTTAACTTCCTCCTTTAGATGTTAAAACATAGTTATTTCATATTTTTGTACGTAATTTTTTATACAAATCGTAAAATGAATGGAATGCAACAAAAAAATATATATTGCTCTACTACAGTCTACTACACTCTAAAATTTTACAGACTACCTACTATGACTCTTTGAGCAACAAACTATCAGGTTTTAAACGCTGCTTTAACTATGTTCAAGAAACATCATCAATACTGGCCACTAACTAACACATAAGATTTTTTGTTGTTATGATAAGTTTTTTGTATGTGTTTTTAATTTTTTATCTGGTTTTTGAATATACAGAAACATAAAACAATTTATATAACTTAAAATCGTCCATAAGGTACTATTACCAGTGGAAATCCAAATAAAGAACTTACTTGTTAAAAATGGGTATGATATATCCTATAGTGCACAATACTGTGAGAACCCGAATGCCCCATAGTGCTACATCCACTTTGTTTGCGATCACATGAGCTTTCAGTGCGGGGATGCCTTTGGGTGGGCCCGTGTCTCCCGCTTGTGGATCCTGCTCGGCCATTATCTGACGACAATGAAACAAAATATATATTAACCATAAACTTTGGATGGGTTCAAGTAACAACTCTAAGAACAACTCAGAACTCAAACCTGCAAAAAACTATAAATAGCTTTGTTATACATGTCACACAGGCTTCTTAACTAATTTTAGAAATAATAATAAGATAAAAACATTCTGGAATCGGCTACAGATAGAAGGGGGCGTTCAAGTATGATGTAACGCAATTTGGGAGGGGGTCTCGGCTACAGATAGAAGGGGGCTTCAAGTATGATGTAACGCAATTTGGGAGGGGGTCTCGTAGATGCGTTACAGGGGCGGGAGGGGGTCTTTCTTACAACACGTAGCAGTAACTTATTTTTTTTAATATAAAAATAGGGAATCAAAACTCCCAAATTGGCAACCCTATTCATTTACGTTTTACGGGGAATCCCTCGATTGTATTGTATGTTTTATAAAAAATAACTTTATGCCTAGGTGTTGATTTTTTAATAAATAATAAAAGTAACCCATGTTTGAAGTTAAGTTAGCTAAGTTGCTAGACCAGTATTGATAAAATTAACTATTGCTAAATTTTATCAATACTGGTCTAGCAAGATTTTCTCCTATTTGGTATCTTTTTCTAGATATTTGTACAATTACACAATTAAAAGATTATACAATTTACACTGTGTTTTACAAACCTTCAGTTCCTCTAAGTTATTAGCCATATTTTTTGCTTAGCAGGAGGACTGATTGGCAAATTTACCAAAAATATATATCCAAATGTGAACTGTTACTTGAAAACTACATAATTAATGATAATAAAAAATATTTTATGCCATATATTATTGTAAATTGAACAGTTATCATAGCCACATGGATTTATTTTAGTTCCTTACATACATCACAACAATGATGACATTTCAGCAATAAATTAACATAGTAATTAATTTGCTGATTTGTAGCCAAACTATGATATTTACTCTTAAATCATACAAAAGAGATTAAGATGGATTTGAAATTATTATGATTAGTGGTACATTTTCAGGGATATACATCCTGAACAATGATATAAGTAGGTAAAATATCAAATGTATGTCTCGTCTTGATAACTACATTATCAGTAGATAAAAAGTGTCTGATAAAATAATTGATCAAATGTTTTAAGTGAGCAGGCAAGTACATTAAAAAGTAAAATAACTGTTACACATACCGTTTACACGCAAAATACTTTATGAACGATAGAGAAAGTGTGATTACAGTAAAAAGTAGTCCAGTGGGCCATCAATGAAATTTTAACCAAAGCATTACGCGTCAAAATTTATTGAGCCTTCAATGAAACCTTCACACGTAACTATTAACATAAATGACAACCAAGGACCTACCTATTACGAGAAAACCTGTTCTCTGAGCAATTATTTATCCAGAGAGCAATATTAGATGAGTGATCGAAGTGACACTTCCAAAATAACATCGACTACAAAAGTTTTGAGTGAATACAAAGAGAATAAGTCAATACTTACATAAATTTACAGAATGAACGCACAAAAATATATATAATACAGCTAATTATTAATATTTAAACGTCCAGTGTACGAATAGTAGGTACCTATGTACGATCAAATACCAACACGCATGATTTGCCAAATGACAGATTTTGACAGTGAACATAGTTGTGTTGCCAGGAATCTGGTGACGGTAACGTTCGGTGTTGCTAGAATAAAAGAGAATAATTAATAACAGTTATATTGTACAATATAGATATTGTAAAGTTTTATGAATTTCGAGGTCAACTATTGACATTGATGATATATTTTGGCATCCCTAAGTATATAGTATCTTTATCAAGTAATCGTGTACAATGCACAGATATAAAAATATTTGATAAGAGTTAAAAATGGAACGTTTTTTTCAGTTAGCCAGCTAGCCAGCTGTCAATATAAAGTGGCAGTCAATGTCAGTGTCAGTTCGGTTATCTAATTAATAAATAATCTAACCTAACAAAATGGTTTTATAATTTATTCTAATTCTAATAAAATATTATAAATATGCAATAAAATAAAATGTGGCCTACGAAAGTTATTAGTAAAATTAGATATCTCCAAAGTCCTCATTGTAAAAAGTACAGTGTAATAGCTTCTGTATTGGAAAAAGCTAATGTTGGCGATTCAACTGAAGTAAAGGTTAAAACACGCTTATTATTTTATCATTTTTCTTATGGATTTATTAATCTAGATTTCACTTAATATAACTTAATACTTACAGGGCTGGGTGAAAAATCTACGTGTGCAAAAAGAATTTATATTTGCTGATGTTAGCGATGGCTCTTGTGCTCAACGATTACAAATTTTAATTCCAAAAAGTTTGAAGACCGACTGTTTATCTTTCGGCAGTTCAGTGCATATTACGGGAAAACTATCCAAGAGCCCTAGAGGGCAGTTAGAATTAGTTGCCGAGAATGTTACAGTACTTGGAGCATGTGTTGTGTTAGACGGATATCCATTTAACCCTAGAACAACTCATCCTCCAGAGTACATCCGTCAATACACACATTTACGTTCTAGAACGAATTATATCTCTTCTATACTTAGAGTGCGTAACACTGTAACTAAACACATACATGACTTTTACACAACTCACAAATATTTAAATGTGAACACACCTATCCTTACATCAAATGACTGTGAAGGGGCTGGTGAAGTATTCAAGATACAGCCAGATTCTGAGGAGACAGTGAAAGCAATGATGCAAGAGGGGAGAGATAAGGACACAGTATATTTTGGCTCAAAGACCTATTTAACCGTATCTGGCCAGTTGCATTTAGAGGCTATATGCAGAGGAATGGGGAATGTTTACACACTAGGCCCGACATTTCGGGCAGAAAATAATAGATCACGCTTACATTTATCTGAGTTTTATATGTTAGAAGCGGAATTGGCATTTTGTGATGATTTACAGTTACTCCAAGAGAATATTGAAGATCTATTGAAATATGTTTATGTGGAGACTAGGAATACAAATGAGGCAGATTTGTGTTTGATTGATAAAGAAAATGGTAATGCACCAAGTTGGTTGAATAAAAGTTTCATTACTCTATCTTATGAAGAAGCAAAAGCCATTTTAGAAAAGAAAAAGATAGCATCAACTGAGGAAGGTTTAAATAAAGAACAGGAATTGGCTCTTGTAGAGTACTGCGGCGGAGTACCAGTTTTTATTGTAAAATGGCCGAAAGAGCTCAAGAGCTTTTATATGAAAGAGTGTCAAGATGATAATGGCAAGGTACAACTATTATTATAAAAACCACTAAACGCAGCTTTGGAAATCAGCTGTAATACTCAGTAGAAAGCCAGGTTGATATCTCTGAATCTGTATGCCCTTGATTGATAAAGCTTGAAATGATTTTAGGAAGTCGAAAGAAGGCTAGGCAATACTGCATTTAGGAAACGAACCAACAATTTTATATTTTTGTTTTATTATTATAATTTCTATATTATTACAGGTAGACGCATTGGACCTGCTCGCTCCGATAACTGGTGAAATCGTGGGAGGCAGTCTCAGGGAAGACAGCTATGGCAAGTTGAAAGATAAACTGCCCTCTGATAAACTCAACTGGTACTTGGAGCTGCGAAAGTTCGGGAACATACCCACAGGTGGATATGGCCTGGGGTTGGAGCGGTTGCTGCAGACCATGTGTAGAGTTGCGAACATAAAGGACACTTTGCCATTTCCAAGATGGCCACACAACTGTAGTATGTAATAAATATTTATAGATTTACATTTGTTTTCTTTTGTTCTATGTAATTTATAATTATAATTTAATTTAAAAACAAATTATTACCTATTCATTATTTTGACTAGTATTCGTTAATTTGTTAGTTAAGTAGACCTTTCGGTCAGCAGAGGGCAGAATAATGATATGTTATTATATTAAAGGTAGTTAGGAAAAAAAATATGAATACATAAATATCTTCAGCTGATAAGCGACAATAGCATTCCCAGTGAGGGTTGACGGCTGGTTGTAAAATCACAGTCGAATATTCAAGTTTATTAGTTAGTTTTAAATGTTTTTTTGACGTCAATAGTAGTAGTATAGTATTATGCCAAGTTGATCGTTAAAAGATAATTGATTTTTTTGAGTCTTTTGCCAAGATGTGCATTGTATGTAAGTAAATGGATGGGCGTCTGCAACTAAAAGGTTGTAACAATAATAGAAACCGTTTCATCAGTGTAAACATTTATTTACATATTAAAGTAATAAGTTGAAACAATTGATTCGAAGAAACAAAAGTTACACCGTAGGTTACAACTTCATACAACAAGAAACGAAAAAACCACTTATTGGCGATTATTTTGTAAAGATTAAGAACTAATTAGGCTAATAGGGTTGTGATAAAAATAAGTCTTAACTTTTAATTTTTATTATGTTAAGGAAGTTAGAGATTCAATATAGTACAGAACTCAACATACAATTATATACAGCTAATTTACAAGTCCTAATATACACTTTAGATTACACACCGTCAATAGAACCTAACGCATATCGATGCACACAAGGAACTTAACATTAATATCACATTTCATTAAATAAAATGGTATAAAACCATAATGGTTACATTTTATAAAAACCATTTATGTAGCCAATGCTACTTGATTGACAATTTATTGATAGAAAACAATCAGACTTCACCACGTCCCAAACACTCAGAATTGAGCTCCATGGGAAAACAAGTCTGAAAATTATAACTACTGAACATTTTTATGGATTTACAGATTAAAAAATAAACGATGGTCATCCATAAATAAATAACGTCTCAAAGCCATGCGGCAAAAATAGAATAACATTATCATTCTTCCCTTTATGTATTCAATTCAAAATTTTAATTTCCTAATCAATATCAAGTTAGAAAAACGTTCTACACGAGAAATCGATATCACATGTCTGTCTTTCTGCTCAGAATAAGGGCAAAATATACAATGTTTCTTATACGTAATACTACGTAATCTTGCTTATTTCACCTATACAGATAAAGAGATGCATTCATTGTGTACTTTAAATACATGAGTGATTAATAATTGTCAAATAAACTATGATTTATTTTAGAAGTATTCAATAATTTACGACACTTTTGATTATACCCGAAATACTGGATACTACAACTCTAAGTAGTTGAAAAATCACAAATATTAGTCACATATTTTCAATGTGTTCAAACTTAGTAATTAACTGTTATGGAACTAAAAAATGAAGAAAATTCTTTACTAAGCAGTAGTAGGATCTAATTCAATATTTAATTTACAATTTACAAAAAATCAGTTTCACAATACAACACAAACTAAAGCTATCACCTATCTGAGGCGATGAGTTTTAACCCATAAGTTTTCCTACTAAACTCAAACCAATGTGACGTAATATTTCGAAATTTGAGTGTAATCTACCATCATTGAGTACATTGAGCAGTTACATGATAGAGCACAATCCGGACAATTCACTTCCCCTTTGCACAGGAGGTTGCCTACTGAAGTGTATTCCTTCTAAATTCGGCTTCAACTTGTACTCCAATTCCGGTTCCTCGCCTGGGGGTAGTGGTTCATCATCAGCGCTGATGTCTTCCAACATCTGATCGTTGGTGTTGTTATTCACGAATGCGGGTAGTTTGGAGATGTTGATGCGGATGCCGCCGAGCGGCGCGGCGGCGGCGGCCGGCGACGCCGCGTCCAGCTGCACGTTGCCGTCGATGGTAGACGTCACGCGCGCGTGCGTCGTGTCCGCGACGGTGGTCGCGACTTCCTCTTCCGCTGTTATTATTGGCTCGTCGTCTGTGAACATTGAGAGCGAGGTTAACTCGAGGACTCTTGGAAAATATATTTCGAATAGGTTTCGACAAAGCACGTCAGAATGAAAACGTGACAGATTTGCAAATCGTCAGGTATTAGTTTGTCACAAATGATCAGAATAGTAAAAAGACAGATTAGCAAAATGAGGTTTGCAATATGACAAATGAGCAAAATGACAGATTTTGATCTAAAGACAGAGTTACTTTTGCATTATAGTAAGTAACATTTGTATTAAACCGAATAGAATTTATTGCATACACACCCAGTAAACATTTAACAAACAGATATTAGTTCAAAGTTATTTTATTATTTAGTTTCAGATAGAACTTAATATTAGTGAATTTAATAGTGAAATATAACAGCTTTTGAATGTCACTAAATTAGAATCAAATATGATGTTCAGAGATGTTAACTGACCGGGGTCCCGCGGCTCCAGCTTGACGCGGACGTGCGCCAGCAGCAGCGCGGCCTCACGGTCGCGTTCGGCGCGCGCGAGCGCCGTCTCGTCGTCTGTGTCCGCGTCGTCCTCCACCTCCACCTGCTCCACCGGCTCCGCCTTGAACACCACGTCGTCTTCTTCCCCCTCGTCGATCTGTTACCGTTTTGATCATATTGAAGTTAAATTTTGATAGATTAAAATTAGATAAAGGGGCTGTCCATTAATCACACACCTGATATCTTACTACACCTTGTGATGTTTCCTTTCAAACCTCACGTGAGTCGTAGACGACCCTTAAGATACTAACATTCATAAGAAAGATTATATACAATTTATTTGTGACTGTCGCACTTTAATCATAATGATACGAATGCGAAACAAAAGATATGCAAAATCTATTTTTTTCTACAATAAAATAGACTACGTGTCATCCAATACCATGCAGGTAGTTTTTGCATAAAAAGTAACAAATATCCGTGTGTGACCACGCTCAGGTAAAACCATAATAAATATACAGCTAAACCTTCTTCAAGAGTCACAATATTGGTGAAAACCGTACAAAAATTTGTGGGGTAGTTTTTGAGTTTATAGCGTTCATACAGACAGACGAGACGACGGCGAGACTTCTTTTTATAATATATGAAAATTGAAAGCAGTGTCACTGACCTCAACAGGCTCCGGGATGGGTTCAGGCTCGGGTTCAACGACCTCGACCTCGGACTCGTTGTCAGACTGAGAGTTGATCTCGTCTGTGTCCTTGATCTCTATGGCCTCCTCCGGGTCTATCTTGTCTATGGCGACCTCTTCTACCACTTCCGCTTCCGACTCCACTTTTGTGAGAGACGCCTGCAAACGAAAATAAGGTGTTAACAATATGGCGACATAACTGAAAATTATTCATGAAATAAATGTTTATCAGTCAATTCGTTTCAATAATTTTTTTTACAAAATTTTTGGAAATAAATAGCTTGTTTGAAATCGGGTCTTCGGCAGAAGCATGAAAGCGTTACAGACTTTATACTTTAACGACAATGTTTTTAGTGTTGCTTCGTCGTACGTCCTTTTACGTGAAAACGAAGCATTGCTTTGAGAAATATCTAGCGCTGCTATACGCGAGACGGCAGGCCTGTGAGGCCACAGACCGACTCACTCCGATAAATTGATAAAATTATATGTATTGATAGAATTTGTAACTGAACTAGGATGGGCGATGTAATATGAGAACGACTTGTCGACCGAATGCGAACTGAATATAATTTTATCGAAATGAGGTGAATAGGTGCAACCGCTGATTTAGCATAAATGTACGGTGCATCGTACACAAACTTACATTCGCATTTATAATATTAGTTAGTTCTATTACAAAAAGCAGCTTCCAATTTACCTTATAATCCTCGAAGCACATCGGATGGTAGTGGTCGCCGTTGTGCGTGACGGAATTCCTGAGATGCCACTCCTCCTTGTCCTCGTTGTAGAACTGGTCGAAGTGGTCGCCGCAGAGCGCGCAGTGGTGGTGAGGTGCCCCGGCCGGGGCGCTGGGCGCCAGCGGCGCGGGCGCCTCGCGCTCCGCTGCGGAGCCCCCGCCCGTCTCGAACCAACTCTTTTCTGTTTAAAAACATTTAAAATTTGTTTTCAAATATTGAAGGAAAAATATTTTGTACATCGAAAAAGAAAGCAATGTCTATACATTACCGTGATAGATTTTGTGTAGTTTGGAATTCAGTTTGCTAGTTTTTCATAGCGGTAACTAAGTTACCAACTAAACTACTACTTCTAGAATTTGTTGCGGTTTTTTGGTTGTATAGTGGATCGTCCAATTTAAAATTTCGTATAGGTTTCATCGCGACATATTGCTTAGAATCCGAGATATAGACCATAAGTTACGAGTGTCCGCACGAAAAGAACGCGGCCGAAGCTCGCAAGCAACTCTCAACATCACGTTACCTTGCATGCATTTCTATAGCGCGTTAACATCGGCGAGTTTGTAATGAATTTGGTTCGGTTGATGTGTTGTTGACTGTACTATGCTATAATAACTAAATAAAAGAAATAAACAATAGTCATTATCATCATATCGAGTGTGTTATTGTTAACACTGGTGTCAGATTTTATTCAAGTCGTCTAAAGGCATTTGACATGACTGTTACGAACTATTACGTATCACGCCATCTAGTGGCAGGTAGTCGCATGTACACTAGAGAACTAAACTATCCACCGGCGTGAGGGTTTCCTCATACAAACAAAAGTAATAATAATGATCGCGATGTGGACACAGACCTCTTTATCGAAATCGGTGGCGTGGCCTTCCTGAACCGAGAGTTCCCAGGTTCGATCCCCGGTCGAGTCATGATGGAAAATGATCTTTTTTTGGTCCGGGTCTTGGATGTTTATTTATATGTATTTATTATAAAATATAATATAATATCGTTGAGTTAGTATCCCATAGCACGTGTCTCGAACTTTGGGGCTATATAGCTCAACCTGTGCGATTTGTCCTAACAATATTGATTTGACTGACTGACTGACTGACTGACCTCTCTCCTCGAGGTCCTCGAGCTCCTCGTACTGCACCCAGTCGGAGAGGTCGTAGTGCCAGTGGCGCGAGTGCGCGCGCCGCGCAGAGTCGCGGTCGCGGCGGTTCTGGCGGAAGTGCCAGTCCAGGTGCTGGCTGTAGCGCACCGTGCGCTCCGGCGGGAAGCGCGCGCCGCAGCCGCTGCACTGCATGCCGCCGTACAGCCGCCACACCAGCGCCTGCTGCTTGCTGCGGGGGGATTCCTACATTATTATCTTTTTATTTATCCGGAAAAAACAGTTACAGGGTTAACACTAAACAAAAAAAAATCGCTGCTTGCTGCGGCCCCCCGCAGCAAGCAGCGATTTTTTTTTGTACATTTTTTATTTATCCAGAAAAATAGTTTCAAGTTATCACTAAACTGTCTACAGACATTAGACATCCCCACTACTGGGATACAGACAGACCTTCCTCATGGACGAATGTGGGCCCAATGCATATTGACGGTTTTGGACCACTGCAAATATGACTGGGACCGACGGCCACATATCTTCCGAAGAATTGGGGTTGAATGTTGGATGGTCGACTACCAGAAAATGCCATATAGAGATAGTCCACCTTTTGTACACATTTTCAATAATTTTGTCAAGATTAAATTAAAAAACATTGACTGTTACCAGCCAAGACACATCTCGACTCATTTAGCACTAATTTAAATTTGACAAACAAATGAAAACGAACAAAAACTTGTAAGAAAACTTACACTTTAAGTGTCTCAGGCTTCAACAAGTCAACTTTATGCACCACACTCTTGTCTTCCTTCGGCTTCTCCGGACTGGGCTCAGCTTTGGGTTCCTCCTTCGTTTCATTCTTCAAATTTACCAGTCCAGTAGCCACCAACTTAGCAAACAAATCGTTCACATTCATGTTAGCGAGTAGTATTGGATTCATAGGGTTGGGTTTCTCGTCTGCAGGTATTTCGAGTCCAGGAATCTTGTCTGGCTTCGTGAAGAAAGGCTCTGCTGAGCTGTACTCTGAGGCGGAGGCCGGGGCGATGCTGGAAGGCATCACACTTGCAAGCATATCCAGGCCTAGAGGAAACAAATGTTTTAATTATTACGCATTTTTAAGAAAATCAATATAGGTACTAGAAGAAGAAAGAGTGAATTCCCAGAAGAACACAGAGTGAATTCCCAGACATATTCACAGGAATGGGAAAAAACGGCAAAGCTCCAAGCTCCGTTTTTGGATGACTTACTACTTATTTTATACTGAAATGAAAGGTCAAAAGGTCAGTCAATGTGAAACTTCAAAGAGTTTGGTTGGTTATACAAATCGTGGAGAAGTAACAAACTCAATTTCGCACACACTACTATCTACCACTACTACTAAAACTAAAATCATAAACATAACGTTTAGATAAAATATAATTTACCTTGATTTTCAAGATTAGTTTCAGGACTAGGCGTCTTCTGCGGCCGAGGCGTTTCCTGGTCGACGTCCATCGAGTTCTGGTCGTGGATCTGCTCAAAGCCGAGTATGGGCATCTCCGGCGGCACGGTTAAGGGAGCACCCTCCATGTTAGCTATATGCACTTGTCCAGGCTTTATGAAGCGAGGAAGGGCCGAGAACCTTATAAAGTATTTCTCATTGCCCAAAGATATCGGCTTAGGCAAATCCCCAAACTCGACTTTAAACGGTTGCTCGTTTATCAGAACTGTCCTTAAAGAGTCCACGAAGCGAATAGTAAAATACTGATTGTTGATTTGAAACTTCTGCACTTTCGCGTCCAAATATATCGGAAACATCTGCGTCGCGTTCACTATCAAGTTAATTTTTCCTGCCACTAAGTCTTGCCGCTTCGTTTTACCGATGTCCACTTGTGGTAACGGCCCTTCCAGATGCACTAATCTTGGTTTGCCATCAATGATTACTCCTAAAGGCTGCCCGCCGAAGAAACACTCGAACCATCTCCCGTTTATATACAGCTCTCTCGTGGGTGCGCCGAACCTCATTTCGAAAACTTGATCGTCAATCTCCACTTGCTTATAGCCTTCGTTGAACGACAGCACAACAGAGTCCTTGTTATCAAATGTGACTCTCCTACTTCCCGGCAAGAATTTCAGTTCTCTAGGGTCGTCCCAATCCATCATTATGACAGCGGTATCACCGTAAAACCTAATCTCTCTAGGTATACCATCAATTTGAATAGTTTTCATCGGATCCTGGTCAATATATTCTAGGATTCTGAAATCTGTTGGCGGGATTATAATACCAGAGGCGCCTAAAGGCGGAGGAGGCACACTCGGTTCGTATGGTGCTAAAGGACATTCACCCTGACACGTTCCCATTTGAGGAGTTGGCAATGGAGGCATCATGGGTCTGGGCGGCTCAAACTGAGGTCTTAATGCTCTATTTCCTCTATAAAACTGTGGGTTTGGTCCTCTAAATCTTCTTGGACCGAATTCTTCCATTCTCAGTCTGTTCCCTCTCCACATCGGTCTCTCGGGGCCAGGGAAGGGACCGAACGCGGGCATTCTCGGCGGATAGGGCAACAACCCTTTTCTACTCGGTCCATCCATCAGATCCTGGTGGGACATTCTCATATCGGAATCTTTCAAGTATTCCTGTTGGCTGTCCGGCGGCGTGTCTAAAAACAATGCTGGGGTGATTCTCTCGTCGATATCGCCGAATTTATTCATATCTTTCGGAGAAGTCTTGGGACTGGCTACCTTGTGGTTTTTGTCTATGCTAGCTTGGAGTTTCCGTTTAGATTGTTCGAAGGATTCCCTCTGTTTCGCCTCTTTTAGCTTCAACTTTTCGTTCAGCTGTAAGACCTGGTACATAAGAGCGTTGTATTGGTTCTTATCGATGTTACCGTCGCTGTATTGTTCTTTAGCTTGGCTCATGATGATGGATATGGCCTTTTTGTGGTCCTTCGCGTCGAAATCGTCGGTGTTTTCACTGCGCAGGTCTGTGTCCTCAGAGCTGAGGGTGCGCCGACGCTCCTTTTCAACGCCTGCAACAAATTGACAACATAAGAAGTGTAGAGAGAGAATGTGGTTCCCGCACTAGAATAGCACCACTCTATATTCTCCCGTGGATGTAGGAGCCCAGTAATAAGTAGCTTTTTAATAAATAGTATACATATAATTTAAAATTTGATGTGCAAAAGTGCCTGTGAAGGTCTAGTTCCTAATAAAACGCTTTAACTTTTACCTCGACCTTTGATAGGCAAAAACAGCAAAACCGTCTAAAAATCACAGCCGAACCTTTATAATTTATTCATCGAATAATAAACATGCAGCTTCTGCAGCAGCTGATGCGTCTACATAATAAATAATGATGAAATCCCAGTTTGGGGCACAGACCCGAATGTAACTGGAACAAGCAAAGATAAGAGACTTACTAGGAGACTTGCTGAACAAAAGCGGTCGTCCCAAGCCGTCCTTGACTTTGGTCGCCTCAGCCAGCTTCGCGCGCACCAGGTCCAGCTTCGAAGGAGTCTTCTTCACCTCCTCAGATTTCTCTTTCACCTCGTTCCAGTCCTGGGGAAGAAGAATAAATTGGCTACTTGACTGGCTCTAAAATAAAATGCATATTACAAACATGTTTACAATTATTGTATTGTATTTACTTAACCAAATACAATAAATAATAATATATTAGGACAAATCACACAGATTGAGCTAGCCCCAAAGTAAGTTCGAGACTTGTGTTATGGGATACTAACTCAACGATACCATATTTTAATAC
This sequence comes from Plodia interpunctella, assembly GCF_027563975.2. NCBI lineage: Eukaryota > Metazoa > Arthropoda > Insecta > Lepidoptera > Pyralidae > Plodia > Plodia interpunctella. The sequence goes on from NC_071313.1 coordinate 664,152, forward strand.
AGATAAACATCCAAGGTCATGACCCGACCGGGGATCGAACCCGGGACCTCTCGGTTCAGAGGCAAGCACTTTACCACTGCGCCACCGAGGTCGCCAATAATAATTACATGTCACTTTAATTAATGAATTTTGTTAATTAAATGTGTCAAAAACATTACCTTTTTAGGAGATCTCATTGCCGATTCCGTGTCTACCGCCATATTGTCGTCTGCAGGTTTAGGAGATTCGCTCTTCGCCGGAGCGGCTTCCTCCACTTGCGGCAGTTGTCTGAGGTCCACGTCTCCATCAATTTTGGTGAACACTGGCTTGGCGTGGCGAACCTGTGTTGACATAGTTTTAATATCAAAGCAAAAGCACAGATTACATTATACTTCGAGTAGCAAAGGTGTATACTTGAAAATTATATTAAAAAATTATAATGGTAAACCCTTCTACCAACATTATTGAAATGAGTTTCTTTGGTTTTTTTTTTCAGATTTTTAGAAATAATATACATACTGAGTATATAATTTAAATATTTACGTGAAAAAGTGCCTGAGAAAGTATATTTTGTGAATAAATTATTTGACTATGTTGTTGTCTAAGGCGTTGGCTTTTGAAAGCATAAATAAAGAAATTCATAAATTGAGACGTATTCTTCATAAATTTTGATGCATTTCACGGGAAAAAGTACGTTGAGGTTTAGTTACATATATTATCTTTTCTTTCTGTAATCTGCAACATATTTTTTAAAATTTATTTATTTCATCACCTACTACCACAGTACAGTTGCAAACTACATGCAATAAAACTATCCCGAAGGTACCTTTATCATTTACAATTTAGTCCTTCAGTCAACAGTTTTGATTAGTCAAAATCAAAAGACGAACAACTTCGAAACGACGCGCGACGCGCCCGCGTAATTGGCTATTGTTATTTTAAAATAAAATAAATACATTACCTTCTTAGGAGAGTACTCGAGCTCCAAATCCACGTCCATGTCGCCCTCAGTTTTGGGGGAGTCATTGATGTGGGGCGGGGGAGGAGCGGACACCTCTTCCACTTGGGGCAGCTGACGGAGGTCCACGTCCTCATTGCCGAAGAGACTGAAAGAGTATGTTCTTTGATACCAGTGTAATAATGAAGAATATGGTGCCTGCTTCTCATATCCATCCAGTCTATAGTGATCCCTTTTATAGAGTGTGTTAATGTTTATCTCAGTGTACTGGTATTATAGATTTCCTTAGTCGCCTAGAGACATCTGACGCGAGTTTTACGACTACTAATGTATAAGACCTATATTTGTTAATTGACGTCCTTGGAGAAAAGGCTGCGGTGAAGTTTGTTGCGCCGCTTCTTCTTCACCTGCGCTTTGGAAGTCGGCAGTAGACTTAAGTAATTCTTTGACGTCAATAAGTGATGTATATAATCCTAAATTGAATAAAGAGTTTTATGTTTGAATTTGACAAGTAGTCGCATACACACTGTAAAGTAAACACATACACACTGTAAAGTTTACACTGGTAAAGTAAATGTCAACCAGTGTGCAGGTTTCCACACAATGTATTCCTTCACCAGAAGCAAATGGTGGTCGATGGAAACTACGAACTACACATGAATCAGATTGGTATAAAAACCTGGGACCTTTCGGGTGGGCGTCTTAACCTCTGGATCACCACCACTCCTCCCACACTACTATTATAAATGTTAAAGTGCGTCTGACCTTCTCTCACGTCGAACCGGTGTGGTGCAATGGATGGATGAGGTGATTTTTGGCGTGGAAATATTTGGAGGTAACATAGGCTATTTTTTGTCGCGGTCGGAAATTCGGGCAACAGCTAGTTAGAATAGAGTCGGTAGAAATAAATAAACGGATAACACTCAACGGCCCATACAAAGCATTAAGTTTGTATCGCAGATCCGATGGACACAAACACGGAGACAAGCACATCACACCCAGAACCGTAGACAAATATATGTGATCACAAGTAGACATATTTGCTCCCGAATCGAACCCAGATCCTCTAAATGGCAACCGGGCGTGGTGACCAGGTCGCCACTGCAAATAAAAATGAAGTGCAATGTGAATGATACTTACATATCGAACTTGTCATGTTTATTCTTCTTCGACTTTCCTTCAAGCAGCTCAGTCGAAGGTCTCTTTTGAGTAACTGGTGAAGCTTTCACCTCCACGGTGGGCAAAATCCTAAGGTCAATATCCTTGTTTTCGGCCACTTCTGGTGCATCTGAAAATACGACTTAATTTTTATGTAATCAAAGTCTACAATTGCATAACTGCATTCAACCTTTTATCTTTCTCACCGTCGTTCCCATAGTCCCATGCTACTTACTTGTCCGGTGTGCCCCAAGGATCGATACTCGGTCACACTTCATTTTTTATTCGATTTTTATTTTTTTATGTATTTATATATTTATTAGAATTTATGAAGTTCATTTTCAGATGTGATTACATTCCACAATTCAGTTTGTTAACAAATAATTTAAGAGTAAAATTGGATGTTACTTTCACATTTGTTACATAGGTACATGACTAGGTTTTACAGAGACATTACTATGTACTTTTTAACCTATTTTGTTCTTATCAATATTTTAGTTAACTTACTATACATATATCTATAAGGCTGTACAAAGTATATACATAGTTATCACTTTGATTTCACCAAGTGATAGCGTTTTGCTTGCAACTACTCTTTTAATATTACCTTGAATAATAATGGCTTAAAAATAAAATCGAAAATTAATATTTTTGGCCCGAAAACTCATTGGCACTAGAGAAAGGTTTTGTCATCTGCGTTCCACTTCTTGTCTCCAGTATGAACGCACCATGAAGAAATCCTATATTGTTTCGTATCAAGTGGGCTATATGCGGGTCGTTAACCTTATACTCTGGCATTAAGAAATTCTGGCCCTGACATGTATATTAGTGAATTTGGGATAGGTCTACGGGGTAGTGAACACACCAAAATTATTTAGTCGAAGATGCTAGGATAAATGTAATCAAATCCCTCAACTTAGAAGCATATTTGGTCCCTGTGTGCCTCTCTTTTATGTCAGTTACCGTGCAACTTGTCCCAGAATTTTGCACGTTGTCCCGTGATTTCACTTTGCTGTTCCGGAATTCACAAATATTAGTTTATTCACAAAGATGCGATAGTCAAACAAAACATACTTAGCGCAAATACAAATACACTATAGTCATGTATGGCAGTATAAGAAATGATTAAAGTATATTACAAAAAATTGCACAGCTGGCTGTGTACCTGGGTACAACAGATAGTTTAATTTCGCTCAGACATTAAAATTCCACCTTGGTGACCTAAAAAATTGATGTCCAAGAAATTATAAACTTGGTTTTGGCAACGTTTTACCCAGACCCATATTTTATTACCCATATTTAACGACTCCCCTAGTCTATAAGGAAGTCAGTTTGATGATTCAATGGGTCCATCCATGTTCCTTTCTTATGTTTCCTTAGTATTTTAATATCTTCTCATTAGGAAGTATTCTGTCTTCTCTTGACTTAATCACAGGCCTATTTTCTTCCCTTCTTTTCCCTTCCCTTCCCTTCTTATACTTACCTTAATAAAATACACAAGTATTAACAATTTACAAAATATATTTTAACGAAGTTTGTTAATTATTCAAAGTTGATATGAACTATATAATACTATATAATGGTAGCCCTAGATATTCCCATATGGATACGCACATTTTTTCCCATTGTGTCAAAAGATGATTCAAAGGTGATAAAGCAAATTACTTTAAAATGCAGGCTTATTATTCCCCAAAATATAAATCAGACAGACAATAGCTATATAGGTACTTTCTCTCCTCAATAACTTATCTATAAAATATTATCGATTAAAAATAATTATTACACGATTTAATTTTTTTTCATGCTATACGTAGGTGAAAGTCCATTAATTAGATGATTGTCTAATAAATTGATGATGTAATGTGCCCCGACTGGGTCCCTCCTAGATAGATGATATGAATCCGAGGTGAAATAGAAGATTCCACTTTATTCGCTCAAACTCAAACCTGACATTTGTTTTAAAAGAAGAATAAATAGTACAGATAGTTTGTTTCGAGTGTAAAAGTATTTCTTAAAGATCATAAGTAGCAAAAGTAGATGTTTTAAACAAATTATTATAAAAATTATCAATGTTAACTTTTCTTTGTCTTGATTTGAAGAACTAGCTGGATAATTTATTTTTTAAACATGCTTTGCTAACGTTATTGTTGTCTGTTTTTACACCTGACTGAAAACCGAGCAATGACTTCAGAGTCATTGCTCGGTTTTCAGTCAGGTGTCCCAGGTGTCCCCAGAAATCTATAGCACTGACCTCTTCTTCACAGGTCGTTGACCTGCAGTTCCATATCGAACGTGTTGTATAACCCCGCGACCGTACTATCGTCACGCTCAGCCTATCGCGCTGTTGTATACAAGTAGTTTGTAGCAAGAGTATTTTCTTGATTTAAAATGTTTTTTGAAACAGTGCCTGTAAGGTATATTCCGAATTCTTTGGACTACGACGAATATTCCTTCTAGCTTAGCACGAACTGCCGACTATCGCGTGCGTACTCTTTGTCTTTTTACTCGCACATGATAGAATTTTCAATGAAAATATAACATTAATTCGTCCGATATATGTGTATGTAGTTCAAGTATTTGTAATCATAACACGTCTTGGCGCAAAATGTCCTTTTTTCATAATGTCCTTTTCTCAAAACTGTCCTTGTGTGTCTTTGATGATAATTTAGATAAGCAACTGATTAAAACAGTTTTTTTTATTAAAAGGGTATTCTGATTTAATGAAGAATGAAGAAATGACATTATGAGATAAGGACATTACGAGAAAAGAAAAGGACATCCTGAGAAAGGACATTCTGAGAAAGGACATTCTGAGAAAGGACATTCTGAGAAAGGACATTCTGAGAAAGGACATTCTGAGAAAGGACATTCTGAGAAAGGACATTCTGAGAAAGGACATTCTGAGAAAGGACATTCTGAGAAAGGACATTCTGAAAAAGAACATTTCGAGAAAAGGACATTATGAGAAAGGACATTATAAGAAAAGGACATTTTGCGCCAAGACGTCCCAACATAATGCCGGTAATACACTAACGCCAACAGTTTGCCGAACTTTACGCTTTCGACGTACATTGCTGTTTTTTTCTTGTCGTAATAAAAATACATGAAATATGTACATATGTACTTATGATATTTAACTTAATAAACCCATTTGTCATAATATAATCTGGAATTACTTGCAGTGTATAGAGAAAATTAATATAATTAACGGAATATTTTTTTGACTAACAAAACAAGAAGTCATTCAAAGAGTTTTTGAAGTAATTAATTTATTTGTGATAAAATTACTTTTTTGTGATAAAGTTAAATAAATTAGGGTTGATTTGTTGTACATGTTCACACGGATGAAACTCTTAACCTACTTAGTGTAAGCTAATTATTTTTTACGTATAAGTTACGAATTATTGTCGAGTTGAAGATTTTTTTGTTTAGAACGAAGAGTTAGACGAATAGTGCGTTTCACAATGATACATACACTGTAAGAAATTCCATTAACTTGCAACACCTGTATATTGCGATCACGTATTTAGAACCAGTATATAATTACCTACTCGTATGTTTCCGACATAAAGAAAACCTTAAAGAATTGAAGCGGTTAAAACTCTTGGTACTCGCCGTAAAAATCCAATGAAATTGAACCCAAATTGAGATCTTCATGAATCAGGAACATCTTGAATATTTCTTCTTTTTCATCGGTTTTGTGTATTCTTCTTAGTCCTTATACCTAAGTCCAGATCAAATCTGAATCCTACTTAATTTGAGAAGTTGCAAGCAAAACCACCATTTGTTAATCACAATTAAAAACCCATAAAATAGTGCAAAGTGAACTGGTCTCGCTGAGAAAAATTTTAAGTGATTTGTGCAATATTGTAAATCAACACTTAATACACTATTTTAACCTTAATAGTAAAGGGTAAGAGATCCGTCGTGAAACACGTTAATATGAATACTCCAAGAGTTAAAAAATATTTTATTTTCACACATCTTTTTGCCGTTCCTATACTAGTATCACAGTTACCGACTAGCCTTTCAATTTCTAAGTCTTAACCTCTCATTCTGTTAACATACAATAATATCTTACTTGATGACTCAGAAACGGGTACATCCTCAGATTCGGCGACGATTTTCTCTGGACTTTCAGATTTCTCCTTGTTCCTTCTCATATAGCGTTCCTTGTGGTAGTTGCGGAGTTCTTTGAACGCGACGACTTCACTTTCGGCCGCTTTCTCCTCCTCTTGTTTCTCCTCCCGTCTCTCCTTCTTTCTCTTTTCCTTGCTTTTAGGTCGTTTCTCAGGAGAGGAGCTGTTGGAGTCCTTGCTGCTGTTGCTGCCGTCTCGTCTCGGTTTTTTCTCGACCCGAACATCTTTATCTTTCTTTTCATCTTTACGCTTTTTGGGCGACTCTTTATTAGCGTCGTCCGCTTTGCTGATTTTGGGTATAGGCGGGAGTTTGCTTATCTTTTTCATGTCGGGTATTTTGTTGATGAAGTCCGGGATGGGTTCCGGTTTTGGTTCATCTTTCTTTTCCGATTCGACGCGTCTCTCCTCGCGTTTGCGCTCTTCCCTTTTGGCCCTGATTTTGTCTCGTCTATCGAGTCGGGGGTCCCGCCGCCTCGGGTCTCGCGGTCTGTCGTTTTGGACGTCAGGTTGGACGTCAATGGTGATGACGTTTTTGCGTTTGTGTATTCTGTCGAGGGGTTTGATGTCGAAGACGTTGGGGGCGATGGGCGGCGGTATGGAGGGCGTGGGCATGACGTGGTCGAGGCCGCGGCGCGCGAGGCGCGGGTCGCGGCGGGCGCCCGCTAGGGCTCCGCTCACGGGCGCGATGCGCGACTGTTTGGGGACCGGCTGGAAAGAAACACATTGCATTCGAATTTGATTGGTCTGAAGCAGGCCTCGACAACTATGGAATGTTCTGAAGTTTACGTTCGCGATCGCGCGAATAGTTTGATAGGACGAAATTAATATGGTTAGCTGAGATAGCTTTTAGCATTAAATTCTTGTTCTATTTGTTCCGTTTTTACTCGGAACAATAAAGTTTGATAAATAAATATTTCTGTACAAAGATACTCTGAATACAACCATATTTAATTTGTTTTCCCGTGTGTCAACTTCAGACTATTTATAAATTGAAGAGGCCTGTTAATTTAATGAATGAAAAATGAAAAAAAATGAAAAAAATGAAAAAATCTTTATTTCTTCAACATACATTGTTTTATAAAAACTAGTTGATGAAGTCTCCTTTATGAATAAACAATAACATCAACAATATAGACTCATCCAACTGTTCAGAGGTATTGTAATGATAATAAACTCGTCTATGATCACTGTGAAACTTAAACTAAGACGGCATAGGTAGGAATATATCCAACTAGATGTTGCCCGGGGCTACGCTCCCGTAGGAATTTTGAGATAAAATATAGCCTAAAGCATTCTTGGATAATGTGCCTTTCTAATGGTGAAAGAATTTTTGTGATCGGTTCGGTAGTTTCGAAGATTACACGCCTCAAACATACAAACGCTTACCTCTTTATAATAATAGTATAGATTAAGAAAATTATAACATATATAATTTTGATGAAACCGGTACACGGGTGGAAAAACCAGAACAGAATAATTTTACCACGATTTCCGAAGCAACAATGACAATAGCAGTCTTTATTCCTTAACAAGATGCAGCCGAGAGTCACGAATTTCAATGGCCATATTGAGATGAACAGCAATCTTATTGGTGGAATCGAAATTTTATAATAATTACAGGCCCAAGGAGTCGATAGGAAAGGAATAATTTGTTTACGTCCTTATCCTCAGTTGTCTTTAATAAATCTGCGCGGGAGAAGCAGACGGCCCCTACTATTTACTTACAAATTTAATATAAATATGGCATTTTTGCAAATTTTTGAATAAACTTAATACAAAAATGACATTTTTGCCACAAGCTTTCATTATCGTCACAAAAATCATGTATGCATTGCCATGAAAAATGGAGAGACGCGGACAATGTCAACTGTACGACAAGCGGACGTAGGCGAAAAACTTGCAAGATTTGATTAACGCAAACCAACAAACATAGTCAAACGGAATAATAGCTTGTAGTACGTTGTTGCTGGTTTTTTCTTTCACTGCCGTACCACCTTGGAAGCCAACAAATAATAAAGATACAAAGATATCTTTACGTGTGGTTCTCTTAGATAGGTTAACAGGGTTTTCCCTGGTCCTGGTCCTATTGTATATCCTTCCGTGAATATAGTACGAGTCTACTAAGGTATATTAATCTTCAAGACAGCTGATGATGTTGCCGCTGTCAAGAAGATGGTTCTATTCTAGCGGGAGCGAGAACCAAGATAGGTTTATGTTTGGGAAGAAATTGAGCAAAATGGGTGTTTGCCAAGTTAAGCACACCCATTTACTAGTCGGTTTGCACCCAGCTTATTGGGAGATGTCCTAAAGACTTCAAAGGAAGACTTCAAAGTTTTCAAAGGGACTGATCACAATATAGAAAGGTTTATTTTTTTAATCTGATGCCTGCTCCACACTATCCGCGAACATTTCGCCAAATTTTGTCGGATTCAGTATAAATTGCTGATTTTTTATTGCGGTAAATAAAAGCCCTCATACAAACTCCGCAATGTTCGTGCATTCGCGTCGACATCTCATCAGAGACAGACGATAGTATGGAGCCTACATGAAACGAACATGAAAATAAAAATGTGAACTTACCGGTCCGAGCCTCTGTTTGACAGGCACCGGCTCAGCCGGCACCGGGGCCACGGGCGCCACAACCGGGTTCACGAGCGCCCGGGGGATAGATGGCGCTACTGTCGCGCTAGGAGGCGCCGCTGGCGGCTGTTGACAAACATATCTCTATTAGTAGGGAACATCAGACCGTGCGTGGAGTGTAGTAGAAGTAGGAAAGCGGACCTTAGCTCCGACGCTTTGGTGCTGAGGATGTCGAATTCAAAATTCTATATTTGACTTAGAGCGCGGTTCCATTGCTAAGTCGGACCTAGCAGAAATTATATGGAGATTAGGGGTACGCACGTCACGTATCAAAATCACATATTTGGATCGTGCTACGTCGACGCAACGTAACAATGGGGCCTGGCTCTTAGGATGAGATATACATCACTCATTGACGTCTAAAATTAGATGATATACATCACTTATTGACGTCAAAATTAATTAAATCTAATAAATATATAAGTAGATAAGCATTACATATGGGCCATATTGCTACCAGACAGACGTACGGACACCACGGACAGTTATACACAAACACATCTTTATCCAGTCTCTCTTTTCGCGTGTATAATTGTTAATATTTCATTCAAGTCGTCGAAACACATCTGATATGACTTTTACGACTACCTACCGCCATCTAGAGGCGAGTCGTATACATTAGGGAACTAACTGGACTTGAGTACCAGTGTGCAAGTTTCCTCACAGGGATTTTCTTTGACCGGAAGCAATTGGTGGTCTAATAGATGCTATTTATACATGAGTCAGTGGTACACCACTTGCGTGTGACACGAGTAGGTATCGAACTTGGGACCGATCGATCGATCACAGGCGTATTAACTATGTACATAAAGTATTCAACCCGAACAATGCCTACAGGATGTTATTGAAATTATATGGCGACTAAGGTAATACAATTGTTTGTATCAAAACATCCGCCATGTTTAGAAGATAACATCGAAGCCTTGCGTGGTGACTGCTAACATCGTGTTTTTTTTATGGAATACTAAATGATATCCACGGCTTCGCCCGCGTTAATTTTCCGGGATACTCTATGTCCTTCTCCATACTTTAAACTACATGTATGCAAAATTTCAAGAAGATTAGTTGAGTAGATAAACAAAGTAATAAACTTACTTTGGCATTTATAATATAATATAATTAGGATATGCGTGCCAATGGTTTAGCTACCAGACTTTAAAATTGAATTAAAACTAATGATTATGTGATCTGACGACCTTTGAGGTCTAATGGTCATCTTATTCAACAGAATCCACGCCGTCCTCGGGCTGGTGAGGGTGTCGCTACTGTTGAACAAATTTGATTTTGGAGGTATCCAATTTTGATCACGGATATAACCCGCAGATTACTAAGTGTGTATAATCGCGCGTGTGCCACACAAAGTCATATCGTTTGACATTGAAAATCCTCACTCACTCTGTAATGTTTTTCGATAAACATATAAGTGGGCCTATATTTGTACTAGCTTTCGCTTTTCGCGTACAGTCTTCTATTATTTGTATGCGTTGTAATATTTGTACTGCATTTAAAGAGTCTATTCTGTAGCAAAGGATGCGACTCTGTAATAATGGGATAAAAACAAATATATAAATATAATCATCAAGTAAGCTATGGAGACTTTTAAATCACTAAGGCAACCTACCTAGTTTAAGTGATAGGTGGCACTTCTGTCCTGCTACCTATAGTCGCACCTATACCTGCTATATAGTTAGTTAGCGCGGCGTTGCCTGCGAGAGTTTTTACAAATTTTCAAGCCATTTTCGTGAACCTATATATTTATGGAATTAGCTTACTGGTTCCAGGGACAAACTTGTTACCTCTGTGGTGGTCCGCAGGTTAAATTACACACTACATTAATATTAAGACCAAGTGTTGGAAGTTTGTGTCTCCGGAACTACTCCATCGATTTCTAAATTATTCCTGAGTAACAGAGTTTTTTTATCCAGATTTTCCCACGAGAATGAAGCCTCGGGGCGCAGCTAATCCCTCTGAAACGACAGGTCTATTTTCCGATCGGTCCACGTATTGCCCTAACGCTGTGTATATATACTCAATAATACAAATAGTAACTAGAAGACTAAGAAATAACAGGATATTAATGCGCCATTATCTGGAAATTGCAGAATCCGCAAATGTCATCGCAACTATCCCAATTCTTAACTATCCTAACTAATATCATAAATGCGAAAGTAAGTTAGTTTATTTGTTACCTCTTTACGCTCTATCTACTCAACCAATCTCCTTGAAAGCATATATGTATAGTTTGAAGTATGGATAAAGACAAGGGATTTCATCCCGGAAAAGACTATTATTCCTTTAGGATTTCACTCATCAGAATCAGAAACACTAGATGGCGCTGTGTGTATTTTAAATGCCCTATGGATATTTTATGTGAACTATCCCAATAAACTAATTCCAGAGGGCATTTAAGCGGACGAAGCCGCGGGTAAACAGCTAGTAATAATATTATAAATGCGAAAGTAAGTTTGTTACCTCTTCACGTTATATCTGCTTACACAATCTTCGTGAAATTTTGCATATATGTAGATTGAACTACTGATAAATGTTTCCGTGAAAAATTCACTGCAAAGCCTACCCAATTCCAATCCTAATTCTAATAATTTAAATGAGATCCTAATTCTATAAGTATATGTTCTTAGGAATTCGAGTCATAACACTTTCTCGTTAAAATGTAATTAACTTAGGTACTACATAAAGGGTTGAAACCATAAAAAATTCCAAAAAATGGATATAGTTTTCTATTGAGTCATAAAGAGATTCTTTGAATTTAGTCTTTTGTAATGTTATTTTGGCCGGCTTTTTAAATAATGGTCCCATTGTCTGTCATAACGACACTCATTATTTAAATAGAAGGTTAGTATGTTATCTCATTGTAACGACTTACTTTATTGTTTAGACATAAAGGATCATTCCCTAAGTAACATAACAAAAAGGTGCATTATCTTGCATTTAGAGTAATTCTTAGAATTTTCTGTTTCGTCGTCACCTATTTAGGCATATTTAGAGACTTTTGTGTTGCTATCTGCCTAATCTGAACCCGCATTCACCTTCAGTATTGTTTAAAAATGCCGAAGATTTGTTTACAAACAAAGACGAAAGAGAGTGATGATAAGTCGTTAAATACCTTTTCAGTTCCAAAACTTTGTTTATTGATTTTTATAAAAGAAAGTTTTAGAAAGAGTATTCATTCTTGATGTTTGATCAACCAAAAAAGTAACTAATTTAGTATCCAATTGAATATAATTCAAATGAGTTTGTAATAAATTGAGGTGGAAAAACATTAGTTTTCTGTTTATATGTAATTTTTAAATCGAATACCTTGTAAAAATAGATTTATCACAGATAAAAATTATCAGAAAACATTTAAAAGCATCTCCAAGGCCTTATACATAAATTCAAATTAATTTTGCATGTTCTTATGTTCAGTATTTATTCGTATTTATATAAGTAATTATGCAAATATTTGAAAAATAAAACTCAATATTTTTTTTATTACATGTGATAAAATGCCTCATGAAACTAAAAATATTTAGAAACTATGGCTTATTTCAGATTACGTTTTTTTTTTATTTATCGATATCGAACTAATATTATTTTATTAATTTAAAACTAGTTGTATCATTGGACGATAACGAGAAGGCACAGTTTATCAATTGATGTTTTGAACATAGGTACATACAATATCGCGTCTATATCGGTCTTTGAGTAGTCAAGAGTTGCGAAACTTGAAAGCATTCAGCTGTATGGCGCGGCTTATTGGTGGAATTGAGAATGAATAGTTATAGTTTCTAAGCTATCGTTTATGATATGAAAGAATGTCCAGTTTGTAGCAATTACCCTTGTTTGACTTTTATAATGGGCGCGAGAGAAGCAACTGATATAGGTATAAGTTTTATTTTCGCTTCCAGCACTGTCACATATTGTAGAAAATTATAATTTTTAACAGCCCTAATTTGCAGTCATATGGTAAAGAAATATTACTAGTTTAAAAGGGTTGTAAAGGGGAACCCAAATGCATTATGGCTGAAAAAGAGGCCGGTAATAGAAATGTAACTCACCATTTTAGTACTTTTCTCTGTGATCTCGAGCTGCCTGCGGGCCTGCTCGAGCTCCATCTCAATCTTCTTGCGCTGCAGCATCAGAAGCTCTTGCTCTTTCTTAGCGACGATAGTTCGCATCTTCTCCTCATCTTCAGTTGGAGGAGCAGTCGCTGTACTGGTTGTTGCAACTGGCTGTAGAAAGAAAAAAGTTCAACAAATTGTTCTGACATCTAAAATAATAGTGTTGACAAGATATTTTTATTTTAAAATCTTTGCAAAAATCGTAAGAGCAAAATAAAAAGTCTGTACAAATTGACAGTAGAAACTAAATAGTTGCGTAAATACTTAAAATAAATTATGAATTTAGATACAATTTCAAGGAGAAATGGCATAGCCAATTAAATTTTTCGCTAAACAAAGATGAAAACATAATCAACTTAAAAAACACCTTTTTCAGAAAATTTGGATTTACATGGATGTTTGACTGCTGCGGCTGCGCCTGTATCGGCCACGCGGGGTCAATCAAGTTCACTTTCACATCCAACTGGTACAACTTTGTGGCCGGGAACACATCATGCCACGTCTCCCGCAGTTTAAACATCTGTGACCTCACTTTTTCATCCACCTGGAGAATAAAATCACATTAACAAAAAATTCTATGGGCAGAAAAATTGATAATTCATATAAAAATGAAAGATTATGGTACATACCTGTTTGAAAGTCCTTGTGAACATGTTGACTATTATTTGGGAGAATTTCTGAGTATACGCCCGTCCAACATTCTTGATAATTGAATCGACTAAATACAGAACGGGCAGCTTGATGTCTGGATGTACCTGTGTAGAGGAAACATATTTTCTAGTCCCAAACCCCGGATGACTCTATGACTTCAATGTCAAACTTTGTCCCATTTAAACTTTTAAAATGGTACGGGAAAGAATAAGACAAAATGTTTAGTTAGAAACCTGTTTAATAGTCAGCATGCGTAAAATAAATAAGAACTCGGTTTTGAAAAAGTTTATTTCAACAATCGCTTACACAACTGAAATGTATAGCTGTTTGAGGTTTCTACATACCATAAAGGTACATTGTAAAATGTTTGGTTTTGTAACTATGTTTTAACAGGCATCTCCTAAATTTCGTAATGTTTTCCAATAATTACATCATGAATAATCTAGTGAAATTGCTTTTAAAATGGAGGCAATTTGAATGTTGATTAATACAGTATGTATGTAATTGTGATAACAAAGAAATAAATATTCTGCCACAATCTACAGCCAATAAGAACACAGTATTTAATCTAAGTTGTTTGATCAACATTAAAGTTTTTTCAGATTAGCATCTAGAAAAGAATAAAATACTCAAGGAGATACCTGTTTGTAGAACTTGTCACAAAGTGTGTCGACTCAGTCGTCATACTAACATGTTTGGCACGACAAACTGTGCGTCATTCAATGAAAACACTTTCCCTATAATTCATATTGCTCACGTGACATCGTGGCATTTTAACACTCCAAGCCACCGTGATACTGAAAAATTTAAATTCACCTTCTCCAAATGCTTCTCCACGGTCTCAACGATAACTCCTGCGTGGTCGATGTTCTCTTCGGCTAGAATCGTCAGCATGTTGATTAAAGGCTTGCTGTTGACGGTTAGGTCCGCCAAACTCGACGCGTACTCTTCGGCTATTTCTTTCGACATGTTGGGTGGCGACCGTAGTCCCTGCTCTCACCATGCCAAGCACAATCTTCAACTGCACATCACTGTAATTGAATAATAAGATGCTAAACTCTCAAATTACCTACGTGGTTACTCAATATGGCGATATTTTACAAAGTAACACGTAAACTTACGTTATCGGAATTTACACAGCACTGGTTGATTATAACACATTGAAACAGCTATCACCTCACGTAGCACTTATTGGTCCATAATTTAAAACTATAAGCTAACACGACCGCGTGTAATTTCCTCAAATTACAAAGCACGAATGAAAAATTAAATTGGGCTGCGAGTTGACGTAACCTGTGCTGCTCGATTTGGATTAGAATGAAAACAAAATGGCGGCAGGGCAGGGGCAGCCAGCCGCCGTACGCAGTGTTGCCAACTGCTAGCAGTGCTGTGCCCCGTGCGGGCCCTTTCTGCGTATGTTGTGTAATGTCCAGTTGCTAGACGTTGCTAGAAGTTGGTAAAATTAAGTAAAGTAAATCTTCAGATATAAAATGTATGTCATTGAATACAAAAAATAATTAAAACTGAAAAGAATACTGACTAAATTGCATGGTTGTTTAGAGCATAAATATTATTGAAAAAATAAAGTAACAGGGCATATTATGCAAAGCTCAGCGTAAATGGCGCTACTGGTACAACTAAGCTACACAAACATTGCCAATGGAGGCAAAAAGCGCCAATTTTCAATATTATTGCAGATTTACTAATACTAATGTTCTGCTTTATTTGGTTAACTGTGGTCATAAACTGATATAAACTTGATTGTGACTGAAGATCTTCTTATCTGTATGAAGTCAATTAATAAGTCTTCACGTGTGAAGTGTTTCGAGCTACCGTTTACTGGCTTAGTTAGTTTAGCTAGGCTTAGCTTAGTTTACAGCGTATGACGTATCCCATACTTTTCGAAGTTTTTTTATCTTATGGAAAACGATTTTTCCCAATATTTCGGCATCCGAATATGCTACAGTGTTGTATATTTTCACAAACGAATGCTTACATGATAAAAGGATTAATAAAGTACTCTAAAATAAACGTTTTAATCGACATAGCAAAAGGCGGCAAAGCTTTTGTGTACCTACATACAGTGCTGTACTCTACTGTGATAAATGTGCAGTAATACTCCTTATTAGTAGTTACGTGACGTCAAACAACTTGTGACTAGAGAGGAAGATTTCGACTGGGGGTTCAGTAACCACTTATCTATCTATATTTAAATTTGTATACGATAGAATACCAATAGTTGACGCTAATGTAGATATAGATAATAGGTGACCAATATGGCAATGTTGGTATCTCATTATCGATAATTTTTTTTTTTTTAAACTTTTATTTAAATGCTTAAAAAAGAAGAAAATAAAATAACCACCACTTTTTCAAACAACCACTTCCACCCAAAAACTATTCAAATCCAAAATATAAACATAAAAACCGTTTACAGGATTAACTTCATATACGACGACACATATTTGATTTTTAGCTTCACGTTTAGCAGCTCTTTGTCGCCTTTGAGTACACTTTGTTTGAAGACTTCGATTTTAGACCATGAGAAAACTGAAGGACGGTTAACTGGTCCTGAAAATAATAACACCATTTTAATTAATGTTCTGCATTATTTGGTTAACTGTGATAACAAACTAATAAATTTGATTTTGACTGAAAGCCTTAGATGTATGAAGACCATATTTTCAAGACGGAGGTGTAAGGTAAGACGTCAGGTGTGAAGTGTTCCGAGCATATTTTTGCCCATTTACTGACTCGAAAATTTTGCAGTGTGTGGCGGTTTCCCATAGTTTTCGAAGATTTTTATCTTTTGGAAAACGATGTTTCCTAATATTTCGGCACCCGAATATGCAACACTGTTGTATATTTTCACAAACGAATGGATGCCAATGGATGGAATTCCATACGCTTACATATGGAAAATTTTTCATCAACTTAGCAAAAGGCGGCAATGCTTTTGTTTAACAACGATATAGTGCTGCACATTCCTTAGCCATGTATGCATGTATCACAACAAAAATATGTCAATGTCAATTTTACAGATGGATGTAATAAAGTAGGTAGGGATTGGCGGGAAAACAGGGCGGATTTAAATTTTGATATCGTTTTCAAAAATTCATATCTCTATATTTCTGTGTAGATATTATAAATAATATATTGTAGTATAGTGTATATATCATTGCCGATAATTTGTAAGTAAGTTTTAAGCCTTTTTTATTACTTATGGATTTGGAGCCGGACCCGGATCCTCCGGATCCGAAAGATGATTCAGGAGATTTTGCTGATACTACCAATAGCATCTTCAGCAAACCTATGTTTTTTGTTGATGAATATGATCATTCAAATATTGCAGAGTTTGTTAACATCAAAAACAAAAAGAAAGAAAAGAAAAATAAATTATCTAATTCTTTCAAAACCAAACATACAGATAAGCAATTGTCAATGCGGCCACTGCAGCAGGCTCTGGTGTCAGAAAATTTGATTTTAAATAAGAAAACGCCAAATATCGCGGGTCCCCCCTTGCAGGTCGAATCTTCTCTCGAGCCTGCTTCAGTGACTCAAAGGGCACCTAAAGTAGCTGAATCTCCATATAGAACATTTTATATGCAAACTGACCCTGGTCCATATATGGTACAAGCAACTCTGATATCAGAACCCATGTCAGGTACCACACTGCATCCCCTGAAGTTTGGCAGCTTTTTGATGAAGAACGGATTAGGAAATATACTTCAGGACGGTATTAAACGAATAGGGAGGAACCGCATTTCAATTACTTTTAAAACATGTAGTGATGCCAACAATTTCTTAAATGTAATGTCCAAAAATTTAGATTATAAGGTTGCGATCCCAACATTCAATATTTGTAAGATGGGCTTGGTTAAGGGAATCCCAGTAGAATGGACCCATGAGGATATTAAAATGAATTTACAAATACCGGACGGGTATGGACCAATAGTTAAGTCCCGCAGATTGAGTAGGAGGACTGTAAACTCAGACTCAGTTTCATGGACTCCTACTCAGTCAGTGGTCCTAACCTTTGATGGACAGGCCTTGCCCTCAAGAGTGTATTCCTTCTTTTCGAGCATCCCCGTGGAACAATATATTTTTCCAACTATTCAGTGCTTCAATTGCTGCCGTTTTGGTCACACTAGAAATAACTGTAGGAGTAAACCAAGATGCAGCAAATGTAGTGGGGAACACAGTGGGCTCTCATGCCTGGTGACTGAATATGTCTGTGTCAATTGTTCTGAACCTCACATGGCAACAAATAAGCTGTGCCCTGAGTTCAATAGGCAAACAAATATCAAAAAACATATGTCTGAAAACTCAACTTCTTATCAGGAAGCAGCAAAGCTATTTCCCTTTAAGAATACCTATTCTCATGTAGCGACTTCCTTGCAATCCTCACATCCTCCCTCTTCAAATTCTGTTCTTGACAATAACAATATCCATTCTTATAAGAAAACTATTGTTAAGAAACCTAAACAAGCACCAAGTCATTCTCCAGGTTATGATAAGCAGGAACATAATTCCTTGATACGCTCCATCTCCTTTGAAGAAACTAGAACTACAGGTACAGCTCTCCCAGCAAATAAAGCACCTTTACCCTCATCAGAGGAACTTAATAAGTTGTTATCAACACTTGTTAACATTATTGCTAATTCTAACCTTCCAGAATCCGTTGCTGTTACAATAATAAACAATATTTCAATATCAATTTTTAATATATTTAAACATGGATCAAGTCCTCCAGTGGAACTGTAAAAGCATTACACCTAAAAAACATGATATAATCAATTTGATTAACTCATATAATTTATTTCTTTTAGCTATTTCTGAGACTTGGTTAAAACCCAAGTCCAATTTTCATATCCAAGGATTTAATATTCTTCGACATGATAGAACTGATGGATATGGTGGCACAGCTCTTTTAATTCGTAATAATCATACTTTCTTTTCACTGTCCATTCCTTCTTTTAATTCTAAAACTCTTCAAGCAGTTGCTGCTCGAGTGGGTGAAGTAACTTATCTTTCCATATATATTTCTGAAAAGGATTTATCTGCTCTTCCTATATTAGATAAAATCATTGATTCTCTGCCTAAGCCAATAGTAGTTTTAGGAGATTTTAATGCTCATCACTCCTTATGGGGTGCTCCTAATGATGATAACATGGGAAATGGCTTGATGGAAATTATACATGACAACAATTTATGTGTGTTAAATGATGGTTCTCCAACTCGTCGTCCAGTACTAGGACAAGCACCAAGCCATGTTGATATAACCCTTAGCTCTCCCGAGTTGTCCTCTTTACTAAGCTGGGAATGTTTATCACTTTCCGGTAGCAGTGATCACTACCCAATACTTATTTCTCTTCCTTCTGGTAAAACAGGTTCCTTTTCTCCATTACCTTCTCTTTTTAAGTATAGATTAAATAATTGTGATTGGGAGTCATTTAGCCGTACAGTAGACGATTATATCGAGCCACTTCCCGCATTATGTGCTACGAATTTGGAAAACATAAATAAAGCATATGATAACCTTATCACAGCATACTTGACAGCTGCAGACAAACACATCCCAAAAAAGAAAGTTGCCAGTAATAAAATACCCTCTCCCCCGTGGTGGGATAAAGAATGTACAGAGGCTATTAATAAAAGAAATGAAACAGAACAGTCAATTAAAAATAATTTAAACTTGAATAGCTATCTGTTATTTAAAAATACTGAAGCAGCCACCAAAAGACTTCTGCGTAAAAAGAAAAGAGATGGATGGAAACGCTTTTGTTTAAATCTTTCTCCCGATGTACCGTCGTCTGTAATTTGGAAGAAAATAAGAATGTTTAGAGCATCTACAGTAGCTCAGGCTAAGAATTCAAATTCTGTAGATTGGGTTGAACCGTTTTTAAATAATCTTGCTCCCAGCACTGTTCCAAATTTTAATCAATTACCCTATATGTACTGTTTATCTGAAAATGTTAGTAATATTTTATCTTCTCCATTTTCTTTAGTTGAGTTTCAGTTGGTTTTAAACAAACTATCAGATTCAACTCCAGGTTGTGACGGCATTCCTTACTCTTTTGTAATTCATTCCAGACCTCTTACTCTTACATATTTACTAAACTTAATCAATGCGTTTGTAGACTCAGGCTCGATCCCTCCTTCGTGGAAACATCAAATTATTATACCTATATTAAAACCCCACAAAGATTCTAATGATCCTACATCGTTTAGGCCTGTTGCTCTTTCATCCGTCTTGGCGAAATTGGCAGAATATTTAATTAAACAGAGATTAGAATGGTACATAGAACATAATAATCTATTTCCCCCTTCACAGTTTGGGTTTAGAAAAGGTAAAAGTGTTGCTGATAGTCATGCTTTATTTACCACAGATATACTAACGTCCTTTACAAAATCAGAATCAGTTGTTGCTGCATTTTTAGATATTCATGCTGCGTATGATAATGTTGACTTAATTAAATTAAGCGAGAAGATGCAAACGTTGGGAGTGCCATTGAAGTATGTCAATTTTATCTTTAATTTATATTCAGAAAGAACTATATCGGTGTACGTTCCTGGATTTGAAAATGAAAAACGAACTATTTGGAAAGGCGTTCCACAGGGGTCTGTACTTAGTCCCCTGTTATATAATATTTATACTTATGACTTACATTCGAATATAGATCTGGCATCATGTTGTGTGTTACAGTATGCAGACGATGTTTTAATTTATTCATCTCACTCTGATATTCAAAAGGCAGCAGGAAATCTAAGTAGTACATTACATAAATTGTCAATATGGCTCTCGGAGCATAATCTTTCGTTATCCAAATCCAAAAGCACAGTAGTTGTATTTACTCGTAAAAGAAAAATTCCATTGATAAATGTTTCAGTTGATAATGAAATGATTCCGGTGTCTGATAAAGCTAAATTTCTTGGACGCTTATTTGACACTGCTATGAACGGTAACGCTCATATTAACAATGTGATCACAAAATGTGAAAAGAATATAAATATAATTAGAGCTGTTAGTGGAGTTTGGTGGGGATCACATCCTAGTATACTTAAATTAATGTATAATGCTTTAATAAGAAGCCTATTAGATTTTGGCTCTATAACATTTTGTCTTGAAAATAAAACTGCAGTTCATAAATTAGATTTATTACAATATAAATGTCTTAGGATAATAACTGGTGCAATGAAGAGTACACCAACAAATGCACTACAAGTCGAATGTTCCGAGCCTCCCTTGGCGTTACGTAGACAATATCTTTCCGATAGGTTTATTTTTAAAAATCAACAATATACCAATCATCCGTTAAATTCAAAATTACGTACTCTCAGTGACACCATTAATGATCGGAATGTATTTTGGCGTAAAAATAGCATACCACATTTGATATCTAGCTACAGGAGATTTGAAGGCCTTCAGTGCTCAACTCACAAATACTATTGTCATCCTGTGTTTTCATACGATTACGATACTTTAATTTTTGAACCAAAAGTAAATTTGTCCCTAGGCATTGTTAAAGGAACAAGATTAGCAAACTCTAAATTTATCTCGTATCTTAAAGATTTGGATTCTAAACCTGAAGTATTCTATACAGATGCTTCTAAATGCTTAGACCCTAGTAATAATAGTGTAGGAGCTGCCTTTTTAAGACATTCATCAGGCTATTTTCAACTTTTTAAATATCCAAATTTATTCTCTAACTTCATAGGAGAAGGCATGGCTATTCTTGAGTGTATTAGATATATTATTTTGAACAAAATTAAAAACTCTTATGTTTGTTCAGACTCGCTTAGTTTTCTTCAAGCAATTTTATCAAATCCCTTCAAAAAACAATCTTCTTGTCCTCTAGCCCTTGAGGTCAAATGCCATTTAAAACATTGTCATAATTTAAATTTACATGTCACTCTAGCTTGGATACCTGGTCATTCGGGTATTCAAGGTAATGAATTAGTCGATGGCCTGGCAACCTTAGCAGCATCACAGGGAAATGCTGAAAATGACTTTGTCTACTGTCAAGACCTCCTGGCAGTTCCACGAGAGTATCTTTTGAAAGAATGGAACTCTACATGGGAGAGGTCTAGTCAGTCAAAGGGAGGACATTATCGACGCCTTAATGCAGAACTTTGTCTAAAACCTTGGTTTTCAAAACTGATTTTTGATAGAAGAGTTTCTTCTACCATATGTAGACTTAGATTTGGTCATTGTTGTATTGCTACTCATTTACAAAGAATCGGTGTTCTTAGTGAAGATATATGTGACTGCGCTTTAGTTGAAGAAGGTGATATTGATCATCTTCTGTTCAGATGTTCAAAATATGACTCAAAGCCTCTTTACCAGTTCCTTATAGAACTCCGTGCTCCTCTTCCTTGTGATTCCTTTACTATCCTTTCCTTTACAGATTTTAAATATATTAAAGCTCTTGCTTCTTTCCTTTCTTACCATAATATTTATGTTTAAAACTATTTATTTACCCTTACATTACATATGATAATATATGTATTTATTGCCCTCATTCTTCAACACCGCCTAAGTCCTATCCTATCGTCCAATAACAATGTAACTCGACATTGGCAAAAATAAGCTCTATTGAAGAAGTTTGATTGCCACAAAGAAGAAAAGAAAAAAAAAAAAAAATAAAGTAGGTACCTATATATGTCAGAAGAAAATAAAAAAGGAGTCAGTCAATAGAGAAAACTAAACTTTATTTTAATTGATTTCTTAGTTTTTCCACAATTGGTAAATAAAGGAGTGATCATGTCCAACGTGAACACGGGCCAACTTTTAAATTTCCAAGACTATTCTCCTGAGCACAATGATCGAAGTGCAAGGATCGACGTGGAAGCAGTCCATACCAATCAATACAATAGTGCTATGTCCAACCCTAACTACGATTTTGGGCCGGGAGAACCAAAGATTGAAGAAGAAGAACCCGTTAAACCACAAGGTATATCTAGATTTTCAAAACTTTTGGCTGAACAAAAAATAAGTATAGCTTTGCATAGGTACCAGTTACCAGTATATGTTTACAAACAAGTTTCATAGTTAGGGTCTTGTTTGTCTGGACAGTTATTGTGCCCTGTTTGGGGACGCCAGCGCAAACCCCAGGCGGGTGATGGCCCTTCCATTTTGTGAACATTTGTCCCATATACTTATAAAATATGGAATATAGTAAAATTAAGAGTATTAATTATTCTATCGTACTAGGTTTATTACCTATAATGGGAGATGAAACAATGCGTTAAAATGGTAACTATATAATGAATGGATTTTTTATACATCTTCATTCAATCCACACTCTTCACAGGCAATCACAATTTCTGGACCATAGAGTACTACCAAAAGTACTTTGACGTGCAGACAAGTGAAGTGGTGGAAAGGATAATATCTTCTGTACTGCCTCAGAAGGTGTCTGCCAATTTTTTTGATGAGAGAATCAAGGGAAAACCTGATTTGTATGGCCCAATATGGATATCGGTGACTTTGGTAAGTAAATTTTTATATATAATTACTTTTTCATAAGAAAATTTAATAATAGTTTACTGGATCACTTATTTACTACTAAATGGCAGGAGACTCTTTTTTTATGTATAAGCTACCTGTGTTAGGTGTTTTAAACTGCAAAATATATAATTTGAAAAATAACCAATTGCTGTTTTTGACATATTTATTGTTTTTAAAAATCAAATTTACACATTACAAATTATATATTCCAATTAATAAGGTGTTAATTGTGTTATTAAGTTTATTAATATTTTTGATTCCAGATTTTCACAATTGCAGTGAGTGGCAATATAGCCGGTTACTTGCAAAATGCGAACAAGGCTGTACACTGGCGCTATGACTTCCACCTAGTTTCGTACGCGGCCACAGCTATCATATGCTATGTGTGGGTGGTGCCACTCGTTCTGTGGACCGCTCTGAAGTGGTCCATACCTCCAGCTGGCCAGGATGAAATTGAGAATCAGGTGAGAATTTTAATTTAGTATAATATTTCTTAGTTTCTTCAGTAATTTGTTTTCTTTGTGTTTAAGAAAGGTTTTATCTTATATTGGACTAAATATACTAAGACTAAATAAATTTTGGATATAGATAATGCAAATTCCAACAACTACTCATTCATTTATTACATCATCTTACTACTACTGCGAACTATTGCGATAGTGCAGCTTAAATATTACATCCTGTAACATATTATATACAAACTTACTCTTGTGAAGTCACTCAGTGAAAAGAAAGAGCCCAGACAAGAGGCCCAACAGAACTGCCAGAAGTCACTCACACTCAACAAAAGTAATAATACAACAATCCATATCTCCTTGGCTTCCTGTCCACATAACATTGCAACCATGTATCATGTCAATCTCCATGTTACCATTCTTTCAAATAGGACCATTCTTTGTGGATGTCGTGGAGTAACTATCTGAGCCAGATATTCAAAGGTTTAGTTTGTACTCTGATTTTGGTATGAGAGAGTATATTAAAATATAGATATATTTGGGTCCCTTTATATCTTGTTTATGTTTAGAAAAGATAAAAAAAAAAAAAATTAACAATACTCCCAGCACAGATTTATAAATTTGGGTTCCACGTAAAAAATCTTGTCAAGGTTGGCATACCCTTTGAAATCTTCCCAATGAAGGATTCCTATCTTGGAAATAATCATTGAAAAAAAAATCACTTTCAGCAATCGCCAACTCCAACCATGATGTCTCTATTCTGCCTCTACGGGTACTCCCTAGCGATCTACATTCCAGTAGCTGTCCTGTGGACAATCCAAGTGTCCTGGCTTCAGTGGATGTTCGTCATGGTTGCCGCTTTCGTCTCCGGAGCCGTTCTAATTTTCTGGCTCATGCCAGCCCTGAGAAAGTCGAAGTACTTCCCAATTTTAATAGGGTGTATACTTGGCATCCACTTTCTGTTGGCAACAGGTTTCATGCTGTACTTTTTCCACACACCTAGTTCTAGTACGGTGGCGCCAACGGCTTTGAAAGTGAGTAGTACAACAATATCTGCATAATACGTGGCTGTAATTGTCAACATTAGCATTTATTTTATTACATAGTAAATAGGCACAATCTAATTGGCTACTTGAATGGGTAAAAAAATACATATATAAAAATACATATATAAAAATACATATATAAAAATACATATATAATACATATGTAAATATACATAATACAATAATTAAATGTTACTTGCTAAGTTTTATTAATTACGTAATTTACTAATTGTTTGTTCTTAAAGTATATTAGGAATGCATTTTGACTCAAAATCTGTGACGTCACAATACACCACTGTCTAATTAAAAAAAAAAACTAATTCGAAAATAATCTAGATTTGACTAGTTGGAAAGTAGCCAATTGTAAAGTGATTTTATTTTAGATAAGTAATTAATTATTAATTTAAAAATTTGAATCGTGTTTTAGTTTTCCAAATCGTAGGTAGTCAGGTTTTGAAATTTAAATAATGAATTATTTTGTTACCTCAAAATTTTCTTTTTGAAAAGCCTCTAGACATTCCCGATTTTATAAAAAAAAAAAGAATTATGTTTTGATGTAAGTATTGTTAATTTAATAAAAGTAATATTATATTAAAATATTGGTTTTATTCATTTTCAAAAATTAATCACAGACAGTACAAAGTTAAATTCCCAAATATATACAGGCTAGTTCAAATTGTAGTTTTATTACAAAAGTAAAATACAATTTTAGCAGAAATACACCTATAATGGCAACAATTTCCCAATGTTGCCACGATAACAATATGGCCCATATAACATTTTCAATTAATATTGCAATGTAAAAATACATTTAATCGATATTAATTTTGAAGACAAGCTTATTTCATTAATATTCACATATTTACAAAATCATGGGACGCCGAACACTAGATTCGAAGTAATATATGTTTACATGCCGTCTCTCTCTGAAGTAGAGGGTCAGAGTCAGTCGGCTATAGAGAAGTGTTGGAAGGCCGCGAGCTCCGGCTGGGGCGCCGATATTTCTGATAACATGTTTGCTGAAATTAAATATTCTATTTATTTATACACCGTATTGAGAATTTATTTGAAAAAAAATATATACAATTATGTATACAACTACATCTAAATGAAACCAAAATGAAAACTAAATTATAAACACCTATGAAATTAATTTAAATGAATAATTGATCATAAATAGCCATCGTCGTGCGGTAAAGTTCCCAGAAGGCTGGCGACTTTTCCTCTTTGTATGGCCAAACTCAATCGTAGGCCAAAATAGTCACCAGGCTTGGGTCCCCAGAGACATCGACCAGGCGTGCGGATAAGATTAAATTTAAAACATAAAAATTACTCTTATTTAAATAGAATTCTTCTAATAGACCCGCGAATGAAAAATGAAAAAAGAGGCATTGGCGTGTCTTCTTCATAGTCGTATTCCTCATGGCTGAGGGTCGTGATCATTACGTGGAATGAAACACAAACAACAACACTCTTGGCATTATAAATCGAGTGGTTTGCTATTGCCTTCTCCTTTTCACACACAAGTTAATAATAATCAACCAGTGTGCAGGTTTCCTCACGATGTTTTCCTTCACCGGAAGCAAGTGGTGGGCGATGAAAACTATTATACACGAGTCAGATTGTTATACGATCTCGTGTGGCGCCTGGAACCTTTCGATCCACAGGCTTACACCACCACCGCTTCTTGACGTGTACTGAGAAAAATAATATTATCTTTTTACTTAGATATTTTAAAAAAATCACATTAGGAAATACTTCTATTATGAAAACACGAATACTCACAATATAGCTCGCTATGTGTGAACCCTCTCATAATTTCACAGAAGTGTAACAGATGTCCCTCGTTGTGTCCGAGCTGGGAACCGAACTCCACATCGCGGACGACGCAGCGGTACAACACGTGTATACCGCTGCGACAAACCGCTAATATACGATCTTTTGATTCTGAAAATAATATATATATATGTATATATAATTTTATTTTTAGTTATTAAGGAAAAATAAATCGTTACTGTCTGTCAGTAAAATAAATAATATCAGATTTTTTTATTTTAATAAGGGGGTCACTGAAGAAGGCTGATGATGATGAAAACGCTAAAAGAAAGCATCGTGCTTGTAGTACATCGTCTGTACACACACACACACACACACACGCACACATAGATAGTTATCTCTCTTCTCGAAAATACAGATGGCGCTAAATCACGCATCAAAACTGTTATGCTTAAATATCTCGCAAGATGTCTCTCTTTCCCCCTTAAATTAATATCCTCTATGGTAATTACATAACCACTACGTTTCACATGTTTTTATAGAAAAGGTTGACTGTGTTTGCAAAACACAACAAATACTCACCAGTAATTTCATTATTCTCCAACATAACGGAACAAATTCTTAGACCGTACACAATAACTTGTATTAGCACTAATTGGCAGTCGCATCTGAAACAAGATTCAACAGTATATTATTACACAAGCGTGATCGAAAGCGGAGCGCGACAATAAAGCTGTAGGTTTGAATAGAACTCTTAATCATATTGAGTTATTCAACAAATGTGTCATTAAAAACAGTAATGTACAGCCTTAAATTAAAAAAAAATGTTTTTAAATATAAAATACCTGGATTGTCTCTGATCAGGATTCATCTCAGTATAATCCACATTAATATTGCTATATATGTTGATAAGATTGCCGGTCACCGCGACGGCTTCTTGTGTATTCTGTCGCTCCATACATTTGAGAGAGACTTCGATCTGTTTTAGTAACACTTGAATATAGCACGAGTCTGTAATGTACATATATTGTTTTTGTTATTAACGTGTTAACTTCAACAGTTCTTATGTGTATATCTGTAGGAATATTGTAGTTTTGTGACAAAATAAACTCGTGATTTTCGGACAACTTGATATTTTATTGGCGGCAAAACGAACGCTACAAAGTGACAGATGGCAATAGACATTCAGTCATAGATAAACAGATACTACTACTGGTTGGTTGCGTTTCATTTCATCCAACAATATCATTATCATGACGACATGATAAAAAATGCAATTTTTATCATGTGTTAACGTTAAATCTTTCGAAATGTAACAAACACTTTAACATATAACGAAGTTTTTAAGTAACGGATTAGCGATTAATGAAGTTAATTATTTGATTAACGGTGCCCAGTTTTATTTTTAACTAATTTTTTGTAAATACGAAATGAGATGACAACATTCTGAAATTGATCGGGAATTGAACAACTATTAATTTATTTTATAACACACTAGCAGCTCATTAAGCTGATGCGTGTGTGTCTTGAAGTTTGGAGATTTTATCCAACGGTTCTTAAAACTGTTGACTGAAGGTGCAGTGACAACATTCTCATTGGAACCACACAATTGGATAGAAAATTACTCTTCGAAATTAATAACTATTGATACTAATTGATAGGAGAATGTTTTATACTAGCGTTTGCCCGCGGCAAATGCGTCTTCGTAAACAAGTAGTTTGGGAGTTTTAATACCATATAGCCATATAGTATACATACCTTTCTTAAATAATAAGACTCCCTGATCATAATCCAACTTCAGATTCCCCGTTCCACTTCCAGGGCAAAAATTCCTCAGGAATTCCTCGGGCATCTTCTTCAAAATATTCAACACTTCGCAAGCGACAAACGGCATAGCTCGGGAAGATATTATACTTTTTGTGATGGCCATTTTTAGTTCATCTATGCTATCGTGGTGTATATCTTGTATTAGCTTAGCTGTTGATAGCAGAAGTCCGCTGTATAAGGTTGCGCATGACTGAAAAATGAATATATGGATAAATTACACTGATTGGTTGAGTTCGCTACGAAGTTACTTGTCTTGTGTTACGGGATGGTATAACTCAATGATACTATCCAAATTATAATTAATATTATAAATGTGAAAGTTTGTTTGTTACCTCTTTTCATCTAATTGAAATTTTGCACACATGTAGTTTGGAATAAAAAGGAAATAGGGTACCTTTCACCCCGGAAATATACCTAACAGTTATTGTGTTGAATATACCTAACGCGGGTAAAGGCTAGTGTTTTATGTTCTGTATACAATTTTTTTTGAAAATTGTTTTCCTTTTGGAGATTGTAATGTAAAACATAATATGTGAAAGGCTGTCGTCTATTATGCCGTCTAGCTAGACCGATTTTGATGAAACAAAATGTTTTGAAAAGGTTCTAGTTTTAAGACCTATTTTAGGGCGGGAGTCCCCATGTCTCGAATCAACTTACAGTGCTATCGAGTAAACCGCATATACGTTGTAAAACTTCCAAGAATTTAAAATTTCTATTTTCAATTGTATCGGAACATTCGATTCCAGTAAACAAATCTTTAGTTTTGTTATTCTGTAGTAGACGCGCTGCAATCGCGACCATTCGTCTTGCTAAAAGGGCTTGTTCCTCTTTGTATAGACTTCTGAAACAATAAATTTTGTATAGTAAAATCTTGTATATTGTATCAGCCAATTAGGAAACATGTAAAAAGGAATCAAATTTAATATTTTAGGCGAAAAAAAGGCGAAAATTGATCATGACCCCTACATTTGATTGATCTGAGATTAAATTTCTGAGACCCAAAATACAAAAAATAATTCACTAACTTTTGTCCGCGGCTTCGCCCGCGTTAATTTTCCGGGCTGAAAGGTACCCTATGTCCTTATCCATACTTCAAACTATAGTAAGCAAAATTTCAAGATGATTGGTTGAGTAGCTAGAGCGTGTAGATGGTAACAAACAAACAAATAGTTTACAGGCAAACCTATGTGAATCCCATCAATCGAAGAAAAAAAACGTTAGACTATGACATTGACAACCCTCTTCACGCAGGTTCAACTCGCACTTGATCGGTTTTTCAATAGATAACACAAAGTACACAAGTGAACACATAGTTATTAATTTTACCTTCCCGCGAGAAGTTCCCGCTCGTTGACGTGCCGACAGCTAGCGGTAGCATCTATATATCTCTCGTCCATGTCCTTCTGGAAGGCTGTCGACCACCGCCTGGACACCGTCTCCAATTCGTTTTGTACTTCCAATAGTACTGATTTTATAGCTTTGAACACCTGTAAATAAATACATATGGACAAATCACACAGATTGTGCTAGCCCCAAAGCAAGTTCGAGACTTGTGTTATGGGATACTAACTCAACGATACTATGTTTTATAACATATACATTTTACTAATATTATAAATGCGAAGGTTTGTGAGGATATACGTGTGTGAATGTTTGTTACCCTTTCATGCAAAATCTACTGGACAGATTGTTATGATATTTGGTACACGGGTAGAATATAACCTGGAATAACACATGGGGTACTTTTTATCCCGAAATTTCCACGGTACCGAGGCCCCGGGGCGAAGCTAGTATATAAATAACATCCAAGACGCAGGCCATGTTATATTTTGAAAAATATAATTTTCCATGTTGACCTAACCAACCGGGGATTGAACCCGGAATTGCCCATTGTGGCAGTCCGGCGTGATGACCATTAGGAATCCGGAATCACGCTATCTATTGGTGAAAACCGCATAAGAATCAGTGCAGCAGTTTCTGAGTTTAACGCGAACAGACAGACAAACGCGGCAGAGGACTTTAATTTATAATATAAATGTAAGGAAAAGAATTATTTAAATTTACATAAAAGTTCGTGTTACTGTTGCTAAAGGTCTTGTAATCTGTGCCAATTTTTGTAACAATCTGTGTCTGTCTGTGCCATCGTAGCAGCCAAATGTCGGAATCGATTTTGATCTAATTTTTTTTTATAAGAAAGAAAATTCAATCGAGAGTGTTCTTAGAAACGGAAATGAAATATTGATTTTTTAACAAAATCAATATTTCAGAAGTTGGTTAAAATTAAGTGAAGCTAAAACTACTTACATTAGAATAACTACCAACTAAATCCCCGGATTGCCTCCCCGCAGCAATTATCGTCAGGTCTTCGTGAACACTCGCCAACATTAATTTATTCGTCTCCACTTCTTTCCCACTGCTGGGCGTGGACGGGAGTCTGAAATAATAAGTTAAAAAAAAAAAAAACTTAATTTTTAACCCCCGACGCAAAAAGACAGACACGTTAAACTTATAACACCCCTCGTGTTATAAGTTTAACGTGTCTGTCTGGGTATCAGTGTATCTGATTGCGGCATCGTAGCTCCCAAACGGATGAACCGATTTTCGTTTGGTTTTTTTTTTGTGTCATAAATAATTTTAGCCCGAGTGTTCTTAGCCATGTTTCAATAAAAATCTGTTCAGCTGTTCAAAAGTTGTAGCGAAATGAATATTGAAAGTCGTAGGTTTTTTAAATTTGTCTAACAAAAAAAATTGTTAACACAATCTTTTATCGTCATCAGAAAGATCTTGTTACATTTAATGTATAAGTAATACAATCGTATCCGTGCAGTAAACCGTGGAAGAGTTCCATAGTCGGGAGCCGATGACGCTTTCACGGCTTACACCGCTGGGCCGATTTTGATGAAACTTTTAATAGATATAGTTTATGGCCCGAGTTCGAATATATATAAATTTTACACTTTATATATATAAATTTATCTATTATCTATACACAAATTATCTACACAACCAATCATCTTGAAATTTTGCATACATTTAGCTAGAAGTACGGAGACGGGTATAGGGTTACCTACCTTTCATCCCGGAAAAATAACTGATCCCATGGGCAAAAGTTATTAGTACATTTAATTTCAAATGTGATTACAATTAAATTACCTATGGAATGTGCTGTAGACTCTGCACTTTTGTGAGTCTGTGTGTTTCTGCAGTTTGTCATTGTAGTCCAGTATGTTGTGGTGCTGCGCTGTGGGCTCCAGCACCAGCGGCAGAAGATCATGCAGCTCTGATCTCTCTGCGAATGGTAGAAAGTATAAATAAATATATATGGACAAATCACACAGATCGCTAGCTAGCTAGCTCCAAAGTTCGAGACTTGTGTTACGGGATACTAACTCAACGATACTATATTTTATAACAAATACATATATAGATAAACATCCAAGACCCTGGCCAATTAGAAAAAGATCATTTTCCATCATGACCCGACCGGGGATCGAACCCGGGACCTCTCGGTTCAGAGGCAAGCACTTCACCACTGCGTCACCGAGGTCGTAAAAAAAAAAATCTTAAGGAGCATGGGGGATGTACGAGTCGCGTGCCCATGGCACTGCAGTCTGTATCAGGTTGGGCTTGTGTAATTCTAAAGGTGACAGGAGTCAACACGCCCGTCCGCTATTTGGAGTTCGTGGGTTCGATTCCCAGATCTATTAAAACCATCATACATGACATTATTTGGATTGGTGTGTATTAAAATAATAATGATACTGAATGTGGACGTGTATGCGTTTGCATTTCATGTCTGTCTGTAACCGGATATAGATACTGTATGTTATTGGATTGGTCCGATAACTAGGAACGCCGATGATCGTGCGAAGTGGAGATGAAATAGTAGGAATGCAGAACATTCAGCATTCCTACCATCTTTTCCGGTTCTCCGGTAAGGAACCGGAAAAACGCTCATATAAGAAAAGTGATTGTGACTGTAACTGTTAAGTTACGACCATTCTGTATACAGGGTTACTGGTGTCTAACGCATAACCTTCCAAAGGCGCACAAGGTACATAGAGACTAACATCTTTTGTTCTACAACCTTTGTCTAAACGTAAAAAATACAAATATTTTTCTTTTTTATAAAACGTTAACTCTGTTCGATTCAGCTACATAACGCTACTGTACTGTCTCGTGTTGCTTGGCTATTACAAAGAGCTAAGATGTGTAGAATCGCAAATTAGATTTTCATATGAAAAAAAAATACCACGAATCATGAAGGAATCATGAAGTCGTAGAATAAAAGTTGCTTGTTTTGATGTACCCAAGTAGTCTTTAGGAGGTTTTGCGTTTGATACCAATAACCCTGAATTTACCCACCTGGTATACAAGTCTTGTTTAGTTTCAGGAACAGCTGTTTTTGGACAGTGGTCTGTGTTGCGTTGGTTGTAGTAACTCTCCGTTGGTGTGTAAATAAGTCATTTTGGATTACACTGTTATTGTTTCGATGACTGAAAATTTTAAATTTTAACCGTTTTAGTTTTGCCTAAGTTATACCCCTAAACCTTCCTCAGGAATAACTCTATTGGTGAACACCGCATGAAAATCCATACAGTCGTTTTTCAGTTAATCACAAACAGACAGATTCAGTAGAGGACTTTGTTTTATAATATGTAAGGATAATATAAGTGATTGAAAAAACTAAATTTTCTTTACATTTGCCTTAAGAGGTATTGTGATATAAAGGGGCCTAGATGGGTTTTTATGAAGTAGATCCATTTTAGGGCATACACCCATTTCTGTGAAGAGGCAACATTTCCCCCACCTACGCAAAAGAGTATTTTAGAACTTAAAACCTAAAAAAATCTTAAAGATATTGCACTCTATTCAAAGCAGTTGCATTTATAAGCGAAGACAAAACCCTTCCCGACCATTATGTTAAATTCCAGAAATGTTACTATACCTTGAGGATATATCATTGTTACCAACAGTAACTTGAGTCAGTCTTATTTTTGATGATTCTAATTTCTTGCACTTCTCTTTTATACTGATTATTTCTAAATTCTGAAAAAAAAGGTAAGTAATACGAATGTCTTAAATCCATACAAAAAAATCAAAATATCTGAATCCCAGCAAAATGCATGAGAATACAGTAGACAAGTCCATTTTGGTGAAAGGCAAAATGTGTTTAATTTTGAGGATTACAATTTATTTCATCACCATACAAAGGGTATTCCAAATTGGAATACAATTAATGAGACAAAGTAGATTCCCACCTTAAAATCTAACTGGTTCCTCAAATCGCGCAGTTGAATATTAGCCATTGAGAGTTTGTCTGTCCACTCCATCTGCACTTTTTCTTGGGCTTTGATTTTCTCCAACCGTGCATTATCGACGGCCACCTGACACGTCTTCAATTGAGTCCTAAGTATCGACGCTTCCCCTTCTTTTGTAACACACTTTTCTAACAACTTCCCATTTTCAGATTTCAATTTAGCATTCTCCTCTTGCATTTGAAGTAATTGTCTGTACAAGTGACCAGAGTCCTGACCTTTGTAAACCTTATCATTAAAAAATTTTGCAATGTTGATAGTCTCTGGTACTTTCGTCATAACTTTATCAGACATTCCAGGTATAGATATCATTGAACACTTGTTCTTTAGATTGGTAGATATGGTGGCAGGTATAGAAGAACTGGGTTTTTTAAAGGAGAACCCATTGTTGGATGTGCTAGGCCCTGGATCATAGATTTGTGTGCTTGTGGACTGAGGTTGCATACACATTGAATAGTCCGGTAAAGAACTAATGTCATTATTGTAGGCTTGTTCGCAGGCTTGACTGGCCAAGAGAAGGATCTCATCGTCATTATCGTCCCCCCAGTTGTCATGGTCAGATTCTGATGAGAAAACAGTAAGTTTTCATAAAAGAGGTTATAATGTTAACAAACTGAAAATTTACCCAAAAAGTGCTATAATCTTAGAAGGGATATTATAGAGTTGTGATAAAAAGGTAAATATCTAACTCTTTCGAATCTGCTAAAGAATAAATATTAAGTAAACATAGGTACCTTGTTCAGGATTTTGACTCAAAGGAAAATTATGATCAGATATAGTCACATCGAGTTTGGCTTTTTTGCGTTCACCTTGCTGCTGCAGAAATATGAAACGTTTAGACATTTTGAATTGAATAAAATATCTATTTACAATTCTGAAAATTGAAAATTATTTAATTTTGGCGGCCCTTCTTAAGATCATGACAGTGACTGACGTCACCGTGATAGTTAAAAATAAAATAAACATAAATAAAGTAAAGATAAGGTTCTGTGTTGCTAGTCACTAAAATAAAATAGGAATGGTATTCTAGGCGAATCGGTAAAATACGGTAAACAAACCATAGACAAAATAAGACGCTCAAATTTGACATTTCAATGTTTGTTTAGAATATCTTTGGTTTAGTTTGTCGTGGAAAATCGTGAGGGAAGGACGTGCGTCATGTCTGTTGCTTATAAACTTGGTGATCTAGTTTGGTATGTAGAGAAAATAATTCTACTTACGGTTTAATATTGATAGTAATGGTATTGAAAAATGTGTGACTCAACTTGTGTGTTTGTTTCAGGGCCAAAATGAAGGGCTTCAGCCCATGGCCCGGCCGGGTAAGTGACTCTTCTTTCCAAAAATATAATTCCAACATTAAATTTTGATAAGTAATACAATACTATTCAAAGAAACCAAAAGTCAATAACAAGCTCAATTTATAGTCTATTGATATGATGTGTCAAATAATACCTATAATAAGGGCGGGAAATAGCTTATGTTTGGTTCCTTGACTAAGTATTTTGACTCTTTTTCAAACCTGTAATTTTTTTAAAATAAGTATAGTGCATGTATTTTTTTATGCTCCACATAAATTAGGTCTATTCTATTTACTACTTTTTTTACCCAAAAAGTAACCTAATTATTTGTGATTTCCAGGTAGCCATACCTACTCCTGAGCTGAAGCCTCCTAAGAAGGCAACTAATGTGCAATGCATTTACTTCTTTGGCACCAACAACTAGTAAGTATCTAGTGCAATCAGTTTCATCATTAAAAAGGTTATATAGAAATCTGTGTCCAGGCCTACCAAATTACCACCCTTATGTCTAAAGACCATGTTGATGTGAAGATATTTATGGCCACTAGCTGTTTCTTTGTGCTTTGTTTCTGAAGGAATATTGGGATAAAACTACCAAACAGCACTTAGGAATATCATAAAGAATGGTTTAAGTTCAAAGACAAATCTACGTACGAGTCTCCTACACACAAATGTTTGTAACGCTTCTCACTAGACTATATTATAAAAGGTTACAAGGGAGTACAAGATGTTTAATGTATAGGGTTATAAGTCAATTGACTCTTTAGCCCCCTTAATAGCTAGTATGCAATTGCTCATTGAATATTCTGTTATTGATAGCTAATCTGTGTTTCCTAATTATAATATCTTGTTCTTCATCATCATCACCTGCCGCCCTCCTTGACCCACTGCTGGGCATAGGCCTCCTTCCATCTACACCAACTAGATGCACAAAGATTGTCCATCCAGGACTGCCTTAACATTTTGTTCTTATTGACTATTATTTATACTGTATCTTACTCTTTGCTCCGGTAAAACAATAATTATTTATTTATTTATTGAGTAATTATACACCTAAATGTTCCTAAGGAGTCATACTATTTGTTGGTGAAATCCTATGAAAATCTTACTGGTAGTTTTTGAGTTTATCACCCTTTCCTGTTTGCCTTTGTACAGACAAACGGGCTTTTTTAATATGATGAGGATTTATAACATCTGTTTATTCTTTTTTAGTATTTGCACAGCCTCTACCCTCTGTTTTATGTATTTATTTTTGTTAACTGGAAGAGATCCCTTCATGGGATAATTTCACCTCTGCATTTAACTTTACTCTTTAATGTCTACGTTTTGTTGTGTATTGTTACACAACAACATAAAAAAAGTACAATTTCTTTGTCCTATTAATATTATAATGAATTAATGTGAAAGTTTGTTAGGACTTATATGTTTATGTACCTATATTTGTTTCTCTTTCTTGTGAAATTACTTGATTGATTGTTATGAAATTTGGTACACAGGTAGAATATAACCTGGAATAATAGATAGAGTACTTTTTATCCTGAAATTCCCACAGGAGCGAAGTCCCGGGGCGCAGCTAGTTGAAATATATATTATTAGCTGTTGCTCGCAGATCCTCAGCAGCCTATGTTTGAACTTGGATCATTAACGACGCCTATTTCAATTTTTTATCTGTAAAAAAATGTCACAATTTGCCTTCCCTATCAGTGCCTGGATAGAGGAGAACAACATCAAGCCGTACCAGGAATTCAAGGAGCAGCTGATCAAGTCCTGCAAGACTCTGGCTTTCAAGGAAGCCGTCAACCAGATCGAAGAGTATATTGTCAATCCGGAGGTAGGAAACCTTATTTGTTTATAAGTTTATGCACACATATTGGACCTCACTGGACAAGTCCTAATATATAATATAATAAAATATATCTAAGCTCACTGTGCCTTTTCTATAATGAGCTTAGTGACATTTTATAGAAAAAATGTATCAGTCGAAACTTGATTGAAGCTCGGTAACAGTAGGCGAGTTGTTATTATTATTATGTTCACACATTATAAACATCAGAAAACAGATAACCTTATTAGATTTCGTCAGCATCTTCCGTATTATTTCCCATCATTTGGGGTTGGCGTAATATGTCTTTTCTCTCCATAAGAATATTATATTTTCTATCATACTCACATCCTTTCAACTCCTTCTCTCATCCCTCAGCCAGTGAATCTGTCTGTCTGTATGTCTCTTCCTTGATCTCCCTCTTCTACTTTAATATACTTTCTTAGATTTCAAAGGACACGTAGCCAACCTTGAGACTCGTAGATAGATAGATAAATGCATTTATTTATACCAAAAAAACACATTCACAATAAGAATGAAAAAATATATATTTATTTACTTATTTATAAAGTCACTCACTGCACTAACACTTGCCCAAGGCGTGCAGTGAGCCAAAGATTTATATTACTTATCTATTATTATTGTCTGACAAATAATTTATACACGCACACAAAAATCGTCTCAAATTATCATGGAATACATATATTCATATACATATATATGTATGATAATACTACAACTACAATTAAGAAGAAAAAGGTAAATACTGACATACAAACTTATTCCATGTAGATTGTGCCTGTAGGCAATATTCCCAAGGATGTCAAGCGGCCGGTTGTAAAATCACAGCAGTCTTAAAAATTTCTAGCTTTCTATTTGACGTTGACGCGGGCTTCGTGGCCTCACAGTCCCGTGTGAATCTCAGATATCCATTGCTTTGGTATTACTTGTTACTAGCGGTCCGTCCCGGCTTCGGTCGGGTGAGAGCATAATGAATTATACCTGTATCGCTATAGACAGACAGACGCGACAGAGGACTTCGTTTTATAATATGTAAGAATAAGGATTATCTTACAGCATATAGCAGGGTATTAGTCGAATTACACACACATTACCCACACTAAGAGATCAACGTTGATCAATTAAAATTTTCTAAGGAACACACAAAATGTTTGTATTTACCTCCGCACTGTCGTCGAACAGTTTGCAAAATTTTGACGGATTCGGTATAAATTGTTGATTTTTCATTGCGATAAATAAAATCACTCATACTAACTACTCAATGTTCACGCATTCGCGTCGGCGTGCGTCTGAGTTCGGAGACAGTTTGGAGCTGTCTGAGCTGGCACAAAGTAACAACTAAATTTTAGGTTTATTTTACGCTACGCGTAGAGTAACAAGGGTTTTTGGATGACGTTGTTGTCGAACCTTTTTCGATTAAAATTGTCGATAGTTTAAATAACAGTAGCATCCGATTTTGATCACGAATCAAATCTACATTAACAATAGTATATGTAACTAAATGTTGCCAGGCGCTCCCGTAGGAATTTTGAGATAAAGCCTATAGCAATATTGGATAATGTATACATACATTATAAAGGTGAATTAGAAAATTTTTGAAATCGGTTCGGTAGTTTCGGACATTACCCGCCTCAAACATACAAACTCACAAACGCTTACCTCTTTATAATAATAGTATAGCTATTGCAGAACAATACTATCAATCTAATGAAATCGTAATTATGGTTTCATATTGTTCTTTATAAATAGTATTATCCGTACTATAATAATAATACTCTTTTATTCGACCAACTAGGATCGTGGGTTAGTAGTGGCACTAAATGGTTAGAAAACTATTGTTAGTATAAACACAGAGAGACATACATAAAGATAGACACAACACTGATTACATTTGTCTGTTCCTCAGTATGTGAACCATTGCGCAATGGTTCATATACTACTACTACCGTACTATCGATAGTATCGAATACTATTGCGTTTTCTCAAAATATCGATGGTTATCGATTATCGAGCGACAGCACTAGTTCAAGGCGCAGCCACGGCGCAACCTCTTAGTCACATACGGGACCATCTCTTTCTCATGGTCGCATGTTTCCCGTTAGGGTCGGGGCTGTGACGCCACAAATCCCGGGGTAAAGGTAAAAAGTAACCTAAGATTTTGAAAATTCTTCTGATTTCACAGGCCGCCAACCTGACATCAACACTCCTTGGGAATGCCACTGTTGCTTTCACCTTTCTGTTGGCCTTTCCTAGTTCCTAGGCTATGTGTCCCTTAATTGTCTCGTACGACATCCACGGGAAGATTAGCAAACCAGTGTTAGCAAATTTATACACTCGAAAATATTCTTAGAACCACAAGCCACTTTTGAGTAAGTGACGGTGTTTCTCCCAGAAATTTGGTGACATCGACGAGCACGCGATCAACGCTGAAGAAGAATTCGACAAGCTGAAGGATGTGCTGGAGAGCGAGGACGCGGAGCCAGAGGAGAAGGCCGAGGAAGATGCGCCCGCTGATGAGAAGAAGAAGAAGAGCTCCACGCCCAAGGTGAGGATCACTTGAAACTGGAGTTATAGCTCACTACTTTGCGTATTGTTTTTTTAAACTTTCGCGCTTTGAACACATAACTGTTTGAATTTCACGAGTGTTTTAAACTCCGCCGCGGGCTCTCATTGGTGTTTATTAAATTATACCATACACAGTAATCAATTTAATTATCCTATTTTATAAATAAGTAAAGTACTGGTACAATGTAAATTTTATAAATGTTTAATTTAAAAAAAAAAAAAGATTATTAAAAAAAATGTAACGGGCACGAATGAAACGCTACATGCTGCGTTCAAACGCTTGTGAAATTCACCCAACTACATAAATATTAACAGGACAGCACGAACCATTTTTATTTAATGTTGCTGACATTTCTGCGACCTTGTAGTCACCGTGGTCGGAGTATTTGCGGCGTGAAGTTGTCGTGGTGGATGCTGTTACTCAACAAACACACTACCCGCACTAGGTTAAAGTCACATTATGGTCGGCGCAGACAACACTCACAGTATCAGACTTTTCATCCGAAATGAGACTGTTTAATTTTCACTTCTTTGCGTGTCGAAGCTCTCCAACGAATTATTTGTTGTTACTAATATAAAAACCCTTTTAAAAGGGGTTTTCTATTTACACGGGCCATAGCGAAAGCGTAAATAGATTTTAAAATTAACTTATAGTATTGAAGGCATAGAAGACAAATGAGGCAGTTAGATTTTTTTGGGGATTTAACTAGGTTTACACCTAAAACAAAACAAAAGCGAAATTCACGTCAATTCATATTTAAGTCGACCGGGCGAGGGAAAATGAGTCGCAGCTGTCATGCCGTGTTATTCAATTTTCTGCTACAAATTAGGGACAGATCAGAGTTCCTAAAAGATGGTGTTACATTTAACATTCGAGTGAATTCTTATAATATCATTTATATTTTAGAACATTTGAACACATTATTTTATTAAAATTCCATTGTTTCGTCTCACAGAAACAATGATAGAAAAAATTTAAATAGAAAAGATTTTAATAGAAAAGAATGTGGACAGACAGTGGGAAGCGACTTTGTTTTATACTATGTAGCGATGACTAGCGACTTGGCCCGGCTTTGCACAGGGTCATTTATGTACAGTACATACATATGTCGGGTAAACGTTCGGGTATATTTTTAGGGTTCCGTACCTCAAAAGGTGACGGAACCCTAGTATCATTATGTTGTCTGTCTGTCAAGAACCTTTTTCTCAAGAATGCGTACACGTATAAAGTTGAAATTTACATGAAATATCCAGGTCAATGGTCCCTTGAAACTGAAAAAATGAAACGCGATCAAAATATATGAATATTTAACTTGCAATTTCACAGGAAACTCTAAACCTACAGGGTGTTTCCCGTTGACCTGGAATCATTGGCATAAAGTTAGCATTAACAATGTAGATGAAGGGGAAAATCCCCGAAATTATGTAATTTATCATCATCATGGGGTGCCATCTTCGAATTGAAGATTGGAGGTCAGCATACGAAAAGCCTCGCGGCTTTGGGCCGCTATTTTTCAGTTGGTTGTATCTAAGTCCGGTCCATTCAATGTAATTTATAGCTCGAGAAAAAAAAAATGATATCTTTATAAGTGCATGCATCCTTAATCTTGGGGCCGGCACTCACACATTTGAAAATTTATAGATTCGTTTGGGCATTTCAAAGGTGAAGCCTATGAAACGGTCTTCGTCGAGCGGAGTCAAGGTACCCCGGAAGAAGACCAAGTCGAGTCTCTCGCGTTCCTTCACCGACAGCGACGGAGACAAGCCTTCGATGCTCAACCACTCCTTCTCCAAGAAGTCCAGCTTGCTGCATCGCCCGTCTAATATATTGAGACCTGTGAGTATTAATTGTGATAGTTTCTACAAGCTTTTAACTTGAAATATAGGTATGTGTCTTAATTGGTGCACTAAAGAGTACTTATCTGGCTTCGCACGGGTGCATAATTATGTAGGTATGTTACAAACGTAATATAAACATCCCTGTTGAGTTTATTTTTATAATTTCGTTTTTTTGTAATGGACTTTCCAACCAACTTTTAAATGTTTGTTTAATGATCCAGCAGCACTGTTACGTCATGAATCACAATGATTTTAAATATATCTATTTTATATACTTACATATATTTTTTTTAATTTTTCTGACCTTGTCATCGAAACTATTATTTAAAACCAGTTAACTAATATATCGGTTGACAGTTTAGCTTGCTTTGCTGTTGATTCAGCTCACCAATGTGTGTGGGACTACTTGCCACTAGATGTCTGTAGTAGTAAAAGTCATATGTCAAATGCCTTAAATGAATAAATATATTAGGACAAATCACACAGATTGAGCTAGCCCCAAAGTAAGTTCGAGACTTGTGTTATGGGATACTAACTCAACGATACTATATTTTATAACAAATATATATTAGATAATATTTTATTTTCTTTTATTTTACCACTACTCGGTTCAGAGGCAAGCACTTTACCAATGCGCCACCCAGGTCGCCTTAGGCGACTTGAATAAAATCAGACTCCAGTGTTAGCAACAACAGACTCTATAAGAAATAAAGACTAACAAACTTATATTTTCTCAGGACACTCCACCTCTAGACTTGGAGAATGTCTCCGAAACCCTACTGGAGAAGAACATAAAGGCGAGTCAGATGAAGTTCGGCTTCCTCGGTCTAGGTATCATGGGTAGCGGCATCGTGAAGAATCTACTTAATTCTGGACATAAGGTGCTTGTGTGGAACCGTACTGCTGTTAAGGTAAGAACATTAGCTAATATTTTTTTTTATTTTTTATTTATTGATATTACGTAATCGTAATTTTTTTATACTTTTATACGAGCAAGCAAACATGCATAGGTACATTAGTACAGAGTAGAATACATGTCGAGTAAAAATACATCTGGAGAAATGAGACAGAACGCTATATTTTGTCCCTGTCATCATCAGCTGCGGCCATCACAGTGTTTAGTAGCATTTAAACTCTGATTTTTGATTGAACGGAATTCTGACTGGTGTCATTTTTCGACACTTCAGAAAAGAGAAATCTTTGGGCTTTTTCTGAACTGAATTACAACAAATAAACAAGAGTTTACTCGATCAAATCTTCTATTTATACATATAAAAGAAGACACAGAATGACTGACGGACATATCAACGCACAGCCCAAACCGCTGGGTCTATTCAAATTTAGCACGCGGGTTCCTTATGTGTCTAGGGGTGCACTAAGTAAGGATTTTTGAAAATTCATTCTCTAGGGGGTAAAAAGGTGATTCAAAGTTTGTATGGGGACTTGAACCGGATTAGTTAAAGAGTCTAAATATTTCGCTGAAGGAAAAATCACGCGGACGAAGTCGCGGGCATTAAATAAAAGTACAAGTGCAAGATCATTTGTATATTTATTTAATGGAAAAATACAGTAATACAACATGTTTCTTCCGTCACTGAAAATCGGGCGTAATCCAACAAAACTAATTCCCGTTGTGGACAGCAAACAATTCAACTACCAAAACAACTGTTAGTTATTATATATACATCGCGTATGTAAGTGTGCTGGTGTATAGGCGTTTCTTTCGTTCTTCTTTTCTAAAGATTAATTAGGCCCTCGTATAATTAGTGAGCAGAATACGATAAGCTTATAATAAGCATATCGCATTTTGATGATGTGAAAATTTAAGAAGGTTGATGACCATCTTTGTACTCTTTGACCATTAAATTTCTGTTATATTTCTTCGGCCGCCATGTTTGTTTGTAATAACTTTGTTGCACAAAAGTTGCGATATCCGATATGATTCATTTTCAATCCCAACTAATATTATAAATGCGAAACTATGTTTGTTTGTTTGTTGCCTCTTCACGCTCTATCTACTCAACCAATCTTCTTGAAATTTTGCATACATGTAGTTTGAAGTACGGAGAAGTACATACCATGCCGGAAATATAACTGCTCCCGTGGGAAATAAACGCGGGTGGAGCCGCGCGCGAATTCTAATATTTAATAAATTCATAGTATATATTTATAAAAAATATTCTTTTCGATTCCTTATAGAGACAAATCATTTAAAAATACGAATGATATAATATTCGTTCATTCGTTGGTTCAGGCTCATTACAAGTTTTTCAAATGATTTTAACATGTATCAATACATATACTCTATACGAAATCAATTTAACAATTATATTTTGATACTAGAAGCTGGTTCTTTCTTTCTTTTTTGTGTGATTAACAAATATAAATTTGCCATGAATATTGCGACTACAGTATTACTAGACCGATTTATATAAACTTCAGATTCTAATATAATGCCAGCTATATTTGTTACTTGCCAGTCCCGGCTTCGCTCGGGTTAAACCTTCCTCAGAAATCTCACTATTTATTGGTGAAAACCGTACAAACATTTTCGGGTTTATCGCGTTCATACAGACAGACGCGACAGGGGGACTTCTTTATAT
This sequence comes from Plodia interpunctella, assembly GCF_027563975.2. Lineage (NCBI taxonomy): Eukaryota > Metazoa > Arthropoda > Insecta > Lepidoptera > Pyralidae > Plodia > Plodia interpunctella. The sequence continues at coordinate 707,879 of NC_071313.1, forward strand.
ACAAATATTAAGAAATTGAATCTATTTATTAAAGTCCTGTTATGTAATTAACCGTATTAGCTCTGATTTAATTTTGTGTGATTTTGAATTTAGAACACGACATTTTGATTTATTAACACCACGTAAACTTAACTCACCTGAGCTCAACTTCAACCACGTGAACTAAAAAGACCCCAATTTTTGTGTTGTTTTTAATAATTTTACGTAACACAACATTTACCATTACACAAGCCTTGGATGTAAGTAAACTTGATACTTCAGGGATGTCAGCCGTCTGTTTGCTCAGTATCGGATTACGATCAGTCTGCAAATAATATATTTTCATTGCTTTGTCCATTTTACGACCGATTTTGTATGTTGCAATATCGTGTCAAATGTTCGTTCTTGTTTCTAATATTTACATTGGTCAGGCATATATCTATTAATACCATAAATGAATAAAAACATAAACGTGTTTTATGCCGTGAATATGTAATAATATATCTTACGTCTTATAGGATAGATCTTGTCTTATAGGGTATTGTACGAGGGTACTGAAGGAATAGGCTAAGATAACAGCATTTCCATAGAGACGATATCTCTCGCGAGAAAAAGAGGCAGGCCGGTCGTAAATTTACATCCGAATCTTCAAAATTTAATTAAACCGCATTCCGGTTTATTTTGCAATTTTTTTTTATTTCGGCGGGCGTAGTCTGTCTATACGTTTTTTTATACCACCACGACGTAAACAGAGGGGTGCTATATGTTTGACGGCTTCGTATTTGTATGTCTGTGTCTCTTCGTGGCTCGCAAACGTTACCGTTATGAACCTAATTTGTTTAGTTGTCACCTAGATGTTTTTTTGTTTAAAGACGGTTTAGTAATTTCATAAGCTATGTATTCCGACTCGATGGTGAAATCGCACTATGTGTAGAAGTCACACTATTTGGTGATAAACTTACAAAAATACGTCTGGTAGTTTTTGAGTTTATCGCGTTCATACAGACAGACAGACAGACAGACAGACGCGACATAAATAGAATCAACATGAAATAAATTTACGTACAATCATCGGCACATAGTTGAGCCAAAATGGCGGCCGTCAGCGCAGGTTTAATTAGAGATAAAAGTGTTATCTATGGGATTTTTCGTGTTTACCCGCGAAATTCAAAATAATCGTTTATTTTTTCATACATAATAACCACTAAAAATCCTTTCTAATACTTTCATCTCTAATTAAACCGTCGCCATTTTGGTTCAACTTATGTGTCGAAGATTGTAATATTATAGAAGATCTCGAATAATAAACCCGTCATGTATTAATAGATTGATCTGAAGTAATCGACGAATTTAAAATTAATTAATTTACTATTCTTCTATTAACCATATGATCGGATGACAACTGTTTTATGAATTGTTATTGTCGTCGAGATTGTTGTTCCGCCGTGTTAATTCCAATAAACTGATGTTAAAACTCTAGTGTTTCATTTTAAACTTATCGAATTTTGTTGAGAATCCTTTTCGACTCCTATGTTAAAGACTTAGAGATCATATTACAATGGCAAATGTAACTCATGCGCTTTCTATGAATTATTATTTGTGGACTTTGACACTGAGTAATGGCTATGTAGATTAGTAAAGAGTTACTTATTTACTTGAAATATGATAATGTCTTGAAAGCCGAAGCAATATTTTTAATATAGTTCAGAATTCACATGAATTCAAACATAATAGTATATTTTTGAAATTACAATTTTGAAATATATAATGGTTAAAAATATGTTGTGAAGATGTTATATTTTGGCAAGTTATGAGAGTTAAAATGATACCAAATATTACATTGAAAAATAATTTATTCTCCATATTTAGCTGCTTAATCTTGTTATATATTTAGAAAATCTTCAACAATATTTGTATATTTTATATTAAGAAACGTTATACAATATAATCATTGCTGGATTGTATTATTTGGCATATCACTGCAAGACTCATTTCGTGCGAACTGTACGACAATTTCACAAAATATATATTAAATATACATAAATACTCTATCAGATTATGTTATAAGATGCAAATACTAGACGTCGAATGAATTTAATTTTATCTACTGTGTCTGTTTGGTTGCCGAGATCCGGGCAAGTCCAGTGCCGCCCTGGCAGATACACCAATACAATAACCTCGCAAGAATTACAACAAGATAGTAACAACTTCCTTAACCTCACTTTAGTCTACGGATTTAAGTTAAACAAATATAAAAATGCATAACGCTCTAAGAGTTTACCCTAAAAATACATCAAAATGGGAAATTATTGAAACAAACAGACATATTTACAAGACCTGAACCACAGAACGCTTAACCACGAAACTACCACTGATCCGACGCGGTATACCTTACAACCTATCACTAGACGGTACGATAAGTCACTAACGTACGTAAATTCAAATCTAGTCTATCACAGCTTACTTAGAAGTACAATCGGTCGTCCACTGTCGGCAAGATGCTCGCATTACACAAACGAGGGCCCGTAGTCCTGCAGCGGCAAGTCTCTGCGCCGGCGCAGCTTGCGACCCGAGAGCTCGTAGATCTTGAAGACGCGAGTCAGCAGCCTGTACTACAAGGGCGAGCGCGCACACAGCGCCGCGCACTCGCCGCACACCAGCTGCCCGGCCAAGTGCCGCACCTGGCACTCTGGCTTCGTCAGCTCCACCGCTAGCAGCACTCTCGCTTGCTCGTGCATCTTCTGTCTCTCTTCCGCATCTGACTCGCACCTGAGTTCTGGCGAGCTCATGCTCGTCGGCAAATGGCATTTCCGTCTCTTTTCGTGAGCGTCTCGCTCTCGCCCCAGCAAAGGCTCGCTCGACGGCTTCTCTTTGGCCTCTCTGTATTTGCTGGTGCTCTGTCTGACCGGAGCGCCGCACTCGAGGTCTATGGGCGCGAAGGGCCCGGGCGAACCATCGAGGGTCGGCGGCGGGGCGATTTGCGGGAAAGGCTTTATCATAGTCAGCAAGCGAGGGGGGCCTCTCTCTATCATGTTGATATGGATGCCTTCAGGCAGCGGCACAGGAGAGTTTCTTCTCGAGTTGACGGATCTTTCAGTGGGGGTGTAGTAGACTGAAATCTTGCTCTCGTCGTCTGCGATAAGGTTGGGTAGTTTGGACAGCTTTTCGATCTTCGTCTTGAGGTACATGTCGATGACTTCCACGTCAGGATCGAAGGCCATGCTGTCGCTCCGGCCGCAGGAGCCGCTTCGGCAGTTCTCAAAGTATAAACTAGGCAGGTTTTCGAGAACTTTGTTCAGGGTTTGCTGTTGGTACTTGTAAGACTCCCGGAGCCTGAGTATCTGATGTGCGGAAAACTTGCGGATCTTGTTTCTTTGGAACACGTAGTTCTCCCGCACCCAGTTCAGTTGGCATGTGGAGTAGTCCCTCACGCGTTTCACCTGAATTAAAAAAATAATGTGTTAGTTACTTTACGATCAAACAATCTCAATAGTTACTATTTCTGATTACTTTTCCTATTATCAAGCTAAGGCACTTTGACAAGACGATCTTAATCACTATTTGTGTAATGTGGAATAGCTCTTACTATTACTTATACTGTTACTAAATAATCATACACAAATATTTTCGTCCAATTGAATTGAGAGACATATTACATAACTTGATATAACGAAAACAGTCGACTGACACAGAACACATAATAAGTAGACTGTTAATGAACAAGACATAAAATGAATATGTGTAACACATACCTGATCGTAATAATTATCTTTCATGGATGACAAATGGTTGCTTCCAATGTCTCTTATGTTGCGCAGGTGTGTTGCCTGGGTCGAGTAACTGTTCTGAATCCAGTCCATTTGCTGGGTACAGTTCTCCTTTATCCTGTGCACCTGCAGACAAAAAAAGAAATGAGTGACTTGACAATAAAATTTTACGATAACAGGGAATGTTGTGTTGGAAAATCTACATACTTGTATCGCGTAATTCTCCCGTAATTTCTCCAGTTGTTGCCTTTTATATTGTTCGATATTGTCCAGCATATTGTATATTTGACGAGAGCGAGGCGCGTCGCGACTTACGCAAGTGCAACAGCTACAACACGTCTCCATAAGATTAAATCTGAAAATTACAATAAATACATTATTATTATATTCTGGTAAAAAAAAAAAAATGACGTGAACCGTGAGTTCTACTGACCTGTGGAATATGTACCGTAGCGCTTGTACCAACAGTGTAATACCCAAAAACGCCGCCGCGCAAGCACCGCCGAACAATAAGCTGTATATCTTTATTTCGTACATAGTCATTGGATCGATGTTCAGGATGACTTCAGTCGAAACATTCCCAGAAGGATTCGTTGCAAAACATAAGTATGTTCCGCTGTCTTCTCTGTGGATGTCTCCAATGAATAGCGAGCCGTCGTCGCGAATCCTCAGTCTAGATTTAGTGTTATCTATAACACGGTAATCCTGGTCGTGTGCGACTCCGTGCTTGTGGTATATGTCTGGCGTCAGCGGGTCAGGGTTCCAGTGATAAACATTCTGCGTCGGCGTGATCCAGGTTATTGAAGGCGCCGGATTCCCCCTAAACTTGCATTCCAATAGTGCATCAGTCTGAAGTCTATTCAACGTCAAAGGGCTGCTTTCAACTAACACAGGCGGCTCACAGTGCATATGATTCAATATGGGCAACATATCATTAGGATATCCTAACCTACAACTCAGATCATTCTTTGTTATATTATTCCTGCTCTTCTCTTCCCCCCAAATGGCAAACCACGCCATTCTGCAGTCGCAAGCCCAAGGATTCCCGTTTATCTTCAGTTCTTCAAGCTTGTGTAGATCTTTCAGAGACATTGGTAGATTGGTGAGAGCATTAAAACTAATATCCATATGGGTTATTGAAGGTGTATCCTGGAATACGAATTGTTCTATTTCCCGTAAATATAAATTATTCCTTATGTAAAGTCGCTGTAAATTATTTAAGCCTTTGAAATTAGTATTCTCTATGACCGTTATCTCAGTGTGCTCGAGGTAGAGTGTTCCTAAGTTAATGTTATGTTGGAAGAGCATGGCTGGCAAGTTCCTCATTCTGTTCCCACCAATGTTTAACCACTTTAGATTCAATAGATTTTTAAAAGCATCTTGTGATATGTTTAGGAACTGATTGTAGCTCAAATTGAGCTCTCTCAGCTGTTCAAAATTATCAAACATAAATTTTGGTATATAGTCTAATTTGTTACTAGATAGATCCAATGTCTCTAATTCCTTTAAATTGACTAGAGCATTTGATGTAATTTTGACTAGGCTATTATTATTTAGGAACAGTGCTTTCAGTTGGCGATTAGGATTAAAATAGAAATCTTGAAAAGTGGCTATTTTGTTATATGATATATCCAAATACTGTAACCTTATCATTGGCCCGAAGACCTGGAATGGTATGGCATGGAGTTGGTTGTGAGATAGATCTAGGACTTCCAGATTATCCAGGTCACTGAAGCTGAATCTGGGCACATCATCGAGATGATTCCTCGATATGTTGAGATGCTTTAAGCGGCTTAGTCTAGCAAACAGTCCGTGTTCAGTCCTTTTGATTTCGTTTCTACTCATGTCGATGTACTCTAAACTGTATAACCCATCAAACAGATGAGGTTCAAGTGTGGTTATTTTGGAATCTGCCCATGTTATTTCTTGGAGATCAGTCCCGAATGGCTCCAGCAGTTTTCTTGTTAATCTGTTCTCAGGAACATCATAACCAGAGCATGAGAGGCGTGTTTTATTGCATTTGCAAGTGGAGGGACAGCCTGTGACCTCCACTGCTGCGCAAATTATTGCCAGCGTCAATATTTTGTGCAACCACTGCATTATATTACAACCCACATAGTCTTATTTACTGCAACAACAAAAATATCTAATTTATTCACCATATGCAAATGCAAGTTGTTCATGTTGAATATATGATAACAACTACAACTTATGAAAAATTGGGCAACATTGTTCAGCTAATTGTAAACTTGCAGTCGCCCGCAACGTCGACTTATTACTTACCATTCGTATACTTGGTGCTACCTCCAGAACATTCCCACTACAGCATTCCCAGAACACAGCACATAAATGGCATACGAAACATTTAGTGCGCGATAAAGATTCCTGTTTAAACATTCACATTTTTACTTGAGACTTGCATAATCCACGTTATTTTGTGTTGACAACAGATGCGATCCAACAGCACAGCACATTCCGTTCACAAGACACGTTTCCATCAAAAACAATACACATTTGATAACATTTCACATGAACACAATAGACAGCGCACTAGTTTTATAACTTTTGCTTAAAATTTAATATATTAAATTCACAAGTAAAACGAATAAGCTCTTCGCTATTGATATAATGAAATACGCTGTCACTACGGCGCGGCGGAGGCGAACACTGAAAAGAAATAAAGGGCGACTGGCGGAGTTGCGCGGAGCGCGGTCTTTGTTTGACATACTGGCGTGACGTAAGGCGGTCTCGCTCGCTCATTGGCCCAGTCAGCTGTGGGGAACGGAGATTGCCGAAGTCAGCCGAGTGTAGGCGAAAGTGCTTTCGGTTCGGGAACCGCAGCGGGCCGCGTTGTCGTGTGTCCAACTCGCTCGCATTCTTGCAAGATTTTCTTGCCTTGATGAAGGAAGTGTACTATTTTATTAGGGTTCCGTTCACGAATATTTAATCTTAATAGACGTTAATATTGTTGCATTTGTTTATTTCGACCTATTTAGTTCCTATTTTAGTAATGTTATATAAAATTTGCTCGTATTACTACTAGTAATTATTTTTTATTGTATTCATGTTCGGTTTTTATTAGCGTCAATGTTTTTATTTTACACGTAAAAATATATACACTTTAGTTTTCAATTTAGTCGTTTACATTATTTAGACTTACATTTGATCAAACAACTAATAGGTACAAATAGAAATAGGCAGGTACATACTTCTATAAATTTTGGATCACGAATTTCTTACAGGGAGCCGTAAAGCAGAAGGCCGCATCTAGTTGTTAACTAAAGCCTGTAATTTTCTATATTATTTTACTAGCCTGTAGCTCCGCCTGCGGTAGCCGATGAGTGACCCAGGTCTTTAACTATATCTATTCCAAATTTCATTAAAATCGGCCCAGAGGTTTAACTGAAAGCGGGCAATATCAAACAAAACAAACAGACAGAAAGATAGAATTTCGTTTTTATGATCTTAGTATAGGTATTGATTGTGGTTTAATTGACATTATCACGTTTAGGGGTCATGGCCCTCTGCCGTGGGGATGAGACGTGAGTTACAAACGGATTTCTGAGTCGTACCTTAATCCCTCCGGGGCAAATGACCTTGAATTGAAGCCTTTGAAGCGTAGATATTTCTGTTGCAGAGTCTTCGAAGCTTAGTAAATAAAAGGCCCCTTTCATTGTAACTGCGTTTGAATTAGTAAATAAACCTACTTTTCACAATCATATATAAAATTTACTAGTTCCTACGGCTTCTTTCCCCTGGATTAGAAAATCCAATTTAGATGTAATTCAATTTCCTCCAACGAATATAACATCTACCTATATTATGTAGTTGACTAAAATAATAATTTCTTAATTAAATACTCAAGAGTTGAGATAATGAGATTTCTCAAGCATTTGAAGAGTTTACTAGTGTTTGATTGAAGTGCTTGCTAATAAATAGAACGATACAGTTTTCCTTCCTGTGCCTTGATGAATCAGATTAGAACTAATCAATTATTATGAGTGCTGTTATACATTATGGACAGAGTATAGATAAATGTATGCTAATATGGTGTGTCTTATTATACCACCGTCTTTGATCATCTCTTAACGCGATCCACTTTACGACCTAAACTGAACTGCATAGCAAATTCGTACCATCGACTTAATTTTTAGCACGAATGCGATTCATTTTAGGTGCCTAAATTTAACGTGAGTTGCTTTGGAATCGTTCTGTAAAAGTTGATGGTAGGCCTGCGGGTAGGTATTACAAAATTGTCTTTGTACTTAAATTCAAATTATTTTTCTAAAATGTTTTTGATTATTATTAATAAGCAGTATAGCACAAGGAAATTATTTCAAATTAAGTTCGATTTGTCCTTATTTATTTAATTATTTATTGATTTTCCTGCTGCATAAAAATTGATATTGAAATTGTGACGGCAATTAATAATTATTATGTTTAATAACCTTATGTATTTAATATTACTGTTAATTTCTAAAATATTTAGAATTCAATTATTCAACTTGAGGAGTAATTCCTTAAAATATGTTTTTGTAATATTGACTAGCCAGTTAGTAGGTAACTAATCCAAAAAGTATTAGGTACTTTTTGGAAACAAGAAATACATAAAACATAGATTTTGTACGAATCCATAGATTGGCTGTTAGATAATTCTTAGAATTTAGTCCGCCTTAGAATTTTGTACTTATGTATGTCATATGTATTGTGCAATAAAATTTACATTTAACGATGTTATTTAACTCGACCATTTTGTCACATAGAAAAGGAACTTTCATTCAAATCAATCATCGTAATCAATTTAATAACACTGATATGTAGTATAATAACAAAAAATGACATTTAGCACCGATTACAATTTACACGTGAGACACATGTTTTAGGTTTTTGACCGGAGTCGATTTCAGTTGACTTAAATTTTGTTAATTTATGTAAGTACACACTTTTTTATCATCATACGATTTAACTGAGTAATTACATACTAGTATTTAGTAGAGAGTAGTCGAATTTGAAGCAACAAATAAATAAACAAAACATAAACAAGAAATCAATGAGTATATCTCTGTTGACAAATATTATATTATGTAGTACATATAGTACTCGAGAGTTTCGACAAAGGAAATATATTTTGGTGATTTCCGACTTATCGCTTTGTTGCGAGTAACATTTTCGCGTGCTATCTAGTGCGTGGTCTGATAAACTAGAACGGGTCATTTGATTAAAATGTGTATACTCATTTAATTAAAAAAATATAGGTATCCAAAATTGAAAATAACGAAAACGTTAATTATGACCTTGACCCTATTTTGGCTTTTAAAATTATTAAAATTGTAGTGTGTCCAGGTCTGTATAGGATATTATGGGACAACTTGGTTATCATGTGATCGTGTGTAATTTGATTTCGATTAGTCTTCGCTTGTGAAGGTCGAATGTTCCAATCGCTTAGATCATTGTTTTATATTACGGCCGTTAGTTCGACTGCTCAAACTGAACAAACTTATATTTAGTGACACAGAGGCACTTGTAACGTTTTTCTGTAATCCCACTAATCGTACTAATATTATAAATGCGACAGTTCGTGAGGATGTATGTGTGTTTGTTACTCTGTCACGCAAAATCAATACTGGAGGAGGAGGTTATTATAATTGAACTAGTAAACATAATATATGTAATACATCCTCGAAAGTAACATGCAGTCGCGAGAGAAAAGCCACTCGTATTTCTCGAAGCCATTTTGCACATGTATTGGCTAAGTGCGATACAGCAAGCAAATTGTATTGCGGCCTTGTTTATGTTTAATCTGTTACAGATTATACTTGTACGTTCTAATTTTCATCGAAACGTTTCTTGTAACAAGCTGAAGAATACTGTACTCCGACTTAACATTACAGTTGTTCTACAATATTTTGATACGTTTTTATTTGAATATAACTTCAAGCGAAATTTTAACGAACGCGAATGCTGTCTGATACAAATCCAATTATAACAAAAAAATATGTAAGTTTTCGTGTAATGTTTTTATATCTGTGACTTCGTTTTTCCTTGTCGATTCACAAAACAATTGAAAGGAGACTCTTATGTCTTGTCAGTCAATTATTTGAATTGCTAATTCTTATTCTTATTGTCATGGAATTAGTAGGTACTCCGCGGAGTACCTAACTGCTAATTCCATGGTATTTCAGGATTTCACAAGCTTTTTGCCTCTTGTAATGAGTTCTGTGCACGGCGAACGCAATTTTCCTATTCAGAAGTACCTTACACGGAGAAAATTGGCCTGCCTAGTTTCTTTAAGCAGTACGAACGACATTATTAGCAATTGTAGACTATTAGAAAAACTAAAAGGATACTATTAACATTTCTTGAGAAATATCCAACGCTACGTCATTAAAAGTAATTATAACTACGCAACTTTTCAGTCTAATGGATGCTATTCAATGTAGACTCAACCGGTTTGCAATGTCGCCTTCGATATGTTGCTAATATTAGTACGCTTTGGTGATAAAGGTTATCTGTTTTAACTTTTTTTTTTAATATAGCTGACAAACAAGTTTAATTTGAAGTTGATGACAAGATTTTCCTGCAATGATATTTATATAAACCTAGATCTGACTTCGTAAATGCGCCTCATCTCAAAAAACATAATAAGCGGATAACTAGACGTAGGTATAGTATAACTAAGTAAATAAAAAAGAAAACGCTAAGAACAAAATAGAATATCTGATATGCCACACAACCTAAAAGCCAGAGATGCCACAGCAACTCAAATGGCTATATATCACATTATAAGATTCGTGATTATAAGAATCCCAATATGTGCCAAATGAAAATAACGACGAAGTCGAGTTGAGTGTGCGTGATTGATAATGCCCTAACGATAACACCGATCCATTACAGAGGCCTAGAGATTATCGTATCGACGTTGTTTTTCTAGCTATTTGTAACTTGAGCATGAAGGTACTTTGAATGTGTCTCGCTATTTATGCGAATGGCAATCTTGGTGTTGAGAATGGCTAAAACACGATTTTGTTAGATAAAGTTCGAAATTACTCTTGTCACGAATTTTATGGTCACTAAAATAACACCTGTAAGTAAACGACCCAGACATTACACTGATGTGAACGGAGGGGGACATTAAACCTTTTAGTATGGAAGAATATATTTTTCCGGATATAATTTCAGGATAATCCAAGTACTTACAAGAATTTTTAATCAATTAATAATACGGTACAGTAAGGTACAACTATATATGACATAGTTTGGCCGTTCAATTTCATCATTGAATATTATTCAATTATTTCTGAGCATTACTCTGTGGTTGCGATCATCTAAGTGGAATATGGAAATCCAGTTCATTTGGCAAATATCCCAATGGTACCTAATTCCATTCTGAAGAAACTATTAAGCTATCATAATATTAATTTTGCTAATATTAACCGAAACCGGTCAATAACATTAATTCATGTGTCATATAAGGTACTTGAAACTATAATCTGAGTTTGAATATAGAACCAACACGTGTTCTTTTTCTTTGAAGACACGAGACTTAACATAGGTACTCGTATATTGACTTAACGCGTTAGCGCCACTTACCTGTCTAGGGTTACACTGTCGTGATCTCGCTCGTACTTACATTTAGCTGATATACAGAAGGAGACAGATAGATGTTAGTAAAGTGGTTCTTGCACGTGAGCGAACGTTGTGAAACGATCTTGGCCTTCTCAGTAGGGCTTCGCAGTCTCGTAGTACGCCAGGTAGAATAGTCCATCGGTAATTTAGTTAATGACTTCGTTGTTTGTCTGATTCTTTATTATGGTAATTTACACATTCAGAACGCTGCGAATTATTTTTCCAAAGTACCTAGGCAATATTTGGTTTTGTAAATATGGTAATAATTTCGCCAGGTAGACTGAAAAGCCATTTAGGTTGATATTAACTATTGAAGTTGATTTTTCCTTCCCCTTATAATAGTAAATAGGATCTATTAGACATAATTTTTATTGGTATATCTAAGCACCCAAATTGTCACCAATGCCACAAAAAAAATGAAGGCTTAATACATAACAAGTTGTTTACATGTTTGTCGTAAAATTACAAAAAAATTGGGGGCATTAGTAAAATAGTATTATTTAATTATGACCCCGTCAACGCACAACTTATCATAGTTTGACTTTATTTTGTCCGCAATTTATAGTTTGTTGATATAAAAAAAATATACCTTATTTGTTTTGCTAATTTGTCTTATTATTCTTCTACTCTTATTGATTCTTATCTTATTAATTTGCGATGATTGTTGAATATTGGACACACAATTTGGAGATACAATTTTATTTTATCCTCAGCAGAATTGACACACAGTTGACTGTGTATGTGACTTGTGTAGACAGCTATAGGTCGTAAAAGTCATGTCAAATGCCTTAAAGCGAATTGAATAAAGTCGGACACCAGTGTAAGTGTACTTGATAAGAAAGAAATTGTACTTTAAATAAAATCGACCTATTGTTATTTAACAAGTAGCAGATAGAGAGTATTTATTTTATATAGATTATCCTAATAATATAAATGCGATATTTTGGATATACATGAACGATATCTGGTATGATTACGATGATTTTTAGTAATTCCAGTAAATAAAAAGATTAAATTACTATACTTTTTATCACAAAATTCAGCAGCCAAGGGGCGCGGAGTACTATTGAATTTTAAAAAATTCACACATACGTATACGATTTTTTTCTCCAATCTCGCTTTAGTAATAAACTATACTAAACCTTCCTCAGGAATCAATATCTATTAAAAAAACACGCATCAAAATCTGTTGCAATTTTTTTTAAGATCTAAGCATACATACAGATACAGCGCTTCAGTGGGAAACGACTTTATTTTGTATTCGGTATGTATTGATATTGGTTCATGGAAAATTTGAACAATTTCGTAGGCATGTTCCACAGTCACAATAACACTAGTACTAGTAACAAAACTCGTATGAAAAACAATTTGTTTTAGCTTTGCCATAGTGATCGTTCCATCGTGTCTAGTCTATGCCACCCAATGACGTTTATATTGCCATCCACCCACGTCAGGCTTTCGCTTCAAATTGCGTAGGATTCAATAAATTGTTATTTCGGTACTATTATCATAAAGTATATTTGAAAGGTTAAAAAAGTTATAAAGATTGAACATCAAATACGTAGGTACAAGCTTTTATCTAATGTCACTTTCATCTGTATAGTGGGCCGCACATTAAACCCCGCACATTCATTGCAAAATCTTGACGTGACTGTACCTATACTTTTAAATGAAATGTTAACACTGCGTCTACTGAATCGAATTTTGCTGTTTTTCTGGAAGTTAAATTCCTTCGAAGGATTTTTTTGTGAGGGAACATTAGCATCCACTTCTTTTCAGTAGATCTTATGCAGAAAATTTTGTCAGCCATAGTCAAACAAACCTACTAGATGGACGAATAACTTCATCAACACGCACCAAATTACATCAGGCTTTACAGCAGGCACAAGATCAGCCTGGAAGAACCTTGTCAAGAGAGTCTTAGTTACTGATGGTCACCCATAGCCATGAGGATTCTACTATTTACGATGATGGCTAGCATAAAACGATGCAGTGAATCCCTGTCCCTGTCTTTTTGGGCCTAAAAAACGTGGAATTAAAATTCCACGTTCTTTAGGCCCTAAAGTCCAAGTTTAGGACATTCGAAAAGAAGTTCCTCATCCAAGAATGTAATTTCTGAAAATATCTGCATTGTATTGTATGCAGAAAAACCTTCCTCCGAATTTCGAAGTGGGCCAATCTATAATAAACAGCCGTTTATTGGCACGTTGTGGGCCAACTGGGCAATAATTACCATTTAGCAACTAATAACATATCGACCGAATGCGAAAATACATTCAGCGAAAAACTTACGCCAAGGACACGAAAACTCAAATACAATGTATTCTTTTTTATCAATTTTCTTATCAATAACGATTTTGTGCATGTTTAGTATTGGATTAATAATGATTTAAAAGTTAAGTAACTACTTTTTCGGTATAACATTTTTTCAGTTTATTGCGGATATTGTGCAAATATCTGGAGCCGTAAAATGGCTATTAAAAGGTTAATAGACTTGCAATGCTCTAAAATCGTTCGTAACATACTCCTTATTTGAAACTCAAAATAGTAAAATTTTCATTTTGGGTGAATTACCTATATTGTATGCTTTATTGCGTATTTATGTAGGAAGCTCAAGGTTCTTGCTCATGATGAGTTCCATCATCAAAGGGACTCTTGTAGATGCTTGCTTAGCTTATTAACTGCCACAAGGAAAACGCAAGCAATATTATGTCTTATTGGATCTGCCTGTCGGTATAGTTCTAGCATTTCTATACACAAGATGTCACCTTGTAAATTACAAACATTGAAAATCTTTTAATATGTACGTACATGCTATGTGTAATATAATTGTAGGGGATTTGTTTATTACACTCGTAACTGTAAACAAACTTTAAATTTTTACTATAATAGTACTAGGCTTTGACTATTGGAGAGGTGGAGACGTGACAAACACCTAAAATTGTACTCTGTTTTAGTCGAGTGAAGCATTCTCAGCGGAATAGAATATCTTTCCAAAACAGTCGGTAATTTCGCTGTCAGTTACCTATCTAATCTTGCAGATAACGACTAAGATTGAGCGTTATCTATCGGCCTATATACCTATTCTTTTTGACGTCACCCAGGCTTAAATTATTAAGCCGTCGATGTATTATAATCCTGGCTAAAAAGTTTGATTTTTCAGTTATTTTGATTAAATCTATATATTGTCAAATAAAAAATGCAAGAGAAACATCTACTTATGTTGAAACAGATCCCAAACTTTGTGATTACTCACAACAGAATACATCATCGAATCCGCTTCATAATATTCCATCAAAATCAAATTTCATTACAGACATACCACCTAGACTAAATAAAGTCTGTAGAATTGTAACCGATGCCAAGTGAATGCTGCTATTAAACTCAGTTGCAAATGCTAGTAACATTAACATTGATGATGCGCGTTCAATTAATTCAACTCTGTAGCTGTAGGTAAGTGTGCCGCGTACGATCGCGTGCCCAGGTGCCCTCTATTTATAACACAGTCTTGTCTGATAAAGTATTTGTATATCTGCATCCGTTTTGCAGACGACTCCATCATCTGTTCCTGACGGAGCGTGGAGCCAAGGTGATCTATGGTTCCTGAAATTTAATCTGTATTTTTGTTCGTCTGTTCTAGTTCTTTTGGTGCTTCCTCTTACACATCTGTTTCTTAATATTGGTATTCCTTTATCAGGTGCCATTTATTTATATGAGTTCGCTTTTGTCTGATATATATGTGTCCACCTTCGTATTGCGGACGACTCCTGCAGCCTGGAATTTAATCTATTTCTAACGCATCCTTCGTTTCTTTCTTTTTTATTTCAATGAAAATTACTTTTTTGAGCATTGCATTATTTACAATTACTCATAGTCTGTTATATGTAATTCCGTTTTGCAGACGATATCGCGTCATTAATATTCTCACCTCAGTCTTCCTTTCTGTCTGACGTTTCGTTTGTATTTTCGTTTTGCTTCTTCTAGTCTTTAAAATACGTTTCCAATGTAAGAAGCCCTTTTGTCTTATTTCTTTGCAACTGTGTCTTCCATTTACAACAGTTTGGTCTCTCATCAGTTATGCAGACTAACACGTCTGCATTTTCTATTTCTGAAATTTATACGGTCTTCGGTTGTGGCGTAATTTCACGATCAAAAAGCTCGTAACTTTTCCTGGATTCTTCAAGCTTATACCAAAATAATGAATGTATCAATTATTCGTACGTATTGTGATGGTAGATGTAACAAACAGCTGGTTAGGTAGCGAGTCAATGCCGACATTTTTTCCACGAACAGATTAAAAAAGTCTACTCTCGCGTATTTCAAAGAATGTTTATCTGCAGCGATTCTCGTCGTAAAATCGATGTTGCTGATATACGTGCCATCTGCGAGTCTTCCCGTCGAGTAACGCAAACAGTTATGAGATGACATAACTCCGATATGTGTATTACAATAGTGTGTTATTACGCGGACAACATTGATATCCTTATCAACTTGAACAAAAAAATACTTGTACAATTCGGTGTACCCTGTGGATCATATCCGTCAACTTTGTTAATTCAAATAAGATATTAATATAATTTTATCATAATCTTGCATTAATTTTACAAAGCATATTCCTACAGCTATTACATCACTGATTATTTATTATGATAATATATTTTGTTGATCTAACTTCAGGTTGTCTAACTTAGTCTTATTTTTGCGATCTCCAACAATTTTCAGTAGTCGTCGTTATCCATCGCGTTTCGTAAAGAATCAGGCTAGCGACTGATGCAGATGGTAACATTTTCCTACTACAATAAAAAGTCTATTGAATTGCAACTGCATTTTTCGAACTCACGTGGTATTTGTTTTTATCTCGTGTCGGCCCGGGTCACGCGACCGTCATCACCGCCCACAGCGAGGCGCTTCCGAGGGCTATTCTCGAAGATACGATTGAATCGATCGATTTAGGCATTATTAGCAGCCCATCCCGGCTTCGCTCGGGTAAAACCATAATTAGTTATACAACTATACCTTCCTCAGACAGGATTATATTTACTGGCGAAAATAAAGTTTTTAAAGCGATCGTATTCATACAGACATACAAAAGCGACTTCTTTTTATAATATGTAAGGATTCTATATAATCATCCGATAAAATTATCTCCACTGGGCTCTAGTAGAGGCCCTCCAACATACTTTTCAAATACATCTTTATGTTTTGGTCCCAAGGAATGTTATATTGTAATTAAAATGTGCACTTGACATCGGTTAAACAAATAATAGCTAAAACCTACATCTGAAAGTTCATTTAAATACAATCAAAGAGACAAGACATGAAATATAACACAAAAGATGTCGCTGCTGCTATGTGCCTTGTGTTGGCTTAATGAGGCTGACTGCTGACGGACGGAATATAAGTTTTCTGTGGGTCTCCTAGAGGTATGTGAATCGAACATCACAAAAAAAGACGTGACTGCCATAGGCCCGCAGAAGAGTGATGTGGCTTTATGTTCCCCTGTCGTACCTGCAGACCTGTTACTGTTATAGCGTGAAGAGGCACCGTGGTGTTTTAGTGGGTTCGACATACCCGCGACAGAGTGACAATGGAATCAGCATTTTCGATTCGAAAAAAGGTCATTTGTATTCTATAAAGGGAAAATATATAATTTACCTTGTTTTTATTACGTAAGTTTTAACTTGATCACGTTTTACTAAGGACACATGCTAGCATTTTTTCTAGCTCATTCAGTAACATTTTCTCCAACAAAACTAGTGTGTGTTTTCGAACGGATCTGAGAATAGACTCAGTGATTGCTCAATAGGAAATCTGCCAAGTTTACGAGTATCATTACGTTGCAGACATACACGTTGACCGGCAATTTGAGCAAATAATTAACACTATCCACGATTCATATGATCTTTGCTGTGGAGATACTAATATTAGTAGTCACTGGCTTTGAAGTTTCTGAATATATTCCCGTTGTACAAAATGTACTTTATTTTGCCAAGAAAGTTAATTAACTTACATCCTATAATATTTTATATTACTTTATTCCACTAGTAAAATATTATAATATCTATTAGTTCTATTCGTAATTATAAAAATAATAACTTTTATAACGTAATAACTTTTAATAACGTAAATATTTAACTTCTATGCTGCTGTAATAGTGTCGAATTTTCAATGATTTTGAGCAGCTTGTGATGTTGACTGTACAATTCATGGGACGAGCAACGGTTTCAGAATTATTTTTGTCACTTACAAGTTCTGATTACTGAAGCTGTTTTTTTGATCAACAACAAACCATTAAAATGTTGGCTACGGCCAACTGATTAGTATGTAATAGTCCAATTAGTTAAATCGACACGAACAAGAAGCCCGACTGAATATTAGAATTATAGCGAAAAATAGCAGACTAGCAGCTGTCTTGCGACAAAATTGCACGCGAATCTGTGGACACACGCCAAAAAATGTCGTGTATCGTTGACAGACGTCCCCCAGGCGAATTTTAATAACTTGTGCGTCATCCTTGGAAGTTTATGCATTCGAGACCACGTGCAAAACAGTTCGTGCCCATTGAACCATTTCGGCAAATTTATTATGCGACATAATGCCCTATACATCGGTTGTATTCTATACCTATCTACGTAGCTTATACTGCATGGTGACTGCGTAATTTTTTAAGTTTGTCATTGGAATTTGCAACGAAATAAACTAGTGTTCTGTTATTTACTGGCTCCCAATGTGGATCTTAACCTCCGAAACGATAAAGCGCCAATTGATAGTTCCCAATTCACTCAGATCAGCGTCCATCGTGTCACTCGAGTTTTCTTGTTCTTTTTGGCCTACATGTGGGTTCGTCTCAGCATATCACTCCATTCAATTTGGGTTAGAATTGAATTGTAGTGTTTCTTTCCATCTTTTCATTCCATCATACCGAACAGAATTCACATACCGTTCTTCTCTCTCTTTTCTTTGGCATTATTCTATTTACATTTCCTTTAGATCCACAACTTAACGCTGTTTTCCTCTCTTTTCATTACGTGCTCATACCTACCATTTCAACTATGCTTCTGGAGACTATATGAAAACTTTGCACTCATGTTTGAATATCTTGTTATAACTCCTTTGTGAATGGTGCAATAAAGAGTTTATCTATCTATATAAATAAATATTTTAGATTTATACTTTTATTTTGGAACTGCCCCACAAATAACATTTGATTCCTTTGTTTAATTATTAATTCCTACCAGCTTGATCAATATTTGATTTGAAGTAACTAACTCTCCTGTCGCGCGATCGTGCGTATTGTGTGAGTAGCTTATATTTAGTTTCACCTGTCTCGCTGCCTGTTTGTAATCAAATTTCCCTAGTTTAATTTGACCTCCTTGCTGCCTATTTGTTTCTAGACATTAGTTTAGCCGTTCTGTATTACGTGTTCAAAGTTATATATGTTATGTAAGATAAATAAGAAAAACACAAGACAAACTTAATATCTAACCACTGCTGGTCAGAGAAATCGCTTTTAGCGATAAGACCGCCAATTGCACTTTGTTCAATTTTCTATCTCTTGTGTACTGTGCAATGAGTTAACTCATTCATATACGTATAAGTATGTTGTCAGCAATTTAGAAAGAATTTCGAATGGAATAATTGATTTTTGATTTGTATTTGGCATCGAATTGATTTTTTAAATGAAATGAAAAAAAAAAAGATTTGAAATTTAGATCGCCAAATAGATTTTGCTACAGTTGTATTATGATATAGGTTGCAACAATTTATCATTCTTTATGAGAAGCGAAAAAGAGGGTCGTGTAATAAAGGATAGAATAGAAAGTGGCCATGTTTCTTCATTAGCGCTGGTTTTCAGGCAAACAATGGGCGTCCCAGTTTGCTCGCCCTTGCTCCTTGAATACGCTCCAGTCCAGGGTTCAAGGTTGTTGGAAATTGGCACGTACTTTCAGGGTTTAACTTTAATTAACTGATAAGTTTTATAAATTTATTTTTACATTGTAAATATGAGAACAAATTTGCCTCTGTACCAACAACGTGTGATGTTTTGATATGCACATTATTTCGAGATTCTGGAAATCAATTTTCAAGCTTCAGCTTTACGTAGTCGATGTTACTAAAAATTGCCAATGGAAGATTCAATGTTTAGAACATAATTTCCTTGCTAATTAAATTATTGCCAATGCTAAAAACTATAGTAAAGTAACGTGCACTAGAAACCATAATTTGGCGTAGAGGTGTGACAATACTAATAATAATAATGAATAAAGAAAATTAATAATGAGTTGGCCTCAGCTGGCAGCCAGCGGAAACAGATAGATCGGAAAGGGCAGGTGTTCGCTCTAACGGGTCAAGTCACGGCTGCCTGGCCTAGCCGTGCCCTTATAGAATTCCAATACAAAATGTTATTGTTCGTCCGTTCATCTTTAAGGTTTGCGGTGTTATTTTATTCTCCTCGAGATTAATGCGTTGGTCGTGGCAACTACTACAACTACTATATATATTACATATACATATATAGTATCTTCATATCTTTTTTTTTTAATTCTTTAATCAACATAATAAAACCGCACCACAAAAGCTTCGCAGGGTTTATCTGGGAATCGGCGAGTCGCTGTTATTATATTCTGCCCACTGTTGAGCATAGGTATCTCTTTTACGCCTTTCTTTTTCTTTCTTATACAATAAATCATGTCGATACCAAGAAGACTCCTCGAAATAGCAGTTTAATATGATTTTGACCAATCAGTGGCCGTTGCCACTAATTTTGTATGTTTTTCTATGTGACTAATTCCCTAATTTAATGTAACAACGTTGTGATTTTTTACCAAACTCCAACTTACAATATTAGCGTTCTCCTATTAACTTTTTTTCTCAATAAATTTAGGTTTTCCTCGTCCGTAGACGCCTGTACTCACAGCTGTACTGGACGTCCAGACCTTTTTGATTATTCCAATATTTTGATCAGGCTGAAGAAGCTTCTATAATGCTGTGCACTATTTTATACATTCTCGAAGTAAAATTAACTCAATGAAATAAAAATGCATGGAAACTATAGTAAAAGGTCCTAAGTATTATATGCTAGGAAGCCTGACAGCATGTGGGCCGAAAGCGAGTTCAGTCAGAACCAGCGTTTTACATTATTCAGATACAGGTCACGGTTATAATAGACAATGGTATAAAATACTGCTTATAGTCGAGGTTATTGTTAAAACAATGATTACTACATAGGATGTTACGTCATTACGGGTTGGAGAGTGCAAACTTAGTGTGGTATCGCATTGAAAATACGCGTGTGGTTTTCGTAGAAATTTTAAACGTTTTTAACATAATCTGTTTAACACAGTGGCTGACGTTATTAATTCAAACTGGTTTGTCTGCTCTATTAATAGAAATTAATTAAACTCGTGTAAACATTTGAATACAATTTTAATGTTTTCCTCATTTAATATAAATCTTGATTATTTTAATAGGTCTATCGGGCTGAAGAAGCCTTTATGATACTGCGCATTATTTAATACATTCACAAAGTAAAAATAACATAATTAAATAAAATATTTTAATTTTGAATTGACCTTTAAAAGGTTCTAACTATCATAAGCAGCCTGACAACATATAGAATGTATATCTTTTACGAAGCCACGAGAAGCCCGAAGCCAGAAGCAAAGATTTATTTACTTGCACTGAGTTTGCACTACGCAGTCATTGCGTCGTTTCGCGAATTGCATATTCTGATTATGGCTCTTTATCTGTTCAACAACAATTATAATTGCTTAGTATTTATAACATAAATGCAGTTTTCATTGTTACGTCAACGTTCATATTTTATATGTTACCTGCGGCCCGTCCCGGCTTCGCTCCGGTAAAACCGTAATAAATTATATACGTAAAGCTTCCTCACGAATCAAAACTTCATCATCTAAAAAACCTGCGTCAAAATCCATTGCGTAGTTAAGCATTCATAGGAACAGACAGACAGCGGTAAGTGATTTTTACTCGACATCTATGAGATCCATGTGGGTTTGGCCCCTATAACACCACTTGACTCCTGGCATTATCAGTTTTTTTTCTAATTTATTTTAACTATCGATTGTGTAACTTAGTCTTAGCCTTCGGAGTGATTTTTGGGGTTCTTCTTCTTTTATCAAGTAGCTAACACTGGTGTCAGATTTTATATTTGTGATTGAATCATACTGATCGGGAATATAGACCGATCGTTCCTGAGGGGACCTCTAGTTCTAGTGACCCACTCTTGTTAAATTGAAATTGGATATTGACCAAACGCCTCTTAAGATCTACATAATATTTGTGGTTTCCAGATAGCACGCTGGAGCCTGTCAATCTCATTTATTACCTTCTCAAGTCGTGTCTTGCGAGACGTGGCGTCATTATCTGTATTCGTATAAAGATATTTTATTTATACAGCGAGAGTTAACGCTATCTCGAGTTTTAGTTTGTGTAAACATACAAAGCGGTAGTGGTGTAATGGTTAAGACCCCCGCCTGACGATCGAAAGGTGCCAGGTTCGAATTATACTCGTGCCACATGAGTTTGTATACCAATCTGACTCATGTATAGTAGTTTTCATAGATCACCATTTGCTTCCGGTGAAGGAAAAACATCGTGAGGAGACCTGCACACTTGTTGATTATTAACTTGTGTGTGAAATGGACAAGGCAATGGCAAACCACTCCACAAATAATGCCAAGAAAGTTGTTACGTGTGTTTCATTCCATGTAATGACCATGACCCTCAGTCATGAGGAATACGACTATGAAGAAGAAGAAACATACAAATTGCTATCTTGTTAACGAAGTTAGCCTTCTCTTTGTCATTGGCATTTGTTCTTCGAACACATATTACAGATTATATAATGAAAACCTTGACTTTGAACATCTCTGCATATTTTAATTTGTTTATATTTAAGACAAACTTCATAACACAAGCAACAACTTAACAACTAATATATATTTTAGACTGTTTTCTCGCATCATATCACTATCCTCAACGTTACGCATTTTAGAAGTAGAAACAATTTAATTAAAAACATAGTAAAATCAAATAACAATGCTTATGTACTTTTTACAAGCTTCTATATAATTGTAAATATATAATTGCAATATATATATGTATAAAGATGAATGGAATATTGGAACTCAATTTTGTAGCAGACAACTACAATCGATTGAGCTGATTTTTTAATGCAAATTGATACTTACACAGAAGAAAAATCTTTCGTAGTGATGCCCTGTCTCCTTATGAAGAATTGTATGGCATAAATTATTGTAAATCATAAGCTAAACGAAACACTTGATCACAAAAATAATTGAATTCGACGGTGAAGTCAAATGGCCACTTTATCGTGAGCCATTATCATTACTGGATACAATAGGCAAACATTACTGTGTTGTGATTGTGACTAATTCGAAAGCCATATAGAATGCATAATGATATTTTGACTGTTATTTAGAATAGTACCCAACCAACACTGACCACCTTGTGAGAAATTTTTGATGTAAAATTCTTCCTTTTCTTGCGCCTCGGTAGGCGGCAAAGAATTGAAATCTTGTTAAAATTTATAACGCTAATATATTATGTATCATAAAGACTTGATTTTGCTTCACAACAAATAATGAAATATTTCAAACAATCCTAAAACCTTGAAACTTTCGCTCTTATAATATTAGTCTTTGACTTCAATCCTAGATTCAATACGTTTCGCTTTCAACGCAATGTGTTGTATATTTATTGATTTATTACTATCTGGACATATAATGAATGGTTGTCAGTCATACTAGATCCATATAGCCACTATGTAATGTCCACTACACTATAGTGGACATTACGCAACCTCGTATAGATGTAATACTAGTGTTAGATAATGTACCTGACCTACTACATGACCTACTTACATTCACAGATGTAACATAACTTCAAAACAACTTCTCAGAAAATCTTGAACATTTCAGTTCCAAGTCTCGGCACCTCCTGTTTTAGAAGTATTTATAATAATATATAATAAGTCTATTATAATATATATATATATAAGTCTTCACCTGCCTTCTTATAGTATAAGTTTATTAATATTCGCAATATCAGAGGGAGATTTGTGGTTTTATCTCAATAATTCCGGGACTGATTTCGATACACTCGTAAAGTATGGAAACGGACAAGGTCACCTTTTGCCCCAAAATCCTTGACGAAGTCCCTCAGTAGTACTACGAAAACAAAAATATAACGTCGATTTATCGTAGCTAAATGGGCTTCTAGCGTCTCGTATGTAGTCACCGGCGTCAGTAAGGTATTTTTACACTCAAATGGTTATAGTTCACAATCGACTGTCCGTTGGTCCCAGATACACCGGTTACTATAACTCATTGGACAGAATTGAATTATTGGCTTTAAATTACAGGGGTTCAATCTATCTATCTATATTTAAATATTGTATTAACGTAAACACAAACTTGTATATCAGACAAAATAAGTAATTTCACTAAATTCGTTTTGAATGCTCGTATTATGAAAAGTTTGATTCCAAAGGCAAGTTCGCATCCACCCACAAGAATTTCGGTACTATAAATATTCACTCGTACCCCACCGCGGCCTACTATACCTGCAGTGGGCTATTGAACAGTCTGCCATAGAGAAATCTGACCCCCCCCCGCGATTTGAACACCATCTCTTAGGGGGATTTATCTGTGGCAGACTGTAAGTGACATCAAAAGACGTCGCTATTCCGGCTTTGACTACAATTTGATCTGGACCCATATCGTAATACAAAATTGGAGCCTCACCTATGTTTGCTTAGGAACTAATTGGTGGTAATAAAATAATATTCTATTTGACAGGCCTCTACTTTGAGATAAACCAAAGTGAAAGTAATGTTACTAGCAAATGTTAAATCAAATAACTGGCTTTGCCTTTTAGCTTATCATCTGTTTAATATTTGGTAAAAAAAATGTGTCATTTCAGGTAGAGACTACCCGTATATACGAAACAGTAGTTCAAGAAGATTTTCTCTGGGAGGATTAACTTCCATAATCACATACTTTTAGTTTAAATAAATTAAATAAATAAATCACACAGATTGAGCTAGCCACTAATTCAACGATACTATATTTTATAACAAATACATATATGTATAGATAAACATCAAAGACCCGGGCCAATCAGAAAAAGATCATTTTCTCGATCATTTGGGGATCGAAACCGGAAATTAGCTGCAACATATTTATAATTATAATCTTAGTACAGCTGACGAATTAATAGTTATGTCTGCGTAAATACTAGTTGACAACCTTTCCATCATATCGACTTTGTAGGCGGTGGAACTCGCGAATATGATCTTTATCGACACAGCATCTGTGCAAACATAAATTGACCTTCGTTGACTTGTCGGACGCATTTGTCGCAAATTCGTTAATGTTTATATGTATATACATATGTACTCGCAAATTGTATTCATTACAATCTTGCTAGTAGGCTATTTTTATAGCAATCATTGACCAGGCCAATCATTGTAGTTAGATAAAAATTGTTGCTGTAAGGCAGCGACTAAAACTTGTAACAGATGTTTGCAATTACCAAAATTTTGCAGACTAAATTTTGGTCCATATAGAAAGATTTAATAGGTAGGTACCAACTAAATATGAACTCAATTCGTGTTGTTTAAATCATTGAAGACTGCTGCAATATTTCAGTAACCACCACCGATAAAAAAACACCGATCTTGTTCAAATTGTACTGAAGGATTTATAAGAACTTCATCTAGGGATGATTAATTTAACATCAATTAATCCAGAGTCGACTCAAATGTTGCTCAACTTATCTCGCGATAACAATTCCCATTACCGATGATGGATTGCCTAATATTAATTACAGTGATTTAGTCGAATACTTGTTACTTAATGAACAACCTTTTAATAATACCTATCAAATAAGTACTAGCATTTGCCCGTAACTTTAAGTAGGTATATATTTTCGGGAAATCCTTTCATTATACTCATGAAGGAAGGATTTTAGTGATTTGACTAGTGGTTTTGTGTTGATGGTGATTTCATTTTATTTAAACATTTCTTCTAAACGAAGAGAAATTTTAGCAATACAAAACCGTTTTCTTCGTCCGTCGCCTAGTTTGGAAACGTTCGCGCGTGTGCGTTATGAAAAAGCCGTTATCAAAATGGCGGTGCTAGCTTGGCGGCCATTGTTGTTTGTCGCGGTCGTTGACGCGCCGCGTCGCCGGCCGGGGCGCTATTGATTCAACTGGTAGCCTACTCGCGGTGCCATCTAGCGGACGATGTGGGATTTAAAGTTTTGAGTGACACGGATAGATTGCGCGGTAAACTATTTTGTAAAATTAATCTTGAAAACAGTAACTTTACGAAATAATTTTTCAATGTCCGATAGTACATTTCTCTGATGTTTGTCAATCAGATAATTTCTCTCCAATTTTATTAAGAACTTCAGAAACGCAAATAAAATTCAGATCTATACAGGAACACGTCTCCATTACGGGGTAGCGGTAGCGACTTTTCCCCACCTTTATGGCGGGCTTATTGCTACATGAGATAGGTTGCTATGAGTAGAACCTGCAGTTATAGCCCATTCCTGATTGATTGGCTAACTAATCTAAATAAATATAGACAAATAAATAAATAGATAGATCAAAAGTTTATTGTAATTGTTCCAATGAACCCAAGGTTGTATTCTTTTTGTTACATTCCCATATCAATTTGAATGAAATATGAACGTTATTTGTTGCAGTGTAAAGACTTCGAGAAGGTCGGCGCGACGATCGCAGTGACACCTTGCGACGTGGTGGAGGAAGCTGACATCACCTTCTCATGCGTGGCCGATCCTCAAGCGGCGAAAGAGGTAACATACGAGGTTTTATACTTACCATCATCTGTCTGAGTCTGGCGGTTTCGACGTACATTGCCAGTGTTTTCTTGCGGTAATAAATAATAATAATAATAAATATAATTAGGACAAATCACACAGATTGAGCTAGCCCCAAAGTAAGTTCGAGACTTGTGTTATGGGATACTAACTCAACGATACTATATTTTGTAACAAATATATATACAGATAAACATCCAAGACCCGGGCCAATCAGAAAAAGATCATTTTCTACCATGACCCGACCGGGGATCGAACCCGTGACTTCTGTCAGAGGCAAGCACTTTACCACTTCGCCACCGAGGTCGTCAATAAAAAGCTCACATACAAACTACGCTATGTACGTCGTATACTTGTCGATTATTTTCATTTATTGTATCGTTTCGCCTTCAATAAAATACACTAGCGGATATTCAGTTACTTGGAAATAGTGACGTCACACATTTTCTAGATACACAAGAAGGGGAAAGGAAGCGGAATGCGAAGATTTGCCTTAATTCAGTTTTGGTTCTGTAGTACATACGTCTTCCAAATAAAATAATTCACCAGCTGACATTATCTCAACTATCGTCAGCATCTTTCGTTACCCTTGTGGTTTTATTCGAGAAATTTGTCAACGCCTACAAAAGTAAATTTCTTTCTCTTATAATATTTTCCTCATATTTTCCGCGCGGTATACGTCACCCGACTCCAAAGGTCAGCTACTGTTATGCCACACACAATCACTGAACTCGAACAGATGCCGACTCGAATGTACGAATATTGCGTGGTTTGTACAAGAGCTTTTATATAACGCAATGAAAAACCAGCAATGTATACCGTACCGGCGAACTGTTTCGCGATAATGCTTAGCCGGTGTTAGGGTTTGTGATTGACCTTTCGGCGACCTTCGCAGTGATGTCAGAATGCACAGGCGCGGTCTCTGGGGTAGGACCCTACTTGTGCTCTAAGTAAATTGAAGTAGATACTATACGTGTTTATGTTAACTATTGAAAACAGATTGTTGGTAGATTATCGTTAGTTCGCCAATAGCCGAAATATCGATATAATTTTCGATAGTATTGCGTTTTGATAGTAGCTACGGTCGATATTATCAGTATAGTTAATAATTATGAATAACTAGTTGCGTCCCACGGGAGCTATATAAAGTAGTACTTTATACATTATTATGATATAATAATCTCGTGGTGCATCCAGGGTCGGCTCCCAACGAGCGAACTTGTCAACGGTTTACAGCACGCACATCTTTTTTTTTGTCACGCGTTGAATCTAAAAAGATCTCTTTGATGACAAAAATAAGCTTGTCACAGAAATGTCATTTTAGTAAAAAACTAGTTTCTCAATAACACAATTTGTTCTAGATGGTCTTCGGCAACTGCGGCGTGCTGCACTGTCCCTCGCTGGAGTCCAAGGGTTACGTGGAGATGACGTCCATCGACGCTGACACGTCCCACGACATCGTTGAAGCCATCAGCGGGAAGGGCGGGAGATATCTTGAGGCGCAGGTCCGCGAGACAACTTTATCTTTTATACTATTAAGTAAACGATAATTAATTAGAAACAAACAAGATTTCTATTCGTAGTATTTATTCGTACTGCACAGTAAAACTGCGAATATCTCAAGACCGGACTAAAATTGACCAATGTCAAAACAAAAGGTAGGCAAAATATTTACCCTTTTTTTCAATAAATCTTGTCCGGGGCTTCGCTCCCGTGGGAATTTTGAGATTTATTTTGAGCCTTAGCAATCGTGAATAATATACCTTTCTAATGGTGAAAGAATTTTTGAAATAGGTTCGCTAGTTTCGGAGGTTAGCAGTCTCAAACATACAAACAAACAAACAAACGCTTGCCTCTTTATAATGATATAATAGTGTAGATGTGTGTTGAAACTTCCAGATCCAAGGGTCTAAAACGCAAGCGGAAGAAGGTACGCTGATAATCCTGGCGGCGGGCGACCGCTCGCTGTTCGACGACTGCCAGTCCTGCTTCAAGGCCATGAGCAAGAACTCCTTCTACCTTGGTAGTAGTCAGATTGTCCGGTTGCGGCCGCGAGGAAACTTGCACGTTGACACTTTGCACTTTGACCGGCTGAATCCTCTAAACAATTGGCACTTCAAAATCTGTACATAGTAAATAAATATAAATAAATTAGGGCATATTACCACAGATTGAGCTAGATCCAAAGTGAGTTCGAGACTTGTGTTATGAGATACTGACTCAACGATGCTATAGTTAATTTATCACAAATACATATATAGATAAACATCCATTTTCCCTCATGACCCGACCGGGGCCCGAACCCGGGACCTCTCGGCTCAGAGGCAAGTAATTTTGTAAGTAAGTGGCACTGCGCCACCGAGGTCGTCAAAGTATAAAACAATGTTCTCTGCCGCGTCTGTCTGTCTGCGATAAACTCGAAATACTGCACGGATTATCATGCGGTTTTCGTGAATAGATAATTCCTGAGGAAGGTTTACGTGTAATTTTAGTGTGTAAAGCCGAGACGGCTCGATAGTACTAAATAAATGGAAAACAGTCAATTGCCACACTAAGCACTAAGCTTCTATCGCGGGTGGTTGGACGCAAACCCAGAAACGGTCACAACATTTTACACACACAGAACCGAAGGCAAATATTGTGATCATGTGTACAAATATTCGCCGTGTGTACGTTATATTTCGTCGTGAAGTCATTGCATGTATTGTAAAGCTTTACGTTTAATTTTTTTCACTAACGAAACTACGATGTCACCTATTGGTGTCTCTAGTATTGTTATGAAAATTAGACTTTTGAATGAATCGTTCAGAGAAGAAATACACAAATTGTTTTTGAGTATTCAGCCGTCCTAGTTATAGATTAGCATGTTTTGTGTTCTAGATCTCGCTTTGTTAGTTCGTAATTTCATGTTTTTTTTTATATGTACTTTAGTATAGAACTTGCTTCTATTTATAATTTTAAGTGTCAACAGTCAAATCCGAGCGGCGAAACTTGCATGTGCATGAACGAAAAAAAATTACATTATTTTTCTTTTGCACGGAATATTAGTATTTATTCCATTTTATTTTTATAATTTCATCATCATTTATAATTTCATTGTATTTTTGTCCTTTTTCAATATTATTCTTGCGTGCTATACTTATGTTAATGATTGACAATTTTATTTTAATTTGAATATGCGCGGAATTTTCTTTTTACGTTTTCATTTACTGACTTAAGTATATATTTAATCAATCGCGGAAAATGTGTGCTAAATCATAATGGTAAGCGATTTATAATTTATTGAAAATATACTTTGTTACTTTTGTTACTTTATTTATCAGTTTATTATGTTTTTGTATTGTAATTATCAATTTTATGTGGAGTTTCAATATGACTGTAAGTTTTATAGTGGGCTTTGTTTGGTTTTATCAGAATTATTCACGGTGGCAGGCCTACTAACTACATTTAAGGAACGATTCAAATGCAACGTAGTTCAATTTAGGAATTAAAATGAATCACAGTATTAAAAATTAACTTGATGGCACGAATCTGCGACGCAGATTAGGTTTTAAACACACAGACAGTAGGACCAAGTAATTATCGTGACGTCGTCAATCATGTAATTGACGTTAATTTTGTTGTTGATTATCACTGGTCTGACAACTATGGATGCCGAAGACAACTATGGATGCCGAAGACCGAGCGAAGTGGAGAAGAAATAGTAGGAAAGTGGAGCCCTGGGGGCTTACCATCATCTATTAACACGATCTACTTTGCGACCTAAACCGTGGATTAAATTTTTACTAGGAATACGATTCATTTTAGGTAATAAATATAAATATATATAAGGACAAATCACACACAGATTGAGCTAGCCCTAGACTTGTGTTATGGGATACTAATGCAATGATATATATTTTATAACAAATACATATATAGATAAACATCCAAGACCCGGGCCAATCAGAAAAAGATCATTTTCCATCATGACCCGACCGGGGATCGAACCCGTCTCGGTTTACAGGCAAGCATTTTACCACTGCGCCACTGAGGTCGTCAAAATTGATGTTCCTAAATTGAATTGATTTGCACGAAGCTGTTCTGTAAAAGTTGATGGTAAGCCTGCTGGACTCTTGACGCTTAACAACCACGGTGACAACCGGCAAAACTCATATATGAAAGAGAGAGAGAGAGACTAAGATCAAGTGATTGGAACAAATGTATTCACCGCAATTTCCATTCCCAGGTGACATCGGCAACGCATCAAAGATGAACTCCGTCCTTCAAGTAGTGGGCGGTGTTTCTCTCGCCGCGTTGGCCGAGGGGCTGGCGTT
Organism: Plodia interpunctella; assembly: GCF_027563975.2. NCBI lineage: Eukaryota > Metazoa > Arthropoda > Insecta > Lepidoptera > Pyralidae > Plodia > Plodia interpunctella. The sequence goes on from NC_071313.1 coordinate 738,462, forward strand.
AGCTGACCGCGCGGGACTCAACCAGGCTGATCTACTGGACGTCCTCGCCCTCACTCCGCTGGCGTCGCCGCATCTCATACTGAAGGGGAGAGGTCAGTGTCATATTCATCGTCATCATATCGAGTGTGTTATTGCTAACACTGGTGTCAGATTTTATTCAAGTCGCCTAAAGTCATCTGATATGACTTTTTACGACTACTTACCGCCATAGTTCGCGGCGAACAATCAGTATGTTAGTGTTGAACGTTGCAGCGATGATCGAGTCGTCGTACTCGACGCAGCAGCCGCTGTCGCACATGCAGAAGGACCTGAAGCTGGCGCTGGGTCTGGGCGACGCGCTGGAGCAGTCGCTGCCGCTGACGGCGACCACCAACGAGATCTTCAAGCACGCCAAGCGGCTCGGCTACGCCAACCACGACGTCGCCGCTGTCTACATCCGCGCCAGGTTCTGATCCGGTGCGTATTGCTGTGCGAATTTGTACCCTAAGTAGTAGATGTTAAAGGTCAATTCAGCTGATTCTTCTCTAGATCTAGAACAATTGTATGCTAAGTACATCCGCGCCAGGTTCTGATCCGGTACGTGTTGGTGTGTGATACTCTTAAGTCATAAATATTAAAAGTTAATTCAGCTTGATTCCTCGCTAGCTCTAGAACAACTTCCGCTGACCGCTAACACCAACAAAATTGTACCATAGGTTGTAAACATTAAAGGTCAATTTAGCTTGAAACCTCACGACCCAGCAGAATGCGGCAAGATCTCTTAGACGATAATGAAAGCTTGTAGCAAATATGTAAAAAAAACTTTCTGTGTTTCTCATTGTGTAAACAAGAACTTTGAATAAATTAATTTCTTTCGATTATAATCTAGTAACAGCTAATGTTTGTTACTTAAAAAAATATTGGATTGTAATTTGTTTTATGTGTGAATATTTAATAAATATTTAATATGTTTAATGAATAAATAAATATTTCTTTTTTTCAGGAAACTAACGTATCCGCTATGTTCACTGATGATACGTCACTATCCAGTATAGCGAATTTTTTTAAACTTTTTATTTACCAAGCTCTCCGTATCTATAGACAAAATTTATTGATATATTAATTTATCAAACCTTATAACATTCAATAAACGTTTGATTTTTTAAACGTTTTTAAAAAAATAGCATAAAATATTAGGCGTATTGTGACTGATTAATTACAGGACTTTTGGAGCTTAATATTGTGTTTCAATAATTATAATTTCAGTTAAATAACAAATTTTTATATGAAATTGTGTAAGCACCCAGGTGTTGCAAATATAACTCTTGATCTGGCTCCATTTTTACTCAAAATAGTATTGTATTTACTCTAAAATTATGTCGCAAAGAACAACTGTAAAGTATCGTGTATAACTCATCCAAGTTTGATTCAAAATTATTGACACAAAAAACTGCTTTATACATTATCATCAATGACCTCCATTATTTTTGACAAAAATAAAGATACATGTAGTTTTAAAATACACATAGAACATAGTATATATGTTGTAAAATCAAACGGTGAAGATAAAAATATATTTTTAAATCAATGTGACCATTCTCCAATATTGATTAGTTTTAAGGATTATTTTAACGTTAATGGAATGATATGAGCACTTTTTTTATTTGTAATTTAGTATGAATGAGTGTACAGGTCAGTTTCTCATTTGGTTTTGCACTTGATTTTTAAATGTAGTACATAGGCTTCAACGTTGCATTTAAAGTCTCATAAGTATACGTTAGACATTTTGCAATAGATATTCAATATCCTGTATAAATCCATCCTTTTGTGTAGAAGGCGAAGTGCGCGTCAAAATTGACGATGGTGATTGAACTTTATCATTGTAACTTTGTTTTCACCAAGAAACATTGACACACAACACATATATGCTATCTTACTCACAGCGGTCGAAGGAAGTGAAATGGCACTACGTGTTTCCTACTCATATTAAAGTGCACTGAGCGAAATAGCGCGATTATGTGGTGCGTCAATTTCACTAGTGTAAACAAAGCCTGTTATTGATAAAATATTAATATTACATCAATGATTCGCATTCGTGTCTTATATATAAGGTATAATATAATATTTCGACAAAGCAATGCAATTTATTTGCGACGCTCAAATAAAACATGTGTTAACAAACTGTTAATTATTTTTGCTTTGCTAAGGAAAAATAAATCACGTAAAAAGATACTACTTTTTAACATGTTTTATATGTTGGTGAAGTTGACTTGCATTTTGTGCATTGCATTGCTTTTAAAATTGATTTTAGAAACGCACTCATGTTTGAACTAAGTTTGTACCTATGTTGTTGGTAGGTAATGTAAAATGTGCAAATCATTTCGTATTTCACAATGTAAATGATTGACATCAGACGAAACAAAAATAAAATAAATGTAATTTATTGCGGCTTGTTTTATTTACGAAGAAATTTGAAATATTTAAGCGACAGTTTACTAATTCGAAAATGATGTAGACCCCAAAATACTTGTAGCAATTTGTGAGTACATTGAATAATGGATGACTAGAAAAATCCTTTGTTTATCCCATGGATTTAGTAGGTACAAATCCATGGTTTATCCCATGGATTTAGTAGGTACAATTCCATGGTTTATCCCATGGATTTAGTAGGTACAAATCCATGGTTTATCCCATGGATTTAGTAGGTACAAATCCATGGTTTATCCCATGGATTTAGTAGGTACAAATCCATGGTTTATCCCATGGATTTAGTAGGTACAATTCCATGGTTTATCCCATGGATTTAGTAGGTACAAATCCATGGTTTATCCCATGGATTTAGTAGGTACAAATCCATGGTTTATCCCATGGATTTAGTAGGTACAAATTCATGGTTTATCCCATGGATTTAGTAGGTACAATTCCATGGTTTATCCCATGGATTTAGTAGGTACAAATTCATGGTTTATCCCATGGATTTAGTAAGTACTTCGTACGTACCTACTAATTCCATGGTTTATCCACTGGTGGTGGCGCTAGTGTGCGAGAACATAAAACACGTATTTTGAAATTAGTGGCCACCAGCCGTTTTCGATATTAGTAAATTGCTTCAATGCATGGTTTTAATAAGTACGACGGAGTACCTATTAATTTCATGCTTCAATGTAACGTATATGCTTCAATGTAACGTATACGTATATGCTTCAATGTAACGTATATGTGGTAAATTGTGGCAAGTGTGCCCAATATATATGTTTTTTTAGTTTTTGTTGATTTTTTAAAGAAATGATAAAAATGTTAAGTGGCGCTAGTTTGCGGGCAGACGCAACAATCTCCTCGAAATACTGCTAGAATAAATTGCCTATTCATTATGTAACTGAAAATTAAATAACAAAATTGAAGAAAAGCATGTTTATTTATAAATATGTATATCAAAAGTGTGTAAAGTTTTTAAATCTAACTAGAATTAGGTTTACATTGCTTCAATATGTTTACCTGCGTCGTATTTATATAGGAGAAATATTGTAGCAATGCGTATAATAAATCAGTATTATCATCATATATATCCATTCCATAATTAAGCAAATAATATAGTTAATCCGATGTTACTGAATTAACATCAAGTTTTTCATATATTTGATGCCTTAATGTATAATATAAAGTTGGTGCAAAATCATACTTTTCAGTTTTTAAGCTATATAAAAAGTAAGACACCTACAAACAATTTATTTCAGGTCTGCGATCACCACGCCCGTCCGCCAGGTCCTAAGATCGATTCCCAGAGCCGGCAAATTGTATCTGTTTTAACATATATTTGTCTGCGGTTTTGGCTGTGTTGTGATTTGTTTGCGATTGCGTCCATCGGAACGGCTTAGTGTGGGGTTGACTTTAAAAGCCTATACAAAGAGTGGTCGAACCGCCGAAAAATGGCCCACACTAAGATTTTCGTGGTTTCTATGGACGCAATCGCAAAACTCTAAATAAATATGATTTATTGAGTTCTTTTTTTCAATTTTACAAATAATCATTTAAAAAAGTTCATAAGATACAAACGAACAAATTGTCTATAGGCATCTTAGTTTCTGCTCAATCGTAAAGCCGCTCGCCGTCATACGGCGCGCCGTCCAACTCAGGCTGTCTCACTCCCTCGGGGGGGAGTCCCCACACGGGCCGGCCGCCGTTGTGCGCGTGGTACCGCGGGATGCGGTCGTCTCGCACCAACTCGTACGCCAGCCGGGCTATGCTGTTCTGGTATTCGCTCAAGCCCGTCTTGTAAAGACATTTCCGCACGTACCCGAGAACTGGGCAGAGAAAGGGATGGTTAATTTTATTGATGTTGGTTTTCAACGTGCAGCGACCTTCACCTTCAGCGATCTTCCTTATCCTTATGGCGGAGGGTCGTGGTCATTAAGTGGTATGAAACATACACGACTAGTCTCTATGTACCTTATGCGTCTTTGGAAGGTTATGCGTTAGATACCAGTAACCCTGTATAGATAGATTATAAATTATCAACTAGAGTGCTGTAGGTTTCCGCACGATGATTTCCTTCACCGGAAGCAAGTAGTGTTCTATAAAAAATACTAAACTGAGTTATACAAAGTTATGTGCTATAAGTAGTATTAGAAACTTTCAGACAGACAGACGGTCTTAACCACTAGAACACTAAAGCTTCAACCGGCCCTTACGTGACCCTTATGGAACAGCCCTATTACCGAACGCGATTGGTATAAATAAAGTTACTAGCTAATACCCGTTGCTTCACCTGCGGTAGCTTATATTTGACCCCGGGTCATACGTAACGATGCTTTACCAGCGGTTAGTGGAGGACCAGAGGTCCTGGAGCGACCCCGCAAACGAAAGTTCACAATTTTTGGTAATGGTAGGCATGCGTGTATATGTAAGAAATTTTGATTGAATACCCTAAATTTAAAGGGGCACTTACCTCATATCTAGTCATATTCCAGTGTCCGGCGGAAGTTCAATTCGACAGGATTAATAAGTTGGTGTTAGTAGCTATGCTAATTACTATTATACAAGTTAAATTATACAGTCAAAAGCACATCAATCTAATCATTCAAATCAAAATTCAATCAGTCAAATTCAAGTCGAAAATTCGCCAGTATTACTGATGCACACACCTGTGCGATTAGCATGATATTTTTAGTGAAATCGTAAAGAATAAAATGTAAATGAAACAAAAAGCGAACATTGCTTCTATCGTAGGTAAACGGAAATATCACACTTCCATACGAACTTTGAGGTTTTCGTAACATAGTTCATAGTTTTTTTTTTCGAACACCTAATCGTATTTAGGTTTTCTTAAAAAACATATTTTAACACAAAGACAAAGAAAACTATAAATGAGATATAAGGTTTCCATACAACTTCCCGTCCCAGTCTTGCTAATCTCATACAAAGTGGCAGATTGGGCCGGGCATGGATGAGGGACAAAAGAACGTCAGTGCTCTGTCTTGTTTCTTCTTATATATTTTTAATACACACATCTATATAAATAGTAGCTTTCTCTGTCTACATGCTACCCTCACTGCATCTATTTAGAATAACGTGCTTTCTGTACATGCATTGCTTATCACGCAAAATCTGACTTTACAGTAGGAATATTGTGCCTTGTATTTAAGGTCACTATAGTGACGGAAACTTCAAATAACTGCACAACAGCTTACCTACACTAAATTATTTGCTGCGACAAATTCGAATGCAGTAGAAATGTCCTTGGCTAATAATACCGAAGTATTACTCTAAATTTCAAAAGTACCTACTGGAATATTGTTCCTGATAGACATTATTAATAAATATAGGAAAGTAAAGAACTAATATTTAATAATAATAAAGGAAAGCGAGAATATTCTACGCAATTCTAAGGAGTTAGTTTTTCAAAGTTAGATCTCCATATTCCTAAAGCAACGTAGTTTTTACTATTATTTTAGTATTTACATATCACAAATCTTGCTCAAGAAATTGTCTATCCAACAGTGAAAACTGCATCGAAATCTATAGCATGGCTTACGTTAAATACAGCAACAGAGGCTAAGAACTACTTCAACTTAAACAATTTCCACAAGTTACTACGCGTTTGAATGTACTCGTAAGTTAATCAGATTAGAAGTAATCATGATTTACCGTTAGTCATGATTTATTTAATGTATTAAATGAATCATATTCAATTTTTAATTTAATTGATCTTGATTTTTGAAAAATAATTGTGACTAATGTAGCCTGATAACATTTTCTTGTATGATTATTTTCTGTAATCTGTAGTTACTATACATTACATAGCGTAATCACAGTCACCGTTGTCGCGCCCACGAGTCACATCTATCTGTGAAACCTGCCTTTTAATATGCAGTGACAATAAATGAAATTAGAACAAACTTCTTAAATGAGTAGGCAAGGGCTCCAGGGTAGGCTTGTCCATGTCCTGCTCATACAACTCCTTGGCCACCTTCATCAGCTCCGTGTCCTTCATTGCGAGAGCTGGCGGCGCCACTGGCACTTCTTCTTCTTCCACCTTCTCCGCTGGTTTGGGTGGACAGCGCTTCTTCTCTCGCGGTTTGAATGGGCGTGTTTTGAATTCTACAGGTTAATAGGTGAACAGTTACAAGTAAATACTATTCTAGAGGGAAATTAACGCGGACGAAGTCGACAAATGTTAGTTTATTACAGAATAAATATTGCAGACCTGGTGACAGATGCGAGCAGTAGTCATTATAGTAAGACGACTGGCCACGCAACCTCTTCATGGTGGCTTTGATGAAGGCTTGGATCTCTTCGTCGGTCCACGCTTTCTGAAATTGACAGTATTATTGTAACACAGCAGAACTAGATGATGAAGACACGTATCAAGTGAATAGAAAGTACAAATATGATGAACACCACTTCAGAATACTACAATACTAGTATCATAATACCTTGAGTAGGTGTTTTTGCAACTAATAAGATTAACCACTAATACCTAACAATCATTTTGGAACTTAGAGTTAAATAAATAAATTTTGTTTTACCGGTTTATTTTATTCTGTATCAGTAACCGATATGATAGTATAGTATACGTAATGCCGTTATAAGCTTAGAAAAATATCATCTACGCATACAGAATTAATGACCGATTGGTCATTAATTCGTGAAATTCAAGAAATTCAAGAAATATAATAGTATAATTGGCCAAATTTTGAAGTTTCGGCAATTTATGAATTAAGAATATGCATTTCCTTACTTACGTCTTGAGTTCCAACTTTTGGATCCAACCATTTCCCTTCAAGCTTCGCCCATCTGTTTTCTGGGCGACACCTGGCCAAGGAAAAATGTTATATAACCTTTTTTTATAACTAAATATACCTATATACCTATATAATATCTTTAAATCCTAATTAGTTCGAGAAGAATATTAGTTCATTTTCAATTCAGGCAATGTAATCATAGCAAAATTCAAATAAAATAAATTAAGTTATCTTACATTTTGGTTTTCCTGATGGGATGTTGGCGAAATTCGTCGAAGTATTCCGTTAAGAACGACATTATAAAACTCGGTGAATTTACGCGACACAAAAATTCCCTTCAGTTACAAATATCTCTTAAATAAAACTTAGACAATACACTTCAAATCACTGTCAGACATTTGTGTCAACACTATTCAGAAAAGTTTGTAAGGAGTTAAAGCCTACATCACACTATAATACTATTTTTACCACATTTAAAGGTTTTTATGTAAGAAGTATGTTATAATAATATATTTTTTTAAAATGTTTCGCTCTAATTGAAAATAAATTTAATTTTCCTTTTTATAATAACAAAATAATAAAATAAAGCATTCACAAATGAGTAGGTAGCTACTTATACGATCTACGTTTAACTGTAACTTCTACCGGTTAACATTTGAAACTACAGTATTATCTGGGCTTTATGTTCTAGTGAAAGTTTTCTCAATGCGGAATTACAGTAATGCTACAACTTTCAAACTTCTGTACCGACTGAGTCTTCGGGTAATGTTTCATTCTTTCGTAATAAGAAGGCACAGTTATAATGTTATGGTGAGTTTGCGTGTCGCGTTTTTACGGGACCATACTTTTCTTTAGATCGGCTATAATAATGTTTGTTGTATTGTTTTGTATGTTGTGGTTGATTAATAGAATGTTTTGAGATTAGGTACTTGATTTATTGAGGAGAACGGGATGCAAGAAATGAGAGGAAAGAGGTAAACTCAGGAGACAAATTTGTGTATGAAATTATGATTTTATTTATTTATGCAATTGAAATATGAAGGACCATATTGTGTTGGTAGCTATTTAACATTTTGTTTAGGTGTTATCAATATACATATACAACATATGTTGCTCACGCTGTCTGTCGGTATATATGCTTAGATCTTTAAAACTACGCAACGGATTTTGATGTTAAACATTTATTTAAATTTATGTTTATGTATGTATGTATGTGATAAGTCAAAATTGACATGATTGTTGAGCATGCCATGAGGGTGGCGTGACCAGAAGCCATAAATCAAGATCTGTATTTTTAGCTCTCGCTCGTAAACTTGGATCTGGAGTTTGAAGGTCAATCGATTGGAGCATCTACGTATTGTATACTTAGCTGGAATTAGGTTTGACATACACAGACGAGTTAGTTCGTCAGCTCAACTGAAGGAAATATTCCATGTCAACATCGCGAAGGAATTTGCCATATGCATTGTGGTTGACAGTACAACACGAGTGTCATCTAAAACTTTCTCTCTTACACATGAGCGTTTTACCGGCACCTTCCTTAGCCATTGAGCGTCGGAGCCTAGGGTTCGCTTTTCTACTTTTTCGTATCCACTTCGCACGGTCTCCGGCCTCCCTAGTTGTTAGACAATTAACATATACTTGACGACATCAAGCCAGCATTTCTTGGGCAAACCCAAGGCCGGGTGGGGTCATCTATTGTATATATGTAATATGTATGTACGTATAAACAGCGTCATCTGTAACATAAATGGAAAATAATAAATTTATTACTTTAGAATGCGATATGCACATTGAGATGACAAAGCAGAGAGCTACTAAACATTCTGTTTTACTAACTCAAATTCAAATTCAAATCATTTATTCAGAAATTAGACCTTCACAGGCACTTTTTCTCGTCAATCTTTATATTTATAGTTATTTCTCACAAGCTACGAACTACTGGCATTTCGGAATGACCACTGCTGAGAAGAAATGCCGAAAGAAACTCATTTGAACAGTGTTGGTCCCTATCATGCCAGATCGGCTTACCATTATTGTTTCTTACAATGTTTTTTTTTCTTTCTAATAATATATCAAAGTACATAATGTACATAGTCAAAAGGTATATCAAAACAGGTTATGATTTTGATCCGAGTGCTGATTAATATATATATATATATATATATATATATATATATATATATATATATATATATATATATAAGTTAATCGTGTTTCACATCGATATATATATATATACACGATTAATTTACATGAAAATATATGAGAAACGAGATGACCAGTTCCCTCTGGCAGCACCCGTTCACGAGTTGACGCATGGGACAGCCATCGCGTAGCTCAACCATAATAGAGGGAACCTCACGACCCGGCCCACGACTCGACTCTAGGCAACAGAACCTAATGGGAACGAAGAAAGACCATAACATTGTTTATTTGTACTCCGTGTGGTATCATAGCGAATGTGCCTTTTATAGTTTGGTACTTCCGTCATATTCAGATTTTCTATAAGATGGGTATATGCTGAAATGATGAGAATTTAGTCACGGATATTCAATTTCTACGCCGACTAATCAACTGCCTGGCTAGCCACGTGAAGTTGCAATTGTTTTGAATCGCAGTGCATCGCGCAAGCATTCTATCGCCCGGCGTCGAGTGACGGGTAATGATCGACTTGTATTGAGTAGCACTGACGGGTTTACCGCGATTTGTTATTTTTACTTGTGCATTTTGGACTTGATAGTTTATCCTGATTGATTAATTAAACTGTATTGTTCCAAGTAAAAACATATTTAAACAAATGGCGAAGTGAATGCTAAAAGCATTATCTCCCAGTTAACCATTAGGACAAACAGAAAAAAACTAATTATATAAAATTCCGCGACATTATTCACTTAAGTGACACAGCAGATAAATTCCAGAGGGGTGTAGGTACGGCTACTGGTACGGCTACAACTGGTTCCCTATTTTTATGCTTTTGTAATAATTTAACATGGCATACTTTTACTTATCATAATAATAGTTACATACGATATTAATTTGGCATAATGTATATGGCACATTTTTTTTACGCATACCTACCATAAGCATAACAATTTTTAAGCATAATATTCTAAAGCATATTGGCGGCTTATGAGTGGCCCAAGGGCCACCCCGCCGCACCCTAACCTACTGCTACACTATAGCTTTATGCTGCTACACTATATTTTTGAGGTAACATTTTAATTTTAAGTTATGTATACAATTATCTTATTTAATTAACGTTTCAAATATAAATCTGTACCTATTATGTAAATTTATTAAAATCCATTATTGTCCAGATTTCAAGACCTTTAAAACAATTCACCTAAGGATAAAAAGATATGATATGGGTATGTGCATATTACATGCACACATGACTAAATCAAGATCATTACGAGTAATGTTATCCTCGATTTAACTCTTATAATGTGTTCTGGCCGGAAACTATGGTTTAGCCGGGAAACCCCACACCTATCTACTTTTTACGACAGCATAGTTTTTCAAGAAAAAAATACGGCGGTTTTTTTCAGCAAACCGTTACGATATCAAGGCTATATCTAATCAGAATTTAGAATTTCTGCTTAGGTACTTAGCTAGGAAAAAACAAAAATTAATTAATATAAATATAATTACTTTTTGAATAGCTCACCATTTTTTACAAAATGCTCAACACAATGGTAGACCAAAAGATTTTTTAGTGAGGAACATACAATTTCGGCTCTATGTACCTACTAGGTCTGATCATCAGCTCAACCAATTTCTTAAAAACCAACTCAGTAACATCATCCATTGTCTGGGTGAAATGGTCCCAACGTGGGAGGACCGATCACCCGTCTGGTGCTCGCGCAGGCGTCCTCAAAAATAATAAACATCATCCAAATCTGCTCATAAATGTATAACATTTTTCTTACCACTTTGAAAAACAATTAAAATGGGAAGTAAACATAATTTCACCTTTTTTTTTACAAATTACTAGCAATCAAACAAATGCCGAATCTATAATTTCAGTTAGTCTACATAAAAATATCAAAGAGAAATGTATGGCGTAAATATGGCGTTCCGCTACGATTGTTGACGCGTACGGTTGTCAAGCACGCTCGGCCATCATCCACCGTCATCGCCCATCTCATTTAGAATATCAAATCTTTTAGCTTCGGTGACGACACGCCTGGCAGCCGGCCAACGCATTTCCATTGTCAAAGATGCAAGTTTGTTTGTTTGTTTTGTAAGTTTGGGAGCTCGGCTGACTGCTGGCGATTGGCGGGCAGCGAAACGTAGAAATATACTTTTATATTTCAAAAAATCCAGGATCAATAGGTGAATAAGTAATGTTGATAGGTGATATTATGAACTTTGAAATTTTCGAATCTAAGATTAAAAACATAATATACCTCACTACAGTTAATTATTCAGAAAACTGATCATCAAGAGAGTCTTGAAAGTGAATGAAGGTAAGAGGAAACAGATATGAAGAAGAAGTGATAAGCTATAAATTATTTAGTCATATTTTTTACTTCCGTGAGTTAGATTAGGTACATCATTACTACCCACCGACGGGTTCCCATCTTGTCGCGATGGTGGGGCTTAGTAACCGGGGGGCTGGTCTGACACACCAGCCACCCCGGTGAACCAAGAGGAACCCAAGGCCCAGAGACTTTGGTGGGTGCGCTGGGCCTGGTGGACGGTCCCTTCGGTAGTACTGCCATTGGCTGGTGACCCGCCACCAGCCTTTGGATGTGGAAACTAGAGGGGACCAGAGGTGGGGTCGCGGGGGTTTGTCCTCCGCTATCACAGCGCGGCCGTGGCGCTGAACACGGTGCGGTGGGGCCGCAGGGGAAGAGGAAAGTCGGTATGTCTCTCGACGATCCCCCTGTCCTCTGCGGCCGAAGGGTGGATGCCTCTGTATCGGGTGCAATGTGTGGGTGTCACCTGCCTATCACCTCTTGCGCCCGTACAGAGGCAGACTGGGTGCCCTGTGGCACCCAAGATTTTGTGTGTGTCCAGTGTGTGTTGTGACCGCTGGTCCCTTCAGGGCCAGCGGTCGGTGATGCCCGCTCCCCTCGTCAGCTTTCTGACTGGTGCGCGGAGCGGGCTTGATGGTCCGCGCCACGCTCGCGTGGCGTAAGGGGCGGGTGGTTAGCACTTGTGCTTGCTGCCCGCCCAGGTCGGGGCCGAAAGGCCGGCCGGGGGGGCGTCGCGGTGAAATGCCTAGCGACCCCGTGACGTCCCCCATAACGGCAGCGTGGAAACGCCCCAGGGGTTTAGTGGGTAGGCTGGGCCGGCTAGCGGCCCAGGAGTCCCACACTCAGTGCGTAACAAGCATTCCCCTGGGTAAAAAAAAAGGTACATCATTACTAGCGCCTTTCTAATATCCAAGTCATAAAGAAATTCGTTAAGAAAATGATAGTTGCTTTCTCGCCCAACAGTCCAACCAGACAGTTTCCAGTCCAACCAGATCCGAATGGGCATTTCAATAAACAAGAGGATCTTAGAAATCCTGTCCTCGTGTTTGTTGAATCATCTGTGATTGATTGCTGCGATTTGATTTGCTTTTATTTTGATTTGCAATGTGTTTTAGTAAACCTTAATGCGTTCTAGATGTATTGTTGGTTTCAATCTAGAAAATAGAACTCGTGGAAAAGGATTACTTTACCAATGAACGTGTGGTATTTACCAGCCATTTAATGTTATATTCATAATAAGTGATTATTTAGTTCACGTTTCGACTCAGGTAAATCTTTCTTATTGCTTTTATTCAGAGTTTTTTGAATAAATACTTTGGGACAGTCAAGCATATTATCTAAAGATTTTACTTTATCATACTTAGATTTATTGCCAAATTGTACATGAAAAGACAGTTTTACGACTTGCTTGATCAAAATGTCGTGTGGTAATGAAAACGCACCTACCGACGCACGGACATAATATATCATGCAGTATATCATACAGTTTCGTTAACTTAACGGTACTACGTGTCTCCAAAGCAAAACCAAAAACCACATCATCCCTTCCAATACTATTTCTGCAGACATTCCAACATGGAAAATAATCCAATCTGTTTGTTTAACAGTAGGAAGCACATTATAAACACAAGCTTTGCTTTTTGACGTCAATTTATTGAACGTTTTAACAGTCAGTTGTTTATGTGCAGTTGTATTTTGTGCAATGTTGACTTATTTTAATGTACTTCGCTTTTGTTATCCCCGGCGTGTGTAGAAATAATAATATCTAACGTCCTTGGTTATAATTTTGTACTTCTTTATGTTAGTTACATTGTCTTGTCGAAATTTTGATGTCTCTTGTTGTACAATGAGTATTTGCGACTCTTTTGAGCCACTTATGTTTAGATAAAATGGCATAATTATTACGTAAATGTTGACTGGTGCAAACCACTTTTATTTTAAGGTCCATGATGGAAGACAAAGTAGACCAATGAACATAGGCTTAGCCAAAGAATAACTGGCTTTGACCGGGTTGTTAGTTGTAAAGGAAATAGAACGAGAGGTTTTTATGAACATATGATATTATAATATCCTGGTAATATTACCAAAAACACTTATAAAACAAAGTAATTTATTATTTTCTATTCTTTGATTGTAACATAGTATATTTTCATTTCATACTTTTAAAAAATTTCGTTCCATCCGCTAATAAATACTAATGATTCCAGTAAATATCCTGAACCTAAAATAATGAGTCTCAATTAAGAACGGGGACTCATTTTGGGTTACATTTCGAGTTTCACAGAAATGAAAATGTTTTGAGAAGTTTGCGCAGCGGTGTCAGGCGTTCCTGTTACTATGAGCTCATCTCTGTCTCCGAAAGAACAAAGAGTTGAACCGACTGTCAAAACTCAAAGTATTTATTCAAAGACTTTTTTACGTTACACTTCAAATTATGTATCTAATCACTGTATTGTAATCATACAGCTAAAAACTGCATTCTTTCAACGATCTCAGTTGAGAAAAAAATCCGAAAGAGACTCGTTTAGCAGTATTCGTATTGGAAAATAAAGGATAGCTTATCTCTAATTGACATTATTAATAACATAGAAGTAGATACATTGCTTTTACACAACAAGGCTCCTAGAAAATGTAATTGATTATTGAAGAGATCAGAAAAGAGCTTGCAACTTGGAAAGTTAATTGCTATAAAGTGCAATGGTTTTTGTACTTATATAAAAAGGACAGTATTACGAAATAAACTGAAACGTATATAATTACGATACATTTAACATAACTACATCGTTCATGATGCGCCGAATCGACGCGGCAAGAAGATCATCTAATAATATGGCTGAGATCAGATTTTCAAACGAACTGGGTTTAATTTTCTTGATTCACTTTAAGCGATAAATGATAATCCAAACCCTTTCTTCCGGGTCTTAAACGTTTAACAACCAGTCGGCTTTGTCGTTTATAGTTCAAACAACGCTTTGAAGGCCTTAAAACGATGCGCCTGCGTCACCGCCCTTTGTTCTTCAAATGTACAGTCAACTGCGCAAAAACCTTCCAGAGTTCCTTCGCAAATACACCACTGTCACTTATACAAAGAGGTCTAAAGTTTCCCCGTAACTTGACATGCAATTGAATGTACCTTTGTGATGTTTGATATAAAACATTTGTATAAATTACTTGGTTATTTTATACTCATCAAAGCTAAAGTGTTTTTTCAATATGTTATGCAGCGATGTATCCACATTTTGAGGTTTTCTTTAAAAAATAGTAATTCTATTTGTTCCTAGTTAAATGCTCTAAGATCTTCTTCATAGTCGTATTCCTCATGGCTGAGGGTCGTGGTCATTACGTGGAATGAAACACACACAACAACTTTCTTGGCATTATTAATGGAGTCATTGCAGGTCTACCATTGCCTTCTCCATTTCACTACTATATATGAGTCAGATTTGAATACAAACTCATATGGCACGAATAGGATTTGAACCTGGGACCTTTTGATCCACAGGTCTTAACCATTACACCACAACCGCTTCTAAGATACCTCGGTGTAATATAAAAATACACAAGTTTTGTATGTATGGTAAACAACCTTCATTACGATTTGAAGTTCTGGCCATTACTTCGACTGTCCCAGCACAGCCTATACAGCTTCTCTGTAGTAGATTTTGAAATATATAGAAAATTCCGTACAAAATTTTGTTTTATCTCCGAATTTCAATAAATCTTTGAATGCTCTTATCAGTGTGTTGTCTGCCACACAGAGAGTAATATTTATCATAGATCTATGAATTCTAGAGAATTTAGTATTATATTTAAATCAATATAATTACCTACTTGTATAACAATCTTTCGTAGCTGACTGACAGACAACATATACAACTTTACTCTCCAGCATTGTTGTAACCCGTAACTGTTATAATACTGGATAACATTGTTGTAGATGCTCAAAGAGCCTTAATTTTGCTCAATATTGCAAATATCTGTAAGTAATTTAGGTTTCTTATTCTATGGTAAAACTGAAGCAACGCTGAGTGTGCACATACCCACATTTCAGCGGCTTCAAGGTCTTAGGGTTAGAATTCCTAGCCAATTTCAAATTGTTCTTACTCCAGTTCCATCCAAAACTGCATTAGATTTGTTCAGTATCGATATCAAGCGTATTATAAGACGATCGTAATAGTATTTTATGTGTCGTTAAACTGAGTCAAAACGGAACGTTTGACGAACACAGACCAACGTTTTGTCGAGTTTTCGGATTACTAACAATTTCCCATTGCGTTAACAATCGGCGTCTAAAAATCAGTCTTCGTTGGTGTTGGCGGTTTTGCCAAAGGTCAGCCAATGTTGGTTGGTAGACGTGACGTACAGTGGTGAGCTTGGCTCGTAATTGCCAGTTTCAGTGGCTACGCGCGTGCGTCGTGGTGCGTCCTCAGATTTTCCCGCCTAAGCGACCGCGAGTGTCACCAATTTGTATTTCGAATTTTCACATTCGATTTTTTATTCAAATTTCTGGATTTTGTAAGTGTTATGTGAACCGCCAGTGTTGTTATAGTGTTGTTTATATAAAATTGATTTGGCAAATCGTTTTTTTTTGTATGACTCGATCAGGTTCATCTATCGAGAGACTTCGACATCCGTGGAAGATTTCGCAAACATGATATGGTAAGTATCGACTAAACATTAGTTCAAAACTAAATTAGTTCGAATCTGTTCTTTAACCTTCATATTTACTAGTTTTTACACATAATTATTGTTTTTATTTGGCGTGAAGTCAAGGACAAGATCACTACAGGGAAATGACATTTTTAAAAATAACTAGGAACGTTCCACAGCAGAGATAAATACTTGGGACGTTCCGTTACCCGCAAAATCGTTTGAACCTTTGTTAACTGTTGTTTAGCAAGTAAACAGTATAGTGGATCAAAGGCGCGGATATAAAATGGTTTGTATTGCTGAAACTATAAAGAAGTGGTGAAGGATTTACGTTTCTGCCTTTGAAAGCTTTATTTCACCGTCTTAATCCCTTTTACGACGGCATTAGACAACGAATTAATTTGGAATGCGAACGGTTTGCGCGCACGCTATCGAGTAAATTGTGGACGAGTAATGCACTCATTACCATAAAATATTTAGGGAGATAAAACATTTTTGAAATTTTAACTTCCAAGCGATTGAAAAATGGATGCAATAGGTAATTTTGGTTAATATTTGGATCAATAAAAAGACGGCTTTAACAAATAATCCCTTGGTTTTACTTCTTGTGGCTGTATGGGCTTAATTGATTGTATATAAATATTTTATATTCAGATTACTATCACTATATGTGTAAATATACCATTTTGTATATTTTTACATAGTTTGGATGTGTGATACGAGTGTTGACGTCATTAGATCAATGATTTACAAAAATAAACAGTTGAAGTGACTTTCCATAGTGTGCACACTAGTCGCAGACGAGATCGTCAGATTAAATACAAATATCGTTTATTTAATACAAGTGGCCCGAGCCGGCTTCGCTCGGGTAAAATCATAATAAATTGTGCACCAACCGGAATTAGGTACACTATTTATAAAACACGCATCAAAATCGTAGTTCTAAAGACCTATGTATACGTAGGGACAGACAGCGGGAAGTTTTGTTATAAGTAGTGTAGTGATGTGTTACAAATAAAACTGCTTCTTTACTGCGGCAATGCTTATTCTATGCGTGAAGAAGTCACCAGCCATCCTGGCCACTCGGCCAGCTTTTTACCCAAAAAAAAAAACTAAAATGTTTAAGGCCAGAAGGGCCCCATCGGCCTAACGTTACTACATTTTATATAACAAATATTATTTATATAAATTAACTTCGTCTGTATCACTTCGATGTATTATACCCTTCGAAGTGGGTTAGGTAAACGTATCAGTGACCGAGATAGCCGCGCCGTCGGCGCTTTGATGTCACAAACTAACAGACAGACAAACAGTTTGTGATCTGTGAATCTGTACCGGACGTGTTGGATGATGCAATTAGTGGTTATCCACTAATTTTTAACACTGCCATGAAATATTTGCTAAACCTAACGTCTTAAGTAAAATAAATAATTCTACTTAACTATAAAGTATGTCATGTTAAATCTATACTATCTATACTATTATTATAATGAGGTAAGCGTTTGTGGGTTTGTATGTGTGAGGCGGCTAATCGCTGAAACTAACGAACCGATCTCTTCGATTCTTTCACCAAAGGTACATTATCCAAGATTGCTATAGGCTATATTTTATTTCAAAATTCCCACGGAAGCGACAGCCCCGGGCAACATCTAGTTTTGAATATAATTGCGGATCTGGATTCTTGATTTGATAGAAATCTTGTGTATCAAGATAGATTAATTATCCACGTTGATCGATCATTACAATCCATACTTCCTACTATCTCTCTAATATTATGAAGGCGAAAAGTTTGTGAGCATGCCTTCACGCTTTGGCTTTGGCCAATATTGTGAAATTTGGTATTGAGGTAGCTGATACCTTGGATTAACACATAGGGGGTACTTTTTATGAACGAAAGTACGCGTTTCCCATAGGATTAGATCAATAAGTCGTATGGTCAGCTGGCGCTATGGCGCTAAAGTTAGATAAAGAAATGTCAGAAGTTATTCCATTTGTGTTGTTGTAACGGCACTGAACTGTGGACAGAACCCGCCGCCGCGGGCTGCCACCTCTCTGTTTACAAAACACCGGTGTTGAATTTGAGCGGCGGCCGCCGCCATTTGCGTTACCTGTCAGGCTGTCAGCAAACAAGAAACATTCAACAACTATTCAAATCTTTCTTATAATCGCTAGCTCTATTTCATTCGGGGCTGTGGCGCTGCAAAACCTGGGATTAGTTCCGTACCATCCTTATAATATTATAAAAAGAAGCATCTGTCTGTATGAACTGGATAAATTCAAAAATTGCCAGACGGATTTTTGCACGGTTTAGGAGTATAATTTATTATGGATTTAGCTGAGCAAAGCCGGGACCGGCCGCTAATCTATATATATAAAACTCTAGACAGACAACGAACAGCCGAAACTACTGGGCGTAGACAGCTGAAATTTGGTGTATAGGTTCCAAGAACAGTGTAGGGGAGCACTAAGAAGGGGTTTCCTGAAATTTCTACGGGAAACTGATTTTTACTCACATACGAAGTTGTGAGAAAAAGCTAGTTGTCTATAAAATCGAGTAAAAAAATCACGTTTGTTAGGAGATCCCTAAATATCCCTATGATATGTTGGATATATCTAATAGCTACCTTGTTTGTTCGAACCATACCACGATCTACTATGTTCCGAAGATTACCCATACAAACTCACAAACACTTCTAATATATCAGTGTAAATTAGTGTAGATGAAATCAAATCTTCAATTCAGCTAAATGTCGACTGTTTACCGACTCTAATTCCATCGTGTTTAGACCCAGCTTCGAAACCTCGTAATGACACGAATGGTACAATTGTGCAGCTTTACTGTGTTTGTTTACGAATTGCACGCAAATGATTTGGTCCATTTGGGTTACGGTTCAATCACTTACCTAGCAAATTTTGAGATCTATGAGAAATTCAAGGCGAGCATTATATTATATTGCAAGGTTCGATAAATTGGTGAAAGTTTCAGTATAAAACTACACATTGTCTTTTTTGTTAAAAGAGAGAAATAAAAATAATTATTCTATGTAACATATCGCCCGAGATCTTTAGAGTGGAAGGGAAAATTCCATATTTTGTGGGCTATGTTTGTACGCGCAAAACGTAAAAACTGTAGTTTTCACAGTTGTATAGTGAATGGTCTAATTTAAATTCTGATATATGTTACATCGCTATATGTTGTTTAGAATCCGAGATATAACCAACAATAAATTATGAACACGGGCGAAGCGGCGGCTATAGCTTGTTCGTAAAACCTCTAATAAACTTACGCAGCGACAATTTCTTAGTATATAAATAAGTATAAAACCTAACCAATAATCCGCAATAAAGAAAAACTAACCACGAGATTATTACTGTGAAATTCTTGAACTACATATATCTAAGTTATAAGTTATATATTTAATAAAAAATATATTTTTATATCACTGTCTGATGGTAAGCAAGCAACACCGCAGACTAATGCGTTATGGACTTTTCAAGAAAGCGATATAAAATTTCCTGAATAATCCAACGACCAACCTGAACATCGATATGGGCATAATATAACATAGTTTTACACAGCAATGAAGAAGTAATCTACAAAATATTTTATGTAACGTAAACTATATTTACTGAAATGTATTATTTGTAACAGAGTCAGGTAATCCTGGCATTGCTAATATAGTCATAGGACACAATAACATGGTATTATCGCTTTGTTGTACAACATTGTCTACACTAACAGACTATAAGATCTACTACTGAGGCAGCGTCCAACCTACGAGATACGGACCCCGAGTGTTGTTGAACACTGGTCCAAATTAATATGTCCATTACTTGAGAACTAACTGACTAAGGACTTAACTTTAACTTTCCTTTCACAAATGAATTACACGAGATGAAAAGGGACAGAGTGCTAATATCTTTTGTGTGTCTTATTCATACCCAATTTTACAAGGCTCAATCTGCCACTTTGTATAATTTGGGCCGTGAAGTTAAGAAAATATTCTATCTCATGTGGATACGCTATTCTAATCGTCATTACTTTTCTTTGTATAAGACAGTGGAAGCGTCCTGGCGTGAGGTGGAGGTGAAAAATATCCTATTTTCTACACTAGTGTCCGATCTTTTACTGTTTACACTGCACTTGCCACTTCTCACTGCAATTTGGATACGACTACTGGTGAAAAGAAACTTATATCAGCAGCCGAATAGTTACTATCAGTCTACTACGAAAAATAGACAGATCATAATATCAAGCTTGGCAATAAACTTAGCGTCAAGGAAAGGGCTCGATATAAATACGCGGTCGGTTCTACGAACGAGACGCAGAAATAGCGACGCATCATTGCAGTTGTCACGTGTGACGTCATCGCGGGCGATGCCAGTGTCCGACAGATTATATACATACCCCATGATGGGGAAATATAGTAGATATTCATTTATTTGTTTCCACTATCACACACATACATATCAGAAGAAAAAATGGGGTACACACAGGTATTACTAAAGCAAATAACTTCGCTCCCGTGGGAAATTTGAGATAAAATATAGCCTATAGTAATCTTGGATAATGTACCATTCTAATGGTGAAAGAATTTTTAAAATCGGTTCGGTAGTTTCGGATATTACCCTCCTTACCTCAAACATACAAACTCACAAATTCACAGACGCTTACCTCTTTATAATAATAGTATAGAAGTCCGGTGAAGGAAAACATCGTGAGGGAACCTGCACACTGGTTGATTATTAATTTGTGTGTGAAATGGAGAAGGTTTTTTTGTGTGATTAATTCCACCGTAACGACCACGAGCCTCAACCATGAGGAATACGACTATGAAGAAGATAGAATAGAAGTATAGATTAAAGTACCTAGTTCAGGTGAGTTTTGCTTTCCCACTAGCTTTCATATGTGATTATAGAAGAATCTGAAACAGGTGTTGGTGCAACTCTGTATCTTGGTAACCTGTATTTAAAAATACCGGGATATCTTCGATTCAAACCGAAGATATTGAAAATAAGGGCTGGTCTTTGGGGAGCAGCACCTATAAAGTCTAGATGTGCATAGTTCATTTGCTTATAGTTAAGGCCGATAGCAATTGTTGCTCAAATAAATAAAATAAGTATCATATCAGTGATTGCCAATCAGACTTGCGTCAGAAATTCGATGGTCGTTTCATCAAATTCAGGCTGAGACAATAGCAGCGGTCATGTAAGGTTATAATGCATACCTTAATGTATGGTGACGATATTTTGGAGACTGGAATATAAACACAATATTATAAACTTTTTTTTGAAATTTTCCAGGATCAGACAGATTTTTTACAATAACGAACCCACAAAATGATTGTATTGAATGAAACCCATAAAGCCATAATAATTATTCTGTGGCAAATCAAATAGTTTATTCAGAAATTAGACCTCAAAGAGAATTCAAAGACATAACTTCTTTTTCACGTCAAATGTCTTGGCCAAGGTTTGATGGCCTTCTATGATCCACGGATCCCGCACTTCGTGATACGTATACAAATTCGAAACGTTTATATAAAATGGTACTGTTTAACATCACTACTATTTCTATTTTGTTAGATAGCTGAAGGTTGCTTTAAATAAATTACAAATGCCAATATTATAAGAACATCATCACTGTATTAGTATTAAGTATGTTAAAAATAACTTTATTAAATATACATACATTAGGAGATTATAAATATAGTTCCAAAATTAAAATTTTTATTCTTGGTACACTAGTTTATTAATCAGTCAAATAAACAATGAACAAAAAGTCGATGGTACGCAGCAAATCAGTCTTCTAGCAGTAGCTGAGTAGTTCTGAGAGGTCACAAGGCTTGTCGCAGCATTCACTGGCCACCCCCTGCCGCTTCGCTCTCATCGCCCCCAACGCCCTTGATTTTGGGTAAAACCAGGACCAACTGCCTTCCAAATCCTGTATTCTATCCACAGACCTTTTGGAAAGAGCATCCTCTTCGTATGGACATAAATAAGCTAAAGCTGAAGCTAGACGTCTTCCACAATAGAATTGTGGGTTGGATGACTCCACTGACAAAATGGCGGCGATGATCAGTAAAGAAAACAATTGGACCTTCATGGCTGGCTGTTGCGATAACGGATGAAGTTAAAATGTGTTTATTACAAGGGTCTGTGGTGTTTTATACTAGGGAATGGCTGATTAATATGCAAAAAGTCGAGGAATGTGTGGGATGCAGGGAGCTTCCAGGTCAGGTCACAAAAGGGCTCAAGGGTGATATGTCTAAACCTCTTATGTCGAGACTGGATTTGACGTCATATTTGTATCAATGAATTTACAATAATACTATTGAGTATGGAAATAAATAAGGAAATTTCCTGTGGTTGGGTGAGCACTGTCTTCTAATATATTAGTGTTGTAGTGTTAAATAGATTGTATGTAGGTAGTTTTATATAAAAATGCTCAAAACGAGCCAGATTTCAGAGTAATCGTAAATGAAGACGAATTCTTATTAGGCTTAAGGAAACGACCAACATCGAAATCTGTGAATCATTGCACTTAAGTACTATATAAATAAACCCTGTTCATTAATATTATGCAAACTTCTAAGTATTAGAGACAACATTCACGATAGGTACCTATTTAAGTTTTATACAAACAACTTTGCTTTTAAATTAGTAGATAAAATGCGCCTAAATTACATGACTAGTTTTTGACCGCGGCTTCACCCGCGTGAATTTGAAAAAAAAAACATGATTTTCATACAAACTTTCACCCCCCCCCCATAGTCATTTGGGAGTAAATTTTTGAAAAAAAAATGTAGCTTATGTTTGAACCGGGAACTTTTACTACATGAATACCAAATTTCATCAAAATTGGTCAGGCGGTTTAGCCGTGAAAGCTGTACAGACAGAGAGACAGACTTCCGCATTTACAAGATTAGTTTAGATAATCTAATAAAAATTTGGTATTTGACCTAAATTGACTGTCTAATTTTGGCTTCAACTATTTTTGTCTAATACGATTGCCAATTGGAGACTTTATGAGTTTTAATCAGAGTTCAAAGGGCATTGCTTTTACATGTGGGCGATAGATTTTCCTTGTATTTATTTTCGAAAATAATACATTCTTTTTTTATGACTTCTCAAATAGATTTCCATGAAAATTTGGGCGAATCTGTATGTTGTTTGATCAATGGTTTTCGATCTGTTATATATAATTTGATTTTCGTTAAGGTTTTTTTAAGTGTGATTAATGAGACATATGGTTTTATCCGAACGAAGCCGGAATGGGCCACTATAGTACATACATACACTATTAAAAAGAGGTTCCCTATTTTTATGTATACAATATTATGTCATAATTTAAAATGGCATACTTATCATAGTAATAAGTTACGCACAATATTAAATTAGAATAATGTTTTAGGCACAATTTTTTTACGCATACCTACCATAAGCATAAAAATTTTTAAGCATAATATTCTAAAGCATATTGGCGGCTTATGTCTGGCCTGAGAGCCACCCCGCCGCACCCTAACCTACTGCTACACTATAGCTTTATGCAAATCAAAATTATGGTAAAATACTAATGTATTATGTGTTTAGACTAATGTCTAAACTATAATTATGCCAAAAACAAGTATGTCAAAATATTATTATGTCAAAAAAATATATGGCTAACTCGTTATGCTAAATTAAATTAGGATAAAAAAATTATGCGAAAAAAAGGGATCCCTTAAAAAGAACCTCATCAAAATCTAATAAAGATAGACAGATAGCGGGAAGCCACTTTGATTTATACTATATATATATATATATATATATATATATATATATATATATATACATATATACACTTTGCTTTATACTATGTATTGACACTACATACTCGTAAGTCTAACACAATAAAGTTACATTTCGTACAATTTCCATATGTTGCTAAGCCCTGGCAAACACACGAACAAACTAAATGAATTACGTCGATGTGTGAAACATCAAACAATTTTCCATGTTTATTATATCCTCATGCGATGGAAGTAAGGTTTAATGGTTATTAAGTATGTTTTTGCGATTCGACAACCGTTGTGGATTGATGGCTGAAGTGTTCTCTGATGGGTGGCTGAGGCGCAATTCGTATAAGTCTGCATTAGAAATATAATGTTTATTTTTAAATAATTTTTGAAACAACGAAATCCGTTTTAGATTTGCCTGTCGTATTCCGTGCTGTGATCCACGAATAAGGGAATAGGTAAGGACAGATGAGGAAAATTGGGAAAATTTTGTTTTGCTCATTTACATAACTATTAATTTATTGCTTTAAGTCTAAACTTGCGGCTTTTTCTACCAGTCGATCGAGGTGATGCAGAGAGAAAATAACTTTTTTTGGGGTAAGTGCAAATGAAACAAATATGAAACAATATTAACTAAATTATATAAAATTCGATGAAACCCCGACATGGAATCATGACTACTCTCTCAAATAACTTTTTCATACAAAGAAAGTTGCACCGTCAAAAAACTTTAACGTGCGTATAAAAACGCAAAGTATTCAATTTTGCCTAAACGTCAGCGTCGCGCCGTTTAAAATCAACGTCAAATTTGTTGGTGCAACTCACCCTAACTATGATCTAGTTATCGTCTCACCATTTTTAAAAGATAACTATATATTTTAATCTTCAAATACTTTACTCTCCCTTCAGTTTGCGTCCGAAGGTAGTTTCTTATAGTTAAGAATCTATATTCAACACGCTGTTTACATTGCAACGTAATTGCAGGCCTCTGAATCATAGGATTCATAGGGATTAAACTGTCGCGGTCGATTGGTTGATTGGATATAATCCAGTTATATGTCGTAAATATCGCTTGTTGAGTAGATTTGTTTTGATTTATTCGCATGGGGAAGTATCTTCATAGGCAGATCAGATATATTCTTAACTAGCGACCCGCCCCGACCTCGCTCGTGTGCGGGATAATTTTATTTTCATTATTGAAAAATAATATATTATAAAATAAATTGTACATTTTTAAATGTTGGAATAAGTTTATTAAAGTAATATTATTAAAAGAAATAATACTTAAGAACAGGATTATAAAAATAAATAAAAATAATAAAATTTCGGGTGCAAGATTACGCACTTTATATATATACACCTACACGTACATAAAAACACATACATATATGTGTAGGTGTATATATATACACCTACACATACATAAAAACCCTCCTCTTGAATGACTCTATTTATAGAAACCCGCATCAAAATCCGTTGCGTAGTTTTAAAGATCTAATTATACGGATAGACAGGGGGAAGCGACTTTGTTTACCTATATACAATGTACCTAATGATGATGAATCTTGTCCTACGGCATCGATTCTCTCAAAGTCTTAATTTGTAGTCTTAAGTTTATTAAAGCTTTAATTTTTTGTTGATGAGTGCTTTGCAAACGATAGGCTAAATAAGTCGCTTACCTTTATATTTCTTGACGACCTCGGTGGCGCAGTGGTAAAGTGCTTGCCTCTGAACCGAGAGCTCCGATCCCGGTCGGGTGGTGACGGGAAATGGTCTTTTTCTGATTGGCCCGAGTATTGGATGTTTATCTATATGTGTATTTGTTATAAAATATAGTATCGTTGAGTTAGTATCCCATAACACAAGTCTCGAACTTACTTTGGGGCTAGCTCAATCTGTGTGATTTGACATAATATGTTTATTTATTTATATTTCTTTTTTCTAATATAACTATGTATAAATGTGACATGTGGTTATAATGGCCACGGTTACAATGGATCCTTTCGTGGATGCCGAGGAGGATTGACACCAGGCAGGCCAAAATCAGAGACATATCTTAAAAAATAATGAGGTTATATTTCTCACCATCCCCTTGTGGCTTTACGAGCCACAGCCGTTTATGAAACCGGGTTATAGTAATAATGTGAATGTGCAGTCTACTACAATTTGCAATTAGCTGCAGTTGGCAACACGCCCGAGTCAGATTTACGGCGCTACCAAGTTGACGGAATTAACCCTGTAGGGAGCTGGACTTGGTTTTTTCGTCTGTTTGTACTTGATTAATATTTACTATAAACTTAAATGGGAGGCCACTATTTGAAACGACATCTAGAAAGATCTTCTAGGACCTAGTGTTGTTTTTTAAGAAAACTAACGTCAATTCTTTATATTTCATAAAATATAAAGAGTTGACTTCAACAAAATATATTTACATATGAATGTTTTGGGCATTAAGAAAAAAATTGTGTGAGACAATAAAATTAGTAAGGTAATAGACTCGGTTGGTTTGGACACGTGATGAGGAGAGAAGAGAATCATTTACTGAGGAACGCTTTAAGTAGGAAGGTACACGGATATAGAGGACGAGGAAGACCTAGGAAGAGATGGATGGACTGTGTCAGTGAGGATGTGAGGTTGCTAGGGGTGGAACCAAATATGGCAAAGCGCCGACCCCAAATTATGGGACAAGCTAAGGCAAATGATGATGACAGTAAAATTCGATGCCACTAGATGCAGTAAGTAGTCGTAAAAGCCATGTTTGATGACTTTGGGTGCTTTAAAACTCAATCAGGCTGTTATAACACACTCGAAAAAAGAGATAATTGGAACAGAAAATAGAATATAAAACAGGTCTTCAGTTTTTGTTACGTTCATCATTTCATTAGAATAGGTAACTCCTATATTCCGTGAACTGTGTGATGTAATAATGTAAGTAGGTAGACTGTTCTATAAAACATACTGAGAAGCAAATATTATTGAGTGTTCAGTAACATAATATTTTCTAGTAATAAATACGATAACAAACAAATAAAACGGTAATACTACAAAACATCTGTAACATTATTTGAGCTATAAACTGTTGTTATAAATCAACGTAAACGAAAATAGGATTTGTCATGACTTTCGCGTATTTATATTTTACTACGAGTTTATGTCCGCGGCTTCGCCCGCGTTTATTTCCTGCCTACTACTGCCAATATCTTGGGTTCGAAGTATCGTATCATGAAAACTATATTCTAAGTTTGACCATCCGCTACACAATTGTGATAACCACATCAAATTCCATCAAGTGGTTTTTGCGTGGTGCGCGATGAAACATACAGACAATAATCTGTAAAAAAGAAAGGTTTTTCGGCTTTTATTAGAACCATAATTATTTTTCTTTAACTCCCATGTACAGACATAGCCCACTTGCTGTTTTATTATATGTATATAGAAATTTAAATGTTGGTCCATGATGTAGCTTTAACATACAAAATATATGTACTTAGTTGTGATTTAGGATCAGACGGGTTACCATGAAACACAAAATAAAACAACACAAAATATTTTGTTATTGTATATCCGTATCGAATTCCCGTCCACGCGTTTTTACGTTTATTTACTTAAAGATCACAATTCATATAACATCACATCTCAGACTCGATCTCCGCTGATTTCTTTACAAACTATAAAGCCGATGACATAATCAGTAAAGTTATATTTAAAAAAATTGCGAAAATATAGTTCCTCATTCTTACTAATTTTTCTCATGAATGGCACACGACAGATAGACAGTAAATGATGGGTTGTTACTGCATGTTATTACGGTTTGAATTCTGCTAATGTGTTCTAATACACGGGCAAATGAGAGCAAATCATGACGTCAAACGTGCGTAAGGTACAAATGGATGCTTGAGGCCGGGTGGTGCCTCATATAGCGAACTAGCAGCGCTCAATAAATTCTTGTAAATGTAACAAACGCTCGCTCAGGTAAAACCATATATAAATTACACACCTAAACCTTCCACACGAGCACACAGTCTAATGGTATATCGTACAAAAATCCATGTTGTTTTTGAGTGTATTCGTCGTTCATACAGACTGACGTGGCTCTTTTTATAATACGTAAGGGTAAATACATAATAGACAAATGGCACAGATCTAGTTGGCTTCAAAGTAAGTTTGAGACTTGAGGTATATAGGTTGATGAGAATCTCATTGTTGAGAATACTATTAACTCAACGTTATTGTATCGTAACGTATACAAATTTAGATTAACATCCTAGATCCAGGTCAATATGAAGAACATCATTCTCCATCTTGACTTGTGTTGGGATTGAAATTGGGACCTCCCATGTAACAGGCTGTCGGCATAATAAAGTAAAGTCATTTACTTGTCAGTTTCATGAGAATTTCTTGTATTTTTCCGTCATTTTCTTGTCTATTTTGTCATTTTGACGACCTCGGTGGCGCAGTGGTAAAGTTCTTGCCACTGAACCGAGAGGTCCCGGGTTCGATCCCCGGTCGGGTCATGATGGAAAATGATCTTTTTCTGACTGCCCCGGGTCTTGGATATTTATCTATATATGTATTTGTTATAAAATACAGTATCGTTGAGTTAGTATCCCATAACACAAGTCTCGAACTTACTTTGGGGCTAGCTCAATCTGTGTGATTTGTCCTAATATATTTATTTATTTATTTATTTTGTTGTCAGTTCTTATAAACGATTCAATTATTTCTCAATTCCCTAACATTTTCTTGAATAATAATTATTTATTTATTTAATTCGAGATACGTTTTGCGTCGCTGTTAGAGGCGCCACGCCCCACAGAGTGCAAGTTCGGTTTATTAGTGCTCGTAAACCCATTTCATGAGAGCCGTTGTGAAAGACCTTCGGACGTTCTGGCCTGCCCGGTCCAGCATGACATTTATCCATCCACAATGTTTTGTATATATACTACCATATTTATTGTTAAAACTGAAAATTTACATTTACCAAGTACCTGGATGGCAGGCAGTCGGACTTAAACTTGTTCAAGAATAAACAATTATATATATATATATATATATATATATATATATATATATATATATATAAAGATACGAAAAGGATGTCTATTAAACTCCATTGATCCTTATATGATATATCGATGGTCGATCTATGACAAATACCATCATGTTTTTTTTAACTTTCTAAATTAGATCAAAGCTTAGCCAGCTTTATACAGACACCGTATAAAAATACAAACATCATCGTTTAAAGTGTGTAATATCTGAGATTATTATAACAAACAAACACACAACGAGGCGTAACACTATAATGTATGTTCAGGATGTGCGGCTCAATAATCATTGAAGCTCGATGGGTTATTATCGACCAGCTTGGTAAACGTTGACGTAGACAGTTGGAAATAAACCGCTAATTTATAAATAACAGTTAATTCTAAGATCTGTCTGTCTGGAGTCTTGTAAGTTTCCATCGACAAGTGCTCGCAATTTGCAGGCGAAAGGCGTGAAGGTGTCAAAATATTGCTTCAAGTAATAACCTTGCGGTGAAATAATCCAGAAAATTGGAATAATCTTTCTCTTCTTATATTTTCCTCGAGTAGAAATTTATCTAAAACGCTATATCTACTATTATGCAAAAAATTTCAAAGTTAGTATAACGAAATGACTCATTAAAGTATGTATTGCAATACCTCATCTTATCCAGAAACTCGAGCACTCCACTTTTGTAATAGAGCTTGAAAGGTAGAGAAGATATTTTCAAAACTTGTGGCATTATCATACATTTTAATGTCTGAATTTCCTTTTGGATGGAATAGAAAAGATGAACCATTGCTCGCAATGCGGGCCCAATTTCATCGATCCCGAGATCTACTATTGCGAAAGTTGCCAAGCTCCTTTCAAAAATCCAAATAAATCCTACAATATATTTGTTACTCTTTCACGCAAAATCTACTAATCTACTGGACCGATTGTTATGAAGTTTGATAAAAAGTACCAAAAACACATAGTGCCTATGTCTTTTTGGTACTTTTTATCCTGAAATTCGGGAGCGAAGTCCCGGAGCGCAGCTGGTATTATATATGCTAAAGTGTGTTTGTTTATACTTCTTTTCAATGGATTGAGGTGATTCTTGTTGTGGACATATATAGAAAGATGCATAGAGACCTAGGCAACGTACGTTGTGTATAACTACACAAAAGCAAAGGTTATACGGAGTTCACACGATGTAACAGTCACCAAACAATAATTGTATAACATTATTATGATTCTTGTATCCTTAGTCATAATGTCTACGACATCGTATGACGTCAATGGTGACTACTCTAGACTTACATGACTATGACTAAGACCAGCATACTATGATGATTTAATATACTGGCGCCATCTGTGACGTGTGTTGTGTGAGCTGTTGTTATCTGTTTTTCCTCTCGCATAGGATCACGTTTATTCACAACAAAGATACAAAGCGCGTATTTAATAAATTCTATTCTATTCATTTTGCACTTTGACTAATAGTTTGTCATTGTTAAAATGCTCATATTAGTTGCATGGTTTTATTGTCACAACAATAGTAACTGGGGGATATCTAGTAATTATTTGCCCCGAGTGTTCGAAAATTACAAATGAAACTATGAAAATGCATTAATACCATTAATACAAAGAAAAAAAAGCTTTTTGTGATATAGTTACAATAAAACAGATAAATAAAATAGATCTGTACACGAATTCTGCACAGTATAGGTCTATAATAAGGGTAAGGACAAGGAAATGACTGCCGCTGGCCAAAATCTTGGTCTTGTGCCTGAAAATTCGACCGAAATGCCAAAAATCCTTTTGGACCTCATTTACGCTGCCCATCCGACCAATCTAAAAATACCATTGGACCTCATTTTCCGACCTATTTAAAAATAGAACCCTTTTTTGAAATTGTTCTTGTGAAGCAGACACAAAGTTTTTGATAGACCTAAATGTTTGGCTGCCATTTTGAAACGAAAAGAAGAAGACAGATAAATCCAACTCTAATTTATTAACGAATAAAACAAGCCTCGAGCAGACTCGATGTAAACGCACTGTGCAGTCTGTCTGGGTAAAAATAAGGTGATACGCATATGTGTCCGTGAATTCGTGTCCGTGAATCACGCGTGACAAATAGTGTGGCGGGGTGCTAGTGCGGGTGGAAGAGAGAATTTAGCAATAAATAGCGTAGCTTGGTCACGTATAGGCCGTGCATAGATCTGGAGCTCCACCTCAACTAAACTCCATAACTTTTATAATAAGAATTAAGATTATGCGGCGATAAGAAGCTCGCTGTTTACTTGCTCATTTATATGAAAAAAGACTACTATTAACAAGCTTTTATTTAGTTTCACCTATCCTAATTGTCTGTAATAAAATCTTGCAAATTAATTCCCGTGGCAATGCAATATGCTGAGCATAATTTGATGGTACACCCGACATCGACTCCCAACGAGAACTTCGTTACGATTCACTGCCCGGACATTACTTTTTGTCACGCGTTGAATGCAATAAGATCTCTTTGATTACAATCAGCTTGTCTCAAATTTTGTTTTTGACACAAGCTTAATACTGTTACCCGGCCCTCTTCAACCAATTAGACCAAGCCCTACCGCGCTCGCCGACACTGAGGCCCAACCTCGTTAGACTGACGCAAAGGGCCAGTACTTTACCTTGCGCGTTGTAAACATCAGTAAACGTTCACTAAATCACTCCACGCCCTTCGACTATAATAGCTTATTAGCCACTTGTCTACTACACTACGTTGTGGACTGACAGCTCAATCAAAACATCACTATTTTCATGTTTTTTTTTTTAAAACGGAACTCCGCTCAATTGTTTTTAGGAACTGAACGACATTGGGCCTCTTATTGAGATTTCATAATATTGAGGTTACGAGAGAGTTATTTTTGATAAATATCAAGAAAACGATTTCATATTCAGACGAAATGACACGCGTGCTGGGAAATGACACAGCGACGGTTCGATGATAGGTACTCATAACTTCTAAAAAACTCTGTTCAAATATTTTTCAAGAATTTCAATGTTGAAAAAGACACGCGAGACGCTGCTTGTCGTCTGCAATTCATAGTGTTGATTACATTCTTAGGTTAGACGTGTGTCGCAAAAATTTTGAAATTTTGTTTATCTATGTTCAATTTATTTCTTAAACCATTTTAAACATTTTTGCAAAAAAATATTTTTGAAATGCAATACAATGAAAATAAATAAAATAAAAATAAATAAATCAATCATTTAGGTATATATCTCGGTTAAAAATTAATTTTTGAAATGCAAGGCAATGAAAATAAATAAATTTTAGATATGCCTCGTTTTAGATTAAAATATATTCCCGTTCTACACGAAAATAGTACTTACACCTCGAGAAATTTTCAATTTTGTAATGTTACATGAAGGTCTAAAGAGTTATTACAAAAAAAGCTCAATTTGTCAACTAACTACTATCTTTAGTCGACCACATAGACTTACTAACTACTTATGACATAAGCATTCTCCAGCTAAAATTATTCGATTGCGGATTTTAAATTTGGAAAAGAGAAGCGGAAGTCTGCGTTTTTTCGGGTCTGACTGCGGCTTGTGACGGATGGCATTTTTTAATAAAATACACCGCGATTTTTTTTTCTTTTATTTCAAAAGTAACAGCCACATGATCAATGTGTTCCTTTTTTAACTTTTGGTATGAGTACATTTAACAATACTAAAAATAAACTTTAATTTTAAAATAAAAATAACGGGTTAATATGAATTTACTGTGCTTTCCAATGATGTTTAAAAATTTTCTTCATAATATGTTAGTGGCCAGCACTAGATAAAGTCATGATAAATCTTCTTCTTGTCGAGTGTGTTAATTGCTAACACTGTTGTCAGAGTCCGTTTACGTCGCCAAAAGGCATCTGACATGACTTTTACGACTACCTATCGAGTCTATTGGCAAGTAATCGCATACATACCTAACTACTTAAAATCCCGAACGCCTGGAGAAACTGAAAGATATTTGTACAACTAAAATGATTAAATAACAAATACGTTATTCGTAAGTATATTGAATTGGCCTACTGCATTTCGTGTCACTCATGTTTTCGAAGTTTTCGGAATGTTGGCATGGGAATCCCGCCAAAAATTATGTCACACCCACTGGTTTATTCTGTGGTATATAAAAATTGGACTGCCACATTCTGTTAAACTCATGGCTGTAAATATATACCAGATATATATCGTTACGCAAAACTTTAGTTATGTATGTTGTCTATAAACAAATCTGATTAATTTCGGAACAATTAACAAAATGTAATTATCGTGCCATTAGTTTAACCAAGAATAAAAACGGTCGCCATCGATATCCATAGTCAACTGGGACTGAATTTGACGAAATGGATATCTTATGGACGATGGATAGGTTAAAGTATGTTTTGTCACCACCGCACTTTACAATATTTGACATTGACAGAAAATAGCTACTTTAGCTTAAAGTACTTATTCTTTTACTTTTTTATGAACGAGGGTAATGTGCCGCACTATTTACAAAAAGATATTTATCATTCGCTTTTCGTTCTTCATACGCAATGATTTCTACTTTAAAACACAATTCCATCAAAGTAATAGAGAAGATGACGTCTATGACACAGGCTAAAAATACGCGTCTACGTTTGCGCAACAGGCGTGTTTCACTGGATTCCGGCGATTATTCGATGCATCGATCAGAATCGATATTTATACTAACTGAGGGTAATCGGCGATATTCGATGCCGAGTGATGGATTATAAAATGATGATGAGGATTTTTAGTTTAAAATATTTTTTTAAACTCTTGCTTTTACTTTGTACTAGGAAATAAAATCCATAGGAGCTTGAAGCAAAGTTATCGCTACGTCTAAACAAACCGCTACACTGATTTTGATGACTTTACAGGAATCAGGGGTTAATGTACGCTACTTTTACCCCCTGCAATGGGGGTGAAAGTTTGTATTTACATTAGAAGATATCGCGGGCGGAATCGCGGGCAACAGCTACACATATGTGTAAATATAAAAAAGTAAATGACAGAGTGAAGCAGACCATTTAATAGGACAAGACCGACGCATTCATTAGTCATTTCTCGGAGTTGTCATTATTTTCGTTTCATTTATATTTTTACGTATTCAATCTAAAGGGTAAGCGAAAACAGCACTCCGGCACACTAGCGCCTCCAACGCACTTTTATCATCGTCATCATCATGTAATTTAAGAGCGAGGCTCTTGTCGGTGGAGTTCCTTCCATTGTTCTCTCTCCAAAGCCAACTCCTTCACTTCTTGATACGATACGATACCTAATTTTTCTTTAATTTGTCTGGTGTAACCATTTTTTGGTCTTCCTGGGCCCCTTCTTCCTTCCACCTTTTTCTATATTACATCTGAAGATGGCATCGAATGCACTTTTATCAATGTTTTAATATATATTGCAGGAGATTATGCCGTGTTATATAGCTGTGTAGTTTGTAGCTTTTTGAGAAATACCATATACTTTCTTGTAATTGAAAATTTCATGTGAAAAAATGTCTGCGAATGTTAGATTTCTGAATAAATGCTATGTAATTAGTTATAGTATAGTTTAGTTTTCCGTCGTACAAACAATTAAATAATGGATTCTTGTGTCCACCATTTTAATTTTAGTGAATGTTAAGTAGGTAGGTATAATTATTGATATTTCTTTTGAAAACTTGCACAAATTATTGAATTTTCTACAACTCAAACAAGAGACCAAATATAAAGGTAACAAATTAGTATTTTCGCCCATTTCAAAATTGTACATTGTAAAGATGGGCGTTCAGCATTCCGGAATAGTTCCGCATATTCCGGAATAGTTCCGCATATTCCGGAATAGTTCCGAATGTAAAAATAAATCGTCTAAGCGCGAGTAGGTGTCGCACAAGGAGAGTTGTGTTTCTAATAATAAGTATGACAATTTATTTATATAGCTACGTTATATACCTACGCCTGAAATATGTTTGCTAGGTCTGATGGCCACAGATACATTCAGGCTGAAATTATTTGATAGTTAGATTAGGTGTGTTATGGCCAATGCTGGCACCTCTCGATCGTCGAACGCTGACCTGAAGGCATGAACGAACATTACATAGTTTGAATGAATGCGAACTTTTCCGCGATAATGTGGAGCCGGCATGACACACTTGTCGATTTCGCGTTCCTACGTTGCTAATTTTTTTCTATTGTTTTTATATTAAATATATATTAGGATAATTAGGACAATTCACACAGATTGAGCTAGTTTCAAAGTAAGTTCGAGACTTGTATTATGGGATACTAACTCAACGGTACTATATTTTTATAACAAATACATATATAGATAAACATCCAAGACCCGGGCCAATCAGAAAAAGATAATTTTCCATCATGATCCGACCGGGGATCGAACCCGGGACCTCTCGGTTCAGGGGCAAGCATTTTACCACTGCGCCACCGAAGTCATCAAAATACTAACTAAGCAAGCAAACACGCATGTGGCCCTTAAGTGTTCACGCCATCGTCATCCCTTCCCATCAGGTCACTATGGATGCCTACAACATCAGGGGCGTCACACGTTGCGTTTTATCCGAGTTTTGTGTCAACAATGTCATGATGTGATCTATCACAAATCTCAAAACTCTCATGGGTCTGTGGAAGAAATTTATTTTGAAATAAGTAGCATCTTTGTACTTACTTTTCTATATTGTATCATCTCCGTGTATAGCAACGACTTCTTCCGTGTAGATGGTTAGAATCAATCAAGGGATATAGCTATAAACTGGAGGGTTTGACCGCGACAAAAGGTAAAGTTCGAGTAAAGGTCTTCGAGCAAAACATGTTCGATCAAACGTCATTATTACAACGTAACGTGGAGCCAACGTTACATTTCTGAAATCAAAAAATCAAATCATTTGTTCAGAAATAAGGCCTTCTAAGGCACTCACAGGCATATTCTAAAGTAAATAATAACCAAAGCTACAAACTATTGGCATTTCGGAACAACGACTGCCGAGAAGATATGCCGAAAGAAACTAGTTTAAACAGTATTGGTTGGTCCCTATCATGCCAGAATGGCTTATCATAGATATATTCCTTATAGGAATCCCGTGTGGTAACCAGTGGTGACCCACCATGCTTCAGCCACGAATCCCGAAATAAGTGTAATTTTTTTCGTTGCAGATGGCGCTAATCGACAGACGATTTGTGTGCGTGCCGGCGCGCGCGCTTCCCGCCGATTAACATTCCAGTACGAATACACTTTTTGGAGTATCGTATCTTTTATCATTGTATAGTTTTTTTTATAGAATGTAAACTTTAAAAAGAATCCAGTGAAGTTTTTAATGGTATGTGTTTGCCATACTTATTTACTTAGTTCTTTGTTAGACTGTTTTGATCATGTTATTAAATAAAACTAATATATAATTTAGCTTTTTAATTATTTTTATATTAAAGTTTTATTTAGTATAAATATTAATTATAATATTTATCGTCTTAACTGAAGTGTAATTCAAACTTTATTTACCAATTTACAAAGGGCAGACTTAATGCCAAAAAGCATTATCTACGAGAGTGACCCTTCAGTAAAAACGAGAAGGATAATTATGAAATTACGAGATAATTTGACAAAAATTTACTTTACAATGATAAAAACTGCGATTCCCCAGATCAGGATTCTGTGGTGTCAGTGACTGTGGACTGTATAATGCAAAGTGTACGAGTGATAGTGAAGGTGGTTCACCTTCGACCGGATTGCAGTGAGTGACATGTGACGTCGTCATCATGGGTATACAAGTGGAAAATACTGTCAGTTACAGTAATAGTGCATGTAAGTATATCATTAGACGATTTATGACGACCTCGGTGGCGCAGTGGTAAGATTCTTGCCACTGAACCGAGAGGTCCCGGGTTCGATCCCCGGTCGGGTCATGATGGAAAATGATCTTTTTCTGATTGGCCCGGGTCTTGGATGTTTATCTATATATGTATTTATTATAAAATATAGTATCGTTGAATTAGTATCCCGTAACACAAGTCTCGAACTTACTTTGGGGCTAGGTCAATCTGTGTGATTTGTCCTAATATATTTATTTATTTATTTATTTATTAGTAGTGTTCAATTGATAAATTCATGTTGATTAGTTTTCATTGGAGAATTTTACAGGGTGTTATTAAATACCTATATCCTATGTTACTGGGACAAAAACCTCTAACCAGTTCAACTGTAAATATTTCAATCCTAATCAGTGAACTTTGGGGACCTTAGTACCTAGTAGTTAACTAGTCAGGGGACTAGTTTAACTGTTGAACTAATTAACGCATTGGAATTCATTAAAATCAAAGCCCTAATATATTAATTGAAGGTTTCTTTTAGATAAATACCTGGACGATTTTGATTCCAATATTTTAAAATAGGACAAAATTATTTCAAATATCATCGAAATAAAGATTGAAGTACTTTTGTCTTGTTTATATTTACTTACAGACAGAAAATTTAAACAGTAAAGAAAAAGAGTATTTATAAAAATGAAACGTACAAAATTGAAATAACTTTTCATCAGGTAATAAAAGTGATATTTACAACAATTTGTCTTACAGATTGCAGATGTTTTAACAATATCTAATCTAATGATCATTACACGAAACGTTTATCGTACCATGTTCACCATGTTTGTTTATTTTGATCACGAGCTGTACAAATTAAAAGTATTATTGATATCAAAACATGAGTACGTGAAGATCAAATAAAAATGTCTACCCGAGGCAAAAATGTAGACAAGAATTTGGGAAGACGTTCATTAATTTTAGTTTAAGTTCAATGTCGACACGAAGCGACTGCGCCTGGCGATGATGGCGGGAAAGACGATAACGCATTTAGATAAATTTTGAGGTTATATACCACGTGTTTTAAAATATTCATTGTTGTTAACGTAAATGTTATAATACATCTTATGAGGCCTGCAAAATAATAAATTGAATTGGAGATATGTGGCGTTGTTTGGCATTTGTTTGGTTGAGGTTAGTTTTAGGTTAAGTACGATTATAGAAGATGTATCTAGTTTTACTTTTTGTACCATTTTCATGTACGTCGTGCATATTAGGTTTATATCGTCTCAAATGCTTCTATAGATCTACCTTTGACGAAATAATTCGCATTGTAAGTTGGTAATTTTGGGTATTTCTGGATAGAAACTCAACAGAGAACGAGACATCGTGTAAACAGAAGAGACCAAAGCTGGTTTGGCAGAATAACAAGAAACGTAAATGAGCTTGATGGACAAGAATTATAAATATCTATGTCATACATCTAGTTAACGAGCATTTGATAGTGATCCACATAGATAACAATGTATTTAAGAGATTGTTAAATCTACCTTCCTTTGTACTTGATATTAGATTTAAAAAATCACAAAAAAGCATAATTTTTTATGATAGTTAAGTATTTACTCTATGAGTATAGGTAAATAGAAGTATCTACTAGATTTTTGAATAGTGAATTGTTGCGTTTATCCACATTATCTAAATCATGGAGGATCATTACATGAAACAACAGTGATATATCGAGCCGAACTGAATTCAACAAATCCCACTTCGATTCAAGAAACAATAGACTAACAATAGACAAATATTACAGAAGATCAAACTCATAACACGAATGAGATCACGGTAGAATTACGAAGATCACAATGTAAAAACGAACGATTCAATGCTACATTCCAATTTGCTCAAGTATTTGGACCAGGGTTCACAACAGGACGGGTTGGCCGTCGTGACATGTGATGCTTATGATTATGACAGACAGACATCCTCGGATGTCCGCAAAGATAATTCGTTGGACAGCCCCAGACAATTTTCTTCGAAAAAGTCCTTGGTTTCAGCGGGAATTTACGTTAGACCCTGATCTTATGATTTTGTATGAGCGGTGTTCTAATGCTCTTTGAAGATATGGTTAAAGCTAATTTTGGTAAAATTGAATAGTGCTGCTGCCCATTCCTTACGGAAACATTTAATACTTCCATGTATTTTTATTGCCTCTGTTGTTATTATTATATATTTATTAGCTGTCTCTTTCTCGTAAGTAGTTCCGTATCCATGTATTTGTATTTATTTTATGTGTTTGTTGCTGCAAATCAACATTTAAGTATATAAAATTTTATTTGGTATATTAATTAGGTTTTTTTTTTCTTGAGAAGACTTTATAACATCTAGCCCTCTAGATTGGAGACACCTGATACGATTTCTGCCCGAAATAAATTGGCGACGCGTGAAGGAAAACGCTACGTGGGCATTTTATTATCAAAATCAGGTCATCGACGTTCCGAAAAATAAGGAAAAATTTAGTTAAAAAATACCGATGAAAAAAATATAAATATAATATAATTTTTCGCAGTTAAGAAGGTCATCTAGCATCGATTAACGTTCCGTAAGGTTGATCTGAGAATTCGCCCAAATTCCTTGGCAAACTAACAATCTAAGGTGGGGAAATAAAATTATAAAAATATCTCGATGAGTAACTACGAACTGAAATTAATGTTAAGATTTCTGATATGCTTCGTTGGATATGAATGGAATTCTGGATCTGTGAGATGGTGCAGAAACTGTTTTCGAGCGGTCTTTCTAAATTTTATGCTTACAACTTCACAAAAGCAAATATGTGTAAGACGTATGTATTTTTGTAATGTGGTATAGGTATAATTTTGAACACCTAGTACCTGCAAAAGTTTTAATACCAAAATTTGACGGGAGCGTTAACCCAGTGATAAATATATAAAACGAATTTAAAAAAACATAGTTACCTTCATATATTGCAAGTTAAATAAAAGCTTGTCAAAATTTTATCTGTCGTTTAGTTAGCGGCATTGTTGGATTTATTATTATTTTGTTTTTAATAGTGATTATATATTTTTTTTAAATAGAGAATTGTACACATAAATTCACAAGACTCAGACAAGAAAAGACCTAACATGTCCAAATTAGACTTTGGAAATCGATCGTTGTATTGTGTGAAACCCAATATGGAAACGTAAAATTGTGTCTTGATAGAAATGGCGCGCGCTTACCCAAATCGAGTACAATGCCATTCCATATCATCCATGATTTTTATAAGTTCGACCTACGAGTATCCTGATGGGCAATTACCTTCCTTAAGTGGAGAAAGTCCACTTGTCCTAGTTGTTGCCATTACGGGACTATGGCACATGTTGCACAGAAAAAGTTAAACAGAAAATTAATATAAGTGAACAAGTTGAATAATGTAAGAATTTGCATGCTCAGTAGCATACAATCCTCAAAATGTTTGCGAATTAGATTATACCATACGCGTAAAAGTAAGAAAATAATATGATTTACTTATAGTACATACATACTTAAGTATTTATGGTGTAGTGTAAAAAGTTGGAAAAATTATTACTCCGGATTATGATGCCATCTGCCGGCAGACTGACCTAGTAGAAAAATGTACGCAGACTCGAACCCTAATGGAACGAGAAAAGCGCGTGTTTTGGCGCGCTCTCAATTTTCCTCGTTTACAACCTCACCGCTAGATGGCGCCAGCAGATACGGAAGGCGACCGATTTTGTTTACGTTGTTAAGCGTTTATTTTTAAATCCGAGCACATTATAAGTGGCCAGTATGTATATCCAAGTGGTTGCAATATCGAGAGATTTCCACGCATATACTCGCTGTTACGTTAATACTTTTTTATTGATTTAGTACATCAATAAAACGTTTTTCGGTCTGGTCTGCTCATCGTGAGAAAGTTTTTCGTTTCTACATTCTTTATTGAGATCTTAAGGTGTTTTTATTGCGTTGATAGTAAAACTGCCGCTTTTTTCTGCCATTCCAACATTCCGATGGATAAACTGTAAACACATTTTTGAATCACGTTATGTTCGGTTTTGTTTCTGAAACATATTTTTTTTCACTTCAGTATATTAGACCGATGTAAACTGAAGGGTGTTACAATTATGAGTTTGTTTATGTCTATGTGTGTATTGTAGTTCTCAAACAGATTAAAAACGATATTCATCTATATTTTTTGTTGCTAATACGAATTCAATAGCTTTAAGTAATTCACTACGATTATTAAAAAAGAGACTTGTCTGAAATACATACTAATTGGATATTCGATTTATTGAAAATAATAATAATAATAAAGTTAAATTTACATAAATACTTGTTTTTGTTCTGAGTGTCGACTGGGTCCATTGAAATATTTACTACTTTACGTAACTGTTTACGAGAATGTTACGAGAATTTTCATGTCTTGTAACCGGTTACAAAATACAGTTACGTACGCCGAAAGGGACTATCAACCATCATCACAACACGTAGCGTAAAACATGTGTTTATAAAACATTAATTTGATATCTGGCACTAAAATTAACACAATACGAGGCATAATTTCAGCGGGCCCAATAAACTAACAGATGAATTAACAAGTCGTTAAAACGATACAGTCACTTACATCATAATTTCGTATGAGATAATAGAAACTTGCTAAATTTATACAAACACGCAACGGTGTCCAATTACTGGCGGGATTAAATATTAAATAGTTATT
This sequence comes from Plodia interpunctella, assembly GCF_027563975.2. Lineage (NCBI taxonomy): Eukaryota > Metazoa > Arthropoda > Insecta > Lepidoptera > Pyralidae > Plodia > Plodia interpunctella. Next base: position 780,186 of record NC_071313.1, read on the forward strand.
GAGATAGATAGATGAAAATTATTGCATCACTAGCTTTTGCCCGCGGCTTCGCCCGGGTTACTTAGTGGCTTCTTCTGTTCAAATTGTCAATATCTAGGGTTCCAAGACACGTAAAGCGATGAAACCTATACCAGATTTTAAGTTAGACCATCGGCTTTAATACTATAAACACCGCACTTTTGTGTGATGCGTGAATAAAAATACAGACAGACAAAAACATTTAAAATAAATTCTTATGGCTATTATTAGTCTGATAACCCCTTTTGATTGTCTTTCATCAATATCTGCTATGTACAGACAGACATGCTCACTTACAGGTTAGATTATCGGTCCGGCCGTTTGCTTGTTACGATGCCACGGACAGACATACAGATACATAGACAAGTTAAATTTATAACTCCCCTCCTTCTCTCGTCGTGGGTTAATAAAAACACTAGCAGTGGAATTCTTGTGGTTGTGAAGATGACGATGAATGAAATGAAAGAACATAATTTAATTTGGACTGGTTCGACTCGCGTTTTACTTGAGTAAGTGTCAACGTCAGTAAGTCAATTTTTGATGTCAATAAGTGATGTATATCATCCTAAATTGAATAAAGAATTTGAATGAATGAATTTGATGAATATGGAAATAAATGTCTCAATAATGTGAAATAAATATTTATCATCCGATATATGCGTCAATAAATGCAACTAATGATGTCAACAAATGATGACCGTTGAAGTTTTAAGTCGTGATAGCACGTGATACTATTGAAACAGAGTCATATGTTATTGTCGCCAAAAATAATAGTCTACTTATAGTACGTGCCATGTAAAAATACATTTTTTGTCCATTCTCAGACAAGCGTGACAGACGCGGTGATGAAGTTAATTAAAGAAATTAATTGTGGACGGATTTTCTTTTACAAAAATTTAAAGAGGAGGTGGTAGTGCGAGCCCCGTAGCTATTACGATCACCAACCATGCCATCTACTGAAATGATTTTTCAATGGAATCAATAATTATGAGAATACCATATTTTAGCTTCGCTGATTTAGATATTCTGTTTGATTATTTTTTCATTGGATTTGGAAGCTAAATATATACAAAACATTTAGTATTATGTATTTATTGCGGTTGGTTTATAGATTCTACAATATTTTACTCCCCAGTGGGCCATGTAACTCTCACTTGATCACAAATTAATAAAGTAGCGTTATTTTAGAATACATGGAAATAGTATAATATATATTTATTAATATATATCATAGAAATAAGATCTATGTATCTTGTTTATGTACATTTTATATTTATCAATCTGTTTGACCAAAACAGACAGAGGTTTCTGCGGATCCATCATAGACAGATTAAAAAACACAATATATAAACACAATAACCTGCTTAATGAACTTCAACGTCAGTTCATTGAGCAGAGCAGTTTGTTTCTTCAAATTTTATTTTTCGACATTTACTGAATGTCCCATTGAGCTGGCATCAAGGATCAGAGATGAGCCATGACCATCATCAATCAGTGTAGCATGTCACCGTATAGGTCAAGGAAGTGTGGGGCGGGCGGGCGCTGGGCGGCCGTTTGTTTACTCGACAGTGCCGCCGCGCCGCCGCCCGCGCCGGTCTCTCCACGCGCGCACGCGCTCCCTATATCCAGTTCACGGCCGCTCTATTAACAGACAGCTATTTCGGCTCATAATATTCTCCACGGTGGCGAGTGCTCAGTTTCGTGCGGGCAGGTGTGCGGACATGCGACGCGGACGCGCCTGACCCATGTGACCCGCGGCCATGGAGCGCCGCCGTCGACCCGCGCGCCTCGACGTCGACCCCATGACGAAAGTCACGCGACGCCGCGAGAAGCCGCGCGAGCGATGGCTCCTCACGCGCAAGACCTGGAAGTACATGTCCGACGCCGGCCGCCGGCTCATCCCGGACGGCGCACAGAACAGGCCCGAGGACCTGCCCAGGATAGAAGCGTACTTCCAGGACGTGTGCGCGAAGGAACCCCGGTTTCTGCTGTGGAGGAAGAGCTCCTATCCTGGCGCCTTGCCGAAGCCGCGCCGGAAAAAACGCCCGCGAGGCGGCTCAGTGCGGGCTCGCTCGCCGTCCGACGACGCGCCGCCGCCGGTTAGACCAACAGACCTCTTCATCGGTCACACTTCCGGAGGTCGCTTCGACATCGCTAAACTCCGGCGAGATTTCTTCGCCCCGCCCGCACCTTCTACCTCGGGATTCAACTCTGGATCAACAACTGCATCAAATGCAACAACAAAAGCAGAGGAAGCCGCCAAGCTAGCCGAGGAAGAAGAAAGCACTCTAGTCGATTTACTGCGCAAGTACCTGAAAGTAGAAGAGGATAAGGGAGTAACCAAAAGTTCAGAGAACGAGGAACTCAACAGAGCCTTGAGAAGGTATCTGAAGAGGCAGGCGGACAAAGCACCCGCCGACGCTGACGCCAATCCGTCCCAGAGAACATTGCTGGATAATCTTAGCAGATATTATTGTAGATCACCGAATAGGGATAATATAGTGCAGGACATATTAACCGATAGGAGTCTATTAAAAAGACTGTATCATGATCTTCGTAAAACGAAGCCATATAGGGGTGGCAGAAGTGGTGGTAGTGGCGGTGGTTATAGACCTAGTGGATTTCCCAGTGCGAGTAATCTTGGGCGTGGTGGTTTGCGTACACAGACTCTTGGTGTGTCGCGGTATGGTAGCGACGGTGAGGACTCTATGCGGTCACCGCCCATGTCGCCGCCGCCACTTATCGAGGTGTGCGAATTGCCTGAGGACAAATTCGTGGATTGCGGCACTCAAACCCTTCCTATACCTGAGGAAGTTATGTTGGAGATAGAACGGGTTTATCGGGAAAAACAGGAGGCAGCTACGGCTCCGACGAGTCCGACTAGCCCACCTCCTGATAGGAAACCTGTGCGGCGACGCTCCAGCGTCGACCATGACGACGTATCTCAATCGGTCAGCGACACAATCAAACGGTATTTACGAATGGCTCGAAAGAAAAGCGTCGACGCTGACAAAGCTGATCGTTTTAAGCGTATTAACTACGATAAAAATTTGCGTAATATAAAACCTAAAACGCCCGGGGATGTCGACGACGATGGTCCACATAAGGGCTGTCAGACAGAAGAAGGGTGGATTTTGACGTATAGGGAGTTGCAATTTGCGTCTGTTGCGTCAACGCCGACATCTCCACCATCGCCCGTGTCGCCATCACAGTCGCAATCGTTTCTGTCGACGCTGTTAGGGAGAAGCGGTCCTACAGTGGCTCCTCCTGCAGGTGGCATGCAGAAGTCGCGGTCGACGGGCAGCGTGGTGCTGCAGAGCGTCAGCAGGAAGCTCTTCCGCACAAGGAGTCGGAGCTCGAGTCGCGCCACCGCCTGGACACCTCAGGTCAGTCGCTTTACATTATATTTATTACCTTCATTCTTTCTATGTCAATAAACTTTTACACACAGATAATGCTCGATAAATGCCGTATGTTCACGTGGTCAAACCAATTTATCCAACAGGAATACTTATTTACAGATTCATATGGTTATGTTATTAAAACAAAATACGAATGACATTGAGTATTATCAGCATTATTTAATAAGTATACTTGAAATATAGATTACATTATTATACTTATAAATTGTGACCAGAATAGAATTTGCCACTTTAAATTTAAGCACTTTCGCAGAGAGGTCATCACACCACAATATCCGTAAAAGCACTCAACGTGAGAATAACCAAATATTCACAACATAATGTTGAGGAAGCATGTAGTGGTCGATGAAAACTGCCATACATAACTCTGATTGGTTCAAACTCATGTGGCACGAGTAGGATTCGAGCCTGAGACCTTTCGGTTCACAGGCGCCTTGACCATTACATAACCACCGCTTCAAATACTCGCTTCATCTGTTCTAATTAGCCCTCAAATTCTGAATCTCTGCAATGATCTGTCACAAGTGAAGTGTTGTTTATTTACTAGCAAGTGGTCTCGACAACACAATAATCTTGTTGGTGTATTTTTAAATCTACTAGACTACAGCTGACATCTTTAATATTCTCATTTTAGATTTTGCCTCCCTGACCTTGGGCATAATTAAATGTTAGAGTGACTTCGCGCTTGATTTCGTGTCGAATGAGTTTGTTGATTTTCTAGATGTTTTCCTCATTAATTTAGTTTTTTCTTTATAGAAACCTTCGGTATCAATAGATAGATTCATCCATCATCCATTTATTTGTAAAAAAACAATAACACATACATATACCAGATACAAAAAAATACGATCTTGCACACACTACTATCGTCATAAGGGTAAACAGAGACAACTGTCGCGAAACTCGACGGCTATACAGCGGTCGACTGCCAACCTGTCACTATATGAGAATCTCATTTCATTTTTGAAAGAAACAAAAGCTTTATTAATCCAAAAACAATACAAAAAATTTATGTGTATGTTATAAGTATGTATTACTTACTGAAAAGGTTACCAGCGCGCTTTATGTTCGTTTATGTTGCTGATTATTAGCTAGGCCTTTAAATTTTAATTAAATTATCACAATATTGATATATTGTATTATTTTATTTATTTCTCCATGATTGTAGAATTAAAATACGCTATCATACTAAATGAACATGTATTAGGTATCTAACAAATATTTTTTTCACCAAAAAAAAAATTGTATGAAAGTGTTTCCATAAATAACGCCCAATGGAATTCCCATGTCATTGTCAGGATAAATAGTTTGTTAATGAGAACTAAGACATAAACAGACAGACGCGTAGGTCAACCGGTATGAAGGATGGGGGCACGAGAGGCTAATGTTCTGCGTCTTTGTCACTCTCACGTTATGTTTGTGAAATGTTTGCACAGATTTTATAGATCTCAATTCCAGTTATAATTAATTCCTAACCACTTTTTTAATAAAAAAAGATAAAATTATTATTATTTTATTTAACAAGTGTAGTGTGTTTTATTTTAAAATATTTTTGTAAATTTTTTATTAATTATTATTACTATTGAATGACGTGATGGTTTTGGCTTAAAACAAGTGTGTACCGTCACTTAAGTGTTATTCGTCTCATAGATTTATTTAGAAGAGCAAAAATATTGTTGTCATAGAAAGGCAAACCTTTTACTGGCTTTATTTTTATGTAATATTGTTGTGATCTCATTGTAAAACGCTGTTGGTATTCTTAATAAAATAAAGAAATAAATAAATAAAAGGGCCCCGCGCGCGGAACATTCGTACATTGCCAAAATTGCAAGAAAAATCTTTAAAATATTTACAACTCAAATGAAGCCGCTACACGCCAATACTTTGACACACCTTCAACACCCACTCATAAATTCCTTGACATGTTTCCATATTTTGTAAATAGGTATGAAAAAAACTATTACTTACCCACTAACCTGTTTTACTACGTTCTTGTCAGCTTTGCTAGCGCAATAGTTTACTCACCACATGGTAATAAATACGCCGCTATGCTTAATTATTTATCTTCGTCCCGGGGATTCCCTCCCGTGGGAATATCGGGATATAAAGTTCCCTATGTCACTCAGGAATAATGTGTGAATCGGTTAGTTCTGAGGATTACCCCCTGCATACAAACTTACAAAAACTTTCTCTTTATAATATTAGTTTATATATTATATATATTAGTGTACTCGTAGAAGTGTAGATTAATTGCATATAGATTTACGCACTCTTTCTTTCGTACTAGTTGTACGCCGCGAACTTAGACCTTGCGAACAGAATATTTTTTTTACAAAATTGTGAATATTACAAAAACGACTTAAACGATTTTGATGCCCCACGAACTTAAAAATTCTATTGACAGATCCTATATACCTTTTAAATTTCATCAAAATCAGACCAACAGTTCGAAAGTTATCGCGTTACAAACATACATGCATACATACAAAAAATGTTGTATGTAATGTGTAGCATTTGACATGATTTCAGGTATAAAGAATTTATTCTCATAAAAAGACTACAATAAATCCACTTTCTACGACTGTGACATGTAGTCACTGTGGGCGTAGTATAGCCAACCAGTTTGTAGGTTTCCTCACGATGTTTTATAGAAGTGATATGATATATGTAAACCAACATGTACCAATCTAAGCTTTGTGTACATATGCTCATCCGGCACGAGATAATTCGAATCTTCAGAAACCTTGCGATCACAGGCGGGCGCCTTAACCACTGGACCACATAAGATCTTCATGGTGTAATGATATTTGCTAATATAGATATCACGGGGCAGATAGAACCAAGGGTTACGAAATCCAAAGCCTCTGCTCATAATCATATCGAGTGTGTTATTGCTAACACTGGTGTCAGATTTTATTCAAGTCGCCTAAAGTCATCTGATATGACTTTTACAACCTGTTACTGCCATCTACTGGCACACACTAGGGAACTAAACTGTCAACCAGTGTGCAGGTTTCCTCACGATGTGTTTTCCTTCACCAATAGCAAGTGGTGGTCTATGAAAACGATAACATATGAGTCAGATTGGTATACAAACTCATATAGCACGAGTAGACGGACCTGAAACTTTTCTGATCTGATCCACAGGCGTCTTAACCAATACACCGCCTCAAGCTTTCAGAGTCGACTGTATAGTTTGTGAGCTGACATAGAATACACAAAAATTTAGAGATCGACTAAAGAATATAAATAATCTTCATTTTTGTGGCAATTTAGTGTCACCCGTGCTTGAAGAATAATCGCCCTTTGTTACAGTCTCGCGGTCGAAGATCGTTCTTCATTTCAAAGATTTTTCTCGGAAAATAATATAAAATTCGACCGTGGGCGGGGGAGAGACAAAACACATATTTTATCTTTCGTTGAGTCACTATCACTGCGGCTAGATTAAAACGTTAAGACGCCTCCGCGACGACGCGACTATGTTCGCAATCGAGGGATTCAGTAGCCTTTTTTGGGTCATAAATATATTTATACTATAAAATGGTAAGCTCATATAATGTAATAGCTACCAAAACTGTTTGAATGAGTTTCTTCCGGCATTTCTTCTCAGCAGTTGTCATTCCGAAATGCTAGTAGATTGTAGTTTTGGGAAATAATATTTGATTTAGAATATTACGTGAAAAAGTGTCTATGCGAAAGTCTAGTTTCTGAATAAATGATTTGATTTCTAACTCCCGACGCAAAAAGAGGGGTGTTATAAGTCTGTCTGTGTATGTGGCACCGTAGCTCATCAATGGGTCAACCGATTTGGATGCGGTTTTTTTTAATTTGATAGCTTATTTGTAGAGTTGTGAATATGTATATCAGATACTTACATAGAAAATGCTGTCACTGATTTCGGTTGAACTTAGATTTCTTTATTGAAATAAAATCTGACACCAGTGTTAGCAATAACACACCCGATATGATTATGAGCCGGGGCTTTGGATTTCGTAACCCTTGGCTCTGTCTACCCCGTGATATCTATATTAGCAAAGATCATTCAGTGACAGTGGTGGTTGGTAGTCCAGCGGTTAAGACGCCCGCCTGTGATCGCAAGGTCCTAGATTCGAATTCTCTCATGACGGATGAGTATGTGTACACAAAGCTTCAAGAAAAAATAGACCAAGAGACTGTAGAACTGTGATTACTATTAAAGGCAAAGCAATATTTTATGAATGCACGTCTTTATTTATTTGCTTATTGCAAAAGTTTTACAGCTTTTAAATTCCATGACAGATACACAAACTTTCGCTTTTATAATAATATTATTATCCCATGTTGCCTGTCAACAACTTCATTTCATTGTTTGTTACGATTTTTACAATACTAGTTTATTTTATAGTTGAAATGTGTATTTTAAATTTTCTTACTTAGTTTTTTAAACAAATCCATGTTAACCTTAATTTACTTGTATGTAAACTTGGAAGACCCTTTAATTAACATTAATCTTAATAGTAATTAGACATTGTTACGTCTCTTCTTTCGACTTCAAGTGTATTGAGAAATATTGCATGACACACGCGCGTGCTTATTAATCATTACATGCTCGGCTTTATCATCGTGTTCTGCAATAACTCGCGCGAAAATCCCTACTTATATGTAATGTTCACGCTTGTAATATAAAATTTATTATTTTGCGCTGGCATTTTGATAAACAATCATTGAGCTACACCTTTGATAGATGTATTCCGCATGGCTGAAGATCGTAGTCATTAGGTGAAGTGAATTCAATCCAATAAATTACGTGGTTTGCAATTGTCCTTTCCATTTCACATGATGATAAATTTATCGACTAGGGTGGTAGGTTTTCACGAGATTCTCTTTGATGAAAGCAAGTGATGGTCGATTAAAATCGCATGGAAAGTAATCGCATATACACTAGTCTATGAAAACTGCTATTCATGAGTCAGATTGGCATACTAACTCACGTGACATGAGACGAACTAACCTGTGACTTTTTAGTACTCAGGCAGGCCGTCTTAATATTGGCCCACCAACGTTTCAAATCGCATCGCGTCTTTCAATACGCGTGTCCAAGCAATGCATCTATCAAATCTTTCAGTCTGAGCATCTTTCAAATCGACTTGTGTCGACTGATCGCTCGGGTTTCCTCGGAATTATTATTTTTAGACAATTTTCGATGTTCTGACGAGTTCGAGTGGGTTATTAATGTCATGTTTATTTATAACACGACTGCCCAAAAAAGCAGTGATAATTTCAAGGTTCAATGTATGTATGTGAATGTGTATCTGAAAACATTACTACTTTTTTGGGCAGTCGTGTATAATAAATAAACATGACACACGTCTATGTACAGGGGTAGACAACAGTGAACACGTCTCTGCTCAGTCTGACAGTGAAGCACACTAACACATATAGTTTATAGCTAGGCTGTGGTGGTGTGATGACGTCACGCGTTATGTGCAGGGCAGCTGTCGCTGGGTAGACAGCAGTGGGCGCAGCGTGCGACTCACCGATACGTCTCTGCTCAGCCTGACGGAGGTGGAGCGGCGAGCGCTGCAGCAGGTAGCCCTGGCCAAGCTGCAGGAGATGAAGTTGGGTATCTCTATCAAGATACCAGAAGGTAAGTTTTTTAAATATTTTTTTTTGTTATTTTAATATGACTGTACAGGTTGTCTATGCAACAAGTTTATAACGCAATGCATTAATGTAGACATAATATTATTTTTTTCACACATTGTGACGCTGTTGGTTGATATGATTTCTAAATTCGAATTCCTACATGTATTGAATCAAGCCAAAATAACCAATAATATAAACGTACGGTTTCAGCCCTAGAATATGACCACTCGTTATCCTCTCGAGGATGTCGTACAAGGTGACTAAGGGAAAACGCCTTGGATTGACGTCAGGCAGCCGGCCGGTAAAATTACTACTATTGCTAACACTGGTGTCAAAATTTATTCAAGTCACCTAAAGGCATATGACATGATTTTCACGACTACTTACCTACGGTCATTATATTTTAGGTTGGCCCCGGTGGCGTCATAGCTAATCAACGAAGAACATGCGAGGGGTCTGTGAACTCAAGGGTCAATATTTTTGGCAAAGCTTTATACCTTACCGCCTGTACATATTTTGACCATGTACTTTATTGATTGTTATATTACCGAGAAAAAATATATACATTTATAATTTAAAAAAAAGGTAAAGCCCTTCGGGCATGATAGGGACCAACACTGTTTGAATGAGTTTCTTTCGGCATTTCTTGTGAGCAGTGGTCGTTCCGAAATGCTAGTAGTTTGTAGCTTTGGTAAATATTATTTAGTTTTGAATATGACGTGAATTTTATTGTGAAGGCAATTAATCTAATTTCTGAATAAATGATTTGATTTTGATTGAGTTTGGAATGAGATAGAAATACGCAAAGGTGTGACAGAAATAGGGAGAGGCGCTAAAAACACGAAACACACAATTAGTATAAATATCTCATGTTCTTGCAACAATTAGTCAACCGCCGACAATAGCCGGCAGACCACAACCAGACGACCGTTAAGTTTACGATTGCAGTCATCCAAACAAACATAAACAGAGGATTATTGAGGGCTCTCAATTGGGCGATAATTTTGACGCGTCTTGTCGTAAATCAGTTGGAATGCTCCAAAACAAATAATTACTGTTATTTGAATGGTAATATATTTTTCTTTCTATATATCAGCGAATATCTTACATTTGAATCGATTTGTCGTCTACCATCAAGATGTATATTTAAAAAGCACCTTACTGATTGATAAATGTTATTATAATTTGAACGACTTTTTTAATACTTTAACTTTTTTAACTTTCAAGGTCTAAATTTCAGTTGTTTCTTTTAAAATATATTTTTAAATTATACTTACTTTAATTCTCTCGTAAATATTAGTTAGAGGTTAATTTTAGATTTGTTTAGTTGATATTTTTACACGAATACGATGTTACGAAGAAAAAATTTTTTTATATTTTAGTTACTTTTAATTTATTCGATTTTGTTTTGTGGAAGGTGAAACATAAGTTTTTCTTTTAACACCACATTGTTAAAAAAATGTAAACTCATGTTTTTGCAAATAAATAATATTTATCTTTGTCTTTATAACAAGGATATAAGGTTCTTGAAACAGTTACGTAGTATAATGAAAGACGCGTAATTTTTTCGCTGTAATCTGAAGTCTGTTTAGCCTTTGCCCGTATATTCGTTCGCGTATATTTCCCATCGCGTAAATTACAGATGATACTGAAAGATACAGATCTATCAACATGGAAAATTGTAATTTCTAAAAAAAAAACAAGATTTATAGTATATATATACAGTATTAAAAATCGCTATTTTTTATTACGTCCGTACGTACAAGTGAATCAGTTACGATAAGGTCTTTATTTAAAGTGTAATCATATTATCTTTATCAAAAAAAAAAAATCCTAATTTGTACATTTGTAAGGCAAAGAATTATAATGAAGCTATACGTGTAGACGTTCGTAGCGAGCGGGTCATTTCGTCGTAGCAAATGTGCTACGAAATGGCTACGAGCCTTCCCTAGTCTACGAGATGGGTCTACAAATCGTAGCTGACTTTGTAGCTAAGTATTCGTTTACTTACAAGGTCTAAATTTCAGTTGTTTTTTTTTTAAATATATTTTTAAATTATACTTACTTTAATTCTCTCGTAAATATTAGTTAGAGGTTAATTTTAGATTTGTTTAGTTGATATTTTTAGACGAATACGATGTTACGAAGAAAAAAATATTGTGCAAGTTGTTTTGCACTATATATTGACGGATACTCAAATTAGTGGCGTGTGGTTCCGCTCTAGAATAGGACCACTCCATATCCTCCCTTGGATGTCGCGCGAAAAGGAACAATTAGCATTCCCAAGGGTTGACCTCAGGCAGGCGGTTGTGAAATCACAGCGAATCTTCAAAATTTTAAGATTTTTTTTTATGCTAATCCTGGGCTTCGCGACTTCACAACCCTCGCAAACCGTGCTTAGTCACCTGTAGCTGCTACACATACTATGTATTACATAGCTTTGATATTTCAAAGTTTAACCCTAGACTCAAAGAATGGGGTGCTATATGTTTGGCTACATAGCATAAACTATATAGCCAAATAATATAAAAAATATATATGCATAATAATATTAGCAGCGCAGATTTTTTCTCGAAGCCTTTCACGATTTTTTTTGGTTCGGCATCTAAAAAGGAAAAAAACGGAGCAACTTATAAAATCACTCATGCGTTTGTTTGTCTGTCTGTACAACACATATAGCGCGAAACTACTGACCCGTTCTCTCCTAGATAATTAAAAAAACCTAAGAAATTAAGTCTTAAGTTACAAGTGAAATATGTTTGTCCCTCTCTCCATTCCACAGTTGAATTTGAAATTTCGCTATTTTTAATTAGAAATTATATATATGGACTCAAGAGTTCACACCCATTATCCTCCAAGACGCAAGAAAGCATCAACCTTACGCGGATGACCCACTCGACAATGGTCCAAAAATACATTGACACAACTCAGAGAAGCATTTGAAGATGGCGGCACGTCCGTTACGTAGCGGCGGTTACGCAAACGTGACGCGCGGTGACGTCATCCACTGTGACAGTCTCTTGTTTGAGATATACAGGGTGTTCCATTGCAGATATGGGTAATGGGTGTGTTACCGATTTCAATCCACCCGTTTGAGAATCGGTGATTTTTTTTATTTTGTGTTTTAGTCTGGTTGTGTATTGTGCTGTTGTTTTACAAATAAATATTTTATCTATCTATCTATCTAATTTGTATTATTAATACTCATTATCACACAATTTGATGGGTGCAAACTCTTTACGTTAAATGTATTTATCATGGCTCAATTATTACAAGTAAAACTTTTAGTTATAGCATAATCAAAGAAAGCTAAGCATACAAATAACATTTACATATAAATAAAAATAATAATTTAACGTTTAAGTTTGTCTTTGAACATTTTTGTACATTTGATACAGGTTGATAAGGCAGGTCCAACGCTCGACCATCCACCAGCAAACTAGGACTTAAGGTATCTTGCTTGGTAGAAGGCGTAACGGATGATAATTTGTTAAGAAAATTTTTAAGTTTCCGCTAATTAATAAATGACATTGATAAACATGTTATGGCGGCGCTCCTGCGCAGCTAAGTACGAGGATATAAATCTAAATAAAGTTATGTTTGCAATATAGATTTACCGTCGCTGACTACGAACTTCAAAGAGGCGCAGGAGTGCTCCAGCGATACGAAAAATAAACGATTTTACTAGCAATAAAGCACGTCAGCTGTTTGTTAAAAATGTGATTAACCAGTGTCACGTTAACGAAAATAGTAATAGTATTTTGAGCTCGAGGTGTGACGAAAATTAAACGTAATCAATTTTATGGACATATTCATGACATCTAGGTATATAAATCTACTGCTATGTTAAAATTATTCATACCTAAATCCACAGATTTATACTATTTTAGTTTGGCAATAAAAGGTAATTTGACTTTAATAAAAATTATTACAAAAAAAGCCCGCCTATAAAATACTATATAAAACCATATGACGTCATCAGTTGTGCTCATTGAGTCAATTATGCGTGGAACTTTACCAGCTGCTTTTGAATTGAATTCATATATTTATCTAACACTAGATGTTGCCCGAGGATTCGCTCCCATGGGAGTTTTGAGATAAAATATAGCCTAAAGCAATCTTGGATAATGTACCTCTCTAATGGTGGAAGAATTTTTGAAATTTGTTGGGTAATTTCGGAGATTACCCTCCTAAAACATACAAACTCACAAACGCTTACCTCTTTATAATAATAGTTTAGATAAGTAAATTTTAATCAAACACGATGGCATCTAAAACTATGTAATACTTTGTCTGGGCGCTGCACATTCGCACGTTTAAAATTTCAATCTAATTGAACAATTTGCTATAAAAGAAAATAATTTTTAGTTTCATACTTGTTTCTGATCTACACCGTGTTATATATTAAACAACAGATATTAAACGCGCCTTGTTACAAAGGTCCGAAACGTCTGGGAAATAAAAAAGGTATATGCTCGTTTAATATCTGTTGTTTAGTATATAATTATGCAACGCGAAAGTTTAAAAATAGCTACACAATGTTTCAGTAATAGTTTTCTTTAAATCATTTATTCTTTATTAAATTATCGAAATTTATAATTATCGAAATGAGGAAAGCTCGCAGAGTTTATCTCTGTTCGATGAATTATGTCGTCAATATATTTTCAGATAAGTTTTTTTTTCATTCGGCACTGCCAAACCGCAACACCCTATGTTAATCTACTTGGCTACGTTTGGATCACATGACTTCACCTAATGAGTTTGTTAAGTGATCATTCCTGATCGGAATGAGACGTGGGCGCTCTATAAATCTGATTGTCACTGCGCATTCACTGGACTGTTTTATGTGATCTGGTCCTTATTATCTTTGAGGAGGAGGCATTGATTGAATTGTTAATTTGTATTGCGTAAATTCCACTATTGACGCAATTCCTGCGATTGTGATTCGAGAAATCGCATTTTTGATAGAAATATGGCAGTAAAAAACAGTATAGTATTTAGACTGTCGTTGACCCACAAAAATTGGAAATAATGTTTAGTTGACATTTATGACTTAAAACTTGGAGGTTCGTACCATGTGAAGGTTGTTAAGGATATCATCATTTTGGTCCAAATTTAAGTTATCCAAAAATTCATCCGTTTTCGATGTTTTATTAAGGTTTTCGACTAGGTGTAATGTTATTTTTTACATCCAAGGAAGCTGGTCTTAGTTGCGTTTGTATCGATCATTCATCACAATAAAGTGAATGGAGCTGAGGTATTAAAATACTTAATCGTCTGATTATAGATCGAATGTGAGAACCTCTTTTGAAGTCTGTCTGCAACGTCTTCCTGCAATCAATTGCACTTCGCAGTAAAATGTCACGCGTATTCGAGATAAAGTCCGCGCGCGTGCCGCAGATTCCGCGTTATAAATAGCGTGCGAGTTACGTCTCGGTTTGTGGGATTCCTGCGTCTGTTGCTATGCTTCGTTTAACTGGTATTCTAACGCCTCTTCCTTTCTTCTTTTATTTTCTCTCTGTCTCTTTTTTAGCTTTTGTTTAATTTGAGGTCGGGCCCTCTAGTTGCGTGTTGACTCGTCAGATTTTCTGAAATTTAAATACCCATTATTTCAAAGGGTTCCCAAGTTTCTCATATCTTGTCTGATATTATTAGTTGACGAGCTAATCATGCTCCTGAATTAAATATTTGTTTGTTCCTGAGTATGTTACAATATTACAGGAAACTGAAATTCTAACGTCTCTTTCTTCATTCTTCCCTTATCATGTAATTTTGATATTTCTGTAAGTATCTGATATGATATGATTGTTTCGAAAACACACTCGAACTCTTCAAACGCGTTATTTTCTATCTGATGATTAGTTACAGTCCTAACTTCTTCCTTTATATTCCATTGACTATTCTCAAATTTGATTTTTGGACCAGTTTTCATGTAAAACACTCCCATTTGTTTCACTGCCTTTCACAACATTTTAATTACTATTTTGGCAAGACATTTTTAAGAGCTTCATAAAAAACTTCAATATCGTTTGAAACTGCATCACTGTCTTCGTCCAAGTCTAATACCGCATCGTTATTTATCACGATACCAATCATTAGATGCAGTCGGTATTTCATCGCGACCACCATCCTATGGCCCGCCGACTGCGCCCGACCATTTGGTCTACTGCCATGCCTCATGTCAACTGCAGGTTTTAGTGAGCGTTAATTGCCCTGATATTATCTACATCATCTGCAATTAGTAACGCTAATAATAGTGTATGATTTATGTTGGCGTGGTTCTCATTTATTTTGAATGTAGTCTCTATTTTCGTGTAGGTATTACATTAATACTCATTGCCATGCAATGTTGTCTAGATTCCATATTTTAAAAAATCTAATATTGTTTAATCGCCAATATTAAAATTGAATATTTATGTCACTAGATGGCGATATTTAGTTTTAGAACGCGCTATCGTGTGTCGCTTAAGAAATTATATAGTGTTTTAAAATATGTGAAGTTCTTTTGGCTTAACTTTTTGATCATTACACGGTTGTCACAATTCTGAAGTTTATATTTCTGTTGGACCTCACGTGTATTTTTGACAATCAGCCGATTGTTCAAATATAGTTAGATCTAAATGAGTTGGTTTGTCTTTTTGTTGGTTGGTTGGTACCTACTTGTTAATGGTCAATAACTTTTCAAATGTACTCACAATGCACTTTCAATGCAATTATAAATAGATATCGAAATTTACAGGAAGCCATTTTGTATTACACTAGCTTTGACTTGTGTCCTCGTACGTGTGTACAAATACCGTTTTCCCCTTTCCCGTGTAATATTTGGGAAATCCTTTCTCTCACTCTAGTGAGAGAAAGGATTTCCCAAATATTACATAACATAGATGTGTGTGATAACATAGATGTTATCTGAGCGATTTTCCGGTTTCACAGCCATTGAGCGTCGAAACCAATGGTCCGCTTTACTACTTTGTTGAAATTTTTGAAATCCTGTTAGTGCTTTGTTGCAAATTAAGAGAACTTTGAACCACAACTAGACATCAGATAGTTTAAAAGCGAAACTAATTGCTACAAATAGTCAATGTATTTACAAAGTCAGTCAAATTCTAGTGGTGGGCGGTATGTTGAAGTGCCCTTTAACGTAAAGTACATTCTGCCTAAGCAGCTGCTACGTCTGCCTGTAAAGTGCGTGTCAGGACTGTCAAATAAATCTTTATTAACATAATGAGAGTACGCGAGTCCGCACTATTATGAGCGCGGCGCCAGTCGATCCGCCTATTTACTCCGCTGCTTGCTACCTTCTCAACAACTAATATAATCAGAATTATAATGTTGACGACCTCCGTGGCCTAATGGCCATCATGCCGGACTGCTACACTGGAGGTCCCGGGTTCGATCCCCGGTCAGGTCAACATGGAAAACGAACTTTTTTAGATTGACTTGGGACTTGGATGTTGGTCTTGACTTTGTGGCGCGGTAATAAAACGAATTCGCAATAATTCTGGGTAGGTTTATTTGCTGTTGACTGTTGACAATAAAAACTTGGAAATTGAAAATACTGTACCTATATAATAATCGCAAACTTCAAAGCATCTCATAATTATTTTGGCACAGCATCGCATTTTTCCCGAGCCGTACCCTCTTAGAACAAGTGTCGGGTTCCGCACTTCGGTAATAGTGTATGTTTGTTTGTTTAGCGGTTATTTGCGGATAGTTGACCAGTTTGAACTACACGCAGTGTGCGCGTGGATCTAGGTGTACTGTAACCAACCAGTATGCATTTTTGTACGATTATTGCATAATTTTTAACGAAAATCCAGCGTAAAAATAATGTTGAACATTTTTATATTCGGCTGTGATTTACAACGTCTGATGTCAACCCTCTTTGGAAACGCTATTGTTGCCAATCAGCGGCCTAAATGGGACACATAGACTATCCCTTAGTCGCCTCGCACAACATCTGCGGGAGGAAATAGAGTGGTCATATAGGTAGGGCGGAACCACATGTCACGTGAATAAATAAACTAACACAGTGTATCTGTCTTAGAGAACACGACGACCACAGCCACCACCAAGCCAAAGAGACGAGCCATTCTTCTAAAGAAGAAGGCGCTAACTACGGGTTTCTTCGAGCAGACCAGGAAGGACGACAAGGACAAGGGTATGTTTTGTCTCATTTACATTTAAGCCTTTTTACCTTCATACATTCCATGCCAGTCAGTTCCCACAAAATGCATTTCACCTAAGGTGTCATTCAATGATTTCGTTATGTACCTACATATGTCTATACAATTCAATACAACAATACAATACTCTTTATTGCACCAAAAGCGAAATCAATAAATAAGAAGTAGGACCATAAAAAAATTAAATAAAAAGGCACAAAGGCGGATTTATCGCTAAAGCGATCTCTTCCTGTCGACCTTGGGCTATGTCAGTTTCTACATAAATAAATAAATAAACCTGCTTACCAGCAGTTTCATTACCAAATCAAATCTTTGAATATTTCTACGCAAATCGGTACCCACTATGTGTATTTCATGCAGGATGCGCTCATTAAGACTGGAGCCGGTTCAAGATCCAGTCCAAGAACTTTAAGATCCGAATTATACCTATTGCTGTCCCATTCACCTCTCCATATTGTGCGGTGCATACCTATCAATGCTTATGGAAGAGAGGCTGTTCTACCGATGAACGAGATAACAATATGTATCTTACGCCATAAAGTTTAAAGTACTGGCTGCATTGGCATGTAAGAACATACCTATAGCTTCATCGAGTCTGAAACAGTTCTCCGACAATTGCTTCGACTACGAACGTTTCGCCGATAGAACAGGGGAGACATTCTGTCGGCGAATCGTTCGTTGATGAAGGATTCTGTCGTTCAAACGTCCGATGTCGAAACATTCTGTCGACGAAACGTTCGTAGACGAAGCAATTGTCGGAGAACCGTTTCAGACTCAGCTACATCGATGCAGCCGGACAATCCAATCCAAGTCCAATGCAACATCGTGTCTGGTGCACGTCATAGTGTGACTCACGGCCATGGATTTAGTAAGTACTTGTACTAATGCCATGCTCACGGCGCGGTCTGCCAATACCGACGTGTCATTTTCGGAGCATTACCGACGTAACTATGTCACAATTGGTTGTTTTAAATTTCCAATCAGTTGTTGTTTTTTTTTTTCTATTTTTGAAAATTCTAATGAGATGAAAATATTCTGGAATCGAGCGGGAATTGAATCCTGTCTATCCCGGATAGTGTTTCCAACGAGCTGTCGAGATCATGCCAGTTCGGCCGAGTATCTCATTTCTTCCCGTCTTACGCGTTACAGCATTTTCATTAGAGCGTAGTAGGTATTCTTAACCAATCAACATACCTCTCTGTTACAAACAAGAAATAATGTTTTTTTTAATACTCAAGGTTTCATTTAAATGTATTTGATTAATGTGTCACACATTTAATTTATTTTCATATTTATTTCCAATGCATTATACAAATAAATAATCTCGCACCGCATCGAGGCAACATATCCAGTATGTTGGCAGCACTTATGATATGTTGAGCAAAGAATCTACTCGATTTATTAAAACAACTACTTACTTCGCATGAATCTTTTCTTTTTGCCATTGATACATCAATAAAAATTTCACACAATTTTTATAGTCTACATAGTTAGCTACATTACACACATCTAGACCGAAACTATAGCTTGATTGGAAGCATAACATAACACAAGCCGAATGGTAGCGTCGTGAAACCTCAACAAATTTACAGTTTTCTTTTATCATTTCTCTAAACTAGCATTTAAATCTCAACAAAATTAGCACATAATTCAGTACGTATATATGGTATAATGAATATATCACTATTTGTGGTGGAGCATATTTTTTTTTATATCTACATTTGCATAGAATCAGCGAATTAATTAGCGCGCCGTCGGTGTTTCATGAAATATCGCTCGAGTCCCAGGTACGCTTCTATAGAGTCCAAACCAAAAATTTTGAAATACTCTTTATTCTAATTCATTCATCTTTACATATTATAAAACAAAGTCTTCTGCCGCGTATGTCTGTCTGTTCGCGATAAACACAAAAACTACTGCACGGATTTTCATGCAGTTTTCACCAATAGATAGTGTGATTCCTGAGGAAGATTTAGGTGTATAATTTATTGTGTTTTCACCCGAGCGAAGTCGGGAGGGGAACCTAATTTGTTACTTCGATATGTTAAACTATTTACGTATGTACTAGTATTGTGCGAATAATTAAATTATTATAAAACAATAACATGTAGATGTTAGGAATAGGCAAGGAAGAAGAAGAAAAATATGTGGATAACTAAGCTTTTGTTATGCAGTTAATATTGCGGATATCTTGAGATTATAGTAAACTATAAAAATATGTCTGAATTCAAGTATATAAGATATATAAGAAATATGTAACAATATGTAAGAAATTCAAGTATTAAGCGTAACCACAAACCATAATACAAAGTAGTATATGACTCCTTAAGGTTTCGTCCGTTTCTCTGCCGAATTTCATCAAAATCGGTCCATGAGTTTTTGAGTTTATTTCGTTACAAACAAAAATACAAATCTTTTCTCTTTATAATAAAATCGAAGTATGGATAAGGTGATTGTCAAAATGTTACCGTGACAATTGCGTGGACCAATGAAATCACGAGTGGAAATTCAAGCAGCCAGCACATTTGTTTGCAATTCTTTGAAGTCTGTCGTCGACTGAGTCTGCAACAGTTTTGGTAAACACGTTTGGGATGTTCAAAATTTTTTCGTTGTTTCTCGGTAACAGTCTCAGGGTCATCCTGCTTCGGATTTCTGTTTATCTTTTTGATATGATGCAGTGACGCGTTTATATTGTCCTCGTTAATGTCCTACGCTATCCGCACTTGCGCAAATATATATGGACAATGTTAAGCCGTATGTTTCAGTGGTTAAATGATGATGAACGGTGAGAAATACAAATCATAAAAAAATTGTATTTGAAATTGCAATAGAGATTAGAAACAATGCCTCATCGCTTATCCTTATATCCCGCATTACATGACTATTTCGTATTACTGCAGTACAGTAAGTGATCCATATCACATCGCGTATTACAACTTCATGAACAAAACAATTGGGGTCCTCGCGAGCTGTTAACACACTGGCGCCACATAGTGACTTTAGATTGTACAGACTACAAGGAGAAAATAAATATCGATATAGTAATACTTTAAGATGATAATATGGTTAATTATTTCAGTCCTAGTTGGCGCCAGCTATTCTTAAGTTCATATATAAGCTAATTGTGCCTGTAATTCCCTCTCTTCGTCTCAGTTTGTATCGCAATATAGTACAAGAAAAGTATTCCTGAGTTTTTATTTCGTCATCTAAATCTGCTGCTGCTGGTCACGAAGCTAACACGAGCCTTTCCTATGGCAGCTATACGTTATTCTATATCCATTTGGTAGAAAAAAGTAAAGTGTGTTTTTTTTAACTGTGCATTAATAGAATAATCTCACGAGACTCAAGTACAAATTACATATTTGATTACAGGCAGATTCCGAAAAAAATTAAGCCAGCAACACATGTAATGTTGCAAGTTGCAATTAGAAGGTCGACTCGACGAAGAAGAAGAAGAATTAAAGGCGTTTGTTTCCCTTCCCCGCACACAGCAACAGCTGTTAGTAACAACCAAATGCTGTGCAAAATATGAAATTGAAAATAGTGTAGGCGCCACGGGCAGTACTATTGGATAAAAATAGCGCTCTAGAACGCATGCGCGAAGTATCAGTCATCGCGCGCCGATATATTGTTCCCGAGCTGACCAACATAAACATACATTTTTGATGGCCGAAACTCTTTTATTACAATTTTTGGAGTTCCGTGAGGAAAGGGTCGATTGGCAGTATTCTTCAATACCCTATAACCTAGTAATATTATAAATGTTTTAAGTATGTAACAATGTTTGTGTTTACTCTTTCACGCAAAATCTTTGGACGGATTGTTATGAAATTTAGTACACGATTAGAATATTATCTGAAATAACACATAGGGTCATTTTTATCTTATTGTGAATGTGATTGTTTTGTATTGTGAGTGAGTTTAGTTCCACCTGTTTCTAGCGCAGGTATTTTTTTTACTGCTTAGTGCACTTGTGCACTTGGTTATTTGAGAGAAGATCCTACTTTACCTTGTTTCATAAGGACGGAACCATCGATGGCGAACCCGCGTCGCTTGACCAAATTCTTTCATTTACTAACGGCGGTAAATTCTCTTGAATTGGGGAATTTCAAAACTGTAGTGTTGATTGATTATTATTGTAAATAAACAGTGTGTCAAAGAAAACATTTCAAGTTCAACTCATGGATTTGTATGTCGAAGACTCATTTGAATAGCTTGAACAAAATTATTTTTTTGTTTTTTGCGTCCCAAGTCCCGTAAGGCGTAAGCCGTCCCGTAAGTATGAAAAAGAAACGTAACCTATAACAGTGCTCTCTCTGTCATCTGAGCGTTTTCCCGGTTTTCTCCCAGCCGTTGAGCGTCAAATCAAATCAAAATCAAATCAAATCATTTATTCAGAAATTAGACCTTCACAGGCACTTTTTCTCGTCAATTTTTATATTTATAGTTATTTCTCACAAGCTACAAACTACTGGCATTTCGGAACGACCACTGCTGAGAAGAAATGTCGAAAGAAACTCATTTGAACAGTGTTGGTCCCTATCATGCCAGATCGGCATACCATTATTGTTTCTTACAATGTTTTTTTTTTTTTCTAATAATATATAAAAGTACATAATGTACATAATCAAAAGGTATATCAAAACAGGTTATGATTGTGATCCGAGTGCTGATTATAATATATATATATATATCGAAGCCTAGGGTCCTGTTACCTTACTTTTTCGTCTCCACTTTGTACGATCGTAGCCTTATTAGTCAGACCTAGTCAGACCATTAGCACGCACTTCATCCTTGACGACATCAAGTCAGCATTTCTTGGGTTAATTTTGTTTACCCTTCTTCCAGAGCCAGGCGGGAAGGCATAGCTATATGTATACCTTTACTTATAACAGTGTTCTCTTTGAGGATTATATCTTTCTTTGCATGGATTTTCTCTGCATTCTTAACTACAACGCCTTCGGATTTCAAACTACATTATAACTATATTCTTTATCTTCTTCTTTCTTCTTTAATCAAGATTTCTCCCATTTGCACCAGATAAGATGTTCTTTAAAGTTCTGATTCCGCTCCCTTTTATAGGATAAATTCCCTTTTAGTTCTATCCAGTGCAGTCTGAAAATTATCTCAATTTTCCCCCGTTCCTACATGGCTATAGGGGGTAGGTTCGTGTGGAACTTTCTTTTCCTTTGGATCCACACGACATTGTCTCATATAAAAAAATATCTAGTAAGTAAACAGGACGTGGCAATTGATTACAAACTCCCGAATCTTGTAAACATTGTTTATGTCTATACATATATTACAATATATTTTAATGTTTACATTGAACTTGCGCCAACTACATTATATTGTGAAAGTATTTCCTAAATTAACGGAATCGGGTCACAATCTTTTCCTCATGCCGACCTTGGAGAAATGTAATTATGGAGTTTTGATCGACTGTGGGGTTTACAGTCTGAACTTCTAGTGATACATATGCTAAAAATTATATTGAATTAATTTATATACCCTCCCATGGTTTTGGTATGAGGCTACAAGAGTTAAAAAGCATTCCTGAAGATAGTTAGCTAAGGAGGCTGGTAGAAAACATTTAAGATACATATGATAAGAAAGAGACGGTAGAAAACATTTAAGATATATGTGATAAGAAAGAGACGGTAGAAAACATTTAAGATACATATGATAAGAAAGAGACGGTAGAAAACATTTAAGATATATGTGATAAGAAAGAGACGGTAGAAAACATTTAAGATACATATGATAAGAAAGAGACGGTAGAAAACATTTAAGATACATATGATAAGAAAGTATATGATAAAGAAGATGCTAAACAGCTCTAAGCTTAGTTGCAATTGAAATTAACAAAGTTCGTCAACAAGGATAAATTCTTGAATTAAATGTTATTTTTGGCCAGCTTTTGCCCATGACAATAAGTAGCCTAATTGCACTATTTGATTCCAACTAAAAATGATGTTTCGTTTTGATGCGAAAAAAACACAAACAAACACACTTTTTATAATATTAGTATGCATTTTTCAACATGTTCACTCAAATTTAAGTTTATTGGTTTCTTTACAGAAAAGTCATATTTTACAGTGTACCAAGAGTGAGATCTCTGTTGGTCTCATTTTGGACGTAATCAAAACGATCTATATCTTTAACATTTACTTCTGATGATGTATTTTGAGTATTTGTTTTCGCATTACGTATATTAATGGTTCTAAACATATTCTATTATTGTATGGAAAACATTGTTTCCCATGCTTCGCTATTATTTACATTTGTCGACCCTCACAGTCTTCCGGCCACCGGCTATTTCAGACTTGCGTTATTTAAAATATGTTTTGATATACATATAGTCTCATACTTTTGTATCTACAGAGGTTCAATACCAGATGTTATTCATGTGTTTTGTAAAGTCTTGATAGGGATTGTCTCACTTCCCACTAATATTCCAGCGATAGTTTAAATGTTTGTTACACTCAGCCGTTTTAGCGTCAGCTATTATGAAATTTGATATTGAGGTAGCTGATACTTTGGATTAACACATAGGATACATTTCAAAGTACGCGATTCCGTAGGATATAATATTTAAAGCGGTATAAAAAAACAAACAATAAAAATACTTATCATTTAGGAATTGATTTGTCCCATTTTCCAGGTTACCGAATTAGATGTAAAAATACTTCGACCACCAACACGCTTATATGACTGTCTAAAAGCATCCCACCTTTATACGATTGTGCCGATAACTTTAGCCCGACACAAATAGGAAGACTGAAATAGGCTGGCCTTTAGGCAATCATAATAGTGTTCCGTAGACGTCGAGTGACGCGGGCGTGATGCATTGACACATGGAATTAGTAGGTACTCGTTGCACGGAGTAGGTACCTACTATTTACATGCATTGAAACATTAAATATTTTTTATTTATTTAAGTTCCGTTAATGCTATAGGCTGATGGTAACGCTACGCTCCAAAAACAAAGTATGTACTTCTTCACATCCCAACTAATATTATAAATGCGAAAGTAAGTTTGTTTGTTACCTCTTCACGCTATATCTACTCAACCAATCTTATTGAAATTTTGCATAAGTACATGTAGTACGAAATATGGAGAAGGACATAGGGACAGATAATTAACGTGGGCGAAGTCGCGTGCAAAAGCTAGTATACATATAAAGATAAAAATATTTATTCGTTAAACATTGAAATCATAAATAAGATTTCATAAAGTGTTACATTTTATACTATTATTATAAAGAGGTAGGCGTTTGAGAGTTTGTATGTTTGAGGTATAAATTTATTACCACTAAGCAAATATCAGTTGTTTTTTTTTTACAAACTTTTATTTAGTTTCACCTGTCCCATTGTCTGTAATCAAATCTTGCAAGTTAGATTTCTCCTACTTCCAATTGACGGATAGAGTTGAAATTTCCTACGTCGCTTTAGATTCCATGACACTACATTATTATTATAAGCATGACCTGATTATGCAGTCAGTCTCTAAACGAAGGACTTCCTCGAACGATTATAGCACGCACATGGGTCTTTTGTCAGCCGTTAAATGCCATAAGATCTCTCTAACGATGCTCGAAAGCTTATGGGAAAAACTATATTTCTGTAAAAAAACTTGTTTTCAATATGTCTAGTTCCCCTTTCCTTTATTTCAGATTCTCCTGGTGCAGTATTCGGAGTGCCACTGACGCAGTGCGTAGAATCAGAGAAAGCGCTTCGGAGACAACAGCTGTTGGGGTCCAGGGCTTCGCTAGCGTCTCTCAGCGCGCTAGAGAAAGGGGAAGATGTGAGTCTAAAATATACTTTACAATAATACATACATTTGTAATACGTACAACATGTCCCACAGCTGGGCAAATGCTTCGCCTCTTACTCCATTTCTAAGAAATCTCTCTAAAAAAATCTTATCAAAAAATGTCTTCATCAAAATTATCGTTATTTTTAGCACTTTGAATAGTACCAGTAATATATTTATTTTTAAATCCTCTTATTTCAAATACCACTACGACATAAAACAGTTTTAGTTTAGCTTTCAAGACTTAAAAAAAAAGAAGGAATATTTTGTGATTTCAACATCAGTTGCTAAAATAAAAAAAACGACTCACAAGTAATTGTCCAATTGATTCGACGACAAAATTAACATTTCCAAAATATAATCCAATATTTACTATAGAAATTAATGCGTTTGACGTCTATTTTCTGCTGGTCCCAGTTAGTTCCCAGCCTATTCGTCTAGCAATCAATCTGGCCAGTATAACTTGATCTGTCATCAACTCATATTGATCCCCTCTTGGTTGGATTATTGGAGTGTTTGAAAGAGGAAGAGTAGGTCAGTTTTGAGTGGTTTTCAGCTAGCTGTTTGGCATACGCCATTTGAGCGCTCGGAAATAGTTCGCGAGTTGAAGCCAAGCCACGTAACGATGACGTGGCATGCACCTGGAGTCTTGGACTATGTTGCAATTATTAATAAAATAAAAAGTTAGATCCAGAAGGTTTACCGGCATTGTGAGGAGATTCCTCTCGCAGGAGCCCAAAATCAAAATCAAAATCAAATCATTTATTCAGAAATTAGGCCTTCACAGGCACTTTTTCACGTCATAATCTAAATTAAATGACGTTTACCAAAGCTACAAACTACTAGCATTTCGGAACGACCACTGCTGAGAAGAAATGCCGAAAGAAACTCATTCAAACAGTGTTGATCCCTATTATGCCAGAAGGGCTTACCATTTTTTAAATATAAATTTATGTATAATTTTTTATCAGTAATATAACATGTAAGTACATAATAAAGTACATGGTCAAAAGGTATACTGAAACATATTATGATTGTGATCAAGTGCTGATGAAAGGAAAATATATATACTTATATATATATGTATAATTAACCTGACCTGGGTCCTGAAACTTGGGTCTTGGCCTCACCGCCTTTATATTTTAAATGTATTTATGAAAACACATGTCATCTCGAGATAAAAAAAAGAAGAAACAATAGCTGACATAATAAAAATTTAAGGTACTCGTACTTAGGTATATTTTATTTTGTGGACCCCACGATTCGGAATATCACCGACGAAATTGTAACTATCCAAATTATAAGGTCTAATTTGTAAGTGCAGTTCTGGATTTGAAAAGTCACCGCTGAAAATGTAAGCACAGCATGAAAGGGTTAGAGAGAGAGAGAGAGAGAGACAATATGAGTAAAAATAAACAATTGCAATGGCGTTCGCCTTAATCCAGAAAACGAAGCATGGCTGTTTACGACGTCGTAACGTTGACAATTCTGGGTATTATGGTTTAACTGCGGCGTTAAAATTGTTCTGAATGACTGGAAATTCCTCGGCTGGCTGGTTGAAGAAGTATTCCATGCGTCATGGCCTATACTATTTCAAGAAAGGGACAGCGAATCACGTTGACTTTGCTTCTTACTTTCTAATAGAATGTGACATTGCTAACACAAGATACAGTTCTGCGGCTAACACTGTCATATTCTATTCAAGTCGCCGTAGGCAGCCGACATGACTTTCACGACTGACGATCGACGACGATGATCGACATCTAGTGGATTTAGTCACATACACACTAGCTTATATAGCTATATGAGCTAAACTGTCAACCAAGTGCAGGTTTCCTTTACTGGAAGCAAATGGTGGCCTTTACAAATCTACTTACACCTCATATGGCACGAATAGGATTGGAACTTTTAGGATGAAAGGTAACATAAATAATTTACATGGTAAATATATATTTTTTTACATTATTAAAAAAACGGCAAGTGACATGCTCGGTAACAATTTCATTTTCTAGATGGTATTTTATTATTTAACAGTTACAGACTTTTTGTTTTAAACATTACAAATGTACCTAATATAACAAAGCACAGAAAATGTTTTACATTAATTATGAATGAATTCAGATTAAAGTAAGTAATGCTTTGTAAGATTGTATCAAAAAAAATTCACAAGATACTTTCACTATCTTGTGTAATAACGTGAAATGAACATCAAAAATCATCAAAATCTTTAACTTTTTTTATTTGTCTACAGTTGATTTGCTTTCTGTTTCACTTTTGTTTTCATCAGTATCATTTGCAGGGATCACTGTGCTAGTTCTATCTATGGCACTACTTGCATAACGATATATTTCATTAAAACTGGTACCTGTATAGACATCTGTCAACGCTGCATTGGATCTTTTCAAATCTGTATAACTTTTATTCACATCTTCATTCGTTTCAATAACGTCTGCATTAGTTATATTTGCATCAGCTTTTGTTTTATTGTCTGTTGTATCTGTGGTTATTGTATTTCCGGGTGTATTATCAAAAATCTCACTATTGCTCTTATTGATCTTTACACTTTTGTTATCTGTACTATTTTTAGCCACCGTTGTATTCAAGTTTTGGGTCTGTGTGCTAGTTATGTTTACATGAGCACTCGTTCGTGCTATTTCTGTTCGGATATTCTTTTTGGATTTACTATCATCTGTTACAGAATTGTTATTTTCTTCCTCATCTGTAGCTCTGTTAGAACTGATACGTAGGTTGTAAACATTTTTACTAGTTTTGTAAAAATGTGGGGCGATTTGAGTAGATTTTTTCCTTTTTGTATTACTTTTATTCTCATCATCTTTATTCTCATCACTCTTGAGCGCACTTTCTGTATTTAAATCGTTACTATATATTCTGGTTACTTTAATTCTTCCATATTTAGCTATGTTGTCATTTTTATCTGTTAGTATTTTATTTCCGTGGCTATCGGTTACGTCGTGACGTGAGTGATATTCTTTTATCGATGTTCTATAACTTTTTACTACTATTGTAAAGTATATAAAAACTGAAAATTAATATTACTTATTAGCAATATTTTATATCTATTATACTATATATATTATACTATATATATATATTATCACTGCACCACATGGAGTCTGATAGACCAGTATAAAGAATACCTAAAAAGGGGAATTATTTACTGAAAAGAGACTACTAGTAATTTTCGTATGTTTTTTTTCATTTCAAAAACTGATCTTTTTGCATAAAACATTATTATATTACTATTAATTACTATTTG
The DNA here is from genome assembly GCF_027563975.2 of Plodia interpunctella. NCBI lineage: Eukaryota > Metazoa > Arthropoda > Insecta > Lepidoptera > Pyralidae > Plodia > Plodia interpunctella. The sequence continues at coordinate 808,530 of NC_071313.1, forward strand.
TACTCGAGGATTCAGAATTTAAGATCAGGATAGCCTATATCCCTTATCATTAAGATTTTAGGTGTATACATCTGGATGACAGGGACAACAATGTTATGTATTTCTTTTGGCATTTTATCCGAATGCTAGTCGTTTGCAGATTTATAAGAAACTAGGACCGTCCTGGCTTCGCTCGGATAAAACATAATAAATGATACCCCTAAACCTTCCTCGCGAGTCACTCTATCTATTGGTGAGAACCGCATGAAAATCCGTGCAGTTGTTGTTGAGTTTATCGCGAACAGACAGACAGATGGGATAGCGGACTTTGCTTTATGTAATAATGTATGTAATATGTAAGGATAATACCTTTATATACAAGTCAACAACATTATATTCAGTTGTATTCATCATTTCTACTGTACCTATTTACCATGGTAATAAGTAAATAATAAACAAGTTTACAAACGTAAGATTTCTTAGCCTAGGTTTAGCTTCAAAAGTACGTATGGACTTTCTTTACGTTTTCATAGGTTTTCGTGATGTGAGGTCAGGTATACTTCGTCGTTTGAGAACATTGACCTTTTATGGGTACCTACTACGGTGAATAGCTAGTATTAGTGGGTAAAGTATACTTACGAATCCAAACTAAAACGTGTACAGAAACACATTGAAAAATTATGGTTTTATCGTGAGTCCTACAAGCGGGTTCTGTCACGTTGAACGTCAACATCGCCATGTCTATAGCGAAGTCGATGACCACAGCAAGTGTGATGAAATACATGAAACAAGTGACTATTACGCGATTTTTCTGAAATAAAAACGTTATATTATCACATATTTTGACGACCTCCGTGGCTTAATGGTCATCTGCCGGACTGCTACACTGGAGGTCCCGGGCTCGATCTCCGCTCAGGTCAACATGGAAAACGATCTTTTTCAGATTGACCTGGAGTTTGGATGTTTATCTATATATGTATATGTTATAGAATACAGTATCGTTGAGTTAGTATCCCATAACACAATTTTCAATCTTACTTTGGGGCTAAATCAATAAATAAATAATAAATAAATAAATATATTAGGACAAATCACACAGATTGAGCTAGCCCCAAAGTCCGAGACTTGTGTTATGGGATACTAACTCAACGATACTATATTTTATAACAAATACATATATAGATAAACATCCAAGACCCGGGCCAATCAGAAAAAGATCATTTTCCATCATGACCCGACCGGGGATCGAACCCGGGACCTCTCGGTTCAGTGGCAAGAACCTTACCACTGCGCCACCGAGGCCGTCAATCTGTGTGATTTGTTCCCATATATATATTTATTTAATGATAGAAAGCGGAAATACACTTTCCTTTTTCTGTAAAATGCTCAATGAAAAGGCAGACAAGAGCCCCAATACTTCTTGTATGAAATAACCAGCATTGTACTTATTATCCTATTTAACTATAATTTTTTATCTGTGTGTACATAAACTGTTAAATTAAAATGCCATGTGTATACATACATCTAACGTGCCGTATTTGCATGTAAATGACATGCAAGAAGATAGCATGCAATATTCGTAGGAATCGTGGATGTATGACACCGTAGGATGTATCGTTACCCTACGGTGTCATACATCCACGATTGCACGTGCCAGTTACAAGCGGTATAGTGCGAGCTATTGCGAGCCATAAACACATCATTGATACAAACTGCTACTTAGGGCTTCGCTCAATCCAACATCAGTAGTTGATATTTTGCAAAAATGTATAGCTTAAAGGACTAAGGGATGATCTGCATCATGATAAGCTACGATAGCATTCCCAAAGATGGTTGACATCAGGTCCAAATCTTCTAAATATGAAGTCTTATTTCAATTCCGATCCCGAGCTTCAGATATATCAAATAATGAAACCGGTATAACGGTGATACTTACAATAATTACAGCCATAATAAGAAAAAAACTCGGCAGGAACGCCATGAAAGCCTGGAAATACACAAGGTAGACCAAGTACTGCATCGTGTATTTATACCGGCATTCGATACCATACATGGAGGCGTAGCAGGATTCGTTAGACAGATCGTTTACTTGTACGTTCACACCGTGTTCCAGTAGGCTGAGCTGAAAGCGTCAACTAATTTACCGTATCCTAATATTTACTAATGCGATAGGTTTGGTGTTTGGTAGTGAGTGTTTGTGTTAGTATATTTGTTCCTCAATCATGCATCAATCAATATACATATACTCACGCCTGATACGCACGTACATAGGCTGATACCTATATGTAGGTAATATCGTTTTGAGGAATTACGAAATAACATAAAATTTGATGTGAAAAAGTGCCTTTGAAGGTTTAATTTTTGTTTCCCTCTCTTTCTTTGTGTCATCCTTTAATAATTTTGAAATGAATACCAGTATTGTTTCAGGTTTTATTCTACATTTATATCTCTCTTTCATCAGGTGTCTTTCTCACCCATTGTGCATCGGAATCTAAGGTCACCATAGCACCCCACTCCACCTATCGTCAACTAGCTTTACTAGGTGCCTCGCCTAGTTCCATTTGAGCTTCATAACAAGATTCCCATATTCCGACGCAATAATGTTCCTCACCCAGAGCAAGAAAGCAAACTTTAGTATTTACATTAGTAACTTGATAGTCTGATGTTAATATTATGTCTATATCTGATAATTCATCATAAAATCAGCTGCAACTAGCTGCGTCCTGCGTCTTCGGCTTCAGGAAAATTTATGGTACTCAGAAGGCCGTAAGTTAGTCACGTGTAAATACAAATTTGCAGTCGTTAAAACTCGCAATGGGCCCGCGTTGTGGGTCACGGCCCATACTCTTTATCCATTCATAAGGAAGGCTTGTGCCCCAGCAGTGGGGACGTTTAAATGGCTGTTGATGATGATATAAAGATATGTGTTACTCCAGGTTATAATCTGCCCATGTACCTAACATCAAAATCAAAATCTTTATATAATATACCTAATAACAATCAGTCCAGTAGATTTTGTGTGAAAGAGTAACAATCATGGTATGCATGATACACACGTCATCCTCACCTCAAACTTTCGCATTTATATTATTAGTAGGATTGAAAATAATAATAACATAAATAATAAATGGAATCGAGCGGGAATCCAGAATTTTTAAAGAAATAAAACATTTATTTGCCAAAAACATGAGTATATATACAAATTGATGTCAAAGTGGATTAAACCTACATGTTTTACCGAATATAGGTATGCAAATATAAATAAATAAAGAGGAGCACGCTATCCACTACAAATCCAAAACAAAAAAAGAATTATAATGTATACTAGCACTAAATTCTATCCGAGTCTATCATGAAAGAAATCATTTAAAGTATAATAACATTTATCAGTTAATAAAGACTTGAGGTGCTTTTTAAATAGATTTAAATTTAAGCTTTTATATTGATTTGGAATTTTGTTGTAAATTTTCGGTGCCATACATACTATGCTATTACCGAGTAAAGCAGTTTTTGATGGGTGCATGCATAATCGAAAGATATCTCGATGATTCCTCAATACAACATCAGCTAGACGAGGGAATAAATGAGCATTGGTTTTCACAGTTCCAGATTTATTTCATCTTATTATTATTTTCATAAATAAGGTTAAAGCATGTGTGACATTTAATTGGTAGCATTGTAGACAATGTAGATTAGTGTACAAAACTAGGTATGGATTGAGTAGGTACTTACAATTATGAAATATGAAGCAATTAATACAACTCCTAATTTTAGGGGCAAACAGCAACAACACGTTTTAACCTCTGGCAATTTCTCAAAAAGCATTTTGCATCAACGCAAGAAATATTGCTACAGGGAATTTATTTTGAATTATATTATGTTTAATGATTGTTACATTTTTTACATATCAATAGGAGAAATTACTGTTGTGTTGTGAGTTGTGATTACAAAATGTGTCTTCTTTTTTTTTTTAATCAAAGGCATAGATCATCATTTGTGACACAAGATTATATTGTTCTCAGCACAGATATAAGAACCATAGTTTTAGAAAGACCCCGCGCGCGGCGAGATCTTATAGAATTCCGTTGGCAAAATCATCGTTGTGGCGATTGATTGATGAAGCCATAACACACAAAAAATTATGGTACAAAAAATCATATAACTGTGCTTAGTAATCTTTTGAATTCCCACGTCTAGAGCCGTTCCTGCATGCACAATCAGGCTTATAATAATAATAACTAAATCCTTATAATGAAATAATAATAAAAAGCCGATATAATACACCATTTTTTATTCGACTTTTCATAAAAAGTCATGTACATGTATTTTATTAAATATCACAATTTTTATATGCAAAGTTAAAAAACGATCAAGAGTTGGACACGCGAACCAACGATATCGTAAAATTATTTCATTGTTACCGTTATAAATATAACAGTTTTCAGTATTTTAAGCCCAACCATAATGTTAAATTTCCCGCCACGGGTACAAGCTATTCAGTTATAAACACTGAACACAGAAACCATGGAAATGCGAAGTGGGCGCCCGTATGTCAACGTCATTCGATTAATCGTCGGCAACGACTTCAGCGCCGCAGTCGTAGTCATGGAATTAGTAGGTACTAACGGAGTACCAACTAATCCGATGGTCGTAGTACCCTAACAATGAGTGAGTGAAGCGATCGTCTTGCACTGTCCTTTGTTTTACCGCTATTATGAAATACTAGCTGCGCCCCGGGGCTTCGTTCTCGTGGGATTTTAGGGATAAAAATACCCTATTTTTTATCCCAGGTTATTTTCTACCCGTGTACCAAATTTCATAACAATCTGTCCAATAGATAATGCGTGAAGAGGTAACAAACAAACAAACTCACTTACGCATAGTGTAATATTAGTGGGATAATTGGGGATTGTTCAATTTTAAAGTGCAAAAATGATAGTAGAAGAAGAAATCTTAAGAAAGGAGGTGTTTCATACCACCGGAGAATAACGAGAACATAGCTTACCTCAAAAATCATAATTAATCTTTGCTAAAGATTTGTTTTATTCTACTACCGCCATCTGGCGTGGAGTAGCTGAACTTTTTAGAAAACAAGCTAGTTTCATGCTCGTTCGATAACGTACCTTGTTTGCTACAGCAAAGTTAACTCTTATGTACAGAGTAAAGGTGTATTTTAGCCTAGCAGACTATTTGTATTTTAATGATCGATAATGATGCCATATTGTTACAGTCTATGAATTATCACAATGATCTTAAAAAAATATATTTTATCTAAAGCACACATAATTTTTTCATTTTTCTGACTTTGCTATCCTACCCTATTCTAGTTAAGTGGACATGTGGACACGTGCGTAAGAGTATTATTCTGTGTATATCTATATCTATCTTATTTCTCTTCCGGTTTGTCTTCTGTAACAAATTTATTCTGTTTCTTTTCTTCTTGTTTCTCACATTTTCAATTTCCTCTTCTATAATGACGACCTCGGTGGCGCAGTGGTAAAGTTCTTGCCACTGAACCGAGAGGTCCCGGGTTCCATCCCCGGTCGGGTCATGATGGAAAATGATCTTTTTCTGATTGGCCCGGGTCTTGGATGTTTATCTATATATGTATTTGTTATAAAATATAGTATCGTTGAGTTAGTATCCCGTAACACAAGTCTCGAACTTACTTTGGGGCTAGCCCAATATGTGTGGTTTGTCCTCAATTATTTATTTATTTATTTTTTATTAATTCTCACATTTTCATTCTCCTGCTCTAAACTTCTCACGTTTTTATTATCATTCTCTATAGTTCTCGCATTTATATTTTCTTCTTCTATTATTATCATATTTTTATTGTCATTGTCAATACTTATGACATTTATTTTCTCTTCTTCTATAGTTCTCACATTTTTATTGTCATTCTCAATAGTTCTTGCCCTTATATTCTCATCAGCCATAGTTCCCACACCCTTATTGTCATTCTCAATAGTTCTCGCATTTATACTATCATCACCTATATTTATACCAGTTTTATTGTAATTTTCAACAGTTTTTGCATTTACATTCTGCTCGTGTATAGTTGTCACATATTTACCAGTCTTGGAAGTTGATTTAATATTAATATTTAAATCATCATTATTTGCATAGGGCATTCTCGTGTTTGCTTTGTTAATATATCTTCTAGTTACCTTGAGTCTTCCATATTTAGCCAAGTTATTAATATCGTCCAATTGTATGTAACGTCCATGACTATCTGTTACTCCATGGACAGAATGATAGGCTCTTATATATGTTCTATAGCTTTTTACTATGGTTAAACAGTAAAATGTAACTGAAAATATATAGATGAGTCGAGATTTACAAGCTTTTATTCAACTTGCCATGTATGTAACATCCAAATACTTTGACAATGATATCTTTAACAACGCAAAACCTCCCAAAGACTACGTGGGTACATCAAAACAAGCAACTTTTTTTCTACGACTTTTCGTAATTCGTAGTTTTTTTTTGCATATAAAAAAAAACAATCTATTTTGCGATTCTACACATCTTAACTCTATGTAATATTCGAGCAACGCGAGACAGTACAGTAGCGTTATGTAGCGGAATCGAATATAAAGTAAGGCAAGACGCGACGTTAAAACTAAAACAAAAATTTGTATTTATCACGTTTAGACAAAAGTCGTAGAACAAGAGATGTTAGTCTAGTCTATGTACCTTATGCGCCTTTTGAAGGATGCGGTAGATACCAGTAACCCTGTATATATGTGATAAAAAGTAATATACTTTTCATCTCTATATTCTGTAAGTAGGTCCTTATTACCCCCAAATGGGACTTGTAGATGACCAATGAGCGCTCTAAGGTAATAATGTAGCTAGAAAAGCCATAGCTAGCGGTAAGTAATTTAAAAAAAAACACTTCACTCTTTCAAAAAGTTCGCGTACATCTAACCATCACACTGGCAATAGACATCATGCATTCAGCCCAATGAACAAAGAGGTCGCTTCGCTATTCAGCCTTGTCTTCGTATGAATATAGTAGCTATCGAACGGCGAAGCTCAATTTCGTTCTTGAAAAAAGTTCTTTACTTGGTTCTTTTTAATGAAAAAAGGCGGGAATAAAAAACTTTTACTTTAAATATATAATTACGTGCTAATTATATATTTAAAGTAAAAGTTTTTAAATCAATGAATTTTACTGTCTGATGAAGGGCTCCGCGCGCTGGTCTGATATAACCTTGTAGACTTTATTATTCCGTGGATAACCTATGCTTTCTATTCACACTCCGATATGGCACATCTTTATGAATAGTTTTTGAACGTATTTCTTTCAGATACTGATATTAATTCGGGATACTTACAGATTGTTAATTCGGGAGATTATAAATTAAAACACATTTTCCGTAAGCAGTTCCTTTTTATAAAAAAAAATCAATTATTACAATATAGGATTGGGACACGTCCCTAGTGATGTAGGTACAATATTCTATACAGCAAATTCCATCAGGCCTTGAATAAATAAAATAATAAAATCTTTATTCAAGAACGTATTTCTACGTGACTGACATCGGTAATATAGAATACTCTTTGCTTTCACTATTCTCGTAGATAAAAAAAATTGACTATTCCCCACATACATTTAATTTATTTATCTATCCTCTAGATAAATATCTGTGGGGAATAATTTTTTTCCGTATTCCGGGCCGTTTTACACTTCGTGATGAACTTTCATACATTGAACTCGTGGAAGGAAACATGCTCAATCCATTGGAGTACAGTATCTAACTCGCATCGTGTTTAATAAAACATTAAATTAAGTTTTCAGAATCGGTGCCGCGAAGGATGAGACCAGACGGCGAATTGCCGATTTCTCAAAATATTTACATCGAGAACGTTGACGCTTTCGATCGATTTCTTTGGCATTGAAATATATATATATATAGCATTAAAATATATGTGGTAGCCCCCCTGAACCCGACTCCAGACGACGCTCGAGGGTTTTGAGTAGACTCACATTGCACTCGAGTGTTCTATGCCTGACTCGAGTCAGCGGTCAGTTAGTCAGTATTTATAAACTATTCAAGCGTCTACTGGAGCAGTTTACAACACTACTTGAACATCACATCACTTCGCAAGTATCTGACAAAATTCAAAATGAAGATCAAGATCAAGGTCAGGAGAAGTGAAAGTGATTGCCAAGGCAGAATAATTCTTGGTCGTCGCAGTATGACAAGGGCTCCTACACGCAGCATATCATTTCAGCATAGCATTTCCAAATGGAAAGCTCAATATGCTATAGATATATAACTATAGAGAATGATAATAAAAAGGTACATATAAAATATGTACCTGACCTTGTATTATTAATTCGGGAGATTATAAATTAAAACACATTTTCCTTAGTTCCTTTTTATAAAAAAAAAATCAATCATGACAACAGGGTTGGGACACTGCCCTAGTGATGTACTCGTAGGTACAATATTCTACGCAGAAAATTTCATCAATCAATTTAAATAAATAAATAAAATAAATAAAATCTTTATTCAAGTACAGCAGGCTAAGATCGTATCGGACAACCTTAGTCCAAGAGAGCCCAGCTCGCGGTCACGACCCTCGGCTATGGGTATATGATGATGATGAATGCGGGACAGCTGTTTACTGTCAAGTCTTAACTAATTCAGCAACTATCGGATTAACATCTGGCCCAGTAAAGATGCCATAAATTTGATATGACACGAGTACGTCAGACAAGCACTGGGTTGAGAATTACGTCATGTGACGTCACCGGGATCTAATTACGGCCGTCATTGGTCGGGCTAAATTTATCTTATGACGAAACTTTCATATTTTAATCTGTTGTTATAATATCAAAGGTGTCATTTATACAAAAACAAAATACGCTGATTTATCATTTTTTTTTAACCTTTGCAAATCTACAAACGCTCTAAATATTTTCTTGACAATACTTCGATGGCTTTTGGAAAACTCCTTCTAGTTTTATAAATTATTACCTACATACAAAGTCCGTGTGAAGTGGAGACGAAAAATTAAGAAAGCGGACTATGGGCTCCGCCGCTCAGATGAGGGAGAGATACAAAGAGCGATACATATTTCCTTGCAGTCGGATCATAATTTCAGCTTCTTCCCGCCCATTGTGAGCTTAAGCCTCTATTTTTAACACCCGATGCAAAAAGAGGGGTGTTATAAGTTTAAAGTGTCTGTCTGTGTATCTGTCGTAGCTCCCAAACGGATGAACCGATTGTCGTTGAGTTTTTTTGTGTCATAGATAATTTTATTCCGAGTGTTCTTAGCCATGTTTCATGAAAATCGGTTCAGAATATTGAAAGATTGAGCGAGAAAGATTGAGACAATAGACGTAGCGAAATTAATATTGATGTTTTTTTTTATTTGTCTAACAAATAAACTTGTTGTATGCCGTTATTGCAGTTCGGTAAACAATTATTTTCAATTGTTTCCAGAATGAATCCTGCGACTCCGGTGATTGGGGCTGGGCGAGCATTGAGGAGTCAGACGGCGGGCCCAAGGTGCCTGCTGTCGTGAACGCCTGCCTCTCGCACCTGCGCAGATACGGTCTGCACACGATAGGCCTGTTCAGGGTATCGGCTTCCAAGAAGAGGGTTAGACAGGTAACACATTAGATTATACTGAAACAGTGTTATTTTGGTAAAATCTTGCAAGTTAAATTTCACCTTGTCACTTGCCCCACAGAGGTGAGATTCCTATGTCGCATCTCTTTCCATGACAATGCATTATTATAATAAGTATGACCTGATGGTGCACACAGGATCGGCTCCAAACTAGGGAAGTACTAGGTTTTGAAGTTTTTTGGCCATGCATTTAATGCTTGTTTATTTTTTTTTTAAGTTTTTCCATACTAATATTATAAAGAGAAAATATTTATATTTTTGTTTGTAACGGATAAACTCGAAAACTAATTTTAATGAAATTTGGCACGGAGACAGACGAAACATCCGGGAGTGACATAGGCTAGGCAAATTTTACGCAGGAGAAGCAGCGGGAAAACAGCTAGTATAATTTATAAAGAGTTTCAGTTATATTTTAATTATTTAGTCGATAGTATATTTAATACCGTAATAATATTATTTACATTAAAACTTTGATAAGTAAACATTTCTCGTTCTTTTTAAGAAGCTAAACTCGTGAAGATTAGCATGGTCTCTGTGACCTTCATCAAAATGGATTCATACATTTGGCTATGATTCCACAGACAGACAACAAACACATAATACACAGACACATCCAATTTATAACGTACCTCTGTTCCCATCGGGGTTTAAAAACGAATCCTGTCGTGTGTTTAACGTTCTAGCTCTTACGTTACACCAGATGAAAACATCGGCAGACAAATTTAGAAGTTTTCCCAAACTTCGGCTTGTTTCGATCGCCTCGACCCAGTTTTCTCGGATTTATAACAATCTTCACGCCCGTGCCGATATGAAACTTAGTAACGCATGTAGGTATTTGGTTACACCGAGTGCAGTGACCCTAGTCTTCTGTATGTTTGGATATTTCATTTTAGATCAAACAAATTATGACAGCTATAGAAAATGCCGAAAATAATAGAAATGTCGATGAGAGATCTGGAAGTCGAACAAAAAAGAAAGGCACGGCCGTACCATTCTTTTCTCGAAGCAATTCAGGCCAATTTCGAACCCCAATAACTTCGTAGTGGATAAAACAGGAAGCCTGCATTTTCAGTAACCAAGCAGGTATTTTATTTACATTTCTAATAAAAATCAGTACATTAGATAACGTGGTTAAGATCGTCTGCCTATTTCTCTTCATTCGTTCGCCTGGTTGGACTCCTACTCGTGCCACAGGATTTTTTATACCAATATGGCTCATGTATAGTAGTTTTCATCGACCACCACTTGCTTCTGGTGAAGGAAAACATCGTGAGGAAACCTGCACACTGGTTGACTGTTTAGGTTTACTAGCGTGTATGGGATTACTTGCCACATTTACGTCTGTAGGTTCTCGCAAAAGTTATGTCAGATGCCATTAGGCGACTTAAATAAAATCTAACACCAGCCCTAGCAAACACACTCGAAGAGATGAAGTTCAGAAAACGTAGAATGGATTTTAAGGTAATAATTTCGTGTACCAGCTACGTGAAGAGTGGGAGCGGTGTCAGACGTCCCCCCTGGATCAGACGACGTGTCCCCACGACGTTGCGACGCTGCTAAAGGAGTTCCTGAGGGACCTGCCTGACCCGCTGCTCTGCAGGGACCTGTACCAGGCCTTCCTGCACACGCAGAGTGAGTTACTTAATTTATTTCTTACTTTAAGTCTTTGTTTAGTGCACCTTCTTCACGCAATTAATTTTTATGAGTCTGCTCCTATGGCCAGCTCTAAATATTCACCCGCTGCAGCCTATAACTGACCTCTGGTCATTACCAATGTCAATTCCGATTTTCATCAAAATCGGTCCGTGAAAGCGTTGGTGACAGACAAGAAATACAGACATAATTATAGATTTTCAATTTTATAATTTCAGTATGGAAATATGTACCAGTATGGATTTATGTTCGCTGGATGAAAATGGCAAAACTTTTAGCTTTCCCGAGCGGATACTTTTATAAGTCTTTCTACACGGGTCCTGGGCAATGGTATTATATCTTGGATCAACTTTACCCAGCCCTTTCTATCAGTATCTCAAACGAGAAAGATTTCTTTCTTCAAGTTTAGTATGCAAGACAGAGGTGGTTCGCCAATTGAAATTTGATTCACGTTCCAGAAATCCGTAGCCGGCGCACGCAGTTCGAGGCTATTCGGCTAATCGTTCAGCTGCTCCCGGCAGCCCACAGGGACACCCTGAACGCTCTCCTCTCATTCCTGGCGCAGCTCGCCACGCATTCCGCGGACTCGGAGGACGACAGAGAACCCGCCGGCAACAAGATGACCTCAGCTAACTTAGCCACCATTTTCGCGCCGAATATCCTTCACAGAAACAAACCTAATGAGCCGGCCAGGTATGTTACTGGCATTTCACCACATATGGTCGAATCCTAGATCAATTTTAGTGTAGCTCTTCTTCTTTGCGTGGCGATTATACAACTTTAGAGCTCGCTATGCTTTATATTATGAGCATCCATAACCGAAGAGTATGTACGTATGAAGAGGGTGATGAGTGTATAGAAAGTGAGAGCGATCGAATGGGCTATGTTGATGATTGCATAGCTATTCCGACTAGACAAGAAGAAGAACAATAACTTCTAATAATAACTTCTATGTGTAAAATCTATCAGACGGATTTCGATAAAATTTGTAAAGTATAGTTGTCCTGGAATAACTATATATTTCGTGCTTTTCTTAGATGTACTCTAAGTAGAGTAGATCTAAGAAAAGTACGAAAGATAAGGCCGATACATAACACGATATAGGTATATCCAGATTTTAGTCTTAAAGCGGTTTAGTCATACCTGCCGTTAGGTCATATTCAGATAAACCAGCTAAATGTGTTAATGTAACAGTTCGGAGCAGCTCTCGGAGCGGGTGGACGTGATCAACGTGGTGCGCACGCTGGTGGAGCGGCAGGCGGAGCTGTGGGCGCTGTCCGCGGAGACGCTGCACCAGGCGTACGTGCAGCTGCTGCATACACAGCCCGCCTGTCTCGACGCCCTGCTGCACAGAAGAGTGGAGTGAGTTTAGCCACTATTTGAACATTTGACACGGAACATATCGTTCTTTCCTTTTCATTACAATTCACATGATAGAATGATATGTCGCGCGTCAAATGTTCATTCGTAACTCATCTTTTTGTAGCATCGAATTTATTCATATGTGTGAGTACACAACATAACAGTATATTTAAATATTACAAAGTCGATACAGTGCAAAGGTACTACTTTCCCTTTCGGCTGTCTATGTAATTCTGTATTTTATAACCGGTTACAATAGAAGAAAATTTTCTCATTTTTGCAACCCGTTTATAACTAAAACATAGCAATTTCTTCCAGTAGACCCGACAGAAGTTTTTCCAGTAGATATACCTTTTGACTATGTACATTATGTACTTTTATATATTATTAGAAAGAAAAAAAAAAACATTGTAAGAAACAATAATGGCAAGCCGATCTGGCATGATAGGGACCAACACTGTTCAAATGAGTTTCTTTCGGCATTTCTTCTCAGCAGTGGTCGTTCCGAAATGCCAGTAGTTTGTAGCTTGTGAGAAATAACTATAAATATAAAGATTGACGAGAAAAAGTGCCTGTGAAGGTCTAATTTCTGAATAAATGATTTGAATTTGAATTTGAGAAGAAAATTTTAAAAAAGAGTCATTGGTGTGTACTAAGAAAAAGACCAATAAACTTAAATCATCGTCATTGTTTTCAGCTTACATTAACTCACTGCTGGGTATATAGACCTCACTTTTTACGCGCCTCTTCCTACGGTTGCTTCCATTGCTGCATGCCACTGCATTCCCAATGCCCAAAATCTAGATGTTATTCTTACATAACTAATTACTCACATAGTGAGAATACCCTGTTTATGTATGTGTTATATTTGGCCGCGGCTTCGCCCGCGTTTATTACGTGCGTTCGTTCGCAACTTATTTTCGTCAATATCTCGGGTTTTAAGCAACGTATCGCTATGAAACCTATACCAGATTTTAAGTTAAACCATATGTTATACAACTGTGAAAATCGCGTCAAATTCCATTCAGCAGTTTTTGCGTGATGCGCGATCAAACATACAGACAGACAAAAATTTTCTTGAAAATTGTATTAGTACCATACAATCTTTCACCCCCCTTTTGAAGGGGTTGGAAGTTAATATTCAGAAAAATCTGAAACACGTATTCATTAATTTGTTGTAAATAACTAAAATCCAAATTTTCAAGTCATTAACTTCAACGGTGTAGATCTTTCATATAAAACTTTTTCACATCTTTCACCCCCTTCGGGGTGGAATTACCAAAAATCATATCTTAGTGCACTCCCCAGACAACCTACAGTCCAATTTCAGCTTGCTACGCCAAGTACTTTTGTCTGTCCGTCAGTCAGTCTGTCACTCACGCAGTAACGGAAGAGGTTTTTATATATTGATAACATAGTATCCTCTGTCCATAGGAGCGCGCCCGCGGAGCCCCCGGCGGCGAGCGCGGCGCGGCGCACGTGGTCGCGCGAGGAGTTCCTGCACGGCGCCGCCGCCACCGGCGGCCGCGACGCCAGGTCTCTTGGGGCTTTATTCGTAGTTTCTTATCAGCCTTTGAGCGTCGGAGCCCAAGTCTCCACTTCGCGTCCCTAGTTGTCTAGTTGTCCGACCGTTGTCTAGTTGCCCTTGACGACATCAAACCAGCCTTTGAGTTTGCCCTTTCTGCCAAGTCAGGCTGGAACGTCACAGCCAGACATGAAGTTAAATTAAATTAATAGAAGTGTCCTTGTCGGCAGGAACAGTGAGAAGACATATTCTCGTACGAGGAGAACGAGAGAAGCTTCGGATACCTCTTCTGGGTCCATATCCTCAGCCATGACCATTGTCACCAGGTACATACATACGAAACAAACAACATACATGCATTAACAAATAGACATGCAATGATTTCCAAACGCTTAGATGACATACTTGAACTATGTTTGAACACGAGGATAAATTCGAAGCAAACAATTTAAGAGGTATATGAGTGTTATACGCACAACACTGAACGATCCAGACCCACACTAATATAGGTAATAATCGTGAGTCTTATGATGATTAGTCACAAAAGCACAAAATAAATTAGCAACAGTAAATGAGAGAATAACGTCTATTGTCTGACATAGCAAATTGCGCCCCAACTAGATTGGACCTCATCTCTACGCGTATCCGATTGCATTCGGAGCTGTGACTCCGTGAAGCTTAGGATCAGCGTATTTTTTTTTAAAAGATTGAGCTGTAATTTTAATATTTTGGGAATACTCCAATTATACTGGATCATTTGGTATGTGTATGAATGAATGAATTGGATTGGAACATGTGTACAGATATGGTGTACGCACTGTTATATATATTTTTATCATTAATTCCACCTTGTTTTTATTGGGTATTTAAAGATGTATATAAGTAAATAAATGTTGCAGGCTCCGTAGCAGCGAAGGCAGCAGTGGCGTGGGCAGCGCCTCACACACGAGGGACTCCGCTGCTGACTCCAATGACTCCGCATCTGACTACAATGAGGTCAGCCTGACTCTTACACTTCTTGATACATCTCCCCCACTCATCAACAGCCATTTAAACGTCCCCACAGTTGAGAAACTGGCCTCTCTTACGGATGGATAAGGAGTTTGGTCCATGACACTACGCGGGCTCATAGTGGATTGGCGGGGTTTTAACGACTGCTATACAACCGAGACCGGTTTTAGATGTCTTCCGTAGCATGATTTTCCCCACTAATTTAAATTAAAGTCGGCATAGTCCTTCCAGTCTCATGGGAATCAGTCGCAAACTAACGCCACCATCACATTCTCATGAATTTCTTATATTTCCTTGTGAAAAATAAAAATAAATCTTGAAAAAATGTTTGAAAGTATTAAAGCTTTATATTATACAATGTGGTTACAATTTTGTAAAAATAAAAGACATTTTAATTTTCTCACTTAATAAATAATAAATACATAAATAAATATATTAGGATAAATCACACAGATTGAGCTAGCCCCAAAGTAAGTTCGAGACTTGTGTTATGGGATACTAACTCAACGATACTATATTTTATAACAAATACATAAATAAACATCCAATCCATATAGATAAACATCCAAGACCCGAGCTCAATCAGAAAAAGATCATTTTCCATCATGACCCGACCGGGAATCGAACCCGGGACCTCTCGGTTCAGTGGCAAGAACTTTACCACTGCGCCACCGAGGTCGTCTATTACTATTTATATAAATACTTTCAAATACACTCGATTCACTTCCCTAAAAAATACCCTATGTGTTATTCCATAGGTTATATTCTACTCACGTGCCAAATTTTAGAACAATCCGTCCAGTAGATTTTACGTGAAAGAGTAAAAAAATACATACACACATGTATGGTCAACAGAACATTGAGTTCCCTGCATGAAACTCAATAATGGCGCGGTAATAACGGCGACTTTGCAATGAATTTGGGTAGGTTGGAGTGCTGTTGACTGTACATGCTAACAAACTTTCGCATTAAAGAAACAAAGATGAAGTACGTATGAGTAAAGTATTGGTCCATGTAACAGACGGCGGGCGGGTCGGACGACGACAGCTGCGTGATCAAGGGCTTCCTGCACATCCCCGCGCCCGCGCGCGCGCGCCCCGCAGCGCCCGCGCGCCGCCGCTCCACCTCCGGCTCCGACACCAGCGCCAAGCGGGACTCCGCCGTCGGCTCCTCGCCTGCTTCAGGTTTGTAGCTTCTTAGACCGGCCACACACGCACAGAAAGGGATACAGGTATTTAAAAGAAAGAGATGTAAGACGACCTTACTTTTCTATTAAATATCTGCATTATCGGGTTTTAGATAGCGCTACTAAGTGTTAGTAACAGATTTATTACACTTTTGAATGTTACATTTATTAAAGTTACACGTTTGACTGTTACACTTAAGAAAGTTGCACGTTTGAATGTTACTCTTAGAAAAGTTACACTTTTAAATGATAAACTTAGGAAAGTTACACTTTTAAATGATAAACTTAGGAAAGTTACACTTTTAAATGATAAACTTAGGAAAGTTACACTTTTAAATGAACTAATATAATACAACTATTCCATCTTCAGCAGTGGGATCATCAGCGGCGTCAGCCTCCGCTTCCCCCTCGGGCGCCTCAGCCTCAGCTTCAGCGGCGTCGAGTCCCCCCGCCTCCCCCCCGCCCGTGCTGTCCTCCGCTTCCGCCGTCAGAGTGGTGCTGTCGGCTGCCGGCGAAGTCAGGCGGACAGCTAGACCAGCGGATATCGATATAGATAGGCTTATATCGCTTGGAAGGTGAAAACAATTGGTATCCATACCAATATTTTAAATCTTGCAAGTTTTGTATATTCTCCATGTCTTTCAGTTTCCCCGATAATGCATTATTATGATAAGTTGATGCTAATACTTGATGGTGTACCCGACATGGGATCTACTCAACGGTTTACTGGACAGATAATTATTTGTTACGCGTTGAATCAAAGCAGATCTAAGAAGTTTCAAAAATGATTTTTTAAATCTTATTTTATTCTATACAGAGAGCGTAACACATCTGATGCCCGAGCAGTGGTTCTTCGTCAACAAGACGACACCAGCACTACTGCACGACGCATATCCAACCGTCAAGAGATAAGAAGAGAAGAACAGTTCTTTAGAAGAGAGGAACAGATCGCCAGGAGAGAAGGAGACAGCAGGAGAGAAGGAGAGAATAGGAGAGAAGAAACGAAGAAAGAAGGCGCCACGCTGTATAAAAGAGGAGAGTTAATATCTAGCGCGCGATCGCCTACCACATGACAAAATTATATACGTGTTTTTATACATAAACGTCTATTTATCATGCTGTGTTTTACTGGTGATAAATCAGGTATTTGTCTCTTGTATAAGAACAGGGCTACGACGCATAACAGCTGAGGATGGAACCGAGAAAATTCGGAAGGAATGAAATAAATACCAAAGACTTTCTCATGGCAAAACAAAAGTTTTTATGGCATTTCAAAAATAAGGTCTCTAATTAAAACTCATTACTTGCAGCTATGACGTCAGGTGTTTAGGGAACTAAGTGAGGATGGGACGAGACTTATAGTTCCGTAAGGGTGGGCCTTGAAGGGTGAAGGGTGTTCCGGTTTGAAGGATGAGAGAGGCTAAAGATCCTAGATCATAAAGTAGGGAACTCGCGTTTGACACCCTTGGTGTTGCAGGCGTTGATAGGATGTGGTGACCTCTTACCTCTTGATAGTAAAAAAAAACTACTATGTTCTAGTCGGTTAAGAAAGATGAAAATGAAACCAATTAATTCCTTCTTCAGTGCCGTGTATAATCCAATGAAATATAATATAACTTGTCCGTGATTTTCGTCTACTCCAGTTATCTCCGATGAAGCTTGTCCCGCATAATGATTGCTCCGAGTTTCGACACGCCGTCCTGGTACTCTGTCTTGCCAAGAGGTGGCACCGCTGATGATGTCTCTAATAAACAACAAATATTTTAGAATGTCTCTTAGGCTCAGGGTCGAATGTATGACCAGTTTCTGATAAAATATCATTCTAATTTGACAGATAATCTTATCATCATAATAATTAATAGAGTGCCACTGCTTTCTCGCAAAATATAAGACCTACATTGTTGAAGCCTTTGGAGAAGACCACTTTGAAGAAGACTATCATCCTAAATTGAATAAAGAGTTTTGAATTTGATACGAATTTGCAGCTCACCGCATTTGGCTCTCGGGTCGCTGGCTCCTCCAGCGCCGGCTTGCTTGGAGATCGTCTTCGGAGCGGCTCGCCGGGGCTTGGGCCCCACCCGGCACGGGTCCCCGGGCAGGCGCATGGGCTGCGCGCACGGGCCCGTGCCACTTTCGTCCGACGCGCGTTGCAGACCCTCGAATTTCGCACCAGGACCTGGAAAACATTTTTTAGACATGGAAATTGTGAATAATCTTTCAGTTTTTCTGGTTGACTGGTAAAGAATACTTTTAACATGAAGTACGCCCTTTTGAATAAATAGATAAATAAAACGTTGCCACAGACACTAAAACAAAAGTAATCAATGCTAATATTATTAAATACTTTCACATTTATATTATAAATGTGAAAGTATTTTCCTTTGTCCGTCTTTCACATCATAACGGAGCTACGGATTAAGGTGATTTTTGGTGTGGTAATAGTTGGAGAGTGTTATAGGCTGCCTTTTGCGGGCGGCGCCGCGGGAATCATTCAACAGCTAGAAAATTTGTTACTAGAAGAATTAAAAAGAAACACTGATTTCAGTTATTGCCGTAGGTTTTGACATCGACATACGTTGATGTACGTCGACGTACTTACTCCCATACGTATGTCTCCATACAATTTCTGCGTGGTCCTTCTACGGATGTCCACATGACGGTGGTCGACCGAGTGCAGCTGAAAAACGGGCTCTTAAGAATTAAAATGGAAAAAAGATATGGCAAAAAGGAGCTGACCACTTTCGCAGAAGTCCACCTGGTACGTGGTCTTGTTGCGGTCCCGGTCGATCCTCTGCTTCAACTCTGGAGACGCCTCGTTCTGCAGGATGCTGTACAGCATGGGGTACTTGGATTGGAGCTGTAAACAGATATTTTCATGGATGAAGGATTGGATTCGAACCTGGGATTTTTGGCCGCTGAACCACGGCCGCTTAACGAACGATATGAATAGCGACCTCACCTTATCTAAGAACGCATTGGGCTGATCATACCGCGACGTTGGCGTTTCTGGAGCTGCGCCTACTTTTACTGGATATAGTTTTGGGTCCAGTAGGGGTCCCATGATCTGAAATTAAGACGAGAATTCAAATAGAGTATGTATACTTGAAATAATCATCTCATAATCATTGACTTTTAATAAAACGTCAAAGATTCATAACTAATTAATAAATTACTCAACGTAGATATTAAGTAGTTATAAATTCCACAATAATTCATATATTTACTATATTCAGCATCGACTGAATGTATTAAAAATAAACAAAATATGTATGTCAAAGCAGAACGATGTAAAGAGAACTTATCACGAACCGACATTGCGGTGAGATTCGGTCCACTTGAGACGACTGAAAGCAATAGTCATACCATTCCTTAGGGAACGGGAGAGGTTTATTGCACACAGAAACATTACAACTGTTTACTGGGTTGTACGTGGGTAACAAAAGGTAATGGCTCAGGTTTGCACTGAACAAAATACCAGCATTGGTTATAAGCCGTTTTTAACAAAGTGATGTCACCTCATTCCTACTCCAGCCGCCTTCCTTCCCTGGTGGGAGCTGTGGCATCTCCCCGCCGGAGTACTGTGGACAACGACAGTCTGGAGGCCGGGAGTGCTGCATGCATGCTTGGTAGAAGGCTAGCTCTTCACCCGTCAATTGTGGTGTTCTGCAAACAGTGAACAATGAAAAACTGATGAGCTTAAACCGCGGGACTAAGTACGTGAAAAGATCACCACGGCAACGAGAAGGATCTTTGACTCGCACCGACTTCATCCGGGTGAGCGTGCTAGTGTTACCAATGAGATAGTATCCGTAAAATGAAATGCGCTTGTAGAAGTTTACAACATCAATTTCAGCCTATATAAATCCACTTGTATGTATACGAATAGGCTTTTTTTCGGTCCTGTGCCAGCGCAGACCACATAATCTTAAGGCTAAATGGTCTCTGCGTGCCAGTGACCAACAGGCTTGTGGTTTACCAATCGGTCTCTGTCACTGTCTCGGCGACCACTCCGTCACTGCTTTGGTGCATCGACTATCCAGCCAATTTACTTAACTACAATTCGCTTAGGTAATGCTGTTTAGATCTCTCTTTATAAATGACCATCATTAGTCTATTACTGAGCTTCCTCTCATTAATGTACAACAATCTATTTAAAATATGTGGTATGTGGTTCCGCCCTAGAATACGGCCACTCCATATACTCCCGTGGATGTCTTACGAGGCGATTAAGTGACATACAGTCTAGGCAGCTGATACGCAGCAATAGCATTCCCAAGGAAGGTTGAGGTTCGGGCAGGCGACCGGTTGTAAAATCATAGCCAAATCTTAAATATTTTTAATGTTTTTTTTTTACGCTGAGAGGCTTCGTGGCCTCACAGCCCCGAACGCAACCGGTAACATGCAGAAGCGAGAGAGTAAAATGTGCATATAGGTACATTATGTAAAGCAGTGTATTCTACCTTGACCTACCTGTTTTTTTTGACAACATCAAGCCAGTACTTCTTGGGTTTGCCCCTTCTGCCAGGCGCGAAGCAAAATAACGTCTTTCATGGTGTTATAACCAGTAGGAACTAGATCTAGCACTAGTTCCTAGTTTGTGATTGATTCATCAGCAGAAATTTTCCACCCTCGAACTTCAGCCCAAACAACATTTGGCCTATAGACAGTTCCGATTGACGAGAATATTATTATTTAGATCAGTAACATTTCCTCATCAGAATACATACTCAGCCAGTCCTCCCCCGCCGCCGCCGCCACCTCCCCCGCCTGCCCCCGATCCTGGTAAGTTGGGCCATAGGTAATCCTTTCTGTATGTCGTCAGGTAATGATCCATGATTTCACGAAGTGAAACTTCGCATTACTACTCAAAATTTGGAATTTATATCGCCAGTTTTTTTACATTATTAGTATGTAAAGCTAAATCATTGTGATGACATATATGACTGGAATATGACAGACTGTGACATGTCGTAGCTTATGGATTGGCGATTACCAAGTGTGAGCTCCACCTTGATTGAAGTGACGGGCAGTAGTTTCAGAACCCATTGTTTTATGCCTATACTCTCTGCACTGGTGTCAGATTTTTTTTGTCGCCAAAAGACATCCTAATTTTACGAAACCGGAAGCAAGTGGTGGTGGTATATGAAAACTACTAGGTATACAAACTCAAGTGGCTAGGATTCGAACCTGGGACCTGGGTCTTAACCAGTGTAATAAATATTTTATGAGAATTCGAAAAGTATAGATCTCCAGAAAGTATAATAAAATATCGGTTTACTAAAATAATTGTAAAATATAAATAAAACAAATGTGAATATAATAACGTAATAGGTAATTTATTAGAAAACACGTAGGTATAATAGATCTAACATATAAAACTACATCCACATGGTCACTCGATAAGCAGAAATTAAAAAAAAAAATGATTATGGAGACTCAATATATTTACAGGACCGCTATATTTACAGAACAATAATTATATTTTCCGCGCGCATTTACAGGACAAATAAATATATTGAGTCACCTCCCGTGGGCAGATTCTTCCCTCGTGGGTCCAAATGGCAAATATTTTTATGAATATATTCTAAAATATGTAGAATTTTAACAACAAATTAAATCCTGTAAGTATAGGTGTAGGGGTTGAGCCACCTTCCGTAGGCTGGCTCTTCCCTGGCGGGTCCAAACGGTTGCTCGTCTAGAATTACCCTGGCCAGCAGGCTGTGGCACGCTTGGTATGTCGTGTCGCCGGTCCTGATACGTTGAATACGTCGGAGCTCCTCTGTAAATATTTATAATTATTACGAGATGGTCGAATGACACCAAAAAGTTTGACAAAGAATGGCAAGAGAACACAAAGGATAGGAATAAGTGGAAGAAGTTAGGGGAGGCTTTTGACCAGCAGTGAGACTAAAAAAAAAAGGGCGGGACGACCTTAAAAAGTTTCAGCTTGGTTGGCAACAAACAGCCTAAGACAGAGAAACCTATGGAAGACAAAAGTAAAAAGGGGAAGTTGCTCGTATGGGTAGCTGGTATGTGGAAGTTAATGGTTTGTATTTCCTCTCTCATTTCCGCATATTCCTGATTGTGTTTGGAGCTGTGACGCCGCCAAGCCCGGAGGCAGCCTAAAAATTACCTTAAAATCTTAAAAGTTTGAATTAATATTTTCCGTCCTTTTTGTTGTGTAATGTTTTGAGAAATAAATATTTTTATCCACAACGATGTTATTGGGGTTCGAAATTGGCCTGAATAAAAAAGGATAGTACGGCCGTCGTGACGCTTTTTTTGCTCGACTTGGGGGTACTACCGTGCAGATTTTAATTTAATTTCATTAATTTTTGAAGAACTCCATGTTGTAGTTTATGTAAAAGTTCACTAGGGAAAACCCATAACAATTTCTTACGTATCAAAGAAGGATCGTATTTCGGCCTCATGGACATTGCTGACGGCGGCTCAGCGTACTTCTCAGGCCTGGGCGCGCGGTAGGAGCCCTTCTGGCTAGTGTCGGGTATGTAGATGTCGTCAGGAAGGCGAAGGGTTTGAAGGGCGCGGGCGCGTCGAGCCAGGTTCACGGACATGAAAGGCAGTTCTGTCAAAGAAACGTTAAGTAATTTTTGTCACAAGCTTTTATTGTTGAGATCTTGGTGAAAATGAAAAAATCATCTCTCCTCTGATACACTTCACTCCTCAATAGTGCGTGCAGTGAATTGGAATGAGAATGGGACTTGGAATTGTAATTGAAGTCGTGCCTCGTCTGGAGCCGATCGTTTTGCACTATCAGCTCATGCTTATCATAACAATAAATTGTCATAGAATCTGAAGCGACGTGGAATATTTCAACTCTAAAACAAGCGGAAAATAGGTGAAATTCAACTTGCAAGATCTGATTACAGACAGGGACAGGTAAAACTAAAAGGCAAGTAAGAAAGCTAAATACAAAGCAGACATAGGTGTCTACTACTAATCTACTGTGTCTACTACTATAATATAAACGAGAATCAATATTACCCCTCGAACAATACTTTGTCAAATACTCTGTCCTCTTCAGGTCCTGTATCTCATTGTCTATGGGTTTAGGATCAATGTCCTTTGACATGTAAATCTTTGTAAGCCTCGGATGGTCTTCTGAAAACTGATAAAGAAACTAAGATTATATACCTACTGTGTAAACTACTTAGCTGTCTGAATGGGAATTTGAATTGGAATGGGAATAGGTATTGGAATGGGAATTGGAATGCTGATGGGATTCGGAATGTTGATTGGATTCTGAATGCTAATAATGGGAATGGAAAAAAGTAATGGGATTGGGAACCAGATGGGTGGTTGGCCCTCCCATTATGAGACGATTTCATAAATTAACCACAGAATTCGTAGTAATTCAACGTTTGTTACCCGTTTGACTGCCTCCTTATAGTATTCATGATCGATGGGACACAGCACGTCAGGGCAGCGTCTGGGTGCTTCCTTAGCCTTCAGAGCGTCCCGGCTTACTCCCACTATCAGACAGTTGTCGTCCACCGCTTTGCGACGGGGACTTTTACTGGGAGAATAAACCAACAATTCAAATCACACACACACACACTAACTCAGCGATAATGCGGTTAGTATAATTTATGTATGTATGTATAGATAAACTTCCCAAACCCTAGATCAATCTAAACATCATTTTCCATCTTGACCAAAGCGGATATCGAACCCAAGACCTCCAGTATAGCAGTCAGCATTGATCACTATTAGCCTACGGAGGTCGTCCAATGAAGCTCACCAGTAGTCCATACATTTGTATTGTCATGTCACATCGCACCGGCTATCTTAATGAGTACGGAGGATAAGGGCGGGTCCGCACTTCCGCGAAGCGCAAATTTAAGTACTTACCGACTTATAGATATATTTTCAGTTGGTTCATTTTCAAAAAGTCTAGACTTTCCTGTTCAAAAAATTCTCCTAATAAAATACCTAATACCTAACATTATGTACGTAGGCAGTATACTTACGGTTTTGTTTTTTTCGGATAGTCAATCATGTAAACGGTTTGGAATTCGATCTCTCCATCGAAGACGGACATTTCTTTCCTGATAAAAAATTGTAAATAATTCAAATAAAAATATTTTTTTCTCGTCAACGACTTTTTAGGGTTTGACAAATTTTTGACGCTTTGGCAGTTGATGTTTAGAAGTCATTAATTTTTTTCTGATATTTATTTTCTTGAGTGAGTTTAACCCATGGATTTAATAAGTACTTCGTTTACGGAGTACCTACAAATTCCATGGCTGAACCAGTATTTTTTGGTTTATTCCCTCGTTTCATTGAGGAGGCCCATACAGCCAAGTCTTTTGTATAATATTTTTTTTTATGTTAACTTTGACCTGCGCGCCGTTGACATGTAGACATAATATTGTGCTTTGCGTATTTCTGCGTAGGTTCAAGTGGTCAAGTTGCCAGATGCAATTAGTAAGTAGTAGTAGTAAGATTTAGTAAGCACTAGCGTACAGTACCTACTAATACCATGGACAAATGCACCGACTCATTTTTTTATTTTATCCGTCATATGCCCGATATTTTTTCCTTTTCTGTTGATCTATGATTGTATAAAACTAATAAATAATTACGCCAATATATAAATATCACTTTATTTATCATGTAAATTATAATGTGCACAATATAACAAATTAACCAATCTTATAAATTTATGTTAGATATAAATATTTACAGTCAATAATTGCCAAAAAAGTTTGACACGCATCTGTCGACTCTTATTAATTGAATGAATTATTTTATAAAACTATAATAATTTTATGTGGCAAATATTGACTGCAACGTATTTGTAGAAAATATTAGATATTCTGTCAAAATTATAGAACCATGCCAAGCCAGTGGCCCACCGGTGGGGACATCAAAATGGCTGATGATCATTACAAATATGTGACTTTCTCTGAAAGTGCCGTACTTCAAATTATATTTGAAAATAACTTCACTTTTTCCATATAATATTGACAGAAAATCAAATTATACTTACTTCGTCGCAACTAAAGCTTTGTCATGGATTTAGTAAGTACTTTGTACGAGAACCTACTAATTCCATGAGCTGTGTAACGTCACAAATTTTGACAGTTGCCCAGCCAATCAAAAATTAGCACCAAATACTTTGATTTTATTGGCTAAAACGTCGGTGGTAAGTTATACAGTTGCGATGGAGTAGTAGAGTAATGTATAACGTATTTATAGATATTCTCAAATAGCGCGTTTAGTTTTTTATATTATAATACCTACTCCATTTCATTTGAGAATATCTAAAATACAATTTCAAATATAAAACAATTCAGACACAGCCGTTAAAAGACAATATCGATGTTAATTAGAATTAAATAAAATGTGTTATGAACTCTAAGAGATATTTAAACATTTGTTAGATCGCTATTAAAACTTGGTGGTATAAAAATTGATATAGTCCTTTCAAATGATACATACCTTCTTTCAATGATTCAGAACAGGCCTACCATGAAACATAAAACACGAAGCACGTCACTGCGTTCATACGTTCTCTCTTTTTTTTAAACGCATACACTTATTTATATGTTTCGCGGTAGGCCATTACTTTTTCACATGGTAATATTATGAACATGTATGTATGTCTATCTCCAAACATATTGATTTACAATTTTTTCTTTCTTTGAATTTGTACATATAGCTTAGAAAGAAGTTTAATTTATCAAATATGGCAATATATCATTTATTTAAAAAATCTAAAAACACATAACTTGTTGAAGGGTACACCTTACGAGACGCAATTCTAATAATAAATTTTAAAAAATAGCTTGCAATTTTAACGTTTTGATATAATTTTTAATTCCAGTAGATTTAGAAATCAAACATAACACAAACGCTTTTTTGTAAATGAATTAGATGTCACAAAATTTATATAATGGCAACATTGTAGAAAAAACATACTTATAAACGAACTTGGAAAACGAACAGTAATACAGAGCTTGTCACAAATTGCTCAAGCTGAGAAAATACATTTTTAGCAGAAAATATACAGTATACAAAATTGATACAAAATATGCATTTTATATGAATAATAATCTACATAACTGATTTAGGCGAAGTGGAACTGCATAAGGAAATACATTTTATAATTTTAGACCAAGACCTCGTGGACACCACCAATTAAATGGGTGATTCTCAGAGCGTTTCGAATGTTGCGGCCGCGCTGTCATTACAAATTTTAACAAAAACGAAGAATTAGTTTTACTGACTTTAAAATCAGAAAGACATATAATCTGTACTGTGATATTGTAATTTTTATTAATGACTGATTTTGGAAATAATTCCTTCCTTAAGAAAATCGACGGATCGTAATGACAGCGCGGCCGCAGCGCTTGAATCGCTCTGAGAACCACCAAATACTAGACATGCCCATTATAAATTTAAGTGCCTATAATCAGTACAAATTAAGTTATACTCTAACATCTACATACACCTACATTCAGTCGCATTTTAGCTCATATCTCGTAACACTAGGATACAAAATCTAATAACACTTTTTTATTCGGACTGCAGGACAAATTTTATAAAGGAAATTTTAAAGTACATAATATGCGCACAACACACCAAAACATCAAAATTTTGTTTTGAAAACTCACCTATCGCTACACCAGCGCCTCTAGCGATAAATTAACTTACATTACCGCCTTTATAAGCAGTAGTTCGTACAAATCTAATACAAATATTACATAAACACACAAATTATATATATATACACTCAAGACATATTTTTGACAACACAAATAATATTTAATTAACTAAACTAAATAGGTAATATTGTGCTTTAAAACCATATAAATATTTCTGTATTCTTCAAAAGATAAGCTATACTATACAACTCAAATCTGAAAATTATGATCATCTTTTTAGCTCCCAGTGGCTTCGCTCCCGTGGGAATTTCGGGATAAAAAGTATCCTATGTGTTATTCCAGGTTATATTCTACCCGTATGTCAAATTTAATAACAATCCATCCAGTAGATTTTGCGTCAAAGAGCAACAAAGATACATACACACATATATACATAGATTCCGTTTTAGGACCAATATTAAAACTTGTAACGTTCGACGGAGAACAGATACCACATATGGAGGCTCGCTTACATGTTATGCGCATCCTTTCGTATTATAAAACAAAGGTCTCTGCCGCATTTGGCTGTTTGCAATAAACACAATGACTAATGCACGAATTTTCATGCGGTTTTCACCAATAGATATTAGTGTTGATCCCTGAAGAAGGTTTAGATGTATTTATATATTTATATAGAATTTATATAATATATGGAATTTATATAATATATGGAATTTATATATACTTTTTTATTCTATATATGTATTTATATAGAATAAAAAAGTAGCCTATGTCACTCCTGAAGGTTTCGTCTATCTTTGTGCCAAATTTCATCAAAATCGGTCCAGTAGTTTTTGCATTTATTCATAGCAAACAAAAATATTGAATATTTTTATAATAACAGTATGGATGGGCAAGTGAAACGTCTTAAGCGATTTCCATCCTGAGGTGCATCGTCTCGTGGAGCGTCACATATCTCGTGAATAACATACACATTAATAGAAAGATTACATAATAATGAAAACAAACAATGATCTTTTTAAAACAAATATTAAGGATGTTGCATTTCTAAGAAGTGAAATTGAATACGAAAAAGAATACTGGTTATATAACTATTTCTAGTACTTAGAATATGATGTGGGAAATTCAAACGAGACTTCAGTTTCAAGTGTTTAACATTTAGTTATTATTGAGAGAGAGAGAGAGAGAAAAAACAAAGGAATAAAATTTATATTTGAAGTCTCATTTAAACTTACGACTAAAAGTAATTATAATATGCAATACACAATACATATTGGAGAAATATTTTTAAAATTAATAATTGTTTGGTCCAAAGCCGATTCAGTCAATATGATATACAATAGTTTATACTGATTAATCGGTTAACCAAATTAACTTAAGGATTACATACAATTTTTGTTTTTAACTATGAATTCTTCGAGAATATAGTACCTGTAATATACATGCAATTGTTTCAGTATAATATACCCTCCTTCTTCAGTCGCATTCCTCATGGTTGAGGATCGCGGTCGTTAAGTGGAATGAAACACACATAACGACTTTCTTGGCAATATTAATGCAGTGGTTTGCATTTGCCTTCTCCATTTGAAGATGATAAATTGTTGAAAATGATTCCAGGTTATATTCTACCTGTGTACCAAATTTCATAACAATCCGTTCAGTAGATTTTGAATCAAAGAGTAACAAACATACTAACATAGGTGTTTCTCAGTGCGTGTCGACCGCTGCGGTCGCGCAGTCATTACACTTTTTCAAATTTTAACAAAGACAAGAATTAGTTTTACTATATGACTTTAATCTGTACTATAGTAATGTGAATTTTATGAACGATTGATTTTTGTAATGATTCTTTGCTCAAGTAAATTGACAGCTCGTAATGACAGCGCGGCCGCAGCAGCGGTCGAAACGCACTGAGATCCACCCACATACATCATCACAAACTTCCGCATTAATAATGTTAGAAGAATATTGGGGTTAATAGCGACTAACTTGCGGCCTCCCAGCGGTCCCCGGCGCGGCGGCGCTAGGGCACCCTGAAGGGCACCACAAGGTCCTCGTGGTGCTCCACGCGCAGTTCAGATATGGCCGCCGCTGCTTTCTTTACGGCGTTCGATATCTGTTGCAACAATTAAAAGCATTCACAAGTGTGTAGCTGAAGAAGCTGCAGGAATAAAATTGTCGTGGTTGAGTGGGGCGGCTCCCAACGCTACATATGAATGAATTATTTTTATTGCATAAAATGTTGTACATACAATGGTGGGAAAAATCAGTAGTGTTTCATACATTTTGTCATTTCTGACGTGCAATAGACAATGTCATAATTATTAAAAATTAAATATGACATGTGGGAGCCATAAATTATGGCTGTAAATTTGAGAAATTAAAATTAATTAATACAGATACAATATATCGTGTCTTTGTCAATGACAAGCATTGCTAAAGACAAAACAGCCGCTAGCGTCGACAATGTAGTCAGGGTTGTCACAAAATATATTTTTTCAATGATTTAGTTTCACAAAATATTTTGTGACAACCCTGATTGGATTGTCGACACGCTGACGGCTGTTTTGATTTTAGCAAAGTCGACGAGCAAAAATCGCCTTTTATAGGTTAGATCTCGTTTGAACGTGTGATAATCATTGACCCCCATCTATTCGGTCGGTAAATCTCTTACATAAATCCCTGTCTGATGTTAATCGATCAATGCTTTCTAAAACAAAATCATTGATAGTGTTATTCTTCCTTAGTATCACGCTGTTGTAATCATTTTAGGTTACAAATGTACCGTGAAAGTCCAGTGATACTTTTGAATTGTATTTCCTTGTAATAAGTTTCAAAATTTAAGAGACATTTATAATTATTAATTATTTTTTATAATCATAATACATTTATTTAATAATTAATCATCAGTTTGTAATTATTTTGCAAATGGCTGTGCAACTTAAAAAAAACCTTAAACTAAGTACTCACTAAGTCCTTATCCTCATTGCTGAGGCCGGGGCGGGCCAGCAGCACACTGCGCTCTGCTGCGGGCACATCGGCCAGCAGCCGCGGCGCGGGCGCCCCCCCCGGCGCCCCCGGCGCCCCCGCCGGCGCCCCCGCGCCCGCCGCGCGCGCTGTGTACGCGCGCACTCGCTCGCTGTACGCTCCCGGCTCTAACGCGTAAGGCCCGAGTGCGCCTACGTCTATCACGTTACTGGAAGGTTAAGTGTCATGTATATATTTATTTCTATTATCAATTTGTGTGTGTTTGAGCTGAATCTAACCCGATAGGATGAGGTGTTGATCAGTGATAACTGTACAATAATCCTTCCTTTTCAGTTTAACATGTTCATACAAACAGATACAACAGGACTTATTTTTTATAATATCACGTAAAGACTGTTTACTGTAATATTTATAAGTGAGACATAAACCTATATCACATGTTGTGTAGATGTTCCTAATAAATAAATTAACCTACTTATAAATAAATATATAGGGTGAAATGAAAGCTTAGGTGGCTACTTGGCCATAACCCAGTGTGAGAGGACTAATCACCAGTCTGGCGTTCCCAAAAGTAAAAAAAATAGGTCACAACAAAAGGGGCTTTGAAAGGGCCCAGACAAGAGGCCTACCTGCAGAAAACAGTCCTCGAGGGATGTAAGAGGAGCTGCAGGCTATAGCGTATAGTTTATTATAATAGTGGTCTTACGTGGCAGTCTCATGCAGTATCCTACTGAGAGCATTCTGTTCATCGGGCTTCCGAGGGGGCGTAGAGGCCGAAGTTGTCGGAGGCGGAGCGTCTTGCTGCTGCTCAGCCACTTCTAACAGGTGTGTACGCTCATTTACTGTGTTTTCCTGTAAAATAGATATATAACTATGTCAGCCTCTTCTAACCATGGGAACACAAATCTGTATCACCAGACATGGTTGATTTCCAGTTTTATAAACCTTTTTACCTGATTGCAAAGAAAGGTTATGTGTTTCACACATATCTTGTATGAAAATTTATCAAATCGTGCAGTACAAGACTAGAACAAACTCAATGAGAATGTCATCACTTCAGTCGACAGTTTTAATAACAGATTAGATAAAATCTCCAAACTTCGAAACACAAGCATCAACCTAATTAGCTGCTTGTGTGTTATAAAATAAATTAAGTACTCTTTATTATACACAGGACAGGTCATATGCTGTGATGTCAGTCAAATAAATAGAGTAAACAAATGGGCTATCTGTTACTGGTATCTCAGAGATGGTCAAAGAAAGGGAGGTCGCCCTATAACAAGGTGGAAAGACGAGCTAAGCTTAACATTGGGATCTAATTGGACAAGAGTGGCTTTAGACAGAGACCAGTGGAGGCAGTTGGAGGAGGCCTTTGCCAAAAGGCACACTGAGCTCAGAGATATTTTATAGGAATTTTTTCAATCAAAACTTGATCTAAGCTCAGTAACAGAAGGCTAATTATATACTCTTTATCATATCTCAAATTTTCCAAATGCCTGGAAGGCTTTTTTTAGCAAGAGACAGGAGATCGGCTCTCCCATTGGGAACATCTCACTCAACTAGTCACTAATTGCACATAAAGATCATTTATAATTAGATCAGGGACACTATATATCAAACAAAAACTATTATAGAGAATAATTTTTAATTTGGTGCATTGTGTATCATATCAATGACTTCCTAATAATATAAATACAACAAAACTATTCATCTCAATAAAAGTTTAGGTATAAATTGAACAAACTGTGTAAATGACCCAAAGTGACACTGTCCGGCTACAATATGTAGCTAATAAGAGTTTACTTCCATATTTACATCCAAACAATAGATAACAGGTCAATAGGAACTACTGATAACAAAATTAAACGATAGTATTGCATGAAAACGTAGTCACTCATATAATTTTCAATAAAACAGATATTAACAAAGGAAATGTTTGTGACATGAAAAATCTACCTTATTCCTATAGTATAGAGCAGGATTCAAGTTCAGATGCATATTATACCTCTATTGAATGATAAAATTATGTATAAATGTTATGTATGTTATGGAAAGAGGCGAAAAATACCTGTGGATCAGATTCTTTGTGGCAGATGCTGTAGCAACAACCCATGACTGCACTTTTTAATGAGTCGAAGCATGAATGTAGCGTGTCGTCGTCGTTGGACTGCATAAATATTTGTGTTATTAGCCTGTCTAATGCGGATAAAAATAGAAAATTCCGTATCTCGCACCGATAATATATTGCCAAAGAAGAGGAAAGGATCGCACAATGACAAATGACATTGACATTTATATGAATGTTATTCTGTCAATGTCAATTTATTAATGTGACTCACACCCAACAACCATTTTAATTGCAAAATCAACATTGTCCAGCAAGTCAACAGCACAAATCTGTGCACAGATTTGTGCTGTTGCTAGGCACAGATTATCTCATGTCTTATTTTATATCCCGCAACAGTAGTACTACAGATCATATACGATGTCTTATCTATCAATAACATTATAACATTATCTAAAATCAGTGACCTATCTTTACTTGCTATCTTAACACTTATCGCTCACGTTTCGAGACTATGGAGATACGCCACAAGCCAAATGATTGTCAAACCGGATCTCTTCCGTTTCCTTTCGTGCTTTTCTATGAGCGAAACGAAAGGTATGACATAGTCTTTAATTTTTGTATCTACAATTTTGTACAGGATTTAGCACTACCAGGCTTTAGCTTTGCTAGCCCATTGTCTTTACCATTACCCATCATTAGTTTACAAAGATTTATGTGCTGTTAGGTACTGGGGCTGGACAAAAGTATTTTGTCAGGTAAAATGTTTTATGGGTACACGTTCTGAAAGAACTTTTGTTTCTGTCAATGTCAATCGACGTTAGGTCAATAAGTCATAAACACGTCAACGAACTTCTGCACAGCCGGAAAATAGGAAATAATCATTTATTTACTTGTTTCAATTTAAAATGTTGAGATATCGAGGTAAAAAGAAAGTGTTGGACAAAGTCAGAGAGTTTGATGCCTTTCCTAAAGTGCCTGATGAATATGTGGACAGTACACCTGTGGGAGGAACCTTTTCTATTATCACATTTTTTATTGTACTCTGGTTAGTTTACAGTGAAATTACTTATTATCTAGACAGCAATTTGGTATTCAAATTCTTGCCCGACACAGACATGGACGAGAAATTGCGAATAAACATTGATATAACAGTCGCTATGCCGTGTTCGAATATCGGTGCTGATATCTTGGATTCTACTTCACAGAGCGTCTTTGGGTTCGGAGAATTACAAGAAGAAGATACGTGGTTCGAATTAACACAAGAACAGCAAGACGCATTCGATGCGGTGAAGTATTTAAATTCATATCTCAGAGAAGAATACCATTCTGTATGGAAACTTCTATGGAAAAAGGGACATGGGTCGATTCGAGCGACGGTACCGCCACGTAAAACAAAACCGAATCGCCGGCCAGACGCCTGCCGGCTTCACGGAGTTTTAACATTAAATAAAGTTGCTGGAAACTTCCACATAACAGCTGGTAAGAGTTTGCATTTGCCAAGAGGTCATATTCACTTAAACATGCTCTTTGACGATATGCCCCAAAACTTCAGTCACAGAATACATAGACTCAGCTTCGGCAGTCCAGCGTATGGGATAATATACCCTTTAGAAGGTGACGAAAAGACCACTGATGATGAAAACATGTTGTACCAATACTTTATTGACGTAGTTCCAACTGATGTGAACACAGCTTTTGAGTCTATAAAGACATTTCAGTATTCAGTCAAAGAGTTGGAAAGACCTATTAGCCACTCGAAAGGATCGCATGGAGTGCCAGGAGTTTTTTTCAAATATGACATGGCTGCATTGAAGATTAAAGTGCATCAGGAAAGAGAAAATTTATTACAGTTCATGCTTAGACTGTTTTCCATTATTGGAGGCATATATTTTATTATAGGATTTATTAATACGGTAGTGTTATCGCTAAGAACATTATTCTTTAAGAGGGTCGCTCCTCAAGTACTGTTGCAGAAGAAAATACTCGAAGATAAAAGAACACAGGTGAACCCGCTATTGATTACTCCAGAACTTAGTGTTCCAGTAGATTTAGTAAAGCAATGATAGTTAGTATAATATTAAGATAATAATTTTGTACATAAGAATTTTATTTTTTCTTTTCCAATGTGACGTAAACAATGTATTTATTTAGTGCTCCACCTGAGAAAGGTGCCTTATGGTAGGTATTTTGTATGTGTTTTATTTGTGATCTGAATAGTTTTTGAGTAGTAGATAACAGAAATATGTGTAACTAAACACCCACCACAAGGTACCTTTACATATATATAAATATATTATATGTGGAATGTCACATAAATATGTTTTATATAGAGGAGAAAATCTCATTCAAGTCTGTAAGTCCAGTGGGTTTTTATTACATGTGACATCACAGAGAAACATAATTATAGAAAAATAAATACAATAAATTTCAATTTTGCTACATTTCATATCAACTGTGTTGCCAGGCTATATAATGTTGTCTCACAAGCCAAATAATACTGCAATATTGCTTTTACACTATATTATTAGATACCATATACCACTTTATTTGAAATATTTGTGTATATCTATACTATTATTATAAAGAGGTAAGCGTTTGAGTTTATATGTTTGAGGCAGGTAATCTCCGAAACTACCGAACCGATTTCGAAAATTCTTTCACCATTAGAAAGGTACATTATCCAAGACTGCTATATTTTATTTCAAAATTTTCACAGGAGCGAAGCCCCGGGCAACATGTAGTTAATTATATTTTAAATAAGTTATATTCATATAATATTTGATAATTATATCTAAAAACTATACTATATTTGATTATACGCTTCTATTTCTACATTTTCTATGATTTTTAATTATATTTACATAACTATTCCATTTTTATTAGACATTTTAATTATATGTGAGATGTCAAATTGAATGACTATGATATGAAACAGCATGGAATTAGTATTAACATACAACAAATTAACTACTAATTACATGTGAAATGTATGTATGTGTGCGTGTGTGTTATATACCTATGTATGTGTAATATCTCCTACAGTTTC
Source organism: Plodia interpunctella (assembly GCF_027563975.2). Taxonomy (NCBI): domain Eukaryota; kingdom Metazoa; phylum Arthropoda; class Insecta; order Lepidoptera; family Pyralidae; genus Plodia; species Plodia interpunctella. Next base: position 843,629 of record NC_071313.1, read on the forward strand.
TTAGTATTTTTAATAAAGGTTTATATATTTTTTTAGAAAAATAATTTAATTCCTACAACTATCATGTGGCCGTTGTCAATATAGAATGTGAATAATCTATTTTGTTTATTTTAAAATATTGTTTAAGCAACTGTATGAAATTCTATATAAGTCATAATATTGTACATTCATCTCTCTCACTTCAAAATCCAGGGTCATCGGTAATAATATAAATCTTGAAAATAAAAAAATTAAAACGTTAATATGTGCATGTATTTCAACTATTTATCAATAGATGTCACGTGATAAGTATCAGTCATTGTTTTAATGTTCCTATGTTAAGCATTATAATGAAACCTTTCAACTGTAAGCGTTGTAGTAGAGTATACAAAAATAAAGTGATTAATGAAAAATACGTGTCACTCACGTGTGATCATCAACGGAAAAGTTGACGATAGTTTGAGTATGGTATCCGTATTGTTGCATTTACTAGCTGCCCGTCCCGGCTTCATTCGAGGAAAACCATCTAAAGAAACTATATTCATTGGTGATAACCATACAAAAATCTGTCGGGTACTTACTTTATGAGTTTATCGCTTCATACAGACAGAGAGACTTGACAAAACTTTAAAAAAATATTATGTAAGGATAAAGATAACACCAAAACTACTTGCAAAGGTACATTTAAGTATCAGAAGTTTCCTTGATTTTGGTTTTCTACTTTGAGTAATGTTTTTAATTTTGATAGCTTCTTTTCTGCCCTAAAAATAAATTTATGTTGACTGAGTAATTTTAAGAATTAAATCTATGTTTTAAAAACAATTTTATCTTTAATCCATGTTTAACTTTATTTATTTTATTATCAAATACTTTGAATGCTAAACTACCAATCAAAACTGCAGTAAGTAAAAATATCATAAAATATTCATGAATAAAGTTGAATATAATTTGAGCAGGTGTTTTACTTCCCCTTAAATTTGGCACGCGCGGGTTGCGGGAAGGGGCGGCGAGCAAACGGTTCTGATTTTTGTCTCCCTCGCACTCGGATGCAACACGCATGCTCTATCGCGTCCGCACGCTCCGCTTCTCCAGCGTGTCGTTTTGTTCTCATCGCGTCGCGGCCGACTGATGCCGGCATTTCATTCGCGCGGCGACTTCGCTCCGTGCCGCATGTATGGTCGCGTCAACCACAAATTGGCGTTCGAAAAGTTTCCAACTTTTTTTTTAAACACGGGCCCTTGATAAACTTTTCTCGGTCATTAAAGCGATATCAGTGCGGTGCGATCACAGTGATGAGTCCTGAGAAGTGTTTGTGAAGTGCGTTTTACGATTTTTTTGCGATTGTAATTTACCGTTTCAATTGAACGTTACTGTTTCGTTCAATAAAAAAGCGCGTAAGTAGACGAAGTCGAGCTCATCGCAACGCAAGAGGGCCGTATATGGTTGACTCTTGGGGCTGGCGTCTGGTGAAAGTAGACCTTTGTTCTGTTCATAAGGACACGGGCGGCTTGCAACTAGCTCGAAACGACTCGTTTCGCCCGCGGTTTACGAGAGGTGAGTGGCATTTTGCTTTACCTACTTCTTGCTTGTTGTTTTGTTGCCCTTCAAGAAGTTGATGAGCTTAGGAAGTATCCTAAACTCATCAACTAGCTAAGTCATTTGTTTGTATATGAATCTTTATCAATAGCTTAGATTAATTTTATTCTTTTTTTTTCACTATTATCTGCAGTAGTCCCTTAGTTCTTTGAAAACATGACAAGCTTCAAATTGTTTTCATAGAGATCTAGGAACCTGAAGCAGTAGCGCCTATTTAAGAGATTTAGTTCTACCATGTTATCTTCTCACGTCCGTTGTACGTTAATTATCTCACGACCTTATTTACATTGCTTGGCATTGAATGGGTAACACATTGTAAACAAACCTTATCGTTTTTAAAACTACACTTCAGACGTTTTTGTCGACTCGAAACAAGCCTCAACAACCTATTTAAGTATTGGGAGCTATTTCAAATTTTGTTTTCTAAAGATATAATTTCTGAAACCACTCCACCACCTCTAATTTCTAGAAGGTAGCTTATATCATGATCAAATATGGATTTGTAGCTATAATCTAATCCGTGCATCAACCCTGATTTCCTTAGTTGATTGAATTCACACGTGGAAGTGGGAATATTCGAGATTTCCGTGACACATCAAGTCAATAATAAAATCGATGCGAAACTGTTGAAGATTCTTTCGTTTGAAAAAGTTTGTTTAACAATCGACAATCGATATTTCATTAATACCACCAGCTGAACGCCATTCATACCATGCACTGTAGGTCAGTGCCCTGCACCCTACCTGTTGACTAGTAGTCCCGTCAAGCCGGTTATCCTGCCACCCGACAAAAAATATGTCAGGTTTCCGATCTCGCAATGTAGTTTAGCTTTTAGTTTGTTAGACTTGATCGATTTATGCTTACTTGCTATACCTGAATCGTGGCTAAAGTTAGCTTTATTCAGAGCAAAAACTTTTATGAAACAAGTTGTGGAATCTTGACTAGCTTTGCATTGGATTCCGGTCCCGCCTACAACCTGGTACTTGCCAAATACAGTTTGTAAGTAGTTAGTTGTCTACTCTTACTGTGTCATACATAATATGTGAGCGAAATGGTAATTATGACTTCATTACATTAACAATACGTAGCAGTACAAACCAAAGTTTTTAATTAAGTAAGTAGTAGTAATATATATCTAAAAGTAATTCAACGGCAAACGGAGATCATGTCCAATACCGCTGTGGTGGCCCTGAAGACATAATTTTGATCTTATTGACAATTTGTGGTTAGGTGGGGGGGGACCTATAAATATTGATGTAAAGATTTCAATCGATATGATCATTAAAATGCATCCATTTGACCGTGAGCTCTTTAAATATAATGTTATATTAGCAAGTTGACTTTCAAAATAATTTTCGTAACAGCCAGAGTATCCTATCAATCAGTGAAGATATTCGAATGAGCAGAAGATACATCGGTGAATGTCGAGGTCTTGAAGGGTCCTTGTGCCGTGAAGAGAAAAGCGTAAGAGCGAAATGACATCTCATTAAGATTGAATGATGACATGTCAATATTCAAGAGAAATCTTGCGGTTAAGTATGTATATTTACACATACTGTGTGTATTTGTGGTTCTAGCTTCAATATTCTGAAACGTCAAACAATATGGTAGACATTTTGATTATAAAAAAATAAATTTGATCATTGACGAACTATAGAACTAAATGGCGGCCGCGATACATTCGATTATAATCATTATGAAGTAAATATTGTTGAATAGAAAATGGGACATCTAAAAACTCTATTCAATCTAATCACCACCAACCGAGCGACATGATGTCACTTATTAAATTCTACACAATAATGAAGAAGAGATTTATTTTTAATGCTCATCTTAATCGCTTTATAACGGTGTTGGCTCGGATTGAATGGAATACAAATTAGGATTTTAATTTGTTACACTTAGTGTCCGCCTCATATTATGAGGTTGCTCCTGCGCAATAGTGTGTGGTATCTAATGAGCCTGAGCATAATAAAGTGTAATGAACACCTGCAGCACTTGAGTGTATATTCATATACTCTGGCATCAAAAAATGAATTGGTGTATAAAAAGTTGCGTTTTACTACAACGATTATTTTTTAATGCAAATGTTACTGCTTAATCAAATCTTGTTTCAATTGCTTGAAGAGAACATGTAATTGCAGCATACTGATTTTAGAAAGGCTTATAGGTATAATCAGTAAGCAAATCTGCTATCAATTGCAGTTCACATTTTCTTTTTGTCCCGTTCCTCCATTACCAATCTAAAGAAATAAATAAAAAAGTCGGAAATTAAGCAAAAAAGGAAGGCATTAAGCACTTCGTTTAGCTTCGAATTCCTGGGTTAATTTTCGTCTCGTAAAGCCCCAACTTTAGAGAAATGATGAAAAATGTCGGCTCCGAAAATCTTCATCAATGAGAACTCAAACATAGCGTGTTGGTTCAAGCCACCTGCAAGGGCTGCAAAATATTAGATCGCTTGAGGTGTTAGTTTTTTCATTTACTATCTAATCGATACTAAAACAAGAAGGGCTCGGAACTTTTGAGCATTAAGTACTTACAAAATTTCTCGCTGTGTGGCACTTCTTTGCAAAAAGTTCTAAAACCAAACATTTAAGGAAAACTATTGTTCCAATTGTTTTCTTTTCGGAATAGACAAAAATTATGTTGCCTGGCTTTATTATTGACTAAAATATCTTAAAAACAACCATTGATTTCGAAAAGAGGCCAAGAGATTTAGCTAAATTAAAATATTTATTTATTGATTTATGTACACAACATAACATTGCAAATATAAAACTTACAAACAGGAAACTAAGCACGAAGGCACTACTTATTTCTATAGAAATTTCTTCCAGTAGACCCGCGAAAGAATAATGGAAAACTAAGAGGCATTGGTATTAAAAAAGTATTATATTATCGTTTCTTTACTTCATGTAGTAAATTAAAATTCTAATATAAGCCTGAGCTAGCAGGCAGAAGCAAAACTGAAGTGATCTTAACAGTTAGTGGCACTTTATCTTCAAAGTCACTATCGAAAACTTGAGACTAACTCAATTTGTAGGCTCTAGGAGATTGCTTTTAGGTTTTGCTAAGTGAAGGAAGCGAGAAAATAAATATGTTTAAAAAGAAAAAAAAAAGCAGCCTGCATGTTTATTGCAAAGTGAAAAAATGAAAACGGGACACATATAAAAAAAAAAACAAATTTATATGTTATACAGTTAAGGTGCACGTGCACAGTCAACTTTGACGTTAAATTTCACATGCGCAGAAAAACACAAAGTACAATGTACGCTTTTTTGTCTAAACATTGATTTTAACCAGCGCCGCTAACGTTTAGAGAAAATGGCCTACCTATTGTGCGTTTTTCTGCGCACGTTAGTTAACGTCGAAGACGGTGCAACCCACCCTTAATGTTTAATAACAAGCGACTTTAACTACAATTCCTTTCCTCGCAGTCGGGTAAAAATTTCTTTCTTCTTGCGTAAACAAATAAATAACATGGGTCCACCTTTTCCGTGTTACGTCTCGTTTCATTGCTCTTGATGCCTGAAATTTGAAATTCTACCAACATTATTCGTGCTCAGAGTGCACATCTAATTGAATGTTACTAACAACTGACAATCGATCAATAAATTAAATAAATAATGGATCATTCAGTCACGACTGGAATAAAAATAATAAAGCTGTTTTTAATTATAAGAAACTTTGAAAATTGGCTTGCGGATGTTGATGAAGCTGTTAGTACCGTATCTAATAGGAAGTTACTGATATAATATAATTCAATACGATCTAGATTATATAGAACGATCGGTGTAAGTACCTACATACTTATGTGTAATTCTATTATAAGCACCACATTTCTATCTCCGTATATTTACCAGAATAGTTGCTTCTTATGTTGTCTGAAAGAGTCACTTATAGGGTTCCCACCTTTACGAAATCTTTTCTTTTTTTCCACAATTTCTGTGTGTTTTTAACGTTATTATTGCTGAGGCATTGGTCTTCCTTATAAATGGTTGTTTCTATGATGGATGTGTTATTATTCTTGATATATAATAATATTAAAGGGCCTGGTGGCCTAAATTGCTGGTTGGTGGATAATAGCGATTGTGAACGGAGCGATAGCCGGGACTAACGGATTATCGAGCCTTCTAAACTAAAAATAAATTTTGGTTATACATTGGTTTGGTGGTCTCTGTTACGTTTTATGAAATTCGGTTGTAACTGTCTAGGAATAGTGAACAGTTTTATAGATTACGAATTATTATTTAAACTTATTATTTATTATTATTTATTATTTTCGTAATTTTCTATATCGTATTTTTTTTCAGATAATATTTGAGAAGTGGTAACCCTAGTCGCTCCATGCGACTTGTCAGTTTATTTCTAGACAGGATGCGGGCTCGGTTTTTTAGTAATATGATACACTGCTTGTCTGAGGGCGACATAGTCACGTATAGTTGAAGTGATTTCCTTAGATATGTGCACATAATTACAAATAAAGATTATTAAATTTCCTGCAAAATACACGCTTTGTTATTTATTCTATTTAAAAAAAAACTATTTCTATCTGCGTTCTTTCATGACTTATGATAATCTAAATTTGCTTCGAAAATCAAAAGTGTGTTTTGTTTCTGATTGCCTCATCACGCAGTTATTTGTCTGATTCTCTCGATGTGAATTGAGATGACAATGGCACACGACTCCATTAATATTGCCCAAAAAGTTGTGTGTGTTATATTCCAAATTGTTAGCCATGCTGAATAAAAATGTAACAACAAGAATAAGAATGTAATTGCGAATAATGTCTTGTCCTTACATTTCATAATTTTGTTATAAGTTATGCACTGATAAGAGATTTATGTATTACAAAAACACTTTATGTATTTTGCCCGTAAATAAGTCACGTGAAGAGCGAACATTATAAAAGTAATAACACTATTGTGGCGTTTGAACTAAAATAACAGGTGTTTTTCCAGATGTTGGGACAATGTTTAATATCTATGTACGTACAGTCAAACACAAAAGTTATCTCTTCTATCGTTGGTGATAGCGGTGAATTTGCAATGACTTCGCGGTATTTGCCCACGTCACGAGTAAGGAATGCCAATACAATACCCCTTCATGCCACATGGGTCCTTGGTCATGTCTTGAGCTCATTGTATATTTAGAGCAAATTTCTTGGCAGATATTATATGATTAATCAAGAATTATGATAAATATTCTTGTTAAATATTAAAATTTGTATGAAAACTAAATGAATTATTTACCCGTCAGGGTACATATACCTATGTATAACGTTCTTGTAAATATTACACCTAACTAAAATGAACGAAAAACACCAAAAAGTTACTATTCAATTCAAATGGTCAGCGAATAGTCGATGCATATTTTGCGTCCCGCTGCTGAATAAAAGCGCCGTCTTTCTGCAAGATCAGTTCGTAAATACATAAATATATTTTTATGGCTAGCCACAACATTTCCCTTTGCTGGGCAGATGCCTTCTCACTCTCTTTCCTTGTGTCCCTCTCTGGTCTTTTCCATCCATCTCTTGTCGAAATAAATGTAATATAACAGTCAAAAGTTAATAAATTACTTAGGTCATATAGTCTAAATTAATTAAATATATAAAAAAGGTACGAAAACTTTCGCAAAAAATTAAGTTGTACAACTAAAATTAAGTTTCTTTTCTACATACATTATTTATTATATTAGTGTAATAATTCAATTAAAATAACACTTCAGTCATTAAAAGCCAATTAAAATAGTGAAGTTTCGAGTACATAATAATTGGAATTGACAGTTAAATGTGGTAGATTTTTTTTTTTTTTTTTTAGCGTGAACATTTGTGCGGGTATTTGAATAGCCTATAATGACATATAAAAACACTAGATACATTCGTTACGTATTTCCGAATACAAATAGCACGTCATATGTTAATGTGCTGTAGGCTGTACAATTATTACAAGCATCAAAAATATTCAAAATTATCATTTGAAACTCTAGGAAATATTATAAAACAACTGCATTGTTTTACCTATTATGTAGGTCTGCTGCATATTGTCTCACAAGTCGCAGTTAACAATAACTTAGCGCTGACAAGTCGTTGTGTAATATGAGCTGTAAAGAAAGACATTAGGCACCTGAAACAATGATGGTCGTGTCAAACATGTTTTAAATAAGCATGTGAATGGATCGGAACAATGGGAAAATGAGTACCAAGTTTAAATACCTATTGAACGGAGAAGGCTTTTGTTGTGTCTTTAAGTTTCATTAAAAAAATACATCTTATGTACACATACATAGTATCTTCGGCAAAATTTCACACTTTTTCTGTCGGAATCCATCCATCTCTTTCTTAATTTTCCTTTATATCTGAAGACTTTAACTCTCAATTAAACACTACTTAGCATTTCTATTACATTTAAATCAATTGAATATTTAGTTAGTGAATTAAGGCATCTTGTTACTAAAAGGAAATGAGCAGACCACAATGTCGAAGGGAGGACGTAAGATAGGGCTAAAAATTACTGGACGATCGTGTATGGGTTAGGTTTAAACTCTGTAGGACCAGTGGACATTACTTGGATTACAGACAGAACGACAAGCAGGCGGCATAGGCGAAACTAAATAAATGCTTGTAAAAAAAGAGGGAAACTTACAAAAACAATAAATAATCCAAATACCCCACTAGTTTTTGATGCAAATATTACCCAATTCTACGAACAAAACCATTTTTTGCTCTTTACGATTACATTGTTTATAGTATAATAAACAATAAAAACAGCCATATATCACTGACTAATAGTAGGTACCTACCTATCTATTAACCGAAACACTTTATCAACAAAACGGTTCCACCATTAAAATCTAATTCATGGGAGAAAGCTTGAAAACAACGGCGATTACCAAACAGTAGTAGGTACCGAGATATCCAAGAATTTTGAGTAATAAGATGAGAGAAGTGTGTGTTTTCAACTTCAAAATACAGAAAATTATGTTTTTACCTTTAACGCAAATAGAGATGTGTTATAGAGACACGTCAAATTTGACGTGTTCGTGTATCATATTGTCTGCCTTATTTGATTTAAATGTAACTTTAACCTAGATCCTTTAGAACTTTTATTGAAGATATTTACATTATTAACTGTCTCTGACAATCACTAAGAAGAGGTTTACCTACGATCGGTTTGACCGGATTGGGGCTGATGTCTCGTATTTATATGTTTGTTCATAGATTTATAATATTTAACTAGGTTCATACACGTGCTTTTGGAAGATAGGTCGTTGCGTTTATCGTATTAGGATTATCCTGTAATGATAGCTATAACTTTGATAAATAAATAAACTTGTAAGACGTCGACCAAACATCGAATAGAATAGAATATATCTAATGGAATAGAACATACCTAATGACGTTATTTTGCAAATAAAATACATAAAATAATACTTAAACATACAAAAATACATAAAACAAAAATTGACAACATTTTAACCACGTCAAAATAAAATACAAACTGAGCAATACACAGAAATGTCGTCACAGCGTCAGTTTTTGCTGTGTCATTTCTATCAGCCTTATGTTATTTTGAATTCTGTTGTAAGAGCGGTAGCAAACCATTAGCTGTTATCGGTTCTGTGTCGAATATTGTTTTGTTTTTTGTTGAAACGAGAACACGAAATCGGACTATATTAATTCTATTGGCATAAACGTATGCCAAATTCTAGGTTGTTTATAGTACCGCATTTTTGTTTCGGATATTTTCATAAATGTAAAAAAATCTTATAGTCTATTCTAGAAAATTGTATAAATCTATCAAAACTTTTTTGTCATTAGTTTCTTTTTTGGTAAAGGTTTGAAACTTGTGAAACATTCGTCATTAATCCATCAAGGTTCATACTCCCTTGAAAAGACTGTAGATTTTTGGAGAGAAGACTGGTCTGTTTCTATAATATGTTTTCCCTTTAAAACCCAATATTTTATACGTGTAGATCTAGGTTCATAAAATTTCATTCGCTTGGAAACTTATTTGGTTTGCAGATTCCCGCCAAAGTGCTCCCGTTTAGATTAAGGCTTGGAGACTGACCTGCAGCTTTCAGCGGCAATTAATTCACCGGAGCTTTCATTATTAATGACGCTAATTTGACGGCTACAATGGCGTTATTGCTTTATATAAGTACGAAGCGATGGTGGTCAATTGGTTAAGACTGTTCGCCTGTGATCGAAAGGTCCCAGGTTCGAATTCTACTTGTGTCACATGTAGTTTTTACCAATCTGACTAATGTATAGTAGTTTTCATAAACCATTTGCTTCCAGTGAAGGAAAACATCGTGCGGAACTTGCACACTTGTTAACAGTTTAAGTTCACTAGTGTGTATGCGATTACTTGCCACAGGACGCGTTAGGTGGTCGCAAAAGTCATGTCATTTGCCTTTAGTCGTCTTGAATAAAATCTGACACCAGTGTGGGTAGCAAAAAATATATATATAATAACACACTCGAAAAGGAAGGATGACTGCGGTAGCTGCACTCCTTTCTGTATAGTTTTTGGTAATAACTTTATCATCCTTATGCTTTGCTTACATATCTGTGTTCCCAAGTTTTGATGGAGCATGAGCAAAAAAATGTCCATTCAACCATTCTTCTTCCAACATTCCAAACATTCAAAATCAAATCATTTATCCAGAAATTAGGCCTTTACAGGCACTTTTTCACGTCATATTCTAAATTAAACGATATTTACCAAAACTACAAACTACTAGCATTTCGGAACGACCACTGCTCACAAGAAATGCCGAAAGAAACTCATTCAAACAGTGTTGGTCCCTATTAAGCCAGAAGGGCTTACCATTTTTTAAATACAGTATATAATCATATAACAATGTAAGTACACAATAAAGTACATGGTCAATAGGTATACTGAAACATAAACTCTCATTCTCAAAAACATTTGCATTTTTACTGTTGCATTACCGTGCTGTTTTATTACATCCTGAGGTATGTTTTTTTGCTTGCTCCCCAAATATGCCCCCAAGTATGCCGCTAACCTATTCTAGTCTAACCCGTTACAATTTAGTCCTCCAGCAATGTTATTCAGGTACACCGGGTGTTCTAAATCGAACTGACATAATGATTGAATGTATGAAACGAACGAATGAATGAATGAAATGTTTATTCACTTGAAACATAGTTTAAATAGATGTTATGTACAATATTCTTTTTATCTTGTTCCAAAATTACCTATGCCAAAACCAAACAGTTTAATACGTGTTTAATCTGGAGGACTAATTTATTATATAGCAGCAACAGAGTAACAAGAGTCCAGTGATATCTGTCACTGGATTTCACACCCCAGCGGGCACTTTTTGTGAGTAGAGAGTTTAGCATCAATTAGCTTCTCGTACGAAGTCTTATCATAAAAACACGCACGCACGCCGCGCTTTCTTGGGAAGAATTCACTCTGTAATTGTTACGTGCGAATATCCGCCCGTTTGTCTATTATCGAACTTGAACTGTTTGGAATATTGTGAACTTCGTCGTCGATAACATGAACTTAACCTTCAGATATTTCCTCGACAATTCGCTTGATTGTAACAGATGTCTTGCCCTCGACATCGATTTGTGGGGCAAGTAGTGCGGACAATGAAAAAAACGAACGATGTTGTTACAGATAAAATCTTATGATAAAGGAGGTAGTATATCATTCAAAAATTTAAGTTTCAATATACTGAAGTCTTGACTATTTGTAAATTGTACTATAGTAATTAATAAATTGTCGACGTTAAAAAATTGTGAAAATATTAGTAGAGTACACAGTTGAGTTTTGAAATGAAAGCTTACAAACACATTTAAGTGTGTTACTTATTTTGGTATTTATATTTTTCTAAGTAAACGCCTATCAGCGTCAAACAAAAGAATTCTTATCTATTCTTATTCTCGTATGAATGGTCTCATGAAATGGGTTGAGTCATTATGGATTATTGCTGGGATAGGTAACCTCATGCCCGGTGACTCACGGGAATTCTCAGAAAAACAGGGAAACAAGTGATGCTATCGCGTTTTGACGTAAATTGGGAATCTACTCGTGATGATTCGAATGTTCTCACAGACAAATATCTGAATCATGTTTGCAAATTGTCTGTTCTACGGACATTGTTCTGACTTTGAAGTACTTTTGGAGGAACAAGCACACCTTATTTAAATATTTAAATTAAACATTTTATGTTTACCTAATCTACAATGTTGATGTTTTTGTACTAAGCAAAATGCGATCTTCTTGTCCTATGAAATTCCCTGAGCTATTGACTTGATCTGTTTGTTCAGTATTTTAAACTTTGTGTTTTCTGTCACGTTTTTGGTAATTCGAAGGTTTCATGAATAGTTAATCTGTCTTTTCAAGTTATTGCTTTCACTAGTGTCAGTCTGATCTTAATCAAGTCATATAAAGGTATCTAACCTTGCTTTTATATTTCTATTCTGTGGCATAAGTATTATAAAGACATAATAGGAATAACTAATAATACATGTCGTAATCCAGGGCAGAAGATATCGTTATTGGATAAATTCTCAAGTCTACCATATGGTATCACCCTATTCTTGTTAGTAGGTATTACATATCTGAAAATCTCCAAGTTTACGGATATGTAGCAATTTGCCGCGTTCTGCTCCCAATATGGCGGTGGGAAAAATATTGGAGATCACAGATCCTATCAACGCTGACTTAGTTATGGGTGGTTATGGTGTATTGGAATTTCTAACTTACGGTTAAGATCTGGCGTACACAGTTGAGCTATATTTTCGAATTGATTATCTAGATTTTCATGTGTATTTATTATATTATAATACTAGCGGCCCGTTTTGGCTTCGCACGGTTAAAAACATAATAAATACACACCTAAACCTTCCTCAGAAATCGCGTAATCTATTGGTGAAAACCCCATGAGAATCCTCGCAGTAGTTTTTGAGTTTATCACGAATAGATAGGCAGACAGACAGACGCGGCAGAGGACTTTTTATAAATAATTAATTAAATAACAAAAAATTGGAAACACAAAAGCAATCATCAATTACAAATTGTCCAGACCACGTGTCAATGCATTTGAATGAATGATGTTTACAATTTCACGGAATGCGGAGATCGCATTACATCGATTCTTCGTCATTTCCGTAATTTGAGTTGTTATTCCTATTGATATTAGGAATTTGACAATAAATGTTATTATTATTTTGGTGCGAGATATTTATGTCAGTGTGTGATTCATTAGTTTATCCTTTTATCCTTTGTATTCATGAACTTCATTGACTGTAGTCACGTTATTACATAACGACAGTCTATATGCAGCATTTTCTAGAAACCTATCTCGTGTTCTTTTATGATTTTTTTCTATTACCCTAGTTGTGTATTTTACTTTATTGTGAGTTTTCGTCTATTCAAAATAGAATCAACTGTGGATATCAACCACCATGTGAAAAAATCAAATAGATCCACAAATTAAGGGACCACGACCACCAGATCATCGAAGTCCAGAATTCGCATCTCTATATTTTCTCTTGCACTTCGCATGGGTTTTAGTATCCTAATATGTCATCTTGAATGATATCAAGCACTTGTTGAGCTCGTTCCATCTGTTAGGATGGCCATACCGCTTCCGACTGATCAAATTCAAATTCAAATCATTTATTCAGAAATTAGACCTTCACAGGCACTTTTTCTCGTCAATCTTTATATTTATAGTTATTTGTCACAAGCTACAAACTACTGGATCATTTTTGTTTCCTTAGGTATGTAATTTTTGTGATATGGAGGACAACTAGTATTATATCAGTGGAGGACAAACGTTCTGGAACCTTATACTTATTGCGCGTGATCCGTCGCACACGTACTTGATCTGTTTCTTCTCTGATCTTTAATGCCCAAATTGTGCGGCATTGACTAAAGCTTGCAGGGTTATTAAAGTTTTATAACTCTTCGATATTAGCCTTGCTCTCATGAGCATGTCTGAGTCATGCCCGCCGGCGGGGTCACCCAGAGCGATCCCAACAGTCTCCAGTGACTCATCCCGTTCAAACACTGCGGCTTCTATTGCGAAGCACGAATCTGTTTCTGTTTGTGTTCATGATGTAATATTGTTTTGTAGTTATGTATTGATGTACCGACAGTCCTTCATACCTAGTTCACATTTTCCACTTATCTCGTCGATGTTAAACAAAGTTCTCTACAGATTTTTTAGTTCAGTCCAAATCCATATATTCAGTTGTAAATAGTATTAGGCGGAGAGCAGGTTTAACGTGAAAGAATTGATAATGTACCTACCTATATGAGAGTACATGAATTTGTTTTCAAATTTTATTGGCATATTGGATAAATATATATTTGTTTCATACATACAACATATAATTCAATGCACAAACCAAACTATATCTATATTAGATTGATATAATACTTATTTGAGATACATAGTTTTTTACATTCAAATGGATTCCCTATGCCAATGGGCTAACAATGTCGGACGCCCAAGACCGTGTGAGATGTAGGAGGAAAAGTAGGCCTGCGGTCCCTGGGTTCCGACGCTCTATGGCCGCGGAAGAACTCAGAAAACGCTCAAATGATAGAGACAGAGAGAGAGAGAAAGACTCTTCGCTCTATGGCAGCAGCAGGAAAGAACTCAGAAAACGCTCAAATGATAGAGAGAGAGAAAGACTCTTTTACATAGCTGTAACATTTATCAAGATTAGTTTTGGTAGATTCTGATCACAGATACCTTGCACCAACGCCTATGAACCTATGAATTTAAATTGTATGCAAATGCATATAACACTTTCTAACGCACTAGAATTGACTAGATAATGTAACTAGGGCTTTAAATTTAGGCATCATGTCTAGAAAGCAATTCGTATCCACTTTCTTGGAAGGGTTAGGTAAAAGGAATTGGAACAGGTTTTATATATAATTCTTTAATGATATTACGGGCCTATTCGTATCGTAAATTTGTATCTAATTCATCAATCTATCTTGCACGTCAAGATAAATGACGTTTTGTAAAAGCAAAGTTTTTGATAAAGTTCTGTACGCATTTACGAGGATCTACGCAATAACTCATCGTCACAAATTCTCAAATAATTAAATAAATTCAAATATAAATATATTAGGACAAATCACACAGATTGAGCTAGGCCCAAAGTAAGTTCGAGACTTGTGTTATGAGAGACTAACTCAACGATATTATATTTTATAACAAATAAAATATAGTATCTTATATATATATACTTAGATAAACATCCAAGACCCGGGTCAATCAGAAAAAGATCATTTTTCCATCATGACCCGACCGGGTTTCGAACCCGGGACCTCTCGGTTCAGTGGCAAGAACTTTACCACTGCGCCACCGAGGTCGACAAATTAACATTATGCTTATATAATAATTATTCTGAAGTAACCAATCAATTAGGATCTTTAATGCAGACTCAGGCTTTGTATAACATTAACTTAGTGTCTACATATAGTGACATTTATGTCAGACACGTCACTCCTACACATGCATGTCTTCAGTTGATTGATGTGAGTTATCTTGAGTGACCTTGAACATGTGGAAATTGTAAGAAGTTAATTACGTAGCAATTAGGCCAAATCTAGTGTCCTATAGCCACCTCTTCTAAAATACATCATCAACTTATAAGAAAAGTACTTGGGTACAAAGGACTATTTTTATCAGATGAAGAAGTGAAGTGAAAAGGAGATGATTGTGATTGAACTAGTGAACTGGTGCTGACAGGGGGTCCCTGTCCGCTCGATTCCCATATATTTAGTTTTATTAATCGTGTTTTCACAAAATCTGAAATAACAGACGCTTGACAAATTGTATCTCGAAAGTTGTGCGACGCTTGAAACTTCAGGGTTCAGTTAGTGTTTCTTAATAAACGTATAGATTGGAATGCCGCAAAAACTTGTCTTGTACAAATTGCTTGTCTCAATCCCTTGCTCTTTGACCAGTTTGAACTCTGAACTTTAACCCTTTCGAGGAAAAAATAGCTCTATTAGACCCCAAGCTGGCTGATTTGCTGGCAGTCCTGTTGTTTTTATTTTTAAAAGCAAAAGGTTAACACAACCTAACCGAATAAGTAAACCTGTTTGTTTATTCAGTTTATTTATTTTGAGTATGTTTATAATTTAACGATTCATGTTGAACATTACACCATATTTTTTACGAAGTAAGTAATAAATACATCTTGTAATAATATCATCGAAAATTGTTAGAATAAATTCGATGAACTATCGAGAAGTTGGTAACCGTAAAATACAAAATTGTAATTTTCAATTCTGCGTACATACATGTATGATGACAGACTACTTATTTATTGTGATTCACGTTCAGCTTCTTATCATTGGGATGTTATTATTGAAAATTTGTTTGTTAATATACAAACAAATTTTTGTAGGTATAATTTGTTTTCTTAAAAGCCTTGTCTGTCGGACCATTCGCAAAATGTAAACACAAAGAATAATGTTTAACTAAATAACCTGATATTGTTTTTTTTTGTTAGCATTACGGTAAATCGTGGTATTTGTCTCGCTCACTCACCTGACTTTCTCGCATTGCCTTTCACTGTCTCACTCCAATTAACTCTGTATAATTGCGCGTATAAGGTTGCTGAACTCTTGTAGGCGCATCTGATGAATGATTATAAGGTCGTATCAAAACGAAAGAAAATCGATGTCTCAAAGCATTAATTACTGCCGGTATGGAGAAGGCTTACCTTTGTCAAAACAAAAGGGAAACACAAGCCTCTTTAGGCCTGAATATAACTAGGTATGCTTTGATTCTTAGCTAGACGGAGTCGACCTCACGAGTTAATGTGTAGAAGCTATCACGCCGGAAAGATTTGAAGGGAAAATAATTTCAAAGCCCAATCCTCGGGGTTACTTTTTTTATTTTTTGTTAATCTATGTCTAAAAGTAGCAATCGCAGAAAAAAATGGAAAATAATAAACATCAGCACAGTTGACATGAGACCGGGAGAAGTGGAGAAGACCAAACTCTTTTAGAGAGCGATAAGGGCAGGATTGTGATTCATTATGAGATTATAGCACAATAGGATCTAATTTTATTACACTTATAAAGGTATCTAAAAAGCATCTAGGTACACCTAAAGCGACAGTAATCCCTTTAGGTGTACCTAGATGCTTTTTATAGATTTGTAGAGGGAGCGAGGTGATATGCTCGACCGCCACAAAGGGAACATCTTCCCGCCAGGCTAGGTGTGTCGCCTGGGAAACCCGTGTGGCTCCGACGGTGTCATTCGGAGGTTGTTGATATGCATCCAATCGTAAACGCACTCCTTGCGCGTTCTAGGTTTGAATTTTCAAAACTTGTAGTTCCGTAATTTATCGCATATTATGGCGTCTCTCAGGGAAGTATACTGACGCCAATGCAGTTATAAACTTTTATTTCATACACAACACAGACGATCATTGTTCGTCTTATATTTATGGGAAGTACTAACGCCTTTTAAGCTTTTATTTTATACACAATATGACAATATAGATGATCATCATCACCTTGTATAAATTGGTTTGTATCCACTTAAGTATACATTTTATTTTACTAGTTACGTTACAGCTAATAAGTTTTTATGCTCTAAAATATGGGTGAAATGGTTACAATTTAAACGATATTACAGCTACATACTGGATCTTAATTAAACTTAATGATAGCTTTATGTAACTAAAGTAAATACTCATTTGTTTAGTGAAAAGATATATTCTCTTGCGCGGCGATTATGTATCATGATTATACATATTATTTTAATGATACCACACGAAAGTGATTATAAAACTGATGATACAATTACATTTATATATAGTTAGCAGCACAGGTAAGCGATATTTTTATTTCTTACCAGCCTAGTGGGTAATTTAATGCTGTATAAATATATATATTAGGACAAATCACACAGATTGAGCTAGCCTAAAAGTAAGTTCGAGACTTGTGTTATGGGATACTAACTCAATGATACTATATTTTATAACATATACAAAAAAATCAGAAAAAGTTCATTTTCCATCATGACCCGACCGGGGATCGAACCCGGGACCTCTCGGTTCAAAGGCAAGCACTTTACCACTGCGCCACCGAGGTCGTCTACAAAATAATTATATCTAATAAATTTCAATATTCTCAGGTCAATAGAATATAACAATTTCCAAAAAAAGAACATAATATTTTCCAACTAAGATCGATCTCAACTAATCAGCCGTTTTTTTTTTCAATTTTTCACATAGTTTTATTTGTATCCTCCTCTTTCAGGCGTACTCTTCATGGCTAAGGGTAGTTAGTGGTCATTAAGTGGAATGAAACAAAATAACTACTTTCTTGGCAATAATAACGTTGTTGAACTCACGTGGCATGAGTAGGATTCGTATCTGGGACCTTTCAGTTTACAGGCGGACGTCCAAATTCTTTGCTAAGAATCTAAAATGAAAAATAGGATTTGCTGTTTAGTGTGAATGTTAGAAGTTTACAAAGGATTAAAATAATACTTTTGAACTTAATTATAAAATGGTTGCTGAGAACACAGGTAGGTACACACAATTTCATACCCGTGTGACTGTCTGTGATCAAATCTTACAAGTTGACCTAGTTTCTGGTTTTCGATTGAGTTATTTGCATATAAATTGAATAACTATGCTATACATATGATTATTGCATTGAGCAAATATGGCGTTGGAGCTGAAAGATATTACGTTAAATTAATGCCAGTGATTTTTATCGACACCTAGGTTTTGCAAGGCACCGGCTTCGCCCGTGGGATCGAAATTTATCATCCGTTTCAGTCTTAAAATTGGAGTAAAATTTTCAAAATGTCTTTTTTTTGCTAAGTATATTAAATTTTAAAGAACCTCTCAAAAAAATTCTACACAAACTAGTTTCGGTTCTGCGTTGATGTTTCATTTTGTAATCCGTATATCTCCGTTACTCGTCGCTCACGGGTCACACGATAATGTTTAAACTATCTCCCCCAGAAGTGTACACAATCATTTACAGGTTCTATTTCTTTCAACGACATCACTCCTACAATCTGTCCTGGAAAGACGTAGTTCCTAAAAGATGTATTATTTCAAATTCAAATTCAAATCATTTATTCAGAAATTAGACCTTCATCACAGGCATTTTTTCTCGTCAATCTTTATATTTATAGTTATTTCTCACAAGTTACAAACTACTGGCATTTCGGAACGACCACTGCTGAGAAGAAATGCCGAAAGAAACTCATTTGAACAGTGTTGGTCCCTATCATACTAGATCGGCTTACCATTATTGTTTCTTACAATGTTTTTTTTATTTCTAATAATATATAAAAGTACATAATGTACATAGTCAAAAGGTATATCAAAACAGGTTATGATTGTGATCCGAGTGCTGATTATAATATATATATATATATATCATCTTCATTATTTCGTCGTAGATCAAAATATACAATCTAAACTGTGTCAATCATATCCGCTGAACTTGTGACAAGTTATAGTTACCTGTTATTGCAGCCGCTGTGGTCGCCAACCGCACTAGATTGGATCCCTGCCGTGATATCATACTACACGAAACGAGTTTCCAGTTTGATGGTTTTCTGTGTTAGCCTAGAATCAATTGAGGTACCATTGCTATGCATTTTTCATTATTTTTCTGACATCGTCATAAGTAGTTGATCGATCATTGATAAATGAAAAGTACCTAACAATAGATTATTTGTTATATAGTATGAATAAAGCTAGTTCTGATGATGACTAGCGTAGAAAATAGACATTGTTTCAAACGCTTGTAATTATATCATTCTTCGATGACGAAGAAAATAATTACTACGGCTCGGGTCGAGGCACACTCCTTTTGAGAAATAATTCCTGAAGAGATTGAAATTATAGTCGATGTCTCCGTCGATAATTGTAACTAATTTTACTTATTATAGATCCCACCTATATTGTTGCCAATCGGAATCCATATTTATACCAATTTACCAACATTTTATGGTGGATGGCTATGTGAGCACAATTTGCTTGTAAAAGAAAAATGAAACCATTTAGATTTAGGTCAAGAAGACCCTCAAATCACTCGACCACCAGAGCATCATTACTTAACCACAATAAATCAAAAATTGTCCAAATTGAGCACAATCACAGTGTTTCTTGCGACATCAGACGTCGACATGAACATAATTCAATTATCATCAAAATCTAATTCGTGTGTAACCTAATTCTCAACTCACATTGAGCTAATATTAGTATTAGGCTTTATTCCATCTGCATTAGAGTACAAAACTGAACAGTTTTTAGATAGGTACGATGTATATGTACTTTAACAAAGTTTTCCTGATGGACCTTATTGTTAACATAATAGAGTTTAATTTTCAATATTTTATAGCGACAAAAAGCATAAATTTCAGACTAGTTTTGGGCTTTTGGGAGTTGAACGATACGATTCATGTGAATGTTGTGTTGTCTTAAATTGAAATTAAATGTAACTAAGTTCGGTATACGTATTCAGAAATGTGAAGTGATATGACATTGAACATTATTCTAAGAAATAACACGAACAAGGCCTATAACTCTTTGTTATACTGAAGTATATGTTTCACAAAATGAGTAAGTGAATTTTATTAGGTATATTACTAAACATAAATGTTTTATTTGTTTCAAGTAAATTATACAACTTCTAAAGTGGTAACTTCTTTTAATTTTTTACTTACGTTTGCATTATACTGTGACATTCAGAGTAAAATTCAGAAGGTTATATGCTAATTCAAAAATTTACATTGTAAATCCAATATGTTGATTAGCTACCTATAGCTATTTTTTGTGTCAATTCAATTATTTAGTTGGATGTACATTAATTAGTTGCAAAACTAGCATATTTAGCTTTATTAACAGTTATTGGTAGGTAGTTTTAAGTTGAAGAAAAATACGAGCCACATTTTACCAAATGTAGTAAAATTCACATATTCCGTGACGTAGCTATATCACCAACAGCTGCTCCATGAGACAATAGCGACACATCAATGAACTCCAAATAGCACTGTATGTAAGCCACGTATTTATTGCCTTAACGGAATAATGTATCCGTCAAGCGCCTAGTTGCAAAACAACGCGACCCATTTGTACAAATTGGGATTTACCACGCGGAATCTAAAACTAGGATTAGCAGGATATAAGCCTATTCGTAAAGATTGTTATACTCGTATATTTATTAGTAACTTCTCAACGGCATAGGTACTGTGAGATGTCTACCAAAGTTCTGCTGGAGTTAATGACAGTCCATAATCTTCTGCAGCTTTCCGTGTCCCATTGGCGGGCCTCCTTCCGTATCTGTCCTGGACCATCCTTATCCAGTTAATGCCAGCAATTTTCTTTACATCGTCGACCCGTCTAGCTGCCAGATGTCCTACGCTCCGTTTTCCAGTTCTGGGGTGCCACTCAGTTACAGCTTTACTCCACGTCCTTCCATCGTTCCTTCTAGCCAGGTGTCCAGCCCAATTTCATTTTAACGTCGCGACTCTGGAGACCACGTCTTGAACTTTGACGTCCGTATGACAATCCAAACTGTTAACAATTTTTTTCAGAATGCTTGATGAGCGAGCAATGCTTCTCCAGTTTCAGCAGGGCATGCAAATATTCTGACAATAGGAAAAGAAGTTTAAAATACAGTCAGTAACATTTTGACTAAGTACATATTAATAAATCTCGCAATAAAGATTGCATCTGATCTAGCGCTCAATTAAAATTTTACGCGACACCGTACGTAATTAAGACTTGCACGATTCTGTAGGCAAATGTTATGTATGCTATCGCAATACGTAATGGTAACTTTCCCTACTTTAGATGCTTTGTCATGGTGCTTGTTGGTCGTTTGTTACACCACTTATGTATCTCAATAACCGTGTGTGGACGTCGTAATTCGTACCACATTATGTTACAGAATCAAGTCTACACCTTACAGGGCAGACAAAGCTAATAATCGCGAGGCGAAAAGGCTTCTTGAGATAACCTTTTTAAGGATAATACCTAATGTTGAGTTGCCTTTTGGTTATCAATAGATGAGTCGTATGGATCAATTGATAAAATAAGTTGGTATTCAGTCTTAATAATATGGAAAATTATTCCAATATGTCCCAATATTATATATGTAAAACTCAAACGCTGATGAGATTTTCTTATTATTTGTATACAGAGGATGAAACAAGCCAACACGGTTTTGCCAGGAATGGGCCACATCAAAAAGCGCAAACGAGCTATCGTTTGTTCTTTTGGATGTGGCCCATTCGAGTGCCAACTCGACAATGAAATCTAACATTAGATTTGTGATCAAAATCTTTGTGATAATCTTTTTACGTCAGAGTTGTGCAAATGGATCTTACATTCGGTCGATAATACTGTTGCAAATTGCAAGATCGGTATCAGCTACTAAATAGACTGGAACTGCTGATCTGTAGATTAGTCTGTTCGTACTCTTCGCTAAAACCTTTAATGATCTACCGTTTTACGCTTCTCCCACTTGTTGAATGTTTTTGATTCAGTTCAGATCTATAATTTCAGTGTCTCTGCATCTATTTTCTACCAATACTACTACTCTGTTTTATTCCAATACCTTTCTTTTACTTGTGTTGTATGCGATAATAAATATAGCATTTCTAAAATACTGTTAAATCTCTTATCACTTTCTTAACAAAAACATTTACAATTAATGTGCCTAATATAAAGCACAAAAACGATGGTAGTTTATAATGAAATCTAACATTAGATTTGGTCGATCAAAATTCACATCAGAGTTGGGCAAATGACTACCATATATTTAATAACTAACTTGCTTAACTGTATTTGTATGATTTTTTAAATTAAATAAATCGTGTAGCACAAATTATGTCCCTACCACATTTACTAATTTAACAAAAATAAATAAATTTAATAAAGTTTCGTTACTGTTGCTGGCCTGATATTAAATTATTCTATCTAATTAAAAATACTATCTAGATAAAATTATTTTCGGCCAGTTACTGTACAGTTTCGCTTTTACTTTTTATTCTAAATCTATTTTCAAATAACTGTCATATGACCCAATACCAACAGCCTATTTACAACATTAAACTCGTGTTGATACGCACATTATCACATTTACCCAACATTGGAGTATTAATAATACGAACTTTAAACTTTAAGCCATCTTGACATTTACTAGATCGATTTGCAAATTTAGTAGATATTTTTGAATCTTTACTTTGACATTAAGATTGATTTTCACAGTTGCAGGAGACAACTTTGACGTTAATGTTATTTAAACGACGGCGGCGCGCAGGCTAAAGTCAACGTCAAAAATGACTGGTGCAGCTTACCCTAAGCCAAAATCTTCTAAATACAGGAAATAATTCTTGGTTTCACCCCTATGATGGAGGATCCTTTTATTATTACAAGATTTTTGTAACCTTCGTTTTTCATTCCAAGATTAAACTGCACATCGAGGGAAATGAAGTTATTTTAATATATATATATGTAGATATCGTTTGTGCCTAATGGTGCTCCCAGGGTCGGCTTCCAACGAGAGAACTTCTCAACGGGATAGTGCACATAATGACTTTTTGTCACGCGTTGAATGTAACATATAACAATAAAAGCTTGTAGAGCTCTAGATATATTTTTAGTGGCATAGCTTCATAGGGTTTTTTGACTTTTTGTGTTTCGACGATCAGCATAATTGAGTTTTTACTCAATTAAAGATCCCAGTAGTATTTAAAGGTGTATGAACCCATCAGTATTATAATGTTAGATGATGTAACATCTACCGGAGTTAAGACTTTTTTCATTATACCGTCCCGTCGGTGCACTTTGAACATTGCAGGCTGTATTTTATCGTCGCGACATTTTTTCTTTTAGAATAAAAACAATGTCAATTTGTGAGCACTTTATCAGTCTTCCACTTTGTAAAGAATAAACTCAATTATGTTGACGACCTAATGTTTGTGGTAAGTGCTTGATAATTTTATGTGTTTGATGCTGTGACAGTGTTAATGTTTGTATTTTATGTGTTTGCCGAATAAATTATTTCTTTCTTATTTGTTTTCTTGTTATGTTCTTGAAGATTTCAAGTAAATTGATGTTGTTCTTTTCATCTGCATATTTTATTTGTATACGTGTGCCACTGAAATCTGCTCCAGGATATCTTTAGATTCATATTCTGCCTTTGGATACCCTTTCATCATCAGTTCAGCCTCAAGAAATCTACCTGGTTAGGTTATTTTTTTGTTTTTCTTTCTGGCATGATAGGGACCAACACTGTTTTAATGTATTTCTTTCGGCATTTCTTCTGAGCAGTGGTCGTTCCGAAATGCTAGTAGTTAGTAACTTTTGGTAAATATAATTTAATTTAGAATATGGCGTGAAAAAGTGCCTGTGAATATGACGTGAAAAGTGAAGGCATAATTTCCGAATAAATGATTTGATTTTGATTTTGTATTTTTATGTCAATGTAATTGCATAAATTGTTTGCAAAATTTATTGTAATAAGAGGTTACATTGTGCCATTAACAGAAATATAGCTATTAATATGAGATGTTTATATTTGACGACCTCGGTGGCGCAGTGGTAAAGTGCTTGCCTCTGAACCGTGAGATCCCGGGTTCGATCCCCGGTCGGGTAATGATGGAAAATCATCTTTTTCTGATTGGCCCGGGTCTTGGATGTTTATCTTTTTATGTATTTGTTATAAAATATAGTATCGTTGAGTTAGTATCCCATAACACAAGTCTCGAACTTATTTCGGGGCTAGCTCAATCTGTGTGATTTGTCCTTATATATTTTTATTTATTTATTTAACCAAGACAGATGCAACTCTGTCAAAAGTTTCCAACTTATCGAGGTCGGTGCATTTAAGCGGATGGTTTAATTACGTCACACTATTGTTACATTGATGCCCGTTACAAAATGCCATGTCGTGATGTATGAATGAGCATGTGGAAACTGACATCGATGTGCTAATGATTTGCAGTAATAGAAGTTTTGACGAGCAAATAACAGATATTCATCAGATCTAAGTATTTGCATTGTCATTTGTTTCGTCTATTTGAAGAAATTTGAAGTGGGGTAACTAAACATTGAACATGTTTCCTCCGCATTTAAACTTTCATTTAAATCAAATAGGTACATATAACCTTTATTTACCTACCATGACAATTTGATATAAAGATTATATCATAAACATGCTACACAAAGGCGCGAAATATAGGTTATAGTATACTAGATGTTGCCCGGGGCTTCGCTCCCGTGGGAATTTTTAGATAAAATGTAGCATAATATATATGCCTATAGCAATCTTGGATAATGTACCTTTCTAATGGTGAAAGAATTATTGAAATCGGTTCGGTAGTTTCGGAGATTACCCGCCTCAAACACACAAACTCACAAACGCTTACCTCTTTATAATAATAGTATAGATAGATTCCAAACTACCACCTATATTTCACGCCTTTGTGTGAAGGAATTGTAACAAAAATACTACAACGAAGTACGCATACGAAATTAAAAGTGACTGAAACTACACTGTTGAAACTAAATTGATCATAGGAGTCACGTGATTTTCTAAATCTATTAGGATATATATATATATGTATACTAAATCTATTTCTATTAGTTGCGATGAAGAAATACGATCGGAAAAGGAAGTTTAGAAGCTGCGTGCATGCAAATAGTGTAAATATTGCTAGTTTGTTGTTAAACAGAGCGTGTTTCCTTGTTAGGTTAGATCAATGTTGTGTTTAATTTTTCAAGGAATTGTTTTTTATGCAAGTAGAGGTCAAGATTCTGATAGATTCATAGATCTGATAGTCTGATAGATTTATCAATTGGTCTATTGTTGTATTTGACTTGGTTCTCTGCGTCTTTTTCTGGATTTATATCATCTGTCTGATAAGCCATGTACGGGAAATGTCTAAATTAAACCCTCGAAATGGAACAGTAAACAGCATATTATCTTACTATTGCAAATCCTCTATTCCCGGTCTTGACATAGAACTGACTGCACATAGTATATAGTTCAATACCATTCAACTAATGCACTTCATATGACGTCTGATGGACGTTAGGAAACGAGGGTCACCTTCGCCCCCCTCCTATTAACGGGTTTCCACTCAATGTCAGACCAGATGTGCCCATGACAGGCTATATAACTACCATGCATTCTAATTGAAGAACATTTTTCTTGCCTGTGGAATGATTTCCAATATTCTTCGACAACTGAAGATTGAACATAAAAAATCTTATACTTTTGATCATGGCCATTGTGGGAGTGGGAAGTGGGAACATTTAGACGTAAACGTTACGCCACTGTTCAGGCACTGGTCTTTCTTGATTAGGATGATGGGTCATAATCTTGATTGACATGACTATGTTATGTGAATTGTTCTTGCGTGTAAAAACACGCAGGAAGTTGAGCTTTCCGAATACGATGTACGAGTATGATCAAAATAAATACATTTCTGACTACATATCCAGTGCTTCTCATTCTTGCCAATAGTTACTTCAATTGCGACAATGCTTTATAGTTGTACAACCGCCACTATCGCAGGACGATTACAGAACCACTGAGCCACAAACCTCACGATATGGGTATTAAAGTAAGGAAAAGCAATAACTTATTGCATCCAAGTACAGCTTTTCGAGGTGGTCATCAGTTTAATACGCATTGACATTATGCGTTATCTTATCTGCGTCCAGTCTAGGCACAAATTACGTGCTAATCTAAACACACGTGCTCAGCATTGCACATGCATATGCGGCATTCGTCGCACACGTCAGCCAGCACCTTGTTACGGTGGATAATACGTACTAATTTGTTTAAATAGGTGTTTTAATTTTGTTGATACAAACTCCATGAGGTGTCTCGCTCTCGTGGGGATTTCAAATTATAAACAATTGATCCTGAAATGAAAATGGACATATCTATATCTAATACCATTTTATTATTATCGTTTAGGTTCGGTACACCTATATAATTCTGTTAGGTGTTTGTTGTGTGAAAGAGTTGCGAAGATTCATCATTCATGTCATGAGCACGAACAAAGGGCAGAGACTTTTTGTTGTTGATATCCCAAAAGATTTTAAGTTACAAGTTTGACGTTGTGTGTCGTTGCTATACATTTGAACCAATTATCTAAAGTATTTCCTATATGTTTTCTTGCAAAAATATATATGATGATTTTTTCTTATTTTCTGTCCTTGTTTTGATTTGATTACCCACACTTCTTGTTGTATGTTGTGTACCTATTTTTTATAATTTCAAAAGAGCTTTGTGCATAACATCTTCTTCAAATGAAATGTCTGTATCTTATTACACTTTATTTCACGTTTATGATTTTCATTTATGGATCCTAACATTAGCCTAAATTAGTGTGAAAATTTGTAAGTAAGATCTAAACAAACATGACCCTGACCTTAGTAGCCCAACTCGGAATCATCACCAAAATAGACCGCTCTGACTTCATTGTTTACTCACAGATGCCTCCAGTTCGAATAGCCTGCTAATTGATAGCGAGGTTATCAAATTGGGCCCAGTAGATAGCATCTAGTTAGTTACGGACTTTTTGTCAATATGCTTAAAAAAATACTAGGCGTAAACCCATCACAGTCTACGAGTTTCTGCGCGCGTTCATCAAGATCTGCTTGGCTGGTAAACAAGTTTGATAAAGTCACAAAATATACTCTGATGCAGTTATAGTCGACCCCCTAACGAATAAACAGAAGCACCTTTAATATTGTAGTGTAATGTTTTATGACTTGTAAGCCGCAAGAAGACTGAAAGATGGACTGAAAGAGTAACTTCTTGGGTCCCGACTGATGGAAAAATATCGCAAAGCAATCCAACAGATGAGATGGTCTGACGAACTCTCGGGCTTCGATAAGGGATGACAACAATTGGCGAGGTACAGAAGTGGTTGGAAACAGAAAGGGGAGGCTTTTGCTCAGCTGTGGGACCTAATAGCTTTAATAAATATATAAAAAATATGATTTGAAAACTATTTGCCTTTTGACTAACAATTCCTAGGTTCATTACCCTACTATATCATTAACAATCATTAAGTAGATCATTGGAATTAGTTCGCGTTTCTGAATGCGGACAAAAACATGTCGTGTTACCTGTCGCCTGTAGTGATATTACATTCATTCAGGTAACGGAATGCGAGATACATCTTCCACTAACATTACAGTCAAGAAAGCGAAAATAATGATTTAAGCACCGATTCTAGGGTTTCTACCCTTCTTTTTTTCATCGTGAATCTTAAAATCATTAGTATTTAAAAAGAATTAAGAACATGACTCTTGTCTGTTTAGTGTATTTCATCTATGTTCGACCGTTGCTCTGTTCTCTTTGTATGCCACCAATTCTTGCTTTTTCAATATAATTATATAAATATATAAAGCCCTGTTTAGCGTTCTTTTTCTTTCGTTTCTATAATTGTTTCCATTAGGCTTATCCACATCATCCTCAAGTACATCATATCATGTCCGTGATGACCTCATCATTTGCCCTCCGACCCACTTAGTTTTGTTAGGGTTTTGTATTGTAAATACGAAACCCTAATAATGCACATAATAAAAACACACACAGTTATAATCTAGAAAATTAAATTATATGCGCAAAAGGCGGCCTTATCGCTGTGAGCAATATTTTCCAGGTAATTTATTTTCTGTTGATCTATGCTTCCAGGCAACCATCTGAACATACCAACCTACATAAATAGCCACAAAATGTAATGCTTCAGACTATGCTAGCTTCATTGAATAACTATTTTTCATGGCACATTTTAAAATTTGTTTCTAGCTAACTATGATTAAAATAAATGGATTTTCGTAACGCGAATATGATACGCTTGAAAAGCCAACTAACCTATTTTAACGTGTCCCAAAATAGTGCAATGTTTGACCAGTTATCATACGCCCGGATGCGCCTCTCGTCCCGACATTATCAGTCTATCAAACTATGTCCTTCAGTATATATTTATAATTAAAATTTATCTAGATTGAAAGTATGAAATTTTAGCGTTCAACCTACATCCACATACCTGATAAAGATGTTTCGAATTATAAATGGGAGAAAGACGATAAATATGACGATGGAAAGACAAATGAAGGTTTAAAAAGGAGATAGAACGAGTGTTTGTGTAGTTTTAGATGATAAAATGATTAGAAAAGTGATTTTTTCGAAGATAACACATACATTTGAAATATATAACGGAATGAAAAAAAGGATATAGTAGAAGAAGTTTTAGTTGGAGCTTTGATATAAAGAAAAATCAATACAAATCATGTATAAATACACCAAATTAGTGAGTCGGTGTTTAAATAGGTTAATCACCTACCATCAACTTTTACAGAACGATTCCAAAGCAACTCAGTTCAATTTAGGCCTAAAATGAATAGCATTCATACTAAAAATTAAGTCGATGGTACGAATTTGGGATGCTCAGTTCAGTTTTGGTCATAAAGTGGATCGCGTTAAGAGATGATGGTAAGCCCCCTGGACCAAATGGTGTCAAATGGCTTTGATTTAAGACGACCAGTATATAAACATTCGCTAGCTGACATAAAAAGACAATTTATCACTATATGTATAATCATTAACTACATGAGACAATATAATAAAGTTGATCATGGAATAAAATTATGCTTAATAAAATGGACATATTAATAAAACTTAAAACACGAATGTGTTTATAGGAGTGAATTAGGTACTATTACTACTAATAATTCAGTCATAAATCACGCAAAATCAACTCGTTTGTGACACGATTTGGAATCTATATTAATATAATATAACTTGAATGGAATAAATGGCATATAATATCATTATACAAAAATTCCTACCAGGCGCTATCGGGTAACTATTAAAGCATTGTTTTTATTTGATTTTCCATCATCGAGATGCACTTGAACATTTATCTTCCATGACGTAAAACACACGTTAAACACTTTTTTCTTTCTTATCATAAGTATGTATTAATTTTCAACAGTGGTATCCGATTTTATCCAAGTCCCCTTATTTGACATGGTTTTTATGATTACCTACCGCCATTTAGTGGTAAGTAGTCTATTAGTAAACTAAACTGTCAACCAGTATGCAGTTTTCCCGATGTTCCTCCTTCACCTGAAGCAAGTGGTGGTATAAGAATATTACTACTATATGTATATACAAGTAAGTCAGATTGTTCAGTCAGTGAACCTTTCGACGGACGGAAAGATACACAGATAATATCGCATAATACTCTAATATACAAACACATGTCTAAAATTATTTCTAGCAATGATAAATCTACTGAAATAATAATATATTCTTGCGTTTTATCCCTAGAGTATCTCGCTCAAGTCTTTCTATTTCTGACTTGGATATCTAATCCGCAGGATAGCTACCAAAGATAACTTCTCTTTGTTGAACTAAGAAAATAAACTTAACAAGCTTTGAGACTCAAAATAGACGGGCATTGCAGTGCTACATATTGTGAAAACTGCAGAGGTAACTTCATTCTATTAATTATTATCATTATAAAAATTATTAAATAAATAAATATATTAGGACAAATTACACAAATTGAGCTAGCCCCAAAGTAAGTTCTAGACTTGTGTTATGGGATACTAATTCAACGATAATATATTTTATAACATATACATATATCCATATAGATAAACATCCAAGACCCGGGCCAATCAGAAAAAGATCATTTTCCATCATGACCCGACCGGGGATCGAACCCGGGACCTCTCGGTTCAGAGCCAAGCACTTTACCACTGCGCCACCGAGGTCGGCAAATTATTAGATATCTTCATTCCATTAATTATCTTTACTATCCATATCCATACTAATATTATAAAGAGAAAAGATTTGTATTTTTGTGTTTTTGTTTGTAATGAATAATCTCAAAAACTACTGACCTGATTTTGATGAAATTTGCCACTGATATGGAAGAAGCATTCAGGATTGACATAGGCTATTTTTACTATGGTTTTACTTACTCGAGAAAAACCAGGGCGAGCCGTTAGTTTGAATATTTTCAATGGGACTATAATTTTTGCCCATTTATATAAATGTATATTTTTATGGTGCATTTTTATAAATGAATCTGGGGCATCTTATATCTATCATCTCCGATTTATAAAATCGTAAACATAAGCACATTGTTTACTCTTGGCTCTGATAAATTTTCATTTAGAAACAGAAAACTTGAGAAAATATTAGAAATTCTTGGTATCCGAGGTGCGTAACGACTGGTCCGTACTCAGGTTAATAACTTAAAATTAAGTTAAATTCCATATATATCTATATAGATCTGTATTAAAATTCAAGTGCGTGAAATTTCTTGCGTACTCGTAAACAAGGTGCCAATTACAGAATCTTACCAATTATCAACAATTTATTTGGAAGAAAATCAATAAAATACATGTTTTGTGAGCGCGACACGACTAAAATAAAGCGAGTTGAGATACGTAATCGAGCAGAGATACCCAATCGATATCAGATTATGGACATCTGACACGGTTGGTTGACTTCAGCAATTTTAAAATTGACACTCCATTGACATAAGTTTCACTTTATCTACATTCGTGCGGGGCTGTGATGTCGCGAAGCCCGGGGCCCTGCGTTAAAATAAATTTTTGAACATACGGGTGTGATTTTACAAATGGCTGTCTGCCTGACCTAATGACTAATACTAAGGACTTGCTTATATCGCGGTTCATATGGACACAAACAAAATTATGTGTTTGTAAAACAAACAGGCACAACATACCCAGGGCCACAGATATATCGGTGATCGCAAGTGCAAATATTGGGTTGTGCTGGGAATCGAACTCTAGAACGGATGGGCGTTCATAATCTTTGTCACGTGTAGTTTCAAATGATATTTTTATTTGAAATTGGAGCCCAAGGCACATACAATAGCAGTTATCCTTACATATTATAAAACAAAGTCCTCTGCAGCGCCTGTCTGTCTGTTCGCGATAAACTCAAAAACTACAACACGGATTATTATGCGGTTTTCACCAAGAGTTAGTATGTTTCATGAGGAAGGTTTGTGTGTACAATTTATTATGTTTTTAGCCAAGCGTAGCCGGGACGATCTGCTAGTATTGTAATAATTTCCACCTTCCGGTAAGACCGTTCATATTTCAAACTGATCATGATTAGCACATACAATACGACCCCGAAATCAATCTAAACAGCAATAGACGTGGCGAGAGAAATGACCTGGCCTTAATACCGACCTGGAATTTCCATAGCAATGTAGAATCGACCTTGTGTTTGTGTGTGTACGGCTTAATTTTCAATGAACTGATTAAACCATGTGTGTTTGGATTAAGTCAAACGTTTGAAAATCTTCCTGGTTTAAATTTGGTGTATATATATATATATATATATATATATATATATATATATATATATATATATATATATATATATATATAACTTTTATTGTACCACTTTAAAACAAAAAAATATATTATTTAAGGTAGAGAGTTATCATCGTAGGAAATCTAATCACTTAAGTGTATGTATGTACGTAATATTTATTACTTTAGTACTTTAGTGTGCAAAATTATTCGTAATACACTGTCAATATAACAACCTTATCCTATATTGTGTGTGTAAAAAGACATTGGTACATTGGTACTTGTCGCGCCTGTCTGTATGAACGCGATAAAAATCGACCGGACGGATTTTTGTACAGTTTTCACCAAAAGACAGTGTGATTTCTGAGGAAGGTGTAGCTAAATAATTATTATGGTTTTACCCGAGTGAATCCGGGACGGCCGCTAGTTAAGTATGTTGCAATCAATCTCCATACTTAAATCGCTACATCTCATAACTCGTTAACTGTGGCGTACAAAATATCAATCAAGGAACATTCACATTTATTTATCTCGTGAACGTTGGGAATACTAACGCTTCCTTCATTTCATATGGAAGTTTCCTATGGAAATTTCCAGGGTTGCCACCTTTTAAATATAAATTACTAGGTGCCACACTGCGGTGTTACCCTTGTAATTATTTAAAAGATACTTATATTTTTTTATACACAGTAGTAACAAGGTTCATTCAAAGGTCATTGACTGTCAGACTTTTTACTAAAATCCTACGAGAATCGCGTACTTTCGATATAAATAAAAGTTCCCTTATGTGTTAATCCAAGGTATCAACAACTTCAATACGAGTACCACATTTCATATTGGCTTGAACAGTCCAGCCGTTTGGGTGTGAAGAAACCAAATAAACCAATAGCCAATCGCCACGTCATGTCCACAGTTTATCCAAATATTAATATATCAATAGTTCAGTTGACATTTACACTCAACAATGGAAATTAACCCAATACGGTCAAAAATAACATGACTACGGCGTCGATTCTAATTATAGTTTTACAATAGACTTTTTGCCATTAATTTTCATTGGCAATAAATAAGAAGTACCAGATTTAGATTCAGATTTATTTATTGCAAGTCACAAGTTTGTAGTCGTTACATAGGTAAAAAGAAACACATTGACATCAAACATGAGGGCTGATAGTTGCCATACTTACAAAAAGGATTTAAAAACTCACTGTTTTTCACTGGTTGGCAGTTAAGTTCAGCATAATATGTAGCGATTACTTGCCTCTGGACTTGGATGAAATCTGACAAGCAAATACAACACTCGAAAAGTAGCATCTGAATAGTTCGAACCATCTTGGTCTGCGACGGCTTCTTCTTCGTAACCAGCCTGCTGTAGACCATTCTGTGGCTATTCGAGCCAACAATTCATCCTGCATCCAGCAAATGTGTCTCGCTCATATCCACTAAGTTTGGTGTTTCGTTAATCGAGTCATAGTTTAAATTACGATATTTGTTGTTACAAACAATGTCCTTTGACTTTATCTTGTTTGGAAACCTCTAATCAAACATGACTTGAATAGTTATGATTTGTACGTCGCTGTTATCAAATATATGTACTATGATTTATGTACCTTAATTTATATACTTTACGCAAACTTTAATCCAAGTAATGTAACTTCTATATTTTTTTCAATTTCCTTCTTGTTGTATCTTACTGGTATATCTCCTTTGTGAATAGTGCATTAAAGAGTTTATCTATCTATCTTGTCATTTTTAAATCAGTAAAATAAAAATTGGTCGGATCCCTTTATAAAAGCTCTGAATCTCATTCAGTTTGTGGACATAATCCCCTTTGTGGGACGTCGGCGAACGACGAAGTTTTCATTTCAATCTCACTTCTGATTTTTAATTTTCTTTCCCAATCCTTTTCACCGTTTTCGCTTTTGGTTGCCTCGCTTGTTTATTTTCTTCTATTCAGAATTAATTCTTTATGGTCGTTTTTGGAAATGAACTTCTAATTTTTTTTGCCAATTAATCTCTAAACCCTTTAAGGGGCATCGTCAAATTTGACGTTGATTTTAACCGGCGCTCCGATGACGTTTAGACGAAATGGCGTACTTGGGTGGGTTGCACCGTCAACTTAAATTAACTTTATAACCTGCGAAGAAAATAGCAAAGCCATTTTGTCTAAAATCAACGTCAAATTTGACGGTGCAACTCACCCTAAGTCTTACAATAATTAATTAAAATTGATATACCTTTCAACGAAAGTTTTTCTTTATCACTCCATGTCTCAATCATTTGAGAATTGAATTGAAAATAAAATCATTTTTTGAAAGTCTGTTAAGGGTGCTAACCATCCAGTCTGTGAGGGCAAGGACTAGGCGAGCATACTTTGCCAGAGGTCGTAAATGACGTCATATAAGAGGAAAGCGTACATAATACGTGACTTACATCGTGCATTCTCTGATACATTAGAAAATACATAGATATAGAATACTGGCCGTCTCTCTGTTTCAATTATGTGGGAATTTGGAATTTATGGATAGATTTTCTCATGATAGGGACTAGACTCGTACCTAACGAGTATTTTATAAAAGAACACAGACGCTAAAAGCAAATGCTTTTAGCGTCTGTGTCCTGACTGGCAACAACAAAACTGTTATTGATAGTTCCACATTGCTGCGGGAGTTTTTTCGCCGCTCGTGGCGCGAATTCCATCCACGGAAATATTAAAATAGTTCTGGATCCGGAGATAAAAGAGACCTCTTGTGACGAATTGTATTATGAATTAGTTGATATAAGTCATCTAACAAAATAACTTAAGTTTCAGGTTAGTGTAAAAAATCAACATCATTTAAATAACAAAAAATACTATTTAATTCTTTTTGTAAGTCGGTCTGGTAGGAACCAACTTTCACTCGACGAAAGTAAATGATAAACGCACTTGCAAACACAAACAAATGACCTCCCAGCTTCCAAGAATTTGACTGACATTTCCTAGTATCTGGTTTAAACTGGTTTCGTGTTTTTACTTTTAAAACATAGAAGAGTTCTAGTTAGATCGTTCAAATTATCGGAGCTGTAAGTCTTGTTAAGACTTATTTGAACGATATTTTATGAAGGTTCATTGAAATTAAAGCTCTTTCATTTTTCTCATAAGTATTATTATCCAGGTCGCATTCTAAACATCGTGATTCGACAACGCACCAAAGTTCGTCATGAATCTTAAATGGATCTGGGCAGAACACCTGGCACGTCATCATATTTATCATGTTTCTGGATTGAATTATCCCATGCTTCATTTCCAGTCTTATTGTTTCTGTTTATGTTACTAATTTCATCAAATATCGATCCAGGAGATTTGGCGTGATTGAGTGGAAACATTTTTATTTTTGCATCAATCAAATCTCCTTCAAGAGGCCTATAGATGTATTTAAAAGTCGTTGACGCATTTTGCAATTACTCTTTGGCTATTGGTATCAATGGATGGTGTTTGCTTATCACCAAGTATGCTTGTTACGAGTATATCTAAACTAAAAAATTAATAATAGAAAAATATTTTACTCTGTGTACTCCATTATTCCGGGCTGCATTCATTAAGGCTTGCATTTCGGGCGCTAATGAGCTCATAACGTTGCGTTCCTTGACGGTTGCATCACTTGACTACTGGAACCATGTGTTTTGTATGCATTTGTGCAATATTTCTAAAGGGTTCAATGTCTTTTTCCTTCATAAATAGCTTAGCTGCCAGGGGCTTCGTTCCCGTGGGAATTTCGAGATAAAAAGTACCCAGCCCAAATTTCATAACAGTAAAGAATAACAAACATACATACACACATAGATACTATTAAGCGTCTTCTATATATTTACTAGAGACCCTGAGGCTTCGCTGGGATAAAACCACGGTAAAACCATAATAAAAACGTCGTCTGGTTTCACTTGTCTCTGTGCCAAATCTCATCAAAATCGGTACTTTCGGCCTCGGTGATCGGGTCTTGGATGTTTATCTATATATATTTTATACATACGAGTATATATCTATATATATATATATATATATATATATATATATATATATATCTATATATATATATATATATATATATATATATATATATATATATATATATATATATATATATATATATATATATATATATATATATATATATATATATATATATATATATATATATATATATATATATATATATATATATATATATATATGTGTGTATAGTATCGTTGAGTTGAGACTGATTTGTCCTTATATATTTAGTTTTTGTAATGATACAAATATAAAATATTTAAGACTTTTAAGTCTTAAAGGAAGAAGATACGTTTTTTCCTTAGAATCTCCTCGATCCACATGTGATTCTAGCAGTGGACTAAAAGTGCGAACATTTTTTTTTATTTCTTAATCTTCTTTTCCATCAAAAATTTGTGTCAAGCATCCTCGAGTTAGTATGGAATTATGCACATTTATCTGCTTCCTACATGTCGTTCACGTCGCTGGTAATGGGAGGGAAAAAGGTTGAATGTGTTGAACGACACTTTACCTGCATGTTTTATTCGTTACGTTCTAAAATACTTGTGTAGAAAAGTTAACTCCCGGCTCTATGAGTGATATCAGGTTTATCATTCCTATAAGAAAACTATATTTTTATTTTAAAAAGTTTTAAACGTAATTATTACCTTATTTTTTTTTGCTAATAGTAACAAATGAGATATCAAGAGTAACAAAAATATTTAGTTAACAAATTAGAAGGAATGACGATCATTGCCTCCGCATGATCCCGGTTGCATTCACGGTTGTGATGTTTCAATACCTACATATATATATCCTACGAGATACAAATAAAAATCAAGTGTCAAAGCTTTTCACCCCATTTTCACTTCGTACAATATCCACGGATATAATGTGGTCTAACTCTTGTACTGGAAGAGATTTCCTTGGAAATAAGTAGCACCATTTTTTTCAATGTAGGTACTTGAAGTTTCTTGTGTATCTTCATACATTGATAAATGAATAAATAAGCAGTCCTTTATATTATTAATCTCAGTATTTTAGGGTTATAGATTAGGTAGTATTCTAAGTCTAACCACAACACGGGAAAAACAAAATTAAAATAGCTTTTGCCTGCGGCTTCGCCCGCGTTAATTTTCCGGGATCAAAGGTACCCTATGTCCTTCTCCATACTTCAAACTACATGTGTGCAAATATTCAAGAAGATTGGTTGAGTAGATATAGCGTGAAAAGGTGACAAACAAACAAACTTATTTTCGCATTTATTTATTTTTTATTTTATTTAAGCATTATAGTTTATATTGCTCAAAATTACATAAAAGAGTACGTAAATAATGCCATATGGCATTCTCTACTGGTTAACCATAGACCAAACAGAGATAGCAAGGTGTTGCCATAAACTGCAACTAAACTAAGGAAAAGGTAGTGGTCGTTCCGAAATGCCAGTAGTTTGTAGCTTGTGAGAAATAACTATTTAATATAAAAATTGAAAAAGTGCCTGTGAAGGTCTAATTTCTGAATAAATGATTTGGATTTGAATTTTTTTTTTTTAATTGCTAGTATAACTTTGTGTGGACACAAAATAGAGAATCAAAACAGTCAACCACAAAGAGGTTGACTGTTTTAATTCTCTATTTTGTGTCTCACTACATTACTAGTATACTAAAAAAGCCTATACTGTCTAGAGCTCTCAGAGTATAACAACACCAAACATCACCCCAATGCTCAAATGCTCAAGAGGACCAAAAACACTATTGAGTGTTCTTGGTCCTCTTTAATGATGTCCTTATTTAATTGTTAATATTAAATGGATTGCCATTTAATATCAATAATTAAATAAGGATTGTTTACTTAATTTTTTCTAAGTCTGTGCACTAGTGTACTGGCTTGAGAGGGAAATGGTTTTAATTTTAATTTATTACACCGAAAAAAAAGTGTCCTTTACAAATTTAACAAGCCATGACAACAAAAAGTGTAATTTCTTGAATCATAAATGAGCCCACTCTAAGTTTGTGGGAGCAGGGGTGCCGTTTGACATTGAAACGAGTTTTGTATGAACTGAACATCCGTGCAATTTTAAATATATTTTTATCAGAATAAAGTATTTTTTGTTGTATTTTATGACGACCTCGGTGGCGCAGTGGTAAAGTGGAGTGATGGAAAATCTTTTTCTGATTGGCCCGGGTCTTGGATGTTTATCTATATATGTATTGTTATAAAATATGGTATCGTTGAGTTAGTGTCACATAACACAAGTCTCGAACTTACTTTGGGGCTAGCTCAATCTGTGTGATTTGTCCTAATATATTTATTTATTTTTGGGTGGTTCTCAGAGCGTTTCGATGGCTGCACGGTGAAGAAGAACATTTCCAAAATCAATCATTCACAAAATTGACACACACACCACATTACAGATTAATTATTAAAAAAATTGTAATTCTTATTTTTTTCTTTTGTTTTTTCTTTGTTCGAAAATTTTCCCTTCTATAGTAAGCGTCAAATAATTTTATTTTTATTTTTCAGGTAATATTTTACGTGTGATTGAAGATTGTCCCGGTAAGATAGCTTCATCAGTCGTTACATCATGCAAGTGATATAAATAGGATCAACCGCGTCACTAGTTGTAATCTATACGGTGAAGGTTTTTTGATATATGCCCCGACTAAATGTCGTAATGCGACTGCACCTAAGTCAAGACTAGCCTGCTAGAACAAACAAATACAAAAATAATTACAAGAAACTATAATACTTCTTCTTCGTTCACCTTATCTCCTAGTTCATTTGGGATTGGACCTGCTTCGTACTATTTGCCTCAGAAGTTTTTACTCCGAGTTATCTGCGAGTTGATGATTGGCTTCCCTTCTGTCTGGTTACTTAGTCATGTTGTGTATTTATCAGTTTATGGACAGAAAGAACGTAAGAACAGACAGTAATTAGGAAAGTACAAAGGTGCTGCTGATTTCCAATAATATGTGGTTGGTATAAATGGTGTTAAATATAACAATTAAGTCTTGATTTATTACTTAATTTATTCTGAAAGACTTATAGATTAGGTTCACAAGAAAAATCATTTTATTGAAAATAATTTGTGGAAGTGGTCGCGGGCGTTATCGTCCAGAAGTCGCTCAGAAGCTATTAAACTGAGATCAAGTATTAAAGATTTATCTCTATCCCATGGGGCCACGGCACTAGCGGACACAAATAAAATTAGTGAAGTGTAAAAGGACCATAATGAAATAGGACTAATAAACTTCATATGCTAGATTTATCACTATTTATTTAAAGAAGCTATAGAGAACATGTTGTTGTAATAGAACTTGATAATTGGCTGATTTATCACTATCAGAGAGAAGCTATTAAAGAGAACTTGTTGTAATAGAACTTGATAATTGGCTGATTTATCACTATCAGAGAGAAGCTATTAAAGAGAACTTGTTGTAATAGAACATGAGAATTGGCTGATTTATCACTATCAGAGAGAAGCTATTAAAGAGAACTTGTTGAAATAGAACTTGAGAATTGGCTGATTTATCACTATCAGAGAGAAGCTATTAAAGAGAACTTGTTGTAATAGAACTTGATAATTGGCTGATTTATCACTATCAGAGAGAAGCTATTAAAGAGAACTTGTTGTAATAGAACATGAGAATTGGCTGATTTATCACTATCAGAGAGAAGCTATTAAAGAGAACTTGTTGTAATAGAACTTGAGAATTGGCTGATTTATTACTATCAGAGAGAAGCTATTAAAGAGAACTTGTTGTAATAGAACTTGAGAATTGTCTTTAAAAAGACAATTAATATATATAGCTTCATAGTCGTAGGTACGATCAAAAATTTCGGAATTCAATAACAAATCAATTCTCTGTTATCATTTCATAATACTTACAATGCAACCATAAAGTGGTTTTAATTTACTCAGTCCAGTTTGATTACACAGACCAATATTAGGACAGGCGGAACTAACTTAATGCTTGATAAAAATTCATCGGTTAGTATTCGTCGACAGTATGTTCAAGATAATGTTTCCACATTACCTTTCGTGGCCACACCAGTTGAAGAGATTTATTTCAGTGACAATCGCTATCCCAACTTATGACAGGATCAGATTAGACGGAAGTGGTCGACGATCGAACGGTATTCCGATACGATATCCCGGTTTTTTATTTTCAATAAATCCAAAATATACTCTCACGTATTTATCAATCTATGTAAATATTATTGTTCAACCACTAAGCTGATTTACGTCAAATCTTGTACTTTGATAATAGGTTTTTCTTAAAGAAAGCCCTTTAATTGGGGATTAAAGGAAGACAGGGGGTCATGGAGGAAAATAAAGATGATGATATGAAATCTATCAAGGTTAACTTGTTGACAGTAAATGACAATCTATACTCGAATCTGGAAGCATTGTATAACGCAAACAAATCGTATTGTATCGTAAACAAATCAGTGATGCTCATCACATATGGGGAGCAAGGTCGTAGGCGCAGGCAGAAGCGGAAATAGGCGCAGCTGCGGATGAATCACCATTATACTTTGTTTATCATTATCGTGATTTAAATGCCAATACGCATTATCACTGTATCCTGCCATGAGTTCAGCAGGGTATGTTTGTGGGGCTCAAACCCATAAACATGTGAACTTGACACAGAAACCAGTGTACAGGTTCCATCACAATGTTTTCTTTCATTGGAAGCAAGTAATGGCCTATGATAACAGTAATTAAGTTTTACACGATTCAGATTGATATAGAAACTCATGTAGCACAAATAGGGACGCACAATTTTTACAATTCCAACCAGAGACCTTTAGGTTACAGGCGGGTATCGATGCCATTAAATAAATAATTCATTTTTATTTAATCTTAGAGTTAGCAATGTTCTAATAGCTAGACTTTAGCGTAAATATAAAGAGGTTCCAAATGAAAAAAACTGATAGAATATTTATAGAGGCACCTAGTTATGGAGAAATGGATATTTTTAATCCCGAGGATTCCTATGGGAGTTTCAGCCCGTAGCTTGTCTAGTGTTACATAAAAACAAAGCGTAATTGACGTAACTATTTAGATAGTCGTAATTAATTGGTATTATTGAATGAGGTTTCACGCATTCGGTAGTAACTAGATTATGAGGACCGATATTAGGTTTCTGAAAATCAGTGGTGGCATGTTCGGTTTGTTAGTCTTAGGTCGTGTTGCACCTTTAGTATAGTATAGTATACCTATAGTGTAGGATCTTTGACGTTAAATTTCACTTGCATAGAAAAATGATAAGCACGCTATTTTATCTAAACGACAGCGCAATAACAACGCGCATTAACTTGAGCAACCAATTTTTGTATTTACTCTTTATAGTTATTGGATTTGGGGCAAATAATATATTATTTATCAGTTTGTACTGATGTCTCCTTTGCAAGGTATGATTTTACTCATTTTCCATCTTGAAATATGCACAGATTTTATCTAAATCTAATGAGAACGCTATATTTAAATCTGAATAGGTGATATACTCGTATCGGTCACATGAACCCTTGCAAATAAACGAAGCAATCCAGAGTTTGAACAAATTTCAAGTAGAACAACACTTTGGAATTCTTCACAAAAATGTGATGCAAATTTCACATACAGAAATAGTTCGTTTCAAAACCAAGTCGAGTTGAGACGTTGTTGCACGATTTGATGCAACCAGTGGAATTCTGGCTAGCGGCCAAACACTGGAATAGATATTTCCAGATTTGTTTTGGATGCAGGAGGATTGTTTGTGACACCATTAGGGATCTGATACTCATCATACATCATGCATTTCTGAATCACTATAGAAATTGAAATAGGCTTTATTTGAGCTCTTGTGTAGAACAAGTCGAAAAACTTTGCGTTCCAAACTGGTTAAATTAAGATCATTCAAATTTTATTAATAAACATGTGTAAGTGGTCTAATTATAAATGTTATTTCAGCTGTCAAAGACATTTCTGGTAATATTTAGGTAATTATAAACCATGGAATTACTACGTAGTACCTACTAACTCAGATTAATGATTGTTTTGAACGGGTCTGTCATCTTTATTTTATGATTGCATAAAGGTAAAAAAGATATCTGAATCAACATAAATTAGTTTCCAAAAACACGTTTGACGTGTATAACAGAACATAGGAAAATATCTCTCCTAATTTTCTGGTTAAAAGATGGTCGCTTTTAAGTTTCTCCTCAAATCTAAACAAAACATTGGCAAGCACAACACACAAGTTTATGTAAACCAAGCAAGTTCCACCCACATACGGCCGCCTTGATGCCATTCACGCGTCGGTTGGCGCCGGCCCTTATTTGGGTTATGTCGTAACTGCGGTTTGTATACAAATACAAGTACTCGATGGCAAATTAGCCTTAGAAATAAATAGTTTGATGTCGTTAAGGATGATATGCGTGCCAATAGTCTCACAACTATCGAGGTTAAGGTAAGATCGTGCGAAGTGGAGACGAAAAAGTAGGAAAGCGGACCCTGGGCTCCGACATTCAGAGGAAGATACCGAGAAAACGCTCAGCTATGTGAGAGATAGTATTTTTCATATCGCGGGTTATATAGTGTTAGATTTTATTCAAGATGTGAATAATTATTGAACAAATATATTTCTATTGATTCGCCTTCTCCAATTACACGCCATTTCATTCAGTACTTATTATTCCTATAATCGAATTCTAAATCTAAGATACGTATTCAACAATATCGGATTCCGGTTTATTCCGGTATATATAGATGAACATCACCTAGGTAAGCGCAGTGGAAACTAGGTTATTAACTTCCACACTTTTATGTCCAGAAATCACTTGCACCCGTAGAGAGTAATTTATCATTCCACATTATGTACCTTGAAATCATCTGTAAGATCACCAGTAAGATGAAATACTATCTCGAAACGTAAAGCGCGTATGTTCAAAAGGTCAATATACTTCTAATGTGGTGACTTTAAGTCCAAGTTCATGTTTATTTCCTATAGCATCGAAAGCCCCTGTAATTAGAACAATGACAATGGCATGGCCATCGACTTCTCGCCAGCTGTCCGGTGCATCACCCTTGCTAGTAATCGATACGGATTGCATCGATCAAGTTCAATTCTGACTCGTTACGTGTCGAATTGGAAACGCAATAACATTCAATATGTAAATGACTTTGAACGAAGTTGTTCATTTAATTACGATTGAAGTTCGTTTGATCTTCATTAAAATCACGTTTTAAAGAATCACCGTTTTATTTTCTACTTGCATTTTCTGTTTTCTCTAACAGTCGATGTTCGGTTCTAGAAATTTTCGAGAATGCAATATGCATGGATGTTCCAAAAACATTCTAGAGAATTCCCGACATTTATTTTCTGATCTTCCCCTTAAAATTTACAATGAGAATTTTTCTTGGAAATCTGCGGTATTTCTCAAGTGAGGATATTTCTAAGAACTAGTTACGATCGAATAAGTACTACTTCATATCATTTGCTTCAAAAGAAAGAATTTTTTTCTTGTTATATTTCTCTCTTTTTTTTTTCTTCTTCTATTTATAGAATCTCGACAAGAAAATGTTTATGCAACTATGTGATTTTTTTGTGCAAAATAAAAATAAATATCACAATATACCTAGACTTCAGTAAAGTTATGATTTATATATATAAATGTTATATTCATTCATTACTACTTTGATTTTGTTTGTAATATATTAAAAGAATTATGCACAATAACGGACTTGTCTTAGGAAGGGATCTTTCCTCTGCCAATCAACTCATGTCTGATAGGACTGGCTATTTCATTTGGCCCTGCAACATTACACCCAAGGTTTCCAATTGCACTTGTATGCACTGCACTCCCTTCACCATTAAACTAATAAGCGTTATGGATATGACCTCACTGGAATTGCCGTTTTTGCCTTCATCACTCCTTGATCGTAAGCATGGTTACACATCACTATTATCATGTGACTATTGTAACTATTATCATGTGTAATAAATTTGATGGTATAAAAACCTGCATCAATAGAGACAATAATTTCTTTAAAATTTTGCTATAAATGCCATTAATAATTAAGATGGAAGCACGATCTGTACATAAATCTATACTATACTTAATTTATTGTCAATTCGCTGCTTTTGCGGGTATGAAGTTCTTGCAGGGTAACTTGACGTGGTAACTTTAACTTGAGCTAAAGACTGAATCACTATCTTACCCTATTCTGCCACAAAATATATTGTTATTTTTAAGTTTATTATTTCTACTTTAGATCGTGTCAATGTGTATGTTGATTGCTTTCAATCAAAGGTTGATTTTCAACTTGTAAAATATTATCAGTATAAAATGAAAGCTGAGCAAATTTTGTGTTCATGATAACATTAATAGTCTTTTTATTTCGCACTTAACGCTTTCCAGTTAATTGACGACGCGACAACCACATCCAAACTCGGTAACTAAGACCTTGACCTAGGAGATATTGTTACTGAACGGGTTTCCAGAAAACCCTTCGGAAATACGACATTGTTTTAGTCAATTTCGATTTCAATTATAATTATGTAGGTTATATACTATTATATAGAAGGATAGACGTCAAGAAGCTGGACAGAGAGAGGAAGCATCGAAGAAGTGCTGGCAATTGTAATTTTAGAAAAAGTCTGTTGACGGTAATAAAAAATATGGAGTGTAAGAATAGTTGGCCACTGTTTAGGTTGAAAAGTATTATGTACCAGATTTCATCTGAATCATTCCAGTACTTTTTCTATCTGTATGAATAAAGAATCAGCTACG
This sequence comes from Plodia interpunctella, assembly GCF_027563975.2. Classification (NCBI taxonomy): domain Eukaryota; kingdom Metazoa; phylum Arthropoda; class Insecta; order Lepidoptera; family Pyralidae; genus Plodia; species Plodia interpunctella. The sequence continues at coordinate 888,385 of NC_071313.1, forward strand.
AATTTTACATTTATTACTTGTATAACCTGTGCTATAGATCTTAGAAGTATAAGGGAAAATTTAACTATAAGGTTGGAATATCTCCAATGGATGCATTTTCCCTTTACTTCCTTCTTCTTCATAGTCGTATTCCTCATTGCTGAGGGTCATGATCATTAAGTGGAATGAAACACAGAGAACAACTTTCTTGGCATTAATAATGTAGTGGTTTGCCATTGCCTTCACCGTTTCCTTTTATTTCCAAATAGATTTCCTTGTACATAAACAATAAATACGTCCAATAAAAATGGCGAGAATTACTCGCTTTTTGACCTCCGACATTTGATGCTATTCCCAAGTGGGAATAACCAACCATGAAACAGGGTCGTTATGTTACGTTACGGCGAAACCCCGAAGTGCCGCTACACCCAGTTTTAGCCGGCTAGATCTAGGTGCAGTAGGTCTGTCTATACAAGTATTTTTACAATAACACCATTTTTGCCACAAGCTTTTATTGTCGTCAGAGAGATCTTGTTGCAAAACGCGTGACAACAATATAGTTAACCGTTGAAGAGTTCCCTCGTCGCGAGACAATCTTGAGTGCACCAATGCATGCTTATCATAATAATGCATTGTCATGGAAACTGAAGCGACGTGGAAAATTTTATTTTGTATGACAATTGGAAGTTGGTGTAATTTTACATGCAAGATTTTGATTACAGACGGACAATGGGAAACTAAGTAAATAAAAATTTGTAAAAAGTAAACGTCTTATCGAGATTTTTTGCTCAAATGATCTCATTAAAATCTTATTGCTTAATGCGATAATGAACACAAGGGCACTAGCCATAAAGTTTTTATTATATTTATCCAACTGAAAACTAAATCGAGACAAATGCGGCGTGTAGAAGCGAAAAAATATAATTTCTGCCGCTTTCTTGCTCGATCCGGTCGTTGGTTGTCCGAATTTTGTACACTAGCAGCCGGTCCCAGCTTCACTCGGGTGGAACCCTACTAATTACTTACTAAGCTGGCTCAGTGACCCCAAAGTGGATCTTGGCTATCGAAACGAGAGTACGTCACAATCTTCTGTTCTGCACGGAGTTCTGCCAATTGACCGCTCCCAGCTCGCGCAGATTAGCCTTCACAGCGTCGCTCCAGCGGTATCTGGGACGTCCGACTGGGCGCCTCCCCGACACCTTTCCCAGATAAGCTGATTTAACGCCAAGATCCTCCCTCATTCCCTCTAGATGACCAAGCCAGCGCTGTGACTTTATCACGTCTAATATGTTAGGCTCTTTCACGAGCTCCTCTATTTCGGAATTTTTCCAGACTCTCCAGCTCCCGTCTAAGTTCTTGGTGGAAACCTAATCCTAACTAATATTATAAATGCGAAAGTAAGTTTGTACGTTTATTTGATTGTTTGTTTGTTATCTCTTCATGCTCTATTCAACCAATCTTCTTGAAATTTTGCATACATGTATTTAGAAGTATGGAGAAGGATATAGAGTATCTTTCAGTCTGGAAAATTAACGCGGGCGAAGCCCGAGGCTTCGCAAAAGCTAGTTCAATATAAAATAATTTTAAAAACAATGAACCAGTTAATTTTAGAACCAGTAAAAGCAAGACAATAAAATGAGATAAGATGCTCAGCCCACGTCGCAATTTTCATGGCAAGCGGAGCGGAAAGAGTCACTCAGTCCTGAATTATAAAGGGTTACATTAAATATAAATAAATAATTATATTAGGACAAATCACACAGATAACTTAACGATACTATATTTTATAACAAATATATATGTAATATAGATAAACATCCAAGACCCGTATCAGAAATAGATCATTTTCCATCATGATGACCCCACCGGGAAACGAACCCGGGACCTCTCGGTTCAGTAGCAAGAACTTTACCACTGCGCCACCGAGGTCGTCAATGATTAAATTGAATTAAATGACAATACAAATGATATTACACATGAAAATGTCTCATTTAAGATATCATGTTTCATTATTTTTATTTAGATAAGACCTTTCTGGCTCGCTTTCATATTATTTACGAAATTTTCACAAAAATATCTTTGTAGTATAAATTTCCGCTACACTATTATGTGCTCCATACAAAACAGTATACAGAATCTGTATTCCTATGTTTTCTCTCGAGTTCAGAAACTCCGCGAATAGCTTCGTAACTTACACCGCAATCGATAGCAAAGTGAATCTCTGCTGAACCATTAGGAAGCTGAAACGGCTTGGGATGAAACTTGATATGTTTTCCAGTTAAGTTGTTACTTAGTCCCAAATAGTGGGAAAAGGCTCTTTAAAGTAAGTCACTCGATTGATCACAATAATATAGTGAATACACTCACTAATTTACGTATGGAATCTGACTATGCCGTTTGGCTCTGGCAGAAAAGGCTAATCCAAAAATGCTGGCTTATGTCGTCAAGGATATGAGTGCCAATGGTTAACTAGATAATTAGAACCAATGGATAATTAGAACTAGTGATAAAGATGATCGTGCGAAGTGGAGAAGAATATGTAGGAAAACCGACGCTGAGCTCCGACGCTCAAAAGAGAGAGAGAGAGAGATGATTATTCAGAGTGACGTGGGTCGCTCTGTGTCGTCAAATGTTTAAAATCGTATTTTTTTTCCAATCATCATGGAATCACACTCTAAGGCAAGGAGTCTATATGTGAAAATTTAACAAGCAGATATAAATATACTTAATTATGTGATATTCAAATAAATAGGTGTAAAGCTTATTTAAACTAACTGCAAACATAATTTATGAATCGGAATGAAACTTTAAACCTACCTTACGAAATATAAAATGACACATTCTTCAAAAAAACGTTTCGGAAAAGTCATTGAGCCTTCTGAAGAAAAAGAGTATTTAAGACAATTAGGAAAACCAAAAAGGAAAGGAAATCTCCGGGAGCTTTAGACCTCAGTGGATAATTGGATCGCGGCTTAGGATGGATTAAATTGTGTTTTAGGGTTTCGTAGACGAATGGCAAAAAACGGAACCCTTTTAGATTGACAGTCTGTCTGTTCATGCGGAGAGACCCGCTTTATTTTAATACAATTTTTACATCGTTGAAACTTCATATGTAGACAAAGTAATGTGAAACCAAATGAAATTAATTGTGTTTCATTAGTACTGTTTATAACCTCTTCCTTGCATTTTATCGTCATTGATGAGGGTCGTGATCTTTATTTGATTTTGGTGTTCGATGTCGAGCGATCATGGTCAGATTAACGCATAGAACAGAGCCCTCATATAAGAATATAAGTTCTATGTGTGGAAATACTTTATAATATCCCTAATTTCGTAAAGATTTTTGGCCATGTATAATTGGAAATTCAAAAATTTGTTCCTACATATATTTCACGTCAGTTGGACAATACACACAATTTCACACGCAAACTCAACCAGACCTATAGGAAATTGAATCGAAGATCTTATTTCCTTTGCGCTCGATGGAATTAATGGTACGTGATTGAATTCACACATGTGCATGTGTGTAGATACACACGTGCAGGTATGGTGAAAACTGTACACATTTTATTGGCTTTTAATCATTTTCATATTTATTCTGCGAAGAAAATTCATAAAATATGCCGAAAAGGTTGTAAAATTCAATGAAAAGACAAGGCTTCCAGCGGACCCTGGGCTTCAATGATTTATGGCTGAGGAGCGTTTGGTATCACTAGTACTTGCCTAATTGTTACGTATCTCCCGCATGGTCGTCGGCATCCCTAGTTCTTGCCTAATTGTTACGTATCTCCCGCATGGTCGTCGGCATCCCTAGTTCTTGCCTAATTGTTACGTATCTCCCGCATGGCCGTCGGCATCCCTAGTTCTTGCCTAATTGTTACGTATCTCCCGCATGGTCGTCGGCATCCCTAGTTCTTGCCTAATTGTTACGTATCTCCCGCATGGCCGTCGGCATCCCTAGTTCTTGCCTAATTGTTACGTATCTCCCGCATGGTCGTCGGCATCCCTAGTTCTTGCCTAATTGTTACGTATCTCCCGCATGGTCGTCGGCATCCCTAGTTCTTGCCATTAGGCAAAAAAGAAACATAACTATGTATCTTTTAGACAATTTCTAATTATCTCGGAAAAGTAACCGAATGATTATAATAATTCCATAGCTTTCTAGGTCTTCCTCGGGATCTTTTCTGTTGTAGGGTTTAATTAATACTTGGTTTTTTTTTTTTCAAATATCTAAAATATATTACATATTTTTTTCACAATTAATAACTCCATCTTTTCACAAGCACCTGGCTTCTATATATATATATAAAATGTTTTTTTTTTTTTAATAGCATAGGAGGCAAGCGAGCATAGTTGTCTTGATAGTAAGGAAATATTGCAATCCGACAGAGGTCACCGGTGCTTTGCCAATTTTTTGAGAAAGGGAAAACTCTTTTCTTATCACATAGCTGAGAGAAGTTTAGCACAAGAAGAAGTTACGTTAAAAACGGACTTTGTACTAAATATTGACTAGATAATAGCCTAAAATGACTTCAAAGTAATAATTACGGTTAACAACTCAATTACCGTGGCGCTGTGCTGATTCTCACAGAAGTAAAAAAAAAAAAAACAAAGCGAATATTACGAAAAAACTGAGATTCGCGGTTGTTAGCGTATGAATGTGGCCTTCAAAATTACGAAACTGTTTTGTAAAAGCATTAAACTTGCATCTATTTCGATATAGTCATTTTATATCAACTAGTAGTTTCACAACACATCACTACATACGTGGTATATAACAAAGTCGCTGTCTGTCCCTATGTTTGCCTAGATCTTTAAAACTACGCAACGGTTTTTTTGTTATAGATATATAGTGCAACCAATTACAATAGGAACCACTGTGTTACCAATAGAAATAATAGATCTCTATCTACCAACAAAATTGCATTGGTTGCGTGATGCTTCAAGATTTGTGCCATCCGGTTCTTGTATAAAGGCATCGATCTGCACATTGTTAACACCTTTATTACAAGGAACTAAGATGCGTTATAATTATATACGTGGAAATGTAAATTAATTATTGTACGAAGTTCAAGTCAAGTTCAAATTAATTAAGAAATTAATTATTCGGGGCTGTGAAGCCGTGAAGCCTATGGTCAGCTTTATTTTAAGCTTGTCTATCATGTTTATTACTACGTCTACGCCTGTTTTATGAACCTCACTTTAAAAAATGGTTAATGCATAGCTGAGGGCGACGTCGCTACTGTTTAAAATTTAACAAGAAAATTATTTTATATATTTTTTATTAATTTTGTCAAGTTTTCTTGTTTTCTGTAACTAAGGGGCATACCCCATCACTCAGTCGTGTTCTGTTGCGACGACGCACGTCGTGGCTCCTTTGTGTTCTATAGGTAGTGTTTGACATGCGTTGTCGTACACTTCGTAATCTTCTGCGTTGCATATTGACGCACGTTAAAATGTCGGAGCGCAATTGAGCAATGCTATATAACGAGACTGTTTTACTTCAAGTGGTGCGTTAACAATGACGTAAATCCAAAACGAAGCAAATCTTTCGCTTTCCCTTTACCTGAAGTATTCTCGTTTTATTTGATAACCGCTAGAAAGTCAATTAGCATAAGTTAATTATTTTAACAATAAATGAGCGTAACGTTTGGACAGCTGATTTCTCTACCACTATCCAATGCGTGCGTACTTTGCTATTTACATCTCATCATCGAGTCGATTCGCAGTGAGACACAAATCAACCAATCACAGTGCGGCATTGTTGACACAACAACAATTACACCTCAATGTGATTGGTTTGTTGCGTTTCACTTCAAAAAATTTCGACGGTCGATTTCGAATGGTACAGTCGCACTACGAGTTGAGTTCGGGCTGGCAGCCGATTATACTCGTACATAAATAGCAGCCCTCGTAGAAGTACCTATAGCCAAATCTTCGAATTTTGATGGTTTTTTTTTACTAGTTCCTTGGGCGTCACGTCACAGTTCTGTATTTAAGCGGCACACGCGAGAATGAGAGATCCACTTTCTTACTTCTAAAGAAGGAGAAAATATGGACGATAATCTGCATTTCCTACGATCTTCGGCATACATATCCTTTTACACATATTCTCACTTCTTTCAGTTTGGTCCTAGGAGAAAGGGCACCTTTCACGTAGGACCAAACTGAAACGGCAGAGGGATTTGTTCCCTACGTACGTATTTTATGGTTCACGCATGACGTGGCCGTACCGTAAATATTAAAGATGTTTATGTCTTATAAATCCTTTAGAATGTCTTTATTGGGTAGGTATTTTGGTATGCAAAAAGAATATTCTCTCCGCTTCAATTGAATTTTGATGTAGGATATTGTGTTTATCCCATAACTCCAGAGCATTTGTTATTCAAGATTGTTTGGGTTCCATTACCAGAATAATATTAACATTAAAACTGGATTGTTTGCAAAACCTTATAGGCTCAAAGATCTATATGGATAGATACTTAAGACTTGAGGCAAGCGATTGAGATTTTATCGAAATAGGTACCTATTTTGAAAAACAACAAAGAAATGTTTTTCGCTAATGAAATCATTCTTGTATTAGTGTCAATAATTTTAGCATTACGTAAAATTAAAATTACTGGTTTAGTTTATTTAAAACATATGTTTTTATATCAAATGGTTATCTTCGACAAAGGTTTAATTATAGTAATAAGAAAAATTAAATATAAAAAGGTTTAATTCAAGAAAAAATAAACTATAACCTAGTATTTTATTGTGTCAATGACGTACTAAAAAATCATTGAGTTCGGATAATAATTAGGAGTAAAAACACGTTTTCTCTTTTCGTATGGGCATAAGTGATTTGAAACGACACTATCCTATGTTGCGCGATTGTGTTTTATTTACAAACTTTTAAATATAATTTAGCTTAAATATTTACATACAGATTTACTATATTATATATAGCTATTTGTGTTACATAAGTTTGTTCAAAGAGGAAGCTATAGCTACTTAAACTTCTAATGATTTGTGGAATTACTTGATTATCCGCATCGAAGAAATAAATCCGAAAACACGTGTGCCTAAAACTATTTGTTTAATTCCAGGTCGGGTCGAGGCCGTCGCCATGGCAACCGGCACTGAAACAAACCTTTGAGAAGGTGAGTGTTGGTGTCCCAGGTTCGAATCCAACTCTTGTTTCATCACTTTATGGATCGATAAAAAACTAAATTGAAATTTTTAAGAAACCCCCGACGCCACAGTGACAGCTCATCTACTAGAAAAGAGTTGATAGTTTCGAAATGGTTGAATACTTTATTTACCAAACACATCTAACTACACTCGCAATAAAAGTCTCTTTCAAATAAAAAATACTAGATAGATCTAGACAAATCCATTAAGGGGTGGTTCTCAGAGCATTTCGAACGCTGCGGCCGCGCGTCATTACAATTTTTCAAATTTTAACAAAGGCAAGATTTACTAATATTGTTAGTTATAATTATTAGTTTTACTATCTAACTTTTATGAATGCTGAGCTGCGCCCCGGGGCTACGCTCCCGTGGGAATTCGGGATAAAAGTACCCTACGTTAACACATAGGGTTATATTCTATCAGTGTACCAAATTTAATTACAATCCGTCCAGTCCGTCCAGATTTAGCGTGGAAGAGAACCAAACAACATACATATTTATTTGAGAAAGCAATATTTCCCATTATAATTCTTATTTAATATATAATCTTTATTTAATATATATAGTAAATCTTTCTTTTAATATATAATTTCAGCATTAGTCAGATTTTTTTTATTTAACGTAGAACGAAAAAAAAGAAAAAAAATTACTAATGATATTTTTAAATCCATACTTCAGACGAATCTAAAATGTAAAAACGAACGAAACGAATTAAGAAAAAATTGTGATATTTTTCAAGAGTCGTTCAGATGTCGATATCTAAGTGGAACTGAGATGACGACGCAGTATGGAAATTATTGAAATTGTCAAGTCCATAATTTATACGTACCTACCTGAATTTATACAGAAATTCAAATGAAATGACTCGGGTATCTGGTTCATACAATCTAATTACGTAGCTATTAAAATTCGCATGACAATAGACCCTCGGAATTGGCAATGGCCAAATTTAGCGCGTGGTTTCACCCTAGAATAGAACCAATGCATATACTCCCGTGAATTTCGTAAGAGGCGACTAAGGGAAGCATAGCTTTAGCAGCCAATAAGCAACAACAGAAACAGCAGAACAACAAAAATCGTAGCACAATCTTCAACATTTTAAAAGCTATTTTTTTATGCTAAAGCTGGGCTTCGCGGCGTCACAGCCTCGAATGCAACAGAGCACATGAGAGATGATAGAACTTCTTAATCATCATATCATATCGAGTGTGTTATTGTTAGCAATTATACAATTAAAAAACAAAATCTTTGTATCTTGTTAACTAAGGTACAGATTATAATAATAAATCTAGTACTAAGGTATGGCTTTCAGAATTTAATTTTTTGTCATTGCTTGTTGATAGATTGAGAGGAAACCATTAAAAGGCGAAGGGTAAAGGAACTTTTGATTACCTATATTTATATAGCACCTCCGCTGAATCATCAAAGGATACCTATTGTCATTCAATGTATTGTATTCTTTACAAGGCTTTCACATATATTGTGATCCGTACATTTTTCATTTCATTATTAACTAAGCCACGGGTGTTAGCTTCCGTGTCGGTTTCTAGACAAAATGTGCTCTGTGTGCTATATCATGTTATATTCTATCAGTCCATAGGCTACGGTGACCACTTCCCATCAGGTGGGCCGCATGTCTGTCTGCTGTCATAATACATTTGAAGCAAGCAGACAGACATTGCGAAATTGATTACGATTAAAATAATACAAGAAAATTAATATTTTATAGCAGACGTACATTTTACATTATTGACGACCTCGGTGGCGCAGTGGTAAGATTCTTGCCACTGAAACGAGAGGTCCCGGGTTCGATCCCCGGTCGGGTCATGATGGAAAATGATCTTTTTCTGATTGGCCCGGGTCTTGGAGGTATATATGTAATTATTATAAAATATAGTATCGTTGAGTTAGTATCCCATAACACAAGTCTCGAACTTACTTTGGGGCTAGCTCAATCTGTGTGATTTGTCCTAATATATTTAATATATTTATTATTTATATTTATTTACAATCATCATACCTATTATTATATAATTATATGTTGCACCACTTCATTACATAGTATAAAACTAAGTCGCTTCCGGCTATCTGTATCGGTATGGAATTTGATGCGGTTTTTTTATACTAGATATTGTGATTCCCAAGATTTTGGTGTACAATTTATTGGTGGTTTATTGGACAGTGGTATGACATTGACAAACTCGAATAAACCCTTCGATCCTGGAGATAGTAGACACAATTGAACAACAATAGGATCGCAATTCGATCGGGTCAGGATCGGGAAATTAAATGTCAATTAAGATGTAGTTTAATAGCGTGTAGATAAATAGAAACCTTAGATACCAGATACTTCTGCTTGTAAATTGTGTGCTGTTTACAGTTTACCTCTGAGGTAGACGATTTTGGAACAGATCAGATCAGATCAGATCAACAGATCTAGATCTGTCCCAAAACAGCCACCACAGATAAAAAAGCTAAAGAGACCCTAGAAACACTCCTTCTCGGCCTGACCCTTGTCATTCCATAGTTAACTTCATTCCTAATGCAGAGGATGTAAATAAATATAGACACGAAGACCGATCCGCTCTTGAAATAAAACGGTTTTTCAAATTGGGCTATAACATGTAATTTATTCAAAGCTATCTATTATCTGTTGTGGTTTGTATTAAAATGATGATAATGTTGACATCATATGTTATTTAGATTTACGTCGTGTCAGTTCATTTTAATTGAATTCTACCAGTGACAACCAGTTAGTCGTGGATTTAACAATTCAAGTTAAATGCCATCAAAAATATGCTGTAAAAAAACCAAGTCTCGCAGCTCAATTTTTCTACAGTAAAAATTTGTGAGATACATGTAATACCAAGCGTTAATTTATTTAGTCCCTACTGAAGGGACCTTTAAATTTGAAGCTTCTATGTCTGTTAGAAGTTCCTTGGACCTTTTATTTACTTAGTAAACTTGAATTACTGAATTATTGTTCTATTGTCGCACTAAGTTATTACTATAAAAGAAAGGACAAAAGATTCAAGAATCTATGAAATTTTGACTGTTCTTGTATATATAAATTAATTCCGTATGATTTTTAGAATGTATTTATCTAGGTACTTAGATTTTTTTTAAAACTTATGTAACATTTCAGTAGTAATCGATTTGAAAATTCGCTAGTATTCTCGATCGAGATATAAAAATTCTGAGAAATGACCGTTTGAATCTAAAACTAAAACCAATATTGAGATTCAAAACTTAAGCTCTTCAACGATAGTTACTTAGCGCTTAGTGAACTTTTCTTTTAAATGGAGCAACTATCAGAGTTAAAAGAGATTGCATTACGGAAGCAGGTCAATTTAAACTTCAATCTTTTCTTTTAGCAGTTTTTTTGTAGCTTACAGGACTGTCTGAATCAAATACTAATTCCATTTGAGTTCAAGCTAAAGAACTTGCTCTAAAAGTGTTACTATAGTCGATTCATTTATCTGGTTTTAAACTAGTAGTGGATAAAAGTAGTTTTAGACTTACTAACAGGACACTTACTAAGTATGTACATTAACATTAAGAAAAGTACTTCTTTACATAGGGTGCTAAGTATTACTTAGCACTTTATGTAAATATAGATACATAAAACATTTAGTTGTTCGTAATAAATGGAATTAGGTTTCATGTAGACCTGACGGAAGAAGAAGGATTTATAAAATTTATTTTAGAAAATATATTCGTACTAACAAGAGCAAAAACTAGGGTCTAACTAAATAAAATAAATTTTAGCTACTTTTAATGTAGATTAATAAACTATGTTTAATAACATTTTGGAAAACTAGGTTTTAAATTTAAATTTAACTTGAATCAACTTAAATGTTGTGTTGTGGTTAACAGCGCGGAGCTCTGTATAGACCCAGATGCACCAATACATGCCAATATACATACCAATATTTATTTATTGCAACTGTTGTATAACAAGAATGGTATTGTTACTGTCGCAATAGTGAAAACGGTCATTTGGTCATTGGTCCAGTTCCCAGACATTCCACATGATGACCATTAATGATACCTTACATTGTAATGATTCCATTCGAACGTAATCTGGTTTGGTCGTAAATAAAATATATACTACTCGGAAAATAATTGCACGAAAATAAAATAATATGTCAGTATTTTTTTTTTAATGACCAATAGCTTAATAAACAGTTTAGCTTACAAAATAAACATTTTAGAGAAAACAGGGTAAAAATTTGGATGTTGACCAAATAAATTGTGTAGTAGATGCACTAGATCCAGGAAGTAAATCAATACGATTTATTTTGTTCAATTTCCCACTGCTGGACAAAAGTCTTCCCTTCCTTTTTCCTTAAATCTCTATCAAGTTTTGCTACACTTTACTACCCCTACAACTACTGCTACCACCCCCGCATGAAATTATCGATATCCCGCTCATATATATCGATATCCCGCCGATATCATCTCAATTTTCATTATTCTACATTGTGTAACTATGTATGTAATGCATTTGCATTTGAGACACGTTTGGTTTTAACACTTTTTTTTTGTGTTTAGCTTAAATTTTTCTGATGACAATAAAAGCATGTGACGAAATATGAATTTTACGTACTTATCATTACAATAAGTTGTCCCACAGTTTTCCTAATTCTAGAATCATCAATGTTTGTTTCAATCTCTTATCTTCTTTTTCTTGGCGTGTCGATGCAATTCCAACGGTACGTTTAAATTTTCCCTTATAAGTGTTTTAAATTTCATCTGACATCTAAATATACATATTTTATTCCATCAACCAAAAGTCATAACTCATGTCCGTCTAGCAAGCAAACAAAGCGGTTTATTAGCACCCGAGATTTGTCAACATCGCCAGCCCCTATTTAGAAGGGTTAAATTTAACTGCATAGGTTAATCACCCTAACAGCTGCAGTGCTAGCCAGATCATTCATCTCATGTTTTAGTAGTGGTAAGTAACTGGCACTGTATAATATGAAGTTTATTTCTTTTTACTGTTTTTGTTACTGGCCATGTCCATTTGTGATTTAGAGCTCAGTTACTGGCAGTGTATAAAGATTTTTTTTTTCTTTTTGAATGTTAAAGGCCACCGTGTGCATCCATTACAAACATCATCACTTTTCATATTATTTGATTTAGAAAATTATCAGGATATCTTTGGAACTAATACAATTGCAATCTATCAAGCATTACTGTCATTAAGTTAATTTTTATTTGCAGTTACCAAAGGCCGCTTATATACAGCATCAATAAATAAAATAACTGAACGGGTTTTTATTACAGTCATAAAAAAATCGTAATTTTTGATTTTGTATTTTACAGTTCTTTTCAAAAACAGATGTTATGAAAGTCTTGGTAGTTGAATAGTAAATATGAAAGTTGATGTGTCTATATAGATTTTTGCTGGCAAAGGATTCACTCTCACAAACAGTAATGCTTGGTTGATCAGATGACCCCTGTACGTATGATTGTGTAAAATCCCAACATCTTTGGTCCGAGACTTAATAAACGAACATTTTCAGTTGTCAAAAGTCAAAACTGCCAGATCCACAGATTTATTAGGCTCAAAAATTGTGGCAAGATCCACAGGTTTATATATCTAAAGAAGTAAAAATTTACATAGTGAAACGAACTTTTAAAATCCACTCAAACCTAGTTAGTTCAACCCTAATCACTCGACGTCATAACGTGTAAAAAAGTAAAAATATCATGGTAGAAGCCAATCAGCAAAATTCCAAAGAGAAACTTTAAAATCTTGCGATAGAATGCGTAACGATAACAATAGCGGGATGTCGTGGTACAAGGTCAGGGCTACACGAAGGTCAAGGACAGCTTCCAGATCGATACGGATGCTGTGTTAGAAAGAGAGCACTGTATAGATAGTTGTTGAAGAGCAACAAGGATGGTACGAACACGATTTACTCCCAGTTTTTATAATACTCATGTTTGGTAAATGTTCTGAAGGATTTAATAATGCGTGATATTGGAACGTTACGTGTCTTCGCGTTGATATCGTAAAAGACGGTTAAGTAAGAAACTGGGAACTCTTGTTGCTGTAGGCGTCTTATCTTGCGACATGCGATTTCCATTAGAATAGGTTTCCTATAACTGATGTCTTTTTCACTCATCTGAGTGTTACTAGTAACATAATCAGTTGTTACTTGTCAAAGCTCGGGTTTTAGCAAGAATAAACCTTCAAATTCGTGAAAAATCGGTTATGTAGTACGACACGCCGCCTGTCTGGTGTCAACTATCTTTGGGAATACTGTTGTAGTATTTGATTTGTTAAAACTTTTCATCCCTTATTCGTTTTGGACGATATCCACGGGAGGTCATAGAGTGATCTTATGGATTGAGAAAATATTATCTCTTCTGGGAATCAAGATTTTAGGGTAAACAGGTTTTCAATGTTTTTATCTAACTTCGAACCAGTGCTTTAATAGACGTTGTATTATATTCATGGATATAAATATATATCCGACAGAAAACAACGTCAGTAGACGTTGACGTCGTTGGGCGTAGTGTTCTATTTAAGCAGACTAGAAGACAGACGTTGTCGTCTTGGGACGTAGTGTCGTATTAAGATATAAAATACATATTTTATCGTGGAAGGTGGTAGGTAGGGTAGACTGTACTCAGCTTACTTGACTTTTAATGAGTTTCTTTCGACGTTCTTCTCAACAGTGGTCGTTTCGGAAGTACTATATAACCAGCGGCTCGTACCGGCTTCGCTCGGGTAAAACCATAATGATTTGTACTTCTTATAGTATTGGTGAAAATCACACGAAAATCCGTTAGGTCGTTTTTGAGATTTTATGCATATTTTTCAAACAGACACGACAGGGGTTCTTTTTTATAATAAACTAAAGATTTAAAAGACACGAAAAAGTGACTGTGAAGGTGTCATTTCTGAATAAATGTTTTGACTTCGACAACAGTTTGGATTAAAAAGATTACAAAAAAAATGTAGGTACGAACTTTTCCTAACACTTCTAATCGAATCAAGCGTAGGTATGATAAAAGCCATTTTTGATGATGCAGATATCACACATCTAAAGCTTGGAATTTCATTACTCGCCATCCATCACTCGACCCCCCGCGAGCGGGGTCGACGACCTTGGTGACAGCTGTCTCAAGGACGTACCATAATCAGCTTGGTCAAATTATCAACCGCATGTTTTCGCTTGATATTCATTATAGCTTCAATGTGGGAACTGTCTTACAGTTCTAAGAAAGTGCTAGTAGTTTGTAGCTTTCAGAGAATTATATCACAATATAGTTACTTCCGTGTCACCTCTGTCCGTACGTATGCTTCATCATCATCATGGGGTGCCATCTTCGAATTGAAGTTGTTTTTTGAAAGATTTAGTGATTCAAGACGAAAGTTAATTAAGTTAGTTAATTACACACTTAAGTGTATAATTTTATACTATTTTACCTGAGCGATATATATATATATATATATATATATATATGTGTGTGTGTGTGTGTGTGTTGCGTCCCGTGTCTGTATATATGTATGAATGCGATAAATTCAAAAAGTGTCACCCACGTTTTATTGGTGCATTGGTGGTAATTTTCGTTAAGAAATAAAAATGAGAGATGGCGCTTGTGTGCCCCTGCACACAAGCGCCATCTCTAATCGAATAAAGGATATAAATAAAGGAGTTATCGCCTTAAGTGCAAGATCTCACAGACGACGATAGAAGCTTATGTCTAAAATATTTTATTTGTAAGGAAACTTATATTATTGAGCTACATTACAGCAAAAAACAGACATAATTCCTATCAAGTAACGAAATGTAGCGTAATTTTCCGACCCGCGTCAATCACAATGTCCTCTTAGCGTCAAACCAGCCTCAAACCTAATCCAGATGATGAATGACAGCATTGACAGGGAAGTCGGTAATGCAGACTTCAAATTTTACCCCAATATACCTAGTTTTTCCTTCATAGTCGTATCAATCATGGCTGAGGGTCGTGGTCATTACGTGGAATGAAACACACACAACGACTTTCTTGGCACTATTGATGGAGTGGTATGCCATTGGCTTCTCCATTTCACACACAAGTTGATATTTAACCAGAGTGCAGGTTTCCTCACGATGTTTTCCTTCACCGGAAGCAAAACTACTACACATGAGTCAGTTGTTGGTTTACAAACTCATGTGGCACGAGTAGGATTCGAACCTGGGACCTTTCGGTTAACAGGCGTCTTAAACATTACACCACCACCGTTTCATACCTAGTTACATTTTTTAAATTACAATATTCGATCTCTGTCTCTTCTCTGCTTGTTCCTGGTTGTGTTCGTGGTTGTGATACCGCGAAGCCCTGGGTCAGCGAAAAACAGCGACAAACCGGCCGGGTGCCTGTCGTCAACCCTCCTTGGGAATGCTATAGTTGTCTATCAGCTATGTGTCCTCAGTCGCCTCGTTTGACATCCACGGGAGACAAGGAATGGTCCTATTCTAGGGCGGAACCACACGCCACTGGGTCTAGTTAAATGGCCAATAAGGGCACCAAAATCAAAGACTGAGCAATAAATTAACTGCTACCAGCCTAATTAACTTTGGACCTTATTAAGGCACCTCTCTGCTAGGAATGTTGTGGTGAGAATGAAATCGCCTGAACGTAGTTTATGGATGTAAGTAATGATTTATTTGTTAGACAATTTAAAAAACCCCCGACCTTCAATATTCATTTCGCTACGTAACTTTTGAACGGCTGAAACGATTTTCATGAAAAATGGCTAAGAACACTCGGGATAAAAATATCTATGATGACAAAAAAAAAACTAAACTAATCCGTTGGGAGCTACGATGCCACAGACAGATACACAGACAGACTTTAAACTTATAACAACCCTCTTTTTGTGTCGGGGGTTAAAAATTAGATAGGATGATTTAGGTAGATGTAATCATTATTAAAACTTACTTAAGAGTTAACTTTATTTGATTCGATTTATTTCTTGGGTTTATTATATGTTAATATTTGTTTTTTTTTACTAGGTCTTCTTCATAGTCGTATTTCTCATGGCTGAGGGTCGTGGTTGTTACGTGGAATGAAACACACACAACAACTTGGCATTATTAATGGAGTGGTTTGCCATTGCCTTCTCCATTTCACATACGAGTTAATAAGAATCAACCAGTGTGCAGGTTTCCTCACGATGTTTTCTTTCACCGGAAGCAAGTAGTGGACGATGAAACAGATTGGTATACAGACATGAGTCAGATTGGTATACAAACTCATGTGGCATTAGTATACAAACTCATGTGGTACGAGTAGGATTCAAACCTGGAACCTTTCGATCCACAAGCGGGCGTCTTAACCATTACACCACCACCACTTTTATTACTAGGTATTTTATATATATTTTACAGTTTTTTACGTTTTAACAGATGTTGAACAAGGATGAAATCATTATAATTATAGTAAGTAACATACAGGTGAGCCCTCAGTCCTTTAGATAAGAACTGAGATTCCGTCTTAAAACATTGTAATTCGCTCATTTATCTATCACAAAATCTAGTTCCAACTTCGTTCCAACAATTGTTTCGGAATGTTCACTAAATCATATGTTTCAAAAATTTCAATATGTGGGCCCTCAGACACTTTGTATCAAAATATAGTTATAACCACAGATTATATAATACTTTCAGTAGTTATAACTGTTGCAAAACTTGAGCAGCAATTACGTTCTTGTTCTTTATACAGCTGTTTTGTTTCATCGTCTAGAAAGCGTTTGTGACTTTGTGAGTTTGTATGTTTGAGGCGGGTAATCTCAGAAATTACCGAACCGATATATATTAGAAAGGTATATTATCCAAGATTGCTCTAGGTTATATTTTATCTCAAATTCCCACGGGAGCGAGCCAACAGGGCAACATCTAGTCATGAATAATTTGATTCCACAAAAATTTTTCTCCATCAAAGCTTATTGCGAGACATTATATTTGTCAACATATTTCTTTCTTTTCGAATGCGTTAATTGCTAACTCTGTAATTAGATATTATTCAAGTCTGGCATGTATTAAAACTGTAGCATTCTCAACGACGTCGTATCAAAAGAACAGTTATAATATGGCGATAAAGCTCTATAACAATTTGCCAGAGAGTTTGAAGTCACTGCCATCTTTAAAGTTTAAAAACAACTGAATACAATTGCTGGTCACCAATTGTTTCTACACTATTAATGAATATGTTAATTTTAAGTTTTTACATGTAGCGCCCTCAAATATTTTTTTTTCATTATTATGTACTTATTTCAAATTTAACTATTGACAATTGACATACCTAATTCTATCATTTTATTTAAATTTTGTTTTATTAAGCTTATAAGATTTTGTAATTATTACTACATGCATAGGACTTTGAATATTTGCATGCCGATTGTTGGCGCAACACGCTTGATCAAATGAAATTGACATTTTGTCCTAACATGTGTTCTAACCGTTTTTGCCTGCAAATAAATGTATTTCATTTCAATTGATTACAGGGGCGTGCGTGGTCGAATGTCGGGCGGCGGCGCGGGGCTGATGTCGTGTGTGCGCGAGGGCTCACTGGAGCCGCCTTACAAACCACCGCACGCGCAGACTCACAACAATGGTAAGGATCACTATATATCTATTTAGTTTGTATAGAGTTTTTGTCCAGAAAGATGGTGGAAGTAAGTTTCAACCGAATAAAAGGAAAAAGACGTAATCATTAATGAATTAATAGTATCTAGACACTAGTAAGGTTAGTTATTGTGTGCGCGAAGGAAAGAATACCGCCCTACAGCAATGGTAAGTATCAAATATAGCGCAGTGGTAAAGTTCTTGCCACTGAACCGAGAGGTCCCGGGTTCGATCCCCGGTCGGGTCATGATGGAAAATGATCTTTTTTGATTGGTCCGGGTCTTGGATGTATATGTTATAAAATATAGATCTATATATGTATATGTTATAAAATATAGTATCGTTGAGTTAGTATCCCATAACACAAGTCTCGAACTTACTTTGGGGCTAGATCAATCTGTGTGATTTGTCCTAATATATATATTTATATATTTATTTATTTATAAGTATCGCAGGTATTGTAAGATTCTCAAATAACAGCTATGATTCCCTCGTTATATTACGCAGAGGTCACCGAATGACTAATTAAAATGTGTTTTGAGTTCTTTTTTTTTCGGAAGTGCTTTTCGAACATATTTCCTAAGCTGTTCTTATCTTGTATTAATCCATCCATACAATGTGTGGATTCTGGAACATTGATTTAACTGTGGTGAAGTTAATAAACTACTGGAAGATTCGTTTCAAATGGGCCCGCCATTGCTCGCTCTGGAGGAGGGAGAGGTCTTATTGTATGAGAAGGGAATAAAGTAGATCAGACAATTGAATATGCATATAGTTATCTCTGCGCTCTGCACTCCTAGTCCTTATTGCGGACCTATTTAGTAACATAGAGACAAATTAACATCATTCAATGTACTAATCATCCACAATATTCAATTCCAGGAGAAGGTCGCCGCGGCGGGTTTCTTCGGGGTCTCAGGCGCATGTTCAAGAGGCGGGGCAGCGGCGCGAGAGTCGACGCCTCGCCGGACCCCAAAAGCAGCTCGACTAGCGAGCTATTGGATGCTGAACGACATGCCAGAAGAAAGTAAGCAGACAAGGCGACAGATAGAAACTAGTGTTGCCGCTCGATAGTCAACTATCGATTGCGTTTCGATTGACTATCGATAGTTTCTAATCTATACATAGGCCTATCGATAATGTGGCCTTTTTCGATTGAAACTATCGATTGAAAAACTATAGATAGTTCGGCAACGCTAATAGAAACTAAACAAAATTAACTCTCCACATGGAGACGATAAACTAGAACAGCGTACGCTGGGCTCGGCGCCCAACTCGGAGCCCAACTCGGAGCTGAACAAGAAAAACAGCCATGAGCAGAAAGGACCGAGAAATCTTACAAATGAAAGACGCGGAAATAGTCACTCGTTTTGGTCTCTCACATTTTTCAAGACAAGTAACTTTTTCCGCGTCTTTCGACTCTTTCCGGGACCTTTTGTTTTACAGGCCGGTGTCTCAACCATTACACCTCTGGCACTTTCTACATAGTATTTCTCAAAAAGCTACAAACTCGCAATGGTTACCGCTGAGAGGAAATGCCGAAAAAACTCATTCATCGACAGATCAAGTGTGTTATTGCTAACACTGGTGTCAGATTTTATTCAAGTCGCCTAAAGGCATCCTACATGACTTTTTTACGACTACTTACCTCCATCCAGTGGCATGTAGTCGCATACACACTAGGGAACTCAACTGTCAACCAGTGAGCAGGTTTCCTCACGATGCTTTCCTTGACCAGAAGCTAGTGGTGAAGAAACTCATGTAACAACTATTGACACCTGCAATACCAGGATTGCAGTCATTCAAAATCAAATCATTTATTCAGTAATTAGGCCTTCACAGGCACTTTTTCATGTCATATTCTAAATTAAATTATATTTACCAAAGATACAAACTACTAGCATTTCGGAACGACCATTATGGACTGCGTTGACCATGTCCTATGTGATGGGCCACATGTCTTACTTAATAGTATTTTAAAAAGTGTTGGCTTTGTTACATAGAGGTCGTCCACAACTTAAGCTATGGCTTAATTCTCAGAGAGGGCGCGTATGGCAGCGGGCTGTCGGTGTCCCACGACTCCGTGTTCACGGGCGAGCGCTCCGGCGACGAGTCCAGCGACGAGCGACCGACTCCTGCGCACCACCTCGCGCAATTAGCTAACTCACATCGGGTACGTATTCTTTAAATTATTGGGTAGCGATGCACCAGTCAACTTTGATGTCAACTTTAAACTGTGCAAAACAAAGCACAGTTTGCCATTTTATCTAATCCGATGCAGTGCGCAGGTTAAAGTTAATGTCAAAGATGACTGGTGCTACTGAACCTTAAAGTAAAGAAATTAGGTATCTTTTAAATTATATTTTTGAAATTTAACATGCGACACCAAATCATGTTCGTGCAGTTAACCTATGAGGAGTTCGCTCGTTGGGAACCGATCCTGATTGCTCTAATAGGTCAAGCTTATCATAATAATGTTAACTGATGCGACAAAAAAAATTTCAACTCTTTAGGACAAGTTGAATTAGGTGAAATTTCACTTGAAAGATTTGATTACAGACAAACAAACAGACATAAAGACGGGATAGTTAAAAACAAATACTACTAAGACAAGGCGCCTTCATTGATTTGCTGTAATTTGAACTAGCTTTCGTAATTTTAACTGGACATTATAATCATCAGCGTGTAACTAATTGTACATAAGACGCTATCATTCAGAGTATCCAGGACGAAATTACATGTTTATTGTGATTCACACGATTTTTGTTGCCTTGTTTCTCTCATAACTTCCATTTATGTACACTGAACAATGATTCAGTTGTGGCAGACGACAATCACCTCGCTAATTGTTGTTAAATGCCCGGACGTGTCCGTCTGCTTTGTTTTGGCTCATTTCTGTCAAGTGTTGAATGAACTTTAGTACCTATATGAAGTTTGTGTTTTGCACGTGGTGTTATTGTAATTTTGGCAAGAGAATATTGTTTGTTTTCTTTGTCAATCGATGTGTGTAGGCCCTTTTCTTATCCTACCGACATTGTTATCGTATGTACAGTCAACAGCACATTAACCTACCCAAATTCATTGCAAACTCGCTATTACCAGGCCGTAAAGGTTCACGCAGGGTAATTTGATTTGGTGTTGGGGTAACCGAGTCGCTTAACGTTTAGGGAAATGTCACCGAATCCGGAGAATATTACATTTTTGTCTTAGTAAAAAGGTTCGATAAAATAAATTACTATGAATAACTATTTTTCTTTGGGAGAAATAAAACACGAAAAGGAAAAATTATTTAATTTTGAATATGACGTGAAGAAGTGTCCGTGACGGCCTAATTTCTGAATAAAGTTATTCAAACTTTCCCTGTGAGCCGCTATTTTTGTAACTATATCGGTGGCTGCTATCAGATCGTCCTACTTCTTAATTCATAGAATTGGGTTTCAATTCTTTTTTGCACCACGTTTCCATGCCACTTCGACTTACTACGTGCGTAGTGTTACGACATCAGGTCTAAAAAGACACATTACAAGCGTTATTACAACAAGTCTTGGAAGTCAAATTTAAATGTAAACGCGGATTTTATCTTTGGCGAAAGTTATACAGTGTCAGAGTCTGCGCCGGTCCCTAAAGTTAATATTAATGTACAAAGTATTTAATACTTTGTTTAGGAGTTACCTGCCACCGGAAATTGAATGACCGCGCATGAGTACCCAGCGGTTACGGTGAATGAGAAAACTTTGAAGATTAAAATAATATCTTAATATATTGCCCTTATTACTTACTATGTTTTTCTGTGTTAAATTAGTTGTTAATACCGATCCGGTCCGGCTTCGCACGAGGTCTATCAAGATTCCGGAATAATATGTGTATCATTTAAATGATATGACATGTCAATAAAAACTACTTACATAAAAATCCGTTATGAGGTTTAAGGCGCTATTAGCCGTACAATCACACTTTTATCAATTTATTTTATTTCATAGCGGAAAATAAAAAAAAATATTTGAACAGATTATGCAAATATTAATGTTAAAATTCAATGCATAAAAATCCGTTACGTAAGTTTATGTTATAAAATTAATGCTGATATTTTTTTTCCAAATTATGTAACTCCATCCTAGCTTCATATCTATGCGCATGACGTTGCGTTTTAGGTTAGATTTCTATTTGAAGCTTCTACTTGAGTACCTATCACTCATTAGTAGTGATTCTCGTATAACTTGGTCACTTGGTTTGTGACAATCATTGATTGTAAAGAAAGCGGAGGCTTATATTAAAGTGCCTATGCATTTTAGCATCTCCATTCCAAATTCTACACTAGATAAAGGATATTTCAAAATATTAGTATATTACAAATTATTAAAGTTTCACTAAATTGAAAACGGTGGCCACCAAAGTCTTCATGGTAGACTGTGACCACATTGTGTAATGAAAAACTATTATTAGCATAAATAAAAGAAAATGTACTTATAAAACTATATTACTTAATTATTAATACGTAACGGAAATACAATCAAGAGGCGTTACTCGCGGCGGTGCGGTCGGATGACGACTGAGGTCCATTTGTCCATGGGATATACCCGCAAGGGCAGGTCCCTTAACACCTCCCTATACACATGCTAACACTATAATACTTTGCAATCAATTCCAAAGACAGGAGTTTTTAGTTTTCGCTAATAAACAAAAGAAACTGGTAAAAATATGATGACGGCGCTTGTGTGCAGTTATGTATCACCTCAACGTGGCCGTATCAGTGCAGACGGTTTTCAGTTTATCCTGCATTAATACAATCATAATATTTTTAAAACATCAAAATTATCATTTAAACTTAACTGAAATAATATCATTATACCGAACCTGAAAATGATAATTGATTAATTGTAGTATGACCACACCGCAACTGAACGAATGAACTGTGACTGTGAATGAATACTTACTTTTTCACGATATGACGGTACTCATATGGTGTCAAAATGACACCATGGAAGGATGTGAAGTGGCCCTATTCTAGGGCGGAACCACACGCCACTATCACCGCTATATATCAAATCAAATATCATTAAAATCGGCCTATCGATACAGCCGTGAAAGCGTGACTTTCGCATTGATAGTATTAAGTATGGATTTATACGGGACACCCAGTTTCCTATTTTATCTGTCAAACAAACAATTTTAACGAGACAGTTAGACACTTTTTCTCCAACGTTCAATCTCCGCAGTTGGTATGCGATAATTGAAGATATTCTTGCTGAATGAATGAAGTGAAATGAATGACCATACTCGTGTAATCATTTTCATATCGAGTGTGTTATTGCTAACACTAGTGTCGGATTTTATTCAAGTCGCCTAAAGGCATCTGACATGACTTTTACGACTAATTACCGCCATCTAGTGGCAGTTTATAGTAGTTTCTAAGCTGTCTACCGGTATGCAGGTTACCTCACGATGTTTTCCTTCACCGGAAGCAAGTGGTGGTCTATGAAAACATTATACAAACTCATGTGGCACGAGTATGATACGAACCTGAGACCTTTTGATCCACACAGGCTCTTAACCATTACACTTTCGCGTTTCCTCGTTAAATAATTCCTCGTTAAATATTTCCGTTACTCGGGCTCTAGTTATCTATACTTGGGAATATGAACTGTAACAAGTTACTTCAGTGAAAGACCTTGACATGTATTTATGTAAGGTACAGAACAGTGTCACGTCATTATACCTTACGGGGTAGACAGAGCCAGGCTTGTGTAACTCGGAGGCCACGTTTAGTTAAATGGCGAGCTTATCGTTGGAATTGAGGTTAAATAGTGACAGGTAGTGATGTGCTGTGCCCGGGAACGTGCCAACTTTCCCAAAATGAGAAGGAACGTTCCCGGGGAACTGGACATCACTGGTGACAGTTTGCTAACGCATCGATTCTATCGCCTATGAGAAGAATGTAGTTTATAAAACTTTCCCTTCATTATTTTTTGCGGGAGTGAAGCAGCTTATATATTTAACAATATATGTTTTTATTTCGCTCTCAGACCGATGCTCAGACCTCAGCTTTGATGATATTTTTATTAGGAGATCTATTTATTTAAATATATTTTTATGTTTTTCCATTGTAGTTGTAACTAGATATATTTTATTACTTCTTCTTCAAAGTCGTATTCTTCATGGCTGAGGGTCAATATTAATGGAGTAGTTTGCCATTGCCTTCTCCATTTCACACACAAGTTAGTAAGAATCAACCAGTGTGCAGGTTTCCTCACGATCTTTACCTTCACCGGAAGCAAGTGGTGGACGATGAAAACTACTATAGGTACGTGAGTTATATATACCAATCTATATATAACTCATGTGGCACGAGTAGGATTCGAACCTGGGACCTTTCGATCCACAGGCGGGGCGTCTTAACCATTACACCACCACAGCTAACTGTTACTAACCTAAGAATAATAAGCAAGTTTTAAAAAAGCCCTATGATCTAAACTTTTTAGAAATAACTTTGCATTCTTCACATAATAAATAAAAAATAATAAACACGACAGAATTTGGTTAAAATAAATCCTCTTAAAGTACATAATTAACTAATTACGAGTACTATTTATACCTGCTTCTAACTGGCTAACATTATTAAATGAATAAAAAAATATTCCAAGTGATTGGAAGTTCCTGACATCAACCTGTGTAATAAAAAAAAAGTAAATCTGAACAGTATTTTGTTAAATTATAACGCGTAAATCCGAAACTACTCAAGAAACTGAGACACGGACCAATACTTTGAATAAACAGTGAATATTAAATTGATAACGTCATATTTGGAAGCTACGACTGTAAGGTCAGCCAGTGTTTATTTTAAAATTCGAACTTTCAATCAAAATTCGCAGCGCGCTGGCAGCAAAAAATTGATCTAGAAGAATAACTGAACGCCTGTCCGGTTATGCTGTTGTGCCCACGACTAGCTTTTTAGTACGTCAACATACGCTGTGCTGTGCACCAGTGTGTTTTACACGATTTTTTGTGTATTTAAAACTACTTTTTATTTTCCTTCGCGAGATGGGATGAATCACACGCTAGTCGACATCCCCGCGCGGACGGAAGCAGTCTTCCATGTTTGAATCGCGAATTTTAAAAAACAATAGTGGCCAGTGTTTTACTTTACAGTGATCAAAGACTAATTTTTTTTTAAAGAGAATAAGTTCCAAGGTTGAAATGGCATAAGGATAACCTGTTTTGTGTAATCTTTTTAAACGTTAATCTATATTCGGTTAGGAGCATGTTGAATCGAAAGATGTTCGTACGAAAGTAATTACCGTGATGGTATTATGAATGCAATATTTTAAAGCACGTAATATCTACACATGAGAGTAGCGTTATGTTTACGGTTATGTATAAGTAGATTTGCGGTCGTTACTTTTATTTTACTTAATTTTGTGCTCAAAATTGTTTAATTTTAGAAATATAAGTAACAAATCATCAAAATTTGTTAATACATTGTTTGATGTTTTAACATTTTCTGCATCGTATGTGCTAAGCTTAATGTTCATTTTGAAAGTTTGTTTGTAGTAAATGAGTTTTGTAAATTTATCTGACTAGTATCTCACTTTAACTACTTAATGTTAAATTTAGTTGACGTAACACGAAATCATGACACTACTATAATAACGCATTAAATTATAGTTATTGAGCAATAACTAACACTCTGTAATATAATAATGTACTGTTCGATAGTGTTATAAAATCTATTTTTACATTTTATTACTGTCCGTGGAGATACAATAGGCTTCTTCTTCGACGACCTCGGTGGCGCAGTGGTAAGGTGCTTGCCTCAGAACCGAGTGGTCCCGGGTTCGAGCCCCGGTCGGGTCATGATGGAAAATGATATTTTTCTGATTGGCTCGGGTCTTGGATGTTTATCTATATATGTATATGTTATAAAATATAGTATCGTTGAGTTAGTATCCCATAACACAAGTCTATAACTTACTTTGGGGCTAGCTCAATCTGTGTAATTTGTCCTAATATATTTATTTATTTATTCTATAATGTCTGATACTAGCTGTGCTCCGGCAGTTTGGTTCCGTACCAACTTTGCGATAAAAGTAGGTGTTATTCTAAGTTTCTACATAGATAGTTTTGTACTTTTAATCGCACCATTTTTTTGCGTGAAATATAATATGCATTCGTAATTTCGCATTTATGGTATTATAAGAACCTAAGATATGTGAATAAATAAAATAAATAAATAAATATATTATGACCAAATCACACAGATTGAGCTAGCCCCAAAGTTCGAGACTTGTGTTATGGGATACTAACCCAACGATATTATATTTTATAACGCATACATATATAGATAAACATCCAAGACCCGGGCCAATCAGAAAAAGATCATTTTCCATCATGACCCGACCGGGGATCGAACCCGGGACCTCTCGGTTCAGAGGCAAGGACTTTACCACTGCGCCACCGAGGTCGTCAATATATATTAATATTAACTATAATCTGATGGTTTGATTGTTGATCTCACTCATCTCGCTTTCCGTATTCATCCCCCATCGTTTAATAAATAATAATAATAATAAAATCAAAGATTCGGTTACCTACTTTTTCACCTTTACTTTGGTCTTCTGCGTCAGACTTCTCCTTGCTGATAGCCAGCTCCTTCTGGGTTTGCAGCCTTTGTCTTTTTCTAGACTGACTTCTTCCCTTCCAGTTGAGCGCGTTTCTGTTTCTTTCTGCTATAGAGCCTCGGAGCCCAGGGTCCACTTTCTTTCACTTTACACGGTCTTCAGCAGTTGTCCACTGGCACGCGGC
This sequence comes from Plodia interpunctella, assembly GCF_027563975.2. Taxonomy (NCBI): domain Eukaryota; kingdom Metazoa; phylum Arthropoda; class Insecta; order Lepidoptera; family Pyralidae; genus Plodia; species Plodia interpunctella. The sequence continues at coordinate 914,966 of NC_071313.1, forward strand.
CTATTCTACTATTGCTCATTAATAACTGGTACCAAAAATTTTTATTACTAGATGTTTTATTACTAGAAGCCCGTGGCTTCGTTCCCGTGGGAATTTTGAGATAAAATATAGCCTATAACAATTTTGCATAATGTACCTTTCTAATGGTGAAAGAATATTTGAAATCTGTTCGGTAGTTTCGGAGATTACCTCAAACATACAAACTTACAAACTCACAAACGCTTACCTCTTTATTATAATAGTATAGATAGTATAGATTGATACCCAATCTCCTTTCTTATAATATTAGTTTAGTAAACATGGATAAATATAAACCTAATAACAGTCATTGCAGTCTGTATATGGCTGTAAAGTAGTGGGATTTGTTTGAATTGCACCGTGACTCATGTTCCTCTGATCAATAACTGGCCAAGCAACTTGTTTGGCATTGAGACGCGTCAACTTCGAACACATCGCGTTCTGTTTTCGAATTTAAATGTATTCCATTTTCAAATGTTGTACAATCATTGGCTGGATTAAAGTTTCTCAATATTCTGTTTTTGAATATTTACATTTCCAAATGTCATTTTAATGTCACTGGTTAGTTTAAAATTGTTTCCTTCTTTTTTATTAAAAAAAATTTTTATTATGTATAATTTTAAATAGTTCCTACACCAGATTTTTTTTAAGTTTCAAAAGTTATTAATTTTACGTGAATACTTAATCATTTTGAAAACCGTTAACAGCTGTACAGTTCAAGCAATGAGATCTTTTGAATGAACTATCTTAAATCACTCTTTGGTACACTCTCATACTCTTAAGTATATGGTAATAGTTCACAGCTCTTACCATATACCTATAAAACAAAGTCCTCTGCCGCCTCTGTCTGTCTGTTCGCGATAAACTCAAAAACGGCTGTACGGTTTTTATTCAGTTTTATCTGTTTTCCAATAGATAGTCTGACTTCTGAGGAAGGTTTAGGTGATGAATTTTACGATTTACGATCTTTTTCACACAAGCAAGTGGTATTAGTATAGCAGCATGTCCTTTATTTTCTAACTAGCTATCACACACAGTTTCTCCTGTAGCCTATTTTCGACCTCGGATTATTAACTATATCTATCTATTTCTAATTTCATAAAAATCCTTCCAGTGCTTTAACCATCAAAGCGAGATAGACTTTCGCATTTATATTGATTAGAGGTAGTATAAAAGTAAGCACAACTAAATGTTGCCCGGGGCTTCGTTCTCGTGGGAATTTTGAGATAAAATATAGCCTATAGCAATCTTGGATAATGTACTTTTCTAATGGTGAATGAATTTTTAAAATCGGTTCGGTAATTTCGGAGTACTAACTCACAAATGCTTGCTTCTTTATAATAATAATAGAAATAGATATATTAATAGTCTAGAAGAATTAGTCATCAATTTAATTTCCAGAGTGGGAGTATTCTAAGCCTGAAGCCTTGTAGACAACACAAATGAAACAACAGACTGTAAATCTTTTAATACTTAACTTGACCACCTGTTGACGGGGAGTGGCGTGAGACAATATTGCATTTTGTGTTCTACTAATGTGGCTTAAGAGTCAATTTACAGTGTACTCAATATAATTGTATTACGAACAATGAGTATAAATCAAGCGTAGTCAGAGATGGGACAATATTACATACTCTAGAACTAAATAAATAAATATTAGGACAAATCACACAGATTGAGCTAGCCCCAAAGTCATTTCGAGACTTGTTTCATGGGATACTAACTCAACGATACCATATTTTATAACAAATACATATATAGATAAACATCCAAGACCCGGGCCAATCAGAAAAAGATCATTTTCCATCATGTCCCGACCGGGGATCGAACCCGGGACCATTCGGTTCAGGGGCAAGCACTTTACCACCGCCACCGAGGTCGTCCCACTTCTGATACATTTTTGGCGTGTAGAAAAATATTTTTTTGTCAAAAATTGCGCGTTCTAATTGTATAATTCTTTGGTCGATGGACAGTAGACTGTGAGTGCGAATTTGTGGAACAAAAAAAACTTTACTGGCTCAGCGATCCAAAGGGGGTCTTAACTTCCAAATTTGACTTTCTTTAAAAAATCTTTGACGACCTCGGTGGCGCAGTGGTAAAGGGCTTGCCTCTGAACCGAGAGGGCACGGGTTCGATCCCCGGTCGGGTCATGATGGAAAATGCTATTATTCAGATTGGCCCGGGTCTTGGATGTTTATCTATATTATGTATTTGTTATAAAATTACTATCGTTGAGTTGGTATCCCATAACCCAAGTCTCGAAGTTACTTTGGCAACTTACTGTGTGATTTGTCCTAATATATTTATTTATTTAAGTATCTATTATATAAAACTAGAATATAGTCCTCATTTCTGTACTACACCACTTTTTGCCAGTGGACTCAAATCCACGTATCTCTGCGCTTTATCACTATAAATGTGCATAAAAAAACTAAAATATATACAAAGGTTAGTTACGACCCTCCTATTAAGCAGTCTCCTAAACCTAAGATCTAATATCTTCAGATAGAGAATATTCACGAACTCTTGTTTAGGCTACATCGACTTTTTTATCGAAATTATATCCTCACTAGGTCAGTACTGACATCAAAGGAAACAGGAAAAGTAATCATTAATGTATTGTATACAATAATAATAATAAATTATTACAATACGATGCTATGTGTAATAATATCCTACTATATGTTTGTTGCTCTTTCACGCAAAATCTACTGGACGGATTGTTATGAAATTTGGTACACGGGTAGAATATAAGCTGGAACAAGAGATAGGGTACTTTTCATACCGAAATTCCCACTGGAGCGAAGCTCCGGGGCTCAGCTAGTCCTATCTCATAAATTATTTGTAAAACCAAGACCCATAATATATCGCTAACATTAATTAGAAAAAATAAACTTAATTTAAACTTAACTTAATAACTAGTTTAAATTCCAATTGTATTTTTATGGTTTTGTATGTTAATTCCGATAATTATATCATAATAGAGGAACTATCTTAGATCTTAGAAAGCGCAGTCATTAAGCGTAGTGTACAATTGTGGTAACGAAAATATTTTTTTAGAAAAATAGTTAAAATATATTTTTACTAGCGTTTACTTGCGGCTTAGCCCGTGTGTATGCTTATGTCCATTCTAATATATCGATAATATTAGAATGGATATCTATTTCCGTAGTCTTAATTATATGCATGTGAAAATTTTAAATGATTGGCGAGTATATAAAGCGTAAAGATGTGACAAAAAACTTACTTTCGCTTTTATAATATTAGTTGGGATTGGGATGGGATAACAAACGAATATATAATATTAGAATGGATATCCTGTCTTACTAATCCTAATTATTATTGATTTATTTATATTTATAATTAATCAATACTATTATTATTAAAGAGGTAAGCGTATGTAAGTTTGTGACTTTGTGAGCTTGTATGTTTGAGGCGGGTAATCTCCAAAACTTAACAGTTTGAAATCAGATTTCAAAAATTCTTTCAGCGTTGGAAAGGTATACATTATTCAAGATTCCACCGGTCAATTTTGACGTTAACTTTAACAGTTTTAAATGGCGTACTATGCGGTTTTTCTGTGTTAAAGTCAACGTCAAAATATGCTGGTGCAACTGAACTTGAGAAATGAGTATCGCTGTTACCTAATTGCAATTAAGTCTTGCTATAATTTTAACGTATCGACCATGCAGGAGAATTTCAAGCAAGATTTTTTGCAAATGTTTCATGGTGAGTTATTTTGTTGAAACTATATGGTATATTCGGTTGGCCAGCGTCCGGAATACTTTTTTTTTAATAATCATAAATAGTCATTGATGTCCCTTGGGCAAAGACCTCTCTTTCTATGAGTTTTTTTTGGTTCCTTCCTTAGTCTTAGAGCCAGTTACCTACTTTTTCTTCTCTTCGTAAGGACTTCCTATTCTTTATTTGTCACTTGTATTTGAATTTAGAATTTACATATTTTAACAGAATTTCGATCATGACCATGGAGTACGAGCTGCGCCCCGGGACTTCGCTTCCGTGGGAATTTCGGTATAAATAGTTATGTGCCATTCCAGGCTGTATTCCACCCGTGTACAAAATTTCATAACTATACGTCTAGTAGAATTTGCGTGAAAGAATAACAAATATTCACACTTCCTCATAAACTTTCGCATTTATAATATTAGTGGGATATGTGTTGACGACATCAAGTCAGCATCATAATAACCTCTTTTTTTTCAAGCCGGTTAAAACTTGTAATTATTTCACACCACAACAACACAATAGCTCACTAGCGTGTATCAAGCCTTACCATCTCAATATAGGTAGATATTAAATTCAATGCTCGGTACCGAATGGCTGGCTGCGACTTTCCAAAATTCTCCCAACACTCAGTCACTCAGTGTTTTGGGTGATCTCAGCGCGATTGTGTGTTCTGTGCTTTACATTAAAAAAAAATGATTCGAATTTATTATTTTGAAATTGAAAAATTGTGTATGTGGTAGTTTTTGTTATTTATGTTTGTGATTTAATTTAAAAAAAGAACTTTTAGTGTCATCTGTCATTTATCGTAATTTTGACGGAGCGACAGATAACAGAGGCATAAGGAGGGTTCCTTGTTACGGAGACCTAAAATGGGTCGGTCTTTGACAGGAGCGATACGCCGTATTTGGAACCTGGCGTGGTTGCTGGCCACTAAAGTGTGCTTGGTAATATTTTGCTATTCTTTTTTATTCTTACCAATATTTGAGCGAATTAAAGGTTATTATAATAACAATATTAACTAGCATTGTGTAACAATGAAGTACACTACCTGGGCCCATCATTTATTGAAATTAAATACACTTATCCTTAAACATATTATAAATCAAAGTATGTCTGTTCGCGATAAACTCAAAAATTACTGCGCCGTTTTTCATGCGGTTTTCACCAGTTTATAATGTGATAACTGCGGAAGGTTTAGGTGAATAGTTTTTACCCGAGCGAAGCCGGGACGGGCCGCTAGTACTTATATAAAACATATTTGTGTGAATTTCCCATTTATAGTATTAGTTAGGATCAAGATTAATTAGGCTATAAGATTATTGCCTTGAGGTACCTAGGCATCTAAAACATAAATATTTTCAACGTTTACATAAAAGCACAGGGGGATATCATTCAAGTCTCATCTAGCGCAGATGAAAATGATAAAATTATGTAAATACATAATTTATCAGGTTGTGAAATCTAATATCCATATATGGAAGGACATTGTCTGCGGTCGACGAAAAGTGAAATCTGACACAAGTCTGGCTGAGCTGGGGTGGTGTCAAAGTATTTTTTTTTATTTGTTTTTTTTTTAACTTGTCTCGGCTTCGCTCTGGTAAAACCATGATATTTACACGCAAACCTTCAGGAACCTACACATTTTCTGTTGGTAAAAACCGTAAAAAAACTGTTTGGTAATTTTTGAGTTTATTTCGTTCATACGGATATATTTGCCACGGGGATATTCATGTGCTAGATGTGATTATAAATGCGAATGTTTGTGATGTGTGTATGTATGTTATTCTATCACACAAAATCTCATATGGTAGTAATATATAGTACATTTTATCAAAAACACATATGATACATTTTATCCTGAAATTCCCACGGGAGCGAATCCTCCGGGCGCAGCTAGTGATGATAATACATTTTTCTAAAACTAAAATTAAAACGAACTATAACAATTATAACTGTCATTTAAAAATACCCTCCTTTTATGTGCGACGCACTATTAATGGAGTGGTTTGCCTTCTCCATTTCACACAGGTTGCCAAGATTTTCTCGCGATGTTTCGTTAGTGGGATTTGTTGGGTCCACAATCTCAGTTGTTCTTGTGGTAAGTGATACCAGCGAGACGACCGGTGAATAAATTTTATTTTACTTAACACAGCACAGCAACACTTCACACAGCTTATATACATACTATTAATAATTATAACGTTGGATCGACCCTGTAGTTACACGTCTCTCTTGGACTTGATGTGCTGACACAACATTACACATCATCTCTAGGGTCGCAACAGATTTGAACCAGGACCCTTCGGTTCACAGGTCTTAATCATTGGACCACCACCGATTCCTACGTTAATAATTCCCGCTAGCCGCCTGTTATTTAGACCACGTTCGAGAACCCAGAAGGAAAATACCGTGTTTGTTGTGCGAACCACATTTAATTGTAACCGGAAAGGTATCATATTATTAAGATTGAAACTGATGATTTCAAACTCATTCGTAGTTTCGTCTTATTTGTAACACTCGTGAAGACATAACGTAACTTGTTATTCTGTTATATTCTTAATAGAAAATATATAAGTTTGGAAAATCCTACTAATATTATATTATGTGCGAAAGTTTGTGAGGATGTATATTTTACTCATTCACACAAAATCTACTGGACCGATTGTTAATGTAATTTGGTACACGGGTAGAATGTAACCTGGAATAACGTATAGAAAACTTTTATACCGAAATTCCCGCGGGAGCGAAGCCCCGGGGTGCAGCTAGTATTCTATATTTAGTTCCTTTTTTAATTTCAAATTATTTACAAGTTTTTTTTGTTTCAAGTTTATGCAAGTACTTAAACTTTTTATATATCTACTAGCTCTTCCCCGCAGCTTCTCCGGCATGTATATTGTAGTTATTAACTAGATGCATACAAATTAGCAGTGGAAGCGGAACAGAAAGGCAAACAGGCAGACTTTTCATTTACAATACTAGTAGATCGCCGCGAACTTGGACCTCGCAAACACAATAAATTTTTACAAAATTGTGAATATTTCAAAAACGACTGAAACGATTTTGATGCCTCACGAACTTCATAATTCTATGGGCATATCCTACATAGCTTTTAAATTTCATCAAAATTGGATCAACCCAAGAAGAATGTTACACCTCGCTCGTTATGCTCGCTCAGTAAGGATTTATCTTTCTAATTACGTACTTCCTGGGGTTCTACAACCCTTAACGGGTCTTGGCCTCCTCCACAACCCTCTTCCATTTCGCTCTGTCTTCGACCTCCCGGCGCCATGTTGTTTTCTTGCTTAGTTTCTTCAGGTCTTGTTGAAGACAATCACAAAAGACCGAAGACACAAAAGACACCAGTGTTAACAATAACACAATATAAGATTAAAATTTAAAAATCTTTTGTAAAACCTCCAATCGGAAACATGAACTTAATCCAATGTTACGGCAGATGGATTTGAATATGCAAAACATGGCAATACCGGTGGGCGGTTGTTGTGCTCCGTCGTTATGAAACCAAGATCGGATTAATGAGCTTATATAACCCGATTTTGCTTGGCTTTTGTCTGTTTTGTGGAATTCTTAGATGTACATCTCTCTCTCTCTGTCATCCGGTTCCGCTTTCCTACTTTTTCGTCTCCACTATATAAGTCCTTAACGTAATTCTTAGTTGTTTATATTCCTTGCGTATTACGCCGCCCATACACTGCTTATCGGCAAACAACTCACTCCTACTAACATTATAAATGCAAAAGCTTGTGAGGATGTGTGTATGTATGTTTGTTTGTTTGTTAATATTTCACGCAAAATCTACTGGACCGATTGTTATGATATTTGGTACACGGGTAGAACACAACCTTGGGTTCCACTTAGGGTAACACATAGGGGGATACTTTTTTCTGAAATTCCAAAGGGAGCGAAGCCCCTGGGCACAGCTAGTAAACCCAGTAGTCCCAGCTACGCACGGTCTAATACGTTATTTTGCATGTATAATCTTCATTAATATAAATTGTCTTAACAGCAATAAAGCCTGCATCAAAATCCGTTGCGTGAAGAAGAAAGAAAGAAGTAAGCTTACAAACAGACAGACGTGACGGGCGTTTTTGTTGTAAACTACAATTAGAATTTGTATTTTGATATTTGAAAATGAATGTTGCTTGTATAATGCAAAAAATGTGCATTATACAAGCAACATTCAAATTGACATGGCGAGGTTGAATGTGGTTGAGCTTAGACATCTGATATAATTTTATAATGAGCCACAAGGAAAATTGCTGTCATAAACAACTTGTATGTACAGTCAACAACACATCAAGTCACCCTGCATGAACCTCTATGGCGCGGTAATAGCGGCGAGTTTGCAATGAATTTTCGTAGGTTGATGTGCTGTTGATTCCATGTAGCAATACTATATTCATCCTACTAATATTATACATATATAATCAAATATAACAAATCACACGGATCGAGCTGGCCCCAAAGTAAGTTCGAGGCATGTGTTATGGGATACCAACTCAACGATACTATATTTTATAACAAATACATATATAGATAAACGTCCAAGACCCGGGCCAATCAGAAAAATATCATTTTCCATCATGACCCGACCGGGGATCGAACCCGGGACCTTTCGGTTCAGAGGCAAGCATTTTACCACTGCGCTAACGAGGTCTTCACATCGAGGTTGTAGCAATAAACAAATGATCTATCTATCTAACCTCCTTTTAATAAAAATATGATTCTCTGATTAGCGTCGGAATAGTTATTATTCTTTGTATTGTCTCGTTCTTTCAATGTGAAATACTGAAGAGAGAGAGAGGGACAAAACAAAGATATACTACTCGAAGCCTAATCAGAGAATTAAATGTTCATTAATAAAGTAGTAAAAGTTGAACAGAATACATTGCAACAAAGTAATCGTTATAGTTGATTGCATTTCCATATTCATAGAGAAGTTACCGCTAAAACTGTAAAGCTAAAGTCTTGTCTGCTATGCAAATTAATTTCATATATCTACATAATATGAATTTCCGTATAAAAAGTGTAGATATGAAACATTATTATCCTAACTATAAATGTGAAAGTTTTGCATCATTACACTTTATATACTCAAGCACTAATTTTGAAATTCCGCATGGTTACTATATATATATAGGTAGTTTTGAGTAACGTGAAAAGTAACTCTATATTAATGAAATTAAATGCTTAATTATTTATTTGATAAAATTAGGTTACTTTTGTACTACCGTTTCACTTATTTGATAAAATATCACATTGTAATCTGACAGAAAAACTAACTGCTAGATAATAAGAATGAGCTTGATGCGATTGGACAGTTATTCCTATCCAATAATTGTGAAAAATATTTTTTAACGATATCTGCTTGATAGGACATTTAGGCTATCAGATATTCGTACAAGCGAAACCGCTGATACCAAAGCTTAGTCGTATAAAAACGTACAAGATTAAAATAAATCTAAATATAGAGGCAATTAATTAAAAGTCTGAGTACCTACTCCTCAAACTTTTATTACAATGATTACCGAGACATGCGTAGGCGCTGGCTTTATAAGATCTGAAACTGTATCTGTAGGCGTTTTAGATCCTTTGGCGTTACAGGCAACTACTAGATGTACATTTATAGACTTAAAATTGGATATATATAGATTCAACCCCTAGAAGCAACTCTTTCGCTCCCGAGCGAATATCTAAATAAAAAGTACCCATTATCGTTCAGGAATAATGTAAAAAGAATTTTGGAAATTACATGATTGACAAATCAAATCTTTTATTCAGAAGTTAGACCATCACAGGCACTTCTTCACGTAAAATTTTTCGTAACATGATTTTTTTATCCAAATAATTACATTGTTTAATCATAAGAGAGTCGTAACCTCTTAATTAGGTGCAAAACTTTCAAATAGAATCATCTTTGTGAATTTAAATTCCAAAAACAAATGACATAAACGTTGTTCAAGCGAATGTACAATCAACAGTATCTAATCTTACCCATAACCTTTGCAAATTCGCCTCTATTACCGATACATATAATTCAATGCTGAGTAACATGACTTGTGGTTTGCTGTGCGATCTGTTGAGATATTCAGAGAAACAATGAGATAGTTTGATCCTCCATTGTTTTTAGGTGTTGCAAAATCGGAAATGCTCGAGTGTGATGATTTATGCAACGCTTTTGATAAGCTAGGTCACGTGAAAGATCCATTTTGTATTAAAAAAAAATGTTTACAGATAAGCAGATTGTTATGTAATGCATTATAATTATGTCAATTGGAATGATAATTGAATGAAATATGACTTCTTTCATTATTTCTCGTGTAGGAGTTCCTCAAGGAGGCAACTTCGGATCTCATTCAACCAAAACTCCTATCAGCATGGATTATTTGAGATTTAAAATGATAAATACTAGCTTAATTGGATACTAATAGAAATGGAAATGTAAATCCAAATTTAATACGAACTCAATATAGATTTGTGATAAGTATACATATTTGAAATTTCCAAAACAAAATGAACTTTCTACCAAATTTAAACTTGAGCTTAAATTTGTTATCCGTGGGAACGTTAATGTGGGAAAAATGTTTTCTAAGGACACTTAATTAAGTTAACATTTTCACAATGTTTTGGCTCCTTGTTAACATACATTACTTTATTATAATTTTTGAGTAACATTATAGTCTAATCGATGTAGGTGTAGATTCTTTGATTGTCAAAAAACATACCTAAACTCCAAAATCACTACGAATATAATAATTGCGAAAAATTTGTTGTTGAAATTGAGTTTGTTATCTTTTCACGCTCTGTCTACTTCATGCATGTGTAAAAGTACCTGATACAAAAAAGGTCTTGGATATAGTTCATTCCAGTAAAAAGAAGGAAAACTTAATGTATAGGACGTAATCATTGCATCAGTTAAAGTCTAGTTTACGTGCCTGTCAATCGTTGTGGAGAATCGTACATTGCTTGGTTTAGTCCTGTGTCCAAACATAATTCTCACTAAACCAGCAATGTGCGTTGAGGTTTGTCTAAGATTGGGTAAATGCAGTATTACAGCAAAAATGTATCGCTCACGCACGGATAATTTTTATGAGTTGAAATTCTATTTCTGCAAAAAATATATACCTAATTAGGTACCTGCTAAATATTTTGCCCCATTGGCTTTGTTGGCTTGGCTTCGTTGTTATTATTAACGATATTGTTATCCTTATGTGTCTCATTCCTGCATGTACGTATTCCTCCACTGAATTTCCATGAATAATTGTTAACAATAATATATTTTTACAGTTTATCTAAAATGAGTCAGTCTAAATACAACCACAGAACGCGAAAGACGTATTAATTATAATTTTTAGTTTTATTATGAGTGTAAATATAATTTGGTAGGAGATATTTAATAATTGTACTTCAATAATGCGCTAATAAATGTAGAAAATATGGATTAATTTTAATGATTAATTTATTTTAAATTAAATAAATTAATCATTAAAATTATATAATAACATCAAAATTAACATTATAATTTCAACAACATTTAATTAACATTATAAAACGGTTAATAGTAACCTGCTATACCTACAATTTCTCGTCAAAGTTAAACTGCAAAGAAAGAACCTAAAAAAGTGTTTGTTTATTTAAAATTGGAACTTATTCTCTTAGAATAGAACTGGTGATGACAGTGATGTGATGTTGTGATATTAAAAGTGTTATAGTGGATTAGTGAGGTGATGAGTCACTCATGGAAAAGGAAGCTCTCCTGGTTTTGGGTTCGTATGCTTTGTCAAAATTAATTGAATGAATTATATACATGGTGTATAGGTCTATACCGAGGTAGGGTAAGATTTTTTGATACGGAACTCTTAAATATGATGAATGAAGTTCATGTTCGAAGAGTTATCGAGAGATAATATGTAGAAATAAAAGCAACATCTATAAGAAGGCAACATTAAGTACGATTTTTATTCAAAATGTCATCATTTTAATTATATCAATTATATGCTACTAGCTGTGACACGTGGTCCATATTAGTATTATTCTTTTCGTCTTAAAATTTTCTCCTTTTTTATAACAGCGCCACTATAACTCTAGCGTATATTATAACAGTTCTTGTAGCCAAGATTTAGGTTCGTAAACGTTGCGTTGTCTTGCAATTTAGGTCATTCAGCGTGGACGCCGGATGCAATCCTTTGTCAGTCAATCAATCAATCAATCAATCACGTGATGGACCAAAATGGTGATCTTGAGCTTCTTCGTGTCATGAAAGGTACATTAGGGCATCGTTTAAAGTAACATTTGCAAATACCCATTAGGGCCGCGCAATGATTCATCCACATTTGTTTTTTAAGAAAAGACTGAGGCTTTCGAAGTCAAAGTAATTTGATTGGATTTGTTATACACGTCATACATGCTTTTAACTTCTTTTTGAAAATCGTAATAATTAATGGGCGTGGCGTAATAATTCAATTGCAGCTAGATTCCAGGTGGGCCCTCAGACGACACTATGAGGACTGAGGGCCTTTAATTATTATTTATATTATTTAAAAGGGCGTAATACATTGAAACTCGCTTATTTGGCTTTCATAAAATCGAATTCCAACTTTTACAATTCATTTGGAATGTTCACTAAATCCCGAGCATAATTTCATAGAATTTCAAGAAGTGGGCCCTCAAACCACACGCACATTCTAGAATTTTTCAATCGCATTATCATTTTCAAAAATAAAGTAAATTTACGTCGCTAAGTATTTCATTGTGTTGTGTTGAATAACAAATTTACTGCACCATCAGAACGGGTAATACGTGTAAAATTACACCTGAATTAGAAAAGACGGATTGGTTCAAATTTAAAATATGAACAGTTAAAACTAATAAGCGTGCTTGTAGGCAATGAGATGATGTAATAACATAATTTTTACTGAATGTGTACAGAAAAAATATATATTTAATTTTTTTATTACCTCGTATTGAACTAGATCGACTTGTCAATTAGTTCGCTTATTTGTGACATCACTAGAAAATAATGAATAAAGGAATCATTTATGTAATAAAAATTAGTCACTTCAAAATGGCGGCTTGCGTTATTAATTTTAAAGTTCCAACAACTTAGTTTCAATTTTTACAAATTATTGTATTGAATTTTTCCATGTTTAATATTCCATGACTAAGTAACAGCTTCCCCTCTGCTTCTTATTATTTGCAACATAAAATCCATCATCTATCTCGATATAGAATGTTTGTGTGGATTATTCATTATTATTTCACGTAAATTTATCAACGAAAGCGGAACTGACGATTTTCATACAAACTTTCACCCCCCCATTGAAAATCTAAATCAAATCATTTATTCAGAAATTAGGCCTTCACAGGCACTTTTTTACGTCACATTCTAAATTAAATGATATTTACCAAAGCTACAAATTACTAGCATTTCGGAACGACCACTGCTGCTGAGAAGAAATGCCGAAAGAAACTCATTCAAACTGTGTTGGTCCCTATTATGCCAGAAGGGCTTACCATTTTTCAAATATACATTTATGTATAATTTTTTATCAGTAATATAACAATAGTTATAGTCATTTGAGGGTTGATTTTTGGACAAAAATGTAGCCTATATTTGAACGAGGGTCTTTAACTACATGCATACTAAATTTCATCAAAATCGTGCCAGCGGTTTAGCCGTGAAAGTGGAACAGACAGACAGACAGACAGACTTTCGCATTTATAATACTAGTATGGATTTTTCGTCATAATCATCATCTGCCTGCATGTCAGGCTTCACCACTTCTCCCTGTCTGATGTTAACCGATCTTTTATATTACTTTCAGCTATATCTTACCGACAATCACAACCCTTCTTCGGCATTGCTCTATGCACTGTTATGTAACAGTGTTCAAAGAATGTTCTTTTAAAATACAATATACTACTTACTAATATTATAAATGCCAAAGTTTGTGAGGATAGGTATGTATGTTTGTTATTCTTTCACAGAAAATCTAATGGACGGATTGTTATGAAATTTCGTACACCGTTAGAATATAACCTGTAATAACACAAAAGGTACTTTTTGTCCCGAAATTCGCACGGGAGCGGAGCCCCCGGACGCAGCTAGTACAAAATGTATGGGACGCCTTTGAACAATGAATCTGAAAAACCTAGCTAACTTCACGCGTATTTTCTCGAACCAAGTATTTCTCTAATTCACCCCATGATTAATGTTGCTAGATGGCGTTACTTTCAAAGTCGTGTCAGATGCCTTTAGACAATTCACGTAACCTCTAAATTAGATCTGGTTTCTTTATTTAGTTCTTTTCTCTGAATTGCAATATTGGGAGGAAACTGCAGTAAGTATATGATGATAATTGTTATCGTTTCCGTCGAAAGGCGTCGTTTTAGATTAATTTTATTACGCATTACGCATTATTTTGTTGATAATAAAATGTTTCTGTCATAGTTGTAACGCACCTCAATTATTTTCACGCACGGAAACTCCTATCATATGAGTGTTTTTCGTGTTATTTCCTTAACCTTTGAGCGTCGGAGTCCAGGGTCCGCTTTCCCACATTTTAGTCTTCACTTTGAACGGTCAGATGATTGTCAATCATATTATCCTTGACGACATCAAGCCAGCACTTCTTTTGTTTGGGTTAAAGGGTTTGCCGCTTCTGCTAGGAAATTCAAAAATCTATGTTTGTAAATGTGTTGCGACGCTGAACTAACCTCAACTAAGTTTTTTTTTTAAGGAAATATTATGTGGAATCTGAATATGTAGCAGCGTATTCTTCAAACAATCACTGCCAAAACAATGATGAAAAAAATATGAAAATTAGTTCGATTAGCAATGTAATCTCAGTAGATACCTACACGTATCTGAAGATGAACAATAGTTTTTTTTTGTCGCTTGTATTGTCACTATTTTTGATTTTTGACATGCAACATTATATGAATTTATGATTTTGACATAACCAACGTAAGCGTGCGATATAAAAACTTTATGACACGTTACTAGCTCTCTCACATCCGAGCGTTTTCTCGATCGCTTTCCTCAGCTGTTGAGCGTCGGAGCCCAGGGGACCCGACACTATGGAGAACTAATTTATTGGAATGGTCAGTCACAGCAACAAATCCATTTTAAATTTATTACGTTTTGCTTTCCAAGACTCATAAATTACTAATATGTTGGCTATACACTATAGCCAAGCAGGTTGCCAATGTTTGGCGCATTGGGCATAGGTTTTACATTGCTCGATTTTAAAGATGACAAATGTATAAACTGTAGGCTCCACATTTATCGTCGAACTCACACCGATTATACCGTTGCCCGAACATTATTACGTAGTCGTATTTCTCATTGGCCGAGGGTCGTGGTTATTTACGTGGAATGAAACACACACAACAACTAACTTTCTTAGCATTATTATTAATGGAGTGGTTTGCCATTGCCTTCTCCATTTCACACACAAGTTAATAAGAATCAACCAGTGTGCACAGGTTTTCCTCACGATGTTTACCTTCACCGGAAGCAAGTGGTGGACGATGAAAACTACTATACATGAGTCAGATTGGTATACAAAACTCATGTGGCACGAGTAGGATTCGAACCTGGGACATTTCGATCCGCAGGCGGGCGTCTTAACCATTACACCACCACCTCTTTTACTTACCGCAACGAAAAAACCAGCTATTTATGCCGAATCCGTCAAAGTTCGGCGAACTGTTCCACGATAGTGGCATAATACATAATATAAACTACGCACTCGCGTCGGCTTCTAAGTTTGGCGATAGGGTACTTACGAGTATATAGCCGACAATACAGTCTATAAGAATATTTAGCCTCCAAAACCGCCTGATCCGAAAAGCACTATTAGCAGTTTTATAATAATAATAATTTCTTTATTTCATATAATTCATAGTAAATGTTAGTAACAATGTTCTTAAGACTATATTAGTAACTTATTTAAATTAATCTGGGTCCAGCGTTTGAGTATGGACCCGTCCACTCTGCCAGCAATAACAGAGAGAAGGCTGCTGGGGTTAGCATCCACCCTCCACATCAGAGAGGCTATCCTCTTCCGCACTATGCCTGGAAGGTATCCATTATTTATATTTTTAATAATTTAATTCTTAATTCTTCCACCAGGCGGAGCTAG
This sequence comes from Plodia interpunctella, assembly GCF_027563975.2. Lineage (NCBI taxonomy): Eukaryota > Metazoa > Arthropoda > Insecta > Lepidoptera > Pyralidae > Plodia > Plodia interpunctella. The sequence continues at coordinate 930,895 of NC_071313.1, forward strand.
TGGCGGCGGTGCGTCGGCGCGGGCGCGGTGACGGCAGCGACGATGATGAAGACCTGGGCCTGCCCCGCAGTCCCCCCGCATCCCCTCCTACTGATAAGGCTGATAAGGTGAGAAATTTGGTTCCCATTTCCTACTGCGAACATATGAGGGCTGGAATTCTCTCCCCGATCGATATCTATTGCCAGCTCCACACTGTCGCCAAACTATGACAATGAGTATACAACATGAGTACTTAAACCGCAATGAAATACCAGCAATGTACTTATACAAAATCCTCTGAAGTTTGGCAAACTTTTCGACGATAGTGTGTAGCTGCATTACAATTTATGGTTACAAGGTAAGAGTGAATAGGCATTATTTAAGCTTGCGTATACGATTCTGCTTAGGGACACTAACTCAACGATACTATATTTTATAACAAATACATATATAGATAAACATCCAAGGGCCAATCAGAAAAAGATCATTTTCCATCATGACCCGCCCGGGGATCGAACCCGGGACCTCTATGTTCAGTAGCAAGAACCTTACCACTGCGCCACCGAGGTCGTCAAATAAAAAATATGTGTCGTAAATAAACTAGCCTGGTCTAGTTATTTATTTTGTTATTTTGCAGCCGGTTTATATTGAAAGCAATATAAGCAACAAAGGTTGCTTATATTGCTTTTCGTCTGCAGTGTCCCTTTGGTCAAAATGAACTTAACAGTAGTAATATTTGCTCGAATGCAATAGTAGATCGCTTGTCTTTCTTGTGAGCTATGTTACGAGGCAAAACAACGCTTATATTACGCGCATGTACTTAGATACCTTAATCATTATTAAGAACCGAATAGGTATAAATCTGTAATTGTTATAAACAAATGAATGAATATAGAATGGGGACATTTGAATCATAAAAAGTTCAACAACACGGGAAGAAATAACCAACTGATAAGACAGTTCCTACTAACGCCATCTAGTTTGCTGTTCGTGTATTAGTTATTATAGCATAGAGCAGACTCTAGTTAGCAGATAAACGCAATGGCTTGCGGTTTTGTTGTGAATGTTGATTGTTAGTTAATACATTAATATATAGATGACACGATGATACGATGATTGTTATTAAAATATTTTCATGGAATTAGTAGGTACAACAGTACCTACTAATTTCACTCCATACTACCGCAGAACTCCGACATATGCTAAGGCGAATGCATGAACATTGCGCAGTTTGTATGAGAGTTAATTAATCGCCATAAATGACGGGCAATGTATACCGACACGCCAATGTTCGGCAAAGTGTACCGTGAAAATAGTAATGTTATGTACCTATATAGGCGGCTTTAAAATATTATACTATCGTTGGTGACTTTGACCTAAAACGATATATTTCATGACTTTCAGTGATTTGACAATGACGAGAATGCCTTTATGCTCCGATTTTATTCCGAAATCGGAATAACTCGATTTTGACCAAGACCATAACTAAGCTATGCTCGTATCCTACCAAATCGGTCTGATCTACCGAACGGATCCACCCTTAATTAATATAATTACTTTTGTCCAGTCAGAAAATCTTTGTACCACTATCCCTAATACATCCCTAGTAGTAATACGAATATAGTTAAGCTAATGTAGCTTATACAATTAATTACCGAAAATTAAAAAAAAAATAATGAAATTTAAATGTACGACGTAAATTACAGAGGGCGCCACTATATTAAGATCCGTCTTGAACAAAAAGAGACATGACGTGACAAGGCATGTGTAACGTAGGCGATACTCACGACCTCGGCACCACGACATGCACTTTCACCGGTGCATCAAACGTGTAGGCGCAACGGCAGTTCTAGATATGGCTGTACAAGTCAAGGCATTAATCTAAAATAATATAATAATTAAATAAATATATTACGACAAATCACACAGATTGAGCTAGCCCCAAAGTAAGTTCGAGACTTGTGTTGATACTAACTCAACGATACTATATTCTATAACAAATACATATATAGATATACATCCAAGACCCGGGCCAATTAGAAAAAGATCATTTTTCATTATGATCCGACCGGGGATCGAACCCGCGGCCTCATCGGTTCAGAGGCAAGCACTTTACCACTGCGCCACCAAAGGTCGTCAACTAAAATATATATGCAAAAGTCTGTCAAGCTTTGACGATTAAACTGCTGGGCAGATTTTGATGACATTTGGAATAGAAAAAGTCAATGATCCGAGGTCAAACAATGCGTAGACACATCTAGTAATGTCTGAAGACTATGAAAACACCCGTTGTAATAGTAACGGCTCGGTTCACTTGTTCACCGTTGACACCAAGTATAGTCCAGTTATGGTGCCAATTAAAATTTACTATTGTTTAGTACCATGTATAAGAGGAAACAAAAAACTCCATTCATTCTTTGCATTCTTCGATCTCTTGAATTCTTGACCCCAGATTAATAAAGAAACCATTTTTTATTGATTTATGGAAGAAAGAGAATATATATATCTATTTATTATCAACATAGCTTTTGCCCACAACTTCGTATGTGAGTAAAAAACCGTTTCCCGTGGGAATTTCAGGAAATCCCTTCTTAGTGCTCCCCTACACTGTCCTAAGAACCTACACACCAAATTTCAGCTTTCTACGCCCAGTAGTTTCGGCTGTGCGTTGTCTGTCAGTCAGTCAGTCACTCAGTAACGCAAGAGTTCTTTTTCTAAACTTGTTAAGAGTTCAAATTCCAAACGTAAACATAACTGAAATCAATAGAACTTTGACGTTCGTATAAGCCTTGACCGTGTGGGGGCTTCAGTGATTAAATATGTATATGTATTTTGTATGACTTCGTTGAAACTTTCTGTGTACTTTATCTGCTTAAGTGTGTTATATATTTACGAACATTGGTGTCAGATTTTGTTCAAGTCGACTAGAGGAATCTGATATATAAATGACTTTTACGAACAGGGGGCTCACCATCATCACTTAACGCGATCCACTTTACGACCTAAACTGAACTGCATCGCAAATTCGTACTTATTTTTTTCTATGAATGCGATTCATTTTAGGTGCCTAAATTGAACTGAGTTGCATTGGAATCGTTCTGTAAAAGTTGATGGTAGGCCTTCAGGTCTACTGACATCTATTGCTAATATGATGAAAAAAAAAACATTTAACTGTAGAATCATTTCTTTGTGGGACCACAGAGTAAACTTCCACTTTTTTAAATATCAACATTCATTCTGGTGATAAGTGAACATAATTTTTAATTTTGCGTTTTAAAGAGTAATATAAACCGTTAAATCACACACAAATAAAAATAATAATAATAAAAAAACTTATCGTTTGTAAATAGTAACAACTACAAAACTGTGATATAATTTGATTTTAATTATACTTAGATAACGTTTAATACGTAATCTATCGTTTTAATTAAATTGATAATTTATTTTTATGTTGTACTAAATACTTTCTTTTTTAATTACCTACTGTTTTGTGATAACATTACTACTTAAAAGAAAACAAAATAGGTACAAATAAATGTAAGATTAACCGTAAGGTTTTGTAGATATAAACCCACGATATACGCCTATTCATTTTGGCATAATACCAATCCATACATGGTCATCGAAATAAAAAAAATCGTCACGCCAATTAAGGCATTCACACACTATCTGAATTATGTGCCTAGGCCAGTCTATGTGAAACGCTGCCGCGCGTAGCACGCGTGGAAAGCGCGCGAATTGACATTTTCTTTTTTTGAAAACTTGATCTTTATGAAAATATAATTTATTATTTTAATAAATTTAAAGCGAGTGAATAGAAGTTATTCCTAAAAATGGAACTCAGTTTTTGTTTTTGAATGTGGAACTAGTGGTAAAACGTGTACAATATTTATGAAAAATAAAAAATAAAAATATATTCGTGATTTTAACTCTGTGAAAAATGAAGTGTACAAAATATTTAATAGTTTTTATTAGTGCTGTGTAGTTTATATAAATAGGTAAAATTAAAATTACTTGAGAAATTGTGTGTTATGGTAAAAAATGCAACAGGTTATAAAAATAAATAATTCTTAATATAAAAAAATATCAACTCTCAACTCAGCAGCAATAGACACGATTTTACTATGAAACTTAATGATTTGACGTGTTGCACATTCTACACAAAATAAAACAAACGGGCAAAACGAAAGTCGCAATATTTTGTCAAAACATACATACTCGTAATATCATTAAAGTAGAAAATTAGTAGGTTATGTAATTTCTAAGTACATATTTTATTTGAAATGGACGTGTAATAATCTTTCGCAGTTTATTGTTACTTTTAGGCCGTATATGGTTATGTGCCTTGCCTTCCATTCAGGAAAGAAACTTACGTGATATTAGTGCTGGTTATTTAACTGGAAACAATTTAATAAAACGATAAATTCGCTCACGATTCGCTCAATTTTTTGAGAGACATTAATAATTTAAGGATTGGGCTCGTTTTATTTTTTTGAAATGTACACTAATTAATGATTTATTAATTGTGCTCCTGTTGTACATTGTTTAATTAAAAGATATAAATTATCACAGTTTTATGTTTTTATATTCTTTTATTACGTTCACTAAATTCCGACTGTAAGGAAATGATTATTTATCCTTATGTAGAAGACAAATTTCCAAAATACAAAATGTCGAACTGAGATTAGATAAAGTACAACATAGATTTTTTTGTTGTTATCTCACACATGCATGCTACTTGCACATTTGAAATTTATCATACATAGTTTGAAGTAAGTATATAGAAGGACATTGGGTACCTTCCTTTCATCCCGGAAAAATAACTGTTCCCGGGAAAATTGCGGGCGAAGCCGCGTCAGTCGTGACCTAAGAATTCTGACGCGTTTTTTCCCATACTAATATTAAAAAGAGAAAAGATTTACCTTAGGTATTGTTGATTTTACCGTAACCGTACCGTACCGTTTTTTCTAATGAATAAACTCATTTTTTTGTTTCTAATGAATAAACTCAAAAACTACTAGACAGATTTTGATGAGATTTAGCATAGACACGAAACCTTGAGGAGTGGCATAGGTTACTTTTTATTATGGTTTTACCCGAGCAGGGCGGGCCGCTAGTCTTTTATATTTGCTCATCATATATCATCATTATCACGTCTGTTTCTCATGGAAGTAGGAAGGGCCTGATCTTCATTTACTGATAATGATAAATCTCCACCTAAACCGATGGAGATCTATGATTTCTATCCATATTTATTTCTCACAAGCTACACATATAGCCAGCTACTCTTGCATGGCATAAATCATGTAATGTAAAATACTCAAAATGTTGTGTTACTATTATTTTATGATCTACGATTAAGTTAATAATAAATAAATAAATAAATAAATAAATATATTAGGACAAATCACACAGATTGAGCTAGCCCCAAAGTAAGTTCGAGACTTGTGTTATGGGATACTAACTCAACGTTACTATATTTTATAACATATACATATATAGATAAACATCCAAGACCCGGGCCAATCAGAAAAAGATCATTTTCCATCATGACCCGACCGGGGTTCGAACCCGGGTCCTCTCGGTTCAGTGGCAAGAACTTTACCACTGCGCCACCGCCACCGAGGTCGTCCTAAGTTGTGAAATCTTATCATAGTTGACGATAAAAAATCTGAGCGTAAATGACTCTAAATTTACATTAGAAATGCTCAAGTTAGGGTGGAGATGAACAATTGCACATTTGCATTTAAAATGCTTATGTTGGGTGGAATTCCACATGCCTATAGCTTGTGTACTTGCATGCCAGTTAAGGATACGAGTCACTTATACAAGTAGTATGTCAGCTACACGCCAGGTACTTGCATAAGTTTTCGCCAAGTAGACATATTAATAATTATAGCAGACCCTGGACTCCGACGCATAAAGAGTGAGGAAATGACAAAGACAAAACAACCCATCCTCGATAGTAGAATCCCTATCATCATCATAATTTTAACCCCCGACGCAAAAGATAAGGTTGTTATAAGTTTAACGTGTCTGTCTATGTATCTGTGTATCTATCTGTCTGTGGGATCGTAGCTCCCAAAACGGATGAACTGATTTTCGTTTAGTTTTTTTTTTTGTGTCATAGAAATTTTATCCCGAGCGTTCTTAGCCATGTTTCATGAAAATCGGTTCAGCCGTTCAAAACTTGTAGCGAAATGAATACTGAAAGTCGGGGCTTTTTTAATTTGTCTAACAAATAAACTTGTTGTGTATTCTACTGAGAAAATATTTCTCTTCTTTTACGCCGACATCTATATAAAAGGAAAAAAGGAAAGAGAAAGATTTCGCGAACTGATTTTCTAAACAAAAACTATGCAGAAGCATTAGCAGTGCTGTTTCTATACAAATCGGTTTAGTGACGCGTCCGCTGTCGTAGCAAAACACGTGTCGTTAGTGTTTTATGCTTCACTACATGTGATTTAATCCAATTTTAACATGTACTTATTGCGTACTTTTTACTTGTTCAGACTAAGATTTTATTTTGAGTTTGTGCTATGCATTTAAGGTCGAGTTGAACAAATAATTTCATACAAAACTTTCGCCCCTGCGCAACTCATACACAAGAAACAATTTTTTTTTTGTTTCAATTGAAAACTCCAATTTGTTGAAAAATTCTATGGACATTTTAATGTGCGTGTTTACTAATCGGCTAAGAAAATATTGAGGATTAACCCCCTGATAGCCTCTTGTGCTGTGCGCCCTTATACGCGTTGCCTACTTTATGGTCTAGAATCTTTGCCACAATAGGTACCTTATATCATAATCGGAACACAATAATGCAAGCACTGCTGTTTGGCGGCAGATATAGATGAGAGTGAGTGACCTTGGTACCAAGATCTACCTACCTCTGGTAGGTAATATTTTATAAATATTTCAACAAATAACCTGTATCGATAAATCTCGTGTTCTGCAAAATTCGTTGAAAATCAAAAAGGAGGTCAATTTTCACAGTCGATAAAAATCCGCTCATAAAGATCTTAATGAACGCCACGGCTGCAGTTTGACATTGAGTATTGCAACACGGTCTTGTCCGAAATCGCACAATAGCCTCTATTAGGTACTATGTATTGTAATTGTTCATAATGTATGAAGATAATTTGTTGATAGTTTTAAGTCTTGAACGAATCGTAAAGGCCATTTATTGATGGAACCATAGCTTATTTTTACATTACCGATTATTTCCATTGACAGCTGTCAACTGTCAATTAGTTGATGATTCCTTTGCTTACATTAATTACCTCAATTTAAAAAGTTACTAGGCCGGCCGGCATACATTATCTGTGCGCAAGCGAGACGCCATTGTTAAAAGAGAAATAATTGTAATATTTTAATGGAAAAACTGTAAGTAAATGACACTGTTATCGATAAGGTGATGTGAATACATGTTATTGAACGACACCGAATGGATTTGATTTCCAATGATAATCTAATATTCTGATCAGATGCTAACAATATATTGATAGTTTGGCGCTTGCGTTGACTTGATGTAGGTTCCACAGTCGCTGAACTCGGACATAATGGCCGACGCGAATACATGAACATTACATAGTTTATATGAGTGCTTTTATTTACCACAATGGAATACAATAACAAAATTTCAGCTTAATCGTTTGAAGATATACCATCAACCGATTGAAATGTTGTGTACACGTTTAGTTTGGATGAAAATGCCTTATTTTGTTAAGCATATCCTTAAGATGGAACAGGTTCGACCGCCAACGAGAGAACTCTTCAATTTACTGCACGGAGATGATTATGTGATGACAATCGAAGCTAAACAGTAAAATAAAAATCAGATGTGCCCATATAAAGCTCCGTGCTAGCTCATTAACCCTCATTAAGAATATACGAACGGTTGCGTAGGTAACCGCTAACAAACAAACACACATTAGCCACACTGCCCACCGGCGAGTCGAATCGACATTTACTAATTGCTAGTTAATTGCATAAAACATAAAACGGAAGGCAAAATTCAATATCAGATGTTATATACATACCGACACATTCATTTCTTGTTTTGATGTTAATGTCTATTTGATGCACCTCACAATTAGAAACATTATTAACCGAAGTAGATACTTATTTCTCAAGATAGAAAAATATTTTTTTTTTACTTTTTTGATCGTCTTACCAAAAAACCCATTGGCAAGAAAATCGACTTTCCCATAAAGTTTGAACGCAAATTAATTAACCCAAGCTGAAGAGCAGCAGATATATGTATAATTGAAATATTCTTCCTTTAATTCACGATTCACATATCTTGTCTCTTCCCCTATATTTGATAATTATTAAATAGCATTGTGATTTTTCACTTTGGAAACATCGTGGGACAAGTTTATTCGCGTAATAAAAACGACTATGAAATACTCGTAATTTTCAGTTGTAAATAATTGTAATACCTTTATGTTATATCCAATTCTCAATGGGCCCGGGTGGTGGGACATGGCCCATACTCCTTATCCGTCCATAAGGAAGGCCAGTGCCCCAGCAGTGGGGACGTTAAAATAGCTGATGATGTTGATCACGAACATAACTAATAAAGTTACTTCCACTACATGTAATAGTTACCTATGTAAATATTACCTAACTCAACATTTTCTTTTTATTGAACATAGTATTTACTTAACCGAGGCGCAGCTAGTGTGATTTTAAATATAATCATACTAGCTACGCCCCGGGGCGTCGCTCCCGTGGGAATTTTGGGATAAAAGTACCCTATGTGTTAATCTAGGTTATATTCTACCTGTGTACCAAATTTCGTGCGTTCTACCTGTGTACCAAAAGATTTTGCGTGAAAGAGTAACAAACATACTTACATACACACATCCTCACAAATTTTCGCGTTTATAATATTAGTAGTATAATAACACTGTATGCTACAATTAGTTACACAAAGCTAATCGCTTGTGTTTTCTACTGCAATTCTGTAACCAATAATGCAGCCCATTTGAGAATACGCCTAATTTTTCATTCCGTCGACCGTGTAAGAATTTCTATTATACTTGGTTACGTTGCGTTGTGAAAAATAGTTGCAGTAAACAGTGAAATTGCATCACAAAGTATGCACAGACATGTATGCAATTGTAATGCAATTGTGAAAACAAATGTCATTTAAGCAACTCCGAATTAATTCTAGGGCAAATAGGACAGTGTAACATACTTAGATAGATACTTATACAAATTACCTATGACATTATACAAAAATAATTTATGTTTGTTCAGTTCGAAATCAATGGTTATTTAGTGTGCCCCTATATAAAGTGGTAATGTATTGTATGATTTTGTGTGAGAATCAATCTCACATAATTAAAATCTTTGTACTTTCCTCCCTCCCTCATATTAAAACTGCAATAATATTAGCGATTTTATTTTATAAAATGAGAATTTAAAATACTCGATACGGCAACCAAAATTAATCTCACCCTTAAATGGGTTACACACACCTATATTTTTTTGGTGCATTTTAAACCACAGATTAAAGATTTCCACAGAAATTCAAATCGTTCAAATGGAACAGCTGCGTAGATTGCGTTTAGTTTTAAACGTTTTGTTTCGGCTTGCGCAAGGCCGGATGCGCTTCCGACGAGGTTGCGCTAAAAACTTTACATTTTTTAAATTTATTTTTTGTCTGCGATCGCCAAATTACTGATGACAAGCGATAAATTGTTTCTTTGTTAATTGAGTTTTTAAAACAATGTACACTATCTGTGAATCGATTATAAAACTATTAGCTTTTATTTGTTTTTAATTGTTTGTTTTGTAAAATGTGTAACTTACCTTAATTAGCGAATTAGTGGCACAAATTAATGACCAAATCTTTAAATACAAAGTGATTTTATAATTTTGTCAATGTCATTAATATTCTTTTCAAATCAAATAAATTTTAAATTGCAGTAAAAGAGTTAACCAATTATTTCCTGTTTTCTCACAGGCTTTGCAGTTTGTGAATTAAAACATAGTTGTTATATGTACGGGAACGGGTTAGCTCGATCTATTATTAAAAGTTTTTTTTTGTTTGGTTAATTATACGAGTACATACATATATATTTTTTCCTTTCATCAGCACTTCGCACATCGCAATCATAATATGTTTCAGTATCTTTTGACCATGTACTTTATTGTGTATCTTACATTGTTATATTACTAATAAAAAATTATATATAAATTTTTATTTAAAAAATGGTAAGCCCTTCTGGCATAATAGGGACCAACACTGTTTGAACGAGTTTCTTTCGGCATTTCTTCTCAGAAGAGATCGTTCCGAAATGCTAGTAGCTTTGGTAAACATAATTTAATTTAGAATATGACGTGAAAAAGTGCCTGTGAAGGCCTAATTTCTGGATAAATGATTTGATTTTGATTTAGTTATTTGTATTATTGCTACTAACGTGATGCTGAATTATCATCTCTGCGGAAACTCGATATCACGGGAGGATACAAGCCAACCTTTGTAACACGAATGTGGCCCAAGGATCTAAGATTATTTCGTTAATTAGTTAATTAAAAATCATATTTGCAGATATTTAATATCGATAATACGAAGGTTTTATTTGTACCTACTTATATGGTAACTATACTTGCAGGTATCTAAAATGTAGGTAACACTATTTTTGTACTTAAATGGTTGTTTTTTTTTTAGGAATGATGAGATGAAAATATTCAGAACTGAGTGCGGGAATGAGTTGTGAAATGCATAAGCACCAAAATCATTATTAAAGAATATAACTAAAATCTACTATACACAGTACAGTCAACAGCACATCAAGTTACTCTACATCAACCTCTACGACATGATGCTGTGATAGCAGCGAGTTTGCATTGAATTTGGGTAGGTTGTTGTGCTGTTGACTGTACTAATAATCTTTATCCCTCTTTCAGGCCGTTCGATCTCGTTCCATGGGATGTTAATTAGAAACAAATTTTGTATTAGCCGACTCAGCTCATCATATTTTTTTTATAGCTTGACGACCTCGGTGGCGTAGTGGTAAAGTGCTTGCCCCTGAACTGGGAGGTCCCGGGTTCGATCCCCGGTCGGGTCATGATGGAAAATGATCTCTTTCTGATTGGCTCGGGTCTTGGATGTTTATCTATATATGTATTTGCTATAAAATATCGTATCGTTGAGTTAGTATCCCATAACACAAGTCTCGAACTTACTTTGGGGCTAGCTCAATCTGTGTGATTTGTCCTAATATATTTATTTATTTATTTAGCTTTAACATGTCCCTGGGCAAAAGCCTCCCCTCTCTCTTTCCACATTAATTTTATGATTAGTATATAATATGAACAAAAGTGGCTGACAATAAATAGGCGAAAGTAATAACATAAACAATATTAATCACTCTCTAAGAGACAGTTGTAAACAAGATGATCGTTGCTATGCCCGTGGAAACAATTGAACCATGGAAAGTGCATAGAAAGCGTGAGCCAATGCACCAGATTCACCAGTATAATAAGAACTCAGTATTACTAAAGATACTATACAAGTGAGGGTCAGAAAAACTGGACGTTAGGATTTTCTACAAGATATTGTATTCATTGATTTTTCTCCGGTTTTTTTAGTAATAAAATAATTTGTTCAGATTAAAAAAAAAAATTTTTTTCCGTCTACAATGGTTTACATAATACGTTACGTTTTAATTTATGAAGTACTTCATAATTAAATTTCTCACTTTCAAAACTTGGCACATGTGTGGTGTAGATACTAAATAAATAAATTATAAATAAATAAATAAATATATTAGGACAAATCACGCAGATTGAACTAGCACCAAAGTAAGTTCGAGACTTGTGTTATGGGATATTAACTCAACGATACTATATTTTATAACAAATAACGGGACCTCTCGGTTCAGTGGCAAGAACTTTACCACTGCGCCACCGAACTTACTTTGGGGCTAGCTCAATCTGTGTGCTCTGTAGATATATAGATAAATAGGTACTTATTTATTTATCTACCAAGTGTACCACATATCAACTTTTGCGGTTGACATTTAAGAACATGTCAAGGGAATTTCACTGAGTTTATATCACGTCCAGCTAAACCGTTTCAGAGTTATTACACATTTTATTTTGTTATATCAACAAAATGCTGAAGAAAATTATAATTTTCGTAATTAAAAAAAAAAGAATAACAAAAAATCACTGACATTTATTTATATAACAGAATATTATTAACTTTTAACCTATTTAATATTGTTAACCTCAAGATTTTAAAGAAAAATTCATAATTATATCGGCTCCGATAAAACTTTAGAACAATACTTATAGTTTCTCTATTAAAGTGATAAATTTATTAATAAATTCTATTCCTATTTTGTAACGCCAAACAAAAAAAAAATATATATATATGTATATATATATATATATATAATAATAGAAGCAAAATCGACTGGATGGAATCTGATGGGTTGTTACAGTTGCATAGCAGAAGATCTAACTTACTGACATACTAGCTAAGTCGATTTATTGCCGATAAAACTTATCACACTTTATATTAATATTTTGTTAATCTAATCAATGATAAACAGTTTTACAATAATAGATATCCTATAATTAGGTCTCTTTTTAGGATTCTGTTCAAACACTAAAAAAAAACGGAACCGAAAGGAAAGAAACGAAAGGATCACTTGTGTGTCTGTCTGTCCGTTCTTCTCCGCCAATTTGCTGCGAATCTACTGGACCAAATCAAGTGAAATTTGGTAAGATGGTGTAATTCTATGATTCAAAATACAGACGTGCCGAGTAAATAAATATTGAGGGTGACTTTCGGAGGGAACTCAGCAAATTACCAAAAGGTTTTGCTAACCTTGCAAATTACAACATTGCTCACGCATTCGCATTGGCATGTATCTGAGTTGTTGCTCCTTCATATCCGAAACTATTGACTGTGGAGCCTAAAATTTAGGAAAAATACAAAATATAGTTCCTTGCTTGTAGATAATCTATATATAATATGTATAGAGGCTCTAGATATTAATAAATAGAGGAAATCTTATAGGAATTCCACTTATAAATTATACGTAACCCTCTTCACGCGAGTTTAGCTCTCACTTGGCCGGTTTTTTTTACAACATTTCATTACATATTAGGTTTTTTCATATAATTATTTTGCAAATATAAAAGATTATAGACGTCTTTATCCATTATCTACGATTAGTCTTATTGGAATGTTGGATTGGGTGACGTCAACCCTTATTGGGTTTTGCTATGGTTACCTATCAGCTGCCAAGGTTGTGTCTCTTAATCGCCTTGTACGATATCCACTTGAGGATATAGAATGTTTCTTTTCTAGGGAAGAATATGCCGAACACTGTAAGATCAGGTTTTTGTTTATACCAGCTCCACACTGTCGCCGAACACGCGAATGCGTGAACATTGCGTAGTTAGTACGAGTGATTTTATTTACTTCAATGAAAAACCAGCTATGTATACCGAATTCGCAAAAGTTTGGCAAACTGTTCGACAGTGTGGAGCCGGCATTACAAGTCTTATTATGCAACAAAAAATCTTACCATGTCTATTTATAATTTTACAAAAATATATAAATTTATAGACTCTTGGATCTAGGAAATTATTTTCGTTCTTAATAAATTTTACTTTAGAATGTACTAGCGGCGCCTCGGGGCTTCGCTCCTGTGAGAATTTCGAGATAAAAAGTACCCCATATGTTATTCCAGGTTATATTCTACACGTGTACCTAATTTCATAACAATCGGTCCCGTAGATTTTGCGTGAAATAGTAACAAACATACTTACAACTTTCGCATTTATAGTAGAATAAATAGGTTTGAACTAATATTTGACAAATTTCTATGATCTACATATTGTGAAAATTGTTTACATTTTAAGACTTCTAAGAAAAAATCGTGTGTATAAAAGAAAGCATTAGTATTTCGCTCATTACCCGAGGAATCTGACAAGGAAACCATTTCTTTTTCAATTAGCACTGCGTATTGATTTCCAACGATTACATTTATGTGCAATACGAATGCAGTGTTGGTAAATGGGCCGACCGAAACTTGGACTATTTACTCGACTGCACAAGAACAGTGTTATGTTGTTGTGTTGTCACAATTTTATCAATCCCTTTTATTTCTTAGCGAACAATAAAAAAACAACGGAACAGATCACTACACTGGATAAAGAAATTTTATTAGACAGTGAATAGTTTTGCCTTAAACCATGACTTTCGTGTGTGAGCAGCCTTACTAATCAAGTGATAGAACATAATAAGACTATCCAAAAAAGGTCTAATTTCTGAATGAATGATTTGGTATTGATACATGATTTGTTTTGGCACAGAAGGTTTCAAAAAGACCAATTTTGATCCAATGTTTGCCATTGCAGCCCCAACTGGACCTGGTGTGGACGTGTTCTGTCAATCAAATGGCCATTAGCGTGCAAAAAAAACCTATTGATTTGCGAAACATGACGTTTGATGCGCGCGTCCTTACGTCATTGTGTGCGATGTGAATAATTAACTCTGCACTTAGGTGTACATATAGATGTTAATGTCCGACTTTCGCCACACCTGTAACTGTGATTATCATTGTACTACTTAGCTTTGCTCCGAGGCTCCGCTCCCGTGGAATTTATGGGATAGTACGTCCGGCTCATAATTCCTCTTAGTGTCCATCTGTTGCGAGCATCGGATCGACTTTTTATTGCAACTCGATTTTATCGATCATCCAATAAAATATATTTATTGGCAGCACCAAGATAGTAGTATTTCGATGCATATTACTAAGTTATAAGTCGATTGGTAGATGTATAGAGGAGCATTAGAGTATTAACTTTTGTGCAATTCGTAAGAAGTAAGCAAGTAAGTGGGTAGTAGAGAACTAATATCCTTATCTTACATCATAGCTAGTAGTTTGTAACTTTGGTAAACATCATTTAATTTAGAATATGACGTGAAAAAGTGCCTGTGAAGGCCTAATTTCTGAATAAATGATTTGATTTTGATTTCATAAAACATAGTATTTTTTGTTCTAAATTATTTCGTTCAAAAAAAAAAAACAATATCATCTGCCGCATCTGTCTGTCTTAACTTACTTAAAATAAAAACTACAACACAGATTTCATCAGGCGGATTTTACCAAATTACATAGTGCTGCGATTCCTGAGAAAGGTTCAGATGTAATTAATTGTATTGTTTTTCGAGCGAAGCCGGGACGAGTAATAAACCTATAGCGATTTGCTGTTGTCTGTTATCAGTGATATTAGGAAGAGGGGTCTACAATGTGGATATTGTCTCCTGTCCCGTCACATCCTATTGGGAGTTGCATTACTTCCTACACTTACCTAATATAAATCAATTTTATCTCTATGAACGATCCTTATTGTGAACCGAATGATGATGTGACGAACAAATTTGCATACCCGTGGACACCACACTGTAATACATTACATTACAATGTGGTGTCAATGGGAAAACTCATGTTTTTGCTAATAAATAACCTATGTCTTTGTCTAACGAAGCGAATATGAAAATCGATTCATCGGTTTTTATTTCGGCGAATGCCATTCATCGAAAAGGGTTCATTATGGGACCACATGAGTTTATGGACAAATAGTCTAATTTGAACTTGGGTATATTTCGAATTTTGTCGATTTTGTCCAGTTTTTAGCAACGTCACAATAGTAAAAGACGCTTCCGATCGAACTTTTCCGATTTTGTATTTCAATGAAAGCAGGAACCAAAGCAAAAACATTTATGTTCAGAAATTAGACCTCGACTGGCACTTTTTCACATCAAATTTTAAATTTTATATTACTTATATCTCAAAAAGCTACAAACTACTGGCATTTCGGAACGGCCACTGCTGAGAAGAAATGCCAAAAGAAACTCATTTAAACAGTGTTGATCCCTATCTTGCCAGAACGGCTTGCCATTAATGTTTTTTACGTATATTATATTATTTTTTAATGTAGAACTAGGTACATAAAGTACATGGTTAAAATGCTTATGATCTTTGGTTGCATGATAATCGGGTAACGTCCCATCATGAGGGATAGGGCAGTGTTAGCATTATTATAAGTACTCTCGACAATATGAAGGTCGATGGACCACTGTAATCTTACTACACTGCCTGTCCTTTAGCGTGAAACTGGCCAGTAACACTTATTATAATAAAAATAAAACGTTAATTTTTAATTTTAGAATTGCGTGCATAATTAATTTAACTGTAAAATGTGTGTCTAGGTTAGTGAAGTTTCAGGGACGTATTCTGTTACTATTTGTGGTGCGTTCATTTTAAAAAAGTGTTTTAAGTTCAGTAATATTTTGAGTAATATCCTGAAACCCTCATAAGTGTTGTACACGTGTGGTTAACTTGTAATAATATTGCTTCAACATTGTTGCCGCACGAGATAGCTTATTAAAAAAAAATGGTACCTACCAATTAGTAACTAATTGCCTACAGTGCGGTCTGAATGAGTAAGCAACAATATTATTTTGTCATTGCGTTGTTAATTTGTAAATTACCACTGGTAATAAATATAGATCGATTTAATATATGTAGATTTAATCTTACAAATGTTTTTTTTTGCTCGCGCAATATTACGTTTTTCCCATTTCCGAGAGAAATTCGGGCAATCCTCTTAGGTAGTTGATTCCAAGCTGATATGGCATGCGAAAAAAATGTCAAAATACCAGCTGCTTCTTCTCCCGTGAACATTGTAAAAAGATTGTAAAAGTCAATCAAGGGAAAGGACTATAAATTGTAGATTCTTGTAGCGGCTAGAAACCTAAGCCCGCCGTATTGCTGTGTAGCTGGCCGTATACTTTCGCAAATCTTAGCTCTGTCTATCTCGTAAGGGATAGACGTGATTCTACATTTGTACCTCTATTAGTTCTCGCCTAAATTCCCCAAGGAACCTCACATTAACAAACTTTAGCTTTCTACCCCCTGTTACTACGGCGCCTCGGATGTCTTGTCTCTAAGTTATCAACGGAAAAGTTTTTTATATTGTTTGATTGATCGACTAGGTGCGCCATACGTTTTTGCTTCTGTTCTATTCCATGTAGAAGGTAGGTAGACCAATAAGTGCCATGTTCTCATCTACATAATTACCTACTTTAATCCTTTAGCAAAAAATATTATAATCAGTTCAGTGAACCACAACAAACATCGAAACCAAACTTAAAAAAAAGTCCTTTTTATCCGCGCATGTTCCTGGTTGATTTCCTGGCTGTAAGGCTGTGACATCCTAGCTAGTTCTAAATAAAAAAAAAATACATTTTTAAATCTGAAAATGATAGTTATCTCATAGAGTCTTCAGCCTTCAATCAATTTTATCGCGATCTGCGTCATTGACATTGATCTAGCGCTCATTTTCGTATCAGTGATAAAAAAAGCGATAAGACAATATTACCTTATAAGGCCAGAGCCATCTCTTCCGTTGTCTGAGTAGATTTACTATTGATAAGATTTATTACCTACGTGTGGATAGAACAGATATTACATGTCATGATATACTTTTCCAGTACTTATTGGTCGGCTTCCATGAGGCATTTATTTGGTTAAATATATTTATGCTAGCGGCTCTAAGCTTCACTCGGGTAGAAACATTATTGTACATATAAACCTTGCTCAGGAATCACACATTATTGATGAAAAAATCCGTGCAGTCGTTATTGAGATTATCGCCAATACTCGTAGACGCAGACGCGGCAGAGTTTATGTAAGGATAATAGCAAAATTTATCCGCAATCGATCTGAAACAATATTTTTCCTTCAACATTGATATATTTGAAAAATAATATAAGTAATACTACAAAATTTAATTAGTTTCCCTTCTCAGCTTCAATATATCAAAATCGCCAGTAGTTTGTAGCTTTTAGAATCATTTAGTAATTGAAAATAAATGTTTCAACTTGGTATGAACCATCGAACTGAATTAGTTTAATTAGGTAGTTTTAGAGTGGATTGCACCGTCAACTTTGACACATTGCGCATATAAACGCAAAGTACCTACGCCATTTTGTGTAAACATCAGCGGCGCGCCGGTTTAAATCAACGTCAACTCTCAAATCATTAAAGTACTTATTGAAATAAATAAACAAATTGTGCATTACAACGCACTCGTCTATAGCTATCTATTCATTTTTAGTTTTGATAAGATATGACCATCACGCACCTAGGTGCATGATCAAAACTTTGACGTACGAGTATAGCGCACAAGTTGGAGAAGGTTGAAACGTTTTTGAACGAATAATATTAATTTTTATTTTGTTATGACTCGACTGCCAGTATTTTAAAATTGTGATCTTTGAAATATTAGAGACACGTCGTACTTATTAATAAAAAAAAAATATATATTACAACGGAGTTTCATAACACACATTTTTTCAGTTAATTTAAAGTATTTTTACTCAAATAGGTACTAGTACTATATTATAGACAGTGTGATAAGAATACATCAAATAATATAATGGACATGAAAGTGCCAAAGGACTATGTGATAAAAATAGTGCTGTGTTGAATGCCTAGTGTGTCGATATCGATAAGTCGATAATATGATGCTATACATCACCCAAACTGAGGAGGTGCCAGTCAAGCGACCGCCGAGACGGAAGCATATAAGTGCCAGAATACAGGTAAAAAAACGAAAAAAAAATGTTCATTAAAAAAGTTTCCACCGCTTTCACTAGTTAGCGCCAGTTTCGATTGAGGTCCTAGTCATGACGACTGTTATTGTTAAAAACTCTTTCTTTCAAATAGACATTTAAGTTCTTAAAAATAAATAATCGTTGTTTTTGTTTGTTCTCCCTATGAAGCTGGTCTTTTTGTTTTCTACTAGCTTTTTCGCGCGGCTTCGCCCGCGTAAATTTTCAAAGATTTCAAACCATAATGTATGCAAAATTTCAAGAAGATTGGTTGAGTTAGATTATTTTTGTGTTATAAAAAAATGTAATTTAACAAATTCGTTCCTTCTTGGAAAATGATCTTTTTCACAATATCCTAGGTCTTGGATCTATATGTATATGTTATAGAATATAGTATTGTTGAGTTAGTATCCCATAACACAAGTTTCGAACTTACTTTAGGGTTAACTCAATCCGTGTGATTTGTCCGTATATTTAATTTAACAAAATAGACTAGAATCACATAATATAGGTCAATGTCACAACTGAAATAAATAAATACTTAAATAAATATATTAGGACAAATCACACATATTGAGCCAGCCCCAAAGTAAGTTCGAGACTTGTGTTATGGGATATCAACTCAATGATACTATATTTTATAACAAATACATATATAAATAAACATCCAAGACCCGAGCCAATCAGAAAAATATCATTTTACATCATGACCCGACCGGGTATCGAACCCGGGACCTCTCGGTTCAGAGGCAAGCACTTTACCACCGCCACCAAGGTCGTCAAAATATATTCTGTGTTAATTAATATTAGTGTTAATGACCTTTATTTTTTGTTATTTGCGTAAAAATATACGTACGTAAAAATGTCACTAATTCAATTTTGTATTCGAAAGTTAATTCAGCCGATTGTACTACTATTAAGATGTTATCAAACGCAAAAATAGTGTTACGGTTTCGGTACAATGCTTACCCTAAACGAACTTCCTGTGTACGATGGTATAACTATACTAAGTAGAACTTCTAATGGATATACTGAAATGGAAGTTGAAAATTAATAATGCATTAAGTTTCGCTTTGATCACGAATTTTTTGACATGTGTGTGTGTGTGTGTGTGTGTATGTGTGTGGCATGGAAGTTGATGAGACAGTACTTCTCAGGTACTCTCAATAATATTGCCCAGATTTACTGAGTGATTAACTGTTATAATAGGGAATATGACCCAAGTGGCTTCTCCAGCACACGAGATTTACATAGGCAACCACTTGCTACTGGTGTAAGAAAACATCGTCATAAAACCTGCACACTGGTTGTCTATTTAGTTCTCCAGTTCTACATGCGACTACTTGCCACTAGATGGCGATAGGTAGTCATTGAAGTCGACCGATGGGCACTACTCGCCATGCAGTGAAATTACCTATTCTTTATTTACTTTCAGAGGCACCATGCCGGCATCTCGCAGTCGTCCTGCAGCGATGGCTCGCTCCTCAGCGTGGGCTCCTCGGAGATGGACGAGGACAGTAGCAGTGGCCACCACCACTCGCACGACCACTCCAACAGGAGCGACCACTCGGATATTTACAGTAAGTGAGCGTTTATTCTTAAAGAGATTTAGTATAGCTTCTACTTGTCGATACGGAATCGGAATGACTTTTAAATCAAATCATTTCTAGGGTTTTTCAGGTTTTATATTTAAGTTATATCAGTACGAAACGATAAGTAACTAATGTTATATAAATGAGTCTGCGACGATGTAAAGAATTGGTTATTATGTTTGTTACAACTCAATAGTAGGTACGTTCAGTCTGTTCAATTTATCGCTAAGCATGAGCTTTGTGTAGGGCACAAAGAAACATGAGATGTATTTTATTGATTGAATAACTTGATTATTATCTAATTATACGTCTTATAATTCGATCGTTTTCAAAATTACAGACACATCTGAACCACCAACGGGTGTGGCGCCACTGTCGCACTCTGCTGCCAAACACAAAATGGCGGTGCGTCCACGACGCACGCATGGCGCTCCGCGGCGGAAGAAAAACAATCCAGTGCGTTGAATTCAGATTCTTCACTTACTCTCCAATCACCACATATTCCCGGTTGTGTTGTAGGCCGACACAGCGAAACCCGGAGACAGCGTAAAAAACACCCATACAATTTTGAAGATTCACCTGTTATTTTACAACTGGCCGCCCGACTGAAGTAAACCATACTGGGAATGCTATTGTTGCCTAGGCTATGTGTCCCTTAGTGTAGGGCGTAACCACACGCCGCGTCAATTTTATTTATTTTCATTAATATAATATGGTTTTCTTTTCTTACCATTAAAAGCATTTTTTATATGTCATATAACCTATCGAAAGTAAAATTTCGAAAACCTATCGACATAACAATTTGAGATCAAACTTTTATTTAATTTTCCAGATTGTTGCTTCAGCCTTGCCAATCACGCCCGAACTCAACGAAGAAATGATACGAAGCACTACTCCTGAAGTCGCACACAAAACCTCAGAAGTTGTTACTGGTACGTGTCCTTGGGTTATTTTTGGCTTTGTTCTTAGAAAACAAATGTTTCATTATAGATTATACATTTTCTTTAATTGTTAATATTCTGAATATCAAATCAACAATTATTTTTTGCTTTATTTCAGAATCATTATCTTCATCGACCACTACGAAGCATATGATAGTTAAAGAACAGCATTTGCTAGTGAATCGAGAACTACAGAGAGTCCTGGAGACACCGAGCGACACCAAACTGAAGTCCTCATCACTGCCTCCAGGACTTGCGCTCAGCCAACTCATGGGCCAGTCACCGGCGAAGCTCAGCATAGTCGAAGTAGATACCCCACGGTCCTCGATAAAGAGAAGCAAGTCCAGTTCACAAGGGCAGTCTTTACGAGATAGCTCTCCCAAACCACAAGTCACCACAAGCTCAGAAAATCAGATTACCACTTACCACTCAGAAGAACGAATGAACAAATACCGTACGGATAAGAAAGCCGAAGAATCTTGCCTCGAAAAGAAATCTAAGTCAGAAAAGAAAATTGAAAACGAAGTTATACGAAAGAAGGAAGAGTCGTTCTTCAGTAGACTGCTATTAAGGAAGAGTGGTAAGAAATCAAAGAAAGATGCTACAGATACAGATGGTCAACAAGATATTAAAAAATCTAAAACCGAAAAAGCAACAGCACAATACAAAGTTGTTGATAATGAAAGAAGTGGGTTCCATGTAGATGGACAGGGGTATAAGCCGACACCCGCTGAAAGAACACATAAATCTGCAGGACAGAAGGCGTTTGCTAATCAAATGCATAAACGGTTGGATAATAAAGGAGGTTATGTTCAAGATAGTGCATACAAAGATGTATATAGTGCAGCCAAAGTACCAGGTGTCGAATACAACATAACTGATCTCAAAGTTGCTGAAGAAACTGATAAGATGTTGAATTTAGAAATGAAAAGCAGATTCAGCAGACGCGATGAATTTAGTGAGAAAGTAGATAGAGCTAAACGTACTTCTTCAAAAGAAGCCATTGACGTTTTGAAGGACAGTGGCAAAATGCCTGAGAAGTCTAAAAGGCCTACTTCTATGCAAAGAGACCCTTTTTCGTCGAAAACATTTCTAAATAATGAGGTAGCCAATCGAGTGAAAGAAGACATTTTGCTGCCAGCAATAAGCCCAATGGAGAATGATGCGTCAACTAAGGCACTGAAAATCAAGAGTGCTAATCATGATTATACATTTCATAGTGGCAGTATGCCCAAAAATATTCCGTACTTCAGCCCTGGTATAGGAATATCTTCATGTTCCCCGCCAAAGACAAGCAAACACACAAGTGCAGAAAATATTAAACACCGATCTTCAGAACACGTCTCAAACTTTAATGATAAAACAGATGGTAAACGCGAGTCTATAAAAAGACCAAGTAACACAGAGGATGCATTCGTTCGTTCCGAAATGAGATCCCTGGGCGATGAATATGTCGAGACTAGAAGTAGTATTGGAAAGTCTCATAGTTTCCGCTATGCTTCAGAAACAACATCAATAAGTTCACAGGATAATCAGATGCCTAGTCTTCCTGCTATTGTTGGTATTTCAGAACCTTTATTACAAAGTTGGGAAGTCAATTACAGAAGAAATGTTACAGAAAGACATGATTATTCTCAGAGAATATCTGCTAGAAACTACAATATTCTCCATACAACCGCGGATGGTAACTATGATAGCCTACCCAGTACTGATAGCAGTTATTTAGACAGTCTTAAAACTGATGTAAATGAAGATCGTAAGTTGTTTACTAACAGCATTCACATCACAATGGACAGTCATAAACGTGATAGCGATATATCTCAGATAGAGGCTAAAATTGATGATATTATTAGCTCACCTAAACCTATTATTTCCCCAATACTCAAGTCTAGTTCATTAGATAGTGTTAAGAGTAGTCCAGAGAAGCCAATTGAAGATAGAAGGAAAACGATATCTGTTGAAAGTGCGTTGAGTCAGAGTTCAAAGTTAAATACTCAGAGAGAGAAGTTAGATGCAGATGGTTTTATTTCTGTGACACACATAAATAATGATCAAACGCCGATGAAAGTAAATGAAACTACTAGAGCAATTAATAAAAGCGATGAGAAAATACAGAAATCAGGCATCAAACCAGGAGTTCCCGAATTTCTAAATATTCAATTGAATAAAGTTGATACTAAACCTATTACTAATATTGTACTGACTGCTAATGTAACGCCAAAGAAAATTGATAGTCCTCAAGCTGATAAAGAATTAGATATAGAAAGCTTTCAAATAACTGAAACAAAAGTAACGCAAAGTATTCCAGTAAAAAAAGAATCGGTGAAAAAAATTTTGGAAAATGCTATAGATGCTGTTCATTCTGAAGATAAAGTATCCCCAGCTGTTTCGAGAAAATCCGTGCAATCTAATATCCCACAAAGTCCTTCAACACCCAAAGCATTTTTCAAAAGGAAAGCTGCAAGTGTTGAACTACAAGACAGACCAGAAAAGCCGAGGACTAACTCAATGAGTACTGATGGGAGCACGGAAAGAATATATGACAACATATCTATGGATCAAAAATCACATTCCAGTTTTGGAAGTAAGAGCTCTATTCAAAGTATTGACAGTAATGATGTAAAGGCTCCTGATAGACACGAAGAAGCTGTTGTATACCGTAGAAAACCCGTAATGTTACCTAAAGATATTCGTAATAGTAGTGACAGAAAAAATGACGATGAACCCGAATTGATGAAAGTTTTCGCACGGAGATCATTGAAACTTAAAGATTCTGAAGCTGACAGTCTAGCTCAGGACATTGCTGATACCAATAAGGTGAAGGATGAGATTGATGAAAATCTCAATGCTACTAGAACAAAGATACATAAAAATGAATTTAACGCTTCTATTAAATCTAGGGATAGTGATAAAGAAAATGAAGACGCCAGCTTGAAGGAACAAGCGGAGGAGAAAAGATTAGTAGATATAGCTGCTAGAGTAAGTCAGTTCGGTGTGCCCCATTACCAGAGAAGCATCAGCATTAATAGTGTGTCAAATCCTAAAAGGGAAAGTGCCCCAGTATGTCGAAATGAAGTAAATAAATACAAGAAAGAAGTATCGGACTCGACACCGGAAAAACGGTTAAGAAACCGGACATTTCCTGATCCGTCAAATGACAGAGATGATATTAAAAACATCGCAAAAAGCGAAGCAATGGCGTACAAAGCTGATACGCTGACTAAAAGACCGTGGCAAAGAAAAGATGATGATAAATTGAGAAGGTTATCTGTTGAGAAAGAGAAACGCGAGAGTGCTGTGATAGAAAAGGATGTAGATACGGAAAAGGATGAAGGCGTGAAGGAGAAGGATGGTGCTGATGGAGAGGCGGACGCGTCTCCACAATTCAAAGGTATATTGCAGATGAGGGCCGAGTGGGAGCGACGGGCTAAGCAGGGGATGACCAAATAAATACTGGTGCTAGTTACAAGGTAACGTCGTTTCAGTATTCTAGATTTCGATATGTCTCATTTGTAGATTGGGTCTACAAAATTTTTAAGACTTCAATTTCTTTCTTTTGTTTCCCTTTCACTTTGATGAAGAGATCAAAAAAAATTATACGATCGAACGCTTCTAAATGTTTACTTGCGTATTCTTGTATGTTTATAATTAACAAAATGGTCAACATAATATACTTGAGTGTATACCTATAATTACTATGTAGAAGTGATATGATAACAGTCTTAAGAAGGCATTTGTGCTACAAGTCGCGTACGACGAAAATTAAGGTTATAATATAAATAGAAAACAAACCCGATTGCCGATATTGTAAATGCATTTTTAAGTTAAATGTCATGATCACTTATTTTTCTTTCTAATGAATCTTGACAATTAAGTTTTGTGCTTTTCGTATATTTAGCCAACTAATTATCACGAAATACTAAATAGTTTTGATTTTACAAACATTGACACATTTCCGCAAATTCTTTGATCACGTCACACAATGCGACATAGTGACAAATTTCAAAATCTTGCCAATAATTTAATTCATTGTTAAGTTTTGTAGAAATATCATTACTGTTGATATGTTTTTTAACTTATTGCCAAAAATATCAACCGATGTGCTCATATTGCTCAGTTGCATTGTGTAAATGATAGAATTAAAATAGACTGCACTAAGTGTATTCACAAGATAAACAAAAGTTAGCACTTTAGTGTAAATAAAACTAGATTACTGAATACAGCACTTACATTCACATCGCATAAATTATACAATAAATTGAGTGTAGTCTATATTTTGTTTTAAAGAACTCTGATAGATGGCGTGATAAATATAATAGTTTTAATTTACAGTGGAAATAAAGAACATTTTCATTATTATTTGAATGGAAGTCATTCCATTTACATGTCAGCGCAATTGTGCATTTATTATGATTAAAATATAATTATGACATTACAACTACCGTACCGGCCGAATATGGCACCTCGGCCTTTGGACAGAGACACAATCGGAAAATTTCCGCGCGTTATCTCTTCATAGCTGTATTCGCGGCATCTATCTTATTCATAGTTGTATTCGCGGCTGTGACGCTCTGTGGCCTGAAGGGACAAGTAAAATCTCAAAGCTTGGCAAAGAAGCTCGTAAGCTCGTCAAAAAATGCTTATTGTGGCCTATCAGGTGTTTAGGCTTAGTCGCCTCAAACGTCCTCCACGAATATGTAGTGGCCTTATTCTGGGACTACCACAACCTCCAGTCACACACAATCATAGTCTCATACGAATTGTACAATGACTGCAATGTCACAGCGACCTAGATTTACCTACCTCTATTCACGAAATCAGTCGAGTGTCTCTGCCTAAAAGCCGATGGGTAATATTTAGCTTCAAGCGGCTTGTAAACGATCAATTATATTGCACAATATGAATGAACGAGAAGAAAATTTGATCAAATTAAAAAGTTTATTTTTATTGACAAACTCACAGCAGTATAGTGACTATTTCACCGGGCCAGATAACCTTTTGATCCATTAATATTTGTACAATATAATTGATCGCCTTACAATAATTCTGTTGTACAGTAAAGTACAATGATTTGACATTTTTGTCAATATTCGCTGTGGAATTGATAATAATCAGGTTGGTGATGTGAGACATGCTAATTTCGCGGTCATAATGATTATTTATTATTAAAATGACATTGACCATGGATTGTATAGCTTATATTTTTAGGTATTAATATGTCAGTTTCCTAGAATTATATTCTACCCTAATAAAATAAATATATCCTCTCAAATTCAAATTCAAATCATTTATTCAGAAATTAGACCTTCACAGGCACTTTTTCTCGTCAATTTTTATATTTATAGTTATTTCTCACAAGCTACAAACTACTGGCATTTCGGAACGACCACTGCTGAGAAGAAATGCCGAAAGAAACTCATTTGAACAGTGTTGGTCCCTATCATGCCAGATCGGCTTACCATTATTGTTTCTTACAATGTTTTTTTTTCTAATAATATATAAAATCTCCTCTCACTTCTCTAACTATGGCTGGATGACTATAAGAGATCCCTACATGGGATAAGTCCGCTGTATATGTATACCTTCTTATTGTGTTTGTACTATTAATATGTGTCCTTTGTACAATAAACAATTACAACATAATATACACATAACACGTATAATAACAAGATATGAAATTATGTAATTGAAATTGAACAAAAAAAGAGGCCGGAAAAATTGTATGGGTTTCCATTATTTCCATGGGAATAAAACAAATTACAATCCGGTGGAAATAAATGTGAACCTCGTTGAATATAAACATCATTTAGAACGGTATAAACATTATTATGTCGTGTTTCATTGGTCTCGATCCCGAAAGACAACACACATGTTCAAAATATGACAACGCCCTGATTCTTATTCAATACAATAGTAAATTATATTTGAAACTTAAGAATGATCTGTCACAGAAAACTGACATATTATTACTAACAGAATAAATTAATATATAAAATCTAAAATCTCCATCAACCATCTTATTGAAATTAGCTGAAGGACCTTGTGAAATTAGCACTTTTTTAATAAATTTATCAATAAAAAAATATATTTACTAATATTTTGAATGTTTCAGAATAATGACAACACATGTATAAAAAAATCCACGTAACTTAGTTTAGAAATAGTGCTTAATACCTTGCATATTTGGCGAATAATGTTATATGTATTAACTATAGAAATCTATCTAAAATTGTTAAGCCGATGTATTTTTGAGTGTTATTGCAATTACGATAGTTATATTTTATTAAAGAATAATATTGTGTATTTAAACATTTCAATTGTAAAATACAAATTTTATTCCTATAGTTTTTGATTGTTTTATTTTTCCCCTTCTTCATTTATAAGTACAATACAATAGTACCCACGTGAACATTCGTACAGAGATAATTTTTACGTTTTACAATTTCGTGTAAGTCTTCTTTGTATATTAAAAATTAAGCATTGTTGAGCATTTTTAGGGTTGAAAAAGGTAAAACTGGGCCATATTACTAAGACTTCGCTGTCTGTTATTGTCTGTACGTCTGTCACCAGGCCGTATCTCATGAACTGTGATAGTCAAACACTTCAAACAGTACTTTTCACAATGAAGCATTTCCATTGGTGATATATATAAAAACAAATACTAAATATAGGATAAAATAATTAAGTGGCACTAAAACTTGCGAGCTTTAAACAACAATTAGCGCCATCCAGCGGCGTTCAAGAAAAGTTACTAAAACAACAAGTTTGTACGGAACTCACAGTGTGCGTGTCCGACTTGCACCTGGTCGATTTTTTCAAGTATATTATTAAGTCTTACAATTTTTTGTCTTATATGTGTGTGTATAAACATTAAATTCGCCTGAAATTTAGAAGACTCAACCGTGACTTTACAACCGGCTTAAGACGGTTGATGTTAACATCATCAAGGGACACGTAGTCCCTTAATCGTCTCATACGATATCCACAGAAAAACACAAAATTTATAATTTTTATGTGTCTAATGTTAAAGAAATGAATAACATTGATTTTTAGAGTTGGTAAAGTTGGTAAATTTTATAATTATTTATATATTTTCAACCAACCGTTTTATAATTATTTATATATTTTCTTGACATGTTTATTTGTGATCTTCAAGTGTCTGAAAGTAACATAGGTATCTATTATGTTAGATTATGGTCAGCTCGTTTATTGTGTACTTACATTGTTATACCTATTACTGATAAAAAATTATACATAAATTTATATTTAAAAAATGGTAAGCCCTTCTGGCATAATAGGGACCAACACTGTTTGAATGAGTTTCTTTCGGCATTTCTTCTCAGCAGTGGTCGTTCCGAAATGCCAGTAGTTTGTAGCCTGTGAGAAATAACTAAAATAATAAATATAAAAATTGACGAGAAAAAGTGCCTGTGAAGGTATAATTTCTGAATTTGAATTTGTTTCGAATGCCGCCGTGGTACAATGTTAATTTTATAAATGTTTATTAAAAAAAAAAAGATTATTAAAAAAATATGCGACACTAATGAAACGCTACACGCCGCGTTCAAACATTCGTGAAATTCACCCAACGTTTCCTGACTTCTGTTTGCCCTCGTTTGAACCCACCGTAGTCATAAGAAGCGGGTAGGTACTTTTTGAAATTGTTAGTTTTGAGTCCACTTATCTTATTTATCCTAACACAAAGTCTTTATTTTTGAACAGGGGATGCAAAATCTTACGTCAGTATGTAGGTAGCTATAGTTAAGTTTGTTAATACTTAGCTATAGTAATTTGTGTTGCCGAACTATCAATGGTTTTAATTGAAAAGGGCCATACTATCGATAGGCCGATCGATAGTACGGATTGTATGAAACCGTGATAATGATTAGACTATCGATACAATTAATGCTCCTTGGCAGTCTCTATAAAATCAGGTACTGGGCTACGTGAAGCCCATTAACAAATGAAGGACATAATTAACTATGCCATATGTATTAATTCAATTACTATATGACAATAAATAAAGGTCACAAAGATATCCTCGTAAGGAAAAATATTTCGTCACCCTCAAAAATTGGGGCGCATAGGAACGCATCAGGGGTGCCTACCCCACGCATGCGCACAAGGACATGTATATAACAGCGAATGTCTAACCCCTCTTAGGAGCCACCATTTTATTTTAATTTATTTCCTATTTTCCCAGCTAATGTTTCATTTAGACTGAAAAGTGGATGTTAAAATGAACTAATTTTACTGGCTGCCTACGGTGAAGTGAATTTTGATCGACTGATCTACTCAAAGTCGTTTACAAACTCGAATTCAGTGCTTACGTAATATTTTTTTTTGGAATCTTTTCATCGAGTGTTTTACGGGACTCTTAGAAAGGTAAGAAAATGCTCTTTTTTCACTAAAATGTATATGAAATCTCTAGTAAATTCAGTAGAAATATGGTTCTAGATGTAAATTTAAACAATTTCGTTGGAGGTTGGTACAGGAAACATTGATTTTTACTTAAACTTTCGACCATAAAGTACCTATCCGTAGACAACATTCTTCTAAGACGCACTCGTGTTTCATCACAGATATAAGAATATTGTAATTTTGCATACATAGTTAAGGATGATTCTCACTAGTTCCATCGGAAAATAGTTCCATGGAACTAGTGAGAATTTTTTTTCTCAGTAGTTCACTTGACTTTGAAGCGTCAATGGAACTACTGAGAAAAAAAATTCTCAATAGTTCCATGGAACTATTTTCCGATGGAACTAATGATTCATAGTTAAGTATATCACACACTTGCATTTCTCGTTTTTTTTTGCATTTATTATCGTGTTTGAATACAAGGTTTCTTGGTCAAAATAATTTATTTTCAAGTATATAGCTCCATAACTGAAATTATATATTTAGATATTATAAGTCTTGGTTAGCAATTTCTTTAAACGAAAAGTTGTTTGTTCAAAATATATCTAGTCAATTTTGCGTGAAAAAAAAAACAAGGAGATAAAAAATTTGGTCTGGTTTGGATGTTTTATAACATATATTAAAATCTCTCGCGACCTGCGTGGGGTTCTCGCCTTATATTAATTAGAACAACACTTTGTCCTATGACTTTGTCCCTCCATATCTTACTAAAATTATACATGTGAAATTTTGTGAGGATGTGTCTATGTATGTATGTTTGTTACTCTTTCACGCAAAATCTACTGGACGCATTCTTATGAAATTTGGCACACGGGTAGAATATAATCTGTAATAACACATGGGGTACTTTGTATTCCAAAATTCCCACGGGAGCGGAGCCCCAGGGCGCGGCTAGTCATCAATATTTTCATGAAGAAAACATTATCTACCAATTAGTATTGCAATTAAATTAAACTTTAGCATCTGAAAAGCTCGTAAAAGAAAGCTCTCAATTAAATTCAGAAGATCAGCTTGCGACCTATTTCCCGTTGCGTTTCATAAAAGCTTTTAAGCTTTTGTCCTCACTGTGCCATTTTTGAGCTTTTTGTGAAACAAATTGGCGTAAGTATAACTAATATTATCTAGAACTGTATCGTTGGCAACTTATTTGGTCCACTAATCTGGTTCGTCGACACGCTAACAAGACAACACTCAACGGCCCACACTAAGCACTAAAATTGTATCACGGGTCCGATGGACACACACCCAGAACCGCTAACAAATATTTGTGGTCACAGGTACAAATATTTGCCCGCGCTGGGAATCAGACCCAGGATAGCCAGATAGCGGACAGGTGATATGACCACAACTACAAAATTTGTGTACAAGACAAATAAAAGGCAGCGTTAACGCTGTAAGCGATTTCTTCCAGGCAATCTTCTAACACAAAAAAAACCTTGAAGCAGAAAATTCTAAGTGTACATAATAAGTACATTCCAATACATGTACCTAGAGGAAGTTGGGTAGCACGCATCTCGCGCACATAAATTACTGGCGTACCCATGGCGTACCCCACTTTACATAATGAGGCCCATCAATAATCATTTAGTCTCAATTTAAATTTACAGCGTTCAATCTCTTACAAGAGGAATTTTATGGGCAAGTTAATGTATAGCCTGACAATAGAAACTGTAAGATTGGCTATCAAAATTGGAAATGTTTGAATAACTCATTCTCTTCTTGGCTGTGAGACGAAGCCAGGTAAATTTCAAAGATTGATTGGCGTTAACCCTCTTTGGGAATGCTATTGTTTCCTATCAGGCTATTTCTAACGGGATCTGATATCCACGGGAGGATATGAGTATTAGAGAGTAAGCTTGTATCGCGGGTCCGATGGACACAC
The DNA here is from genome assembly GCF_027563975.2 of Plodia interpunctella. Lineage (NCBI taxonomy): Eukaryota > Metazoa > Arthropoda > Insecta > Lepidoptera > Pyralidae > Plodia > Plodia interpunctella. The sequence continues at coordinate 962,368 of NC_071313.1, forward strand.
ACAGAAACTGGCACAACACACCCGGAAAGGCAGATAAATAACTGTGATCATAATTACAAAGCTCGCGCTGGGAATCGAAACCAGGACATCTAGATACAGGAAGGGTGTGGTGAATACTATACCACGGAATTATATTTTTATTGGTCGTTGAGTCTTCTTGTAAAGGTACTCGAATGTCAATATTGCCCCGCCATCATTCAGATGCACTGGACAAACCCTTGTTTGTTGCCCTTGTGAAGGTGTCTCATAATTTTACGAATCGAGATAATACTTAATGTTCTCGTTTTCATTGATATAATTAGTTACTTACTCTTTTTCTGGAACAAATCGCTCTGACATCAGGTTTTATTCATTACTTCCCTGTGATTTTGCCAATTCTCATTCATTAAATTTTCCTATTAGAAACATTTCAAGACTGCTGCTGTCTTATTGCTGGTGGTATTACAGAGATTCGCATTAGCGTATTCACACTTACACTTTCACTGAATTGGAACTAACTAAAACGTTATACGGTTCTAGGTTACCTTCCTGACTTACATTTGCTGGTAACCCTCTTTTCTGCAAACTACTTCTACAGTCTGCTAAAACATATACTTAATTATCCCGTAAAGTCTTTAGAATCTTCTTCCAGACGCTAGGAGCAACATGTCAACAGGTTTTAAGAGCGTATTCAACTCTGGGCTCTGCGAAATAATTCCACCAAATCTTACAATCTACCTCGAATTTTTTCAACTACTTCCAGAAGCTAGGAGCGATATGCCAACTGGCCTTAGAGCATCCTCTGTTCAGCTTCCATCATCGCGCAGACTGGCAACCCTCTATTCTTCAATATATACGCACCACCAAAATTTACAAAATTACTTCTAGAATTGATTTATGAATGCCTTCGCTATGAGAGGCTAGGAGCGGCCTTAGGGCGAATCTATCAATTCAGAGGTTAGGAGCGGCACCCTAATTAGCCTTAGGGCGAATCTATCAATCGAAAGTATTCTGGACTCTGGATTAGTATGCAGCACTACTTCCACACCCCACCAAATCCTACAGTCTACTTTAAGTAATTTCATCTTCTTTCAGAGGCCAGGAGCGGTATGCCAACTGGCCCCTAGGGCATGCTCTGCGGGGCCATCTGGTCCGCCGCGCCGGTGTCACTGCGCGGACTGGCGCCCCCCCTCCCCGCCGCACGCCCCGCCATACTCGCCGCGCTCGTCATGCACGCGCTACACGACCACCGGATCGATGATGACTCCAGTTTCATAGGTAAGTCTTTGCTGATGATAATTCCACTTTAATAGGTGGTCCTGACTGTATTTGCAGTAGTTGAAACCCACTAGTCACAATGCCATACTCAGTCAACAACAGAATAATAAATTAAATGACCAGTTAGTATACCTAAAAATGTATTATGATTAAAAAATTACGTAACATTTACTTTTATTCTGTACCTAACGAATGAACTAGGTCAAAAGCTTGACTATCTGAAACTTTATCAAGCTTTGTAATTGGCTGACTTCGCGTCTTGTGTTGACCTCAATGTAGCGAGCATTGTTTAACTTCACAAAATGTACTTAGTTAGGTAAACAGAATCGTTTGTGAGCTACAGCCTCGAATAAACCTTTTTAGTACAGTTAACAGCACTTGCCCCGCATGGAACATTACGCCGCGGTCGTAGGAGCTAATCTAGAATGAATTTGTGCAGGTGGATGTGCCGTTGACTGTACTAACATTTACTGCATGAGATTTCAGATTATTTGCGTGGAGATAAGTAGATAGTGGTATTAAATTTTGTAATATTTTTTGTATTTGCCAAGTTACAATTGAAGTTACTTTGGTGTTGACTCAATCTGATCCATATAATATTATTTAATTTATTTTAAAAAGATCGTGGTCCATGAATTTGTGTGACGTAGGTCCAATCAAGCGTGTTACGAATTCCGAGGAACAGAGGAGTTGTCGAGAACCAAAAACGTATACTTATAGATGTGAACACCCATCTCGTGACTGACCATAGACAAGTTGCTAAACCATCCTTATCTCAAGCTGGCGTCGTGAACATGTCACATTTTAAATAGTGCTTAAATATTCAAAGCTTATCTACTAACTTCTATGAAAAGTTATAACTTCCAATGAAGCAACCTTCATACCAATTTCACAGAAAATGATTCACATATCGTGGCACGTGTTATTGATTTGTTATAAAACTTGATGTGTGTAGGTCAAGCAAAGCTTGGGCGAAGCTACTTAACCTCATATATACCATTCACAAGGACGAAAATTGATCTCAAAATGAGGTTATATGGTTCTAAAGCCTTTTTCACATCATTCAGTTCTCTCACCTTCGCGTGGCCCCGGTTGCATCCGGGACTGCGACGCCATGAAGTCCGCAATGAGCGTAATAAATAAACCGTTAAATTTTGAAAATTAGGCAATTATTTTACTATAAGTCGTCTGCTTGACGTGAATCTTCCTTGAGAATGTTATTGTTGCCTACAGGTGCCATGGCTGTGTGTCCTTTGTTGTTTCATATGACAGCCACGAATGGTTTATTCTAGGGCGGAACCACAAGCCACAAGTTATTACCATCATTCAGCTTCAGCATGAAATAATATCGCACAGATTTAGATTAGTATAACGTGTATTTTTTAACCCACAACCTCAAGCAACAGGGTGTTATAATTTTGACATGTATGTGTATTTGCATTTATATCAGTCTGTGGCAAAGTAGCTCGTAAATGGATGACACCACAGAATGATAAAACGATTTTCATCTAGGTTTTTAAGCGATGATGGTATGATTCAAATTCGAGGTTTTATGTTCAATTCATTAAAACCTTTTGATAGATAGGTAAGTAGTTTGTAAATTTATTTAAACTTAGTTCCTGATTTATGACGTTATAGCAAGATACGTAGGATTCAACTTACGTACCTTTCTAATGGTGAAAGAATTTTTAAAATCGTATTGGTAGTTTCGGAGATTATCCGCCTCAAACATACCAACTTCCAAACGCTTTATAACTAATAGTATACTTACATATGCCATAAAAGTTAAAGGCTGTTTATTCTATATAATTCTACCTTTATTAGCTAACAACAGTGAGTACCAACCGGTAACCACTAACTCGAAAGCACAGCCCTAATACAGAAATAGGCGTCGTCGGCACGCGACAGCCCTATCTGCAGACATCGCGGCGCCTCCCGCACCCGGCATGATAACGCCTATGGAATATGAACTCCTAGTAGTACTTTTAATTTTGGGTAATAATTTTGTTTGTATGTAAAAATCATGCCAAAAGCATTGTACACTAAAATTGTATTTGTTTTATTTAAACATCGCAGTTCCAATGCTAGATAGCTGTTTAATATTGTTATACTATAAAATGATATAACTGTCAATATGTATTAGTCTACTTTTCACTTGCGACTATAAGTATTATTAGGCAGGTGTTATAAGTATTTTAATATTTGTGGGTGCCTATGCGCATGTTTATTTTAGCTAATTAAGCTACTGGCGACTTATAAACTGATTAGACGAAGATCTTATTTTATGTATACATTTTTCTTTTGTATAAGATATTTAACGCAATTGAGCAACAAATAAATTCATAGTCAAGACGAACATGAGCAGTGAAAAACAATCTTTTTCTGAATTCTTGACATTAATCTTGCAAAACATAACACAATTTTGTTTACTTCGTAACGATTTTCTTTTGACTTGTGTGCCCCCTACCGCCCTATTATTTGCAATCAGCCACATTTGTTCAGAAAGTGGATGAGTTGATTCTCTTCTTATATTTTTCTTACCTACACAATGTTTGTCAATCAAGTAAATTGCCTTTTCGAATATATATAAATATACATATAAATTCTCACGTCACAGTTTTAGTTTTAGGTACCGAAACCTGCTTGATTTCGATGAAATTTTATAGGTACTCTCAGAGGTTGTTATCTATGTTAAGTTCTAACTTGATAAGGCTGCTGGTCCACTCGAGCAAAACAGGGAGGGGTCGCTACTTTAATATAAAAAAGTAGTGCGATTACAGAAAACGTTATTGTAAGTAAGAAGCTTGTTTCAATAATGAAAATAAAACAACAATACTATACTATGCCAATTTATTACAATTTTACGAGTTTATAATCTGTTATGGGGAATTGTGTCTGAACTAGATGTCCAGAGGAACCTGTCATACAAGGGGCCTCCTCTCAGAGGAATACAAAAAACCAATAATACGTAAAATTTACATAAGGGAAAAGTGAGTTTTGGGAAACTTAAGCTAACATTTATAAAAATAATTATGTGTGCACTATATACCATGTGATAAATATAGTATCGTCTTTATACAAGTTGACTAGCACAAAGCCTATCATATTCTGAATCTAGAGCAGTGTAGAACTGTAGAGGTCGTTTTGCGCAATAGAGGTCGGCTTGAACAAGAACTTCACACAGTGTAATTTTCCAGTAGACTAATGGACTAGTAAAATAACTAAGTATAACAATATTGTATATATTTATCTATATGTATGAGTGTTTGTATGTAGGTTTGTCACTTTTTACGTTATATTTACTTTTGTTTTAAAGTTTTGTTTTAAAGTTACACACGCTCATTACCCATTTCTTCCTGTTTCCTCTTTGGGAAGATTTATTTATAAATAATCAGCACCTATGTGTGTACTCCATGTACAAATTATCAGTGTCATATTTTTTATACATGAACTTGTAAATCCTAACGAAAACACCATAAATTATAATTATGCCAGAAATTAAAATGGGGCTATTAGTCACATACCTATTACTGATAATATGTGCATAGTCAAAATATAAAAAATCTAAATCCAAAATGTATCCAATAAAGTCTATAGGTATAAGAATTTGACGACCTCGGTGGCACAGTGGTAAAGTTCTTGCCACTGAACCGAGAGGTCCCGGGTTCGATCCCCGTTCGGGTCATGATGGAAAATGATCTTTTTCTGATTGGCCCGGGTCTTGGATGTTTATCTATATATGTATATGTTATAAAAATATAGTATCGTTGAGTTAGTATCCCATAACACAAGTCTCGAACTTACTTTGGGGCTAGCTCAATCTGTGTGATTTGTCCTAATATATTTATATTTATAAGAATATAATACTTAAGAGTGTGTCATCCATGTGCCACCTGACTACCACGCTTCATAGTAAAGGTAGGTTCCGTACAGCGGTTCACACAAAGTCGATTCTCATTGATAAATTCTGGCAATTATTTTTTATTTATTTATTTTTTGCCTATGCCAGGGTCATTGCACGCGAGAGCGAGAGAACACGATAAACTATAAATTGGAACAATTGGAGTTTCAAACTACCTACGTCCAAAAATTCATTGATATTTTGGAATAAACGCAAACCTCAATAACTTTGGTGATAAACGATAATATTCAATTTTATATATGATAAATTTTGATTACATACAAGTATTAATAGGGTCTTTAATATTAAGCCTTTAATTTTTTTGTCATAATTAAAAGTTTATGGTGTATGAATGCGAAAGTAAGTTTGTTACCTATTCACGCATTATCTACTCAAATCAAACAGTTTAAAGTGTGGAGGACATGTTCATCGCGGAAAAATTACTGTTTCCGTGGGGGAAATTCACGCGGGCGTAGCCGCGTGCAAGAGCTAGTAAATAAAATAGGTTACAAAAATCAAAAGGCTCCCGACGACGTTGAACCGTGGTTATTGTCACGCATATATAAGAAACCTCTTAGCTAATTAATCTCACACCAAAAATAAAAAATATTCCACTTCTTTGCGAGACGAAATTTGACGACCTCCGTGGCTCAATGATCATCATGGCGGACTGTTACATTGGAGGTACCGGGTTCGACAGGTCAGGTCAACATGGAAAATGATCATTTTCAGATTGATGTTTTATCTATATACTCGTATGTATGTATATGTTATAGAAAATAGTATGGCTAATTTAGCATCCCATAACACAAGTTTCAAATTTACTTTGGGTGTGATTTGTCCCTATATATATTATATATTTATTTAATTGTGGTCAAAATTATATACGAGTTGTTGATTTGAAATGTGATTCAAACTATCGAGTGAGACGCGGCTAACCGATCACAGTTCTAGTTGAATGTTGCTGAAATAGATAAAGTCGACTTGACCAAGCTATACTATTATTATAAAGAGGTGAGCGTTTGTGAGTTTGTATGTTTGAGGCGGGTAATCCAAAACTACCGAACCGATTTCAAAAAAATATTTCACCATTAGAAAGGTACATTATTCAAGATTGCTATAGGCTATATTTTATCTCCAAAAATTCCCACGGGAGCGAAGCCCCGGGCAAAATCTAGTGTCATCTAAAGTGTGCATGAGAAGCGAGACTGGGATTCCATATTGTTCTTGTTGGTTCTTTGGTTCAAAGCGGCCGTGACGTCACTTTAAGATCCATAACTCTTAACTTGATATCAGGCTTATTATTATTTGGCCCGATTTCAAAGTGATGTCATTATCATGTATTTATCAGTAAAAAATCAAAATCAAATCATTTATTTAGAAATTAGGCCTTCACAGGCACTTTTTCACATGATTTTTTATATTAAATAATATTTACCAATGCTACAATCTTCATGTATATTTAAAAACAAACTTTTAATAAGAGATCGAGCCTGACCAGTTCCCCTGGCAGCCGTTCACGAGTTGACGCATGGGTCAACCATCGCGATACTCAACCACAATATACTCTTAACAAAGTACTGCATACATATTCATACTGTTTTACTTTCATGTCAACGGCATGACGTGGCTTTATGTGACTCATCGGGAAACTCCTACATCAACACACTGAAAAACGAACCTTAAACTAGACTATGAAGGTCAAAGATTTAGGATCAAAAAGCCGATGCAGTTATGGTTCACTTTGCCTTGGTTTCCATGCAGCATTAGTCAGGAATGGTAGAAAATAGTTAAATGGAGCGATGGCCTTGTCATGTGCCGGTTCGTTGTCTGTGTGCTGTTTGGCGTTTTTAAGAAGGCAAAACGTGAGTTACCGCTGTTATAACTTAATTAAATAAAGCTAGAGCACGGTAGTTTATGTGTCAATTTAGGACCTAAATAAGTACCTAATTACTTATTTTATTTGGTAAAATAACAATGATATAATAACATATACCACACATCAGTTTCCACGAAGAATATAAACTAAACAGTCCGACGACAGAGCAATAAGCGTGGCCGTATACTGATCGAACACAGTTTGAATAGACATTCCGACTAGACAAGAAGATGTTATTTTGTTTACATGGTTGAGGAAGCGACCGTAGAATACGTTCAGATGAGATGAGAATGTTTGTATGTCTATTTTTAAGATTAACTACAACGATTCACGAAGTGTTTAATACGTGAAAGTGATTTTTATTATTAGTATTTTTATTAGATGGAACATTTATTTTGGATGTTATATCGAATGGTTCGTAAGATGTACTAAATTTTAATTTAATATTAGAAAGAAAGAAAGAAAAAAAATTTTGACAATAACATGAGTACAAATATACAAATCGATGCTAAAATGAATTAAACCTACATGTTTTACCGAATATAGGTATGCAAATATAAATAAATAAAGAGGAGCATGCTATCCACTACAAATAACAAAAAGTAATAATTTATACTAGCTCTTAAATAATTTGAACAATTTAATAATTAACATTTATCATTTCGTTAATAAAGATTTGAGCTGCTTTTTAAATAGATTTAATTTAAACCTTTTTTATATTGATTTGAAATTTTGTTGTAAATTTTCGGTGCCATACATACTATAATTAGATTAAAGAAATATATTATGATACTATACTAAAAACTTAAGTGCGTTTGATCTCAATCAAGCCTGATGGGAAACAAAGATTAGGTCTAGGGTGTCACACGCAAGCTCAAAAAATGCCTATTCACCCTTGCCTTTAATATTGTAAAAACACTGTATAATAGTTAAGACGCCTGTGGATCGAAAGGTCTCAGGATCATCCCCTACTCGTGCCATACGAGTTTGTATACCATTCTGACTCATATATAGTAGTTTTCATAGACCACCACTTGCTTCCAATAAAGGAAAACATCGTGAGAAAACCTGCACACTGGCGGACAGTTTAGTTCACTAGTGTGTATGCGACTGCCACTAGATGGCGGTAAGTAGTCGTAAAAAAGTCATGTCAGATGCCTTTAAGCGGCTTGTATAAAATCTGACATCAGTGTTAACTAATAACACACTCGATATGATTATGATGACTGTTATTTTTATGAAAAAAGACGTTACGAATGAACGGTTTAAAACGAGATCTATATTGTACCATCCCCATAACAGACAATAGCCAAATACCGAAGTCGTTATTCAAATTCATGGATGCTATCAAAATACTCGAGTAGCGTACCTCACTAATGGGGAATCAATAATATTGTTTATTCAACTGACCAAGATACTCAAACAGCTCAAACAGAAAGCACAGTCACATCAAGCCATCCAAATTCATTGCAAATTCGTGGCTATTACTGATGCATATACTGCACTTTATTTGATCATAAAATGAGCAATGTTACAGTAAGAAATATAAAAATTAAAAAAAAATAAATAAAATTAATAATCTATACTTCTATTAATAGAGTAATCTATCGTTTTAATTCAATTTTATTAAATTTATTTGCATGTCTCTATCTACTATAGATAATATAGTATGTCTATTTGTAGTATGTTTAACTGTATTTTCTCTCCTTAACTTTTCCTTAATTAAATTTTCTTGTATTCATTCTCGGCCTATATTTATATAAGCTTTTATTAAACTTCCAAATAAATTGTATGTATATATGAGGGTATCTAGGTATGTATGTTCGAGTGGAGTCTTGCAACTCAACTTTGAAGCAGATATCTTCAACCGATTGAGCTGAAATTTTGTACACACGTTTGGTTGTCATTGACAATGCATTATATATGATGTGATGGTGTACCCAGGATCGGCTCCCGACTTATTGTTTCACTTGTGTACAATGTTTGATGAGATCATGGCATAGATATTTTATCACGTGATAGTGATTGTCTTGATGTTAGAATAAATTATAACATCAACAATATTGTTAAACATATTTTTTATGTTAGGGACAATGTGTGGTTCACTATTGTACATTGTGATTCATAGTAACATAATATCATCGTCAAATAAAAATTATTTTACAATTTATATCATGACTAGCGCCCGTCCGCCCGTGTGCGTTTTCCCGGTTCCTTCCTTAGCTTTTGAGCGTCGGAGCTCAGTATCCACTTTCCAACTTTTATGAATTGTTAATTACATACAGGCTTTTATATACTTTGTCAAGCGATGAAAAAGGACCTTAATCTTATAAAGTATAATTATAAACAAAACAAGGCGTGTAATACCAGTTTCATCAGCGTGTCACACGACCAATACGTCGTCGTTGTGTTACGGTCTACTGCTACTAGGGTTACCATAATTCTGATATTTTTATTAATTTTAATACTGTTAAGTTCACTGCAGTCCCTGTTAGTCTACTTGTTTCTCTTTCCATCCAAAGGTTGGCTGGAAGAAATTGAATTAGCGATAAGTCCGCCTTTGCACTCATTATGTTTGAATATCTTGTTGTAACTTATAACTCCCTTGTGAATGGTGCAATAAAGAGTTTATGTCTATCTATTTGACGTACGAAGTAAAACTTGATTATTTTTTGGTGTTTCTTGTCTCTCTCTCTCTCTCTCTCTCTTACTTCCGCAACAATCCTGGTGCATTTAGACAAGCTGTGTCTACAATTTAGTGTACACGATTTTTTTTTGTTTATTCCAGGCAAAGGGTTCTAGCCCATACAGCCAAGTCTTTTGTTAATTTTTTAAAAAATAAAAGTGGCTATAGTCCACTGAAGAATAAAGAAGGCGTAAGCCACGTCTGTATTGGATATAAAACAGTTAAATGTGGCTTCAGGTGATACAGTGAACATTTTAATTTTGAAAAATCTCGCTCTGGTTTATGACCTGTATGGCCGGTTAGAAGTCGGACGTCAATTATCTTTGACAATGCTGTCGTTGCCAAAGTTTTTAAAAGACATACAGTTCTTCGTGTAGCTTCATCAGGTCAAAAATGTGATATATAAGTAAACTTCTCCACACATTTTGTACTATTTTTTTTGTTCTACATGGACCCTACAAAGTGGCGACTATGCAACGTGACCAGTAGAGCATAACATCGCGTGTTGCATCCGATGTTACGTAATTGTCGCCATAGTATAGGATAGTCAATACAGGAATTCGAACCATCTCCACGGTCTAGTAAATTTCGGCGTCCAGAGCGTCGACTTAAGGCTAAAGTGTGTTTTGTCTCGTCCTGTCAACGTCAAATATTATAAAGTGTGATAGTAATATAATACTTTAGCTTAAAGTACGTTTTAACTTTTACTAGCGACCCTGCTTCGCTCGAGTATCTATCTATCTATTACAAAAACGGCATCAAAATCCGTTGCGTAGTTTTTAAGTTCTAAGCGTGCATACAGACAGAGGTAAGCGACTTTGTTTTATACTATGTAAATATATTGATAATGATGAGCAACAGGGGTAAAATATCTGACTCTGACTTTCTCAGTAAATAAAATCTTAATTGTTCCGGATTTTGTTCGAATACGTGTTTATTTACTAACTAGATTAAATTTAGGCAAATAATTTGTCATTAAACGATTATTAACTAGAAATTTCCAATTTCTAAACAAGATTTCTGTTCATACTATTTATTTGAACTGCACAGTAAAAGAAAACGAAAACTATGCATTGCATTTGCATACACAGACCTACCGGATAAGCAAAAACGGAAGCAGTAAACTAATAGACAAAAATAAACTAATGTCATAACCTAGTGCAGGCAAAAGTATTTGTTGCATACAGCCACACATATTAAAATTTACTCCCAACAGTCATAAATGTTGACGAAAATCATCAACAGTTGTGTGATCAGATTTCCTAATTTTCCATCATTAAAAATTATTGCATTTTATTTGATTCTACAGGGCTGTATCAGTGAGGTACCAGGGAGCCATAATTGGACAAGGAATGGGTGCGACATTTTCAAAATTGCGAATTAAGTCTCCTCAATGATACTGCGTGGCATTATGGTGCCTTGTTATAAGGGCAACGACTTCTAAATATTTCTAATAAACTTAATGAATTTAATTGACGTTTAAGGCCGTAATGCCATTTAGAAACTGAATGTGTTTAATTAATTGACCATGAAATCAATTTTTAGATAATTATCATTGGTATATTAAACATGATTTCTGTTACATATAATCAGCAACAAAAGTGTTTGTTTTATTACCAATATTTTTGGGCGTTTAAGAACTTTTTTACGATAATCTATCGACGAAAATCATCAATCATCGTCCTGAGTCAAAACCAATAAAATTAAAAGAATAAAATTGTATTTCCCATTGTTATATTACAAAGGTTCTACACTTGCATCAGACATTATCATTATCAATCTCAATATTACAAAAAAAATGTACTTACTTACTTTAAAAATACGGACTTAACGCCATTTCGCTCCCTCTATTGCTTTTTGGAAAATAAAATCTTTTTTTGATCATCTCCTTGCATGCCATCCTTCTCTGTTCTATAAGTACTTATCTCATGTGAAAATTTTCACAAAAACAAATAATTTAATCTAGCAAGATTCGGTCATAAACATACATGAACCGGGACAGGTAAAAAAACAAAACTGCGTGAACATTTTAATATCCCAGCAATATTGCACAGCGTTCAGTATTCAGCAATAAGACTGTCTGCTGAACATTTCGAATTCAATGTACAGTCTGGCCGGAATTTATGGCAAGATATCAGCATTACATTATTGGATACTAGTTGTGCTACGTGTCTGTGCTTCTATGGATAAAATGTAACTTAAACAGTTTTTAAGCTGCATGATTTACTTTTTATTTAGTTCTGTCATGTCCGTCTGTAGTTAATCTTGCAAGATAAATTTCTCTAAGCTTGTGTCATGAATTAAATTTTTCAAAAAAAAAAAAAATTAAGTACTTACTCTATCCTTTTGCCAAATTATATGAAAAATATTGCGTAAACAAAATAATTTTCGTCCTATAAAGTAGCTCATAATAACGCTCCGGTCTTTTGGATTCTTACAGATTTAATGTTCGTAATATAGATAGAATATTTTCAATTACTTTCAAGTATATTTCCAAATTTTAAGAAAAGTACAACTATGTCCCTATATATTTATTTATATTTTAAAAAGAAAAAAAGTACCTATCTGAAAAGAAAATAGTAGTTACTATCTTTTTCTCAGGTTAAAAGATCACGAGATTTTGGTTCATGGAGCTTACCTTTCCATCACGAAACTCGTGACTATCTCCAGGTGGCAGCCAGGAGAAACGTTGTCCAAATCACGGAATCTTTTTATTGTAAAAAAGAAATCAAGTTTTCCGAATCAGTCATACTTAATTTACTTTCTGTAATTTACAAAAAATATTTTTTGTAAATTACAGAAAGTTAAGTATGAAGATAAAATCGAAATCATAAAAGGACTAAAATTATAAATTAAAATGTCATGCTAGATGTTGCCAGGAGGCTGGCAGCATATTGTTCACATTGGTATTTTTTTTTAAGTTCACACTTTTTTGTTACGTTTTATTATTAGGGTTCCATAACTAATTAAGTAGTCATCTTTATTAATTCCAAAACCAACTGATGTGCAAATCCAAAAATACACTATTGAACAATGGAAACAAATTCAAGTATAAATCATGGTTGGTCAGCTTTATCACGAATTTTCCTAATAATTAATAACCTAACTGTTAATTAGTAACCTAACCTTCAAACAAGAGCACTATTATCCGAATAGACATCCAGTTTCGGCCACCAATCCATACGTTACCGGCCACAACACCAGAACGCATTAAGCTTGTCTGAACAACCTTAATAGGGGGGTGCTGGAACGGTGGAACCCCACCCTTTTTGTCGTCCACCCACTCAGTCTGCGCGCAGCCTTACGCCGCAACGGACGCGCGATCCATGCCACTAATTAAAAAAAATCCAATCGAGACGTGTTCGAAATTTGAAATCGACTTGTGTAATTTGTTTTTCTAAGGTTCGTTAGTGTTGTGCTGCCAGAGATAAAAAAAAAATCGATTCTTTGAGGTTGATAAAAGGTTACTGCGTATTTTTCTAATGTTGCGTGAATAAGGATTTATTTTCGGATACGGTAAAGTTCGTGAGGTGAGGAAATGTTTATTGTGTTACAGTTTGTAAACTGGACGTTATAGATTTTCTGTTTTAGTTAGAGGTCGTTGGAAAACGCTAGGAAATCGCCGGTTATCGATTTGACGCGGTTTAAATCTGACTCAATTGTTTTTACACGTTTAATGTTTATTTGTTTGTATTGCATTTGAGTTTAGGTTCTCAACTGTGAAACTAGAATATCATTGATCCATAGAATAATCCATGAAACATAAAAAATAGGTACTACGAACCCATATAATAATGATACGTGTATTCAATTCAAGACAATAAAATAAACATATTTACATGATTCAATTACATTTCAAATCAAATGAAATCAAATCATTTATTCAGAAATTAGGCCTTCACAGGCACTTTTTCACGTCTAAATATTCTAAATTGAATGATGTTTACCAAAGCTACAAACTACTAGCATTTCGGAACGACCACTGCTGAGAAGAAATGCCGAACTCAAACAGTGTTGGTCCCTATTATGCCAGAAGGGCTTACCATTTTTTAAATATAAATTTATGTATAATTTTTTATCAGTAATATATATACCTGTACTGATATATATATCAGTACAGGTATATATATTACTGATAAAAAACTGTGTGATTGATTTTCATCAATCAACACTATAGTGTTGATTGATGAAAATCAATCACACAGTTTTAGTACTGTTAGTAAATACTGTACATTTAATTCCACACTTCGTTTCACACATAAATACCTGCCTATATAAACGTGTTTTTCTATTATGATTCACGTTTATTAATATAAATTATAATAAAACGTCGCATGTTTGAACAAAGGTCATTTCGGCCCCTGTGGAGGTTTCAATTAATTAGGGTTAAACCCGAGATTAGACTGCTGTTGTGCTATCAGCTTCATGTTATTGGTGTACTCAACTTTATTTAGATTTTTTATTTGAAAAGGAATCAAATAACACAGATATTTCTATTAATATTGCTGACTAGTTTGTGCCTGCGGCTTCGCCCGCTTTTATTTCATCCGTTCATAACTTATTATTGTCAATATGTCGAGTTTTAAACAACGTCCCGGCTTCGCTCGGGTCAGACCATAATACAAAAACTTATTTCCGAAGGTTTCGTTTGTCTCTGTTCCAAAACTGCTAAATTTCATCAAAATCGGTCCAGTAGTTTTTGAGTTTATTCATGATATATTCATTATATACAAACAAAAAAAAAACTACAAATGTTTCTTCTTTATAATATCAGTATGGGAAGTGTATCTGGATAAGTAACTGTCGAAATTTTTATGATATTGATAAATGCCAATTGTACAATACCTCAGGTGCTATTTTTATCAGTACCCAAAGTGGTATACGACCTATTATTTTCCAACGTAATTTTTATAAAAAAAAAACATTTTTCGACACAATGTCTAATTTAACCCGAAACATAAAGCATATAGATTATGGACCGCAAGCAAATCAGTAAAGGTGTAGAAAAATCGCAAAAACATGTATCAATTTCCTTTTCTGAGAAACAAACTTAAATATAATATTACTAGCGTTTGCCCGCGGCCTGGCTTATGTAAATTTCTCACGGAATCATTAATTTTTCCGGAATTATAGGGACCCTATGTCATTTTCCGTACTTCACACTACATGTATGCAAAATTTCAAGAAGATTGGTTGTATAAATAACTATAAAATATATATTAGGACAAATCACACAGATTGAACTAGCCCCAAAGTAAGTTCGAGACTTGTGTTATGGGATACTAACTCAACAACACTATATTTTATAACAAATACATATACGAATAAACATCCAAGACCCGAGCCAATCAGAAAAAGATCGGGATTGGAATCGGGAAATCGGGACCTCTCGGTTCAGAGGCAAGCACTTTACCACTGCGCCACCGGAGGTCGTCGTGTATAGCTAAAGCGTAAAGAGGTACAAACAAACTTGCTTTCACATTTATTATATTAGTTAGTATTAGGATTATCAGCTAGGTTGGTGTGATCTTTTTTAGTTCTCAAATTTTTATGGTTATAACATGTATAATTACCATCTATTGAGTTTACTTTCAAACTAGCTGTGTCATGGTCTTCTCTCTAGAAGGAACCTACACAGCTACGTGAATAATCAAGTATAATCTGTGTTATTTCTGTCCTATAATTATTTTGTGACGTAGCCTAAATAATGGGGTGGGTGATTGATCACAAAATCGACCTCGTTTCAGAATGAGTAGCGTTGCCCCTAGGATATAAGTATATTATGTGAGTTTTGGCTATAAGATATATAAAAACAGTAAAATTACGTCCATATATATAATATCGCTGGGTATATAAAAAGTATGTGCTTAGCTCTGGGACTCTCTCTCCCAGGGTTTTCCTGGTTTCTTCTGCAGCCGTTGAGCGTAGGAGCCCAACGTCCACTTCGCACGGTCATCGGCATTCCTAGTTGTCGGACCATTGACACTAGAACTACAAGGTCGATGTGAAATGTTTTTCTGAATTCACAAATGAATGACTGTAAATATTTATATCTGTTTAATTTATCATCTTTCGCAATAAACAATGTTATTTTCCTTTATTTGGGTCGAAACAGTTCAAATTGCAATCATTTATTCAGAAATTAGACCTTCACAGGCACTTTTTCTCGTCAATTTTTATATTTATAGTTATTTCTCACAAGCTACAAACTATTTAACATTTCGGAACGACCACTGCTGAGAAGAAATGCCGATAGAAACTCATTTGACAGACAGACAGTTTCATACTATATATTGCTATATGAAAATTTGGTTCTGTAAACCGTATTCGACAGTCGTTTCTAGTTTGGTGAGATTCGTGTTGTGCGTAGTACGATTTTGCTCTTTACATCTCACATCTAGTCGACTCGCAGTGAAACGCAGCTAGCCAATCACAATGCGTCATTGTGACGCAACGACAACCACACCGCAATGTGATTGGTTCGCTACGTCTCACTGCGAACCGATACGATGGTGAGAAAGTGTAATGTAAACTCGAATTTCGCCCCTTTGGACGTATGGTCGACAGAACGTTTCGTTTTTAAGTGATTCAACGACATGACGTTTCACTTTTGGACCTTTTCAATACTCATTTTGAAATGAGACTAAGAAAACTTTTAGTAAATATAGCAGAACATTTTCTGTTTTATTTAATACAACAGAATTCATTCATATCAAGTGTATGTCTATTTGTCCTGTGTTTATTAGGACAACCATAACCATAAAACATACACATATCTTTGCTGACTTTAACTTTGTAGATCGGGCAAAAGCAACATAGCAAGGTCATTGAACTTTACGCATATAGATAGACAAAGTTAAGTCTATAGCGAATACGTCAGAGCTGACTCTGAAACTGATTTTGTAAATGTTCCAGTTGTTGCTGGCAACACAAGTAGTTTTATTTTTTTATTTTTTATAAGGTTGTTATTCTAAAAAAAAAGAAAATCTGCGTCTACGAACTCTGTCATGTGTCCCAATTAATATAAAAATAAAATACATTATAAACAGCAGTTTTTGGAAATTATCAAGATCCTAACATTTGGTCCTTCGAGCCGGATATGAACCAGCGACCTATGGATATGCTGTTTATAATGTATTTTATTTTTATATTAATTGGGACACATGACAGAGTTCGTAGCCGCAGATTTTCTTTTTTTAGAATAACAACCTTATAAAAAAAAAACTACTTGTGTTGCCAGCAACACCAGTTACTGAAAGTAATTTTCGTAAAAAAAGAAATGATGAGCATAGTGAAGGCTCTTATTAATATTAAACTTGCGAATATCTAGCAAAGTTATATATGGTTTAAGATTTTAAGAAAGAATTTTAAATTTACTCTCTTAAGTTTTGTTTGTACATTTTACTTCTCTCTATATCTTTCACTATGGCGTGTTTATTTTCAGTTTTTAGCTCAGGCGTGGGACTTAATCGGCTAGAAAAAAGACGTTAATGCCTAGGACCGATGCCAGTTGCAACCTGGTTATTATTCTTCGCATGTTCGTTTGCCCATTATGATATAAAGAAAAATCAAATCTAAAAAACAAACTCTAATGATCTCTTCGGGAAGTAAGCGTGATGTGATGATACGATATGAGATTAATGTGGAGATACGATACGAGAATGTCTTCTCATTTCAATTGTTTCCGCTCCGAAATCGGGTTTTTGTTGGATCCCATCGATCAAACCGGTTCGAGCATTCATTAGGAAGCAAGGGAATCTAGAAAAAATATAATTTTTCAGACTAGCTTTTATTTGTCATCTTGCATTCAACTCGAGACGAATTGAAAAGATCCCTCCTGGGTCTTAGGAGCACCATAAGGCGAACAAACTGAACAAACAACTTGCAAAATTTCAACTTTGTAGAACAAGACTGATGTCGGTACAAGATTTGATTAGAGACAAGCAGCGGCACAGATGAAACAAAAGCGTGCAAATTCAAATTCAAATCATTTATTCAGAAATTAGACCTTCACAGGCACTTTTTCTCGTCAATCTTTAAATTTATAGTTATTTCTCACAAGCTAGAAACTACTGGCATTTCGGAACGACCACTGCTGAGAAGAAATGCCGAAAGAAACTCATTTGAACAGTGTTGGTCCCTATCATGCCAGATCGGCTTACCATTATTGTTTCTTACAAAAAATTTTTTTTTTCTTTTCTTTCTAATAATATATAAAAAAGTGCAAAAAGTATACCTAAAATCTAAATCAAAATCAAATCATTTATTCGGAAAATAGGCCTTTACAGGCACTTTTTCACGTCATATTCTGAATTAATAGGAATCTAATAGAGCTGGAGGTATAAGAGCAGAAAAATATGAATTTATAGTTGTAGTAGAGGAATTGGAGGAGTAAGTCAACTTAAACCAAAAAGTATTAAAAACCAAATACTAAATCATTTTTATTATTATGGTGAAAGCGAAAATAACTTAATTATTAAACACTAATGCATCGTGGTAGTTATATTTTTAACCATTATTTAATTGCAAAATATATTAACACGCACACACGCTAGTAAAATATCGACAAGAATTAAAACAAATATTTATAATTAACTACTTTATGTGGGATTCCCTAGTCGCGTAAGTAGCTGTTTTTTAGAATCCTAAAATTCTTTATTTTTTGTTGATTTATGCCTTCATTGTATGATTCCAGGAATGTCCAAGAATGAACATTTGGCATGCCTAGATGAGGTCTAGGCATGCCAAGTTCTTCATTTCCCATTAGGCAATATTTTATTCGTAATTGCTAAAATCCATTAAAAAATAATAATTTGATTGTAGTTCTTCTTGATTTAATGTCCAGCGACCATGGCATTTAAAAAAATAGACATCGTTCGCGAGGTCAATAGAATGTTATAGACTAGACTTTCAAAATGTTAATATTTATATAAAAAAATCGGGTGATATGAAATATGTATGCGTTTTTACATATGAAATCATGCAGAAGTATTAATTACACCTACATCTGATTATAATACTACACTACTAAATAAAGCAGTTATGTTTTTATTTTGTTTCAATGAAATAATAAAATATTTCATTTACTTCATATTTTAAATTAGTTGACAAATTAAACAGCTGATTTATTTTATACGATACGACCACGATACTTTTTGCGTTTCGTTCTTATTTTCATATGTAGAAATGAACATTTGATTCCTACAATTACACTAGTGAAAAAGTCAGAAAATATGTTCTGCCGCATTTTTTTCCCAATATTTATTATGTAAAACATCCAACAGACGTTCCTCATACACGAGCTTATATATAATTTAAAGGACGAACAATTGAAGCTCCGAAGGCGCCAAAGAGGAGCCTTGAGCACGCCCACGCTAAACCGAACAAAACATGACTTATGCATAGAAACTTTGACCTATGTAAAAGAAGTTGTTCTGTCTAATAAACTGCTTAAAAATTTAAATAAATTCTGAGGGATGTAAGGAATGATTTAATATCGGACACCGACAGAGCTGCGACCTGGGGGCTTACCATCATCTCTTAACGCGATCCACTTTACGACCTAAACTGAGCTGCATCGCAAATTTGCTCCATTAACTTAATTTTTAGTATGAATGCGATTCATTTTAGGTTCCTAAATTGAATTGCATTGGAATCGTTCTGTAAAAATTGATGGTAGGCCTGCTGGTTCAACACTTGTACGGAAAATCTGATTCTGAATTTGTTCAAGAGCGTCATCACACAAAGTAGAAGAATTTGAATCTTACTTTTATATATTTTACAATATAATGTGTCAATTAGCCGAAATGAAATCAAATCATAAATTCCGAAGTAAGAACTTCACAGGCATTTTTCAGGTCAATTTTGAGATTATATTGTTATTTACGGAACGATCATTGTAAGAAATGCCGAAACAAACTCATACAAAAAGTGATGGTCCTTATCATGCCAGAAGTGCAGGAAATATGGAAAATGGTTGTTCATTTTATTTTTTCTTTTTATCAAAGAATTAATGCTACATTTCAAAAGATTATATTTCCAGTTCTATCTATTATAGATAGTTTGATGATTATTCGTTTAGCTTTCATATTATAAGTCCTCTGATTCAACCTTCAATTCATTTGCGTAATTATGTAAATTCACTCTTTGTTTCTAAACACGCAAAAAGGTGACTAAATGCATATTAATAAAATTAAGTCCCTACTTATATCACTGAACTAAATCAATCAATGAATCTTCTTTGCAAGATAAGTAACAACAACGACCTCGGTAGCGCAGTGGTAAAGTGCTTGCCTCTGAACCGAGAGATCCCGGGTTCGATCTCCGGTCGGATCATGATGGAAAATGCTCTTTTTCTGATTGGCCCGAGTCTTGGATGTTTATCTATATATGTATATGTTATAAAATATAGTATCGTTGAGTTAGTATCCTATAACACAAGTCTAGAACTTACTTTGGGGCTAGCTCAATCTGTGTGATTTGTCCTAATATATTTATTTATTTTGATACTAGATATTTTACAAGTTTTTATTTAGTTTCAATAAACTTGTTAATCAATAAACAAGTGATCAGACAAACTACATAGAGCTGATAATATAGCTGATAAAAAATACAATCAAAAGGACACATTTAGAAACAAAATATTTATTGATTTGAATCACAAAATAGAAAC
Organism: Plodia interpunctella; assembly: GCF_027563975.2. NCBI lineage: Eukaryota > Metazoa > Arthropoda > Insecta > Lepidoptera > Pyralidae > Plodia > Plodia interpunctella. Next base: position 982,763 of record NC_071313.1, read on the forward strand.
TTAACAAACCAAATTTTGTGCTAAATTTAAATCAAACAACCACGAGTCACAAAATATTGTATTGAAGCAGTAATCGATGAAGCGTAGACTATTGCTAATGCAATATTTGAACACCGGTGTTGCGTCACTGACATGACCACTGAATAGAATGATTTAAACGTCGCTATTAGGCGGGTCTGTCGTTGTTAGGGAAATATGCGCAATATTGCCATTTTGAAATTCTTATTTAGTATACTTTATAATCTCCGACGACAGAAGGAGAACAGTTGGCTGTGTATCTGTATGTCTGTCCGTGGCATTGTAGCGGCTGTACCGATTTCGGTCTAGTTTTTTTCTTATTTGAAAGAGAATTTATTCGAGAGTGCTCTTAGCTCTTAGTTTCGAATTCAGTCGTTTGGAAACCATCAGTTTTCAGCAGATAAGAGTCGAGAGATAGTCTCTGTTGGGGGTGTCTGAAAATTTTCATCGTCCAAGTACTTTATGTACTGTTGTTATTAAGTACTAAAATATTTATGTGTGTACTTTTAGCAGAAACAATATGAGATGATGCAAAAGTGCCAATCTTTGTAAAATAATTTACAAACATTTTTCGCCAAAATCTTGTAATTTTGTAACATTCAACGTATGACTAAATACCATTGTCCATGCCGATCCTGGATGAATCATCTGAAACTAAATCAAAGCTTGTAAAAGCAATAATTCTCGCATGACTGACATGCGTTTCTTTCGGCATTTCTTCGCAGCAGTGATCATTTTGAAATGCTAGTAGTTTGATGCTTTAAAAGAAATTCCAGTGCTACAATATTAGGTCGATTGCTTTATGCAAATTGTATGCTAACTGTATGGATATCAGTGTCTATTATTCGTGTATCTCAGAGCAATAATTTTTCTCAGTACATGAATTTCCGTCTGTGTCGGTTATTGTGAAACTCTTGCGCAACCTCAATTTGGTTCTTCCTTCCGATGTTTACCAAATAATTACGAAGCACGTGCGTAAAATGTAATGCCGGTTACACACTATCGCTAAACTCAGACAGATTCTGATGTGAATAATGTGCAAATGAATGAACATTGTGGAGTTTGTATGAAAAACCAGCAATGTGTGTCAAATCCGCCAAATATTGGCCAACTCCGAATAATTTACACGATTATTATATAGAAGTAAGCGTTTGTGAGTTTATGTTTGAGACGGTAATCTCCGAAACTACTGAACCGATTTCAAAAATTCTTTCACCGTTAGAAAGGTACATTATCCAATATTTTAAGCCCCGGGCAACATCTAGTAGTGTATAATCGTAATAATGCTTACAATGCATTGGTCCGACCATTCGATTGCAGCACAAGATTTAACGAAGCGATATATGATAATTAGTCAACGTTGTGTGTAAAGTGGGTTTTAAATGTATTCAACCGTAACGTGTGGTTTGTTATATGGTAGAGGTATTTATGTAATGCCCTATTTGAGACAATAGTGAAGAGAAATCGCCGTGTAGTGTGACAAATTATTTTAAAGTTGAATTTTGGACTGCTTTTCAATTTTATATACCTAGTCGAATAATAGGGAACTTCATCTAAAAAATAGTTAATTTACTTATAAATAAGTAAATGCGAATACTGACGTACATTGGTCCGAAATATCAATAATTATTTCGTAATTATTATCTTACAATCAATAACAATAATTCATCATCAGTAATTTATCGCCAGTTTAATGATATCAAATTCCGAAAGACATCATTACTTTTTCAATCAAAGAAGATTTGACGTAATTAAGTGATGTATATCATCCTAAATTGAATAAAGAATTTTGAATTTGAATTTGAGTGGAACAAGTTATTTAATTTTAAAAAAATCACATGATAAAAGAAATTATTCTTTATACATCAAAGCTATCAGATTACGAAGCTCAGAAGTGGGATCTCGTAATTTCAATTACAAGATTTACTTTAAAAACTGAATGACTGTGGAGTCGCTTTCAGTTTCATAACACACAATACGTTCACTTCTTATGTTTGTGTCTTAGAAATACCTAAATCACATCCATTTCTTGTATATACGAATAATTAATAGGTATACAATATATCTTCCTTTGAAAGGGTTTTCAGAAAGAGCAAACTAGTAGGTTTTTGTAATTATGACAGTGCCGTGAAATTGAATTGACATGAAGTTTAACTATACTATTTTTAGATTTCTTTTGGTAGCTATTAAGAGGCAAAACATGTAGCCCATCAAATAGGTGGCACACGCGCGTTGTCGACTTGCCGACTTTGTGGCCTAAATATTTCCTTTATTTTAAGTTTTAACAAATATATATATATATATATATTTGTTAAAACTTAAAATATATATATATATATATATATATATATATATATATATATATATATATATATATATATATATATATATATATATATATATATATATATATATATATATTTGTTATAGCTGAGTATGAGATGCTTTTGTCTATTCAATGAAGCAAAATTCACACCAATCTATTTAGCATAACGATCGCCTGAGAATTAATCCGGGAAGGTAAAGTTTATTTTTCTGTTCATTTGTATTTCGCATAGGTAAACTTTGAAAATTACTTTATTTTACACTGATTTAATAAATGTATTTTTATGTATTTTATTGACCGTGAGTTTATTAGCTTCATGCTTATGAATGTCTGCATTCAATTTAAGTACTCAGTAAGTGAGTTAAAGCGAATAAAACTAAACTAACATCTATGAACATTAACAACATAGTTTCTGCAATGAGTATGAGCTTATCATGTGCGGATTTTTTAATATTTCATATTCCTATATAATTATTTGTTTATGATCCTGCAAATATTTAACTACAAGAAAAATAGCTTCAGTAGATTGTGCTGTATATATAGGAATTATTGAGCTCACTTTATTTGATACCAATGAGTTACTTTTTCTGGTAAACAGAAAAAACCAAATGAAGTTTGTGTAACTAAAATGAAAACTTATGAAAATTTATTTTCTACTGACAAAATCAGTGTGCTAACATCTGTCTTGGTCACGTGAATAAAGAATCAAACATCCGTAATCTCAATTATGTTGTTCTTTTAGGTAAAAAAAAAAACTTTACCCATCGTAATTAACATTACAATCGCTTGTTTTTAGACGAACTGGTAACGCAATAAATTCCTTAGTAATATACAGTGCAGTGTGAATAGACAAACAAAAACGCTTACAGTGAAATGTGATAGAAAGCGTGTGTCGTCTGCTTAGACTATTATGTGACGTGGTCGTCCGTGTAACGACGCCTTTATCCAGCATCATGGGATTGCACAAACGCGAAAGTGAGTATACAGGATTTTTCAGGATACAAATCTGTCTGGCTATACCGCTTAAACCCAAGAAGTGCTGGCTTGATATCGTCAAGGATGACATGCGTGCTAAAGGTCTGACAACTAGGGATGCCGACGACGGTGCGAAGTAGACAGGAAAAAGTTGAAACACGGACCCTGGGCTTCGACGCTCAACGGCTGAGGAGAAGCGGGAAACGCTAAGATAAGAGAGAGATACAGCTTTTTTCAGAACACTTAGTCGCATTTATTTCATGGCAATATCGGTTGTGGAGATTTTTCATCGTGAGCTGATCTTAGGTGCCCACGCTTATCATACTTAATAATGCATTGACATAGGAATTGAAGTGGTATATAATACCGCGGCGAATTCTGTGTGATTTCTCCGTCGATAGCGCAAATCTGACATTACGGACAATTGAGCTCGATCATTTCAGAGAATAAACTAATAAAAAAAATTACTAAACCTGATAATATATAGTCAGGATATATGTGTTTCTCTTTCACGCAAATCTACTGGATGGATTGTTATGAAATTTGTTACACGGTTAGTGCCTATACCTGGAATAACACATAGGGTAGGTACTTTTTATCCCCAAGTTCCCACGGGAGCGAAGCTTCCTTACGTTGATTAACACTAACACTCTTAGCATTAAATTCGCCTGTACTTAAATATTATTATGCTATATCAATTAAAAAGAAAAAACAAAATCACATCTAATGATAATTACATTACATGTATGTATAAACCAACATCCATCCATTTAAATATTCATATTTAATACAAACATTTGGCCAATTACAACGTAATTACATTTGAATTACACAGCGAAATTCGGAAGCCAACATTTCTGTCATTAAGTAATTTTGAATAAGAAAGTGCTCTGTCCAAATGATGCTTGAACATGACTTTGTTATGTTTAAACTTTTAGAATAACTTGTATGATTGAGATGTCACGAGAAACTTTTAAATCCTAAAGTGTTAAGAAACGAAGTGGAAACTAGGTAGGTGATTTTTTTCAGGTGATTAATAGATTTGAACTATTATATACGAAATAAAATTTCTAAATATAAAGTCATTGGTGTTAAGTATTTTGTTTTCAGGAGAGATATTAATTTCTTAAATATAAGTATTTGAAGGTGATATATTTAAATAAGAAAAATTTTGATCCATGTATCAAAAATTTTCTAAGTTGTTATGTACACATTTTTACATACGTGTACTTGTAACATTGCTTTAGTGTAACGTATAGAATGTTATAGTTTTAATCAATATTTAGACAACTCTTCTGTTACTGAGTGACAGACTGACTGACTGACTAACGTACAGCCGAAACTACTGGGCGTGAGAAGCTGATATTTGGCATGTAGGTTCTCTGGAGAGTAAGAGAGGATATTTGGAAATTCTACCCCGAAGGGGGTGAAAGGGGTGAAAAACTTTTATATGCAAATTCTACAACGTTGAAGATAGTGACTTGAAAATTTGGATTTTAGTTGTTTCCAATAAATTAATGAATACGTGTTTCAGATTTTTCTTAAAGTTAACCCTCAAACCCTTTTAAAGTAGGGTTTAAAAATTGTATGAAACTTAATACAAATTTCAAAATAAAAAGCTGAAAATTTGTAAACATATTCTTCATTATTTTTCTTAAAGAATGACCGAGATTTTACTATGAAATTCACGCGAGCAAAAGCTAGTAATACAACAAAATATTCGCTGTAATGTATTTGTTTTTACGTTCTTTATTCTACAGAATTATAATGGAACTTAGAATTATAGCACATAGGTTTTATCCAGAAACTAGTTAACCATCCCGGCTTCGCTCGCTATATAAAAAAAATGTTTTATCTATGCATAAAACAAAGCAAAAGATTTTAATGCGGGTTTTTGAAATAGATAGTGTGATTTCCAATCCGTTGTGTAGTTTTAAAGATCTAAGCATACATAGGGACAGACAAACAGCGGGACGTTGTTTTATACTATACATAGTAAATAGGTTACATTACAATTCTGTAGAGTACTTTTACCTACGACTCTACAAAGTGATTTGCTGCTTGTATGTGTCACAAAAATTAGTTTAGTATATTTTACTTGAAATAAGTCTGAGTCAGGACCGAGCCACTTATCAGACGGTATGTAAGAATGTCTGAACTTGTGAAGGTCGCTACGATCGATACTGTGACGTCAAAAACTCGCCAGTGTAAGGTTCTTGAGGTCGTCAGCTGTTGTAGTTTAACCCTTTGATCCTGGAGATGATAAAAACAATTGAACAACAAAAGATCGCAGTCAGAAAGGAGAAAGAAACCCTATGAATGAACCACTCAAATTTATCCCGTGGATATCGACGAAGGGATATTTTATTTGTTTAGCAACTAAAAACAAATAATGAGAGGGAGAGAGAGAGAGAGAGTTTAAAAGAAATAGGGTTCTTAAATTTCAAGAAATGAAAATTTGGATGCGTTTCGGCCATCACATCTTTGAAGCGCGTTTCGTGTCTTTTTCTTCGTAATAATGGTAACTACTTATACATTATTGGTTAATTCGAACTTGTGACCTTATGATCATCACCAATGGCTACAACTTTCCACTGCCAATAAACTATTTCCCTATAGGTACACTCGATTAGTTATTAATTATAATAAACATCAAACATCATGCAATCGGAACGTAATATCCGTTCGAGATTGATTGTTTCACGTTAATTGCACGTGTCTAAGTATGGCTTATTATAATATTCTATAATAACTATTTATTGAAATTATACCGCCACATTTCTCACAAGCTACAAACTACTGGCATTTCGGAACGACCACTGCTGAGAAGAAATGCCGAAAGAAACTCATTTGAACAATGTTGGTCCCTATCATGCTAGATCGGTTTACCATTATTGTTTCTTACAATGTTTTTCTTTTCTAATAATATATAAAAGTACATAATGTACATAGTCAATCCGAGTGCTGATTTGATATCGATTTGAAACACAATTAACTTACATGAAAATATTTGAGATTCATTGCAAACTCGCCGCTTATACCGCGCCATAGAGGTTCATGTATATTAATTTGTTGTGCTGTTGACTGTACATAAATATTCGATTGGTATACTGCACATTACACGCGATAAACCTAATTGATTTGCAATTGTGTTTCAATATATTGGACAAGCCACGTCTTCGCTCTCATAAAACAAATATATAATTTTTTGTTTGTATTCGTTGAAGTTTCCTATTCATTAGATGCATTTTAGGCGATTACTCCCAACACTAGATCCATTAGTGATAACAGCACAATATGATTGTATACAAAAACATTATTAGTAGGTCCTTCTGGCATGATGGGGACCAACATTGTATGAAATGAAATCTCTTTCGGCACTTCTTTTCAGCAGTGATCGTTCCGAATCGTGTAGCTGTTTGAGAAATAGTACATAGGTACTGTTTAAAATTGAACGTGAAGAAGTACCTGTGACGGTCTAATTTCCATTAATCGTTGTTTTTTTTTCTTTTTTGTGGATCTATGCCCATATCACAAAATTACTTCGACTAAAAATAAAAATAGTTTTAACTTTGCTGTCGGTATCTCGACAAATAAGCGCGCTCTTATTGGTTGAAAACAGTAAAACTATGGTAATGACATTTAGCATAATTTTGCACGTGCAGTCTCAATTGCACGGTGCATATTTCCCACGGTATGTCGGCATGCGTGTCACACGTTATGTCGGAAACTATGGATCGCTAAGAATGCCGTCATTGTCGATTGGCGCGCAATATTGCTCACTTGATAATGTCATGTTTGTAGCACTTAAGAAAATTGTGGGTCTGATCTTTGACTATTGCTCAACAGTGGGACACTTTAGACTAAGAAAATAACATTTTTATTGCAATGTACCTATGTAATGAAAATTTGGTTTGACTTATTGCGCATGTTTCTTATTTACTTATTTGCTAAAACAACTCTCGAGGTTATCAAATAAAATGAGAAATGCAAACAAAAACTGTTTTGGCAGCTTTCTTGGAGTCGTGTCAGGTGCTTTTAGGCGGCTAATGATAAGACACCATCCATTATCACGCTCGAAGCGATAGAAGAATTTTAACATGACATAATATAAATATGCTTCCATATAAACAGCTAAACATGGGTTAAAGCCATGTTTAGTGTTCACGTTTCACGACACGCTCTGTCTACCCCGTGAAGAATGTGTAATGTGACGATGTCCTGTGTCTTTAATATATTATGTCGGCAGAAAAATCAAGAATACCATAGGAATACGATAGTATCAATGATTCAGTAACGCAGTAATTGTACATAGTGGCGTATGTACACTGGTCATTATCCGCCGGAAGCGATTGCTGTTACCGTTACGTTTTGTGTGGACGCGGGCTTATGTGACGGGGCGACTCAAGTTATAGGATATTTGGCTTTTACGGACATATTTTTTGTTTATTTACTAACGGTCCGTCACGGCATCACTTAAGGTAAAAACATGATGAATTTTACATCTAAACCTTCCTCACGAATCACACTATCTATTGGTGAAAACCGCATGAAAATTCGGTCAGTAGTTTTTGAGTTTATCGCGAACAGACAGACGCGGCAGAGGTTTTTTTTTATAATATGTAAGGATGTAAACATTATTATTTATTAAGTTATTGCACAAAATACAATGAAATTTAAGAGTTTGTGAAGAAAAGGAGGAGAGCGGACTCTGGGCTCCGACGCTCAATGGAGGTGGAATGTACCTTCCTCATGGATGGATAAAGAGAATGTGGCTTGACTCACCACGTGAGCCCGTTGTGGATTGGCGGGTTATAACGACTGCAAATACAACCGCGAAAAATATATATATATATTATATTATATTAATTTTTAATTTTTTTAATGCGATACGACCCACGGTCATACTTATTTAAAATAAAACCACGAAAGAAAAAAATATAAGTGCAAAACTTTTAAAAATGTAACAACTTCAGAAGGTGCTGGCCGGCGTAGTTCGTCGTCGATTTATATCAGAACTCTGTCTTCAAAGTTTTTATATTCAGGTGCACGTCTCAGACGATTTCCTATAATGGCGTTTGTAGATCACATTGCGCCATTGTGACGCAACGACAACCACATTGCGATATCATTGGTTCGCTGCGTCACACTTCGAATAGATTCGATAGTGAGAAGTGAAAATGCAAACCCGCACTTCGCCCTCAGAAATAGCGCTGAGATTGTCAACACTTTTGAAATTTCCTAATTTGTGAATCCACGTTATACTGAATTTTCTGATTCAATCGTGCCTTTGTATTGGATTGCTCATAAAGCAAGACTTCGCAAACAGTTAGCTAAACTTGGCGTTGTCGACGTATACTGTAACTAGAGGCTCGTCCCGGCTTCGCTCGGGTAAAACATATCTAAGTCTTCCTTAGGAATCACGTTATGTATATGTGAAAACCGTACAAAAATCCGCCAGGTAGTTTTTGAGCTTATCGCGATCAGACAGGCAGTGCGCGTCTGTATGCGGCAGAGGATTTTGTATATCACAGTTATGTAAGCAAAGTATCTTGAAGGTAAACGTATTTTTCGAAGAACAAAATCTTCATTATCTGATACAGTTTAGAAGTAGCTACGTTGTTGTTAGGAAAGTCTTATAGAGACTGCAAAATTTTAACACCAATTGTTTTTTGCTGCCGTCTGAAGATGTTTAAAAAGATATCGTAGAACGAGCAAAGATTATTTCCTTTAAGAGACCATCACAATCATGGTCTTTGGTAAAATAGGACATTACCTAACATAAACAATGGAATAGCAGTTTAAAAATAAAATAATATGTACTTATGGTCTATGAAGACAGTGAAGAAAAATAATTTTTAATGAATCTCTTTTTTTTTTGCGATTGCAATACCTAATTTATTGATAAACACCCAGTATTGCCAGACATCAGGAGATAGCGCCTTCATATATTTTCTTCTCTTTTTTATAAACTGTAGTTAGTTTAAAAAATAATAATTACAACTTTACTGAAAAATGTTCGTCGACGATACATCATATTTAGCTTCAAATAAATTGCCTTTTGTCGAGGTGACGACAATTTAAAGTCAAATCAGGTATTCTCGAATAAAATGACCAGGAATACAAAGGCGGGGTCGTGTGGCTTCGTGCCAAGAAACGGGTGGATGGATTTCTGAATTTATGCCCGCTAGAATTAGCTTTCGGAAGCCAGCGCTCTGAGAGCGAAGGGTGATTTTGCATTTCCCTTCTCACTATCGAGTCGATTCGCAGCGAGACGCAGCTAAAATATATAACAAACATAAATTACACTAATAATTTACACTTTGAAAACATTATTCCTCATTTCAAAACATTCAATTGGCGCAATTATAGGCAGGTACTATACCCGTATTGTATCGATAATGTCGCCATTTTAATGTGTTTTTTAATTTCCGGTTATTAGACCGATCATCTATCTGTTTTATTTTTACTTTTATTTAGTCTATCACTGGTGCCGAATCTCCTGATGTTTATGCATATGTTTGTCATTTTGATTTGTTTGTTTTTTTTATTATTATTATTGCAAACAAATTCTTGCAAGTTAAATTTCTCTGACTTCTCGGCTTTTCTCTACAGATTTGAAATTTTCCATGTCGCTTCAATTTCTATAACAACGCATTATTATGCAGCATGACCTAATAATGTACCCAGATTCGGCTCCCGACGAAGGGACTCCTCAGCGGTTTATGTCTTCGCAGCGTGATTATTTTACGCGTGTTGAATTTTTGGTCACCAATCCCAGCTATCACAGAATGATTGCACGAATCTCTGCGTCATCGAGCGTCCGTTTTCAACAAATCTCGCTCTCTCTTTTCACTTGCTCCGATCACCGTATAGTGTTGAACATCACCGTAGTATTGTTATTTGGGATATAACAGTTTGTGTTGGCCCTAAAGGGCGCAATGGGCGGCCGTTACTTTGTATTAGTGAATGTGCTGCTTTATCCAAGTTGTGATTGGCTGAATAATGTGGCTTTTTTGGTTGAATAACATGGATTTTATAAAATTTTGTACAAGGGCAGAATATAACCTGGATTAACACATAGGGTACTTTTATCCCGAAATTCCCACGGGAGTGAAGCCCCGGGGAGCAGCTAGTACTTCAATAAATACCTATAATGAATGTGTCAGTTTTACTGTCCTTTAAAGTCAAAACAAAACGGAACATTGATTGAAACGAAATCGAAACACGGGTTGAGGTGATCTTTGGTGCGGGGAGCTGGAGAACAGGGGGCTTACCATCATCTCTTAACGCGATCCACTTTACGATCTAAACTGAACTGCATCGCAAATTCGTACCATCGACTTAATTTTTAGTATATAAATGCGATTCATTTTAGGTTCCTGAATTGAACTGAGTTGCATTGGAATCGTTCTGTAAAAGTTGATGGTAGGCCTGCTGGTGTGATATCATAGGTTACCGAGCCGAGCTGAAGTGACAATGCTACTTTCGGGCGGAGCTAGTTTTAATATATTTGAAAAATATGTACTAGTTGTACGCCACGAAATTAGACATTGCGAACACAACAAATTTTAAAGAGTTTTTACAAAACTGTGATTGATATTTCAAAAACTACTTAACCGATTTTGATGCACCACGAACTTAAAAATACTATTGACATATCCTACATACCTTTTAAATTTCATCAAAATCAGACAAACGGGTTCGAAAGTTATCACATTACAAACATACATACACACAAGAAAAAAATTTTTGCCCCAAGTAGAATTGTCGCTTCGCTCGCTCGGTCAACTATGTTGCCCGAGTAACTGATTCGAGTAACTATACGATACGTACCTAAGTATAGATGATGACAAAATTTACTAGTAGGGATTCAGATTAAATTACTGAAACACCACAACCGCCGGCGCCTCCACGATGTACTGGCTTGATTTGACGAGTTAGTAGGGCTGTATGTTACTGTTGAGTGGAATGAAGGCTAAATTACTTAGATCTAGCCGAACATAAGCAGAGTTCTCTTCGGTAAATTTTCGTGCATTTTGAATACCGTCATTACAGTCCATAAAAATAAAAACCTTTTCTAAAATCTTAAAAATCAAATATTGATAAAATTAATATAGTAAAATTATTCATAAAATACCTAGGTGTTGCTGCAGGGTTTATAGTTATATTTAAGGCTGTCTTTTCCATTCTATTCACAATTATGTTTGTTTGTCCATAGAGAATGGTCTGCTCTCTTACGAGAATCCGAACTACCACTTGGACCCGTCGCGGCTCGAGTCTGCGATATACAGTGACCTGTACGACATGCACGACGACAAGAACCTGCCAGACGACTATGACGCTTATCTCGACAACAGAAGGTAGGTTTTTGATTGATCCTTTCATATCCGTGCACACCGAACGCGTATCCAGCACGTGCTGTGCAAAGCAAATTTGTATGGAATTTCAATCCACGTATACACGCATGCGTGGCAATTATTTTTTTTTCGACTAGTCAAATCAGTTGCTTACTTTTTTCCATCGTTAAAATAAAAAAAAAATGTACGGAGTTTGTATGACAGCGATGTGACACGCTTTTTGCAAAATGCATTCCTTAGTGAGAATAAAAAAATAATATAATGTGAATTACGCAATTAGTAAAACTGATAATTTAAAGTGACATTTAATTATTGGGTTTGGTTTATGAATACCAACCTTTATGTATAAATTGCCCCGTGCCTTTAGTAATCTGCCATTGTGATACTGTGGTCTAGTCGGTGAATTTTCTAAAGCAAGCAGTCTGTAATAAAAGAACGAGATCATAGTTGAAGGCTCTTAAGCCCTTTTGCCGCCAATCCATCCTGTGACGTCACACCACAGTACATTGACCCGTGCACCGCGCAGTCGCACCATCGATCCGATGCAACGGATGCACCCAGGAAGTAGATTCTTTATTTGAGGAATTTATTATGAATTTTTTTCTGAATCTGTGATTTATGCCGTCTGATGTGTTAAACCAGGAGGTAGGAACCTCATTGGTGATGTTATTGTTTCCTTTTGGATTGGCATTTCTAAAATCAGCTTCCCGGGTAATTATGTTCTTAACTTCCTATGAAACCGGCAGTAAATACAAAATATAAATAGTTAAACCACGCATGGTTAAAATAAAAATATACATCTCGTGAAATCTTACAGATTTTAACTTAATTATCCCTGAAGAAAATTCCAACTCCGGTGAAAATGCAAGAAGTTATATTATATTCTGAACTGAGAGTCCCATAAGAACTATTCAGAATTATTCCCGTACGAATATACAGTTTCATATCTCTGAATGTGAGATGTGGAACTTTTGAAAATGCGAATGTATCGACCGGAAGTTTCCTTTGGTCTATGTTCATAAGTGTTTTAATATGTTTGTTTTGAATTTTAAAAAAAGTTTGAGGAGTTTTTGGAAATTCAATTATTTTCTTTTCCTTCATGATCGTTAGAGTGGTCTAACAGAATATAAACTTCAAAATTATAACAACCGTGTAATGTAATAATAACAAAAAAGTTAAAACTTTACACATTTCAAAGCACTATATAATTTTTCGAGCGACTCACAATGGTGCGTTCTAAAACTAGATACTTATCGCCGTCTAGTGACATAAATATTCAATTTTAATATCACGATTAAACAATAGTTTTAGTCTAGAAGTAGACCTTTTCCAAGATGAGTACTCGCTTCTGAATATCGTGACTTATATTGGTCTCGTGTACTAGTTTCTGGAACTAATTTCGTTCAGACATTAAGATTAAGTGCATCTGTTAATTGTAAAGAAGCATCACAGCTAAGGAACAGGTATTTTAATGACTACAAATAACTTCCGCGGTATTTCAACAATTTTAACGATTTCTGTGCATTTGTTACTGCTCTTGTTCGTTAGTCATCTGTTACAGAATGTTTATTGGAAATAGCTTTCCTTGCCACATGTATACATGTACAAAGTAGTAGAGTGTAGTCCGTCCGTCATTTATTTTCACGTACATAAATTATGCATATTATTATTAATCAAAAAGACTGGTCGAGGTATCTCGTGATCAACTGGATGGAAGCTTTTTTGGTCGGAGGCTCAATATAGAAGTGCAAATCGACATTGCTGCCAGCCTTTTTACTTACTTTGCCGCTGGACAATTTGCTTGAAGGACTATATAATTTGTAATAATTAATTATATACTTAATTAAGTTTATTTTCAAGTTTAGAATAGGTGATTAGTTTTTATTTTAATTAATGGTATTACATTGCATTTTTACATCCTAATATTTATATATTTACATTCACAATTATTATCAACTTGGTCCATAAAGAAACAGTAACAATAATAGAAAACTATGTAGTGTTTAGAATAAAATCAATATTGAATCTTCACGTAAATGACGCCTGTTTTGTAATAGTGAAAACATGCAGTTTATTTATTCAACAAACGTTGGCGAAAATGCATTCTCGAATTCAACACGTTTCAGACACATAGTTTTGCAATCTGGTGTTCTTCTTTATTTGAAACTCTTTCAGCATTTTCTCGGTTCTTTCAGCCTCCACAGAATTGCATCGCAGCCAAAGTTTTACGACCGATCGCATGCCTGATGTCAGCCCTCTTTGGGAATGCCTTTATTGTCTTATTTGGGGTTATCCCTTAGTTGCCTCGTAAGAAATCCTCGGGGATTACATATGAATCCATAATTTTTAGAGTTTCAAAAATGAGTGTCAAAAAATATTTTGATAGTGTTTCATTTTCTTCTATGTTCTAGAAACTTCTATCTGGTAAACTGTGATAATGTGGACACGAAAAGAATGATATAAAAAGTAACAAATGTAATTAATTTGAAAGGAAACTTAGGCACACTAAATCATTTTTTTTTTAACTTTTCACTCCGTTCCAAAACAAACTCGTATTATCAGAAATAGATTTAGGATCTGTTCAAAGTTCGGCAGTTTGGCGCAACAGCATACACCTATTTAACGAGTATCATAAAATACAGTTAAAAAGTTTTGCTTTCACAACGTTCGGGGTTCGGGACTAAAAATAACTGCAGTTTATTACGGTGATGATGTACCTAGTAATAGCTTGTGTACTCTGACGTAAACAAATCTGATGAATTTTCTTATTAAACTGATTAAACTCATGTTTGTGGTTCTCTCTCTCTCTCGAGTGTTCAATTCAATTCATATCGTTTATTGCCATTCATATTGTACATCAGTTTTCGTAGCTAGCTAACACTGTTTACATAATAGATACAATATGAACACTGTCGGGTATTTGCAAACAAGAATATGGAACGGCAGGCGGATTTCATGTAAAATTTAAATTTCAAAAGTTATTTATTTGGATGCAATTTCTATTATTAATAATTTATGTCATATCATAATAATATTATAATAAAACGATAAAAAATACGTCATAATAAGTTAATTAAATTACATAGTTAATAAATATTTCAATAATAAGTCAAGAAAAATAATAATTAGTAATAAAAATATTAATATTGTGAATCGACATAATAAATGTCAAAATTATAGTTCTTTATCGCTTAAAAACTCGTTCAAAGAATAATAGCATTTAGCCGTTGATAAAAGTTTCAATTTTGTTTAAAATATTTTATCCTCGTGTTTCCTGTTGCATCCAGAGTTGTGATGTCGCGAAGCCCTTGATCATTGTAAGAATCATGCTTACGGTTTTAAACAAAGCCTTTATTATATGGACCAGCTTTTAGGCCCAGCCTGATTGTTCTGTCGAGCTCCGTTACATCGACGCGACGTCCGTCGACGAACAATAAAAATGACGGACATCAATCTCAAAATCTGTGGAATACAAAGGTGCACAAATGGAATCCTTCAGGAAAATTTGGAGAAAATTGATTTAGTAAACTTCGTGAGAATTGGTCCCCAGGAAGATAAGTATTGCTTCGCTGACATACATACAAACTATTCGCATTTAACACAGTATTCAATATCAATGAAAGTATGTAATGAAAACTGTATATCTAGGTAGACGTAGAATGACTATGTCAAAATGACGTCATAAAATTACATAGTCAAAGTTGCAAAACTCCAGCGCATGGGTCGAATGCATATCAGTTAGCAATCGAGTGGTAATGTGTATAGAAAGTGTGTATGTGGATGACATGTTAATATTGTCGGGCGACCGTAAGAGTAACGACTGTTTGTTTTTAGTTTTTTTTTTTTTTAAATAAACAAACAATACTCAACGGCCCACACTAAAGCTGGTGGCGAGAAGTCTCAGGGCCTGGCAATGTACCATAATTGTATTCAAATCTGATGAACATAAACACATAATCGGACCCCATAACATTTATGATCACAATTTCCCGGGCTGGGAATTGAACCCAGGACATCCAGGTAGTTGACGGGCGTATAGTCGCAACGGTCTCTAAGATCTCAAATGACATCTGGATGAAACCCTTATTTCGAAACAAAAATAACAAACTTTTTTATATTACCTAATCAGATGAATATGAAAACCATACCCCAAAAACTCATTATAGAGGTAGCCAGTCTGGAAATAACCGGATTAATCCAGAAATATGCACTTTCTGATTGCAGTCACGTCTGCGTTGCGTCTGAATACATTCGACGCCTCGGTAAAATTGCATATAAAGTGCATTGAATTCACTGTTCCATCATTGGCCTGGGGAAGTGCAGGATTATTTTATTTTTTAGGTTCATGTGAAACAGAATCCTAAATGATAATATTTTTCCGATGTGTCAACCATTTTAACCGCAATTAAATAGATGTAGGACCATATTATAATGTAGCTACACAAATTTGAATAAAAAAATATATTGGAACTTAGAATAAGGTTTTCTAGTTTTTGTAGGTATGTAGCATATTATTTTATGTAGCAATTGATATATTTTTTGTATAATTATTAAAAAATGTTAATAACATACCTCCCTAGATCTTATTTAGTATATATTCGTAATAGTAATTTTAAAAATGAGAGCCTTCTATATTGTACATGGTTTATTCCATCTCTTTTCGCAAATAAAATGGTGGCCATTCCGATAAGTGTCCGTTTCGAGAAAATGTCTCGTTTTCCTGAAAACATTGTGTAAATTGTGCAATTCGGACGGGAATGCAGTTTGCACAAATGCGCCGTATTTGTGGCAAACACTGACATTTGTTGTCGAGTTGGCAACAAAATCTTTGCTTGTGGTTTACATGAGCACTTCAGGATTACTTATTTTGTTCTTTCTAGAAAATATTATATTTATATAATATATAATGCTTGAGGTCGGTGGTTACAAGTGTATGTGAAAATAATATTAATAGAAAAGGGGATTGAAAGTAGGAGAAACTGAAACACATAACTTTTGTACTGAACTACAAAGACATAGTAAAATAAAATAAAAATTAGGTTATAGTTCCAATTTAAATTTAACGTTAATATGAAATTAAAAGCGCGCTCATAACATGTTTAAAAATGTTAAGAACTATTGTTTTTTAAATTGTTTTACCGGCCAGTGTAGTCGGCGAGAATACCAGCACGTGGCCGGTTGGTACTACTTTGTTTTTTTAATTTTGATTCCCAAACAAATATGTTTTACAAATTTTGTCTTTTTGACGGAACGTCGTCTATATATGGTATTATTTATTTCTTTTCAAATGATATTAATGTTATATACTACTAATTATTCAAAAAATTCAAATTCAAATCATTTATTCAGAAATTAGACCTTCACAGGCACTTTTTCTCGATTTTTATATTTATAGTAATTTCTCACAAACTACTGGCATTTCGGAACGACCACTGCTGAGAAGAAATGCCGAAAGAAACTCATTTGAACAGTGTTGGTCCCTATCATGCCAGATGGGCTTACCGTTATAGTTTCTTACAATGTTTTTTTCTAATAATATATAAAAGTACATAATGTACATAGTCAAAAGGTATATCAAAACATTGTGATCCGAGTGCTGATTATAATATATATGTAATATATATATATATATATATATTATAATCAGCACTCGGATCACATATATATAACTATATATATATATATATTTAGCACTCCTTCACATATACACTTATTAATTCTACAGTAAAAAAACATGTCACGGTATTGTGGAACTTTTGTAAATCTTATCCTTACATTGTATCTAAGGAAAAAATATATATCCTTCCTTATAAGTACAGCAATAGATTTCGATCGATGATTCGATGATTTCGATCCAAAATCTATAGGCATTTAGTCTTTAAGTATTCTGGTAAGGTTCTTGTGGTTCATTTCTGAATCCTGATGCCTATAAATTATTGTATTGGATTGAGGTCAAGCAATGCTTAAGATTTCAATCACCATGGAATTAGTAGGTACTCCGTAAGTACTTACTAAATCCATGGTAAAAACAAACAGCTAGGTAGGTACATGCAATCGGACAGTTTACGACCTCAGTTGATGTTCGTGCATGACGTCTTGACGTGCATAGTGAAACAGAGCCGTGCCTTTTACGACTGTACCTAGGTGCATTTTGCATGTGGAATAGCCGAGTAAAATGTGTATTATAATAACTGCAAAGTTTTTTTTTGTTGGGATCAAATTGAGATGGCCAAATTCGAAGCACGAATTATTAAAATGTTACATGTTCAAATGTGCAGTTTTATTGCAAAACGGATATGTTGTTTAGGTATATAGATATATATTTATTACAATTATGTACATAGGTAACTAGTTGGTTTTTATTTTATTAGACAGCATGTTGTAAAACGTGTAGTTTTACATTATATTGTTTTACAGCTGCGCATTAAAGCGATAGTGTTGTGAAAGTAAAACCTATTTTCTTCCTACATTTACAATGTAACAGGATCTCAGGAAATTTGATATAACCTAGAATTATAGGCTTCATTAATTTTCAGGTCATTAAATCTTTCTATTATAATATATTCAAATCAATATATTTTTGCGACATTTTATTTTCTATCATCTGTGTCTGTTAACAAATCTTACAAGTTTAATTGCACCACTCAAATTCATATTTCCCACGTCGCTTCAGTTTCCATGACAATGTATATATAAAGATTATTATGATAAGCACCCAGGATTGGCTCCTCAACGGATATCATTTGTTTTTGTTAAGTATCTCTGAAGATAATAGAGGCTTGAACCAAAAATGTTTTTTTTTTTTTTTAAAAAAAGTTATTTTTAACGGCTACCTAAGATACCCATTTACCTAGTTCAAAATATTCCATCGTTCCCAAAAATCTATAAATCTTTATATCAGTTGGGCTTGGGCAGGCCCATCTCATGGGCCGGGGGTCACAGTTCCCCAAACTTTGCCCGTTCGCACGCCGCACCCTAACAGCCAGAGTTTCGCGCTAAATTAGCGAGCCGTCTGCTTTATGGGCTATCTCTGAGGTGATAGACGCAAAGTTTTCAAAATACCAGTTTCTGTTTTACGTCTGACCAAATAGGTATTGATCATACCTATTTAGTCAGATGTTTGGATTATAATTTAAATTTAAATAATTTATTTGCTTAAATAACAGGGCAGGTAGGTAATACAGTATTCAAATACTAGTTTAAGTGCTATCTTAGCTGTTTTTATGCATTTTTTTTTCGGATCTTAATGATATTGTGGGAGATGTGGTCAAGGATGATATGCGTGTAAATGGTCTGACAACTAAGGATGCCGACGACCGGGCGACCACGCGAATTGGAGACGAAAATTTAGGAGATCGGACCAGGGTCCGATCGACTCCTCGAAGCCCAGGGGCTTCGAGGAGTACTTACATTGTTATATTACTTATAAAAAATGATAAATATTGAAAAAAAAGTAAGCCCTTCTGGCATGATAAAGACCACTGTTTAAATGAGTTTCGGCATTTCTTTTCAGCAGCGGTCGTTCCGAAATGCTAGTAGGTTGTAGCTCTGGTAAATATCATTTTATTTAGAATATGACATGAAAAAGTGCCTGTGAAGGCCTAATTTTTGAATTAATTATTGGATTTTGATATCGAGGCTCAACGGCCTAGAAAGAAACCGGGAGAATGCTCAGATGAGAAAGAGGTATATATTTTCACTTCGTGTTTTTAGCACTTACCACTAAATTTAGAACTATAATTTACTAAATTATAATAACATCTGATATTCAATTTGTAAGTGCATATTAAATATGAGCCACATTGTACAGCTATTTTTGTTTGTTAAATTATGTTTTAATAATCGATATCTTCAAAAATTTTCACCATTGAAGTCACGACGGTAAAATAAGAATGAATATGCGATAACTGAGTAAGTGCCAGTAACCTAAGTTAACATGTGCGATCATAGTAATCATAATTTACCTTGATCTCAATGGTACGTCGAGCGATGAAAAATTACTCTTAACTGCTTTTTTAATTTATCATACTAGTTTATTAGACCGCGTGAAATACTTTCTCCGATAAAATTTTAACATGCGAGCTTTTTTAAATAGATTTTTGTTTTTCTGACCAAATATATAGCAAGTAATAAACCAAGCTATTATTTTAAAGTCTGGACTATTACAAATGACATCAATCCAGAAGCCTTAAAAATAATGCAATTTTATCTGCTTGTTTCAGAGTCGAAGATGAGACCACATCACCAGTTAAAACAAAGTAAGTATCTTATTTTAATCTTTACGATATTTGTGGTAAATATGTTAATAAGACGGAGGAAAAACGCGATTTTTACCTATCATTATATGAACATGTTTTATCGAGGGTTCAATATTGGAATGGAAGAAGAAATTTCGATATTCATGTCGGGGCTTAGGCTGGAGGTTTTATTTGTAATAGTGCGTGTACATGATCTAATTTACTTAGATGATTATGTATGTAGAATATTGAAGTTAAATGTAAAATTACTTCATCTGATTGACTGATTCAAACGACTTACGCTTAACATAATGCGATGCCATAGTTTTACTAACATGGTATTTACCTGTTCATTAGATCAGTTCCATAACGTTCAGAACTTAGGCCTTCACAGGCACTTTTTCACGTCATATTCTAAATTAAATAATGTTTACCAAAGCTACAAACTACTAGCATTTCGGAACGACCACTGCTGAGAAGAAATGCCGAAAGAAACTCATTCAAACAGTGTTGGTCCCTATTATGCCAGAAGGGCTTACCATTTTTTAAATATAAATTTATGTATAATTTTTTATCACTAATATAACAATGTAAGTACACAATAAAGTACATGGTCAAAAGATATACTGAAACATATTATGATTGTGATCAAGTGCTGATGAAAGAAGAAGAAAAGTGCGGAATTATAATTAGCCATCCCTATGTATTTCTTTTAAATAAGGCCACCCCATTGTTGCCATAAATACAATGAGTGTTAGTGAGATTAAGCGAAAAATATTTAAGTATCTCAAAACCCGAAACAACATTTTGTGAAACAAAATTATTATATTCTGACACCAGACTGGCACAATACAGTCAACCGCGTGTCAAGTCATCCTTTATTTCGCGGTAAAAGAAACGCCGTTGCAATAAATTTGGGTAGGTTGTAGTTGCTGTCAACTGTAGACATACAAAACGTGAATACCTGGTCGATCCGGCACTCGGCTGCCGGACAAGCGAATCATAATAAAAACATTGCAATAAAATACAACAACATTCACTCGGTCAAAAAACCAACATTAAATTTTGTTTACGATTACAATACAAGTGATTCGAGTTACGCGACTTCAGTCCTGTCGGTTGTGTATAATTATCGTAATGAGTGGTCATTTGTGGCCACGCTGTGATGTGACAGTGTCGTCGGGTTGAGAACCACTGTTCATGTCACGGGGACAGAAGATTGGCAGGTATGTTTGTTTGTTTTGTTCGTGTATATCTAATAAAATATATGAATAAAACCTGCCAAATGCTAGTTGGATTCGCGAATAATACCGTTATGTATAGAAATGGCAAAAGAAATCATTTACGTTATAACTGATTTGATGACTGATGCGACTTTTTATTTATTTTGATAGAACTTTTATTTAGTCAGTTTATTTATTATTGTTGATGAAAATTTATGTTCGCTAAGTTGGCGATGACTTCTAAGCTAAAAAGTACCATTGAATAAGATAATTAACTAAAAATATACAGTAGGTAATCTTTATGATAAAATCTAAAGGTGTGTCTGTATTAAAAATAGATTGTTAATAGACAAAAACTTAGATATTATAACATACTTCCTCATCATGTCCCAGTTATAATGATAATGTACTTTAATTATACACTCAAACATCATTACTGAATTGGCATATTTATTACCATGCATACCTAATGTTTGTTTTTCTGATAAAGACTGATCTGGCTAGATGGTATTTTGATTTTTTGCTATGACTGATGACTAACTCATTCTTTTTTTATATTTTTTTACTTCCGCAAAGATCACGAAAGATGGTTATGATTAAAAACTAGAGTATAACGAACGGTTTTTACGAAATAGGTATGTATTAAAAAAACACATAGGTACAACTACGACAAAGATTTAGGTATTGTTTTTTATTTTTATTTAGGGATTTACCCATAATAGGAAGCATAATTTAATTTCTTTGTTGCAGTGAAAAAAGCGGCCTCATCACCCCCCAAAATGGCGGGGAAGAGTCCCCCCCACCGGAGAAGGAGCGGGCCGACCAGGAGGACACAGAGAAGAGTCACTCCGGGCCAGTGCCCCACTCCGCCGAGGGGCCCAATGATGACCTGTACGCGATACCTGTGAAGCTCAGGCCGAAGAAGGAACCACAGTTACCTCCAGGGTGGGAGAAGCATGAAGGTGAGATGTCACAATAGAATTTTAATGGATTTGTTATACATGTCACACATGTTTTTTAACTTAAATAATAATGAGATGAAAAAATTCTGGAATCGAGCGGGAATTGATACCGCGCCCTTGTCTATTCGGGACGGTGCTCTTGACCACTGAGCTATCGAGACCATGCCAGTTCGGCTGAATTAAATCATCTCTTTCGTGTTACACCGACGTACAGTATTTTCATTAGATAAATAGAATTTTACGGAGAGATAAAACATATTGCGCCGACCCTAATGATGAGAAATGGTGATGATACACACAGTACCAGGTCTTAATGCCTTACGGGGTAGACAGAGCCGGGAGTTGAGGCACTTGAAGGTCACTTGTTAGTGGAATTGAGACTCTATATTACAAATTATGATTGATGTAAAATTTAAATCATAACATAGGTCAAACACAAAGAGCAGACGCAGTATTGCTATTTGGTGACGATATGCGGGGTTGAGGCAAACGAGAGGGGTAAGCGGTTCCGCCCCTACAACTAGTCGTTCACAATTTTGTATACCTATTAATTGCCAGAACGTATCCAAAGAGGTAACCACTTTACACTATCTCAACATTTCGTATATAGATATTTTGTAACACCTGTACATATGGTAACAGTTTAAACAATTTTCGTTTTCAGATAACGACGGGCCCTATTACTGGCACATAAAGAGCGGCACGATCCAACGGGAGATACCCAAGATGCCTCCGGTGGAAGCCAAGGAGTCTCGCATCTCCATGGTCCGGGACTGCTCCAACCTGTCCGACGTGAAGTACGAGGCGGTCATGACTACGTCCGTCACGAGGAGTACCACGAGCGGGTGTCTGGATCATGTAGACCAGGAGGAGAGGAAGCGGAAAGAGGATATGTCGTTTAAGTGAGTGTAATTGATACAAAATGTGGTGTGTTCCCGAGGCTTATAATAAATAAATAAATATATTAGGACAAATCACACAGATTGAGCTAGCCCCAAGATAAGTTCGAGACTTGTTTTACGGGATACTAACTCAACGGTACTATATTTTATAACAAATACATATATAGATAAACATCCAAGACCCGGGCCAATCAGAAAAAGATCATTTTCTATCATGACCCGACCGGGGATCGAACCCGGGACCTCTCGGTTCAGTGGCAAGAACTTTACCACTGCGCCACCGAGGTCGTCAAATTACGGCTTATGGTTACTGATTATTAAGATGGGTCTTAGAATATGATCACTACGTCGTTCGAGGCGACTAATGAATGAAAACATTGAACAAGTCAACATCTTATCGAGTGTATTATTGCTAACACTGGTGTCGGTCAATCGGTCCAGTAATTCGGTCTAGTTATAACATAGTAAGTAGGACTTGTAAGTCTTGTATAAAGTTCCGCGAACATAACACCCACATAGCGTGGAGAAACTGAACCGTTTAAATATTAATTTATGTGCATTCGTTCAAACATGCGTTAATTGCAAGTCTCTGGGGAGAAGCGACTTTGTGCGTTACGTATTAAAAGTATAAGCACAGAGAACATAAAGTACAAACACATCTACAACTGATAGAAGTATTTTAATTCAATTTAGAAAGAAATAAAATCTCAAAGTTTATTTGCTCAAACATATTAATAGTACATACAGCACAGTAGGTACAAATAAAAATGTAGGCAATGCTTGAAACATAATTTCGACTTTGGACGTAAGTAATTGATCCATTTCTTCTATTAATAATGTCATTTAATTATTTGGATAGGTACTTAATTAGATCAAGTTTCTGCCTAGCAAATCCATGAAATGTCGTCAAGAAAGAAAAAAATTGAAGTGGAATAAAAAAGGCCTGTACTCAATGGAAAAAAACCGGGGAAAACCATCTGGTCTTGAGGGTTTCAATGCCGTATCGGATCGGGAATACTGTTGTAGTCGATCGTACATACATGGGAGGTAGTTTCATTAAAAAATGGAACGTGGACTGTCAGTTATCCAAGTGGAAGATGGAAGACTGCTTCTTATTTCCCTCGAGGACTATTTTTCACAGTAAAGCCCAGTCTTGCCTGGGCCGTTTCTGCGGTGGAAGACTGCTGATTTGTGAATGTCCCCAGACGCCGCAGTTTCCCGGCCCGCCCCGAGCCAGACGCAGCTCGAGCAGTCCGCTTCTTCGTCCGGTCCCTCGGATGGGTCGAGATATCAGAGGCGGACCTCACGCCAGAGAGATCCAGTCGCGCCGTCAACAAGTGCATCGTGGACCTTAGCTTGGGCCGCAACGATTTGTTAGACCAAGTCGGACGCTGGGGTGATGTAAGTGTACTTTTATTATTTATTATTATTTGGTGGATTCGCTGTCTTGCTTGAACCATTAAATTACAAATGTCTATGCCGCTATCATGTCCTGGCTTGATGTCGTCAAGTAAAATATGCGTGATAATGATCTGACAACTAATGATGCCGATGATAAGTACCGTGAGAAGTGGGGGAAAAAACAAGACCCGCGGACCTTGGGCTCCAACGCAGCGGACGAAACTGGAAAACCGCTCCGATGAGACTAATTGATATTCATCAGCAGCTCCGTAGAATTGTTATTTAGATGAAAATTATTCTGATGCGTATATTTCTCTTTGAATTACAGGGCAAAGACCTGTTCATGGACCTGGATGACGGAGCCCTGAAGTTGATCGACCCCGAGAGCCTCACCACACTCCACACACAACCCATACACACCATCCGCGTGTGGGGAGTTGGCAGGGATAACGGACGGTAAGAACAGAATTATGATTTTGATTATTTATTAAGTTTTTGTGTTCGCAGGTGTAAGTACATAATCTGAAGAGGAATATTAATGCTCACGTGAATAACTTTGCTATTTTCTATTCTAGAATAGCCTATTTATCTATTATAATAAATATGTAATAAAAATATATTTTTTTTCTTTCATTTACCTACACTTGGAATGGAAACAGCGAAAGGTATGACCAAAACAGAAATAGCTTCTTTTGGACAGGTTTTCGGTAAAGCCTTTTAAGTGTAGTATTTTGAAAAGTTATTGCATCCAGAAATTTCGAATGCATCCATTTAATAAATACCACTTTCTTTGACTGAATATAAGTATACCAGTTTGCAAGAACGTATTAGATCAGGTCGAACCAGCCTATTTGGCTGATTGATCCTGATCTGGTCATGTTCGATGTACTAGTAGTGTAGCTTTTTGAGAAATACTATATTTATTTGACCTGAAAAATTGCCTGTAAAGGTATTAGGCCTTCATAGGCAATTTATCACGTAACATTTTTTGAATCGGTTTTTAAAGTTTAAACATTTTTAGAATCTCACAGTAGTTGCTCTAATCTAAAACCATATCAGGGACTTCGCATACGTGGCACGCGATCGCGCGACGCGCAAACATATGTGCCACGTGTTCCGCTGCGAAGCGCCGGCGCGAACGATCGCGAACGCTCTCCGCGACATCTGCAAGCGAATCATGATCGAGCGCTCGCTGCAGCCGCCGCCCCGCCCCACCGACCTGCCCGCCGCGCGCCGGCCCCGCCCGCTCTCCGGTACGTTTCCGTTGCAAGGTAATGACAATTCCTTTTTTTGACTTCTCAGTAATTTTTGAGTTTAATGGGTTTTGGCAAAATTAAAAAAGAATTCTGTAGTCAGTCGACTTGGGACGTCAAAAATTAATTTGCTGTTGACAAAGTTGAAGGTAAAAAATGAGCTACGAAAACTGGAAAATATGTGGCATTGTAAAGAACACAGATCAGCTGCATATTGCTGTTGGCGACTGTCTTACTGGTTGTCCACATTGAAGCAAAACGGTGCGATGCGACGCGACGCGAAAACATTAAATGTTTATGTTTTCATGTAGGTATCCATATAGCTTCATATCCATCCTTATTTCCATGCTATAAACACAAAAATCACTTTCACCGATTTTGATGTATTCTGGAAACATGGCTAACTCGGGCGGAGCTGCATGCAACAACTAGTAGACTATATAGGGCACTATAAATCTATACGTCTATACAGTCATTTCACATCTTCGTGTCGTGTCGCGTCGCATTGCACCGCATCGCACCGCTGTGTCGAGGACTATTCAAGACACGGGTTTAACGTCTTTCGTAGCACGACGTAGACTTTATTAGAGTTAGTTCTTGTAATTTTCTTGCGACTCTGTAATTAGATGCATGTGTATAATAATGATTATAGTGAGTAGGTGCTTACTGTCTTTGGAGATAGAAGTAAGGGTTAGTTTTACTCACCAATAGTACTTAAGTAGGTACCTAAAAAAATTGCGTTATGTATTGTAGAATAGAAAATATATAAATAAAACCTCATTTTGTGTCAGTTTAGATAGATAATTTTTTATTGAATGAAATAATACTTCGATTCAGACCGTTTTAAATAAAGTAACTAAGTACCTATTAACATCATTGTAGGTATATTATTATGCTTTGCCAAAGAAGTAGCCCAATCAGATAGCTGTGCAAGTACCGCCATAACATTTGGAACCAACAACACCAGATCGGCCACGTTTTTGTCAGAAACTGTGTACAATATCGCCGAACACAGACAGATGCCGACGCCAATGAACATAGGTACATTGCCTAGTTTATGTGAGCTTTTTATCACCGTAGTAAACAGCAATGTACTTATAACTTATAACTTATGGCTTATAAGTTCTTTCGTGGCGTGACTTTGAATTTTATTTTTTTAAAGTATGCAAGTAAGCTTGGAGCAAAATAGGAAATCATCGATGTAAAACCCACCCCCCCGATGTAAGCCCACCTAAAAAAAACCAAAGCACTTCTTTGACAAAGTATGATAATAACATCATATAAAGTATAGATTCATTATTCATCAACATTATCAACCAGGTGCATCATTCCCCACACCAATGGAGGAGCCGAGGAAGACTGTTCGGGCTAGGTACCTCGGCAGTGCGGAGGTGACGAGAGCCACTGGCATGGACGTGCTAAATGACGCCCTAGACAGACTCGCGGCGGCCAGAGCCCCGTGTGCTTGGAGACCAGTCGCTGTTGCTGTCGCACCTTCCATGATCACCATTACTGAGGAAGGGGTAAGTTGTCATGAAGATTCTCTGCCAACACTGGTGACAGACTCATTCAAGTCATCTTAAGGCATCTGAGATGAGTTTTACAGCTACCTAAACACTGTTATAAGATGTAATGTTCTTATGTCTGTGTACTTAACAGCATCTAGTTACAAATAGTCGCATACGCACAGAGCAAACCCACTTGCAAAGCTTTAAGATGACCATTCTCAATCTGTTAAGATTCAGGTGATAATAGGTAGCTACCAACATAACCCACTGGATATGTTAAATGACAAAAAGATTTGTCTTTTTGTCATTTAAAATATCCAGCTAGAACGTTTAAACGTATCAAATAGTGATTTGTCACTATTTGATACGTTTAAACGTTCTTTCAGGAGACGACCCCAATAGTGGAGTGCCGCGTGCGCTACCTCTCGTTCCTGGGCATCGGGCGCGACGTGCGGCGCTGCGCGTTCATCGTGCACACCGCTCAGGACCTGTTCGTCGCGCACGCCTTCCACGCCGAGCCTTCTTCGGGCGCGCTCTGTAAGACTATTGAGGCTGCTTGCAAGGTAAGTACACTGTACAGGGTTATGACGCGATGTGAAAATATCAAATGAATGTAAATGTCCTATAACACTCTATACAGTATACAGAAAAAGCCATAGTTACCAGTCAGCTGATAGCTGTAGCGCAGGTTTCCTCACATACTAATAAAACTTTTTCTTCTTAACGTATCGATTCTGTTAAATTTGTAAGGATCAATATTGTAAATAGCATTATCTGTGGCGTCATACAGGTATTTTAGTGCAGAGTGGTTTAGGCACAGCATTAACAGACTATCAGAGCTGTTACCCCATCTAGACGGACAGACAGACTTCTTTGCTTCGCCTAAGATGTGTCTCATCGTTCTAGCTATGTTACCAGAATGCCTAGACACGCATGGCGGGGCGGCATCATTCTGAAAAAGTGACAGTTTCTAAGCATGGCCTCGTCATTGTAGCTCCGCTACCAGAAATGCCTGGACGCGCACGGCGGGGCGGCGTCGCTGGGCAGCGGCGGCAGCGCGGGCGCGGAGGCGGGCCGCGGGTCGTTGGGGCAGGCGCTCAAGTCCTTCGTGGGCTCGCTGACCGGCCGCCGCGCCTCCTGAACCGCGGACGACGGCCCGCCAACAGAGGTACTTTGACACCAACAACAATACAACGCCTACTTTTTACTAACACCATCTTATCTAAAGTCGTATCATAAACGCCTTCTTCTTGTCGAGACGGAACGGCTATTACTATAACCACTATGACAACTAATAATGTTACAATACAATATGAATACGGGTCGAAACCATTTGCGGGTCTTGGCGTCTTCCTTTCCTTCCCTTTCCTACAACACTCTGTTGCTCTTCTTTCTCCTTCCAGTTTTCAAATTTGTCTTAAGGTCTTCTGCAATAGTACATCCACCTCTTTGGTATGCCCATAAGTCATTTCTACGGCGTCTATTTTTTGATATGGTCCTTAGTAGGCTATAAGCTCTGTCATCCGGCCTGATGCCTGGTGTCTATCGGTGCGTTTTACAGAATTTTTGATGATTGTAAATTCTTGCCTTCCAGACAAGCTACCAGACCGGCGACGAGCCATCGAGTCTTCTCACCGGCGCGTAGTCTCGCATCGCATTGCACTGCACCGCACGCTTGCTCACACGGTTCATACACAGCGGGTTTTCTTGGCCGACGAAGACGAGCGAGGGTAACCATGCCGGTAATGGTCATTGCACAATACCAGGAAGACTACAATCAACAATTACACGATTCAAATGCAAAGCAGTTCAATTTAGGATTCTGAAATTAATTTCTAAATCTAAGAGAATTACTAAAACTTATGAGACAAAATTTTCGAAATTACAGTTGTTACAGTTTTTCTGTGAAAAAGTATAGATAAAACAATCTTATTTTTACCCATTTACTGTGGCTGTGTGTAGTCTGTATAATGACAATACAAATAACAAAGCGTGCAATGGTTTACAAGAATGACGTTGGTGTCTTACTCACACAATGTGTGAGCGAGACAGCAATACCGCCGCCATTTTTGTATACATTAACGGCATGAGTTCGTTCGTGAAGTTAGTTTTAAGGACTGGAAAATTATGATTCAATATTTTTAGCCCAAATAATTACATTTTGTTTTATTGAATGTAACGTTAAAGATACATACATATACATTGTGCAATATAACAGCCAAATAGAAAGGTTATGACGATATAGTCTACTTTAATAAACACACATACTTACATATCTACTTAGTTGTTTTATACCAACAACAAATATTATAGTATAGGTTTTGTAATGCAATTTGAATATTTAAACAATGTTTATAACCAATAGAAAAATTAATACAAATACTATTTGTTTAATTGTATTATTTGGTCTAAGTAATTGCATAAATATTTTCTTTTTATTCAATATCTTAGTTTCTGAGATATCAATAAATGTAAAACTGACAAAGATAGGCATTATACTTTTTGAAAAAAACTTTTATCAGATTAATCATGAAAAAATTGAAAATATATATTTCATTATATATGATTATGATAAATTAAATATACTTAATGTGTGTTAAAGTTAAAAAATATGGTAACATTTATAAGTGAGTATACTTAGTTGCCCCAATGTAAGTAAATAGTTGGCTATCCACCTGTGTGTAATCGAAATATATACCAAAAACTAATGTGTAAGCGTATGTTATCTTAATATAATTGTATCTTGTGTATCTTGGGGTGACTGCATACAATACTTAACATATAAGTAACTTTATATCAACTGCTGAAATTAAATTCCAGATTTCATTTCATTAAATTAAATGTCTCTTGAACTTCTCCCTTGAACCAGAAAAGTGTATGGACTAGAAAATTTACTTTTTACTTAACATTTTCTTTAAAAAATGTGCTAGAATATTATTATTTTTTAATAAACCGTTACGTATGAAGATTGGTAAAAAGAAAATGGATCAGCTTATCATCGTCATTGTTGTAATTTTTACAGCTTTTGCTTTTCATAGAAATATATAAAAAATGTTTCATCCATATAGTTGTTTATTGGATTTTTCCCAAAGAGTATTTTCACTTTTCCATTTATTTATTAAATATTTTCTTTGATTTCTGTTCAGTTAGCTACAGATAAGTCTTTCTGTAACTCGCTTCAAGCTTGATCTGAATTTTACAAAATTAATTAATTATTGGGTGACATATATCGTTTAATTTTAATAAATAAGTTACCTTTTTAATTCCTAGTCCATAGATAGTAGGACCGATATGCTTATGTATATTTGTGCAGTGTTTACAGTCACATTCACATTGAGAATAGATTAATTGACGTTAAAATAGTATTTGGTGTAAATTAATTAAGATTATAATATATTGGTTAGGACACATGGTTTGTAAATAACTGAGAACTTTATTGTGTTAGTCATAAGGTAGTTAATTGAATGTTGGAAGATTTGCAAATATGCGATTATGTGACCACCAAGGATTTTAAGATTTTAAAATATTTGCCATTTCGCTTATACTATGGGTGGTCATAAGAGTGTGTAGTACTCTTGAAAGAAGTTGTTTCACCATATAACCACAACATTATATGCTTTACAAATATGACTATGGAAGACTGTTAAATCAATCGTGAGTCGCAAGTAGTTTTGGTCGAATTATATAGGTTTCATTTCAGACCTACTATGTTCTTCAAACCTTTACATAATGAATATTGAAGTGCCAGTGAAAGAGCCATGCTGTTTTTAATTTTCTGTAAATAAATTAACATTTCTTTCATAATCTATACCAATGGTATTGCTAAATCATGGCTGCCCGTAGTTGTGAAGAATATAGTTATCATATAGTGTATTCTTTAGCAATCCAAAGTGCGAAGAACGCTATATTCCCTCACAGAAAAAGCGGATAGTTAGCATTATAGGCATAGTTAATTAACTATATGCCATGTACTTAGGCTATTTTTAATACATTGTATATGATTGGAAATATTGGAATGCCTGGACATTGGTATCGAGCACGGTATGAACTAGAATTAAGACTTCGATGATCTGAATAGTGGACAATTCCACTGCGTAGCATAATTTTAATTGAAATGAATAGGATCCTATTGATTATAATAAAGAGTTTATTTTTGCTTAAGCTTGTAAGAAATAAAAATTTTTGAAAGTTCGATTGCTAAAGAAGAATATTTTTTGTATAACACCGCATTATGTATTAAAAAAATATAGTGTAATATCTGCTTGTTGGGCGTAAAAATTTGTTCAAAGTATGGACCGAAGCTTTTTAAAGCATAATTAATTGAAATACAATAATTGTTGGATCAGTATTACCATGATGGGCTTAAAATAGTTAGTCATTAGGAAGCTTAAGCTATTTTAAAAGGTTGGAATACACACCCATGGTAATACTTTCACAACGATATGCAAAACCTCATCATAACAAGGGTGTTAGAAACACGTTGAGCTTTCAATAAATATTATATTTATACCACATAATATCATAAAGTAATCCATTTAATACACTAGATAGAAAACAGCCGCCATTTTGTGTAAATAGAGGAATCAAAATGGCCGCGCGGTTCAAATATAGAACGCGTAGGAATAGATTTTGTTATTCAAAGGTTTTTATAAGAGATCTGGGACCCACCAACACGAATTGACGTTATGGAGTCGAACGACGTATGTTAAGAATGTTAAAGTGCATCTGTGTCTGTTACACGAAAAGTAAAATAGATAAATAATGTAATTTCAAGAAGGGAAGAGATAGACCTTTGAAATTTGATTTTAGCGTGTAATTCATCTTCAATAATCGTTTTGCACGAAGTCATTTGGCAATATTGGCATGTAAAGGTCATTTTCTTCCCAATAATGTAAGTTTAGGTCACAACTAGCTTCAAATTATATTTCAAAATATTAGAATCAGTGTCGCTTTGATTATATAAATGTCATACACTGAGCTATCAGGCTGTTCTATTATACGTAAAATAGAGTTACTCACATGTTAAAATTAAGGATTAAATCATTATTTATACAAAGTTATATATAAATGATATTCGGCGGCGCACGCTAGGTCCGAGTATGTGATGGCTGGTCGAATACGTCCCTCGCGCGACTTTGTGGAATTACCTATCGAAGAATTTGGAATTATGTAATATTTTATCGCAGAAATAATAATTAAAAATCACCAAATGTCTATATAGGTCTTTTATAAAACAGTGCAAAAATAAGGTGTTATCAAACTAGAGGCAAGTAGTCATTAGAATACGGTAAGAGGAGAAAATATCTTAATCCTATTGGTACAAATTATTCACACTCCAATAGAAGCACTTCACGTAACCATTGTCCAAGGAATAAATCATAATAACTGCTTATATATAAAAATTCTCACGTTCCAACGCGCACGAGGGACCATATTGACCAAGGGGTAAGGGTTTTCACACATCTGAGGTCGAAGTGCGGGTTTGCATTTGTCACTATCGAATTGATTCGAAGTGAGACGCAGCGAACCAATCACATTGAGGTGTGGTTGTCGTTGCGTCACAATGGCGCGCTGTGATTGGTTGGCTGCGAATTCTCACTGCGAATCGACTCGATGGTGAGATGTATAGCAAAGTTGCATTACGCACACTGATGCGATTCATTCTATTGAATGCCTTGTATATGCGAGATTTGACACATGATAATTGAGTCTTGAGTCGGTAACTAATTATGGCACATCGCAATACAAGCAGGTAACAACATTTTGCGTAAGAGAGCGGCTCTTTCATGCTCCGTTTTGACGTCCGTCAATGGACAACAACCTGCCACATATGAAGTGTACGATGTCCGATGTGTGGCAACCCTAAGTGTGCGCATTGAATAAGCAATAGTTGCAAGCTTAAACTGCCTTCGGACTCAATATGGATATTTTCTATAAAATATAAACCTTTATAACGTAGTTATTAGATAGCTTCAACCCGATTAGTTCACGGTTGGGTTACGTTGGAGCGTATCGTCATCCGCTTCGACAGCTTAAAAGCCTTCAAACTGTGGCTTTTAATGACTTTTGTGAAATTAATAAAAAAATATTTATAAACATAATATCATTTGGTGTTTTATTTTTGTGTCTATCCTATCTTTTATATATATAAATATATATATATATATATATATATATAAGTAATGTCTAATATAGGTGTCCTATACAACCATATTTTAATAAACGTTACATGTCAATTGACATAACCTGTAATTTTCCTATAGGTAAAATCAAAAGGAAACAAAAGACAAAAATAATTTCTATTTATAAATATTTATTCATAATTATTACATTGGGCATAATTTGGAATTTGGGATTAAAATTTCAATGCTAACTCAAATCACAACTAATCGAACCGAATCATTGATACAAACTCACAGGTAGACATTACAGCTCCGCGGAATAGTGTCTTTACAGTTATTAAATATCTATTGAGATATGGCAATACACAAAAGTCGAATAAAAAATAACATCAACTTGGTTAAACGAACAGTGAACACAATGAACAAACGCGTAATATTAGTGATCAAAATGATGGCGTGTGCTTAAAAAAATTAAAACATTGTTATAAAGCTAAAAACCCCAATAGAAATGCTTTAAACAATCACGAACACCGCATCAAATGTAGCTAATATTAAGCCAAAGGAACGAAGAACATGCATTTTGATAGTGACTAGACAGTTTAATAAATAAGTTTCATCATAATTTTGCGGAAAATATGAAAAATAATGCACAATTTCTGAATATTGCCATATTTACTAAAACATAGGTGCTAAAAAATTCGGCAACTGTATTATGTTCTTCGATGATTAGCTAGTACAACATTGAAAAATAAAACAGTTCTTTTTTAAAATACTACACCAAATAAAAATTACGCAATAAGTCTTGAGTATTATAGTCATGGTTTCGTATTTAAGGAAATATACTGGACGAGAAACGATTGAAAAAAAATGAATATAATTTTAATATAGAATATAATTTTCAGACGATTGATAATCCGATAGATCAAATAAATAAAATAAAAAACAGCAAAAATTGCCTCTTAAATTTTAGCCTCGTAATTCAAGACAAGTTCGATTTTTGACATTTCAAAACTGCACTAAACAATCATCGACAATCTATAATTAAAATCATCACAGAATGGATACGCCCCGTCGACGTGCTATGGGAGCTGAGCTATCTTTCAAACAACGTAAAACTAATTTATACAAAATATGAGACTATACAAACTTATAAAAGAACATTTTCAGTACAACAGTTGGGTGGCGGCGTCGAATCATCGTCTTGGCACAATTTTGCCCATTATTGAGCATAAGCCTTATGCATATGATGCAATTTTTGCAAACAGTTGAAACTAGTTGAATCAATTTGGACAAAATATTTATACTACGAAATAAGGAAGAAACCCACAAACTATCTTCATATATCTTTCATAATATGTCTAAAAATTATCAAAATTACGAAGTATTGGAAATATTGTATGGTATTTTCTTGAACTGCGCAATATTTTTGTGTATTGTAGAATTAAGAATGAAACTAGAAAACGTTTTTTTAAAAACATTCTTATCTGATGATTGTATTTAATTAAAAGTATATTTTTTTCGAGTTGCAAGGTAATCTTAACATACATTTTCGTACTATTAATATAAAATGATTCAAGCAAAGTAGTATAATAGCAACTTCGTATATTTCGAGCTCGATCGGGATATTCAATTTTAATGTTACCATTAAATTTACTTTAGTTTTTAACAATTTTTAGATTGAGATGTCACAAAAGTACTAATAATATTTTGTTTTGACTTTGCATTAAAATAATTACAAGCTGCCGTACAATATGCCTATTTTGATAGCGGAAAAGGCACGAACATTTTTTCTTAATGAATCATAATAACAAATGTCGACATACCGCCACCGTTGAGTTAGTTCAGGCCATCAATAAATACTAATATCCGTGTAACAACCTATACTGAACTCCGACTCAGCCTGGAAAAAAGAAACAGAATATATAAATGTCTATATATAATTTTATTACTCATAATAGAGATGATCTCAAAGAGCTGCTGGCACCTCACGGGTCAGACTTGCAAGAGCAAATATGGAAATATTTGACGGAGGCCTACGTGACAGAAGGACACGCTGAGAAGAGAAGCCCCAGTTTCTGATGTGTTAATATAGTTCAAAAAATCGAAATAAAACATATTCATTTTCTGTAACAGATGTAATGATCTTATAACTAGGTGTTGCGAGTCTCATTTTAAGCTATTAAACTTCAACTCTTTATTGAATATAGGATGATATACATATAGTAGGTATTTATTTAACAAATATATTAGGACAAATCACACAGATTGAGCTAGCCCCAAAGTAAGTTCGAGACTTGTGTTATGGGATACTAACTCAACGATACTATATTTTATAACAAATATATATATAGATAAACATCCAAGACCCGAGTCCAATCAGAAAAAGATCATTTTCCATCATGACCCGACCGGGGATCGAACCCGGGACCTCTCGGTTCAGTAGCAAGAACCTTACCACTGCGCCACAGAGGTCGTCAAATTAGCATACTTCATGAGAGTACTTGGTATTACTGGTGGGATTGATTTTGCTGCTCAAGTAGATAAAACATTCTCAAAATAATCGTATACTTAAATAATATTTAGGCCGGCTATACACTATCGACTGACAAACTTGGGCGGATTCGGCACACATTGCTGGTATTTCACTGCGGTAAACAAAAGCTGACATACAAACTAAGCTATGCTCATATCGGCATCTGTCTGTATTCGGCGATATTTTATAGCCGGCGGCATTACAATAAAATCAAATCTCACCTGTGATTGGCCTACATCCATCCATTTTGTTCAAAGAAGTTCGATCTGAAACAAATGTTCAACTCTGTTGACATCCAATAATAGCACAGATAAAAAAAATGATGATTTATATTTACAAGAAACAATGATAAACAATTAGATGTCAACTTCAAACTAAAATCTACTGTATGATAATGATGTGTAATTGAGATGGTGATACAAATTCTGCTTATATAAGAGAAGGGTTGCCAACTATGATGTTAAAAAATAGTACCATACTGTTTCTCACTTTATAATGCTTTTTACTGTTGTTCAACAGTAAACATAGCTTTATAAAGTATATAATAGTCCTGGCTATTGTATAAAATATTTAAAAAATGAGTTCCTCATTTGTTTTATACATTTTAATTTTAGTTTTGATTGAGGCGAGATCTACGGAGCTTTTAAGAGGTACACTAAATTGATAACACTGAAAAAATATACTTTGCAGCCTCAAAATTCTCAGTTTCTCACGTGAGCGAAGGCGCGGGCGTAGCTATAATCTACATTCTCATCTTCGCGTTTTCCGAGCTTCGTTTGGGGCTGTGTCGCCGGGGTCAGAGTAAAAATAAACTTTTAAACCTTGTAATTCTGCTCTGATTTTACAACCGGCCGCCTTCGACTTGCCCTTGGGATTGCTATTGTTGTCTATTGGCCACCAAGGCTACGTGCAGCATACAGATAATCTATAATTATTTTAGTTTTTCTTATATATATTTTTTACAATAACAAATTTGATCTTAGCGCTAACACATTTTATTATAATTTAGTTATAACAAAGTTTTTGGTTAGTATGGCTGCAAAACAACAAAAACCTTAATTAATTATTAAGAATTTATTAATATAAAAGTGAGTTGTTATAGTTATTTTTATTCAGATATTTAGTGCTACAAAAATATATCATGGTTCTCGTGAGAATTTGCTTTCAAATATATGTTTCACAGACACATTGCAAGCTGTGAATAGCTGTTACGACGTCACCACCACAAAAAAATTAAATCAAGATTGATACATTGACGCGTAAAAGCATACTATATAATTTAATATACAGTGCAAGCGATGGACATGGTGTTACGACGCCGTCACATACGACTTATCAGTTAGGAAAATGTAAATTAATGATGATATCGATGTTTCTATACATTGACGCGTGACCACTATGGCCGCAAAGCAATCTAAATAATTTATTATACACAGCAAGCGATGGACAGGGTGTTACGTCGCCATCACTTACAATTTGTCTCGCGTCCCGCCGTACATGCGGTTCAGCGTTGAGGAAGACTTCTCGTGTCTTGCTGATTGAGAAAATGTTGCTTTATCATTTGAAATAGGAATAAAAATTGTTACGGCGATATCTATCGGCGCTAAACAGGACTGCTAATGTGATATAATGGTTCTATATGTTCTCAATAGATGGCGTTGTTTAAATTTGCATACAAAATGTAGCAATGTCCATTTTGTTGAAGAATGAGTCAAAATCGATGGACAATTAAAAAACTTGTGAGCAAAGAACACGACTTCGAGACTCTTAGAACTTGATTATTATAGGATCAAATTGATTTAAAATATTATAATTTAGATAAAGGAGTCATCAAAATAAGTACTAGCATAAAGTATTAAACTAGCTTCAAAACTTCAAAATATAAAAGTAGAGAGTCACACTTACCATTATTTAACAAACTCCCAAAGGAATTACTGTTCAACTTTTGCTCTTGCGAATGCTGTAAAGTATGATAATGTTGTATTTTTTAATGTTGCTTATAATCTGTAATAATTATAATTATAAACAGCATTTTCTAATAAGCGTGGTAGATGATATTGATTAGATATAAGTTTATGTATATAAAAATGGCACGTTTTAATTTCTTTCACAATAACTTATTGAATAAAATTGTTTGAGATTCGTTAATTATGATAAAACAGGTTGTGTCTCGATTACAGCTGTTTTTATTAGCAAAAGCCACCTTTAAAGTTTATGCCCCACCAGAACTTTTTATGCCTTCACCTTTTTAATGAAATCATAATGATATCTGTTAAAGCAGGTCAAACTAAGCAGTATGTATGGTCTGTCAAGAAAGTGCTGGTTGGCTACACTGCGTGTTTATCAACCAATCTTGGCAAAAAAAATGTAGTTCATTAAAACTCTGTCTACTCTTCTTGACAGACTGTAAAAGATTATGATAAAAGAATACAACTTACTTCCATTTCACTAATATTCCTCATAAGTTTATCTATATCCTCCTTGGTTGCCTCATCAATGTCCTTATTATCCTTTTCTCTAGATCCATCCTTGTGTTTATGTATGACACTATTGACAGTTTTAGAATCCCGAGACACTTTGTCCTTGGAAGGCACTTCACTTTTATCACTTTTGTCACATTTTGTGTTCTCTTCAATCACTTCCACATCACTACTGCTGTCATCGACCGCTACTGGTTCATTTTGAATGTCACCTAATGGATCCACATCGGATATGATTAAAACTTCTTTTTTCTTCTTGGTTTCCGGTGGCCGTTTGTCTGGTTTCGCGAACGTGGGCGAGTGATGTACCGGTATCAGAGCGGGTCGCGGCAAATCATTTTCCGCTACTCGCATTATTTCTAATTGCTTCTGAGACACTTCTTCCTTAGATTTCGGACTAGGCTGTTTCTTATTTTGATTAACATTGGTATCTATGTGCAAGGGTGAATCTACTCTATTCTTCTCCTTTTCCACTTTCTTCTGTTTCTCTTTATCTTTTTTCACCATTTCATTCAAAGCCGCTGGCGATTTGACTCTAATTAAGCTAGGTTCTTTATATTTCTCTGTGATTGTTAGAGCATTGTTGACTTTTTTCTCTTTAGGCACAGGAGTGATAGTTATGCTTCCAATATTATTTGGTGGAATGTATATGTCTTCTTTCGCTTTATCCACTACAGTAACAGTTGTGTCCTTATCAGGTTTTTCTACGGATATATCTTTGCCTAAGGAGAAAGTGTTGATGATCGATCCGAAAACAGAGTTAGTTTTGAATTTGTCCTCTGTTGCTGGTGTTTCAGGTTTCTCCGGAGATGTTTTGAGTGTAGTGGTGACGGTGAGCGAACTGGGGAACTGTATGGGCTCGGTGAAGGGCAGTGGTGGCGGTTGTTGTGTGAACGAGTTTAGTCGCTGACGCTTCAGGTCTGTCGCTTTGATTTCTTTGCTGAGGCTGGAAATAAAGATAAATTCATTAAAATATCAATTAAGTGACTTTATAAGATGAAAACTGACTATAGAACTTTCAAAGGTGTAATGGACAAGAATCAGCTGCAAAAAGCAACCTATTATTCAATAAATACAAAATAATAATGCGAGCATTCTTACTACAAACGCCTCATTTTCACATGTTTGTTATACCTATTTGAACTTAGCACAGAGGCATAGTAAACTATTTACACTTAAGTTTTACTCTTTTTGGTATACATTTTTTTATATTATGTACAAGTGACAAACAGTGCTTCTTTTATCACTATAACTAGTTACCTGGCTCGGCTTCGCACTGGGTCATTGATATATGTATAAACCTTCTGATATAAATTATTTATCTGATAAAAATTCGTTGCAAGAAAAAGTAAATTTAAAAGAAGAAAGAAACAGAGAGACTTGAAGGGAGACGTTGTGTATACTATGTAGTTGATAAAAGTAATGCTTACTCAGCTTGACGTAAGAGTGTGGGCATTCTTACAAAGCCTCGGGGGAACAATGGCAGCGCTCGGGTCGCTAAAAGTATCGCGGCGGCTTCCTGAAAACATATTTGAATTACAATATGTTTTTTTTCAAATATGTTATTTTTGACACAAGCTTTTATTATTGTCAGAGAGATCTTATTGCATTCAATGTGTGACCAAAAAAAAATGTCAGTGCAGTAAACCGTTGAGAGAGTTCTCACGATCGGAACCATTCCTAGGGTACACCATCAGGTCATGCTTATTATTATAATAATGTATTGTCGTCCAATCGGTCAATCCTCAATCGGTTGAAGATATCTGTTTTAAAATCGAGTTGCAAGATAATATCAGACGCTTTATTTTGTTTTGTTTATCCATGTGGAAAGGCAACAGACGTAGTATACCTGGTCTAGCGCCAGCCGACGCAGCCTAGCGAGCAGCGCGCGCGCGCGCGCACACCACGGGAACCGCCGCTTGGGCAGGCGTCGCTCCGGCGCCGGCCTCTGTCCGCCCTCCGCTGACGCTATCTGGAGCTTCTTCCTGAAGTTATAATATACTTGCCAATAAAACCACATTATTTATACAAATATAAGTATATTTCGCGCAACAAGACGACATGTATATTATTTAAAGAGAATAACATATATTTTCATCTTCTTCTTCAAATAAAACCTACAACAAATCATACGTTCGTATTAACTTTTGTTGACCCGCGTCAATTTCAACTTTCGCCCCCCCCATTAGACATTCGGGGGATTATTTTTGAAAAAAAAAGTAACCTATATTTGCACGGGGTTCTTCAACTACATGGATACCAAATATCATCAGAATCAGTCCAAAGCTTTGGCCGTAAAAGCGGAATAGACTTCCGCATTTATATCTATATGGATGATATGACGATACATGTGTCTTACTGAAATACTCCCTCTCTCTCTCTCATCTGATTGTATTATTGCTAAAACTGGTGACAAGTTTTATTCAAGTCACCTAAAGACAACTGACATGAATTTACGACTATCTACCGCCATCTAGTGGCAGGTAGTCGCATACACACTAGTGAACTAAACTGTCCACCAGTGCGCAGGTTTCCTCACGATGTTTTCCTTCACCGGAAGCAAGTGGTGGTCTATGAAAACTAGACAAGAGTCAGATTCGTAATATAAACTCATGTGTAGTAATAGGATTCGAACATGGGACCTTTCAGGACGGTCTTAACCACTGAGCCACCACCGCTTGAAACACTAATGTAAAAAAATGAAATTACTAACCTCTCCTCCTGTACTCTTGCACATTCAGCGTTATAACTTGATATCATGGCGGGTTTGCGTTCTTCTATCAATATTCTTAGTCTAAAAATAAACAAATTTTGTACATAACTCTAAAATTAAAACGTTTCAAATTCCTTATTAATATATTTCGTATAGATCCCAAAATAAATTACATCGACCTTTGGTTATTTCTTTTACATTATAAAATATGGACTGAATATGACAAAAATAAGTTAAATTCGATATTGAAAAAATAAAAAACAGTTCAAATTTTGATAAGTACGTACATTTTGAGACAAACTCTCCACACAAAACACGTAATTTTATCTAGCTTATATAATAATAATTTATTTCGGTTTCCCATATAATGTTAGTAACAGGTTAAATTATATAGTGTTTTATTGTCGTAACACAAACATTACCTTTTCAGTGTGTCAATAATATGGGCCTCTCTCTCATCGGGCGACATATTCTGGACGTCTATATTATCTAGAGTATCTTCAGACTTGCGATTGTTACTGGTAACACTAGAGTTGGGCGGTTGAGCAATTGGTGCTTGTATCACGGCTGGAAATTGAAAAACATTATCAAGTAAGAATGGCAAAGAATCCCCTCACATGGATTATTATAAAAAGTGGTGTGTCGCGTATTTCTATACGAACGCGATGAACTCAAAATTCAGCTTCTTCAGGCCGTCACAGTCACAAGTGCTGTACTAACATGACGACTTAAGAAGTGAGCAGTGAGGTGTGAGCAGTAAGGTGTGAGCAGTGAGGTGTGAGCAGTGAGGTGTGAGCCGTGAGCAGTGAGGTGTGAGCAGTGAGCAGTGAGGTGTGAGCAGTGAGCAGTGAGGTGTGAGCAGTGAGCAGTGAGGTGTGAGCAGTGAGCAGTGAGGTGTGAGCAGTGAGCAGTGAGCAGTGAGGTGTGAGCAGTGAGGTGTGAGCAGTGAGCAGTGAGGTGTGAGCAGTGAGCAGTGAGGTGTGAGCAGTGAGCAGTGAGCAGTGAGGTGTGAGCAGTGAGCAGTGAGCAGTGAGGTGTGAGCAGTGAGGTGTGAGCAGTGAGCAGTGAGGTGTGAGCAGTGAGCAGTGAGCAGTGAGGTGTGAGCAGTGAGCAGTGAGCAGTGAGGTGTGAGCAGTGAGCAGTGAGCAGTGAGGTGTGAGCAGTGAGCAGTGAGCAGTGAGCAGTGAGGTGTGAGCAGTGAGGTGTGAGCAGTGAGGTGTGAGCAGTGAGCAGTGAGGTGTGAGCAGTGAGCAGTGAGCAGTGAGGTGTGAGCAGTGAGCAGTGAGCAGTGAGGTGTGAGCAGTGAGCAGTGAGCAGTGAGGTGTGAGCAGTGAGCAGTGAGCAGTGAGGTGTGAGCAGTGAGGTGTGAGCAGTGAGCAGTGAGGTGTGAGCAATGAGCAGTGAGCAGTGAGGTGTGAGCAGTGAGCAGTGAGCAGTGAGGTGTGAGCAGTGAGGTGTGAGCAGTGAGCAGTGAGGTGTGAGCAGTGAGCAGTGAGCAGTGAGGTGTGAGCAGTGAGCAGTGAGCAGTGAGGTGTGAGCAGTGAGGTGTGAGCAGTGAGCAGTGAGGTGTGAGCAGTGAGCAGTGAGCAGTGAGGTGTGAGCAGTGAGCAGTGAGCAGTGAGGTGTGAGCAGTGAGGTGTGAGCAGTGAGCAGTGAGGTGTGAGCAGTGAGCAGTGAGCAGTGAGGTGTGAGCAGTGAGCAGTGAGCAGTGAGGTGTGAGCAGTGAGCAGTGAGCAGTGAGGTGTGAGCAGTGAGCAGTGAGCAGTGAGGTGTGAGCAGTGAGGTGTGAGCAGTGAGCAGTGAGGTGTGAGCAGTGAGCAGTGAGCAGTGAGGTGTGAGCAGTGAGCAGTGAGCAGTGAGGTGTGAGCAGTGAGGTGTGAGCAGTGAGCAGTGAGGTGTGAGCAGTGAGCAGTGAGCAGTGAGGTGTGAGCAGTGAGGTGTGAGCAGTGAGCAGTGAGGTGTGAGCAGTGAGGTGTGAGCAGTGAGGTGTGAGCAGTGAGCAGTGAGGTGTGAGCAGTGAGCAGTGAGCAGTGAGGTGTGAGCAGTGAGCAGTGAGCAGTGAGCAGTGAGGTGTGAGCAGTGAGCAGTGAGCAGTGAGGTGTGAGCAGTGAGCAGTGAGCAGTGAGCAGTGAGGTGTGAGCAGTGAGCAGTGAGATGGAGCACTCACCGGCCGGCAGACGGCGCAGCGCGCGCGCCACGCGGTCGCGGGCGACGCGCGTCTCGGGCGCGCCGCACACAGACAGCGCTGTCTCCACTCTGAAACATATATTCCAGTTCAACTGGTCGTTCGACGCGAACTTACGACCTCGCGAACACGATGCCTTTTTACAAAATTGTGAATGTTTCAAAAACGACGTGTATTTTATATATGGTTTTATTATATTTTTATTATTTTGGTTTTTGTACTTATTGTGTGTAGTTTTAATGAAGTATACTTATTTAAGTTTTCATTGCTTGTTGTTACTTGATGTTTCGTGTACTTCTATTTTCTTCACATTGCATGTTTATCTTACGCTACCTTACTATGTACGTTGAATTTTTTCCTTTCAAATACTTGGTTGACTGGAAGAAATCCCTTTCTGGTATAAGTCCGCCTTTGTACGCGTTCTTTCTTTATTTCACTGCTTTCTTTGTATGTGTTTTCTTCGTGCAATAAAGAGTTTA
The DNA here is from genome assembly GCF_027563975.2 of Plodia interpunctella. Classification (NCBI taxonomy): domain Eukaryota; kingdom Metazoa; phylum Arthropoda; class Insecta; order Lepidoptera; family Pyralidae; genus Plodia; species Plodia interpunctella. Next base: position 1,026,440 of record NC_071313.1, read on the forward strand.
CAAACAAACAAACGACTGAAGCCATTTTGAACCCTATAAATTTTTGATGCCTTATTACAAAATTGTGAATGTTTCAAAAATTACTTGACCCGATTTTGTTGCCCCACGAACTTAAAAATTGTATTGACAGATCCTACATACCTTTTAAATTTCATAAAAATCGGACCAACGGTTCGAAAGTTATCACGTTAGAATTATAGACCTCGTTTAGTACATAACGTATTCCCGGTTCGGAGCGTTGGAGCCCAGGGTCCATTATAGTCTTAATAGTACAACTTAATAAACTTATTAAAAAATTATAATAAAAATCGTCGTAAAATTTATTTTTACTAATTACATAATTGAATACGAAAAGAATTTTTTTTTCATAAAAAGGCTAATTCCTGAAATATGTCAAAGATCATCTCACAGTTATTTAATAACTATAAAACGAGTTCAAATCCACACTTCTTAGCGAGTCCACTCTGACATTTCTAATAAGTACGTAACTGCTAAAGCATTGTCTTCAACATTGCGCACTAACGTCCCGTACGAGCTTCGCTTGAGTAAAACCATAATAAAATTGGTCTAGTAGTGAGTTTATATATTTTTTAAAATGAAACGAGCAACCCGCATGGTTGCCTAATTGTAAGCAATCACCACGGGTCACCGTTGCTGACTTTTTGATTCTATAGACACTTGTCTTATTCATCTATACTACATTATTATAAAAAGGTAAAATGTTTGTGAGTTTGTGACTTTGTATGTAATCTCTGAAACTACTGAACCGATTTCAAAAATTCTTTCACCATTAGAAAGGTACATTATCCAAGATTGCTATAGGCTATATTTTACCTCAAAATTGTCACGGGAGCGAAGTCCCGGGCAACATCTAGTTACAAATAAAAATGCAATCTTTATATTATATTACTAATGGAAGTATGGACAAAATCTGAACACGATTAAAGGGACGTTTAATATTCCTCACCTAAGCACAATGGAGTCAGTCTTTCCTTCTAATTCTTTCTGCGGCAAGTTAGGATTGTCCGACAACAGTTTGCTCACAATCGCTTCTAATTCTTCAACCGCTGTGATCACAGCCGGTGGTAGCTTCACTTCCAATTTGCTCTCCACATCTCTGAAAAATAAATATTTTCACAAATCATACAGTCAATCGCATATCATGATACCTTGCACGGGTCATAGGGGCGAATTTACATTGCTTTTAGATAGATTGATGTGCTGTTGACTGTACACTTAAATATCTTATATCTAATATTATAAATGTGAAATTAAGTTTCGTTTGTTTGTCACCTCTTCACGGTCTATACTCAATCTTGAAATTTTGCATATCTGTAGTTTAAAGTATGTAAAAGGATATAGGGTAGCTTTTATCACGGAAAAATAACTTTTCCCATGGAAAATGCGCGGGCAACAGCTAGTAATCAAATAAAAAATACTAAATTATTGTTTTATTTCAGTGCAATTATAGTTTCATTTTTCTTCTAGCCATTTTTAAGCATTCAACCAATAGGTGATAACAGAAAATAATATTGTAGAATATGATGTGAAAAAGTGCCTGAAAAGGCCTAATCTCTGAATAAATTATTTGATTTCGATTTACAAATAAACAATTTGACATGTAGCGCCACTAAATAATTTCAATAAAATATCTAATATAATTTTTTAACTAAGTATTTATGTAATTATTGATTATTTTTTTACTGTAATGTATTTTAATAGAGATAATTTTGGTTAAGTTTTTTTTTGCATGAAAACAAATGGTGCAATAAGCTTGTTATGTTGAATGTTTTATAACATATATTTTAACGTGTTTCTTTTTCTTCATAGTCGTATTCCTTATGGCTGAGGGTCGTGGTCATTACGTGGAATGAAACACATACAACAACTTTCTTGGCATTATTAATGGAGTGGTTTGCCATTGCCTTCTCCATTTTACACACAAGTCAATAATAATCAACCAGTGTGCAGGTTTCCTCACGATGTTTTCCTTCACCGGAAGCAAATGGTGGTATGTGAAAACTACTATACATGAATCGAGATTGGTATACAAACTCATGTGGCACGATTAGGATTCGAACCTGGGATCTTTCGATCCATAGGCGGGCGTCTTAAACATTACACCACCACAGCTTCATATAAGGTGTTTGCCTGCTAATAAATTCGTTCATTAATTAATCTATACTATTACAATAAAGCGTTTGTGACTTTGTGAGCTTGTAATATGTCTGAGGCAGGTAATCTCCGAAGCGATTTAAATAAATATTTCACCGTTAGAAATTTACATTATCCAAGATCGCTCGCTATAGGCAATATTTTAAAATTCCCACGGGAAGGGCGCACCTGGAGCTGTCGGAGGTGATGTTCCCGGAGCTGAGCGCGCGCTTGGAGCCCGGCGAGTCCGAGCGCGAGTCCGAGTCCGCGCCCGCCTGCGCCGTGTCTGTGCACGTAAAAGCCCATTTTAGGGATCTGCATCTCGAAAAGGTAACAACAAGTTTTGTTTGTCAAATAAAAAAAAAAAACCCCGACTGTCAATATTCATTTCGCTTCTACAACTTTTGATCGGATGCACCGATTTCGATGTCTAAGAACCAACGTAGAATAAATAAAAAAAACTGCATCCAAATCGCTTCAACCGTTGATGAGCTACGGTGCAAGACAGACACACATTTAGCGGTCCAACTTATAACACCCCTCTTTTTGCGTCGAGAGTTAAAAATTGATTCCTTAAACGAACATTTCATTGTCCGTCTCTCTGCCTGGACAATGCCCAACATTCTGGCTGGACGTTGTCCAAGCAGGACTTGTCATATAACACAGGTCAGTAACGACTAACGCGTGAAAAGTTTAACATTTTTAATTCCTAATTCTCTATTCAAATAATCGACGCATAATGAGCAATTATTGACGATTACCAGTTATGTATGTATGAAATTCATGAATGTATCTTTATGAACGGGAATAAACATTAACATCTTTCATAATGTAGATAATTTTATTTATGTATTTGCACCTAGTAAATAGTCCTCCGTAGAAGATTAAAGAAACATGTATCTTTTTTACCATCAGAGGTCTGTTTCCCGGAAGTGGCTGCAGAGGAGTCAGTCCTACGGATCTTCTTTGCTTTCTTCTTGTCAATCTTTTTGTTCTTCTAGAAATAAAATGTTCTTTTAGAATAAATGTAAATAAATAAATAATAATAATACTATTATTGGTGCAAAAGCATACATAACCCTAATCCTACTAATATTGTAAATGCAAAAGTTTGTGAGGATGTGTGTTTTATGTGTGTTACTCTTACATGCAAAATCTAGTGGACCGATTGTTATGAACTTTTGTACACAACTAGAATATAACCTGGAATAACACATAGGGTACTTTTTATCCCGAAATTCCGACGGGAGCGAAGCCCCGGGGCGCAGCTAGTATTACAAATGCGAAAGTTTGTTAGGATGTCTCAATACGTCTGCGTTGTCGGTCGACGGATGTCAACGTGACGTAGGACGACGGAGCGCAACTGAGCAATGGGGCAACGCTCTAACTGACCTTCTTCCGATGTTCCGTGTCATGTGTATCGACCCCGTTGACTGTAGACTTTGTGTCTTTCTCGTCCTGACTGGACTCCGACGAACTCTCCGAAGATTCTTCCTCGCTGCTACTTGACGAGATTCGCCTCTGAAATTTACATAGCACATAATAATATATTACACAACAATATCACTAAATAGTATACAAGTTTATTTGTTGAGACAAATTAAAAAAAAACCCGACTATCAATATTCAAAACAAAGTCACTTCCCGTTGTCCGTTCCTATGTATGCTTAGATCTTTAAAACTACGCAACGGATTTTGAAGCGGGTTTTTTAAATAGATAGTTGGATTCCTGAGGAAGGTATATCTGTATAATTTACTATGGTTTAACACGAGTGAAGCCGGGACGGGCCGCTAGTATATACTAACAGGAACTATTAACAGGAACTATCGGCCACTTACACATACGGAAATAGAAAACGTTTTTCGATATCTGAACATTGTTTTAGTATGTTTCTCGCGTGTGCGCGCATCCTGAGTTCCGTTCCCAATGGGTGGCGTGTCTGTTTGCCTATTCAATAGTAAGTATAAATATCTTTCTAATCTACTGGACGGCATGTTATAAAATTTGGTACACGGGTACAATATAACATGGAATAACACACCAGGTTTACAAGTCCCGGGCCGAAGTTAGTATCAACAAGACGACCTGGGTGGCGCAGTGGTAAGGTGCTTGCCTCTGAACCGAGGGGTCCCGCGTTCGATCCCCGGTCGGGTCATGATGGAAAATGATCTTTTTCTGATTGGCCCGGGTCTTGGATGTTTATATATATATGTATATGTTATAAAACATAGTATCGTTGAGTTAGTATCCCATAACACAAGTCTCGAACTTACTTTGGGGCTAGCTCAATCTGTGTGATTTGTCCTAATATATTTATTTATTATTATTTATAAGACAGACCTTATTCCTCCGGTTTGCTCCGGGCTCAGCGTCTGACAGCACTTGGTTGTCAACATTTTTGAACTCTAGCGACCCGCTGTTGATGTAGAATCCACCGTACAGGGTGTCGCATTCAGGCGGTATCATCTCATCGTACTGAAATATTAACACAACTGTTATAAAGTGAAGGGGACATATTTTGGACAGGATAATAAAAAATTAAAAAAAAAAATAGATTTTCATTGGCAGTGCCAGAAAGGAATAGACTTAGGTCCGGTCCGGTCATATAGGACAGCAGATACATCTAACAATATAAACAACGCTATAAAATGAAAGAATTACAATTCAATTAGAATCGTCGAGTAATAATCCCGTAATACAAGTCTCGAAGTAAATTTGATACTAACTCGATGTGTGTGATTTGTCATTTATATTTATTTTCATTAAACAAAAACAATAAAATGTAACATAAATATTACTAAAACCAATCGAATTTCCACTAATTATAGTGATACAAAATCGATTTTTTAATTTATTTATTCATTCAAACTTTAAGCCGGCATCCACCAACATTATCAACACGAATGAACATTACATTGAATAGTTTATATTTAGAGATTTTTTTACCACAATCAAAAACTAGCAATGTACGTCGAGACCAAGTTGGATGAACAGTTTGCCGGCTAGAAATAATATTTTTGGAAATAGATAGTAATCCCTCACCCCGTCTGTGTTGTCAATAAATGAGTCGTTCTCATCGTAACCCGCGCCGATGTCTGCAAAATCGTCCTGTTTTGTTCGCCCTCTTTTCTTCCCGTATGTGCTTTTACCACCCTGAAAAAAATACGTATATTTTTAAAAATAAATTTAAAGGCAAAAGGGTACTATACAAAGATCACGCTCCGGAGACGGACACGAATAATACTGTTACTGTTAACATTTGAAACTTATCTGGTAGGAATTATATTATACTAGTTTTCGCCCGCGGCTCCGCGTGTACTCTCAGGAGCAGTTTTTTTATGACCTTCTCCGTACTTCAATACAAAATTTCAATAAGATTGGTAGAGTAGATAAAGCATGAAAACAAGCAAACAAACAATCCACAATACTGTAGTTGGGATATTTATGTTAGGTGCGTAATCAAATTATTTACAAGAAACGCCACAAGAGGGCAGTTAGGCACTTATGTTTAACAGATAGATAAATAATATAGTTACAACGTCACAGCTGTATGCAAAAATGTGGCAAAAATATATGCGTGACACAATCTATATGACTCAATGGGATCAGGAGGGAAATACTTGATAAGATAAAATTAGTACCTACCTACACTACACTCATACATACATACCTAGTTTATTCTTTACATCAATCACAAGCAGAAATAGAAATAGTTTTCGTCGTCTTTTCATATCAAATTAACATACAAATTTATATTAATAGACAAGCGCGACAGCCTCTTCCTTTTATAATAGGCATGTAACAATGTAATTATGGCTCCACACTGTCGCCAAACTTTGGCAGATTCAGTAGGTACCTATACATTGCTGGTTTTTCATTGCGGTAAATAAAAGCACTCATATTAACTACGCAATGTTCACGCATTCGCGTCGGCATGTGTCTGAATTCGGCGACAGTGTGGAGCTGGCGTAAAACTGTGTCTTTAGCACAGCTCGTCATGTGTTATTTACTATGGTAAGTATAGGTACTTATATAGGTATGTACAGTTAACAGCACATCAACCTACCCAAACACATTGCAAACTCGTCGCTATTACCGCGCCATAGAGGTTCATGCAAGATAACTTGATGTGCTGTTGACTATTAGGTACCTACAAAACTTACATATTTCTGTTCGAACTTCCTGGCGACCCTCTCGACGTCATCGTCGTTGTCCGAGAACGGGTCGAGCCCTGGGGTCTTGCCATTCTCTACTTTCTTCTTCCGCTGGAAAGAGACAAAACATTACATGTAGCCATCCCATGTAGCTATGGGCCCTTGGGGACGCTGTGTTGGTTAATTATCATTATAATTTAAATTTCTTTATTTCATTTGCAATGGTGACGTCAAAAAATTTACTAATTCATAAATTGCCGACTTCCAAAGCACAGAAGGGCAACTGACTTAGTGGTCGTCTAATCGGGTGCCCTAGGTAGGTAACACACTATAGGTAGGTACAACACACTTTCACTTCGTACCTAGTAGGTACCTAGGTACAATTATTTTATTTCTTTTTACGGTGTAGGTATTATAGGTACCTACCTATCTACATCGTAAAAATAAATAAAATTGGAAACGGGACAGGAACAGGACCCGTACCGGGAAACGAGGCGGGACACGAACGGAATGTCACGTAACTTTTGGGGGCAAGCCATAAAAATAATTCAAATAAATTTTACCAGTCCTGCAGAATACCTAGGTACCTACCTAGGTACGTAATAAAAGAATGGCTGATTTTATATCGACTTTTTTTAAGGCGCTGGCAAAACTAGTTTGTGTAGTCATGCTTATCATAATAATGCATTGTCATGGAAACTGAAACGACGTGGAAAATTTTCAACTCTGCAGAAAGCAGCTGAAATAGGTTAGGACAATTTCACTTACAAGATTTGACTACTACAAATAGGTACCTATTGGAACAGGATAAGGGAGGAACAGGATACTTATCTACTTAAAAGCAAAAGGTAATTTGGTGTAGACGTACAAGGGTCCCCTGAATTTCCGTGCCCCGGTGCACGGCACTGCCTAGTCGCAGTGTAATAAAGAGGCATAGCCGCATAGCTACGTTACCAGTAGGTACCTACCTATTAAGTACCCACCTAAATAAATATCTACAACAAAGTTATTTAAACGAAATAAAGTAGGTAGGTACAGTCAACAGCACCTCAACCTACCCAAATTCATTGCAAACTCGCCGCTATTACCGCGCCATAAGGTTCATGCGGAGTAACTTAATGTGCTGTTGACTGTACCTACGTTCCCTACAGGGCCTACAAATGTACCTTAAGTACCTATTCATATCAACTTAGTGTATGCAATAAAATACCTATTGAATAGGTAGGTACTTAACTACATAGGTACCTACCTAGTTCATCACCTTAATTAAAGATCAACACGTTAATAAGATTGGACAAAAATACCAAATTATAGTTACGCACCAAATCAAAATCTATTTGTAGCTATAAAATAAAAAATTAAAAAGCAAACCGAAAATAGACAATAATCAGTCCATTGACTACCTATTATTTAAATCAAAACAATCTCGAAATTACGTAACAATAACACAATGGGCAATTAACGGGCAATACAATATCTATAAATGCATTGTACAAAAAAAAATACTACGGAACCACTACACACCTAAATTATAACCCTACAATGCAAGCGCGCTTGATAAATTCGCATTTCGCACAAACAAAATGCAAAAAACACTTTCGAACCAAAGAAAACGCACACAAACCTAGTAGGAAACATTGTCATTCACGCACACATGCGCAAGTACATAACCCCACGGTTGCGCGCCTGTATGTAGTAACCTGCAACTATTTACTTTCAAATCAATAAGAAAGGAATAAACTCTGCAACATCCCTAAAATAACCGGATATATTTACGCATCTGAAGTCCTATTCGCGGTTCACCTCACCTTGGCAACATTTAAGATAAAGTTTACAAACATAAAAAATCAAAATTTGCATAAATAGAAGCAAAACCAAAAATATATATATCAAAATTGCAATCAAAATAATCCCCGTAGGCAATTCTTCCGAGTGTTAGAGCAGTACCGCAATACATAACACCTATTCGCGCGCTAACCCCATATCATATGTATGATAAACACTATGTACAACTTGCCCATTACTTATTTGTACAAGACATATGTTAGCAGTATGAATTAAAATTATTGAATTTGGTGATGAAAAAATAACCTAAAATGTAGCCTCACTGTTACCGGAACGTCGATGAAATTGGCAGGTTAACCTAGGTCATTGAAACTTGACTTTCGCGTATGATTTGAATGCACAAATACTGCTTGTCGATTAGCAGTCTTTCTGAGTATATAATAATCAAGTTGCATTATGATTCTTAGAGAATTGAGCGTAAAAACAATCATAGAAAGCCTATGTTAGGGGATCAAAACAATGCCTCGTCAAACGATGTCCTAGGCTGACAACATTCTCCTATGATTGTTGCAAACATGGCGACCGCTATCTGGGCTTCTCGTGCAGCTTGTAGAAGCAAATTCATGTCACAAACCTAATACAAAGCAGTGTAACGTAAGCAAAAAATATCTAAATCCATCTATACAGAGCCCAACTAAATCGCTTGTAGTTGATAAACAGCTAAAGATTTCGCGACAAGATTTTTTTATTACATTCCCTAAACTGTCAAGAGCTGGAAAACCAGTATGGTTGCGTAAATTGCTATGATTTTCTGTTATAACTTACCTCTTCTGCACTGACTAGTTCCTTGTAATTCAGCTCCGGATATTTACTTTCGTTGCTTTCAACCAAATTTATAGTTAATCTCACTGTTTTGTTCACATTATTCGTTCCATTATTTTGAGCACCCACTGTTATAAGAGTAGCACGTTTAGGGTCCGACATTTTCCACCAAATTCTAGTATAAAATGATTTTTTTCAAAGCATGACACGACCTGCATTTTCAAACTGTGTAGCACATTGCCACCATGTTGGAATTCATTGTTTGGGTTGTGAGCGCCACGGGTGTAATGAGAACTAACGTAAATTTTCCGTTCTGTACCAATAGATGGCGGTAATGTTTGTTTATATCTCTACAAGATGTCGCTAGTAAATACACTGTACTATGACAATTAACAAAGTTTAAGTAACTATTATCTTCTATTTTTGAAATGTAAATACCACAGTAGTCACGATGATTACATATCATGCAAATATTTCAATGTTTTTATGTAAATTAAATTGTTGAAATACAGTTGACAATGACGAGTTATAAACGACAGTTCGTAAGCTAAATGTTTTTATACTAGGAAAAAGATGGCGCTTTATTTAATTTTACATATTGTGCTGCATTATCGACTATGTCAAAAATGCCAAATAGAAAAAAAAACATTATATAACTCAATTAATGTATTTTCATTGAATTTATATAATTATTGTATTTCATTATAATATAAAGTATATTATATACAATAGACCTATTTTTATTGTTAATATTACATGGCGCCATCTAGTTAAACTAGGCAAAGACTTCAAATGGGTACCTACCACGAAACCATAGCCATGACAGAGGGACCAGCAGAAGTGTGGAGGGATAACCAAAACTGACCTCTTGACATTGAAACAAAGATTTTTCTATTAAGATCTTTTTTTTATCCTGTAATTAGGTAGCTTAGCTAACCTAGCTTTCATTTCTACATTTTATTTTTCTTACTATCACTGTCATGGCTCTTCGTCACTGCACAAGCTGAGTGGTACCCTTTTGTAGCATATTTAATGTACCTTTGTAATATTAACATTTTATTCATTTCCTGTGATGTATATTAGTATGTTATGAATAAATTTATTTCTATTTCTATATCAAATAATTTTGAGACAACAAAGAGCCAAAAGATTATCAATAGACTTTCGTCGTAGGGAAATCGATTCTGATAACAATTTCCCTGTTGGTACGAGTAGGTAGGTAGGTATCATTTTATCCACTAAAATATTCCACGAAATTTTATATCTAAATAAGTATTAGTAAGTTACTATACGGAGAGTTTGAATAAATTCCATATTATGAAAATATAATACGATCCAATTGTGTTCATTATTTGCCCAATTCCATTGTCTCCTTTGCTCAGCCAATTCTCTTAACTTGGTATTATTAAAAAAATGAGGCTATCAGCAAAAACTGGGTTGATAGTACTTAAGAAGGGTATTTTCGGAAAACGCTGATGACTTGGACATTATAAGACCGAGATTCCTATTAAGATACTGGGCATTAGTCTCGCTTAGGGAGCGTTTGAACTGGTACAGTAGCAACGACAGCAGGATCGTCGAGTTACTTAACGACAAGTAAGCTAAGGTTTGTACTTACCACCTTCATGCTGGCTAAACATTATCGCCGAACTCGGACAGATGTCGACGCGAGTGCATAAATTGGCGCACATGGTGCACATGGCATAATTTGTATGAAGGATTTTATTTACCGATTTTATTAATCCGGAAAATTCTGACAAACAGCACCGTGATAGTGTTATGCCGGAATCAGATTCTGAATAACACCTAGGGTAATTTGTATCAACCATCGCCGGTAAAGTATTCTTCTCTTTCTTCTTATTTAAGAGCTATGCTATTGTCAGTGGAGTATACGCCACGCCTCATCATTTTTAATTCATTTCATTAATTCGCCATAAAAATTGTATAAATGCCAATTCCGCCTAGAAAAGAATAAGTTGGACTGACAATTAGGGATGCTCGCGATCGTGTGAATTGTGACGAAAAAGTAGGAAAGCGGACTCCAGGCTCCGGCGCCAAACGGCTGTGGGAGAACCGAGAAAATTCTCATAAGAAAAAAAAATCATATTGAAACTAAGCAACTAAAGCGTACTAAACGAGCCCGAAAGTAGATATTATTTTACGAATCCAAAGATATATGGGCGCAATTCAAGAATATTATTCATTAGGGAAAATGAAATTGACCTCATCCTTGGCTGTATAATAAGGTGAACCTTTGCCTGGAAACGGTTCCGGGTCTCTATTTTATTCTGTGACCTTTTGATAACTAGATCGGTCAGACCCATGGGATTACAGTGGTTCCTCCATAGTACTTACTAAATCCATGGTCAGACCACAGTTAAAATATTACCTACCTACTGTATGCGTTGTGCGACTTTGCTATTATATTTACATCGAGTCGATTCGCAGTGAGACGCGGCTAAACAATCACCGTGGGCCATCTTGTCTACGACAACAGTCGATTCGTAGTGAGACGATTCATACGTCTCACTACCGTCCTTAATAATCGATACATATTATAAAACAAAAACCTAATTATGTGCCACATCGCAAAGCCAAAGTAAAGAGATATAGCGTAATTGAGAGACAGACTTAAAGATTCTCACTTAAATACAAATTGAAATAAATTCGAAATTAGACCTTCACAGGCACTTTTCCACGTCAATTTTTATATTAAATAGTAATTTCTCACAAGCTACAAACTACTTGCATTTCGGAAGGACCACTGCTGAGAAGAAATACCGAACGAAACTCATTTGAACAGTGTTGGTCCCTATCTATTATTCTAATGATATATAATATATAATACATAATGAACATAGTTAAAAAGTATATCAAAACAGGTTATGATTGTGATCCGAGTGCTGCTTTTTTGGTGAAAGCGGTGGTGGTGTAATGGTTACGCCCGCCTGAGGATCGAAAGGTCCCAGGTTCGAATCCTACTATGTGCCACATGAGTTTGTATACCAATCTGACTCATGTATAGCAGTTTTCATAGATCACCACTTGCTTCCGGTGAAGGAAAAACATCGTGAGGAAACCTGCACACTTGTTGATTATTAACTCGTGTGTGAAATGGAGAAGGCAATGGCAAACCACCCCATTAATAATGTCAAGAAGCTTGTTACGTGTGTTTCATTCCATGTAATGACCACGACCCTCAGTCATGACTATGAAGGAGAATAAAGTATTTAGATGTGAAGCACAGTACACGAAACAATCATATACACACATCCAAACATTCGTATTTATAACAAGAGCACAGTCGTATTATATAATTAGAGATTAGGGACAAACATTTACAAAATACAAAGAGGGCAGTTAAAAGCTAACTAAGCACTTAACTCACTCAAGTTATTCTTAACCCCAAACCGAATCTGAATAGATGAAGTCCGTATTCGAGCTCGAAACTTGAAGATCGCCTATTCAAGCAAAATATATTTAAGTTTGGCACTTGGCAAGTATAACTTGGAGTTAGCGTAACTTTGTTGCTAACGATATAGCGCGCACAAGATTTTATATATAGAAATATAGTATGTGTTATAAGTGTAACATAACGCTAATTTACGTATATAGAAATATAGTATGTGTTATAAGTGTAACATAACGCTAATTTACGTATATAGAAATATAGTATGTGTTATAAGTGTAACATAACGCTAATTTACGTATATAGAAATATAGTATGTGTTATAAGTGTAACATAACGCTAATTTACGTATATAGAAATATAGTATGTGTTATAAGTGTAACATAACGCTAATTTACATATATAGAAATATAGTATGTGTTATAAGTGTAACATAACGCTAATTTACGTATATAGAAATATAGTATGTGTTATAAGTGTAACATAACGCTAATTTACGTATATAGAAATATAGTATGTGTTATAAGTGTAACATAACGCTAATTTACATATATAGAAATATAGTATGTGTTATAAGTGTAACATAACGCTAATATTGCATGCCTGAAAGGGTAAACTGTTGAAACTATTGTATTGTATGTGCCACACCTTGTACTACATAGTTACTGCAATAAAGATATTTGAGTTTGAGTTTGAGTTTATTTATATACGCGCCAATGAACGGCCAAATGAATGAATTAAAATAAATACAATGCTTAAAGGGCTATATATTAACAACCTGTGTGTTTAAAATGTAAGAAATATGTTAAATACACATTTATCAATGATATACTTTTACATATTAAGGTTCATATATGTACCTTAACCGAATGATTTTACGTGGCTTTAAAGGGCCATCATATGCGTCAGTACTTCTCTTCATTATATGAAATTATAACTAGCGATCCGTTCCGAATTTGCTCGGGTAAAACCATAATAAATGATATGCCTAAACCTTCTTTTACACTATCAATTAAAAAACCTACTTAAAATTTGATATTCAACGTCTTTTGAATCTCCTTTTTGGAATTTGTCTTAAAAGCAAACGCAAGCAGCAGTAATTAGCAGTAATTGAACATGACCTGTGCATTGCAGGTCGAATAGACCATGTCCAATTGGCACTTTTTGTTTTTGGGTCGAATCTATATGATATAATGGATTCTAGAGCCTAAGATTGCGTTGCCCCAGTGGACTTTGGTGTTAACTTTAACGTGCGCAAAAAATGCAAATTAGGTATACGCTCCATTAGCGGCGGCGCGCAAGTTTAAGTTAGAGCCAAATTTGACTTGATTGAAGTTGTAAAACACATATTATAATACGATAAAAATAAACCAAACATATATAAAGTTGATGCAATTGCATAAATTCGTGATTGACTGACGGAAATAGGTACCCTTAGGCTTTACGTTCGCCTTGTACATATTTTTTTGTAGGTAATAAGGTCATACAAATAAATAAAATTTAAATTTCTATTACGAAATGTCCGCTCTACGTATACCTATGCTCAACACTCTACATTGGCATCGAGAGATGTATTCGCTGTCGATACGATAACTATGCAAATAAATTACAATTTCATTTAGAAATAGTAATACGTGAAAAAGTGTGGATGTTTGTTTGTTTCTCAATGCCAAAAAAAGATTGCCGGATTTCGTAAATTTCATATGTGAAAAGCACGTATTATCATCAGGTAAATATTATCCATCAAATGGAATGGAAGTCTTAAGAATTTCCAAATGCAGATAATTTGCAAAGATTTCGAGTGGGATTGTCAATATATTACCTGAACAAAAACCTTAGATAACCTTAAAAAACGGATTGTTTAAGTATATTGATCGCGGGTTATGTTACGAACATCGAAATCGACCCAGAAGTTTAGCCGCAAATTCAAAATGTCTTTATTCTTGAACACAGGACATACCTAATGTCAGCGAAAGTGATGACGCGATGTTGGTGTTATGGTTAAGACGCTCGTCTGTGGATCGAAAGGTCCCAGGTTCGAATCCTACTCGTGCCACTTGAGTTTGTATACCAATCTGACTCATATATAGTAGTTTTCATTGACCACCACTTGCTTCCGGTGAAGGATGACATCGTGAGGAAACCTGCACACTGGTTGATTATTAACTTGTGTGTGAAATTGAGAAGGCAATGGCAAACCACTCCATTGCTAATGCCAAGAAAGTTGTTGTGTGTGTTTAATTCCACGTAATGACCACGACCCTCAGCCATGAGATATACGACTCTGAATTACAATTAATCAGTCTCACTATGGCCTGTCCAAAAGCGTGACAGACCGACGAGACTTTCACATTTATATTATTATTTGTTTCGTTTGGGCTGACGATTCGACTGTGATTGTACAACTGGCCGCCTGCCTGATGTCAACCCTGCTTGGGAATACTGTTTATCGGCTGCTTAAGCTACATGTAGTAGTCTCCTCGTACGACATCCACGGGAGGATATGCAGTGGTCCTATTCTAGGGCGGAACCACACGCATGGATTATGAATATAATACGACGTGGCTGAATATTGTCGCGTGGGCGTTATACTCTATGGAAGTTTTCCAATCAGTGCTCTTTTGTTCCGAAATTAATAGCAGAAGTTTGCGGAGACAATTATTGTTTAGAACTATTCGCATAAGATTCAATTTATTGGTTGCTTTTGTGGTTCCACCTCTGTACATTAAATATATATTAAATAATTATAACAGGTTTTCATTTTCACTTCTCGCAATCGAATCTATTCGAAGTGAGACGCAGCGAAGCCAGCGAACGAATCACATTGCGGTGTGGTTGTCGTTGCGTCATAATGACGCACTGATTGGTTCGCTGCGTCTCTGCGTTCGCGTCGTCTGTCTGAACCGAGATTGAGTTTATTTTTATTTTGCCGACCTCGATGGCACAGTGGTAAAGTGCTTGCCTCTGAACCGAGAGGTCCCGGGTTCGATCCCCGGTCGGGTCATGATGGAAAATGATCTTTTCTAATTGGCCCGGGTCTTTGATCTTTATAAATATATGTATTTGTTATAAAATATAGTATCGTTGAGTTAGTATGTTATAACACAAGACTCGAAGTTACTTTGGGGCTAGCTCAATCTGTCTGATGATATATATATATATATATATATATATATATATATATATATATATTTATTTGAAAGATAATTCAATCGAGAGTGTTCATAGCTATGTTTGGTTAATGTGTGTTCAGTCGTTGGTAAATCATCAGCTCTGAATAGCAAATGAAAGGAAGCGACAAACTCGGAGTCGGGGGTTTCATTACTTCGTTTTTAGAAGTGTTAATTTAGTTTCACCTGTCCCGTTGTCTGTAATCAAATCATGCAATTTAGATTTCTCCTACTTCCAATTGACCATAGAGTTGAAATTTCCTACGACATCATACCTATGATAAGCATGACCCACAAGCATGACTTGACGTTGGAGCCCGGATCGGCTTCAAACGAGGGAACTCCTCAACCGTTTACAGCATGAACATGGGTTTTTTGTCAAACGTTAAACGCCATAACATCTCTCTAAAATCTTGTGGCAAAAATGTTTTTTTTTTTTTTTTTAATCTTGATATTACTAGCCATCTTTATATTTTTTTCAACACGTTACAACCTTGTCTGATCATTATAACGTAAGTATAGTAATAAAAGTTATTCCAAGACATTTACTCCGCAATAATACCCGGGAGGAATTGGTCAAGACGAATAAAATATTACGGAACATTTTCCCGCTAGTTAGAGGTCTTGTAGTTTCATAGGGCATTAAGTTCGCTATTTGTTTATGTAAGTTTTTACTTGGAATAGAATAAATTTAGTATTTGTTCTGTTATACATCGTTTTCTCTCTGTCTTTCTTAGTGATACCGTGAAAGAGGACGGAATTTTGTAACAGACAGCAAGAACGTATGCAGCGTTATTATGCCAAATGAGTGTATAAAGGTGAGAATTCAAATGAAGTGTAATGCCGGGTCCACACCGTCGTCGAACAGTTTGCCAAACTTTGGCGAATTCGGTTTTTCATTGCGGTAAATGAAAGCACTCATACTCACTACGCAATGATCACGCATTCGCGCCAGTATGGAAATTACATAACACATACACAGTATATGATACACTACTTTAAATGTTTAATTATATATTGAAGTCTATGTGTATATTAGCATTTATGTGAATAAATAGTTTGCACCAAATATCATTATCTGTATGACCTAAATAGGTGGATTGTTAGATATAGTTTTAACATATTGTCCGCCCTCCGTCTTTTACAAATTGTATTCTGTGGAATAAACTTTATATAAATAAATAAAAATGAAAAGGACGGCCGGATTTTTATGAAATTTTGTAATGTGAGTAGAGTAAAACCTGAAATAGCACATATTACAGATAAGTAGGTACATTTAATTCATCAAAGGGCAGTGTCCCAAGAAGTCCCTTATGCAGATAATTTGCAATGATTTTGAATAGGATTGTTAATATTACCTCAACAAAAACCTTATATAACCTTAAAAAAATAAATTGTATATATGTTGGTACTGACCGTGGGTTGTGTTACAAATTTCATCAAAATCGGCCAAATTTGTGCAATAAAGTTTATATAAATAAATAAAAATGAACCCAATCGCTCCTACAATCAACTTTATTACACTACACTAACTACAAATTACTTACAATCAAATAGAAATGAGTTTCGTTTTACAGACCAAGCACACCTTTTGCCGCGACGTCATAAAACTCATTTCAAGTTCTCTCCGGAATATGCCGGGGATATGATAAATAAAATATACTTGTGAAAGGGAGTTTCCAATGCGCACCTATCTGGATTCAACTAGATTGAACTGGAAAATATCCAATGCAAATAACCCATCGGCGATCCGCGGATCCAAGAAAGGATTGGAATGGATTTGCCGACTTTGCCGTTTTCGGAATATTTCGCGCATATTTTCGGCTGTAAGGGTTCATGAAGCAAAATCTACTGATTTTAAAACTGACTGAAATAAAGAAAGATATTTTATTTTATAAAGTAAATAATAAAAGCCAGAGAATCTAAATTTAGACTTGGATTAAATTTTTATCTTCTCTGAAGTACTTATTTTATTTCTCTTATGATAATATAGGGATATATATATATGCTATATATATATCCTACCTACATGATATGATAATAGGTCTTTAGGCATAGGACTTTGGTACAAAGAAAAAGTTTGGTAGTTTTTATTTTATTAGTATTATTCTATTTATATATTTAAAAGCGAAAAACATTCACTCCCCCATCATGAAATCTCGAAAACTATTAAATTACGAGACGTCCGCTAAGATTTTTGGAAATTCCATCAAAACTAAACTGCTGAACCAATTTTGATAAAATTTGTTATATGATTAAGCTTCTCAGGAGGAGGAATATTGTGTTGCGAGGGGTATACTATACTTACTTACTTACTACGCTGGCATAATCATCTGTTCTGCACGGAGGTCTGCCAATTGACCGCTCCCAGCTGGTGCAGATCAGCCTTCATAGCGTCACTATACTACATCAGTATAAGTCACTTCCCGCTGTCTGTCCCTGTCCCTGAGATCTTTAAAACTGCAACGGATTTTGATGGGGGTTTTTCTTAAATATATTGTGATTCCTGAGGAAGGTAGTGGTGTATAAAAATTAGGTTTTTAAAATAAAACAAAAGGTAAGTCTCATATCTTCGCGAATCCTCATTGCGAAGTGCCGATCGAAGAAGAAAGGGTGAAATTTCAGTCACGCCTTTACTAAGGGAAGCTGGCTCATAAATATTGTAATCCGAGGCAAGTGTATTTCATTTTCAAATGAAATTTATTTAAATACTCACCTTGGATGTTATATTTAAGAGGCAGCGGTATTAAAACTTTAATTTTACTGTACGCGGAGTTATTGATGGGGTCCACCTTATTGAGTGTGTATGGAAGGGAATCATTACTGAGAAATTTGAATCTGAATCCGAACGATGAAGGATTATCAAAAACGATTTTAAACGCCCGACGCAAACAGAGGGATGTTATAAGTTTGACCGCTAAGTGTGTCTGTCTGTGTACGTGGCACCGTAGCTCATCAACCGGTTAACTGATTTAGATGCGGCTGTTTTCATTTGATAGCAAATTTTTATGCGGTGGTTCTTAGATATGTTTGATCAAAATCGGTTCAGCCGTTCAAAAGTTGTAGCGAAATGAATATTGAAAGTC
The DNA here is from genome assembly GCF_027563975.2 of Plodia interpunctella. NCBI lineage: Eukaryota > Metazoa > Arthropoda > Insecta > Lepidoptera > Pyralidae > Plodia > Plodia interpunctella. Next base: position 1,045,021 of record NC_071313.1, read on the forward strand.
GGTTTATTTGTTAGATAAATTAAATTCAAATAAAATAAATAATTTATCTAACAAATAAACTGGTAACGCATTCGTTACTCATTATTCGTTAGAGAGAGAACCAGGAGCAAACGAAATGCATGAAAATACCGACTTCTTATAAAAAACAATCAAGTTATTATTGAGGTTATACCTCAATAATCACTTGTTTTTATAAAATTATAATTGTTTTTATAATATTAAATTTTGTAAAAATACAATAAATACTACACCAAAATTATTATCTAACAGTCAAAACAAATACATATATTATATTAACGGTGTTTAGTGACGTTAATATAATATTTGTAGTTATGTGTTCAAAGCGCCAAAGTTTAAAAAACACTACTTATCTACAAAAAATATCCATATATCCATTGCTTCGTTGCATCGACGTAGCGCATACCAGCTCCGTTATGCGTCGATGCATGTCAAAGTCTAACCTATGGTAAGGTTTAAACCATGGAATTAGTAGGTACTCCGTGTACAAAGTACTTACTAAACCCATGATTTAAACATTGACATGCCTTGACGTACGTCAAAAGAACGAAGGAAGACGGAGTCACAGAAATGCGGCCTATCATTAATTCTAAGTAAAGGTAAATAACTAAATGCCCCGATAGGTTTCTTAAGACCTTACTTTGACATTGAAAGAGGGTAGTTTAGCAAGGATTGATTGATACAGGGCCTACATTATCTGAGATCGGAGGTTGAGAAACATTGGCACAAAGAAGGTGATCGATTTGAATAGGACCTCAAGCGAATGTTTTCAAAGGATTTCGAAGTCTTTTAAGATATTTTGAAGGATTTACAAAGGTAAACTAAGTAATTATTATGATTGTATGTTGCTAGGCTATTTTTTGGAAAATCCCACTTATGATTGAAATAAATCTATTAATCTTAATCAGAAGTGGGATTAAACGTTTTTATTACTGAAATAAGTTATAATTGGTTGTTAGTTATTGGGCCTGCTTCTTGCGTGGTAATAAAAAATTGGAAAATCCTACATCCCATTCAGTTTAATCAGATATAGGTAATTATAACACGCACATGAGCCAATTGATGTATTTGGGGAAAGGGCTGCGGCGAAGTTTGTAATGTCTTCATCTCAAGAAGTCGGCAATAAATTTCAGTAAATTGTTGACGTCAATAAGTGATGTATATTATCCTAAGTCGATTCGATGGAATTTAGATGGGATTTAGCGAGTGTGACGCCTCGCTTAAATCTATGGAGCATTTTCTTGTCCCTGTGACCTGACTCCGGCACTAAGGAAGATTTAATGTTGGCCATCGACAAATCCATGGCTGGCACAACACTTGTAGGCGAAAATCTAATTTTTAAACTCGTCGCAGAGCGTCGACACAAAAAACAAATAGTACAGTAACAATCAAACAAGAAAGTGCATAATTTCCCAAAGTGCGACCAGCTCAGCATAAGCTATGGCTTACGCAATAGCATTGATTTTCAGCTGGCACCATACGTAGAACAGGCAAGGTGGCTGAAAGTTCAAAAAAGTTCCAGAATACCAAACACTTATCAGATTTCATTAGGTACATAAAATCATTTGTAAGATAACAAGTGTAGAAGATTATGATCGGTATTGCATTTCTACCATCTGAGCGTCTTCCTGGTTGTGTTGTTGTCGATGAGCCCACTGTCCGCTTTCCTACTTTTTCGTCTCCACTTCGCGCGATCGACGACCTAGTTGTCAGACCATTGGCACGCATATCACCCTTGAGTTTGGCCCCTCTGCCAGGGCCAGGAGCGGAATGCCAGACATTGTATGACCGGTATTGCATATGACTGAAGGATTTTTACTCCACGTTCGCAATAAATTCATGCATCGAATTCTCAATCGCTTGCTATGTATGTATATGTTTTCCGATCATCGTATAATTTGAGTTAAAATATGCATCACATGTAGTTTAAACATGTTTGTATTCAGATCCGTCACTGGTTTAATGTAAGGACATTTAATTATCTGTGTATACAATAAAATAAGCGAGCTTTATTCAAATACACTGATTATTTGGTTGTAACAACTTCATTGTACGACAAATAAATACATAAGTTTTAAGAATGAATTCTCTAAATACTATGTTTTCTACAAAAGCGGCCTCTTTATTTACAGGGCTTTGTCGATCGTGAACAGTCTAAATATATTGCTTGTGAATTTGCAAAAATTGATAAAATAAATTCAGATTGCATAAGAATCTGTGTGTCAGGTGCAATAGCTAATCATGTCCTCCGGAGAACAGCAATATAACATCTATGTAAATTTAGTGTATCTTTGCAACCATCTAAGAAATATTATATGGATTTTGATAGTATTATATGGATGCGAAACATGGATACTCACCAAAAAGGATACTGACAGATTAGCCGCTTTTGAAATGTGGTGCTGGAGAAGGATGGAAAAAATAAGCTGGACAGAGATAAAAAGCAAGTGCTGGAAATGGTAAACGAAAAGAGAAGACTGCTGACAGAAATAGAAAATAGAAGGGGAAGAATGATTGGCCACTGGATACGACACGACGCCTTATTTAAAACTATTTTTGAAGGAAAGGTGAAAGGAAGAAGAGGTCCAGGGAGACTGAGGAAAAGCTGTGCAAGCCAACTGAAAGAGAAGGCAGGCGTTGTGTCGTATCGAGACCTTGAAAACAAAGCCGAGGAGAAGGCGTGGCGTATACTCCACCGACAAGAGCTCTGCTCTTAAATAAGAAGACGAAGAAAGGCTTGTACACAACATTACGTGTTGTATTGATTTCAGGACAGATCACCTTACAATCTGAGGGCGAAGTGCGAGTTTGCATTTTACTTCTCACTATCGAATCGATTCGAAGTGACACGCAGCGAACCAATCACATTGCGGTGTGGTTGTCGTTGCGTCACAATGCGCACTGTGATTGGTTAGCTGCGTCTTGCGTCTCACTGCGAGTCGACTCGATGGTGAGATGTAAATGGCAAATACTGTGTTGAATATTAATGGAATTTGTAGTTATCGAAATAGTGACGCGTTTTTACACTGACCCATGGCTTTGCGGTGTCATAGCTCCGAACGCAAGTGGGAACATGCGGAGATCAGAGAGTGACGTGGAAAGCGTTATATTATCGTGTACTAGCCGTAATCAACCAGTGTGCAGGTTTCCTCAAGATGTTTTCCTTAACCGGAAGCAAGTGGTGGTCGATGAAAACTACTGTACATGAGTCAGATTGGTATACAAACTCATGTGGCACGAGTAGGATTCGAACCTTTCGATCTACAGGCGGGCGTCTTAACCATTACACCACCACCGATCTAAAATAATGATTAAGATTATAATAATATGTACGTTTGTTACTTTAAACTTGTTAAAAATTCAGCGTAATATGGAATTTGATAAGTTTGTCTTGGCAATTCAAGAAGTTAATAACTCTTGCATCTTGCTAGCTTTATATAATGGCCGACTGAAGTTAGACCTTGCGAATTCGAGACGATTTTGTCTATGAGCTCCAACGGTTTATGGCTGAGGAAACAACTGTGGTTATAATCAATAGGAGAGAGAGAGAGAGTGGAATTTTATATCGAAGCATAAGCCGTCATATGGAAACGATTCCTATGCGCCAATGACTCACTGCGACAGAGTCGTAACTCGGCGGCGGTATTAAATGTCCTACAACTTTGTCAGTCATTGAATCCAATTCCGCATTGAAGTTTGATTGGGTACGGAAATTCTGGATTTTGCGCCAATAGTTTAAATTTTGATTCAATTTTAGGGTTCCTTGTTTCAATTGGTGCAAAAGGCACCTTTAGAGGATTACTTCGATGTCCGTCTGAGCGTTCATCCGTCAAAACTCTTAAAAAAAAACGCAAGGTATCATGTTGAACAAAAAATATGTCGCACATTTTGCGATTTAACAGTTGAACTAAAATTATGAAATTAGAAAAGTAACTTAGAAATACAATACGAATAAGTAAAGAAAATTACATCTACCTACATGTAGAATAATTTTACATAATACAAGTTTCTTTTTTGCCTTCACAGTCGGATAAAGAAATCCCAATCCCAACTAATATAATAAATGGGAAAGTAAGTTTGTTTGTTATGTACCTCTTCAAGATTCGTCTCTTCTCTTCATAGTCGTATTCCTCATGGCTGAGGGACGTGGTTATTACGTGGAATGAAACACACACAACAACTTTCTTGGCATTATTAATAGAGTGATTTGCACACACACGTTAATAAGAATCAACCAGTGTGCAGGTTTCCTCACGAAGTTTTCCTTCACCGCAAGCAAGTGGTGATCGATGAAAACTACTATACATGAGTCAGATTGGTATACAAACTCATGTGGCACGTAGTAGGATTCGAACCTGGGACTTTTTGATCCACAGGCGGGCGTCTTAATACTGCCCTTTCCCCACTGCAAGATTCGTCTACTCAACAAATTATCTTGAAATTTTGCACACATTCAATTTGAAATACGAAGAAGGACATAGGGTATATTATGTTTTTTTTTCATTCCCGGACAAAGTACATTTCTCATGGGAAATTCACTTGGGCGAAGTCGCAGGTACAAGCTACTAAGAAAGCTTTGGAAACTATTCTATTAAAAGAGAAATTTCAGTCAAATAGCCTAAATTTCTTCCGAAATCTCCCACCTTATTATCCAATTTAAACTCAGCTTCTATCGGTATATCTTGGCGGCTGCGCAGTGCCGCGTGCAGCCGTAAGCCGGATAAATCTGGATTGCGCCAGTTTATGACCAGATTATTAGCTGGATGCTCCTGAATTATCTCCTTATTTACGAAGCTGTTGGTATTGTGTCTTCTTTTATAAACCATCGGCCCGTCCCGGCTTCGCTCGAGAAGAAAAATTATAAATTGTACTTTACTATTATACTAACTATTGGTGAAAACCGCACGAAAATCCGTGCAGTCGTTTTTGAGTTTATCGCGGACAGACAGACGCGGCAGAGGAATTAGTTTTATAATATGCATGGGGTCTGTCATTACGGCGAAAGGTCATGTCATTCCTGTACCGCAATCCATATATATGTTCGCAAATTGCAATCATACGTAGTATTAAAATATTATTAGCTAATAGACAGACGTCGAATTCTATAATTGGGGAAGTTTTGTGACCTAATAACATTGACCTAATTAGCCGCCCCCTAAAACCTGCCGCCCTAGGCTCCAACTACTGGTAAACCCGCCACTGTTCGTAGCTTAGTTACTGTTATAGAGTGGTTGTGAGATGCGACCTTCTAAAGATCACTTTTTATCAAAGACTGCAGTATGGTGCGATTTATAAGAACGTAACCTTGTTTGACCTCAGAGGGTGAAGTATACGGGTTTACATTTCATTTCTCACTACCGAGTCGATTCGAAGTGAGACGCAGCGACCCAATCACATTGCAGCGTGGTTGTCGTTGCGTCACAATGGCGCAGTATGATTGGTTAGCGTCCCACAGCGAATCGATGGTGGGATGTAAAAAGTACTGTTGCACTACACTCATTGGGTCATTTGACACTGATTTCAATGCAAATTGGTGGGTCATCGTTTATTGTACATATAAAATTTTATCTTTTGTTCGTGAAAGCTTAACAAACAGACGCTCGCGCCTCGTCCCACCTTCGCTCAGGTATTACCATAAGAAATTATACATCAAAATATTTCTCAGGAATCACACTATCTATTGATGAAAATCATACAAAATCCGTCCGGTAGTTTTTGAGTTTGACAGATTGACTGACGCGCTCGGTTTTTGTAACGCTAATGTAAGGATAATATTTACCTACTTCTTCTGTCCGTGTCGACGCATTCCAACGACATCAGAATTAGATTTTCTCGGATAATTTCTTATTTTCTTTTCACTTGGACCATACCCTAAGACGGAGGCTAATGCCCGGACAAATCATTAATCAACCTATTGAAATACTAGGCCCCGACCGCTGTTTGAGAATTCGTTTTTAGGACTAAAATATCAAGGAAACACATATTTCGAGATTAATTTTCTCTAGTCAAGTATGAATTCGCTCTTGAAAAGTGCAAAATAAAATAATTTTAATGCGAAAATTGTCTTTTCTGGTGCTTACGACAAAAATCTTCTCGCTCGAAACACAATATTATGTTTGACTGTACATGTTCTGTCAACTAAATTATTTTTATAACTTAGTGTACAAAACTGCGGACAATTTATTATTATTTTCTGTAATTGCTCATTTAAAAAGGTTAGTAGAAATAAACCTTATTTTTTGGAAATCGGTTAAAAATTTAACAAGTACTAAATGTTATGCGAAACTACAACACTGGTTTTCCATGTACAGTCGACCACAAAACTGTTTTGCGGAACTATAACCAGATGATTTACATGTTATCTAAATATTCATTCTGAATTCTCTTCGAAATTTAAATAACGTCTGTGGAGTGACGTCAGGTGGCGCTGATTGTATTAGGCAAATGTCTCTATAGAAATAGACGACATTTTATCATTAAATAGTTTTTGCTCAAGGGTTTTGTACGCGTAATTTATTCAGCAAAATCTTCATGACCAATGTGAAGACAAGAAAGTTAGCAATTTTATTGAGTTAACACATTATATGGTACTTTTCATCCCGATATTCCCACGGGCGCGAAGACTCGGGAAATGAACGTTAAACTGGAAGAAATAGGTACATAAACAAGTAGTAACTTTCCCTTAGTTTTCTATTTGTAAGTTTTATATTTACCCACACTGTCTACTATCTTCTGTTTAGCCCACCTTGGGTCAAGTCTAAGGGTTCCAACTGCCTTATCAGTGACATTGTATTGGTCCTCACTAATTTAGCGGAGTCGATACGCCAAGAAGAAAATTATTTACACTGTTCAAAATTCAAAATCCTTCATTCAATTTAGGATAATACCTATATCACTGTTAGATTTGTAATACCAAGGTTTGTCGAACTAACATAGCATCGTGTTAACGAAGCATCGTTGGAATAAAACATCGTACTATCAAAATAACGACATAAGGTATTCGATATGATAAAAATCGCAGTGAAGCTTCGAACACACATAGGGAACCCTTTATTGACGTTAAAAAATAAATCACTTCAGTCTACCGCCGACTTCAAAAACGCAGGTGAAGAAGAAGCGGAGCAACAAACTTCACCGCAGCCTTTTCTTCAAAGACGTCATTTAACAAATACAAATGTAGGTTTTATACATATATTAAAAACTAAAAGGACGAATTTAGATCATTATTAAAAATGTCAAAATTAAATAAATAAAATTGTTATTATGTACATAAATTAATAAATAAATAAGGAAGGCAGGTACTGGATAGTCTATACATATGAGTTTGTATGTTTGAGGCAGATAATCTCCAAAACTATCGAACTGATTTCAAAAATTCTTTCACCATTAGAAAGGTACTTTATCCAAGATTGCTATAGGCTATATTTTATCTAAAAAATTCTCACAGGAGTGAAGCCCCGGGCAACATCTAGACAGTATATAAATACAGTTTATTCTGTATTATCAAAGATGTTTTTCAGTGAAAATTTCTCACAGCTCCCTCATAAATAAGTGTGTAATTAAGCCGCTTTACTTGGGGCTAATAAATTAAATTACAAATTTATTTCATTTTGTGTAATTTAACGCTGACGAAGGTAATGATTTAACAAGGTTATGATTAGTAGATCATTTTAATTTATAATATTCTTATAACACAGCGTAAAATGTAAGGGAATCAATATTATTACCAACAGCCTGGTAAATACCTACATTTAAAAAAATAAATAAATTTGAATTTTAACATATTGTTGCCCGCAGCTACGCCCTTGGTAGCTTATGTTAGACCTCGGAGCATTAACCATTTAACTATGTTTATTCCAAATTACATGAAAGTCGGCCCGACAGACAAGACTTTCGCATCTATAATATTAGGAGACCAATTCCAAAATGTGGCTTCGATATCGTAGGAATTTCGGAATAAAAAGTACCAAATGTACTTTTTCAGGTTTTATGTTAACCGTGTACCGAATTTCATATAAATTCGTCCAATAGATTTAGCATCAATAAAAAAATTGTCCTGAGCGTGTACTTCAAATTTCAAATGATTAATTTACTTTATTGATTACATATGATAACTTACAATTCATTATAGAATAAGATTTGGTAAATAAATAAATAAAAACAAATAAAATTATACCGTCTCGTTACAGGTTCGGATAATTCTTTCACCTCCAAGCTTACCTACCTTACCTACCATCCCATCGAAGACATGCTTAGCAATAAAGAAAAGATCTGAAATGCTAGTGAAGAACAATGAACTCTCATTCGTTTTCGTGGCCCAACAGAAAACAAAGATCTCAAAATGTGGGTGTTACGTAAAGCACAAGTAATTAACACAACTGTATAACGAATGTAATTCACGTTAAATAACACACATCTTACTTCACCTGCGTTCGAATTCTCTGTTGTGTTTGTGAAAAAAAAAAAAAAAACACCATATGTACGTATTGTGGGCCCCAACAAAACAAAAACATTGTTTTGTCACCTTGTACACATAGAGTAATTTCATAAATGGACATTTTGGACAACACGGTGTGCACACAGAGTTGGACAAAATGTTATCTTTTTCTGTACACATTTTGTTAATTTTGCTGAAAGAAAAAGGAAAAAAGAAGTTATTGTAGCAATGTATTTTTAAAGTATTTATTTATCGCTCGACAAACACAATTTTTTACATTAATACGTAAATATATTAAGACAAATCACACAGATTGAGCTAGCCCCAAAGTAAGTTCGAGACTTGTGTTATGGGATACTAACTCAACGATACTATATTTATAACAAATACATATATAGATAAACATCCAAGACCCGGGCCAATCAGGAAAATATTATTATCCATCGTGACCCGTATGGTACATACGTACATACGTATGGTACATACGTATTTAATGTAAAATTACTTAGAATATACTTATTACGATTCTTTACAGCAATCTTTATCTTTACTTAATTACTCTTACAAGGTAGCTTGGAGGTACCACGTCTGTCTGTTCGTGATAAACTCAAAAATTCGCACGGATATCATTCGGTTTTCACCAATAGATAGTGTGAATCCTGAGGAAGGTTTTGGTGTGTGATTCATTATGTTTTTACCAGAGCGAAGGCGGGTCGGGCCACTAGTAGTAAATAAAAACGGAAGTCTAACTCATGGTAAAATTGTGAATAATCTTCTGTCCATATAGATGAACGTGTCCTTGGCTCTGTCTACCCCGTAAGGAATACCTTATTCTTCTGTTAATACATTTATTTCAAGAACCTTGAAATACCTTGAGGAATCAAGCACACTTCATTAGCCATGAAAAAAACCGAACTTGCTTTTACAAAACTTTTACAAAACTTTTATATTTCTAAAATCTAACTTTAGTCTGTTCAGATAGGCGAAGCTTCTAGAAAAAGCAAGCATAGTAAAACGGTGCAATGTCGATTCAACATTAGGTCATTCTAAAATCCAATTGAACTGAATTTACACGTTCAATTAGGCCTCACACGGCCACATGTGTTCCACGCATCCGGATATAACCGGTTATGTCCAGTTATGCTCGGTTCTCGCCAGTAATGGTCCGGTTAATCGTGTTAAGGCGTATTTATCGACCTGTTCCATATGCGTCACATTTATCCGGTGTGTTTGTGATTGTGAGTGGAATTGAAGTGTGAATGCATGACATATATGTCAAATGATTTCACAATTGAAATTTTAAGCCCGGTTCGCATTTTGATCAGCGTTAAGTGTCTGTGTTATGTGTGAATGTTAAATTTAGGCAAAAAAGTTTATTATTGACTAGAGGTTTGTCCCTGTGTCGTTTAGATAAAAACATTGTAAAAAGTTTCCTATGTCACTCCAGAAGGTTTCGTCTATCTCTGTGCCAAATTTCATCAAAATCGACACGTAAACGTTTCTTATACATAGTAACTTGACTAGCTTGTAGAGTACCTACCTATACCTGTGTGATCTGTTTTTTGTGATATACCCAAATTAAAAAAAATATTATTGATGGCCAGTGTCTCTGTCAATCTCGTCGGATTTATGCACTATGTATTTTTTCTCTGTCAATCTCGTCGGATTTATGCACATTTATAAGACTATGTATTTTTTTATCAATAAATAAAAAAAAAATAAAAAAATATCGTGATAAAGCTGCTTGCTCCACAATAAGAAACCCAATACTTACCGAGTTAGGAATTACCTGTGTTTCGACTTGCGGAAGGCACTTACGGAAAATCGCGAAAGTGTCAAAAATAAAAACCTAGTATATGAGAGTTTCTCGATTTTAGACATGACAAAATATTATTAGTTGCGATTCTTAAACTAAAGGTACTTATATAAGTGTTAAGTATATAATCTGAATAGGCACTTAATAGTGCCAGTAAAAAAAATCTATTTAACATTGGCACATTACACTCGCACAAGCACTACATAATCAAAACGCAAACCGGGCTTAAAAAAATGCAGTAATCTTACCTAATTAAGTGTAATTAATTTTGATTTTTGTTCGAAGGTCCTGGGTTTTGATTCATAAGGGTTTTTCACAAATATTCACATGTAGTCTTCGTATCAAATTCATCGGATCCAACCTATATTGTTCACCTATTTTACAAATGTTTGTGGAAGTGGGACAGTTGGGGCACGACACGACCATGGCACAACAGTATATAAGACCTACATTCTGATAACTGACGTCTTTGGAGAAGAGGCTGCGGAAGTTTGTTGCGCCGCTTCTTCTTCACCTGCGTTCTGGTTCTCGGCAATAGACTAGTTAAAGTATTTTTTTTACGTCATTAAGTGATGTAAGTATATCATCATCTAAATTGAATAAAGAATTTTAAATTTTAATTTGACAGTAGGTTGAGGCATTGACTTCCCCCCGTTGACATATGAATCTCTTATCCCGTATTCTGGAATCATTAACAAACAGGCATTGAGAAGGAAAAACAAAACACAAATATGATATAGACGCTCAGACATCACGTCTCCTTACAGACGTAATATATCAGAGTTGTAATAGACAAAATTATTGCGAAGTCTAATATTCGGAAATGCGGGAATGAGCTACGAAATGTTTTGCATGCGGAGTGCATAATGTTGCATAATATTGTCGTAAAGATCTCTCGGAGATTCTGCGAGCCGCGGGTGACTCTCACACCGAATGTAAGAAATACTTTTTTATATTTCATTTTTGTCTGTTATCGTGTCCCAACTGGCCAATGTCTTGCACAATGTACACTAAACGAGGCCGACGATAATGCTGTAAACGCAGCCAAATATTGGTCGAAAATTGTATAATAGCCATTACGACTCGACAAGAAAAAGATAGCTCATTGTATGTTAAATCTGCTCCGCAAATAAAAAATTATCAGACGGGATTAGATACATACTAAACACACTTTTAGCCTCAGTTGCACAAGTATACTTTAATGTTAACATTACTTACATATTAAGTTAAATTATATGGCGAACTTAAAAAAATATGTTAGTCAGAATATCATAATATTTATCTATTAATAACTAATTTAGATATTTATCTAAAAATGATTTCCCAAACTAGAAATAATATGATATCATCGGAATCTAAATCTGCGTTCGGCCACAGCCTGCTTGGCGTCAAACATTGGTATTCCATAAATGTATGTTTTTCGTCTGAAATAAACGTATTTCTACGCAGCAAAACGGTGGAACAGTCACCCAAGAAGCCGGCCCAAATGTGTATCAGAGCAAACGGGGTAGGCAACTACTTCGTAACTACTCCGAAAATCATTTCTACCACGGGAGTGAGGGTGGATTTGTGTCAATTTAATATCCGCATTACAACATCATGTGGGAATCGAATCAAATCAAATAATTTTATTTACTTTTAATAGGGTAGATAATACAATATCCACATAATGGTTTAGAACAAGCCTATTCAGCCGTTGTCAATAGCATGCAAATGTTAATAATAGCATATTTAAAAAATTATAAAATGACATCAGATTAAAATAAAATAAAATTTACTTCATATTATCCTTGTCTATTGCGGGGTTAACATGAGTTTGATTTTTCACTAGATATTTGCAGTCCAATGCGCGTTTTATTCGGCACTTTTCCAGTTGATTTTCTATTTCCAGTAATTAAGTAATGGTGATATTTTTTAAACTACTTTATACAAATAAAATAAATTAAAACTAATAATTTTTTTTTTAAAGAAAAGATACGAAGTGAGATGAAATTGTAAATATTGTAACAATGTGTGCAAAAAATGTAAAATTTATTTGTTGTAGTGTGTATATTGTTTGAAAACATAGAAACAAAATGAAAACAGATATGGTGATAGCAGTGTCGGACTTATCCCATGGAGAGATCTCTTCCTCCAGCGGGAAAAAAAGGCAAAACCAGAAGGGCCTCTGCCTTCTGCCAGGGCCAGGGGGCAGCGGCATAGACAGACACTCTTATTATTATAATCAGCACTCGGATCACAATCATAACCTGTTTTGATATAACCTGTTGACTATGTACATTATGTACTTTTATATATTATTAGAAAGAAAAAAAAAACATTGTAAGAAACAATAATGGTAAGCCGGTCTGGCATGATAGGGACCAACACTGTTCAAATGAGTTTCTTTCGGCATTTCTTCTCAGCAGTGGTCGTTCCGAAATGCCAGTAGTTTGTAGCTTGTGAGAAATAACTATAAATATTGACGAAAAAAAGTGCCTGTGAAGGTCTAATTTCTGAATAAATGATTTGAATTTGAATTTGAATTCCTCATGCGGTCGAACACATCTAACGAAACATTATCATCTCTGCGACTTTTGTGCCGCTCGAGCACCGGCCTCACTTCACTGTATGATCGATAAAGTACTACGTAAGAAAGACCACAAGTTTCTATAAATCCTACTTTCATTATATTGTAGTGGTGGGAAGGGATTATAAAATGTCGTACGTCACACAACACAAGTTGAACCCTGTTCAGATGGCGTCCCATAAAGTACCCCTACTTTTCACGCACGTACCTCACTCTATGGCACCATCACAAGGAGATAGGAAGTGTTGATACGCCATTTTTGTTTATGGCACAATGTTTCCATAATGTACACTAGCGCACTATCATATTTTAATTTTATTGCTTAGTGAAACTTAATAACTGATCTGTGACAAAGTATGTCACATGAAATTCATAATTTTATTTGAAAACTAGATGTTGCCCGTGGCTACGCTCCCGTGGGAATTTTGAGATAAAATATAGCCTATAGCAATCTTGGATAATGTATCTTTCTAATGGTAATAGGCAAGGTATAGCATAGAAATGTAATTCGACAAAAATCAGTTTTCATCCACTTTCTCGACAGACTGTTGGTATGTATAATTGACCAAGCGAACGAAGCGAGCGAGCTTTACAAAACAGTTTGGGGCAAAAATATTTTTTTTTTGTATATATTTATGTTTGTAACGCGATAACTTTCGAACCTTTGGTCTGATTTTGATGAAATTTACAAGGTTTGTAAGTAGGATCTGTCAATAGAATTTTTAAGTTAGTGGGGCAACAAAATCGATTAAGTCGTTTTTTGAAATATTCACAATTTTGTAAAAAAAAAAATTTTGTGTTCGCGAGGACTAAGTTCGCGGCGAACTTAATTTTTTAAATTATTTTTTTCTAACTGCCGCCTCTCCTTAACATTGTCTATGATACAAAGAACACCGTGGTTACCTTAGTAAAATAAATTGAAATGTCTCGACGGAGAACTATCCACACTCGCTCTAGGGGCGATGGAACACTTTGTTTCATTTATGATGGTTTCTTTTTCAGTCTTTTGTTTCTATGCATATATATTTACTGATTTAACTATCTGCGGACTGTTTTAGAAAATGGTAGTGTTATTGTTAAGGCATGTTATCGAACGGGTTAGGATATTGGACATCGGATACAAAATCACCGAACCCCTTCAAAGATTTTGTGTCCGATTCTTGTATCGAACGGGTTAGGACATTGGCCATCGGATACAAAATCACCGAACCCCTTCAATGATTTTGTATCCGATTCTCGTATCGAACGGGTTAGGACATTGGGCATCGGATACAAAATCACCGAACCACTTCGGTAATTTTGTATCCGATTCTTGTATCGAACGGGTTAGATCATTGGGATTCTTGTATATAATTTTGGATAAGTATTTTTATCAAATGCAACATATTGATATAGACACAATATATCTACAGCTGGAGTCAAATATAATATTAGTGGGATAATAATATGTCAAAATATTAAATGTTGTAATACCTAAATATGGTGTGAATATTTATTTTATCTATGGTGTGAACCCATTCTAACATGATGGTCTGTGATCTACTTTTATGTATATTTGTTGTGTTAACCAACCATTTGACTTCTCTTTGGGTGAAGGCAATGATATCATTAAAATACTCAGATTCATTCAATAGGTTCGTATTTGTTCTTTTTATATTCGAATAAGTAGTAAATATATAAATAGATTTGAATAAATTTGAGTAATACAAATATGTCACACTCTTTCTATGCTTTCTTCTTTTAAACCACGTAATGAATGTTGATGCAGTTTTCACTGTTATTTAGAAAATTCATTCCCAAAGGTTTATAGACGGATCGCACGGAGCCGGGCCGGGTAGCTAGTTTAAAATAATTAATTTGAAGAATTTCAGTTTCAATAACAAAAAGAAGCTGGCTAAAACATCAGCTATTTAAATTTTGTTTTAATATCATCTCATTTAAATACTTCCTCATGAAAATTAGCGCGATCATTGAAAGCAATTAACTTCGTGTTAATTGTACAAATTCATAATGTTTTAATTCAGCAAAATTGTTAATTTCTTACACGAAAATTGCTTTACGTAGTTATACAGAGCCATGTGTTCGCAGCACTCAGCCCAAATAGTGATTTGTTACAAAATTGCGCTCCGGGGAGAAGTGTTGCGAGTTCCTTCTAGATGGAGATAAATTAATAAAATATAAACTAAGGGTGATTTGCACCGTCAAATTTAACGTTGACTTAAACCGACGCGCCGCTGGTATTTAGACAAAATGGCGTTGCTTTATTGCGCGTTATACATAGTAAATAGTTACAGAAAAATGTTAAGTATGGCATTTTGTGTAAACGGCGACGCAGGTTTAAATAAACGTTAACTTGATCGGTGTAACCCACCCTAAGAGTCGGTTATACCCTACACCCCGCCGACATTGTCATTTAGACAAATTGGCGTACTTTATCCGCGCAGGTTACAGTTAACGTTAAAATCGACTAGTTAAACTGACCCTAAGTAGTCTTACGTAGATACAAATTTAGGTAGGTACTATTAGTTTTCTTCAGTTTGGAAGTGGGTGAAGATTGAGTTGTTAAAACGCCTGAGGTCTAAATTACAGTTTCCATAAACTTTCATCTGAGTATACCTGGGTGTCTTTCTCTGAATTCTTAATTTTAAATCTGTAATTAAATTCCATCAACCATAGATCTACAAAATGTTTTACATTCATACAAAAAGTACATTAACAAAAAAAAAAACAGTAGAGCCACATTTAAAATTCTTATTTATAACCAGGAGCAATGTAAATGAGGTGTCATTCAGCTCGTCGTCGGTTGTTGACTCAATCAGCTGTTTATGGCTATAAATATTGTAGTAATTTAAATTGGTAACAATTTTTAGTAAACTATTACCTGATTTTTTTATTATTTTGGACATTAATACATAAATATAGAAGGTTTAAGAATGTCACAAATAAATTTAAAACCAATTCCACACTCGATACAAATATTATCTACTTTAACACGGGTTATTAACACGGGTCTACTGGAAGAGATTTCATTTGAAATAAGTAGCTCCCTTGTACAGAACATTTGGGGGGCACATTTTACCACTTTGGAAGTGTCGCTCGCGCAAACTATTCAGTTTAGAAAAAAAAAATGATATTAGAAACTTCAATATCATTTTTGAAGACTTATCCATAGATACCCTACACGTAAGGATTTGATAAAAATATTTTTTTTTTTAGTTTCAGTTCTTAGTATGGAACCCCCATAATTTATTGTTTTTTTTTTCTATTATTGTTTAAAATCTTAATGCGTTCACAGAATACATCTACTAAAAAAGTGGCTGTGACATACGGACGGACGGACAGACACAGACATGACGAATCTATAAGGGTCCGTTTTTGCCGTTTCAGGGCTTCAGTAGCCAAATGGCAAGTATAGCAAAATAAAGTACCTATTTTATACAGTCGAAAAACATTTAGATATTTTTTGACTGTATAAAATAGGTACTCATGTTGTAAGACATACATTTTGTCGTCGAGTGTGCGTCTATTTGCAACTGGTTGTAAACATTGCTATACCCGGATTACGGGATTCTGGATAAGTCACGAGATTTCCTCGCGTGGCAAAGCCATCTGACTGGCAAATGCGAATTTCGTTGCAATAAACTAAGTGTAAATGCAATTTCTTTATCAAAATTCAATCATACTGTAAGTATTTAGAGTTTATATAAATTAATACCTGCGCCCCGGGGCTTCGCTCCCGCGGGAATTTCGGGATAAAAAGTACCCTATATGTTATTTCAGGTTATATACTACCCGTGTACCAAATTTCATAGCAATCGGTCCAGTAGATTTTGCGTAAGAGTAATAAACATACATCACACATCCTCACAAACTTTTGTGTTTATAATATTAGTGGGATTGAATTAATGGTTATTGAATACCATTATTTTCTTTATTTTATACATATATTGATGTGATCGGAATGATACATCGGATGTCCGGGGTTCGATTAATGGCGAGGCCACGATGGAGCATGATAGATTTATTTATTTACTCGATTGCGAGGAACTATAAGTTTCGTCTATTTTAGTATCAATATACTACTAATACTCAATCCAAGTAGAAAGAGACAGAAGTAGAGATGGTTATACCCGTAAAGGCAAGTTATTTAATGCAGTGTATGCGTCTACATTAATTTCTACCCACTACTGTGGTATAGGTAAGTCGTAGCGCTGCGAGCGAGCGCTCAGTTGCTAACGAGACGGCGAGGCGCACGGACGTTGGAGCAACAGTCATGTGGCTGTGATGTACAGTCACGTGCGTGGATGGGGCACTTGGTATGTGTCCGGCGTAGACCCTGCTGTAGCGGGAGCTAGGACATTATGCCCGACCGCCACAAAGGGTAGATCTTCCCGCCAGGCTAGGCGCCTGGGAAACTGCACGGCTCCGACGGTGTTAAAATATGTACAGAAAAACCTTTTTAGTCACTATGCTACAGTAGATAGGCGATTTTCTGCGTGGTGTTGCCCCCTTCGATTACAGAAATAACTATTAATTCTGCGGTAACCACTTGACCGCATGATAGACACAATACCTTTTTTCCAAGTCGACAGACCCAAGAGTTGCGAAACTCGAATGCTGTTGTTACGGGCATATTGGTGAAATATAAAAAAAAAAATGCAAATAATAGACAATCAAGGAATCTATTTCCTTGTAAACAAGAATCTCCAATTTAAACTGAAGGTAATATATTACACGTATTGGATCGCATGCGTCTCCTTGCGGTAGCCGTGTGAACGCGGAGTTTACACGATAGGTACTTTATTAAAATTTCTATGCATACATTTGTGTCTATCAGAGTGTCAGGGTCGGATTTTAAAGGCTAAATGCCTTGGGGGCAATGAAAGGACGGGGCCCGTATTTATCTCTGAGTAAGTAGGTAAGACAAGCGGTTAAGATCTTTCAGTACTTCTCTAAAGAGAAAACACGTTCAGATGAAAGCAGCGGGTTCCTTTCAACGTCATTGAGCGCCTAGTTATAGACAAATGTTTATTATTCTTCTTAATGTGTTATTAATTTACTAACGCTTACACGTTATTCAAGTAGATTGAGCAACGTAAAAATATGAATGTTTAGGAATATGCGCAGAAAACCGCAAATTACGCCATATTGTCTAACGTCACTGACGTCAGCACGCAGGTAAAATCAACGTCAAATTTAACTAGTGCAACTTTCCCTTAATCTCGATTGCACCAGACTAAACGCCTATGGCATCCTTTACAGTCAACAATTATGCTGAAAGACTTAAGAAAAAATGCATTACTGCAATGAATGTCTACAGTCAGTCAGTCAGTGAGGGCCTCTTTCTTATTGGAGGCCCCAAAGCCTTGCCTTCATCAAATCCGTCTCTGCTACTTGTATCTATTATTAGAATATACTGTGTGGGAGAAAATTTAATCAGTTCACTCGGTTATATTAATTTTAAAATTCAGTTCAAGGGAATATAGTATGAAGGATAGAAAAGGATAGCATAATATCCCATACCGTTGATGAAATTGTAAACTCGTTAAGTTTTCTAAAACAAATATTCACTGATTTGTCATGATATTTTTTACTTAATCTTCACAGTCTTGAAATAGAAAAAAAAAATATTACGTGTTGATTGAAAAATAGACTCATTCTTAATGAATGAATTACACGACAAGATTTGCAAGTCGTCATTTCGACATTTTACGTCAATTGAAATCTATATTGTCGTCTTCGATCTGATGATCGAAGATCGCGGCCCCATGAATCAGCTTCACGTCCACGGATCAACCGAACAACCTATAAATCATATGAAGTTTCGACGTAGGGCGGCGCACGTCAATGTCAAAACAACGACGTACAGCGGAGCGATAACGCGCTGCATCGGCGCGACATAGCACGACCGAGCAATGAGGCCGGGCCTTAGGTAATCATATTTCTGCGTTGAAACCTAACTTGATCAGCGACACGGCTTAATAATATTTTCACATCTACACACAAATCTACGTCCTTTCGAGACCTAAATATAGGCGTTCATTTTGTGACAGCTACATTTTATTCAGAGAAGTCTGTGGATACTTCCTAGCAATGGTCCATCTAATGAAAGATCCCCGATGGAAGTTGGAACCGCGAAGTTTTGACTATGGGGTGAGTAAGGGAGAGACTTTGTTGATGACGTGTAGCGGATATAATATTTCGAGTTTGGTATTTTAACGTTTTTCCAAATTCTCCTCCTGGTAGTCGTATTCCTCATACCAACATTATGTGGTATTGAACAAACAAAATTATTTTACAAATTACTTATACTATTTAACCTGATTTTCCCACGGGAACAATTATTTTTTTCCGAAATGGTAGGACCATTTAATTATCGATAATAATATCGTCGTCTAACTCGGAAACTTCTCACTACCTGTTCAGTATCCCATGCTTTTAATACCATCATGTAACTTCTATCAACGCTTTGACTTTGGTATGTTAAATAGAAAAATAAACCCCATATTAAAGGGACATGTATATATATATATATATATAAATAATAATAATCAAACTTATGTAGTTATTAACAGTCCGAACAAACAGACGCGGCGAAGAATTTTGTTTATATTATGTAAGGAAAACGATGTAAAGATTGTTTGTTGAAAGATTGATTGATTGTTTGATGTTAAGATGCTTTGTTGGACACCTTATGAAATAAATAAATAAATACTTTTTTTTTTATTTTAATCGCTATATTTCCTGAGCTATGGTATCGACCTAACCTGCTCGCGATCGCATCACATAAGGACCAATCCAATCAAAATGGACGTTTCTTGTTGGGAATAGTTCGTGACGAGTTATTTTCTATTCGGTCCCATTTGGTCTGAACCCAATGGACTCTCAGGATTCGACCCAAAAGGGTGAATAGTTCATATGGCCAATAACACCGTTCTAAAAATGCTACAATTCCACGTGATCTTTGGACCTTGTCAATTGTTTGTAATATCTTGATTGTATAAAAAAATACATCGTAAACATTATAGGAACTATTGCCATAGTTCCTAATGGCGGACTTATCCCAGGAAGGGATTAGAGCGTTTCAAATTTTATCAAATGCAAGAATTTGTTTTACTATCGGTCTTTTAAATAATTAATCTATATAATGTGGCAATGTCAATTTTGTGAATGATTGCGTTTGGAAATGATTCCTGCTTCAAGAAAATTGACCGATCGTAATAACAGCGCTCGAAACGCTCTGAGAACCACCCAAAAACCAGTTTCTTGATAGGTTTGTATGTAGATTACGTCTACGTAGATGAGGTCGAAATAAGAAGGTCCATTGGTTCCACTAGACCTCACCCTAAAGGTTTTTCACTGGTTCTTGTTGTCCTTTGAAGTTGGGCAGGGTTGTTTTTGAGAAATTCAATTTTGACTTAATTTTTTCTTGTTGTGGATGAGTACACGTACAATCACACAACTCGTGTATCTGCGGCTCTTGACTAAACGTCTCGATTCGCAACATACACCCTCGTAATCTGTGACTTCAATTTCTCGGCGAACAATGTACTATTATTAAAATCCTTTATCTGGCAAGCGTAATATACTGTGGTACTTTTTTTAAATGTACGCTAAAAATACAAAGTTCTCTATGTAGTTAGTAAAGAGTCTCAAATATATAAGTTTGTCACTGATCAACTACAACTAATTTTATTTAGTTAAATTCGTTGAAAACAAACATTTAAATGGCCATTCTCGTATTTAGCAGTATCATTTCAAGTTTGTAACAGTCACTTGGGAACAAAATTAAAATGTAAATTTCTTTAGCGCGTATCGGATGGTTACTCGGAACAAAAACGGAAGAAATCCTGACTTTTTAAGCCGGCATGTTGTCTCTTTCCGTCAATTTCAAATAGTACTAAGTGCGACAGTGATAAAATATAATTTAGCTTAACCTATTCTTTAACTTTTTTATAAACTGGGAGGTACTTAAGCGGTATCCGAATGAAGTGTTATGAAAACTGTTTTTCATATCTGTTTCTACAGTAACACAATCGGTTTTTAACTAAATTTGTTTCGCAGACGGGATTCTTATCATTAGTTACACCATATATAAATATATAATAGAATAGGATAAGATACCTTCATAGTTTAAGAGTTATTAAATCGCCTATGTTAGATCTCGGGTCATAAAAAATATCTATTACGAATCTCGTCATAATCAGCCTATTACTAGCCGTGAAATCGTAACAGGCAGGGGTTCACTACGCCAGTTCTAAATACGTTATATCTTGTTACACTTTGTGACGACTTACATACATTATTACTTTCATCGGTAGTTCAATTTTCAAAACATTTGATATGACTGAAAATATTTCATCCCATGGTTCATTTTACCTAAACACTTTTAATTTTGATTGCATTTGGTCATTTCATTCTAAACGAATATGTTACGTAAAGCTTGTGTGTACGCGTCGTTTGCGGGTGTATCCCATGGACAAATGGACCTCAGTCGTCATCCGACCGCACCGCCGCGAGTAACGCCTCTTGGTGTATTTCATTTACGTATTAATAATTAAGTAAAATTATTAAGTAATATGGTTTTATAAGTACATTTTCTTTTTTTTTTTGCTAACGTAGATTTAAGGGATAAAGCGTAGGATAAATGGCAAAAACCCATATAGTTTTACACAAAATAAATCTTGGAAATAATAACTTTAACCACCGGTGCAATATAAATTGTTTAATATAAGACTCGGTCTAATAAGTGGTCAACCAGTAGTCATAGTTTAAGTGTAACAAGACATAATGTATTTATAAGAACTGGCGTAGTGTACCTACCAAAAAAAAAATACCGCGAATAATTTCTCCCATTCGTGAGCCGCGTTACACTTAATCCCGGTAAAACCAAAGTAAACGTTTTTTATCCGAAACAAACCGGCGAGCTGGTAACTGATTGCTTTATTTTCTCTCCCCGAAGAAAACTCCAAAGTCCGATTATATTATTATCATTAAGAAGAAACTGCATTTCATTATGGGCCTTGGGGATTAATTATAAAATTTGAGTTAGGTAACTCTGGCTATTTCTCTTCTGTGAAGTTGATGAACATTTTTGAAGAGCGACATTACCTACATTTAAACTTATAGAAATAGTAGATATAGGGACTCTGAGCTCCGAAGCTTAACTTAGCTTAAGCTGTGGAAGAAACCGGAAAACTTTAAGAGAGAAAGAGACAGAGTAGGTAGATAGAAATATGGTACGGATAAATGAGAACATTAAATTGTGTTATTTTTTATATCTATGGGGTATGAACGTGTTACGTTTTTTCAGTAATATAGTGGTTTAGTAGTATCATGGAATTAGTAGGTGCTCCGACGAAGTATTTACTAAATCCATTAGTAGTATTGCTTCCATTGTCTCAGTCGGCGGTGCGCCATTTTATAACCTCAAATTTTACAATATGGCTGGCAATATTACATAATACCCACAATGTGCTAATGTGACGGACCGCTGACGTCACACAATTTGACGTTGCTTAGCCTAATGACGTTGACGCGTCAACCTAAATACACAATGTCGGTTGAGTGAATTTTAAGTGATATTTTTCGCAATTTTCACTCGCTCATCCCACGTAGATGTCTGTTTGAATATGAATTATTTAACTCCGTGGATTATAAAAAGGGTTGTTATATAAGCTTGTATTTATGTACCACTAGCTTTTTCCCGCGGCTTCGCCCGCGTGATTTCCCATGGGAGCAGTTATTTTTCCGTGGTGAAATGTACCCCATATCCTTCTCCATACTATATGTATGTAAAATTTCAAGATTTGTTGATTAGACAAAGCGTTAAGATATAACAAAGAAACTAAGGTACTTTTGCAGTTATAACATTAGCTAAAAATGTTAAATTGTAATGGATAATTTATTTTTTAAACGAAACATAAATTTTGCAATTTTTTTAAGCAAAAGTGCTACTAGGTCTTCTTCTCTTATTAACCCTCAAGGACAGGAGTTATTGTGGCGTGTGGTTCTACCCTAGAATAGGACCACTCCATATCCTCCCGCATTGTCGTACGAGGCGATTAAGGGACACAGCCTAGCATGCCAAGACAGGTTGACGACAAGCAGTCGGCCGATTGTATAATCGCAGTCAAATTTTATTATTATGCGAAAAGAAGGGACTCCAATAGAAGGTGCAAACTCAATCATTGTGATTTGATATTAAAATCAAACGAAAATCATTGAAATTTATAGAATGAGTCCTTATTCTTAAATATTTATAAAACAAAGCCCTCTACCGCGTCTGTCTGTTCGCGATAAACTCAAAAACTACTCTACGGATTTTCATGCGGTTTTCACCAATAGATAGTGTGATTTCTGAAGAAGGTTTAGAGGTATAATTTATTACGTTTTACGCTGGTTTAGATAGTAAAATTTAATAAAACTCACATAAATATATCACATATATATAATACCATAAAACCTGTGAAATCTTTGTAATGTCTTTTACAGAGCATAAAATTGCTATATGACAGAAACAGTCTCTTTAGCACTTTAGGTACATTGTATTTCCACTATGGAATACTAGCTCTAAGGCTTAACGACTTTTTTACGACGCCATGTTTGATAACGAGTGTGTTCTGTGTGCATTTTACGATAAACTGTTCCACATTTTGATTCAGTACTGAGGGAGGCCAAATGTCGTATTTACAAATGGATATTAATTTTTTTCAGACCTTGACATTATGCGACTGACATTTTGGGATTGGGACATTACATATTACGTTGTGAAAGTATTGTATCTTAAAAGAAGAATTACAAGAGATATTTTCAAAATCAAATCAAATTAGGCCTTCACAGGCACTTTTTCACGTCATATTCTAAATTAAATTATATTTACCAAAGCTACAAACTACTAGCATTTCGGAACGAACACTGCTGAGAAGAAATGCCGAAAGGCATAATAGGGACCAACACTGTTTGAATGAGTTCATTCAAACAGTGTTGGTTCCAATTATTACAGAAGGGCTTACCATTTTTTATGTATAATTTTTTATCAGTGATATAACAATGTAGTTAGTTGCATGTTGTCTCGTTCTCCCACATCGTATAAACAATGACGTGTTACCTGTGTTATGTGCAATACTCCAGATTTAAACTGAACCTAACTTTTAAAATTAATATAATAACAATCAATTAAATCTTTAATGAGATCAATAAATAGTAAATCTCTTAATTAATAAAACTGATCAATCAATAAAAAAAATATATATATATATATCAAATCACACAGATTGAGCTAGCCCCAAAGTAAGTTCGAAATTTGTGTTATGGGATACTAACTCAACGATATTATATTCTCTATAACATATACTTAAATAGATAAACATCCAAGACCCAGACCAATCTGAGGCCGGGGATCGAACCCGGCACCTCCAGTGTAGCAGTCCGACGTGATGACCACTAGCCCACGGAGGTCGTCAATAAAAGTGACATTTAATTAAAAATCATACACTCGTAATTAATTTAAGGTTAGAAACAAACTATAATTTTATCTTTATTATTAATACTGATTAGTAATTAAGTTAACGAAGTAAGAAAATATTTTAGCTACTTTGGTAACATCTGGACCAATTAAGTTGGTATCTGTGAATTGGGCGAAAGTTATACTGAACTTTTGATATTTTGATAAATTTCAGAAAATTTCAGCCTTAGTTTGTTTTATTCTTCCACATTTTTTGACACCAAAAGAAAGGTATAATTAGAATGTTTACTTAGTAACAAAAATCTATTTGATAGATTTGTTCATTACACGGCCATAATAATTTTTTTTTTACATTTATAGTAGTTTTTAATTTAGACGTTTTCTTTAAATCGTGCTGTATAAAATTATAATTTTTCAAATCTTGTCCGAGCACACTCAGGGCGCCAGCTGATAATCGGCTGCTACTCCCGGTGGGTAGCGTTTAGCTGAGTTGTAGCCTATTTGTGCACTGTGCCACACAAATGCATATCAGTTTTATTATATGTTTAGTGTATGTTACAGCGGAACAAATAAATAATTTCTCTATCTATCTTATCTAATTGATGTTGAACCCTAAAATAAATAACAAGAACCATCAAAAATTAAAGAAAATGTATTTATTGATTACATGTCGATTTGACGATTTTTACAATGCTTTTCTCTGTGTATAAATTACATTAATGTGACTAAAATAAATCAAATTTTACGTAAACCGATTCAGCAGTTCTTGAATTACAAAATGGTGTAACCAAACAGAGTTTGCTTTAGGTATTGGCTCCATCAAATGTCCGCAATTTCTATGTCAAAACTTACCAGATTGCACTGAACTAACCAACCTTGTATACAGAACCCTTGGACACAGCAAATTGCTTCAGTAGAAATGCCAATTTATTCCAAACGTACAAATACAGCCAAAGTTTGTACAATAGCTGTTAAAATATGTAACTTTGGAACAGCGAAGTAATAATGTGGACGAGATTTTGAACTCATAAGACAACATGGAGTTGTGAGTTTAGCGAACGAACTTAGACTGTATATTCAGAACTGATTTTGATCTGTCTTCGTCCGTGTTTTATTTTTATCTTAGAATGTTTCTTCTATTTTGCAGAGATAGGTATATTAAATTAGCTTTTTCCTGCGGCTTCACATGCGTTAATTCTCACCCCTATTACAGTCATTTCTGAAAATATAAGTACCCTATGTTTGAACGGGGGTCTTTAACTACATGTATACCAAATTTCATCAAAATCGGTCCAACGGTTTACCCGTAAAACTGGATTGTTCCACTTTCAGACAGATTTTCGCATTTACAATATTAATAAAGTATAATAGTATATAGCATGGATTGATTTTCGTCAAAAGTTCACAATTAACCTAGTAAATTTATACTCCTTTCGTTGCCCTCGGTCAAGTATCCTATTCTGTTCTGTATATTAATTACTAACTACGCCCTGGGGCTTCGCTCCCGTGAGAAATTCGGAAGATAAATCACCCTACGTGTTATTCCAGGTTATATTCTACCTGTGAATCAAATTTCATAACAATCAGACCAGTAGATTTTGCATGAAAGAGTAACAAACATACACACATATATCTTCACAAACTTTCGCAATTATAATATTAATAGTATTAATTACATATTATAAAAAAATTGCTTAAAAACAGTCATAGCCTAAAAACTAACGTTTTTTTACTCAGACTTTAGGTGCCACAGACCGATGCAACCAAGAACACGTGGAGATAAGAGAAAGAGAGAGACTAAAATCCAACAAAACCAGCATCATAAGGGATTGAACTACTTAAAGTTTGCGGCTAAAAGCAACGTGTGGTATCATGATGGCCCGTGATGGGGAGCGTACACCACATGTCTGTTATAAAGGAGTGTTTTCATTTGTGTTTCAATCTAAATAGTTATTCATTTATTCCAAATGTGTTGATACTCGTAATACTGACTCTTGTTTTGTGGGGTTACAGCCGCGTATGAACTCGGGAAACTGATCAAATGAGTTTCTTTCGTCATTTGATTCCGAAATACCAGTAGTTTGTAGCTTTTGAGAAATTACAATATAAAATTTGACGTGAAAAAGTGCCTGTGAAGGTCTAATTTATGAACATGGTTTTCGCAGTACCAACTAATTCCTGTACCTACCTAGGTACTAATGTTTCTGAATAAATGATTGGAATTTTGAATTTGAAAACGTAAGAACGAGAGACATGCTATTGTAACATAATAGGGGAGAAGAGTCTCGATTTTTTCGCATAAAATATTATATGATATTGTTCTTTGGCGTACAATACAATACAATACAATACAAATACTCTTTATTGCACCAAAAAGAAAAAATACACAGAAAACAATTTGTAATAAATATAAGAAGGTACAAAGGCGGACTTATCACTAAAGCGATCTCTTCCAGTCAACCTTTAGGTGGAAGGAGACATATATATATAAAAACATTTAGGCGCAGTAAAACAAACTACCAAATATATAATTACATACACTATATATAAATAAATACATTACATACAATATACATACATATATAAGCATACCAAATACACATATACATATACATATAAATACATATGTATACATACATAAATATCATTATATAGAAGGAAATACATGTACAATAAAATTAGGATACGTTAGATAGATAGTGAGACTTAACGAGTTGCTTAAATTTGGCGTACCGGTTTGGCATAACATATTTTGGCATAATATTAAGGCTTAATTGTTTTTTAAGCATAAGGGTAAATATGGCATAATAAACTTTTAGGCAAGGTTAAGTTAGTTATGCTTCAAATTTCTTATGCGTAAATCGTTATGCGCAAGAACGATGTGTTTAAAAATCATTATACCATGCTACAGTATGGTATAATGATATGATAATATATTATGCTACAGAATATTACATATAGCTTAAAATTTTATGCTTATAGATAGAGACCCTGAGAGAGAGAGAGACAATATGCGATTGTAATACACTTGCTGTCGGACGCAGCGTCGCCTGCGGTAGCCTATGTTTGACCTTGTGTCAGTAAACTATACTTATTCTAAAGTACATCAAAATGAACAAGATGCGTTTATAATATTAGTATGGAATTGTGGTTTGATTACAGGATATTTAAGAATTACACAAATAAAAACGTAATTTTCTTTTTTAAATAAATCAATTAATAACTTAATTTATTGGATTAATGAAAAGAAAGTTTTTTTTTAATCTTCTAAAACGTACATTTCTATAAAATAATCGCATATTTAGAAACGACTGGTACAAAATTCGCGCGCCATGTTCGTCTAGTATTTTGGCCACAACTTATTTACCTTCCCGATAAACCCTTAAGGATTTCAAAAGCACTGGCTGCTCTCTGTGACCCGAGAGGTTAATATTCCCAACGAGACAAAAGTAAACCCATATCAAAAGTTACTGTAACTGACCGCTTAAAAAGGGTTAGTTTTTAGGATATGCGAGTATTTGAGCTTTATTGCGTCCGTAGTCATCTGGAATACGTGTGGAACCCCAACTACAATCTGTAAACTTCGCATTGAAAGAATATAAGGAAGTTCTTTAGTTATTACAGTATCAGTTCTTTGAAGATCAAATTGATCGGTGATACCTTCGACTCCCCTTCATTTTTTTTCATTACTTCAATTTTAATCATTAAATTATTTAATGCATGACAATTAACAAACAATGTTAAATATTTAAGTAAATGGCATCTAGCTGCCCCAGTGTTTGCTGCGCCCTCGCAGGGCGTCACCTGTACATACTTATTATCTATGTAACATCTAACATTTCCACTTGTGACATTGCAATAAATGAATCTGAAATGAAATGAAAATAGATACCAAAATTACAAGGGTCGAACTGGTTCGCTAAAATTATGAGCGAAGAAAGCGAAGCGTGTCAGCAAAGTCATTATAGGCAATTGTAGCTTTGTTTCTTTTTAAATATATCTAAATTAAAGATTCTGACAACTGGGACCGCTGTAAACTGGGACCACGGTCCCAGTCTTTATTTTATTAGATACTTGTTGTTGTCCAAGGCTCCGCCCGCGTTAGTCTATGTATGACCTCGGTCCTTAAACTATATATATATATATATTCCAAATATGATCAAAATCGGCCAAGCTGTTTAGTCAGGAAGGGAATTATAATTATTTTGAGATTCTCTGCTCCATGGAATTCCCAAATCTAATTATCGCTTTAGCGACAGCGGAGACAGTAAAGCGATGGTGGTCAAGGTGGTTAACGCCCAAGTTCCCAGGTTCGAATCCTACTCCTGCCACATGAGTTTGTATACCATCTGACTATGATACTGATATCTGACTCATGTATTGCAGATTTCATAGACCTTAGCAGGAGACTTAGTTTAATGTAAATTATTGTTTATAATAAAATTAATGAGAGGATATTATTTATTTTGATTGATTGGCTTATTAATAGAATAATATGTATATAAATAAATGAATTTGAATTTTGAATTTGAATTTTGAATTTGAACTATGTACAATATTATCCTAAGTAGAATAATAAAAAAAAATTGATTGCCAAGATTGTGCGTGCTTCATTCCACATATTAACCACCACCCTCAGCCATGAGGACACGACTATAAGGAGTAGTGTATACGGTCCCTTACTTTAGTCCCGTTCGTGCCATAACGCGTAATGTATAAAAGTTTTGGGCCACGACGCCACCGCTCGTGCCATAAGGTAAAGGCACAGACCCGTTGTCTAACATATACCATTTTATACCAATAGAAATTGGTATAAAACGGAACGCAGCGGATGTAAGAAAGGGAGGCATGAGAGATCTAGAAAAAAGACTTATGGCGATTTTGTTTTGTGGTCGTTGTGTGGTCTGAAAGTTAAAGTTTTTTTGAAAGATATATTTTTTTTATTTCGTCAAACAATCCCACATAGATTACCTATTAACCTTGCTCAGGAATCAACTATCTATTAAAAAAAACCCGGGTCAAAATCCGTTGCGTTAGTTTTAAAGATATATATACAGGCAGAGGGACGTGATTTTGTTCTTATACTATGTAGTGTATTAATCAGTCAGACCATCCGTTTTAAGTGTGCAATCTATATAGTTTATACTAGCGGCCCGTCCCGGCTTCGCTCGGTTTAAACCATAATATAATAAAGTAGCCTATTTTACTCCTGAAGGTATCATCTGTCTCTGTGCCAAATTTTAACAAAATCGGTCTAGTACCTAATTTTTGAGTTGTTCAATACGAACAAATAAATATATGTATATAATTCTTATAAATATATGTTTGTAAATATATGTATATAATTCTTATCCTTTTTTAAATAGATTTTAATTTTTAATTAAGTAGTTTTATTTTTGTTTCTTTTAGTTAATAATTCATTACTTTCGTTTCTGTGTGAGCGACTTCTCGATATCCCTACTTTATTTATATATACTTAAATACTTTATTTATATGAATTTTTATTTACGCATACAACATTATTGTTGTATGCATATTCAAACCAATTTTTTGTATGCAAATCGGTCTAGTAATTTTTGAGTTGTTCAATACGAACAAATCAACAATATTGGTATGAATATGGGACTGGAATTTTTGTAAATATGTGTATATAATTCTTATCTTCTATCTATTCTTATATATATATATATATATATATATAATTATTTTATATATTATACTCTATCTATAGTATAATTTTTAATTAAGTAGTTTTATTTTCTTTTAGTTGGTAGTTTAATGCATACAACAAACATAATAAAAAATATCATATTATGTTTGTTGTATGCATAAATAAAAATTCATATGAAATTAGGGATATCTCACGCAGAAATTAATGAAATTGCATCTTAACTACACTCGTGCATATTTCATGACCGCATCTTCTTAATTTAAGAGGACAGGCTAGTGTGCTGAAATATAAAATTAATTACGTTTTAATTAAACGTGGAGCGTTAAATCCCGTTTTTAAAGTTTATAACAAGTTCTTGCATAAATTGTTTGCTATCGTATCGACTTTGTAATCTTATTAAGGCGTTACTTTTAAAAACTGATGCTTATACTTACATCGGCATTTGAAAATATGTTAACATTGGTTATGAATTGTATTGATGTAACAAATATTATGAATTGATTTTATTTTCTTAACTTGCTATCTCATTAAAGAATTTTGGAAGTCGGTTACACATTTACCAAAAACCAAAATCACCCCAAAGACTTCCATTAAAATATTAATGTAGATTACTTCCAAAAGCATATGATCTACTCCGACCAATGTGAAGATATTGAAAAAAAAATCCAAATTTTATGTTAAATTAGTAAAATATTTAAGAAATTAAGTCATAAACATATTTATTGTTAAAATTTAAAGTTTCGTTACATACTTTTTCGTGTGTTGGTATATTTATCTGAAAGTCAAATATTTAAGATAATCTTTTGTTCAAACCACGAAGTCATTGACTCGAAAAGGAGACACGACAATACGGCAACAATGGCGACATAAACGTATAGTCAACATCACATCAACCTACCCAAATTCATTGCAAACTCGCCGCTATTACCACGCCATAGAGGTCCATGTAGGGTAACTTGATGTGCTGTTAACTGTACGTTGTGGCAATATGTTTTCAACGCACGATTAAATGCTGTTTATTCCCTAGATCCTAAATAATGATAACTTAATTTCCTGCGATAATATAGTGTAACTAATATTATAAATGCGAAGGTAAGTTTGTTTGTTCATTTGTTTCTTACCTTTTTACGCTCTATCTATTAAACCAATGTTCTTGAAATTTTGCATACCTGTAGTTTGAAGTATGGTGAAGGACATAGAGTACCTTTCATCCCGGAAAATTAACGCGGGCGAAACCGCGGGCAAAAGCTAGTTTACTATAAAATATCTTAAGATAAAAATTAAAGTCTTATTTTGTCAAATATGTACTAATGTTTATTTTCGATTCAAACTAGTTTTTTCGACGTGTTGTATCATTATATTTCTTCTGAATCTCTAAGATTTTTTAAATCTCTGACACATATATTATAAAGGGTCTGATAGACCGACACTCAAGAGCGTTCATTGCCATAATTCCATGTGGTGTCTGCACAAACGGACAAAATATATTTGACGACCTCGCTGGCGCAGTGGTAAAGTTCATGCCACTGAACCGAGGGGTCCCGGGTTCGATCCCCGGTCGGGTCATGATGGAAAATGATCTTTTTCTGATTGGCCCCGGTCTTGGGTGTTTATCTATATATGTATTTGTTATAAAATATAGTATCGTTGAGTTAGTATCCCATAACACAATTCACGAACTTATCTTGGGGCTAGCTCAATCTGTGTGATTGTTCCTAATATATTTATTTATTTATATTCCAGCCAAAGATATCTATATGTATTATTTACTTTGATAATCTAGATCTATTTAATGATACAAGTTTAGTTAAAATTCAATTAAAACAATGCAGCATTTTAAAGCACATTATCACAATATGAATTTGGTAAGATTGAGGCATTCTTCAAACTCCCCAACGAGCTTAGAGATCTATTCAAATGCCGCCATAAAATCTTAGAATTCCATGTCTAAAACAAACTGCCTCCATTCATTAAGTTCACCATAAACGTCGGGCATAGACAAAAGCTGGCGTTTTGAACTGAATGGCATCCAATTGGGGGCAAGGGTGACAAATTAGCAAATTATGACCCTTTCCGAATCAGATTGTTGGTATTTTAAACGATACTTTGACAAAACACTCAAATTCTTACAACCCTCAAGGCACAAGTCAACTTTGACCAATTTCACCTGCGCAGAAAAATGTAAACTATTCCATTTTATATAAACGTAAGCGGCGCGCAGGTCAAATAATCGTCAAATTGACTGGTGCATCTCAAAAGGACCTGTTTCACCGCTTGCCAATGAAGTATCGAATAGTTTATATGTAACATATCAAATAGTCTGTCAAGAACGTGGAAAAAACTGATTTTTTATGAACTACATTTTTTTTTGCAATTGCAAACAAATAAAATGAATACAATAATAAAAATGCCGTTTATATTCAGCTCAAACTACAGAGAACATAAAATACAAAAACAAAAGAAGATAAACAGACACACAATAAATAAATAAAATGAACATTAGTGTGTGAACGTCCTACAAATAGGTGACGTCTCAATATTACGCTGGGCAAAGTCCAGAACTGAAAATAAATAATATTAAATAAATAAATATTTTAGGACAAATCACACAGATTGAGCCAGCCCCAAAGTAAGTTCGAGACTTGTGTTATGGGATACTAACTCAACGATACTATATTTTATAACAAATACATATATAGATAAACATTCAAGACCCGGGCCAATCAGAAAAAGATAATTTTCCATCATGACCCGACCGGGGATCGAACCCGGGACCTCTCGGTCCAGTGGCAGGAACTTTACCACTGCGCCACCGAGGTCGTCAGGCGTCACCGAAAATGATCAAATCAATGAATAAAACAAATAACACCAAGATTGGATGATAAACACCTGGTGTTGCCAGCCATTAGGAGACATCGTCCTCAGTTAATTCCACCACTTTCTTGACAAAAAATTGTAAAATTATGTGTGTGTTGTAAAATTGTGCCATGCACATAGCTTACAAGCACCAGATTTATCTATCTTATGTATATAATAAACTCTAATCTCTTTTCTAATCGTCTGCGGTTTTAGGTGTGTTATGTCCGTCCGATTTTGATCACTGAGCCAGATACATTCCGCTCAGTCTGTATAAACAGGCGTTATAACAAATACAGTGTGGAATATAAACTTACAAGGTTATCATGTTTTTAAAACATAAGTTTTTGACAGGAAGACCAGGAAATGTAAATCTTAAAAGCGTATAAAATTTAAAAGAGAACTTGTTGCCTTTGAACCATCTCCGGGTAATGTATCGCGTCTTTGTAACGTAAAATATTTCGAGCCGTGGAATTGGCCGGGCTATTTAAAATGCCGGACAACGCTGTGCAAAAAAGCTGAAACACTACGATTACAGTTTGTTTGAGAATATATTTACTGGATATAACATGGTATTAATACAAATACATAATTAATGTTAGAATAAAATACCTTTAATTTACGAATTTAGTTCCAATCAGGCTGTAATGGCATACAAATATAAAAAATAATTTCCACATCGAACATTAACATAAAAAGCATTTATATTCTAGTCAATTAATATCAAAACCCTGGTAGCTTTATGTCAATTGACATAAAGCTATATATATATATATTTAGTTTTGATAAATGATGCCGTGGTGGTCTAATAGTTAAGTCCTTCCGCCTGTGAGCGAAAGGTCCCAGGTAAGAATCCTACTCGCGCCACAACAGTTTTCAGTTCTATGAGTGATATACCAATCTGACTCATAAATAAAAAAATATAAATAAAATTTCGTTAGTTTAAAAATACAACTTATGTAACTTCTATAAGAATGCAAAATTTATCTATATGTTGAAAACGATAGTGTATTTTATAACAAATAAACATCCAAGACCCGGGCCATTCAGAAAAAGATCGTTTTCCATCATAACCAGACCGGGGATCGAACCTGGGACCTCTCGGTTCAGTGGCAAGAACTTCACCACTGCGCCACCGAGGTCGTCAATTTAATTATTAATAATTATTTATAATTTAATTTATTATTAATAATATTAAATTAATTTAAAATAACATTTCCAGTATATTTAATTCAGAGCTCATTTCAGCATTTTAAAGTTTTTCTAGGCTGCTGTTTAAGAATTCCCTCCGCCTCCGGGCACCACTGTAACACTTGCAATTTTGCCACTAACTTCAGTAATGTCCCATTTAACTTACTGGCTCGGAACTATATCCAACATATTTTGAGTGCAGTATGTTTAGTGATCTGGGTTCTTGGAAATGTCGTTGTTTTGTCGGTGATTAAGAGGATTTTCTACCAGCCACTCGATAATACAAAAATAGAACGTGTTTTTTTATACGCCTAAATATTGTTCGATCTTAATTAATTTTTAATTTTTCATTAACACCATGATTGATGATTGATGACGAAAATTTGCAATGGATTAAAATTTATTGAAATTGATTTGATTGAATGATTGAAAAATCGTTATATTTGTGATTAAAATTACATAGAATTTTACTATATATGTTTCTTATTCGATTAACATCAAAACCAAAGAGATTTAACACTCTTTCATTTATGCAAAC
Source organism: Plodia interpunctella (assembly GCF_027563975.2). Lineage (NCBI taxonomy): Eukaryota > Metazoa > Arthropoda > Insecta > Lepidoptera > Pyralidae > Plodia > Plodia interpunctella. Next base: position 1,079,584 of record NC_071313.1, read on the forward strand.
AATGTTCCCTTATCAAAAATGCCTACAATACAAGTGCCTTCTCGCTTCTTTATCTCTTTTTTAAATATGTACCTTTTTGAATAAAGTCAGATCGCTAGACTCTAGTCTTAAGGAAAATGTTTACCAACTTTAGGTTTGCTGAAAAAACTTCGGATACCAGAACAGCAGGACATATAGATCTATGGAAGGTGAGCTCCGCGGTGGCCTAGGCTCCTCTAATCTTATTGGATAATATTTCAATATGGATCATATTAAAAAAGTATCTTGTTAATATAACAAAGTTCAGTAGTACCTTACTTAACATGAAATATTAATCGCTTTTTTGTATTGCGGTTTATAAATAATAATTTGACAAATTTAAATGAACTTCTAACCGTGCGAATATCATTTTGGTATCACGTCGTATATATTTATTACTAGCTTTTGCCCGCGGCTTCGCTCGCGTAAATTTTCCAGGATAACTTTTAATTACTAAATTATATACTAAATTATATTAAACCTTCCACAGAAATATATATTAGGACAAATCACACAGATTGAGCTAGCCCCAAAGTAAGTTCGAGACTTGTGTTATGAGATACTAACTCAACGATACTATATTTTATAACAAATACATATATAGATAAACATCCAAGACCCGGGCCAATCAGAAAAATATCATTTTCCATCATGACCCGACCGGGGATCGAACCCGGGACCTCTCGGTTCAGAGGCAAGCACTTTACCACTGCGCCACCGAGGTCGTCAAATCCGTCGTCAATTTCCGGGACGAAAGGCAACCTATGTCCTCCATATTTCAAACTATATGTATACAACATTTCAATAAGATTGGTTGAGTATATGTTTATTATCATCAAAGAATAATTTTCAAATTAATAAGTTCATCAAAATCAAAATCAAATCATTCATTCAGAAATTAGGCCTTCACAGGCACTTTTTCATGTCATATTCTAAATTAAATGATGTTTACCAAAGCTACAAACTACTACCATTTCGGAACGACCACTGCTGAGAAGAAATGCCGAAAGAAACTCATTCAAACAGTGTTGGCCAGAAGGGCTTACAATTTTTTAAATATAAATTTTTGTATAATTTTTTATCAGTAATGTAACAATGAAACATATTATGATTGTGATCAAGTGGTTAAAGTTAAGAAAATAAAATCAATTCATAATATTTGTTACATCAATACAATTCATAACCAATGTTAACATATTTTCAAATGCCGATGTAAGTATAAGCATCAGTTTTTAAAAGTAACGCCTTAATAAGATTACAAAGTCGATACGATAGCAAACAATTTATGCAAGAACTTGTTATAAACTTTAAAAACGGGATTTAACGCTCCACGTTTAATTAAAACGTAATTAATTTTATATTTCAGCACACTAGCCTGTCCTCTTAAATTAAGAAGATGCGGTCATGAAATATGCACGAGTGTAGTTAAGATGCAATTTCATTAATTTCTGCGTGAGATATCCCTAATTTCATATGAATTTTTATTTATGCATACAACAAACATAATATGATATTTTTTATTATGTTTGTTGTATGCATTAAACTACCAACTAAAAGAAAATAAAACTACTTAATTAAAAATTATACTATAGATAGAGTATAATATATAAAATAATTATATATATATATATATATATATATATATATATATATATATATATATATATATATATATATATATATATATATATATATATATATATATATATAATATATATAATTTATAATTTATACAAGTTTATATATAATTTATACAAGTTCTTGCATAAATTGTTTGCTATCGTATCGACTTTGTAATCTTATTAAGGCGTTACTTTTAAAAACTGATGCTTATACTTACATCGGCATTTGAAAATATGTTAACATTGGTTATGAATTGTATTGATGTAACAAATATTATGAATTGATTTTATTTTCTTAACTTTAACCACTTGATCACAATCATAATATGTTTCATTGTTACATTACTGATAAAAAATTATACAAAAATTTATATTTAAAAAATTGTAAGCCCTTCTGGCCAACACTGTTTGAATGAGTTTCTTTCGGCATTTCTTCTCAGCAGTGGTCGTTCCGAAATGGTAGTAGTTTGTAGCTTTGGTAAACATCATTTAATTTAGAATATGACATGAAAAAGTGCCTGTGAAGGCCTAATTTCTGAATGAATGATTTGATTTTGATTTTGATGAACTTATTAATTTGAAAATTATTCTTTGATGATAATAAACATATACTCAACCAATCTTATTGAAATGTTGTATACATATAGTTTGAAATATGGAGGACATAGGTTGCCTTTCGTCCCGGAAATTGACGACGGATTTGACGACCTCGGTGGCGCAGTGGTAAAGTGCTTGCCTCTGAACCGAGAGGTCCCGGGTTCGATCCCCGGTCGGGTCATGATGGAAAATGATATTTTTCTGATTGGCCCGGGTCTTGGATGTTTATCTATATATGTATTTGTTATAAAATATAGTATCGTTGAGTTAGTATCTCATAACACAAGTCTCGAACTTACTTTGGGGCTAGCTCAATCTGTGTGATTTGTCCTAATATATATTTCTGTGGAAGGTTTAATATAATTTAGTATATAATTTAGTAATTAAAAGTTATCCTGGAAAATTTACGCGAGCGAAGCCGCGGGCAAAAGCTAGTAATAAATATATACGACGTGATACCAAAATGATATTCGCACGGTTAGAAGTTCATTTAAATTTGTCAAATTATTATTTATAAACCGCAATACAAAAAAGCGATTAATATTTCATGTTAAGTAAGGTACTACTGAACTTTGTTATATTAACAAGATACTTTTTTAATATGATCCATATTGAAATATTATCCAATAAGATTAGAGGAGCCTAGGCCACCGCGGAGCTCACCTTCCATAGATCTATATGTCCTGCTGTTCTGGTATCCGAAGTTTTTTCAGCAAACCTAAAGTTGGTAAACATTTTCCTTAAGACTAGAGTCTAGCGATCTGACTTTATTCAAAAAGGTACATATTTAAAAAAGAGATAAAGAAGCGAGAAGGCACTTGTATTGTAGGCATTTTTGATAAGGGAACATTGTTTGCATAAATGAAAGAGTGTTAAATCTCTTTGGTTTTGATGTTAATCGAATAAGAAACATATATAGTAAAATTCTATGTAATTTTAATCACAAATATAACGATTTTTCAATCATTCAATCAAATCAATTTCAATAAATTTTAATCCATTGCAAATTTTCGTCATCAATCATCAATCATGGTGTTAATGAAAAATTAAAAATTAATTAAGATCGAACAATATTTAGGCGTATAAAAAAACACGTTCTATTTTTGTATTATCGAGTGGCTGGTAGAAAATCCTCTTAATCACCGACAAAACAACGACATTTCCAAGAACCCAGATCACTAAACATACTGCACTCAAAATATGTTGGATATAGTTCCGAGCCAGTAAGTTAAATGGGACATTACTGAAGTTAGTGGCAAAATTGCAAGTGTTACAGTGGTGCCCGGAGGCGGAGGGAATTCTTAAACAGCAGCCTAGAAAAACTTTAAAATGCTGAAATGAGCTCTGAATTAAATATACTGGAAATGTTATTTTAAATTAATTTAATATTATTAATAATAAATTAAATTATAAATAATTATTAATAATTAAATTGACGACCTCGGTGGCGCAGTGGTGAAGTTCTTGCCACTGAACCGAGAGGTCCCAGGTTCGATCCCCGGTCTGGTTATGATGGAAAACGATCTTTTTCTGAATGGCCCGGGTCTTGGATGTTTATTTGTTATAAAATACACTATCGTTTTCAACATATAGATAAATTTTGCATTCTTATAGAAGTTACATAAGTTGTATTTTTAAACTAACGAAATTTTATTTATATTTTTTTATTTATGAGTCAGATTGGTATATCACTCATAGAACTGAAAACTGTTGTGGCGCGAGTAGGATTCTTACCTGGGACCTTTCGCTCACAGGCGGAAGGACTTAACTATTAGACCACCACGGCATCATTTATCAAAACTAAATATATATATATATAGCTTTATGTCAATTGACATAAAGCTACCAGGGTTTTGATATTAATTGACTAGAATATAAATGCTTTTTATGTTAATGTTCGATGTGGAAATTATTTTTTATATTTGTATGCCATTACAGCCTGATTGGAACTAAATTCGTAAATTAAAGGTATTTTATTCTAACATTAATTATGTATTTGTATTAATACCATGTTATATCCAGTAAATATATTCTCAAACAAACTGTAATCGTAGTGTTTCAGCTTTTTTGCACAGCGTTGTCCGGCATTTTAAATAGCCCGGCCAATTCCACGGCTCGAAATATTTTACGTTACAAAGACGCGATACATTACCCGGAGATGGTTCAAAGGCAACAAGTTCTCTTTTAAATTTTATACGCTTTTAAGATTTACATTTCCTGGTCTTCCTGTCAAAAACTTATGTTTTAAAAACATGATAACCTTGTAAGTTTATATTCCACACTGTATTTGTTATAACGCCTGTTTATACAGACTGAGCGGAATGTATCTGGCTCAGTGATCAAAATCGGACGGACATAACACACCTAAAACCGCAGACGATTAGAAAAGAGATTAGAGTTTATTATATACATAAGATAGATAAATCTGGTGCTTGTAAGCTATGTGCATGGCACAATTTTACAACACACACATAATTTTACAATTTTTTGTCAAGAAAGTGGTGGAATTAACTGAGGACGATGTCTCCTAATGGCTGGCAACACCAGGTGTTTATCATCCAATCTTGGTGTTATTTGTTTTATTCATTGATTTGATCATTTTCGGTGACGCCTGACGACCTCGGTGGCGCAGTGGTAAAGTTCCTGCCACTGGACCGAGAGGTCCCGGGTTCGATCCCCGGTCGGGTCATGATGGAAAATTATCTTTTTCTGATTGGCCCGGGTCTTGAATGTTTATCTATATATGTATTTGTTATAAAATATAGTATCGTTGAGTTAGTATCCCATAACACAAGTCTCGAACTTACTTTGGGGCTGGCTCAATCTGTGTGATTTGTCCTAAAATATTTATTTATTTAATATTATTTATTTTCAGTTCTGGACTTTGCCCAGCGTAATATTGAGACGTCACCTATTTGTAGGACGTTCACACACTAATGTTCATTTTATTTATTTATTGTGTGTCTGTTTATCTTCTTTTGTTTTTGTATTTTATGTTCTCTGTAGTTTGAGCTGAATATAAACGGCATTTTTATTATTGTATTCATTTTATTTGTTTGCAATTGCAAAAAAAAATGTAGTTCATAAAAAATCAGTTTTTTCCACGTTCTTGACAGACTATTTGATATGTTACATATAAACTATTCGATACTTCATTGGCAAGCGGTGAAACAGGTCCTTTTGAGATGCACCAGTCAATTTGACGATTATTTGACCTGCGCGCCGCTTACGTTTATATAAAATGGAATAGTTTACATTTTTCTGCGCAGGTGAAATTGGTCAAAGTTGACTTGTGCCTTGAGGGTTGTAAGAATTTGAGTGTTTTGTCAAAGTATCGTTTAAAATACCAACAATCTGATTCGGAAAGGGTCATAATTTGCTAATTTGTCACCCTTGCCCCCAATTGGATGCCATTCAGTTCAAAACGCCAGCTTTTGTCTATGCCCGACGTTTATGGTGAACTTAATGAATGGAGGCAGTTTGTTTTAGACATGGAATTCTAAGATTTTATGGCGGCATTTGAATAGATCTCTAAGCTCGTTGGGGAGTTTGAAGAATGCCTCAATCTTACCAAATTCATATTGTGATAATGTGCTTTAAAATGCTGCATTGTTTTAATTGAATTTTAACTAAACTTGTATCATTAAATAGATCTAGATTATCAAAGTAAATAATACATATAGATATCTTTGGCTGGAATATAAATAAATAAATATATTAGGAACAATCACACAGATTGAGCTAGCCCCAAGATAAGTTCGTGAATTGTGTTATGGGATACTAACTCAACGATACTATATTTTATAACAAATACATATATAGATAAACACCCAAGACCGGGGCCAATCAGAAAAAGATCATTTTCCATCATGACCCGACCGGGGATCGAACCCGGGACCCCTCGGTTCAGTGGCATGAACTTTACCACTGCGCCAGCGAGGTCGTCAAATATATTTTGTCCGTTTGTGCAGACACCACATGGAATTATGGCAATGAACGCTCTTGAGTGTCGGTCTATCAGACCCTTTATAATATATGTGTCAGAGATTTAAAAAATCTTAGAGATTCAGAAGAAATATAATGATACAACACGTCGAAAAAACTAGTTTGAATCGAAAATAAACATTAGTACATATTTGACAAAATAAGACTTTAATTTTTATCTTAAGATATTTTATAGTAAACTAGCTTTTGCCCGCGGTTTCGCCCGCGTTAATTTTCCGGGATGAAAGGTACTCTATGTCCTTCACCATACTTCAAACTACAGGTATGCAAAATTTCAAGAACATTGGTTTAATAGATAGAGCGTAAAAAGGTAAGAAACAAATGAACAAACAAACTTACCTTCGCATTTATAATATTAGTTACACTATATTATCGCAGGAAATTAAGTTATCATTATTTAGGATCTAGGGAATAAACAGCATTTAATCGTGCGTTGAAAACATATTGCCACAACGTACAGTTAACAGCACATCAAGTTACCCTGCATGGACCTCTATGGCGTGGTAATAGCGGCGAGTTTGCAATGAATTTGGGTAGGTTGATGTGATGTTGACTATACGTTTATGTCGCCATTGTTGCCGTATTGTCGTGTCTCCTTTTCGAGTCAATGACTTCGTGGTTTGAACAAAAGATTATCTTAAATATTTAACTTTCAGATAAATATACCAACACACGAAAAAGTATGTAACGAAACTTTAAATTTTAAGAATAAATCTATTTATGACTTAATTTCTTAAATATTTTACTAATTTAACATAAAATTTGGATTTTTTTTTCAATATCTTCACAGTTTATTGGTCGGAGTAGATCATATGCTCTTGGAAGTAATCTACATTAATATTTTAATGGAAGTCTTTGGGGTGATTTTGGTTTTTGGTAAATGTGTAACCGACTTCCAAAATTCTTTAATGAGATAGCAAGCTCTGTTATTTCTGAGTATGAATAGACATATGGTACTTTTATATGGTACTTTTAATATTACGATGTTTCGCCCCGCTGAGAGGAAATCTCAGCGACACTGTGAAAGCTGATCTGCACGAGTTGGGAGCGGTCAATTGGTAGAACTCCGTGCAGAACAGAAGATTGTGACGACTCTCGTTTCGGTAGCCAAGATCCACTTTGGGGTCACTGAGCCAACGTAGTAAGTAAGTATTTTATTATTATCATGAGTTCTAAATGTCATTATTATCAGTTATTAATGCGAAAAAATTCAATAAATGTTCATAATGGAATTTCCCATAGAATTCCCCGTTTCTCGCGTATTTTCCACACCAAACTAATTTCGCGATGAAAATATGCTTTAAAACTTTCGTTGCACGAAAAAGAAGAACTATTGCAACATTGCTTTTAGTGGACTATAACTAACTACTAAACTAAAATAGTTCCGTTATTAGACGGACGCCAACTTTTATCAATTTTAAAGTTGGTAATAGTACTGCAAAAACATCGGCAGGTGCTGCATAAATTTAACTTTTTTTATGTAATAGATGGCGTAGTGGTGTAATGGTTAACTCGTCCGACCACATTAAAGATACTGACAATTAAGTGACATTTTAAAATGTGAGACTAATGTGTTTAGCAACTTTAGACATCGTTAAATAAATATATTAGGACAAACCACACAGATTGAGCTAGCCCCAAACTAAGTTAGAGACTTGTGTTATGGGATACTAACTCGACGATGCTATATTTTATAACAAATACATATTATACATAAAGATAAACATCCAAGACCCAATCAAGGGCCAATCGGAAAAAGATCATTTTCCATCATTACCGACCGGCGATCGATGTCGCAGGCATCAGCTAGTACAATATAATTTTCCAACAATATTTCCTCAGCCAATAAATCTCTCGATTTGCCACAATGCCTGTTCAGGTATCAGCTGCAGAATTAATTAGAGCGCCGTTGCATTGTGCGCGCCACGGGAACGACCCGGGCCGAAGTCAAAGTTTACGTGTGCGTCGACTTGTCTGCTAACTACTAATATTGCTGTAGGAAATTTCTGTTGAAAATGTGTTGTACTTCAATGGATTATGTACATGTCAAACATGCTTTTTAACTTTATTTTTGAAAGTAATAATGAGATTAAAAAAAAATCCAATATTTTTTTCATGTCTTGCACTTTCAATATTATTATATTTGCAAGCTTTTATTCAACATGAATTGTAAACTATGTTTGTCCCTATGTCAAATTCGTCATCGGCCATCATCATTGGCGCCTGTACTGTGTTTTGCTATGGGGCTTCGCCTGTGTGAATTTCAACCGGGAATAGTTATGTTTCCGGGATGAAAGGTGGCTCTATGTCCTTCTATATACTTCAAACTATTTGTTGAACTTACTTTCGTATCTTATTAGGTACGATTCAGATTAGTTCGGGTTATAATATACAAGTAGGAAATATAAATAAATAAATAAACGAACGAACGAACGAACGAACGAATGGACGGACGGAAGGACGGACGGACGAACGAACGAACGAACAAACAAATAAATATATTAGGACAAATCACACAGGAATGTAGGAAGGCGGGATCAGGGCTCCGGCGCTCAACGGCTGCGGCGGCAACCGGGAACAGGCTCAAATGAAAGAGAGATTTTATTATACACTGTTTGTAATTGTTTGATAACATTTGTTTTTGTCCCAGGCCAATAAAACTAAACATAGCAGATGATTCTGCGAAACAATATTTGCGCCATATTGCAGCTCGCGTGTTTGCCTTGGAGAATTGAGTCATGTTGTTTGCGGCATAGATGGGTTTATGCCCAGTGTTTATGCTCAGTTACTGCCCAAATAGACGAGTTTGGGCAGAAAATATTTGGGCAGAAACTAGAAAAAAACTGGGCGTAAACCCATAGTTGGCGGGGCTGCTGTGTGGCGACTAGGAAGCAGCTTTCTTTGAGAGCATAACGAGGTTATGATAGCAAGGTAATGTTTGTATTTCTCAAGCGGTTTCTATCTTTAAAAAACTTATGAAATAAAACATAGCAAAGAAATAATACGCAGGAATTTATAGAATCTGTATAAGTTTTCAGTTTAGTTATTAAAATACATTGGCCGCAAATAAATTAAAAAATAAGATTATAGTTTAAAAAATAAAAATGACATGTAAAAAAAAGAAGTATATTTTCCCGCTAATTTTATTTAGTTCTTCGTGATCAATTGAATTGTTATATTTTCGCTGTGATTTTGGAAATCGTAGTTCTGTTAACTTTTGCACTTTTGGAGTTTTATTTAATATTTGAAGTTCAGTTCACTGGAAAAAATACCAGAGGGATTAACATCCCAAGTTATTCGAGTATCCAGAATCTTTGATAGATAACGCCAAAGTATGCCAAACTATCGCCGGTATATTGTATAATTTTTGCTTGAAGGCGCATTAACCGTTAACATTATGAGAATAATTGAAACATAACGCTTGTTAAAAGATGAAGACCAAGAGTGAATGTTGCCTAGATAAAAAATTGCGTACTTTGCGTTGTTCCGCGTAGGTTAAAGTTAACGTTATAGTTGACTGATGTAAACTAGTCTTACTTTTCTCTTATGTTTTGCATACACATACATAACTTTTCCAAGTTTGGAATTCACATTTTCCTAAATATTTATATTTATTTTCAGTAAGTTTATATACCCATTTCAAGCTTAATAAATAAATAAATATATACGGACAAATTACACAGATTGAGCTAACCCCAAAGTAAGTTGGAGACTTGTGTTATGGAATACTTAACTCAACGATACATATATATAACTATATTTTATAACAAATACAAACTTATATAAATCAAAACATCCAAAACGCGGACAATGCGAAAAATATCATTTTCTATAATGATCCGACCTAGGATCGAACTCGGGACATCTCAGTTCAGAGGCAAGTACTTTACCACCTGCGCCATCGAGGTCGTCAAACAGCTTAGACAATATAAGGGAAAAAAATTCCGAAAACCAAAATACTTCCTTGCAATTCACCGATCCATTGAGCAGGCACAAAACAACCCTATTTGTTGCCCTCGAAACATTCTTTCATCCCCAAATTTCGGGGACCATTGAGGGCAGTACTCAGGCCCTCTGCGAGTTGGAAGGGAGCTGTTACAAAGTACACAATACTTTAGATATTCATATTCGTAAGGGCCGCGCCAAATCGACGGGGAGGCGTAATGGTGGGGAGAAAAGTGTGTTTTTCAAAGTTATAACAATGTTATAAATTAAAAGTTGCGTTCTTACTTGCCATCTTATTTCATCATAAAGCTAACATTTATTATTTACGGAAAATATGGAATTATTTTAATGTTATTTCACCAATCGTCATCACCATTCACAAGAAGTCAAATTTTCGATTTGACTGACAGTTACAAGTGTTTAATTTAAGTAATGAAGAAAATCGCTGAAAAAATTGAGTAAAATTTTACTCGTGATTTTTTTCAGCGATTTTCTATCAACAGATCAAAAAGGTAATTAATTGATCTGTAACTATTCAGTTACAGATAGACTCTTCACATCCGTGAAGAGTCCTTTACATATGAATACTTTAACGTAAAAATTGTTACTCTTTTCTCCTTACTCTTTTACTCTATACTTTACAGACTTACACGTTAGCACGTAATCTTTAACACTAAAACTTATCTTTTAACGCTTCAGGATTTTACTTACAAATTTTCCTTATACCTTTGCCCTAATCGAATGTTACACTAACGTTTGTCCGCGACTGTACTCTCAGGAAGCTCGACCTTTGCAAGGAACGAGGGCCCTGTAAGTGTTCCACTAACGACCTTCGTGAGGACCCAGCTTTATGTGAACCGGGTTACTGGTGGTCATTCCAAGGGAGATGGCGTTTTTAATGATACTGAGGTTATGTTTTGTTTACGTTTTGAGTTAATTTTATTATGACGTAATTGTTTCAGTAACTTGATCTATTTCGCATATGTTAATTATAGTGTCACAATCAGTGAATAAACTAATTTTAATGTTGATAGAGCCATTTATGATAATTCTAGGGCAAATACGGAAAATACCTTATATTTTCCGCTAATTTACAGTACACCTGTTGCCGGAATTTTAGGGTGGTACTCAGAGCGTTTCGACCGCTGCAATTGCAAAGATAAGAATTCGTTTCAATATTTGACGTTGAAATAACTAGTTCGGCGCGACCTCGCGACCTATAAAATTGTGAATATTTCAAAAACGACTGAACCGATTTTGATGCCCCGCGAACTTAAAAATTATATTGGCATATCTTACATACATTTTAAATTTAATCACAATGGGACCAATGGTATCGCGTTACAAACATACATACAAAAAAATGTTCCCAAGTAGAATGTTCGCCGCGAACTTAGACCTCGCGAACACAATATTTTTTTACAAAATTGTGAATATTTCAAAAACGACTGAACCGATTTTGATGCCCCACGAACTTCGAAATTATATTAGGATATTCTACATACCTTTTAATTTTCATCAATATCGGACCAACGGTTCGAAAGTTATCACATTACAAACATGCATACATACAAAAAATGTATTTTTGCCCCAAGTAGAATGTTAGATCTCGTTCGGGAATGATTCCTTGCGCTCAAGAAAATTGACGGATCGTCATGACAGCGCTACCGCAGCGGTATCAAAACGCTCAGAACAACCCTTTAGCTGTTGTTATAAAAATTTTAAACCAATTAATAATTTTTTTATGAGTTCTGTCGGTCGATTTTAAGTTTCAGCTATGTATGTTTAAAAAAGAAAAGGTGTGGTTTGATTAGAAAGTATATACTTATTTAACAACCACAAAATTCGCGGCAAATATAAAAAGTTAAATTCTATAAACTAGTGTCACGATTCCCTTGTGCTATCACAAAAAAAAAAACGATAAAAAAGATCGTATCCTGTTATTACATTTTTCTTTTTACATTTTTTCAAAGACCACAGACACCAACAATTACAAATTTCAAATTACATAACTCAACGCGTTCCCGAGATAAAGGCTCTTGAAACACATATATACATAACTAAGTAATATGTGTTCGTTATAAATCACACTGCGGATGGAGCCGCGGGCGTAGCTAGTATTATAAATTCAATGAACGTTTTCACAAACATTCGGAAACAAACAAGCTATAAGTTAGAACTTGTCCATTGTTTGCAGTTTGAAGTTTTCCAACAATAAACACTGAATTTCGGAGAAAATATTTCGTGTTAAGTTTCGGTTCCGCTTTTGGATAAAGGCTAAAATGGAACTTTGATTCTTCTTAGCTGGAGAGTTCGAATCCTTTGTATACCTACCAATCTAACTCGTGTATATGGGATAGAAATTGGTGTAAAACGGAAGGCAGCGGATGTAAGAAAGGGAGGCAGGAGAAAGAGCGAGAAAAAAGAGAAATAGTGATTTTATTTTTCATGGCGAACGTTGTGTGGTCTTGAAATAAAAGTTTTTTGAAGATTACATTGTTTATTTTGCTAAACAATCCCACATGTATCGACCACCACTTGCTTCCGAAAACATCTGATTAGAACATGGGACCTTTCGGTTCACAGGCGTCTTAACCATTACGCCATCACCGCGTCGTTCTATAAACAATTTATTAAACTGCTAAATACAAAGTAAATATAAAACAATGAAAACAAAACAACACGATGGAACTATGTCCGTTCACAAAATGAAGCTATCGACTTGAGTTATAGCACGGCCAGCGCGATTTATATGCTATCAGTACTTTCTCGATTTGCAGGATCGTAGGTAGTGTTTTTAGCATTTATATGTTGATTCTTAATGCCACAGATATACATAATGTATTAGTAGTAAATATACTCGGCATCTTGTTAAAATTATACAAGTAAATATCGCAGAAAAAGGTATTTTTTTATGGAAAAAATTTAAATGCGTTTCTTCGTTTTGATTTTTGTCTGCATACTTTAATAGATGTTGCTCGGGGTCCCGTAGGAATTTTGAGATAAAATATAGCCTATAGCAATCTTTGATAATGTACTTTTCTAATGGTGAAAGAACTTTTGAAATTGGTTTGGTAGTTTCGGAGATTACCCTCCTGAAACATACAAACTTACAAACGCTTACCTCTTTATAATAATAGTATAGATTTGTAGGTGTTTCATATCGAGCTCTCTATCTATGCCATTCATAGAAGAAGAGAAGATTTTATTCAGGCCTAAAGACTACCTGACGTGACTACCTACCCAATCTAGTTGCAAGTAATTGCATACACACTAATGATCTTAAACGATCAACTAGGTTTTCTTACGATGTTTTCTTTCACCGGAAGCAAGTGGTGGTCTATGAAAACTACTATACATGAGTCAGATTGGTATACAAACTAATGTGACACGAGCAGGATCCGAACCTGGGACCTATCGATCACAGGCGGACAGTCTTAACCACCGGACCGTTTCACATCAGATGCAATGGAATGAACATAATGGCGGACAGAAAAAGGGGAAAATCTGGGACGACATAAATCATCTTTCGGACGTAATAATTCATAGCCAAAAGTGTCCGGTGCTCGACAAAAGAATGTGTTGTGTTATTTTGTCTTCAAGTGTAAGCTATGAGGAATGGCTCTTAAAGCTTATTACAAAATGTATTTTTTTGTGAACATGTGCTTTTAAACTCAAGGCTAAAAAGTTATTAAAATAATATTTTAATCCATGGTATGAAGTTTTACCTAACATACCTATTTAACAATAATAAATAAACATTCTAATACTAGTAGATGAAGGCGTTTTGGCGAATTAAATTACTGACCACTATTGAGCTGATTATAGACGAAGACTTTAAGTTTTACTTTAGAGCATGTTACTTTTGTATAAGATATTATTTTACGCTCGCTCTTCGGAAAAAATGAAATTCGCAGACGAAGATTTGGTTTTGTGTTATAGACTAGGGCGGCTTCCACCCGACGACCACGGTGGCGCAGTGGTAAAGTGCTTGCTTCTGGACCGGTCCCGGGTTCGATGCCCTGTCGGGTCATGATGGAAAATGACCTTTTTCTGATGAGAACGAGAAGTTATTTTAGACACAAGTTTTTATTGTGTCATGGGAGATCTAGTTACAATTAACACGTGACGATAAATATCACAGACAAACAGACGGGACAGATTAAAGTAAACAAAAGCCTGTATCAAAAACTGTGTTTCAATGCGAAAATATTCGATAGTGAAAAGTGAAATGAAACCTATACTCATAAACATGTTTGTTTGAACAAGCAAACTATGCTAAGAACAGGCAATTTAATAGCGAGGCTCTTGTCGGTGGAGTTTCTTACATTGTTTTCTTTCCATAGCTGATCACATTGCACCCATATTGTCCTGCCCTATGTGTCCTACCACCTGCATCCTCAGGGATCTCTGTATGTCACTACAGAAACTACCGTTTCGGTGCTTAGTATTGGATAGATATTATATTATAATCTTCACAAATTTTTCCGAGTCGTCTCGCTTAGAAGATAGCTAATTCCCATCCCAATCCTAACTAATATTATAAATGCAAATTAAACATCGTGAGGAAACCTGCACACTGGTGGACAGTTTAGTTCACTAGTGTGTATGCGACTACCTGCCACTAGATGGCGGTAAGTACTCGTAAAAGTTATGTAAGATGCCTTTAGGCGACTTGAATAAAATCCGACACCAGTGTTAGCGATAACACAATCGATATGATGATGAATGCGAAAGTGAGTTTTTGTTTGTTTGTTACCTCACGCTTTATCTGCTCAACCAAGCATATTGAAATTTTGCATTCATGCACTTTAAAGTATGAAGATAGACATAGGGTACTTTACATCCAGGAAAAATAAATGTTCCCGTGGAAAATCCACGTGGGCAAAGCAGCGCGAAAAAGCTAGTATATAATAAAAATAATATAATAAAAGTAAGGCTTCTGTTTCAGTAAAATTTCTAGATAATTCCATCGAGTATAGCTTACACACGCGCCATAACACATGCAGGCACTTCTCTTTACGACTGTATACAACATAAAATCAATATTACCTATAAATGCTCTTATATACCATTAAACCTTTAACGACGTATCTCTTTATAGCGTATATTGTTCTCGCTTTATTCTGTGCATTTGCACAGAACAGCGACTGTGTAGAAGCACAGCCACCATTGTGCTTCTAGAAGGTTGAAAGGTCTGAAATGGTTGTCATCTTGGATGAACATATAATATAGATACATATATAACTGAAACTATTTTATATATATTTATATAAATTGTAATGTATACGAAAGCCTATGCTATACCTGTGCTCTTCACATTGAGGCTTACATAAAGATAGGTGCGGGCTGTTTTTTTAAATTACTTATTTAATTTATGTTCGTGTGAACTCTGACTAGCCTGACGGGAAGCAAAGATAGGGTCTAGTGATACATGGAAGCTCAAAAACCTTTCATTATTCCTTTGAAGACCTCTAAATTTTAGGATTCGGGAAATATCGACGCGGGGAAGGAATGTAAAATCGTAGGAGTTTGTTCTGAAGTGCAATATATACAGAATAGACCTTATTACGTGAAACAACAACTAAATTTCTATTTTGTCCGGTTGAATGTTGTTTCCCGATCTAATTCCCAATTTAGTTTATAATGTAGCGACTTCTACAAACATGTATGAGATGACGTCTGCACGGCGCCATGAACAAGATTTTCACGCCTGCGCCACACGGCCGTCACTGCATTTCTGCGAGCGTTGAGACAGATCGAACATATTTATGCAGTGGACCCCTGGCGGCAATCGGCGTAAATCGATTAAAATGTTAATTTTAGTAATAAATAGCCGTGTAAATCTGTCAAAATATAGTCTAATTTTCTACTACAATTCGAGTTTCATTTCTGCAGTATACTCCTCCAATAATAATAATTATGAGATTGTCTCTTGTACGCCAAAAATGACTGTGAGAAACACTCCTGATTTTTCCCGCTATAGTATGTACCACATTTTATGCAAAATATAAAAATTATTCATTCATTCATTCATTCTTACGACATGGGTAAGGTGGGTTGCACCGTCGACTTTGACGTTAACTTACGTCAAAGTTGTTAGAAAAACGTCAGCGGTGCATCGGTTAACAACGTCAAATTTGACGGTATATCTCACCCTGAACACGTAAAATAAAATCTAGATTAACACTTCATTCACGATTTTGTTCTGTTTACTTTATACAAATAAACACATGAAAATGGTCTGTGTAATTTTATATATTACTTTCTAAGTAATATTCCATAACTTTTAGCGTCACACCACACATTCCTGATCACTGTTCTACTAATATTATATCAATATAGCCTAATTTCTGTAATGTACATGTGTTATTCCAGTTATTTAATGGGCATCTTTATTTCCACACGCGGGTAACGTGTATGTGAGTATAAATGAGCGCTTATTAAAATTAATAAATTGGGTTTCATTGCCGTTATAAATGGCGTGAAGTAAATATCAATTTATTTGCATTGCGGATTACATATTTGATATATGTATTTAACATAATAGCATCATTTCAAGTATTATATCTTCAGATGTATATACAAAAGAGACATGCTTGATGTGAAAAAAAAATGTTAGCTCACTCCAGTATCAGTTTGTGGCGGAAGCCTGAGATCGAGGGGTCCTATAGGTTCGAATTCCACTCGTGCCAGATGAGTTTGTTTACCAATCTCACTCAGGTATATTAGTTTACATTGACCAATTGCTTTCGGTGAAAGAAAATATCGTGAGGAAACATTCACAATGGTGGACAGTAGAAGTTGGTAGGTACTCGAAGTCGTGTCAGATATTTTTAGATGATTTAAATAAAGTAACACACTCGAAAAGAAGATACAAGTATCACTTTTTCTAAGTAGAGTGGTGGGAGCGATTGTCTCTCTCATTGGAGTTTGTTCAAAACATCTTTTTGTTCGAAAAGGAGAACTGGTGTTCAATATGTGTAAAGAAGAGAAAAAAAAAACCATTTTTGGAAGTTGAGTGTCCTATATCCACACGACACCAAAGAATAATTTCACGGAACCTAATTCGAGGATAACATTTTTGTTAATACCTAATGGAATACAAGTAGAATTTTTAAATTTAAGATTTAAAATTTAAGCTTTTGCTCGCGAATTCGCCCTCGTTAGTTTCGCTCGGGAAATCTTTTTGTTTTGAAGCGTATCTATAAAATATCAATTGTCTGCTTAGGCATTGCATACACCTAATAAAATAGGTAAAAATATAATCGCTATTACTAATGCCGTGTGTCTACACCTATGAAGATTTTTGAAGATAATTTTAGTAAGATTAAATTTTAGTACACATGGATACAAGTTATGATAACAATTTCTAAGTTTTCGGAACCGTGTTCCAGTAACTTGGAACGTTACTTGGCTCATAATTTAACAGTTGGTTAATTCTGCACTCTTAAGGGGCCATGATTGTTTAAGCGTGTAAGTGTGAGACACCAAATATGATAAATTCATTTTTGATAAGGAATAAAATAAACAATAAATAAATAAAATAAAATAGGAAAATACATAGTTAAACCAAAAAGATTAATACAAAAGCAATTAATATTAGTTACATTATTACAAGAAAAAATCGATGTTTCTTTGACAAAAAATAGTAAAAATAAAAAATATTTAGGTACAGTCAACAGCACATCAAGTTACCCTTTTTTTTTTTTTTTTTTTTTTTTTTTTTTTTTTTTTTTTTTTTTTTTTTTTTTTTTTTTTTTTAACGTGTGGAAAGACCCTCGTCCCGTCCATCCGGCCACGGGAAGCCGGACAGGTGTGTGGGACTTGAACCCACTAAAACCACACGATGCCAACGCCAACCGCATTTGTGCCGGGACCATGTGCTACTCTCGCTCCACAGCCCCGGCGCGGCGGCCGCTACCACGGCGGCCTCGGCTCGGCCGCTCTCCTCGGAGCGGCCAGCGGGACGGCTCGTCAGCCTTCTACCCGCTTGGGTAAAGGCGCGCTTGGCATGGGCGCGCCTTTCTACCCGGGGGCCGTTAAGCCGGGCGACGGGAAATCCCGTTTCCGCCACCCGACCGGCCCTATTGTGGGGGCAGCAGGTGCAGGGCGTATGCCCGCCTCCTGCGCCCTGTGCGCCGGCGGCGAATGGGGAGGTCGGTTGTATCCTCCCTCTCCCTTTCCGCCGCCTCTTTGCGGAGCATTACGCTCTCTGCAAAGGCCTGCACCGCTGTCCACGACGTCTCGCTGTGGGCCATCTGTCTTACGACAGCCGGCAGGGAGAGGTCGTCCCCCACAACCGCGCGCAGCTGCGCGCGGTCTTCGTCCCAGGCTGGGCAGTCCTCCAAAGTGTGCTGGGCGTCCTCGTCAGCACATCCGTCGCAATGACATCAAGTTACCCTGCACGAACCTCTAGGTACGGTAATAGCGGCGAGTTTGCCATGAATTTGGCTAGGTTGATGTGCTGTTGACTATATATAAGTTTTATTCGAAACGTAGATATACAATATCGCATCTGACAGTCTTAGGACCATTCCAAATTAGATTCTAAAACATGACAAATTGGTTCGTTCTTTTCAACAAAAAAACTATATACAAAAATATTTGTGATCAAATTCTTTCGTTAGTAAATAAATAAAAATATGATGTAGTTCAATGAAATTGTATTATTATTTTTTTACAATAAAAAACACAACAAACAATAATAAATTTATCAATTTTCATATTAAAGGCAATCGCAATTTTTTTAAAATTATTTTAGATGTTGCCCGAGGCTTCGCTCTCATGGGAATTTTGAGATAAAAACCTATAACAATCTTGAATAATGTACCTTGCTAATGGTGAAAGAATTTTCGAAATCGGTTCAATAATTTCGGAGATTACCCGGCTCAAACATACAAACACGCAAACGCTTACCTCTTTATAATAATAGTTTAGAGTAGATTAAGGAACACAAATTTACTTTTTTTTTGTTGATTGCAGTGCAACATAAATCCTGAACAGTATGATAGTAGAAATAGAATCACCCTGTACAGGCGGAATGCGCCAAAATTTCCCAAGTTGGCTTAGAAATTAGCGGCAAGTCGGGAGATTTGACAGAAACTCAGCAACTGACAAAGTTGTGAACGTAACCACTCGCTTTGTGTCAAATTGTACAAGTGCAACTGCAGGCGTGAAGAAGTGAGAGAGTAGTTTTAGGATTCAACTAGTTTTAAATTTCAACTCAATTAGTTTTTGGGACGATGGGCCCATCAGCGGTCCTGAGGCTGAGATTTGATGATGACTGAGATTTCAGCTCGTCTCCGTGAGGTAATGGGTGATCCAAGGGCGGGCAGTTACTTTGCACAGAGGATTGCCATAGCGGTTCAGAGTCGTATTGCTGCCAGCCTGGAATTTCTTTATCATTTATAATTATAATTATTTTTGTAAATATTCTTTTGAAATAAATAAACATTTATATTATATAGTTTTGTTTACAAAGAGAGATATATAAGAACTAGCTCTTTATCTGTAGGATAGTGTGGTCTCAAGTTTTTCTTCGACTATCTCACGACTTTTTTGCGACGCGATCACTCATAACATAATTAAAAATTTTTTGATATCACTCGTGAATTTCGTCGGCCACTTTGGCTTAATGGTCAAATTGTCTGTGGGCGAAGTGCTGATTTGCAATTCACTTCTCATCATCGATTCGAAGTGAGACGCAGCGGACCAATCACATTGCAGTGTGGTTGTCGTTGCGTCACAATGGCACAATTTGATTGGTCATCATGTCAGATGGTCACTTCGAATGAGTTTGATCCCCAATGATAGCACAGTAGTTATTTATGGAACATGATATTTTTTAGATTGTAATGGGTCTTAGATATACTTGTCTTTATATAGTTTCGTTTTAAAAAACTTACAGTATCGATGATATATCTAAGTCTAGTTTTCCTATTAAACGCAAATCTCCGTTTTAGTGATAAACTGCGACTAAAAATAATTTTAAGTACAAATCTACGAAGTGGTGATGGTGTAATGTTTAAGACACTCCTGGCCTGTGGATCGAAAGGTTCCAGGTTCGTATCCTACTCATGCCATATGAGTTTTTATACCAATCTGACTCATATACTAGCTTCCGCCACCACCACTTGCTTCCGGTGAACGAAAACATCGTGAGGAAACCTGCACACTGGTGGACAGTTTAGTTCAGTAGTGTGTATGCGACTACCTGCCACTAGATGGCGGTGTGAGTAATCGTAAAAGTCACGTCAGATGCCTTTAGGCGACTTGAATAAAATCTGACACCAGTGTTAGCGATAACACACTCGATATTATGATGATGAGTACAAATCTTATGTGTGTCCTTTATATTTTTATTGCGTCTTGAATTCTAAAGTTCTAATGCCAACAAATAATCGCATCGCTACAAAGTTGTCAGACTTTCAACAATAAACGTACGAAACTTCATCAAACTGATTCCCAAAGTGAAACATTTCCTTACTTCATTCACTTACTTAGCGCTAAATCTAACTGTAACTACACTGACGTCTTTTGGGCCGGTTGCTGGACTGAAAATAGTGAAAATATCGCACTCAGTGTTTTCTCGATTTATTCATCAGCCGTTAAACGTCGGAGATCGCTTTCCTATATGTTATTCACCACTTCGCACGGTCTTCGGTACATATCATATATTTTTGCAACGTCAAATAAGCACTTTTAGGATTTGCCATGCCCTTTTTGGCCAGTCCTGGCTATTCATTTATTCCTTAAATAATTTTGTCGGTTCACTTTACAAAAGACGTTGACGTACACAAGCGCAGGCAGCACTCCAGGAGTTTTCAAGTAGCTTAATTTATAATTTTGATGTGAAAACTTCTTTAGCGACGTTGTGCACTTTTTGTGATGGGTAAAAAATGTTAAACTGGCGTCAGGACACGTGACCAGAAATTCGTAAGAGGTAAAAAATGCACAACGTTAATATTCATATTTTCTCCCGGAGTGCAAAACGTTTTATTCTTTCTTTTTGTTAAAATTCACTTTTCAATAAAATTGTTTGTATAAAGATGTGAAAAATCCTAATATTCAATCCAGTTTCATGCCACGAATAGAAATCTATGACAACACTGTATTAGCATGTTTATGTCGAGCAATCTAAACTTTTTTTAATCAATCAGAGTGAATGATACTTTTGTACTTTTGTTTCTGTTTGTCGGTTTGTTGTTCCCAAAAGGGAAACGGAAATTAATTGTTTCTCGAAATCGCCCTGTCATTGTTTGACTTTATTTTATTTATAGAAAGTCGGTTTGCGGGATTTTTTTGCATTTATTTTTTTAAATTAATGAAGGCAATGAAACAAAATATTGAAGTAGATACTTTATTTCACATGGAAACGACCCTAACCCATAAAGAATACTAGAGGTTTCTCAGCTACTTCCTCAATTGCTAAGCGTTTAACCCAGGATCCGCTTTCTTACTACTTCGCCTCCACTTCGAACGGTCATTGGCTTATTATGACATCCTATATGGCTGAGGAAGAAACCATAAAATGCTCAGATGGGTTCCCTATTTTTATGCATACAATTTTATGTCATAATTTCACATTGCATACTTTTAGTTATCATAATAATAGTTACGCACTACCTATATTAATTTGGCATAATGTTTTAGGCACATTTTTTTTACGTGTCCCTACCATAAGCATAACTATTTTTAAGCATAATATTCTAAAGCATATTGGCGACTTATGAGTGTCCCAAGGGCCATCCCGCCGCACCCTAACCTACTGCTGCACTAAGCTTCATGCAAATCAAAATTATGGTAAAATACATTAGCCTAAACTATAATTATGCTTATAGAAAAGGTATGCCAAAAAACAAGGATCCACTCCGTAACCCACTGCTGGGCATAGCCCAACAAGTAACAACATAAAAAAACAAGTATGTCAAAATATTAATATGTCAAAAAAATATATGCCTAATTCGCTTGGCTAAATTAAATTAGGATATAAATTTTATGCGAAAAAAGGGGATACTCAAATTTGTTGCAAACTCGTCGTTATTAGCGCGCCATAGAGGGTAACTCGATGTGTTGTTGACTGTACACTTAAAGATGTTAAAACTTAATTAGATAATATATAATTGGTTGAACACAATCTTGAAATTCGCGTTGAAATATCTTTGATTTACGAAATCGTCTCATTTAATTTGGTTAAAAGCTTCATTAAATCAGGGCCTAAGTAATTGAATCTTGATTTGATAAAACCATTAATATGCAATGTTTCTTAATTCCCGATTACATTCGGAACTGTGACGTCCCGAAGCCCAGGGTTCGCTATTAATATTTGGCTATGCTTTTTTTTGTCTGACGTCGACTCTCTTTGGTGAAGCTATTAATTGTCTAGTGTTAAGGCATGTGTCCGTTAATCGTCTCGTACGACATACACGGGAGGATTTAGAGTGGTCCTATTCTAGGACGGGACCACACGCCACAATAAAAAATGTAATGTAATTATAAATAATTACTTAAATAAAAGTTACGTGAATTTTTCAGCTGAACAAAATTATGCGAAGCATATTTTTGAACACTGTTATGTTTTTTTTAAATATAAATTTTAATTTAATTTAAAGTGTCATGAAATATTTATATGATATTTTTTATAAGACTTATAAATAAAAATAAATTTAAATTAAAGTCTTCATTTAAGGATATTGGATATATTATTATTGATTGATGATGTCAAAAATTCTCCGCGGAACTTTCCAAGTTAGTATACTTTTCTAAACGATCTACTTTCCAGACTGGCACACTTTTCCAAAATGGCTTAGTTTAAATGAAATTTTATTATCTCAACATGTGAAAGGTATGAAAATTTGAAATGATCAAAAGGCGTTCTTCGTTTTAATTTTATTTTATTAGATATCAACTGGTGATATCGGTTATATACAAGCCACAAAAAGATTTCAAAGCTCCTCCTCGTAATATATGATGCAAATATTTTCTTCTTTCCCCCCCATTGAACGCCATAGCGACAGGATACCGCGGGACTAAACTGTGATATTAAAAAAGTCCCAAATTGTCCACAATCCATTGTGTTCGAGCTGTAAAAGTTCAATACGCGAACAAACAATGTGCACTCGTTTATCACGGAAAATCTGACGTCACGTCAACATTTCGGACAAGATTATTAATAGTCTTTAATCGTCTCTGGGGTTCCGCAAAAGTTGGTCATCTTCGTATACTCTTTTAGATTGTGAAACTGTTTATTTGGGTGTTTTATCGTGTGTTGTAAATTGCTTACACAATTGAAGTCGCACCAAGGCAGACATTACTAGGTATTTATTTGAGCAATCAAATGTGTATCTCGTTAAAAAAATATTCCATAGTTCAATACATCTTCCAAGCTTAATGGACATTTTTTTTACACTTACCCTGGGCTTTGGGGCGTCACAGCTCCGAATACAACGGGGAACACGCGAAGATTAGAGAGAGATTTCATACTTGGAATGTGCAGTTATTTATATTGGGGTGAATTTTTACTTCGACATCTATAACACGAGTTTTTCATCCGTCTCTTGTAATCATTTTCATTATTAAAATAGGTCTAATCGATTTTAAATTTATATATTAGAAATAAAAATACAATTCTCTTTTTTTGCTTATAATATTATTTCGTATGGAAGTAAAAATGACTACGGAACCCTATCTTAAGTCATATCCATTCGCTCTAGACAGATTTTTTAATTCCACGCCGAAAGTTTGACGGCCACTGGCGAAACCTATTGAAAGTGGACGAAAGGCATTTTAATATTTTCTCGGTTAGCAATAATATCAAGAAAAATGATTTTCGGACCAGGCGATTTTAACTATACGTAGGCGAAAAAGCGGTGTAGGTCGAGCCCGCCTGTGAACCGAAAGGTACCAGGTTCGAATCCTATCCGTGCCATATATAAGTTTGTATACCAATCTGTCGCGAATAGTGTTAAAAGTCATTGTGTGCGTTTCATTTTATTTCATAACATTTGACCTTTTGCCCTGAGGAATATTATGAAGTAGCATAAAGGCAAAAAAAATAGTAAGTACTAATCACATAAATATAAATAAATAAATATAAATATATTAGGACAAATCACACAGATTGAGCTAGCCCCAAAGTAAGTTCGAGACTTGTGTTATGGGATACTAACTCAACGATATTATATTTTATAACAAATACATATACTCGTACAGATAAACATCCAAGACCCGGGCCAATCAGAAAAATATCATTTTCCATCATGACCCGACCGGAGATCGAACCCGGGACCTCTCGGTTCAGAGGCAAGCACTTTACCACTGCGCCACCGAGGTCGTCGTACCACATCACTTTTTACACTATATCCATTAAGTCAGTTTCATGTATTTGTATGAGATTTATGGCTCTCTATCTCATCTTTGCCTGGACCTGGTTACATTTGGGGCTGTGAGGCTCCAAAGCCCAAGGTTTGCGTAAAAAAATAACCATCCAATTTTGACGGTTTCGCTTACATTTTAGAGCCGGCCGTCTGCCTGACGTCAACGCTCATTGAGAATGCTGTTGTTGCCTTTCAACTGAAGGAAGGATATGGAGTGGTCCTATTTCCAGGGCGGAGCCACACGCCTATAGGGCGTTTTATTTCATCACTATACTTTCGTAGCTTCGTAGACTCGTAGCACTGTGCTACGAGAGTCGTAGTCTCGTAGCGCTGTGGCTGTGTCGGCTACTACTCTGAGACTGATTATATAGAGAACTATAGGAATGAAACGATTCAACCTTTTTTTGAATTGCATTCATGGCTGCGATGTTTAGGTTCCGGCATCATGACCTGTGACAACGTGCACAAAAGGCTGGCAGCTTGCCAATTTGTATAGTATTGCCTATAGTAATTTCAATTTGTATGCCTATAGTGTTACGCAAAAGGAAGGATCTAGTATCTGAGACACAGGCTCAGCCTAGTTTAGATACTAAAGTGTTGAACTATGATAATGTACTGGATCTATATATATCATATGTCGTATACGTACATACTTGTTGTAAAATTGTTTCCATGTGTCACGTGAAAACTAGATTATAATGTAAATTGCATGCAAGAATATTATTCACTAGTCTGAGTCTTAGATGTATTTTGTGACCGCTGGTCCCTTCAGGACCAGTGGTCGGTGATGCCCGCTCCCCCCGTCAGCTTTCTGACTGGTGTGCGCTTGATGATACGCGCCACGCTCGCGTGGTGTAAGGGGCGGGTAGTTAGCACTTGTGCTTGTGGTCGGGGCCGAAAGGCCGGCCGGGGGGGCGTCGCGGTGAAATGCCTAGCGACCCCGTAACGTCCCCCATAACGGCAGCGTGAAAGCGCCCCAGGGGTTTAGTGTGTAGGCTGGGCCCACTAGCGGCCCAGGAGTCCCACACTCAGTGCGTCACAAGCATTCCCCTGGGTAAAAAAAAAAGGGTCTTAGATGTATTTATGTAGTATCGTTGAGTTAGTATCCCATAACACATGCCTCGAACTTACTTTGGGGCGAGCTCAATCTGTGTGATTTGTACTAATATATTTATTTATTTATTATTTTCCTACCCAATTATTTTATTTTGCCAATGAGGCAATCAGAAATGCGGCCCACCTGATGGTAAGTGGTCACCACAGCCTATCTACGTCTGCAACACCAGGGGTGTGACACGCGCGTTGCCTGCTTTGTGTCCTAGGATCTTTAGCCACAGTACCCTGTGATCACACGCCTCTCACCCTTCAAACTGGAACACAACAAGAGTGAGGTACCCATGCAGACGACCTTTATACCAAAGTCTACGTCATTTAAAAAAAATGCTTAAATTAAAAATGTATTCTTGGCATTTTATCTCAATGTTTTTAATAATATCGTGTATGCAAAGCGGCCAGCGTTTGTCAAGAGAAAACATTTTATTTGCGTGTTTTTTAATTTAAAACCCAATTAAGGCGATGTGTAGAAACGGCGTTGGCAAAATATTTGTTTACTGTGGAAGTATTTTATTAAGGGATCCGCATTTCAATAACAAAATCGTATGTCGCTTAATCTTAATTTCTTATAAAATAAAATATAAAAATGCATTCACATGAAACACGATTGATAAGGATATCAACAACCGCTTTAGGTTTTATGTTTTAAATCCTAATAATTTATTTACTTATTCTACTCATAATTTCCAAATGAGAAAATGTTCTGTGCATTGTATAGAGCTTATAATTTGACTTGTCATTTGTTATTGTAAGTTGAGCCTTCTCCTGGCCCGCAGTATGTTGCTGGCAACACAAGTAGTTTTATTTTTTATTTTATTTTTTATAAGGTTATTATTCTAAAAAAAAAGAAAATCGGCGGCTACGAACTCTGTCATGTGTCCCAATTAATATAAAAATAAAATACATTATAAACAGCAGTTTTTGGAATTTGACAAGATCCCTAACAACGATAATCTAATGTCACTGCAATTATTGATCAATTTTTTTTTCTACAGTTAAATAGATAAATAATGAGAGTAATTTTGATTATGTTTACACATAATTAAAATTACTTTATCATGTTACTGTGTGCTGTATCACGTGTTGTGGGCAGATGAAAAATACCAACCTACTTTTTTGTTTTGAATTGTGAATTGTTAATTGAATGTTTGTTTTGTATGTTGTGGTTACCTTTAATAGGGTTGCATGCTAGGTTAAGTACCTCAGAATGTTTAAGATAATGTTTACATATAACCTATTGGTAATCCTTAATAATTATTGTTGCCTCATAGCCGACATGATTTTTTATTTTACCTTTTAGTCCGCTCGTACGACAATACGCGAAGGTAATCTAGGACAGTAAAACACGCCGATGTCCCACAATCTTGTCTAATATTAGTTAAGTTTGTGCCAAATTTTTCAGGATTAAGGGTCGCTTGCAGCAGTCGAATTTGTTTTTCACAACGTGAGTAACTTGTGCAGAAAAACGTGAAGTACGCCATTTTATCTAAACGATGGTAGACATAGGTCACAGTTGTCGTCAAAGTTGACTGGTGCAACTCTACCTAAAATGCAAATATATTATACATCGCGTGCCATTTAGTTTTGAAATGAAAAAATGTTTAGAAGCGCTATTTATTACATACAAAAAATTATGAAGCTTCAATTTTACCGTTGTGTTTTTTGGGCATTATAATAATACAGGAGTGAAATCTCGGACGCGCCTAAATTTTCAGCAAAACATTTACCTGCCGTGACAAAAACCGCTATGTCGGAGCATTGTACTCATTAATTTAGGCCCGACATGGCAATATAATTCATGGAATGATATTCAACACAACAAAATTAATTTATCAAAGTTTATTGCGACAAAATCATAATGAAAACGTCATCAAAATAACATTATTGTATGATTATGGATAATAAAGGTCGTTTAGAATTAAAAAAAGTATACTTATTCAATTGATAATTATTCGCACGTAACACTGATCGGTGCCGGTGCTCGATTCGCGACAGGCGATAAAGAATTATTATTGGTACTCTATCTCTCTCATCTGAGCGGTTTCCCAGTTCGCAGCCGTTGAGTGTCGGAGCCCAGGATCCTCCTTTTCGTCTCTACTTGACGCGGTTATCGGCATCGGCATCCCTAGTTGTCAGACCATTAGCACGCATATCATCCTTGACGACATCAAGAAGCCACCATTTCTTGGGTTCGCTCCTTCTGCCGGCCGGCATGGCGGCGGCGGCGGGAGCGGTATAGACGGACCCTTCCCTTCCTTCCAGACAGATTTGTTCCCTACGTAATTTGCCGGTCTACGCAACACGTGATCGTACCAGAGAATATCATTAAATTAACTTGAATATCATGAACTTAAATATTCACATCTAGCTATTATACATTCACGTTCAAGGGAAATGGCCGAATGAACTTTTTAAATTAAAAAAAAGGGAAAAATAACATATTACCGCCACGCGTATGTCCGCGGAGACAGTAATTTAATTACAACTTCCGTTTTGTCACAGAAATGCGGTAGATTAGACGGGACTTAATTTGGGGTCAAATAGGAACATTTTCGGGGAAAAGGGGAATAAAACGGAATGGAACTAGCGGAACAATGGAATTTGAGTAATTATGTCCGGTTATGCCGTCGGACATTTTTATAATAACGTTTTTCAGATTTTTTAAAACTTATTCGTGTAAACTTTATATTAAGTTGTGGTCTTGTGTGTTATTTATGTGTTTCATTTTCGTTCAATTCGTAAATATACCTTCATTTGTAGTAGTGATTCATTCAATAAAAAAAAAATATTGAAAAAAAAAAATACGTGGGAAAATTCACGAATTGGCATCGTATGAAATAAGACGCTTAAATGTATTTAAATAAATATTCAATTACAATGATAAAATGAGAGAATAATTTATAAGGTTTTGTTTGTTTTTGGAACAGTTAAGAGAAATGTGATATTGCAATATTAATAAAAACTCCATATATTTATTTATTTTTTGTCATGTTACATGAAACATAAAACACGTCAATTGCGCCCATACTTTCTCTTTTTTATGCACGGTGTGTCTTGCGGTAGGTCTTCTGAGGTCAAACTTAGGCTACCGCGGATGGAACCGGGGGCAATGTTGCTGGCAACACGAAAGAAAAAAGAAAGAAAGAAAACATTTATTTGCCAAAAACATGAGTACAAATAGACCTACACGTTTTACCGAATATAGGTATGCAAATATAAATAAATAAAGAGGAGCATGCTATCCACTACAAATCCAAAACAAAAAAAGAATTATAATGTACTTATACTAGCCCTAAATTCTAGCCCTAAATTCTTCGAAGTAGATTTTTTATTATTTTATTTTTATAAGGTTTCGCTCTAAAATTTTTCGGCTACGAAGTCTGTCGTGTCTATCCCAAATAATATAAAAATAAGATACATTTATTCAGCAATCGTCTTTGAAATTAAACAGTAAAATCTAACAGGCAACAGCTTGATAATAAAATTATAATTTATACAATATAATTATATAGGAATATTAGCCACAGACTGTGCAAACTATTCAATGTAGGTAATATGCCACTAAATTCCTAGTTCCATCACTTTAATATTACTCCGTGCCATTAATGGCCTTCGTATTCTATGGCCATGTAATCATATTGTGCCTACATCCAAGTTCACATTGTGCTAGTAGTACAAATATGATGTTAACTCGCACTGTCTTATTCTTGAGTAGTTCGTTACTAAGACATAATTTAGAAAAGTATACTTAGATATGTATTTTTCTTAGTTTTGAATATCCATATTACACAACGTTACACAACCCTAGGACACAACGAAATAAAAAATACGTGAATTTCGTAATAAAGAGACGCAAGTACTCCATGTACAAATATAGAATTGTCGTCAAAAAATTACTTAAAACAAATTTTACTGTTGTCTTCATAAAATCATATGAAGAAGAAACGACGCAACAACTTTTCTTCAAAGACATCAATTAACATAGATGTACAGTCAACAGCAACTCAAGTTATCTTGCATAAACCAGTATGGCGCGGTAATAGCGGCGAGTTTGCAATGAATATGTGTAAGTAATGTACAGTACAATATAAATGGCAATAACTTCTGAACTTCTGCATTAACTGGTCTTTTTAATTATACTACAATCAACTGGTTGAATGTTCCTACAATATTTAGAATGAATAACGTATGCTAGACATAGGTAATTAATTTATCAGACCCGTTAGGTATCAAACCCGCACTAAAATATTTGTTGTCCGGCACACTCTAGACAACGGTCTGCGGGGACGGCAAGTGGGTAACGCAGAACGGCCGATCCTTCCACTTCGTCACGCTAAAAAAAAAGATTAACTTATCAGAGAGTAGTCACTAGAAAACTATTCTATTTAGCAAATCAAAATCAAATCATTTATTCAGAAATTAGGCCTTCACAAACACTTTTTCACGTAATATTTTAAATTAAATGATATTTACCAAAGCTACAAACTATTATCATTTCGGAACGACCACTGCTGAGAAGAAATGCCGAAAGAAACTCATTCAAACAGAGGGTTGGACTCATCATGCCAAAAAGGATTACCATTTTTAGCACGCTACTCGCCTAGTGTGACGACGCGGACAGTGATAAATCAAAGCCGTCTTGTCTGATTAACGCAACTGACGTCAGTGGCGCTATCGTAACGCTAATTACCGTGTTGATGAGCGACTGTGTAATAGAATTACTAGAAATGTAATTACATACGACCTGTAACAAATATAGTTTTTATGTCATTTGGTATAAAATGAATATACCTATGAAGATACGTTACTACGTAACGTACGAAAACTTGATAGAATCACATCTCTTCTCCCATTGCAATAATATAGTTTAAGTAATACTGTATTTGAACGAACTGTAAACCTAATGAAACAATATTTAAAGTAGGTACTCATCTCGTAGGTGACTATATCCAGTCCAAGTAATATATAATAAAAAATAAAATAAATAAATAAATATATTAGGACAAATCACACAGATTGAGCTAGCCCCAAAGTAAGTTCGAGACTTGTGTTATGGGATACTAACTCAACGATACTATATTTTATAACATATACATATATAGATAAACATCCAAGACCGGGGCCAATCAGAAAAAGATCATTTTACATCATGACCCGACCGGGGATCGAACCCGGGACCTCTCTGTTCAGAGGCAAGCACTTTACCACTTCGCCACCGGGAAATTCAAATATATAAACAATTCAAATATATCTTATTGAAAATGTTACAACTACGTGTAAAGGTGTATACATGTTTCGCGTTTATTCAAAACCATTGGATAGAATTATGTCTTATGCAGACGAATATCTGGCATTTGGGATTGATAACACAAATTAAAAATGTTGCAAATAGAACGGCACTGAAAAACAAAAACAGGAGACATGTAGGAAAGCGGACCCTGGGCTCCGACGATCAACGGCTGGGAAGAACCTGGAAAATGTTCAGATGATAGAGAGACAAAACAAGACGGAAAGAAAAAACAACACGGCAACAGTTTGCCCTAACCATTAAGCTTGTCTCGACTTAGCTTCTATTGTTATGCCGATTTTGATAATGATTCAATGTCAGGGTGTTTTAAATGTATATCTTTAGTAGCAGTCCGCCGGCTCAGCTCGAGTAACACCATGATAAATTGTAATGCACCTAAACATTCCTTTTGAATCGCTGTTTCTATTTTAAACCGCTCGCATCAAAATCGGTTGGTTGGTTTCAAAGATCTAAGCATACATAGTGACAGACAGCAGGAAGCTACTTTGTTTTTAACCCCCCCGATACAAAAAGAGGGGTGTTATATGTTTGTTAGGTGCTCAGGGTAGGTTGGATATAATTACACCGTACTGTGGTACGTGCCGATATCGTTATGATAATGAATGAGTCAAAATGTGATTTCAAAATATCAAGTGGAACAATAATTTAAAATTTTGAATTTAGAATGAAAGAAATAAAAATGATGCCAGCGCGCACGCGATACGACTAAAGAGGTCATAATGCGTGGCATTACAAGTTTAACGTGTATGTCTGTGTATCTGTCCCAAACGGATGAACCGATTTTCGTTTAGTTTTTTTTGCGTCATAGATAATTTTATCCCGAGTGTTCTTAGTTCATGTTTCATGAAAATCCTGAAAAGATTTATCCGTTCAAAAGTTGTAGCGAAATGAATATTGAAAGTTAAGGGTTTTTCTAATTTGTCCAACAAATAAACTTGTATACTATGTAGTGATGAATCAATCCTGTAGATTTCCTACCGCGTATTATAAGATTGTGAAATTAATGTGAAATGGTTTTTCCTAATACTAAAACATGGAGTTCTTCAAAAAGTGCGTGGAAAGGTCCATTCAGAGTCGGCAACGCGCGTCCATATGCTGCGGTGACCATACCATCTGGTGGGCCGCATGCCTGTTGGCTTGCAATATAGTAAAGAGAAAAAAATATTGGATCTGTTAATACGTTTCATAGATGTACCTTGTTATTTTTATTTAATTAATACATTGTATTAAAGAAAATATGAAAATTTCGAAACATAATTCTGTCTATCCCACTGTAGTCCCAATGAGTTGTCCCATAATGGGATTTCATCCCAGTAGTTCCATGGGACAAGACGTGACACTAATATAATTTAACTATGAAACTTAATATTAGATCCGATTTATTTTTTATATACTCAATTGAGCAAGCAAACAAAAATGCTTATTACAGATTTCGTGTCTTTTATTGACGAAGCGAATAGCGTATTTTCTTTGACACATTGTAAGGATTATATTAAAAAAAAAACTTTAAAATGTCCACAACACGCCACTTAACTTACGATCCACTAATACATAATATAAAAAGACACATAATATACACTGAGGCTTTGTTTTCACTGCTATATATTTACTGTACTCATATTTTCTTGTTAGAATAATAATCTTTCTCATGCTGTGTGTACAGTCAACAGCTCATCAAACTACCCAGAATCATTGCAAACTCGCCCCTATTACCGCGTCATAAAGTTTCATGCAGGGTAACTTGATGTTCTATTGTCTTCCCACTTTTGGTCTTACTACCAGCTATTTGGACACGGAATGTATAAGTTGGAAACTGTTGTACCAATAAATAAACAAAAAAAGCAGCGCACATTCCATTAATTGGGCCCTATATCCAGCTTGCTTATTCAGAGTAGTAAAAAAAAAAAGATTTTATCCTAAGTAGTGCTAATTCTATTCTTTATATGTTTTGTATTTACAAGGCATGGACAGAAATACATCGAACATGCCAAAACTGGCTTCGTTAGAAGTCGAGGAGCTAGCTTGCTTTAGACAGTCTGACGTTTGGAGTTGATGCGAGATTCACCTTAGTTATTTCTATTATAGATACAGATCTAGATATTATATCGGATGATTATAGAAGAAACGTTTTATATAAAATATGTTTTTTAAGATCGAATGTATATACTAGATTAGATACTCGTATGCGTGCCAATGGTCTGATAATTATGGATGCTGACGACCGTGCGAATCCACTTCGCACGGTCGCACCACGACACCTCACGACCGAGGAAGGAAACGGGAAATCGGATGAGATTTAGTTAAATAAACCTATAAACCTTAGGCGTGTGGTACTGCTATAGAATGGGACCACTGTCCACCCGCGAAGTTCGTACGAGGCGAATAAGGGGCTCATAGACTAGGCAACTGATAAGCAACAATAATATATTCTCTAGGAAGGTTGATGTCAGGCAGAGACGATTGGTCAAAATTTTAAGGTTATTTTTTAAGCTGACCCTAGGCTTCGGAGCATCACAACTCCGAAGCTAACATGCGGAGGTGAAAGAGAGTTAAATTAAGCTACAAATTTGAAGATTCAGTGGCTTTACGGCCGACCGGTCTTCTGCCTCAATTCGCATTGATACTGTTGATGCCTGTCAGCTTTCAAGGCTTGTTTCATGTACCAATCAGAATTAGTTTGTGTTTTCTACTGTGTATTAGAATCATTCTAGTGTGGAAAACCATCGAAATCATAAAGATAAAGCTGTTAGATGATATATATATATATATATATATATATATATATATATATATATATATATATATATATATGAATTTAAATGTCCATAAGATCCAACTTTATCCGTCAAAAAAAAACATACTCGTATAAAAAGCTTACTTACTCTATAGGTTTACAGATAGATACATAGAGATATCCCTAGAGACCTACGGAACCCTTAAAATTTAAATGGCGGAGGTTAGCACGCCGTTAAATTAACCGGGAGCTAGCACGTGAACGGTGAAAAATGAAATTTACACGAGAAATGAAGTGCGGCGGGAGCAATCTCCCTGTTGAGAAAGCCGTAATGGCTACTTTCAGAGTGAGGTACGATTATGTTTGGATGTGGTATGTGTATTAACGTAGCTAATTTACACAGGGCATGGCTTGACGACCTCCGTGGCGTAATGGTTACCACGCCCGTTCGCTATAATTCGATTTCCAGTGCGGATAAATATGCCCACAGCACAGTCACTGACTGTGTTGTGTTGTGGTCATTCCTGTGTCGGATCCATCGGTCCCGCGAGACGAACTTAGTGCTTAGTGTGGGCCGTTGAGTTTGTCTATTTTGGGATTCTTTCAATCTATAACTTTTCTAGGTTCTCTAACTGTAAGCATAAAAATTTAAGCCATAATAAAATTTAGCATACTGTAATAAGGTATAACGGTTTTACGCATAACTAGCAAGCAACATTAATATGAAGACCATGAATCCAAGACAAAACTAAGGATACTGAATGAATAAGGAATTTAATGATTTTTAAGCATAACATTCTTACGTATAACGGTTTACGCGTAACTATTTGAAGCATACTCGTAACAGTAACTAACATAACCTAACCTAAAAGTTAATTATACAACATTTATCCGACGCCTAAAATCATCATCTTAGACCTATTATGCTAAGATATTTTATGCCAAAACCTTATGCCAAAACCGGTATGCCAAAGAATAGGTACCTAAGATCTAATAGCATATCCAAGTATATAAAAATGACCATAACATTTAAGCTACGTTATTCCAATGTTTGTACTACGTCTCCTCCACAGAAAATTGCTCGTCAGCGCTTGCTTTAATTTGAGAGTAGTACGTCACTAAAACTACAGTTTTAATGAGAACCATATAAATTCGCCTTTGATTCCCGTCTGGCAATGTTCACTATTTTGCCGAAGAAAATATTCTTCACATAATTTCCTTTTTAATATTCATTTCCGCGTTCCACTGTTATTTAATAACTTTCGTTCTATTCGAGCATTTTACAAGAATATTTTGTAATTGTTTATTAAAAATATAAAGCAAATATATATTGTCCTACTAATATTGTAAATGCAAAAGTTTCTGACGATGTTTTTTATGTATGTTTGTTATTCTTTCATGCAAAATCTAATGGACGGATTGCCATGAAATTTGGTACACGGGTAGAATACAACCTGGCATAACACATATGGTACTTTTATAAAGAAATATTCTTACGGGAGCGATGACCCGAGCCGCAGCTAGTTATATATTATATACTTTCATATAATTTCAAGAAGTGGGTCCACAGACCACACGTACATTATTTAAAACAAAACTGATGTAACGCATGCTAAGACATCTGTATTTTAGGGTGCGTTGCACCAGTCAACTTTGACGTTAACTTTAACATGCGCATAAAAAGGCAAAGTATGCCACTTTATCTAAACAACCGGTTCAAGTTTATGTCAAAGTTGGTTACTGCAACCCACCCTTTACTTTTGGGACGCGAAGTTTTAACGAAAAGTTTAGTGATTATTTTAAAAAGAAGCTAAGGGAGAAGTCTGTTATAGCACTCGTGCGTCTGCGCATGTGTTTAACATGATTTATTTCATGAACTAGACTGTGGCCGAAGTACGGGTTTGCGTTTCACTTCTCACCATCGAATCGATTCGCGTGAGACGCAGCGAACCAATCACATTGCACCACGCAATGACACCACGTAATGTCTTGTTACAAAGCAAGTTACTGACACAGCAAGTATGTAGTGGGTTTAGAAAAAGGTTAAAAATTAATGTAAATCCTCATCCTATATCTAAGCCCGTGAATAAGTTAACAGGAGAAGGACGTCGTCGGC
Organism: Plodia interpunctella; assembly: GCF_027563975.2. Taxonomy (NCBI): domain Eukaryota; kingdom Metazoa; phylum Arthropoda; class Insecta; order Lepidoptera; family Pyralidae; genus Plodia; species Plodia interpunctella. The sequence goes on from NC_071313.1 coordinate 1,115,420, forward strand.
ATTACTGAGAGACACTTATGAATAAGAGACGCTCTTACCTCGTTTTAAAGCGGGAGACTCATTATACTTTAAAAATTTTTTCTAGCTTAGGCGCCAAGTTGGTCTTTTTTTAAACCCCGATGCAAAAAGAGAGGTGTTACATATATATATATATAACTTTAACGTATCTGTCTGTGTCATCGTAGCTCCTAAACGGATCAATCGATTTTCGTTTATTTTTTTTGTGTCATCGATAATTTTATCCCGAGTGTTCTTAGCCGTGTTTTTTGAAAATCGGTTCAGCCGTTCAATAGTTGTGTTCGAAATGAATATTGTAAGTCGGGGGTTTTTTGATTTGTTTAACAAAGTTGTTTTCGAATGTGTTATGGCTAACATTGGTGTTAGATTTTATTCTACTGGTTTTGATAAGGCATCTGACACAATTTTTTCGACTACCTACCGATAGCTAGTGGCAAGTAGCCGCATACACACTAGTGAACTTACTATCAACCAGTGTGCAGGTCTCTTCACGATGTTTTCCTATATCGAAAGCAAGCGCTTGGTCTATGAAAACTACTATACATCATTCAAATTTATATACAAACTCATGCGGTACTAAGTAGGATTTGAACCTGGGACCTTTCAGTTCACAGGCGGGCGTCTTAACCACCACCACCGCTCCGAAATTAATTAGTTTGTGTAGACGGTAGATATAAAACAAGACTACTAAAATAGATGAAAAAATTGATAATATTATATTGATATTCATCGGACAACCCTCTGGAAAACCTGAATCAATTTCCTTCTATAATAATGTTTTACTACATAACAATTTTATTAAATAAACAAAAGGCAGGTAAACCTCATTAAAATTACACGCAATTAATCTTTATATTTAATATAAATAAATGTTTCAAGTTTGACATTTCATTGGTAAACTACAATCTTTGACGGTTTCAGACTTACGTTTAAGCGTGTGCGTTTTATGGTAGTACGTGCTAAGCCTTAAAGTTTAATTAAATTTTCTTTAAATGTAGTTCATCTATACATATAACAAAACTGTTAGTGGGCTATGTCTGTACATAGGAGATATTATAGGGAGTATGGGTATTATAGGGAGTATTTATAGGACTGATGGAAATGAAAACATTTTTTTAAGAATTTTTATCTGTATGTTTGTTGCGCATCACACAAATACTACTAAGTATAACTTAAAATCTGGTATAGGTTTCATAGCGATACGTTCGGTATAATCTGAGATGTTATCAATAATAAGTTATAGCGGACGCTCGATATTAACGCGGGCGAAGCTGCGGGTAAAATATAGTTTGGTAGAATATATATAGTGGTTATATATTTAAGATTTTCTTTAATTTAAAAATTGTAATTTACATGTCATGAAGGAGAATCGGAATTTATTTTTGTTACATTAAGATTTCACATTATTGTTACAAATTAGTTAAAGAATATTTGGAATAGGATCTCTTAATGTTGTTTCTTGATTTTTCACAGGTGAGTACATTTTTTGTTCATGGTAAACTTAATTCAGTTTATAAATGTTGTATTTAGCAATAAAAAATAAATATCTTGATTTTTTTCCACAGAAACACGCGTTTTTATTCCAATAAAACCTAGACAGAGGAAACATTATCATTATATATTTATCCAATGCTGGTATGTAAATTAATATAGTCTCACAGTGAACAGAAAGCTTTAGCTTCATAAAATAAAAAGACCAGGCGTAGTCTAATTTGTGAAGCAGTTTATAGCGCGGTGATAGTTTTTCATGTCCCTGATGAGAAGGGCAAAAAAATGGGGGTTTGCAGCCAATCACATTAGCATATAATTGTTATGTAGGTCCTCGTGTACTGAAACACGTTTCAATTTGCTTGTTTTACTTTTTACTAGCTCTCATTTCAGTTAGTTTGGGTTACACCAGTCGAATTTGCCGTTGACTTTAATCTGCACAGAAAAATTGATAGAACAGACTGATGCAACCCAATTTAGTACACTAGAATTTGGATATAATTGAATAAAAAATATTATATATCAAGCATACAAAATCATCTTATATTAATCACTGAGTTTGACAATTTAAACGAAATAAATATATAGGATTGATTTATGTAGATAATTAATATAATCAATTATTTTAGTACGAGACATAACATAAGAGATGCCCAACAATGAAAAAAACAAACAAAAATCTAAGCGAATACGACTCGTGCTTGGCAGAAATTTATAAAAGAACTTGTTGAAGGGAATTAAAAAATAGACGCATTAATTTATCAAGCTTTCCATCATCGCTTTCATGAAAACAGCTGTAGTTGTGAAAGCAACAATATTCGACCGAATACCATTAATCAAACCATACAATCTTTTATCAATTTTTAATTAAACCTTCCATGAAAGGCTATAAATTTGACGGAACTGCACAATAAGGATAGTACAGAATATATGACCTAGAAAGAAACACTTCAAATGATATTCTTTAAATTAGAAATATGGGTGTCAAAGGTAGGGGTCTTAAAAACATCACAAATTGTTATCGGTTCGTTGCCATTTATTAGTAAGAAATATAACAGTGAAACAGCGGTCTGTACAAAGTACCTACAACATTTTTGGAATCGAAATATGCTCATATTAATAATATTTGATGTGTTTGTAACCAAAACCAAAAAATAAATAGGCCAACACTGCACACGAGGGGTTCCGTATCATTATCTATAAAAACGACATGTTTTTTATATGGGAGCCTACCTGAAAATGTGTCTAATTCTATTTTTTAGTATTTATTTCTTATAGCGATAACAGAAATACATCACCAGAGAAAATATAAATTGTCTACTATAATATGTTCATGTGATACAGCCAGGTGACAGACGGACAGATAAACAGACGGACAGCGAAGTCTTAGTAATAGGGCCCCGTATTTCCCATTGGGTACAGAACCATAAATAATATGAAGATATTACAGTTAAATTCCCTTTAATGCTATCAAAATAGCAACTATGAGCTAAACGCGGTGTTTTCTGTACATATTAATATTTTGTAAGCACAGGTTATAAATTTGACGAAAACCCTGGTTAATATTACAGTATACCTTTGCGTGGTTAACCTTCGGCTATTATAAATATACTCTCCAGCGTATGAAAACTTCTAAGATTATTGTTAGAGATCTGAATAAACAAACTGTAGCTATTCTATTCTTAATGGGTGAGTTGCGCATTCAAATTTGACGTTGAGACTTTGCGCTTTGCTGTGTCAAAGTTGTCAGTGCAAACCACCCTAATTAACCTTGACGTTGGCAAAATCACCGTTTTGGCGAACGATAAAGTTATGACACTTAAAAAAAAAAAGATTCGGTAGACATTTTACAACAGCCTAACGTCAAGCCTCTTCAAGAATGCTGTAGTTGCCTCTCAGCTGTGAAGACATTTTTTCAGTATTAGGCTCTCTTAATCTCAATTTAAAGAAAAAAAAAACAAGAGATACATTTAATTATTTATTAATTTATGTACACAAAATAACAGATTAAATATAAAATTTACATATTACAAATTTACATAACTAAGTACAAAGCTACTACTAACATTACAATTTAATTTGATGATGAAAATTCAAAATGCGAGTTGATTTTCTCATCTATTATTAACCGTAGCTCATCAAACGAAGTAAAACAAAACAAAATAACAATCACGCAGCGGCATCTGACCTCTGGTATCCTGGCGTTATCAAAATTCCACACAAAAGTCTAATTACGCCCTTTGAAGCCAAAACTTGTGGCTAATTTGAAGCGGCTCCATTAAGCCACCGCGCCTTTTTAATCAATTCACAAACTTTTTAATCTCGAATTGTTTTGTTTTGCCATGCTAATTAATAATGATTCCAAATTTTTTGTGGCGAAAACTTGGTCAATTGAGTCATTCCATTTTTCTTTCATCTTTTCTTATTTGAACCGGTTCCTTTGTTAAGTTTCGAACAGCCATAAGGTATATTCATCCATTAATCATGGTTATTGTTGGTCTATAATGAGAAAGTTTCGGACAATCTAAACAAAAAGTACATAGTTGAATGTTTGCTGTAGTTTAAGACATAGTGTTTGATACTATGCGATCCAATTACTGTCCTCATGTTTAACTAAAGTTTTTATACAAAAACAAACATAAACTTTTGTTGTATCTTTTTTTGTTTATTGAATCCTATTTGCAGTTGGTCGCTACGTCGACCTTTACTGCTTAACTTTGTTGTATCAAGTCATGAATTGTCATCCAGATTTACTCTTCTCATGTTTAATTAAAGTTTTTATACAAAAACAAACGCAAACTTTTATTGTAGTCATGTATTGTAATCCAAACTATATGTTTAAAAAATTTCAGCTCAATCAAAGATGTTTGCTTAAGAATAAAGTGGGCGGCGCGCAGCATAAAGTTACAGTGCTCTAAGTGCTAAGTACAATGCTCTTAAAATATTCTCTTCTTAGGGGTTCTTGGCGTAGTGACGCCAGTTCTAAATACGTTATATCTTGTTACACTTTATGACGACTTACATACATTATTACTTTCATCGGTAGTTCAATTATCAAAACGTTTGATATGACTGAAAATATTTCATCCCATGGTTCATTTCACTTTGAATACATTTTGTCTAGCTGCATTACATCTAATCGAATTCGCCCTAGTCATATTTTCATCTCATGAACGGTTATCAATGGTTAATATATCAGCGCTTTGTAGTAAGTTAACAAACAGTAAAGGTTTTATTTGTAAAATAAAATGTTACGACTTAAATATTAGATCATATAGACGACCATAGTATCTAAGCACATTGTCACATCTCAAATTAACACGCTGTAAAGAATTGACCTTGCTTCGAAGAGCGACCAAACGCGCCGCATGGTGAGTTGCAAAATGGCGTACCTACATCGCGTTTTTCTGTGCGGGTTAATGTTAACCTCAAAGTTTACTGGTGCAACCCTAAGATATAATGCCGGAAACATCCAAAGCTACTTGTCAAACAGAAGCTCAGCAGAGGTTTGTAATGCTCGTGGAACTTTATTACGAGGTGTAATTCTACTGGCGACGTTGTAATTAACAGCTGGCGTTAGAGCTTGTTTACATGCAGTGGCTACTGCCTGGTTAAGGGGAAGATGTTATTATATATTAAGATATTTGACGATCTCGGTGGCGCAGTGGTAAAGGTCTTGCCACTGAACCGAGAGGTCTTGGGTTCGATCCCCAGTTGGGTCATGATGGAAAATGATCTTTTTCTGATTGATCCGGGTCTTGGATGTTTATCTATATATGTGTTTGTTATATAATATAGTATCGTTGAGTTAGTATCCCATAACACAAGTCTCGAACTTACTTTGTGGCTAGCTCAATCTGTGTGATTTGTCCTAATATATTTATTTATTTATTATATGTATAAAAGAAATAATTTTATCTATGCTGAAAACAATAAACAAACCGTTGAAATAAAAGGCGTTGAATAAAATAAATAAATAAAAGTTAAAATAAATAATAAAAGCAGCAGGCGTTGAATTAAATCTAAAAGTCAAATTCAAAGTTTTAATTAAGAAATAACAGGCACTTTCATCGCGTATTTTATGTTATACTAGCTGCAACCCGGGGCATCACACCCGTGAGAATTTCGGGAAGAAAAGTATATTATGTGTTATTGCAGGTTATATTCTACCCGTGTACCAAATTCCATAACAATCGGTCCAGTAGACATCCTCAAACATCGTCACAAACATGTGAGGATGTGCGTAATTATTGTATATATGACACAAACATGTGACATAAAGTGTGATGGATATCACAAACATGTGTAAAGTGCATAATTATAATATGAGAAAGAGAAAGAACATCTAGGTCATACTTCCATTTGTGTTCTTTGACAGCCAGCTATTTTAATCAAAGAGACTTTGCGTTAAGCCTGTTACGTTTTGAAGCTTGCCGGTCTTTGTCTTCGAGATCTGAGTTACTTAACAGACAAGACGAGTCGAGGATTTGAGTGTCACTGGTCTTAACAGTGTTATGGCGAGGGCTTGGTCACGCCAAGTGAGCCTTCACTGATTCACATTTTAACTCAGAAATCGTTAACGGTAACGTGCGCTCCGCCGTCTACATAAAATGACGTACATTGTTTTTTGTGAACAGGTTAAAATTACAGTCAAAGTAGACTATAATTTAACAGGTATAACTTATGTAGGTTTAATTTACCTAAAATAAAATTATACTTGCTACAATATATAATTATTATACGCATTCAACAGCAACATTTAATTAAAATCGAACCATTATTGGTTATTATATGGATATATTATATGGATGTATTATTGGTTATTATATGGTTAGCTGGGAGAGAATGCTTATAGCATTAAGCTCGCCATTTGTTTATAAGTATGTTTTTACTTGGAACAATAAAGTTTTATAAATAAATAAATGATTTATTACTGTTTTGAACATTAGTAAGGCCGTAACAACGACCTACGTGGCCAAATGATGTTCATACCGGACAGCTTCACTGGAGGTCCCGGGTTCGATCCCCGGTCGCGTAAATACAAAGGCGGATTCAACACAGACACACGCATAATCTTGCTTGAGCAGATGATACAATTGTGTCCAAAACTTTTTCTAACTTCTTTGTAATTAACAAATTATTTGGTGTGATTTCTTGAGCTAAAATGTTGGTTACACGATTGAATTGGTTTTTTAACCGGTCAACTTGAGTTCGGATGCACTGGTTCGGTTCGTCTTTTTGAAAATCCATTGGTATTATTATGGGATTATCGTCATTAAGGGATATACCGTAACATTTTCACATGGTCGTAACATTCACCTCTTTATGCAATAGTTTTAACCGATAATTCACGGACGCACCGACTTGTCGCTAGTACAAGGACAAACTAATAAAAAAAATGAAATTATTAGCTGCAAAGCCGCTGGATTTGTGCAACGTTGCCATTCCGGACGCGATCGTGGTACAGACACCAGCTAAACACGTTATTGAGCAGTATGCCTACCATCAACTTTTACAGGACGATTCCAATGCAACTCAGTTCAATTTAGGAACTTAAAATGAATCGCATTCATACAAAAAATTAATGGTACGAATTTGCAATGCAGTTCAGTAGGTCGTAAAGTGGATCGCGTTAAGAGATGATGGTAAGCCCCCCCTGTCCTGTATTGCAGCCGTTTTTATTAAAACAATGTCTTCCGAAACCGATCACAGCGCAGACAGTTTCCAAATGTCTGTGGTATAGTCGTGTTTGTAATTATTTACATACACGGACCCGGCTGCGCTACAGAACAGCGACTGTCTGTGTTGTCCACCTTTGTATTTACGCTCCCCGGTCAGGTCAAGATGGAAAAGTATGTTTTTGAGATTGACCTGGGTCTCAAATGTTTGTCTATATATGTGTATATGTTATAGAATATAGTATCGTTGAGTTAGTATCCCATAACACAATTTTCGAACTTACCTTGGGGCTAACTTAATCTATGTGATTTGTCCCTATATATTTATTATTTATTATAATCTTTATGCCATTAAGAATAAGCTACCAATTAAAATATAATATACTATGTCACTTTATAGAAAATTATTCCCCTTAACACGGAGCACGCAGAGTGCAATTAACAGTCTAAATGCAGCGGGATGCAAATTAATTCCTCCTTTTATACGATACTCCAAGTAAACCTCGCTAATGAAGCATACACTATAAGTTAAAAAATATATGCGTGTCTCTTGGCGATAGACGAACTTACTCGGCTCGACGTCAGTGACACAAGTGAAGTTTGCTCACATTTTCACTTTACATTTTTTTAAATTGCAATGTCGTCCAGTAGTTCCGGCTGTGCGTTGTCTGTCTGTCAGTCAGTCAGTCAGTCACTCACTCAGTAACGCATGAGTTATATATATATTTATAGGACTAATAGAAGCCAAAACATTCCTGTCTGTCTTTCCGTTTGTATGTTCGCATATCACGCAAAAACTACTTGACGGAATTTGATGCGGTTTTCATAGTTATATATATGAGATGGTCTAACTGAAAATCTGACATTGGTGACGAACTAGACTAATGTATGACTTCATTTAGCAACAAGACATTAGATGAAACAGTCGGATATTTTTGAACAGTATGCTCTTAAAGTAACATACTTACGGTTGGAAGCACACACAGAAGTAGTGCCGCTAAATCCACAAGTCTTACCAAGTTCCCTCCCAGCGGAACTCAACGTAATTGTTCCAGATTATTAAACCAGTGATTTAGTTTAGTTACTAGTTTTCTCTAATGAGTTGGAGTCTAGTTTACTCCCATAAGACCGGTTACCTGGAATGCAGTTCAGTATGTTGCATCCATAATAGTAGAATACACTTGTATTTATTAAATTTGTGGTTATAGTTTCGAGGCACTATGAGAACAGATACCTGGACTATTTATAAATAATTACTCGGGGCTTTGCTCCCGTGGGAATTTTGGGATAAGAAGTACCCTTTGTTATTCCTGTCTGTGATCAAATAACAATCCGTCCAGATTTTGCGTGAAAGAGTTACAAACATACATACAGCAGCAGATTTAATCTCCTTAAGCTCATGAAAGTAATGTAGGGAAAGTGATAACTACTATTAGTGGTTATTACTATTACTTAATAAGAAAACGTCAATTTAGACGTAATAATTCAAAAAATCATAAAAAAATTATCATACATTTTTGCCGGCAACAGTGTCATGTAAAGTTTTTGTGACATACTTAAAGCTCTTTTTATGTTTATGCATTATGCGACCCATAACAGTTCCACACACATTATCTTACAAGGAAATGTGTTTGAAAGCGTTACTTATAACATTGTCATTTTGTTTTATGCAAATAATGTTGCAGTCTTACGGTCCATAGATCTTTATTGAGCATGGGTTTGCATCGGGAAAAAACGTTTTTAGACGTAAACTCATCCCAAGAAAGAAAGAAGACATTTATTTGCCAAAAACATGAGTACAAATATACAAATTGATGTCAAAATTAATTATACCTACATGTTTTACCGAATATAGGTATGCAAATATAAATAAATAAAGAGGAGCATGCTATCCACTACAAATCCAAAACAAAAAAGAATTATAATGTATACTAGCACTAAATTCTATCCGAGTCTATCATTAAAGAAATCATTTAAAGTATAATAACATTTATCAGTTAATAAAGACTTGTAGTGCTTTTTAAATAGATTTCAATTTAAGCTTTTATATTGATTTGGAATTTTGTCGTAAATTTTCGGTGCCATACATACTATGCTATTACCGAGTAAAGCAGTTTTTGACTGGTGCATGCATAATCGATAGATATCTCGATGATTCCTCAATACTATTCCAACTAATATTATAAATTAACAATTAATAGTTATATAATTTGTAACTCTTTATTAAGGATAAATAAAGGTTTTATTATTATAAATACGAAAGTAAGTTTGTTTGTTTGTTCTTGCATACATGTAGTTTGAAGTGTGGAGAAGGACATAGGGTTTATCCCGGATAGCAGATATCTTAAACCCATTGAGCTGAAATTTTGTACACGCGTTTTATTTAGATGACAATATTTTATTATGGCATCACTAGATGGAGCTCCCGACGAGGAAACTCTTCAAAGGTTTTCTCTGGCAATAATAAATGCTTGTGTCAAAAAGATATATTTATGAAAAAAAAAATTCTATCTAGAATTAATTTTACAGAAAATCAAAAATGTAACTCAGCCTAATAATTATCGTTTTTACAAAAAGAAGTTGTAATTTTTCATATATATATATATATTCAGTGATTATTCGACAATATTACATACATATATACATTAAACATACCAGGAAAATACGTAGGTAAATATACATTTATATTAATTTCAATTACTTTCCTAAACCCAATTTTTATTTTCAATTTATTTATCGCACGCTCTAAAGGATCTATGTCGATCTATAGACGCCTAATATGAGTGATGATCTAAAGTCATTATAATGAAAATTACTTCGTCAATTCTTCCAGAACTTCCATCCATCACGTGGAACTATGGGGATATCTCATTTTCAAGTTGATAGCTCTCTAGAGACAAAAATGATTGATATTTATTTGTTGATTTATCAGCAGTCAATATATGATTAGGGGACATTTATATAAAAAAAACGAAAAGTAATCAATTTGTTTTAATCAGATATTTTTCAAAGCCAGAATAAGACCACGTATGCAGGGATGCAGATTGCCAATACTATCTCTCTTTCATCTGAGTGTTTTCCCAATTTCTTCCTCAGCCCATGAGTTCAGAGCCTAGAGTCCACTTTATTTATTTACCAATTTATGTACACGAAACAGAATATTAAAAAAATAAAAAGGAATATTAGTATACTTTCCTACTTTTTCGTTTCGGATCTGGTGTTTTTAATGAATTTACGAAATTTCGTTTGCTTAAAGCTGAGTTTCGGCTCAGCTCAGAGGACAAGTTCATTCAATCACAAGTTAAAAGACAAATTAATTTCGTGTGGCTTTATTATAATTAGAATCGCCCGCTTTTATTCGTGCGTCCGATCATAACATCTTATTGTCAACATCTCGGTTCTAAGCACCGTGTCGCTATGATACCTAGAATAGAAACAAATTTATTCAAAAAACTACAGACACACACATAATAACCAAAAAAGAAAATTAAGATAAAAAAAAAAAAACAAAACGTGGGTAAGTACAAAAAGTGATTATGGGTGTGTGTGCTGCAGTAATCTAAACAGGCGACAACTCAATGATGTTATTACTCTAGGAGCAATACACTGATTTTCAGTTGGAGCCTTTACTACTAAGTAGGTGCTGGTGCGAAACATGAGTGCAGTAATATAGTGCTTAAAATATGTACCTAGTGAAATATATACTGGGATACTACGATACTAGATAAGTAGATAGTTAAATAAATAAACTATTTATTTGATTCTACAAGCGCTAATACCTATATCATGTACCATGTTTTCCTTCACCGAAAGTTAATGGTGGTCTATGAAAACTAATATACATTAGTTGGATTATTATACAAACATATTTGGCACGAGTTAAATTCGAACTTGGGACCTTTCGATCCACAGTCTTACCATTAAACCACCACCGCTTAAAATCAATCAAATCGTTATCATTTAAGACACTCGAAAAAAAATACACTGTGCGATTTCCTACGGTGTTTTTCTACATGAGACAAAAACTTGCAATATTAGTAATGTTGTATTAATAGTGTAGATATTAGCGCTCAGTGCAAATTGAATCCCGTTTATGTAAATTCAGTGGTAATGTATGCAAACCGACTGCCGGCAGTTGATTAAATTTATATCGTTGTAATCAAGTAAATCTGTCTGACCACTAATTCGAAGCTTGTGTTTCGTTACTTATAAAATTACTTCTAAAACTGCGAAGTTTTTAACAGACCTTGTTATTAAGTAAATTTAATGATAGTTAAAATTTTTCCAAGCATATTTTTATCTTTCTTATTAAACTGCTTTAAACTATTGTGGTATACGGCTACGTGTTGTGCGCCATCCTCGAACGGAACTGTACATATCCACCCAAATTTTTTGATGTCCCACCGTACTGATATTAGTAATTTCACTTTCATAAAAACTATTACTACCTAATAATGAGAGCTTTAGTAACGGTCCAAAAACCGCGACGAATCTGAGTCAATTGAGATACGACTTAGCAGGCATGGCTTCTAATGTAAGCGTAGTAGGGAAGATGATAAATCTGTATACGAGTATATAAAACTCTTGCATTACTGAGTGACTGACTGACAGACAACGCACAGCCGAAACTAATGAGCGTAGAAAGCTGAAATTTGGTGTGTAGGTTCATAGGACAGTGTAGAGAAGGGATTTCCTGAAATTCCCACGGGAAACGGATTTTACTTACATACAAATTTGTGGCCAAGCTAGTGGTATATATATTTCAGTTCAATTGGCTATCAAACTTACACACACGACTTAGTTTAGGCATTTGCCAAAATCACCACACATATCCAATACTACTAATATCTATTATACATTCTAAAGTTTGTGAGGATGCATACGTGTATATTTGTTTATGCAAAATCTACTGGACATATTGTTATGTAATTTGATAGTATATAACCTGGAATAACACATAAGGTACTTTTTATCCCGAACTACAACTATATCAGACGAAAGTTTAAAATCAATTTGGCTTATGAAATGGTCTCCCTTTCTTTATTTTCGAGTGTGTTGCTAATACTGTATTGTATTCAATTCAAATATAACATGACTTTTACTACCTAACACATTTAGTGCCAAGTAATCGTATATACACTAAGGAACTTAAACTGTCAACCAGTGTGCAGGTTTCCTCACGATGTATCTTTTACCCGAAGCTGGTCTATGTGACACGAGTAGAAACTGGAACCTAGGATCTTTCGATCATAGGCGGACGGTCTTAACCACTTTACCATCACCGCTTCATCGTCAGCGTGTTCCGCTTCGTCATCATCATAAACAATATTATTAGCTTTTTTTTAATAACCTGTTTAAGTGTCCCACTGCTGGGCAAAGGCCTCCCCTTTCTGCTTCCATAGATATCTATCGAGTGCAATATGATGCCACCCCCGCAGAAATCCCTCTGTCTCTATCCCTCTATGTCATTATTAGGTAACATATACATACATATATTACATATTAAAAATTCTGTAAACTATCGAAGAAATATCCAAAACGAGGCTTCAAGATGATATTTCCCCCAAAGCACAGCCCATTACTCCTAAACGTTAGACACCCAGGGGCGTAGATAAAATACACCACTTCCACAATGTTTTACGATTCCGTGCAACCCTTATAAAACCCTTACGATGTCGTCTGTCCATCTGTCGCACGCTCGTTCAGGACCCTTTTTATTTTCGCAAGGACATCCCATGAATTGATCAGTAAAGTAAGAAAAAAATGACATCTTTATTGCAATTCGAGTCAGAATTGAATGGAAACTCGTATTATCTCATACTCATTCACCTTCGCATGTTGCGTTCGGGGCTGTGACGCCGCGAAGCTCGGGGTCAGCGTAAGAAATATGTAAGATTAAAATTTTGAAAATTCTGTTGTGTTTTTACAAACGTCTGACGTCAACTTTCCTTGGAAATTCTATTGTTATTGTAGCCTAGGCTATCCCTTAGTCGCCTCGTACGATATTAACGGGATGATATAAAGTGGCCCTTTTCTATGGGGAAATCTCGCGTCACTTTCATATTATTTTCTTCATAGTCGTATTCCTCATGGCTGAGGGTCGTGGTCATTACGTGTAATGAAACACACACAACAACTTTCTTGACACTGATAATGGAGTGGATTTTCATTGCCTTCTTCATTTCACACACAAGTTGATGATCAACCAGTGACTGACTAATGTAGTATGTAGTTTTCATCGACCACTGCTTGCTTCCGGTGAAGGAAAACATCGTGAGGAAACCAGCAGACTGGTGGACAGTTTAGTTCACTAGTGTGTGTGCGACTACCTGCCAGTAGATGGCGGTAAATAGTCGTAAAAGCCGTTTCAGATGCCTTTAAGCGACTTGAATATAATCTGACAGTGAAGTTAGCAATAATACACTATATATGATGATGACTCTCTCGTCTCGTCTCGTCTCGTCTCGTCTCGTCTCGTCTCGTCTCGTCTCGTCTCGTCTCGTCTCGTCTCGTCTCGTCTCGTCTCGTCTCGTCTCGTCTCGTCTCGTCTCGTCTCGTCTCGTCTCGTCTCGTCTCGTCTCGTCTCGTCTCGTCTCGTCTCGTCTCGTCTCGTCTCGTCTCGTCTCGTCTCGTCTCGTCTCGTCTCGTCTCGTCTCGTCTCGTCTCGTCTCGTCTCGTCTCGTCTCGTCTCGTCTCGTCTCGTCTCGTCTCGTCTCGTCTCGTCTCGTCTCGTCTCGTCTCGTCTCGTCTCGTCTCGTCTCGTCTCGTCTCGTCTCGTCTCGTCTCGTCTCGTCTCGTCTCGTCTCGTCTCGTCTCGTCTCGTCTCGTCTCGTCTCGTCTCGTCTCGTCTCGTCTCGTCTCGTCTCGTCTCGTCTCGTCTCGTCTCGTCTCGTCTCGTCTCGTCTCGTCTCGTCTCGTCTCGTCTCGTCTCGTCTCGTCTCGTCTCGTCTCGTCTCGTCTCGTCTCGTCTCGTCTCGTCTCGTCTCGTCTCGTCTCGTCTCGTCTCGTCTCGTCTCGTCTCGTCTCGTCTCGTCTCGTCTCGTCTCGTCTCGTCTCGTCTCGTCTCGTCTCGTCTCGTCTCGTCTCGTCTCGTCTCGTCTCGTCTCGTCTCGTCTCGTCTCGTCTCGTCTCGTCTCGTCTCGTCTCGTCTCGTCTCGTCTCGTCTCGTCTCGTCTCGTCTCGTCTCGTCTCGTCTCGTCTCGTCTCGTCTCGTCTCGTCTCGTCTCGTCTCGTCTCGTCTCGTCTCGTCTCGTCTCGTCTCGTCTCGTCTCGTCTCGTCTCGTCTCGTCTCGTCTCGTCTCGTCTCGTCTCGTCTCGTCTCGTCTCGTCTCGTCTCGTCTCGTCTCGTCTCGTCTCGTCTCGTCTCGTCTCGTCTCGTCTCGTCTCGTCTCGTCTCGTCTCGTCTCGTCTCGTCTCGTCTCGTCTCGTCTCGTCTCGTCTCGTCTCGTCTCGTCTCGTCTCGTCTCGTCTCGTCTCGTCTCGTCTCGTCTCTTCTCGTCTCATCACCCAACTATCTTAAGCCACAATACTATTTTCATTTTTGTAACAAAGTTTTTTAGATAAAAAAATACTGATGATTTGTGAAAAACACATTATTCAAATGATGCATAGATTAAAACTTATTATTTCCTGCCGTACTCTGACTATGCATCACATAAATCACAATAATTTTCCTTATCCCATGTCAACATTTCATTGGGTCACCCTAACAAGACATTGAGTATGCCCAATTGATTAACCACTCAAACTTACAAAACTAAACCTTAAGCCAACATAATAAAGCGTAACACCACTGCACAATATCCCAGTACTTCACCTGATATTTTCATATCACTGTTCCTAAATTTATTCAAATATGAACTGTACGTTATGGTAATAAGAGTGTAAAGGGACGTAGATTTTTGTGCATTCAGATTTACATGACAATTACACCCAGAGAGGGACCCATGTCTCCTACACCTGTCTTTAGTTTTACATAACGTGTGGCCAACGATATATTTAAATTTCTATGAGGTTATAAATTGTATCCCATTCAATATTTGACAGGTCGATTCATTCGGTAAGCAAATAATGTTTCGAAATTAAAAAAGGCTTTTTTTTAAAGGATTTTTGGTTCATTTCAATCGATTTCAGCTCAGTTGCTTAGCGCTGATTAGTCGATGGGATGGATGACTATGTATTACCATTTGTGCCTAATGAATTTATGTTTGTTTGTTCTTTGAAAAATGTGCACACTGGTTGATCATTAACTTGTGTGTGAAATGGAGAAGGCAATGGCAAACCACTCCATTACTAATGCCAAGAAAGTTGTTGTGTGTGTTTAATTCCACGTAATGACCACGATCCTCAGCCATAAGGAATACGACTATGAAGAAGTTCTTTGAAAGAAATCTGATTTTACAACCTTACTCCGTGGAAATACTATTGTTGCCGCGTGCGGCAGAAACAGTTACCGAGGATATCCACGAGAGGATATGGAGTGGAGTATCTTATTCTAGGGTGCAACCACACATCTCGTCATAAATTATACCTAAAATATTCAGAAATACATTCTCAGTACGCAAGAGTAAAATGTTCGATAGTTCGATATCTCATTTTCTTGTATGTGTTTTCGAAAATCCGATAAAATGTCATATTAAAAGTAAACAAAGTGTGGCGAAATCGCACACAAATGTGAGACATCGCGAATATTAATATTTTGAGTTATGAGCCGGTAGGAATATTAAATTCTTGTCGCTTTTCTATTACGGCCTCGAAAATTCGGTATGTGTTTTTGAATATCTTGACGGTAATATGAAACTTTTCTATGTCTGAATACAGATATACAAAATAGAAGCAACTTGTGTCTTATTAAAAGTTTTTTCGTTTGGTTAATTTATTATATTTTATATCTTTTTCCCTTTCATCAGCACTCGATCACAATCATAATATGTTTCAGTATACCTTTTCACCATGTACTGTGTAAAAAATGGTAAGCCCTTCTGGCATGATAGGGACCAACACCGTTTGAATGAGTTTCTTGCGGCATTTCTTCTCAGCAGCAGTGGTCGTTCCGAAACGCTAGTAGTTTGTTAGTAGCTTTGGTAAATATAATTTAATGTAGAATATGACGTGAAAAAGTGCATGTGAAGGCCTAATTTCTGAATAAATGATTTGACTATGATTTGATTTTGTCCGTCCCAGGACTTGAAACTAGAATTACTTTTCACGCACATCTTTCATGATTTTAAAATTAAAAAACGAATCTGCGTTTTAATAAACAAGTTTGGATTTGCGATAAGTTTAATTAAGTTTTGAATTAAGTTCGGTTTTAGTAACCTCAATATTGATGGAACAGTTAAAACTACTTGGTGTTCAAAGCTGAAATTAGATGCGTAGGGATATAAAAAGATAATTTCTCAAAATTCCCACGGGGCCGGATAAAATTTTGAATTTTTACGCGAATATATGACTATAATTATGTTAGGAACACTGGTAAGTGTTCAACATATTCTTAATTAAAATCTTTTCAGACCTTATCAACATATTCCCCACATAATTCCTTAATTCAAACCACCTACTTTACATATCTTAACACAAGCAGTTAATATGCAAATTGAGGCAGAGCCTTCAAAAGCGCATCCTGATGACCACGCTGTGTCGCACAAAATTAACTAACAACATGAAATACCGTGCAGTTTTAAACCCTATGCTAATAAACATAAGATTAACAATTAAGGAGACTACTTTTGGTATAGTACAAAATTCTGCTGATTCGAAAAACGATACCAATTTAAATAATAATCTTTTAAATGTTGCCAATAATTCTCGATTCTATTTCGTAAGTAGTAGAGTTCAATTTTTTGATATGGACGATTTATAAAAGCATTGGTTTGGTTTTCTTTTGGATCAATTTATAGT
The DNA here is from genome assembly GCF_027563975.2 of Plodia interpunctella. NCBI lineage: Eukaryota > Metazoa > Arthropoda > Insecta > Lepidoptera > Pyralidae > Plodia > Plodia interpunctella. The sequence continues at coordinate 1,132,504 of NC_071313.1, forward strand.
ATCTGTGAAAGCTTTGAAGTTCTCATGCACTCGTTAACAACTTTACCGAACTTAATTTCGAACTTGTATGAGGGACTAATCTAATGTAAATTGTGTTTTATCTTTTCTCGACCAATCTTCAGTTGGAAGCAGGGATGTTTTTACTCCGGCACGAAAAACTAAGCGTTAACTTTTTCTGCTCCGGCGTAAACCATATTTTTTTACGCTCGGGCGTAAACTGGGTATATACCCATCATTTCTGTCAACGTAAACAAATCTTTAGTTGGAAAATTTATTTTGATAGTTTTACGAAGTTTTAATTAATATAAGAAATATTTAATTTGTAATAACTATCAAAATACGACACAGAAGTTGTCTGTTCAACCAATAGATGTTAGAATTTGAATCAATAAAAAATATAGTTTAATATATTCTTTGGAAATCGTGTACAAAAATTCAATTCACGATGCCTGACTGGTAATCTTCCAAATTCAATACACCAAATTTACACAGTCTAGACGTCGAGGTAACTATACTGTAAAATGAACAGTGGAAAGTTATTGAAAATAATAAATTTTCGTCAAAATTTCGATTTCATTGAATTTTAGAAGTTATTGCATTCAGTCAGTACGCGATTCTGATTTGGGAATGAAATGTTTTTTTTTAACACGTATCAGTTGATTCTATCAGGTTGATCCGTACTCCTAATTAAATATTCTCACAAACTTTCGCATTTATAATATTAGTAGGAATAATAATAAACAAATTGTACCATCATTTCTTTATAAATTAAATATTGCATCTGTGTAATATAAAGAGAAAATAAAATTTATTGTTAAAATTCGATGAAAGGCTCGAATCATTTGTTAACTTTTTCAAGCTTAAATATAAATAAATAAATAAATATAAATATATACGGACAAATCACACAGATTGAGCTAGCCCCAAAGTAAGTTCGAGACTTGATCGAATCGAGGATCGAACCCGGGACCTCTCGTTTCAGAGGCAAGCATTTTACCACTTCGCCATCGAGGTCGTCAAATACATTTAATTTTCAACAAGTTTCATCAATTCAGAAAAAAAATATGAGAAATTGAATATTGAAAACAGAAAAAAATCAATTTATACAATTACGCTGCAATGGTTTAGACGGTCTCACTCATATAATAATAATAATAATAGATATTAATAAGGCCTCTTTTTAAAGGATTTTTGGTTCATTTCAATCGATTTCAGCTCAGTTGCTTAGCGATGATTAGTCGATGGGATGGATGACTATGTATAACATTTGTGCCTAATGAATTTATGTTTGTTTGTTCTTTGAAAAATGTGCACACTGGTTGATCATTAACTTGTGTGTGAAATGGAGAAGGCAATGGCAAACCACCATTAATAATGCCAAGAAAGTTGTCATAGATATTAATAATGTCTTTAATTCATGTTACTTCAATAGAGCTAAATTGAGGTTTAAAAGATAAAATAAAAAGGGTATAATTACTATATAACATTAATGTTCCAACTAACATTATAAATGCGAAAGTATGTGTGGATGTATGTTTGTTACTCTTTCACGTCAAATCTATTTGACCTGTTTTGGTATACTTTTTGACTATGTATATTATGTACTTTGATATAGGTATTATTAGAACAAAAAAAAATTGTAAGAAACAATAATGGTAAGCCGATCTGGCATGATAGGGACCAACACTGTTCAAATGAGTTTCTTTCGGCATTTCTTCTCAGCAGTGGTCGTTCCGAAATGCCAGTAGTTTGTAGCTTGTGAGAAATAACTATTTAATATAAAAATTGACGTGAAAAAGTGCCTGTGAAGGTCTAATTTCTGAATAAATTATTTGAATTTGACGAATTGTCATGAAATTTCTTGGAATATAAAGTTTTTTTTATCACAACGATTTCCGTACGAGACTCTAATATCAGTAGCATTTTCAATTCTTCGTATAAAAACGTGATGAAATTTAAATATTCCTGAATATATAAAAGTATAAACATTTATTCTTTGCAGTTTGCTCAGAATGCAAAGTGAAGCGGAATGCAGAGTGCAAAGGGCAATGCACTCGACTCACATCACTACTTGATGTTTCAATTTATATCGAGCGAAATTTCGTCGACAACATATATAAATATAACAAATTTATTTGTTAGACAAAATTACAAACATCCGACTTTCATTATTCATACCGATTTTGATCAAACATATCTAAGAACCACCGCATAAAAAATTGTTATCAAATAAAAAAAAAAAACTGCATCCAAATCAGTTCACCCGTTGATGAGCTACGGTGCCACGTACACAAATAGACACACTTAGCTGTCAATTTTATAACACCCCTTTTTTTGCGTTGGAGGTTAATTAAATGTCATTTATTGCAGTATACTTGGTTACAAAATAATAGTTGGATTTCCCAGTGAGATCAAATGAAACTCGTGATGAGAATGACCCGCTTTTCCTTTGAATGTATACGTGGACTTCTGAAGTTTGATTGTGAAGGATGTAACTACATACATAATAAAAAAGAAAAAAAAAATTACGTAGATTAACATAAATATTTACACCACTATATTTGGTGTTCGTTTCTTAAATGTAAATGTGTTATCTTTATGAATATTTCTCCCTATCACTAGACAGTATAACCCAAAGTTGCTTAATGCGATTTTTTTAAAATAAATGCAGTGATTTAATAGGTTGACGTGTATATAATTTATGAAGGTTTTACCCGAGCCAAACCGCTAGTGTAATATACCTAAAATCTTGTGATGGGCCAACATTCAACTTCATAATCTCCGAAATATCAAAATCAGCGGGCTTACTTGATGACGCCACGACTCGGACTGTCCGCTTGACGAGGGTACCGCACCTGCGACCACAGATTATGTAGAGTACAACTATAATATGAATGGACTGGCTGGATTTAATTCCATTTAGATAGATAGAAAAGAAAACAAAACACTTAATGTCTGTCTGTCGCACGGAACCGGTTGGTTACTGAGCGCGCGAACAATACCTACAGTGAGAGAACGGTGATCTGCTACCTCCCTTGATTAATAAATTACCGGACGATTTAAAGAAGAATCTTACTACTAAAAATATTAAGTTTAAACTTAATATTTTTAGAAGTAAGATTTAGAGTTTTCTTTTAAAAAAGAGAGAAAAGATTAAGAGTTTTCTTTTAAATAATATAAATTTATTGTTTTGGATACTGTTTCTGGACTGTTTTATATAATTTTATTTTTTTGTCAAGCTCTTGTCGATGCTATGTCGTAGCTGCCAAGCATTAGCATATTTTCAATTATTGGTTTATTGCTTTGGTTGTGTACATTTATATTAATGATAATAGGTAGTTCTAGTCTTAAAATACTATATATACTTGATGTAATTCATCCATGCAGTGCGCCACAAACCTCAGTTTTCTAAGTGCAATTTACGCTCAAATAATCCATGTAACATGATGTAATAAATAAATAAATAATAAATAAATAATGTTTTGGTACAAATCGCACTATGTCATCGGGACGCAACTAAAACAAACGCGCGCTCTGATTGGTTGGCTGGCAGTCTGTTGTTTGGCGCTGCGTTGTCTATCTACTAAGCAACGTTGTAGGCGTGTAGCATTGTGCTACGAAACTCGTAGTCTCGTAGACCTGTGCTACGAGGCTACGACTGTATCCATACTAATATTACGTAAATTTGTTTTTTGTTTCTAATGGATAAACTCAAAAACTACTAGGCCGATTTTGATGAAATTTGGCACAGAGATAGGCGAAACTTTCGGGAGTGACATAGGCTACTTTTTATTACGGTTTTAACCGAGGCAAGCCGCAAGTTTGTGATAAAATAACCTACTAGCCTTAGAATAGGACCACTATATCTTTTCCCGTGGAACTTAGTCTAAAGGGCATATAGTTAGACAGCTGATAGACAACAACAGCATTCCCAAGGAGGGTTGGCGTCAGGCACGCGGCCGGTTGTAAAGACACAGCCGAATGTTTAAAATTTCAAGGTTATTTTTACGCTGACCTCGGGCTTCGCGGTGTCACAGCCCCGAACGAAGACGGGAACAAGTGGAGATGAGAGAGAGAGAGAGTAAAATGCTCTATCTCTCTCGGCTGGCCCTGGCAGAAGGGGCAAACCCACGAAATGCTGGTGCCAATGGTCTGACAACTAGGGATCCCGACGACCGTGCAAAATGAAGACGCAAAAGTAGAAAAGCGAATCCTGGACTCCGAGGCTCAACGGCTGAGAAAGAAACGGGGTAGACGCTCAGATGAGAGGGAGAGATTAGTTTTGACATGTCGTTTTTTAAAATTAATTAATTTAAAATTAATTATGAATTTTTCATACACATAAAAAAATATCCGGTGCTCGTGATGAAACTAGATTTTTATGAAAATTGCCGTCATTTATTCTTAATTTTTATCTGACATTATAAAAAGTTTTATCAAAATTTGTTCAACAGCTTTTCTATCACTTTTGACCTGTTTATATAACACAAAATATTGTTCATTCTTAGAATACATTTATTTTTAGTGCCCATTCAAAACTTCTTCGCAAACAATGTCTAAAACTCGAAAAAGCGTAAGGTCAGCAGATAAATTTGTCTCGTGTTCAACAGTTTTTCGCGTCATTTGCTGACGGTCCTCTTAGCGGATTGAAATTTTTCTTCCAAGAAACATTTGTAGAAGCTTTTAAATGGACGAACAAAACTGAATAGACGAACATTGGTTTGTTATTTTTATATAAATAACAGGTTTTCCTCGGATTTTTATTATGTAGATTATTTCCAATACTTTTTCGTTTCGTTTAGCTAATTAGAAAAAAAAACCGTATTCTAACTAATATTACAAATGCGAAAGTAAATTTGTTACCTCTTCACGCTCTATCTACTCAACCAATCTTCTTGAAATTTTGCATACATATAGTTTGAAGTATGGAGAAGGACATCGGATACTTTCATCCTGGAAAAATAACTATTCCCGAAATAAACGCGGTCGAAGCCGCGCGTAAAAGCTTCTTTTTATACGCTTTGCTAACTAACCTAACTAATAGAGCCTTAAACTAACAATGTACTAGTTAAATTGTTCTATATTTTATTCTGATGTATTAACAAACTTTTTCTTTATGAATACAGCTTTTTGCTATTATTACAGCCAATAACCCTACAGTATAAGCCATCGGGGTAATAAATGTTTTGAACTCCAGACATAATTTATTTTAAAACAAGCCTTTAGCTTATAAAGTTAACGAAAAGGCTATGGAATAATTTTAATAGCCTTGTTTGAATAATGTATATTAAACAATACTTTTGTTATCAATACTAATAATATAAAGAGAGAAGTTTTGTATTTTTGTTTGTATGTATGGATAAACTCAAAAACTGGGCCGATTAAGATGACATTTGGCACAGAGATAGACGAAACCTTCTGGAATACTTCACCCGAGCGAAGTCAGGACAGGCCTCTAGAAATTAAATACTTTTCTTTAGGACTAATATTAGGACAATAATCGAGTTTATTGTCAGACGTCGTCTTCCATCTTGCATATTTGGCTGTAATTAAAAAAAAATTGGGTTGATTTTGCTGCTTACGTTACTGTCGTCGCAAAGTTATTGTTCGTGCAGTAAGCTCTTGAGGGGTTCTCCGGTTGGGAGCCGTTACTGGTCCACCATCAGGTCATGTATATCATAATAATGTATTGGCATCCAAACTAAACGTTTATACAAATATTAAACCCAATCAATCAAATATATCTACTTCAAAATTGAGTTGTAAGAATAAAAAGTATAAAAAAAACAACATATCTCATACATACCTACATAAATTGCAAGTTAAATAAAATCTTGTAAAAAATGTTTATTAAAAATTAAAAGGCACAATCTCACATAAAAGCGCCTCGACTTAAACATTTTCAAGAAAGTTCCGTTCCGTTGAAAAACTACTGAACCGATTTTAATTGCGAAGTCTTTCCTTTTTACATTTTCAACAATTTAAATTTTTACCTCGAACAAGCTAATTAAGACATAGTCTGCAACACAGAGTAACTACGATCGAGATACCAAGTAAGTACAAAATATTAATTACACTTTAGGGTAGCAATTGGAAGTAAGTAATTAAAACAATATAATGTACCAAATACTAGATAAAACACATGAATTTAAGACAAAATTACGACATAAAAAATCTTAAATCGCAATTGAATTGCAATTATTCGAATGCGATTGTTTTCATGAATATATTTTTGATTTGATATTCAGATATTTATATTGTAAATCCAAGTGATTAAAAAAGCACTGACTGTTTAATAAATAATAAATAAATATTAGTACAAATCACATAGATTGAGCTAGCCCCAAAGTAAGTTCTAGACTTGTGTTATGGGATACTAATTCAACGATACTATATTTAATATCAAATACATATATAGATAAACCAGAGCAGCTTGAACGAGGCAATCAGAAAAAGATCGTTTTTTTTTATCATGACCCGACCGGGGCTCGAACCCGGTACCTTTCGGTTCAGAGGCAACTTTACCACTGCGCCACAAGGTCATCAAATAGTAGATAGAGGTAGGTATTGAAAAAATTGTAACATACTAACAAAGTTTTTAAATATTGCTTAATTACCCAATAGGTCCATATTCTGAGTCTAAAATCAAATCAAATACATAGCACGTTTTTAAAGTTCACATGCTAACACTTTTTCCCATGTTGCATCTTTTAAAAAAAGAACTTGTGGACGCAATGAGGTGCTGTTCATGTATACTACGTGTATGTTTCATGGCAGTTGCATGTTAATGAAGCTTGTGCTCTGTACAATAATTTCCTTTGTGTGGTCTGCAGTGACCTAATTGCTAAGAAAAGCTGTACTTCCTTACGTAAAAACTTTTTTTATTGTATCATTACGAGAAAAAGGTATTTAATAACTTTGTTCAAATATAAATCGCCATTTTCTGTTTAATTAGCAGACAATATAGTTAGCTTAAAGTAAGTTTAAGTGTGAGTTGCAACTTAAAGTTTAACATGTGCAGAAAATCGCAAAATATACCGTTTTAACCGATTTCCAAAAAAGGAGGAGGTTATGTTATGTTTCGGTGTATATATATATTTTTTATGTATGTTCAACGATTTCTCCGTCAATTATGGACCGATTTTCGAAATTTGTGTTTGGTTTGATATATTCGTCATGACCGATCTTTTTGGGGCCCTAATATTCATTCAGATATCGTAAAAAATATGAAAAATATGTATATAACTATATAAACTATAACTGTAGTCAAGACCAAGAGCCAACTAACTATATAAACTATAACTGTAGTCAAGACCAAGAGCCAACTAACTATATAAACTATAACTGTAGTCAAGACCAAGAGCCAACTAACTATATAAACTATAACTGTAGTCAAGACCAAGAGCCAACTAACTATATAAACTATAACTGTAGTCAAGACCAAGAGCCAACTAACTATATAAACTATAACTGTAGTCAAGACCAAGAGCCAACTAACTATATAAACTATAACTGTAGTCAAGACCAAGAGCCAACTAACTATATAAACTATAACTGTAGTCAAGACCAAGAGCCAACTAACTATATAAACTATAACTGTAGTCAAGACCAAGAGCCAACTAACTATATAAACTATAACTATAGTCAAGACCAAGAGCCAACTAACTATATAAACTATAACTGTAGTGAAGACCAAGAGCCAACTAACTATATAAACTATAACTGTAGTCAAGACCAAGAGCCAACTAACTATATAAACTATAACTATAGTCAAGACCAAGAGCCAACTAACTATATAAACTATAACTGTAGTCAAGACCAAGAGCCAACTAACTATATAAACTATAACTATAGTCAAGACCAAGAGCCAACTAACTATATAAACTATAACTGTAGTCAAGACCAAGAGCCAACTAACTATATAAACTATAACTATAGTCAAGACCAAGAGCCAACTAACTATATAAACTTTAACTATAGTCAAGACCAAGAGCCAACTAACTATATAAACTATAACTGTAGTCAAGACCAAGAGCCAACTAACTATATAAACTATAACTGTAGTCAAGACCAAGAGCCAACTAACTATATAAACTATAACTAGTCAAGACCAGACGAGAAGAGCCCGTGACGGAAAATCTTCTATGTTTTCGAAAATGTGACAGTTCCTACAGAATCCTTTCCTGGTGCTTTAGTTAGGTCGACTGATTTTGCTGGAAAATAAACACCGTGTTTGAAACATTTCAAAATTATGCATATTTTTAAACAACTAAAATAGTGACATATGATGTTAAAAATTTGAAAAAAATACTAACGTTCCCAAAAGACGTCTGTAAAAGTGTGAATTAGCCGTTCATATTAAGTTAGCTTTGTACTAACTTGTGTAATTTACATTTTGCTTTAATTAATAATAATTAAAGTGCATAAAATTAAAACCACAACGAATTCTAGTAGTCTAGACAAAACACATATAACTTTCTTATGTGGACTGCCTGAGATTAATTTTGTTCACAGAAGTTGGTACATTTGAGCCAAGTACCTTATTTCTCTACATAACTTATAATATTATGAACGCCGACATACAACATTCGAGAAAGTTCATAAACTACAGCTACCAACTGACCCCGGGCGTTACAGCTCCGAATAACACTCAAGACATATCTACAAACACAAACTCAAGAAACAGATAATTAAATAAATAAATATATTAGGACAAATTATACAGATTGAGCTATCCCCAAAGACAGTTCGAGACTTGTGTTAAGGGATACTAAACTCAACGATACTATATTTTATATAACAAATACATATAGACATTCAATACCCAATCAGAAAAAGATAATTTTCCATCATGACCCGACCGGCCATCGAACCCTAGACCTCTCGGTTCAGAGGCAAGCACTTTACCACAGCGCCACCGAGGTTGTCATTAGCAGGTTACCGCACTGTCATAGAAACAGAAGCCTGACAAGACAAACCGACGGTACACAACGAGCTCATAATTCGTGTGGCAACACCGAGCCGCGGTGTTACCATGAAATTAATTACAAGTGCGCCGGGAAGCAAACGGTTATTGGGGCTTACAAAAATTTATTGGACAACTATTGCGTGGTTCAAAGTATGAGAGATGGCGGGGTTTGCCAACTGTCTAAGTACTTATAAAATGTATTATTATTATTATTATTTTTTAGTAAATTCGAAAAGACTTGACGACAGAAAGAGAGAAAATACTTTACTTTAGTACGCAGAGATAAGGGAATTTTACCTATTTCTGTTTATTTCCACTTGCCACGATCCTTGCAAATTTTACTCGCGGTATTTATGGTATAGTGTGTGAAGAAAGTAATAGAGGACTTAATTTCTTCACACACTATACCATAAATACCTATATTATAAAGTTACTAGCGGCTTCGCTCGGATAGAAACATAAAAAATTATACATCGAAACCTTCCTCAGGAATTACACTATCTTTCGGTGAAAACCAAATGAAAATCCATGCCATCGTTTTTGAATTTATCGCAGAGACAGACAGACAGTCACAGACGCGGCAGAGGTCTTTCTTTTATAATATGTAAGGATTGAGAATAAAAAATACGATGCCAAATTTGCCTCTAGAATTTAATAAAATCACAATTTATTATAATCACTAACTTTTTCGTGTTGTTTTTTTTTTTATGTGTAAAAACATTATGCAATAAATCCTATTTTACTTATCGCGATTACCAGCTTCGAACAATATCAATAGAAAATAATTTTACATATTTCTGTTTGGTCTTGTTAACTTTTTATATTGTGCAATAAAATTAAAATAAATAATGTTGTGAAAAGAAATACCTGTGTATTCCGTTAGCTAAATCGCTTCCGCTTGCAACTTAGTAACTTAAGAGTGGGTGTTATATCTATTAGTGAGACTGGAGATAGTGTCAGCGGCGACAGATGTAATTGTTTTGAATGTGACTCGTGTCGTTGTCGACTCGTTCGCTAAGATTCTGGAGCACATCTGTGGTAGGAGGAGACTTGCAAGATACTGGTTGGTGCATTGGATTTTAAAACGACTTTAAGGTGTGAAACACTGTCAAATCTAATCTGAGAGAAAGAAAGAAAGAGAAAGAGAGAAAGGGAGAAAGAAAGAGAGAGTTAAAGATCTATAGAAAGAGAGAGAAAGAGAGAAAGAGAAAGATAGAAAGAGAAAGATAAAAAAGAGAAAGAGAGAAAAAGACAAAGAGAGAGAGAGAGAGAGAGAAATATGAGAAAGAGATAAAGAGAAAGAGAGAAAGAAAACCTGTGAGTAAAATTTCACCTGCTTCCGCTTGTGAAACTATAAAATTTTCCATATCGCTCCAGTTTTTGTGAAATTACATTATTATGATAAGCATTTTTGTATATTCTTCCAATGACCTTATGGTGCATATATCGCCTTCCAACGTGACTCGTAACTCCTCAACGATTTACTGCACTATAAAATTTTTTCACGTTTTTGTCGCACAAAATAATCAAATTCGCATCTACCTATCTGATTATTAATTTCGATTATTTTCTACTAAATAATTGAGGCCGACCCCAAATAATGAAGTCCTTTTACCGTGTGATAGAGGTCCGTGCGGACTAATTTTAATATGCGTTTTACTGTACTTTTAACACTTAACTTAGAACAGCGGGTGGAACTAAATAAATGTCTGCAAAATGTATAAATCACTCCGTGGTACAAACAGTATGAAAAATTCGTACATATATTACATTTTAACACCATTACAGTTGCTATTAGTCGGGTCGGTATGGAACTTTGATAACAGAAAGAAAGAAATACGGCGAAATGAAAGCTTTTTTTTTTTTACAAAGATATTATACATATTTTATATAGATGTATATATTTTTGATTGTTATATTATGTATATTTCAATGTACTTTGAATTAAAATTTAGAAGATTCGTGAGTGATTTTACATGCCTGTCTGACGTGAAACTTATTATGCAGGGTTGGCTATGTTATGGTGTTTCTCTATCATAAAATATAAAAAATATAGTTGACTTCACTTTCCTGCCAGTTACGTCTGGCCTCTTTCTATTATCAAAACATCAAACGACCTCGATTTGATGACCTCGGTGGTGCAGTGGTAAGATTCTTGCCACTGAACCGAGAGGTCCCAGGTTCGATCCCCGGTCGGGGGTCATGATGGAAATGATCTTTTTCTGATTGGCCCGGTTCTTGGATGTTTATCTATATATGTATTTATTATAAAATATGGTATCGTTGAGTTAGTATCCCATAACACAAGTCTCCAACTTACTTTGGGTCTAGCTCAATCTGTGTGATTTGTCCTAATATATTTATTATTTATTTATTTATTTTATCAAAAAGTTGTATTCCAGAGCGATAAAATCGATCGAATCGTACTTAAAGGTACATACGTACCTCAAAGGTAAGTATTCAGTAGATTTTCAGTCTGAATATAGATCTAGGATCTCTCTAGATGTTATTTAACAAATCTAGAGGGATCCTATTTTTTGACAATATATGTTAAGGATAACGTCCTTAACATATATTGTCAAAAAATGAAAAACAATGTTCTTACACAAAAATCACAGCGAACGTTCTGTTTATTTTCTATCCCTGTGTACAAAACAGTGTTTATAACATTCGCAATGGACCTAGCTATAGGAATACTATTGCTTAACAGCTACCAAGTCTATGTTCCGCCTTTTACGACATCCATGGGATGATATGGTAGAGTGATACAATTCTACGAGGGATTCTACGCAATGTCTCCATATTTCTGTGATCCCCAGAGCTAAATGTCCAAAAATATTTGCGGTGACATACCCAAGGGCCCCAGATTTGCCGTTGCCCACGCAATCACTGGAGGAATGACAGAAACGCCGGTCATTACCACGCACAGCCATTGTCGTTCATGGCTCATAAAATAAACGTGGTCAAAAATAAACATTTGTTTTGGTTGCGAGAGTTTTGTATTTCTGCACTTGTCCAACCAACATTATCGAAGCTAGTTCAAGAGATTATTGGTTATATATAAATATAAAATTAACGGATATGGGCCAAATATACTCAGAAAGCCCTCAAATCAATAAGTTTTGTATGGTATGTTTAGGATTCTGTTGCGATTGCCACGCTTCTGTAGCGCATCACAAATGTTTGCCGGAGTGTATATAGACGGTGTCCATGCCATAATGCGAAAGTTTCTCTGTTGTTCATGGTGCGTGGCAGTAACAATAGTCTCCTGAGTGTGGCAGCAGACTTGGTTCATAGTTCGTGTTTTGAGCAATGGACCAACCTGCGTATCCTCCCAAAACGGAGTTCATACTTATAGAATAATAAATAAATAAAAAATATAATTACTAACATTATTTTTTAAGGATTTGTACTAAACAATTGTGGATGATAACTTGAAATAAATATATTGAATAAAAGGTCAAATCACAGATATTCAGCTAGCCCCATAATAAGTTCGAGACCTGTGTTGTGCGATACTAACTCAACGATACTATATTTTATAACATATACATATATAGATAAACATCCAAAACCCGGGCCAATCGGAAAAAGATCATTTTCCATCATGACCTCAACGGGGATCGAACCCGGGACCTCTCGGTTCAGAGGCAAGCACTTTACCACTACGCCATTGAGGTCGTCTATATACCGCCTTATTTAATCAAACCATGCACTGTCATCGCCAATTTATTCAAGAAGCTCTGTAACAATCTAGCCTGCAGCCGATCTAAGATACGGAACTTAAATTCAGTTAGGCGCTTCATGCAATATGCAGAGTTATGCAAACATGTATAGGACCCGCTTTACATACAGTTACGGCAAGTTTCGATTAAGTGGCGTACAAAGCGACAGCTGTTCTTATCTGTCGTTGTGAAGCAAGTTTGCATATAGATATTGGTTGAAACTGTTTGCGGTGAGACGCAGCGAACCTAACAGATTGTGTGGTTGACGTCGCGTCACAAATACCACGCTGCGATTGGTTTGCTGCGTTTCACTACAAAAAGTGAAAAGTGAATCTGAAAATCGCACTAATACCTTACGAAAACTTTCGATAGATTTCGAATAAGTATTCGAAGATATTCTAACTCGAGTTCGATATCGACTTTGACCTAGTTAAAAATACATGAATGAAGTTTTAAAACTTCTTTCGAGCCACTTTTCTAACAAGGGTTTTAAGACAAATAATTTCAGTTTAAGTTTTTATGTAGTTTTTATGTTGTTACATAACTTTAGATAAAAGTATATTCTTACTTATTATAATAAGAAGTCCCCTAATACGTCTGTCTGTCTGTATGAACGCGATATATTAAAAAACTACCAGACAGACTTTTGTACGGTTTTCACCGATGGTGTGTTTCCTGAGGAAGGTCTAAGCGTATAATTTATTATAGTTTCACGCAAGCGAAGCCGGAACGGGCCTCTAGTTGCTAATAATGTTGTAAAATTTCATGCAGTCCTGTTCAATTTCAATAAATACGCAGATTTCAATGAAAAGGTATGAGATTTGATTATGATTTGAGAAGTTGTCGTAACACAAATGGTCAAACCGGTGGCGGCATCGTGGGCCGCGGGAATCGAGATGTGCCCTCCGTTGGCTGACCCATGCGTCAACTCGTGCTTCCGGGGAACTGGTCAGCTAGATCTCTTATTAAAAGTATTTCGTTTGGTCAATCATAATATATTTCCATTTATACCTTTTGACCATGTACTTTATTGTTTACCTACATTGTTATATTATTGAGAAAAAGTTATACATTTTATATTATTATTATTATTATTTGTATCTCCTTTTGGGATTCACGGCACTAAGTCCGGTCCTTTGAGAGGCTTGCGTGGGGATATGGATCCAACACGTAGAGGCCCTTTGGAGAATGTTGATGTTGTGTAGGTCTCCCGCCAAGACCCGCTCGCGGATATACCAATGAAATGATATGCCCATGAGCAGGTCTCGGCGGGAGTGTGAACTATTGCAGAATAATGGATAGAAATACTGGTCTATAGAATGAATTATTATTATTAAAAAAATAGCATTTATAATACATTTTATAAAAAAAATAGCAACCCTTCTGGCATTATAGGAACCACTGTTTAAATGAGTTTCTTTTGGCATTTCTTATCAGCAGTGGCCGTTCCGATATGCTAATAGTTTGCAGCTTTGGTAAATATTATATAATATAAAATTTGACGTGGAATAATCCATGTGAAGGTCTAATTTCTGAATAAATTATTTATTTAATAAAAAAATAAATTTGACACGCTACAAAAGTTCGTTTTTAAAGACGGAGTTCTTTTTTAATAGTAACTGTTTTTAATGACTAATAAATATGTTAAGTTTTAAAATTATATTAATTTAGACTAAAAAGTATCTAAATCAAAAATAACTTTAAAATACTTATAAATTATATACTTATAAATTATATACTTATATATTATGTAAAGTTTCTAATTAACAATGTTCCAAGCGCACTGATAAAGTATTCAAAAATTAAAAAAAAAAAATTATTTATTTTTTATTTTTTTGAGAGACTGGTGTCTGAACTAAGCAGAGCTTGTATCTCAGTGCACCAGCCCCTCCCCACTAGATGTATGCAGCATAAAAGTGAACCAATATAGTTTGCCAGTTATATTGGAATTGGTTTCCCTTTCAGAACAAATAAAATAAATAAATATACATGGACAAATCACGCAGTAATTTGCCAACCAATATATAATATGTAGGATTTATTATAGTTTCACATATATATATATATACCTGAAATAGAAGTCAACAATAATAGAGGTTCAATGACTCTCATAAAACAACTCGAACGTTGCAGACTTTAATTAAAGAATTTGTTTTAATCGCAATTTTATTATAACTGAACTTGTAAAGTGTTGAAAATATAATTAAATGTTTTGTTTTATTAGTCTCGTTCTATAATAGACTTGTTAGGTGGTAGGGTAATCTCAGGTAGGGTTGGGGTAGGAATAGGCAAAGGCAGACAGTTATATAATAATATAATTAATAAATAAAATACAGACCCTTCAAGGGTCTATAAACAATTTAAGATATTTTATTATATATATATATAATTACAGCGTGCGTGTGGTACGTGCCGATATCGTTATGATAATGAATGAGTCAAAATGTGATTTCAAAATATCAAGTGGAACAATAATTTAAAATTTTGAATTTAGAATGAAAGAAATAAAAATCATGCCAGCGCGCACGCGATATGACTAAAGAGGTCATAATGCGTGGCGTTACAAACTATTCATAATTTGCCAATAGTGGAATTATCGATAGTTTCGAGAGATGTTATCGATATAAAAGGAATGATTGTGTCGATTGTATTGTCTCATTTTGAGCTGTTGATGCTATTTAATAGTATCGATAATATTGATTGTTTCAGACTATCAATATCATTTAACTATCGATAGTTTATTCATCGATACTATCCTAAACTTATCGGAGTTAGTTTAGACGTTATGTAAAGTCAACAATCGATAGTAAAACTTTATTTAGTGGCATGGCAACACTAGTTTCGTGAAAAAAATTACACTATACAATGAACATGGAAATACATTAAAATTATATCTTCAAGATTTAAACTCATTAAAAAATGTTCTTTATCATGTCTTAAATTTATGTTCATTATCCCTTAATACTCTTATCTGTCTATAAAAATACATTAACCTATAAATATCGGATGAAAATAACTAATAATATCAAAGCCACTTTTATCCGTCTAAAAATAAACATCTCTTTATTCTCCAAACAGAATGGCTATTAAAACGGTGTCTCACTTATCTGACCGTTTTTCCGGTACTAATATTTTAGTCTGTCTGTCTGTATGTTTGTTCGCGCATCATGCAAATCTTACTGGATGCAATTTGGTGCGGTCTCCACAGTTGTATAGCAAATGGTCTAACTTAAAATCTGTTATAGGTTTCATCGCGATTATAGACAAACGCGAGATATTGACAAAAATAATTTATGAGAGGATGCAAAGAATAAATACGGGCAAAGCCGCGGGCAATAAGCTAGTTAAATGTGAAAATTCCAATGATTTTATAAATTTTACACGATTTAATAATGTTTACCATTCTTTTAAAAAAGCTAAGTATAATTGAATACATAGAAAGAAACATAAGAAAAACTCAGTCATTTCGGGGTTTTAATTTCTTACAATTATTTACTGTAAAGTGAATTACGGCAAATTAAATTTTCTGGGCAAAGTTGATTAATAAGTTGGTGCTGTCTGGCTTAAATGTTTAATTTAAATTGCTTTCCATAAATTCCCAGCGACGGACATTTTAATATGCTTTTGTTAAATATCATCAGAAATATCACTGTGAAATATGAAATATTAATTTTTCCCATGTGAAGGTGGAAGGGCGCTGCACAGTAAACACAGACTCTGTACATTTTAATTCCTTAAAAATAATACAGTTACCACTTTAATGTGAATTGAATATTTTTTTTAAAGTATACGCATCGAGGCATATGTGTGTCTGTTCGTGGTATAATTCGACAATGGAATACTTCTAAATTGGCTAATAAACGAAAATACCTCAGGAAATAACTGCTCTTTGGCTTTGGTCGTGTTTTGGCTCAATCAAGTCGAAGAATCATGAAGAAGTGTGTGCAGTGCAGTGTAGTGGTTTTTGTGCAACAGTGCTTTTCACTTATAAATCTATATAAGTACTTAATTGGTTATTTTATTCAATTGGTTGTTTTATAACAACTACTGGCTGAAGGTGTCTTTAAAACCAACAATCGATATTCACCATCATATGATTAAATATCAGCTGGTTATTATGTTCCGATAAACAATTTCATCGTCATCGTCATCAATAAAATGGTCCAGTGGTCAACGCGTCTTGCTTCTGATCTGCGGGTTACGAGTTCGAATCTTAGTCTGTAGTTAGTTGTCTTTACTAGTTATGTTTTTCTTTTTATTATCATTAAAATATTACATTTATATTATTGATTGTGTTTTTTTATGGACATGTTATGAACTGGAATGCAAATGTTTTACATGAATAATTTTTTGTCTTCATTGTTATTATTATTTTTGTGATTAGAGGAATTAAATTATAATGACGATTTGCAATAAATTCATATTATTTCAAGATTATTGTGACTGAATTATAAATGTATTTAGGCAATTGACAGTTTAACTTTTTATTTTATATCTGGTTGACTTATATGAAACATTAATATAATTAATAATTAAAAAATGTATATTGTAATTGGATTATTATATTTCTGAGCGATTGATTTAATATAAATACTGTCATTGTAACGAGTTTGGAAATTATATTAATTTAATGCATGGTGTTGCATGTTATTTATTATTATTTGTTTTTTTTTTTTTTTTACCTTTATAATGTCACTACCAGACCCAGCTCCTGCTGCAGTGTCGCCTGTAGCTGGCCCCACGGTTCTTTCTTTAGATTCTTACCAAAAGTGTGAGCAGTGTGATCGCCCGCGTTTTTTTTTTTTTAAAGGACGTAGGGGTCTTAATGTACATATTTCTCGGGTTCATAAGGCTTCATCTTCATCGGTATCAAGTTCTAATCACAGGTCCAATACTGATGGGCCTCCTCCTTTATTGGCAGTTTCCGGTCCAGGTGATAGTCACCATCCGGAGGGTGTGTTTTGGGCTCTTTTGTCTAAGTACAAAAAATGTTTGCCAGTAGTCAAGAGAATCCCCAGGGGTGCAAGATTGTCGGTTGCAACAGCTTTAAAAAAAGTTATCGACAATATCATTGTGACCAACAGTATAGAAAGCTGGGAAAGCTTATTGTCTTTTGCTTTCAGAATTTTGCATGTACACGGTGAGGAAGGACGTTCATCTTCCCTAACCCAACTCATAAAATCGAATTGTTGTCAACATGATCATTATCTAGTTAGTATTGGGGATGCGCAACGCTTTATAAATAGGTCCAACAATGTTCTATTTGGTAGGATTAAGAGAATTGAGAATAAGGTTAGCGATGGGGATGTGAAGGGGGCAGCTCATTTGATTTTTTCCAATGATGCTCTTGCTCCAGAAACTGATGAAACCTTTGAATCCTTGGTGAGAAAACATCCTCAAAATACAACGCGTAATCTTCACCCGGATCCTCCTGTAGACGCAGACCATAACCTACAAATTTCTGCTGATCAAGTATTGGAATCTCTTAATTCTTTTAAAGGTGGATCTGCAAGCGGTCTGGATGGCTTATCACCACAGCATTTGAAAGACCTTTTGTGTGGTGCCACTGGTGATACGGGCCGCGCTTTACTGCAGAGTTTGGTTGCGCTCATTAATTTAATGTTGGCCGGTAAGGTTCCCAATGAAGTAGCCAGGATTTTGTATGGGGCTAATTTATGTGCCCTCGTCAAAAAGGATGGTGGTATACGTCCGATAGCAGTAGGTTGCACAATAAGAAGATTGGCTTCCAAAATTGTTTGCAAAAATGTTTTCATTACTTTGTCTTCATTATTTCAGCCTAAGCAGTTAGGTTTTGGAGTGAAGGGTGGCTGTGAGGCTATGGTACACTCTGCTAGGACTTTTATCAATTCTGCTAATAGTGAGGTTTTGTTAAAACTTGATATATGTAATGCTTTTAATTCAATTGATAGAGGTGTTTTCTTGCGAGAAGCTAGAGAGCACATTCCAGATATTTATTCATATTTGTGGCAATGTTACGGTACACCATCAAATCTTGTCTACAAGGATAAACTTATAAAATCTGTAACAGGTTGTCAACAGGGAGATCCTTTGGGACCTGCCATATTTAGTCTCGGTATAAACCCTATAATATCTACTCTCAGTTCTCCTCTAAATATGTGGTATTTAGATGATGGGACCTTGGGTGGGAACGCTGAGACCGTAAGGGCGGACTTGGAGACTTTGATTCATAGTTTTGAAGAGGTAGGGTTAAAACTAAATTTCTCCAAGTGCGAACTATACATAGGCGATTCCTTTGCAGATTCAGACAGAGACAATATTTATTCAAGTTTTCTATCAGTAGCTCCTGGATTGACTTTGGTGAATGGGGATAGTTTACGTATTTTGGGTGCCCCGGTGTTGGAGGGTTCTGTTGAGAATTTCGTAAATGAACAGGTCATTAAATTTAATGCGTCTTCAGACCTTTTATTTAAAATTAATCCTCACATGGCTTACTTTATTATAAAATTCTGCCTCTTTGTGCCCAAGTTTACTTATGCTATACGGTGCTCGTTATTGTGGAAGCATCACAATCATCTAGAAGTCCTTGATGAACTTATTAAAGTTTCACTGGTAAGAGTGATCAATTCTGAAATAAATAGCGAGGCCTGGCAGTTTGCCTCACTACCAGTTCGTTTTGGAGGCATAGGCGTGCGTAAAGTATCTGATGTGGCTCTTCCAGCCTTTTTGTCCTCCGCTCATGCGGCATCCTCATTATGTGGTAGGATTCTGTCCCCGTTATCGGGTCCCATTGAGGTGTGCGGCTTGAGCGAGGCTGAGGAGGTATGGCGGTCAATTAGTTCGGAGGAGTTACCACTAAACAGAAGTTCACAGCGACAGTGGGACAATCCTTTATGCAAGGCCATCCAGGAGAGGACTCTGTCTCAGTGCAGCCGTTTGGAGGATCGTGCTCGCTTTCTAGCTTTAATGGAGAAAGAGTCTGGTTATTGGCTTCGGGCACTCCCATCAAAACATGTAGGCACTCTTTTAGACAAAACCACTTTTACCTTGGCTATGGGACTTCGCTTGGGTGCGAAAATAAATCAACCCCACATTTGTCAATGTGGTATGGCCGTTAACAGTTTCGGCCATCATGGCCTGTCTTGTGTGAGAAGTGTAGGGCGAATTCCTCGTCATGCATCTCTCAATGATATCATTCGCAGAACATTGGCAACGATTGGTATCCCCTCAATCTTGGAACCCAACGGGATATTCCGTGCTGACGGTAAACGCCCGGACGGTATGTCCCTTGTCCCTTGGCGCTTGGGAAGGAGCCTGGTTTGGGATGCCACATGTGTTGACACTTTGGCACCGTCACATTTACCGTCCACCTCTCTTCATGGCGGCGCGGCGGCTAGTGCGGCTGAAGCAGGCAAAATGCGAAAATATATGGGTCTGGTGGATAATTATTATTTTTTACCTTTTGCTGTTGAAACGATGGGTCTTTGGGGTCCTGAAGCAAGGCTATTTTTAAGAGAAATAACGACGCGCCTCGTGGAGGCAACGGGAGACTCGAGGGCTGGCAGCTTTTTTGCTCAGCGTGTAAGCCTCGCTATACAACGGGGCAACGCTGCCAGTATACTGGGCACGTTGCCTCCCTGTGGCACGTTGGAAGATTATTTTTATTTGTAAAACGGCATTTTTGTTTTGTATTTATGATGCTTTTTGTAAATATGAATAATAATAATAATAAATAAATATATTTTTCCCATTACCCATATTATTGGATTTTTACTAAGATAATTTCCAATACAATTATATTTGCCAATAATATTATTAATAATTCCAAAATTTAAAAACTTTTTAAAGTACGTTTTTACTTATTCCAAACTTAAACTAATTTAAAAAAAAGAATAAATAAATTAAGTCCCGCAGTAATAACTTCTCTAAGTAATTAAACTTAATGAAGTCTGCATTGAAATCTTATAATATATGATCATTTAAAGCGACTTTGTTTTATTTTTTATACTAGCAATGGCCCGAGGTTTCGCTTCCGTGGGAATTTCGGGATAAAAAGTACCCTATGTGTAATTTCAGATCATATTCTAACCCGTGCACCAAATTTCATAACAATCCGTCCAGTCGATTTTGCATGAAAGAGTAACAAACATACACACATCCTCACAAACTTACGCATTTTTAATATTAGTAGGATTGAACACAACAACAAAAAAAAACACAGACACAACTACAAAAATATACTAATTTAAAAACCCTTGTACGGAACCAGTACCGGAACTCCGGTGCTGTAGACGGCCGAAGGGCTTCCAGGAAAGTATAGGTAGCCGAATATTTTTCGGGTGTTGGCTAACAAAAACGTATAGCCGCATGCCAAAAATTTAAGTAAAGCATTTGTTACGAGCTATTCCAGTGTAAAATATAGCAGTGTTTAGTGAGAAATAGGAAATGAATATGGGTTGCGCAAGGGGTAAGATTTCCATGAGAATGTGGAGTACCCATCAAGGTAAATTACTATCATAAGTTACCCCCCCCCCCCCAATATCGCTTTTTAGGCTGGCAACTTGTGTCACAGAGTAAGTATAAGGAATAGAAGTTGTATGACGTTTGATCTATAACATGTAATAAAATTGTAAGCGGGGTTGGTCTGTTTATGGAAGACGTGAAAGAAAAGAAAATCTTAAAAATTTTTTATTTAATTTTTGTTTCTCTGTCTGTGCCTATTATGCTAAAACTACTGTATGGAATTTGAAGCGATTTTCACTGTTGTATGTGTTATATGGTGATGCGTTGCTTAGAACGCGAGATATTGGCTATAATAAGTTATGAGCGGACGCATATCACTATCACTGCATAGTATAAAACAAAGCCGGTTCCCGCTGTCTGTCCCTATTTATGCTTAGATCTTTAAAACTACGCAACGGATTTTGATGCGGGTTTTTTTAGTAAATATAGTGAAACAAGAGGAAGGTTTAATGCATAATGTTGTACCCGTGCGAAGCTCGAGCAGGTCGCTAGTATGAAATAAACATATTTATATATTTTTTTTTATTTTCATTTGAGTGAGAGAGATAAAAAAATATCGAAACTATAATAAACTGTAAGGTACTGCCTCGTGCGTTTTATTTGCCTAATGAACTTAGAACAAGAATGAGCATAAATGTATTTAAGAAAAAACTTAGACTACACATCGCGACCAGTACCATATAATTAATTTGTGATTTGTAAATATTTTTTAATGTACCCTACTCATCTCATTTTAAGTGGAATGTAATTTCTTTATGAGAATAAAATTCTTTAAACCTTATTTTTTTAACTATTTAGTTTACAAAATCAACGTTCATTCTGTTAACAAATACTCAATGCCTGTGAATAAGCAGAGCGAAGTTCATTAGGATGACAATTATCCCTTTAATAGGCGGCGTAAAAGTTAACGGCTACGACTGTACCAAGTACAGTCAGACACAGCCTGGCAGCCGCTGATAAATCTATTTGCCTGAATTGTGAGCATATGCTAAGATTGTTTACAAACTTTCCAAGAAGTGTCTTGTGACGTTTGAAATGTTGAATTGAGATTTGATATACCTATTTGAATTGACATGTTGTTGCTTAAGGCGCTTGTTCTTGACATTAGCACTACCATAATGTTAACAGATTATTCTGCTACATAGAATAGAATTATAGTTTTCTACAATACAATATGATCACAGTTGACTAAACGGCTACTCTTTACCGCCGAAAAGCAGTAAAAATTAACGGGTGAGTAAAAATTAAAATGATTTGTAATACGAAACTCGTGGCTTTATAAAAACCAGATTGACACGTCCCGATTATCTTTTTTTATTTCCACTCTCCATGTACAGTCAACGGCACATCAGCCTATCCGAAATTATAGCAAATTCATCCTTAATAACGCAGCATTAACGAACAGAGTAACGATCGGAGGTACATTCAAAAGCACATCGACCGTGCTGGGTAAATTGACATGTGTGCGATCTACTGTACCCACCACTGGGATTATAATATCCAACGGACTGCCCGACGTCACCTGGGATCACGTCGCATTTTTTTTATTGACGTAACGTGACGTGTGACGCATAAATATTATAAATAAATAAATATATTAGGACAAATCACACAGATTCAGCTAGCCCCAAAGCAAGTTTGAGACTTGTGTTGTGGGATTCCAACTCAACGATACTATATTTTATAACAAATACATATATAGATAAACATCCAAGACCCGGGCCAATCAGAAAAAGAACATTTTCCATCATGACCCGACCGGAGATCGGACCCGGGAACTCTCGGTTGATTGGCAAGAACCTTACCACTGCGCCACCGAGGTCGTCAATAAAATATTCAGTTGGACGATGCAAAATTGTATTTCATATTCAGTACGCGAATTTTTGAGTATTTTTGTGGAATTTATATTTTAAAGTACCTATTATTAAAGTACCTATTTTAAATATCTATTTGAATCACTATACAATTATAAAAAGTATATAAATATGTAATAGGTCATTTTGAATTTTAATGACTAAATACCCTTAAATTATTATAAACATCAGTGAAAAATTACTGTGATAATGACAATGCTTTCTTAGATATGACAAAAATAAAATCACACATTTTTTGCACTCGTCTCGACAACATGAGACCTTTCGATCCACAGGCGTCTTAATCATTACACCACCACCGCTTCTTCAAGTAACAAGAAAATCTCTGACGAAAATAAAAACCCATATCTATTTTTACAAAACATTTCGTAAAAATAGACTGGACTTTGTCTGAACATCTGCTAAATCTGGAAATGACAATCAAATCAGACCTTACGAATATAGACGGCGAGGAACTTCTAAACTTAGAGCACCTTTTCTACGTAGAACAAACTTTCTTTGATGTCCTTTGATGAATCATTTGATGTATTAATTTAATGAATGATTTAGGTATTTGAACAACTCAATATATAGCTTATGTTACATAATAGAGGTACTTATAACAAAGTCCTCTGCTACGACTGTCTGTTCGCGTTAAACTCAAAATCTATTTACATCTCACGATCGACTTGATTCGAAGTGAGTTGTAGCCAACCAATCATAGTGTGCTATTGTGACTTCGAATCAATTCGATAGTGAGAAGTGAAATGCAAACCCGCACTTCGCCCTCTGAACGGATTCTCATGCGGTTTTCACCAATTGTTAGTAGGATTTTTTAGGAAGTTTTATTTGTATAATTTATTGTTTAATACAAGCGAAGCCGGAACGGCTCGCTAATATGAAATATTTAATTTTATTATTCACTCTCAGATTCACTTTATTTATTTTACGAATAGGCTGGCCGTAATTAAAACATGTTGTTACTTCATATTTTACAATCACGTCCTCCAAACCAGGACATCATGTAACATGACAATAGTAATATTATCCCATGGAGGGTCGATATCAGGCAGGCCGATGCATAATGACAACCAAAGTAAACTTTAATATTTATTTTGTACACTAACTCCAGGCTTTTACAGCTCCAAATAAAACCCCACGAAGATGTGAGTATTTACTTTCTACAACGACATAATAAATACTCATTGCTCGCGTGCTCTACACTCAACTCACTCTATAGCCACGACGTGACATGACCTATTGATTCCGTTTTTATATATGTATGTCACAAAAGGTCTTGTGAATGAAGTTGTCGAAACCTGCAGAAAACTGCTAACATTTCGCGTCAGTCTTTGTTCAGAAACAAAAATAAACTGAACAAACGTCGTGTGCTCATTTCAATATTTGATTTGGAGGAAAATTTTGAGAAATTCATGCAAAAATGGTGAGAGATAAAGTTAAAATGGTGAATTGGTGATAAGTTATAATATTTTAAACTGTCCAAAGAAAATTACTCACGAATACTGGGAGATACTGTTAATAATATTCAATGAAATTATAATAACATTTTCTTTTATGTATTTTTTTTTCTAGAATCACACATTTCTTTCTCAAAATGTGAACATGTTCCTTTAACTATATTATTTACGGTTAAATAGAAAATTATTCATGAGTCAATAACATGAAATGAAATTTATTTGCTTTAAATATAAAGTTCCATACATTAAACCAATACTGGTATACAAATTAATTACAGTAATTTATTCATACATATATGAGATCGTTAATTTGTATCTACTCTAAAGCGATTTAATTTGACCATTTGACGGGATATCTTATATGTTTAATTTATTTTCCAGTTTTTGGAATGAATTTAATCCTTCAGACAGATCATCACTAGGATCCAAGTACCTAAAATAGTTTTTGTATCAAAAAATTGAAGATTGTTTACACGTTAAGACTTGTGAAGAAAAAAATTGACTATAGTAACTTTCCAAAGCGGCTTTTGAAATTATATTTTTTCCGCATCATTTCCAAGCCATAACTCAAGGGGAGCAAGAAGAAGGGAATTTTCGGAATTACGCGGGTAGTTGTAAATCTTGGCATTCGTCTTGCAGGAGGAATGTAATCCGAGGATCACTGCTGTGATGCCTCATTAGAATTTATTTTGAGAAATATTACGCAACATTGATTTATTTGAGAATTTTTATTTTTTTTTTGTTTAACTTTATAACAAAACATGTAGAAGACGTTGAGTATCTATTTATATATTCATTTTATTTTATTACAAAAACATATAATAGTCATTTAAAGTCTGAGGCTGTTTCTAACAGTCAAATAATAAGGTGGTGCCGAGATAAAATTACAAATTACAATGACAAAACAAAAAAACTGACTCTTTCACGTCATCTAAACCGTTAATCTTTTTTTTTTAAACTTGTTTGTCCTCTAATTGATATTTAATCAGTCAGAGGACAAACAAGATTTTTCAATGTTCCAATCGATTAAAAAAAATAGCAAAAAAAAAATTTTTTTAAGAAAAAATATATAAAAAAAGATGTTTATATTGGAACTGGGCTTTTTGAGAACTCCTCGAAATAATAAAATTTTAGGTAGAATCAAACTGTAGGTATATAAACCGTATCTGATATAATAAATTGTTTACCTATCATAACCGTTGCAGCCCTATCCGTCTCCGGACAAGGGCTCCTCCAGGACTCCCTGACTAGGGTTTAGGTAGTTTATATTATGGTGGTTATATTATCTAAAAAAGCATAGACTATAGAAAATATGGCTACAAAATTTAGGCGATATAATCGTAGCCTAAACAAACGCTACCCAAAACTTTAAAAATATTTTTTTACAAGAATATAGCTACGGAACCATAGAAACGCTGTTAATTTTATTAAAACTTGAAATAACCAACGGAAAATGTTAAAGAATTAATAATGAACCAAATATAATTACGGAAGCTTAACAGAATTTTTGCCGCCCATTTGCAAAGCGGCCGTAAATTTGGTTAGCCATATTAAATGACAGTTCAATAGCAAAGTGTATGCCATTAAAAACACATTAGGGTGGAATCACTGGAGCTTTATAGGTCATTAACTTGCGGCATGTATTGTTACTTCGCAAGGGTTGAGATCCGATGAATGGGAAAAAATCTTTGCGTTTTAAAAAAGGTCAGCGATTGAGTGATCTCCAACGGATTTGATGTTGTTCTCACAAACACACAATATATTTATTGAAAATGCAATTATTTTTGTGTATGCGAAGTCGTCGATCCCGGTTTTATATACCTTATAAATCCTTAAAGGAGATCAATGAAACTACAGGTCAAAAGGCAAAACTAGCTGCGTCCCGGCGCTTTACTCTTGTGGGAATTTTGATATAAAAAGTATCCTGTGTGTTATTCCAGATTATAATCAACCCACTTTTGGGTTTACGAGTATATATTACATAAACTTACATACTAAGTCGCCCAAAAAGCTACGGGTATACAATTAAATGCTTGGTATTTCTGTTTAAAATAATATAAATAATTGATGCAAAAACAGACAGCACTTATCGATGTGGATCGGGAATCAGTCCAAAAAGAAACTGGCGATGAACGGCGCCACATATGCGCACCACAGATGAACAAAGAGGAATAGTGGTTGAGTGGAGAACCAGAACTGATGGCCGAAGTGTGGGTAACCACTTGCCAGATGTGCGGACGGTCTGGTCGAGAGTGTTGGAAGAAGATTGAAAAGGAAAGCGTGAAACGGAAGAGAATGGCATCCATTACTTTGTTGTTCTTCAGACTAAAAAGAAGTTAATTTTAAATAAATATTGAAATAAATTAATAAAATTTATTTAAAGTCTAGTAATAAATGGGATATTGCCCGGAGCTTCGCCGGCCTTACTAATATTATAGGTGAAAGAATTTTTGAAATCGGTTCAGGAGTTTCGGAGATTACCCGCCTCAAACATACAAATTCACAAACGATTACCTCTTTATTATAATAGTATAGATTATAGGATTCACACAATAATAACAACTGACACGCACAAATTACATCAAAAATAATTTTACACACAATTTCAATAAAAATGTAGGTAAGGTAAAAATTTTAGATTCAAATCAACACAAAAATGATCTGATTTCCATATGTATGTATTCCCAGTTGAATAGAATAAATAAATAAATATATTAGGACAAATCACACAGATTAATTTAGCCCCAAAGTTCTAGACTTGTGTCATGGGATACTAACTCAACGATACTATATTTTATAACAAATACATATATAGATAAACATCCAAGACCCGGGCCAATCAGAAAAAGATCATTTTCCATCACGACCCGACCGGGGATCGAACCTGGGACCTCTAGGTTCATAGGCAAGCACTTTACCACTGCGCCACCGAGGTCGTCAAAGAATACATATTTATTTTTCGCTACATTTCATATTTCACCATCAAGAATTCCCAAAAATATTTTGCAACAAAATGGCTGGTACTTTTTGAAATGCAACACTATTTCTAGAGTGCTTTAAGTGCGCCTGTCCTGTCTTGTATTCGGAATTCAATTTAACTTTGAGACAAACAGAATATATGTTCGAAATTCGACATTGTGAGAAATCTTACTGCAGTACTCTCTTATCAGACATGGAATTTCACAAAAAAAAAACTTTAAAATAGTAGTACCTCTCTCTCTCTCATTTGAGCGTGTTCCTGTTTCTTCCTTAGCCGTTGAGCGTCGGAGGTTCCAGGTTTCGCTAATATTATCTACCTAGTGAAAAATTTAAGATAAAAAGTTTTCATTTAACTGGCTGATTCGTCGCGCAAAAAAAAAATAAAGTTCCAAAGTGAAATCTGATTTTGTTATTAATGTTCTGAATAATTGAAAATATCGATTGTTTTTTTTTTTTGTAGCAGGCTGCATCTACAGCCTTACCTTCTTTTACCTTTGTGCGCTGCGTTTGTTATACAAACTTTAAGTTATAATTATATTAGAAGTATAAAATCTTGATAAAAAGAAGCCTGTCTTTGAACTAAGTGCATGCCATATCAAAATATAATCGATTCCGCAGTTTATCTGTGAAAGTGTAACAAACAGACAGAGATTCTCATTTTCTTTTTGTAAGGAAATCTATTTTGAAGTTTATCTATGGGGGGCTTATCTTAAGCTCATTTGGCCTCACAGGTGTTAGTATTAAAACTCCACTTAGCCTCTCACGACACGGAAAAGCAGTAGGTTTGTATTTGACATTACCTCGTTTCAGGACTGCACAAAATACTGGCTGGGTGTAAGTTGAAATAGAAATATGATGTTGTCAACATCTTGTCGGAGTCTGAAACGGTACTCCGACAATTGCGAATACGAATCGTTTGTGAAGATGAAGGGTTCAGTAGTTCAAACGACCGATGTCGTAATATTCTGTCGACGAAACGTTCGTAGACGAAGCTATTGTCGGTGAACCGTTTCAGACACTCTTGTCGTTGTTGTCAACTACAGATTGAGAGCCGTGCTCTATTAAAAAAACAAAACGTCGTAGTTCCATTGTTTTCTAGTTTCGACACTGACGTGCGCTGACGTAAAGTAGACTCTAGGCTCCGACGCTTAACGGCTAAGGAAGGAACCGAAAAAACGCTCAGACAAGAGGAGAATGGTGGGTTACATCAAAAATAAATGTGTGCGACCTCACTAATTGCACGCAAAAGATGAACTTTATTAATTAAGGCCCATATCCGACACATAAATAATTAAAGTTGGGATGGAAACACTAATTTTGGTCCGTAACGTTAATAATGGTCCCTTTTCACTGGTGTTGTTTAGTGGGACATTCGCGATCACTTTAAATTTAAATGAGGTATGTCTTTGTTAGACTTAATTTGTATTTCATTTATAAATTTTATGCGGTTGCCATAAATAACTGATTATGTTTACGACATCGCCATGTGATGTGTGTGGTTAGAACCACGTCTCGTCCTACCGTAAAAGTAGAACGAGCCAACACAGCCTTGGCAATAAAAGCATTATATGTAGACTTCATAGATGAAATAAAAGACAAAGTAAAAATCGTGTTGTATTGGGAGGTTAAATTCCCAAGAAACATAATAAAATGGAAAATATTCCATCGACAAGAACCTCGTTTATTTATTAATGACTTGATGTCGCCCGGGGATACGCTCCCGTGTGAATTTTGAGATAAACAATAGCCTATAGCAATTTTGGATAATGTACCTTTGTACTAATGATGAAATCATTTTTAGAAATCGGTTCGGTAGTTTCGGAGATTACCCGCCTCAAACATACTCACAAACGCTTACCTCTTTATAATAATAGTATGCTTTTTATGCTTTGTATGCTTTTTACATTGTACAGTTTAATATTTAATTTAGTCACATACGAATGAAATACGATATAAAACCCTCGATAACTCGTAAACCAAAGTTGATTGGATACAATATTGACAAAACTCCCCGGAAAGAACCTGTGGGCAAGCTGGCCAAGAAATTCGCCATTTCGTAATCGAATTCCGCCTTATTTACGCAACGAACACCACGAAACAACAGTTCATATTTTAAGCCAACAGACAGTTCCGCCAACTCGTTTGTGCCGCGAGATCTTAACAGAGATTTGTCGGTTTTTTTCTGAACTTAACTTTATGATAAATAACTTTCGGCGCGCAGTCATTTCGCTGGGAAAAAAGATGTTTTGTTTTTATCCGGGGAGGTTGTATCTTTATGTTAGAATCTAAATAATGTTTTATTTTTATTTACGCAACGTCAAAGTTAAGATTTATTCCCGTGACTGATATGACTGGTATGATATCTGAAGTCATTGTTTTTTCGTTTCGTTAAAATTTTCAAAAACCTTTTTAGGCCGTAACAGTCACAGAATAAGAATGTAATCAAAACATTATAGTGAATGCAACGACGGACATATCCCACGAATCTCTTCCAATCAACGGGCTAGAAAAAAAAAATACATTTACAAAGTTTTACGTAATTTTATGTCATTTTTTCTATAAGTGTGTGCCCTAAAAAACATGCTGTAAAAAAGCCAAGTCTCGCAGCTCAGTTTTTCCACCGTAAAATGTTGTGAGATCCATGTAATATCAAGTCGATTAATTTATTTAGTCCCTATTTAAGGGACCTTCTGTCTTATGTTATTACGCAAGTTATTATCATATCAATATTAAAAATCTTTTAGGTTTTAAATAAATAAAAGTGAAAGTGCCCCCAGATTGACTGACTTCACTAAACATTTGGAAACAAATAAATATTCTTTCTTTCAAATCTAAAGTCTATAGACATATTAGGACAGTGAGGAAAATTGCAGGCGTTAACTAGTATAGGATATATTACAGCGATGGCACAGGCGGAAAGATCACACTTTTGTTGCAGAATTAATCTCGCCAATTCAGTGCTCGGCAAGTTACACTATCGCTGCGCAAAGTCCCATAAAATGTGGTACTAGTTATAAGAGATAGCGGGTCTTATGTATTAAACTACAAACAATAAAAAAAAAATTGAAAAAAAATTAACAAAAATATATTAATATATCGTGTATATATAATGTATATATATATTATAGATACGTACGTATTCATATAATCATAATAAATTATATACATGTAAAAACTTACCTATGTACCAACTCAGATATAGATTCGATGTCCCTTCCAGTTGCGTTGGGCTTTACATCATTGTATGATACCACTCGACGCTCGAAGTTGTGACCGCTAGATCGATGCAATATTTTTAAGTGAGGATAAACGCACACCGAACACTTAATAATAGTGAGACGCAAATTTGTACGCGCATACCGAACATAGATTTTGTTGTTTAGATTTAATTGTGTTGTTCCCATGTGAAGTGAATTTGTTCTAATTCTTAATGAGAATAAATATCTTAAACCATAAAGGAAAAATATTTTTTGTGGAACTATCTCGGATTAATTACATCTGTTTAACAAAAACAAAATATACGCATAATAAAATTTTTAATGAATTATTAATATTTTTATATTGAGTTATCAAAAAACACATTTATGTCTATGTAATAATTAAGTCGATAATTGATTCTCTAAATAACATAGCGTGGAATTTAAGTTACTTAGTGTGAGATCAATGATCAATGAATAAATCGGTTTCATCTTAGAAGATTATTTAATACACATAGATTACTGTACTTCCTACTTTAAGTAGTAAATGGATATAGAGGACGAGGAAGGCCTAGGCCTTGTGTCAGGGAGGATATGAGGTTGCTGCGGGTGGATCCAAATATGGAGAAAGATAGAGAATTGTGACGAATGCTCAATGACTCCGAAGTAGATCTTGGCCTCTGAAACGAGAGAGAGCGCCAATATTTTCTATTCTGCGCTATGGTTCACCAATTGACAGTTCTCAATTCTAGTACAATAACTAAAATTACAAAACAATAATACTTTACTAAATTAGTTACTTAGTATACATAAGTACAAAATGTATTATCACACATGGCATGACATCATGATTTCATTACATTCATTACATTGTACAAAACGCGGCCTTATCGTTGTAAACAATTTCTT
Source organism: Plodia interpunctella (assembly GCF_027563975.2). NCBI lineage: Eukaryota > Metazoa > Arthropoda > Insecta > Lepidoptera > Pyralidae > Plodia > Plodia interpunctella. The sequence goes on from NC_071313.1 coordinate 1,164,115, forward strand.
CCAGACAACCTTTTGGGAAATATATATGAATACAAACGATTTCTAAATATAAATTCTATATATAAATGAAATTTTTAAATATAAATTCTAAATATAAATGAATACAAACGATTTCTTGTAATTTGGGCCACATCCAATGCTCTTATTTTAGCGGCACGGAGTAGAAATTAATTAGAGAAGGCTGGCAAACTTGCTCGTCGCCTGGTTATTGGGCTTAGTCAAAAATATGGGTTGTAAGAGGGGCGCAGTTATGTGTGAAGGCATCTCTTGGGGGCTATGACTACGGTCACCATTATTTGGCATTCTTTTGGGATAAAGGATAAAAACATTTTTTTATTTTTTCACATTCTTATACATTTCTTCATGATTGCTTTTCGTTTTGTACTGTACAGTGACAAAAAAATGTCGTACTTTTTCAAACACAAAAAATAGGCCGCATGTAATCAAAATCATGCATGGATATCAAAACGTACTCTTAGTAATAGTGTTATATTGCAAATATTGAAATATATTTTAGTGTTTTACATTGTATCTCGAAAATTACGTGACAAACAGACAAACATTATAATAATTATATAAAAATGTGTAGATGGTATGGATTACTCCAGTGCAAACACGTTCAATGTCAAGTATCATTTATTTTACATAAATAGGTACAGCATGTACTCTCTCTCTCTTTTTGTATGAAATATGTTCTAAATATTATCTCAATTGAGTAAAAAAAAATTATGCTGGCAGAAGTGAAAACTTGAATAACGTTTATTATCTCAATTGAGTAAAAATAAAATATCCTGGCAGAAGTGAAAACTTGAATAACGTTGTGCATTTTTGAAGTCTTACTGTCTACGCCAGTACACCACAACACTAGGCACGTCCCGCCCGCGACCCCTCGCGCAGTAGCCAATGGCTATCGTACACTACAATTTAAATTAGATTCCTGCGCGCGCACTACAAATATAGTTTTTTGGTTTTTGCATTCTTGTCATTCGATTTATTTTTAGCTAAAAGTATTTTATTTTAACTATCTATTAGTTCCGCAATGAAAACTTACGAATTTCCGATCAGGGTCACGGGTCCTGACGCGAGTTTAACATTTTTTATCCATCACAAAAAGTGCACAACGCCGTTAAAAACGTTTTCACTTCAAATATATCGATACTTATCACAAATAATAATAATTACCTATTAATCATTTTGGTAACCCTACACATCGAAGTTGAAATTATCGCGTAAGTTTCTCAATTGGGCCGTTTCGGGTTACACTAGCGGCTCGTTATTAGAATTGAAATATTCTAGAAAACATCTTTATAATCGTTAAAGTTCTCATTTTCATTGTTAAGTTTGCTTGTAATTAAATTAAATAACAGTTTATTTTGCGGCTTCTATATTGTTTTAACCAAAATTCAAGTTATTTTAGCAAAAGTCTCCCTTGAGAATTTAATTTCAGTATTAATTTTAGGTTATGACGAAGTAGAAATTAAAGATTTTTTTTAATTTGTTTTATTCGTGAAAACTATACAGTCTATTTATCATTCCAAATAATAAAGGCTTCAACTTTGAATTTTTAGATCTAGATTTCTCAGTACACTGGTCAGGAGCCGTGAATCTTAACGGACTGTCAATTCGTCGCCACATTACTCCGCATTGAGGTAGTAATGGCGATGCGTCAGCATTAGTTCGTTATGGCCGTGGTTACGCTACAGACTATAGTGATAGGCGGAAGCGGGCGGAAACGCTCCGTATACTTTTGCTTATCCCGTACTAACGTTTGCTTTAAAATGTATGCTTTTATATTTATCTAATGTTTTATGACTGTCTATCTATTCCGCTTTCACGCCTAAATCACTGGACCGATTTTGATGAAATTTGGTATGCATAGCTTTAAATCTATCCCCAAATGAATATCATGAGGGGTGAAGCTTTGTATGCAAATCATGTCTGTTCCGATTTCGCAGAGAAATTCACGCGGCGAAGCCGCGGTCGCGTTTTATATATGCAACTCAGATTATATTTTACATCGAAATCCATTTAGAAGATTTTTGTGTATAGGAGAAAGAATCATTTATACAAAACAAGGCTAACCTTGTAATTTTGTCGAGGTTTTATCGTGGGTTGGATAGTATATAGGTACTAGGCAGTAGGTAGTAAAGTAAGTTTATTATAAAACTTAAGGTAAGACCTAGAACAATTAAATATAAATTAAAAATCTAAAATAGAGATTAGGTGATACGTTGTATTATATATTCACATTAAATGGAGCACTTAATCTTATTGGGTCTGTTCTTATTATTTTATTTAACGTTTCTAAATTTATCATGGCCTCGTAATGTACGGATCGTAATGTTTACGCGTCAAAGTGTTCGAGCGGATTTAGAATTTGAAAATTTATGACAGTAGTTCCAAATGTGCCAGCGCTGGCGAAATACATCGAAAGAGATTCCAAACAAATCGTAGCTGCGTCACAATTTCAATGTTATTTTTATGTGCACTGTAATGTGACATAAAAATCTAGCTTTGTTTTACTGTTAAGTATATATATTTATGTCTGTGAAATATATTTTTTTAAATAAATAAATGGAAATCGCTTCTTTCTCCACTGTAACCACAGCCTAAACAAGTTAATGGGGTCTGTTAGGCCTGAGATACGTAGTGGCTTGGTCGGGTGATTCTTCCTGTGACCACACACTTGGCGAATGTGGTCAATTCTGATCAGATGTGGTCACCATATAGCAGTATAATCGAACGTGATCGTATTTCTGTCCTGTCGATCGCAGAGAATCGAGACACAAAGCATTGGTATAGGTGACGGGGTTTTGTCAAACATTTTTTTAGTAGCTGTAATATTTTCAAAAGCTGGGCAAAAGCTTCCAACTCTCTTGCCTTGAACTTATCTATGATCTTTTTCATCCCTTTCTTTCGTATGGCCGAAGTCCTACACCTGTCCCGTTTCCTGTATTCTCAGTTTCTATCGAGGTGTTAAATGGTGGCCCACAAATCGAAATCAGAAAATTGGACCGTGTCAAGCACTTTCCACGTGATTTATAACAAATTTTGAACAAGACAAAAGTTCCAGACATGATTTTTACGACTACACACTAATTGAGTCACTCGTAAATTCACAAAGCATCTATAAAATATTTCTTTAACTCAACACCCACAATTTATGTTTAACTAAAAAGACTACTTACTGTCTCTATTCAAATATTCCCAACGAAATATAATTCCTGTGTGTTGTTGTGACTCAACAAATCATTGGCTAGCTACTTTAATATTATATTACATTTGCCAGCCAAAATCTTGGTCGTATCTGATTAATAAACCAGCCTGTGTTGAGTAGGATCCCTATGGAATCGACGTTTTTCATAAATACTTGATTACTCAATAACATTCACATAACTCGTTTCATTTAGTTTCGGTTCATTTTCGCACCATTACTTTGTTCAAGTGAAATATATTTATACCGCATATAAATCTGATTAGATGTTGTCCGCGTTGCCGTCCGCTGAAAAACATATTGTTTGTCATACAAATTTTCACTTCCATTTCCGATCTCTCTCTCTCTCTCTCTCTCTCTCTATATATATATATATATATATATATATATATATATATATATATATATATATATATATATATATATTGTCTGTTATAAATATACGGTTTTGAACTATATGCATACCGAATTACATTGAAATCTGTTCAGAGGCTTGACTTGAAAAGCATAATAGACAGATTTATCATTTTTAATATTAGTATATTAAGGGTTCTTACTTATTATCGTGTGACATTAGGTTTCATTTCTTTGTAGTGTAGTGTAGTGTAAGACGTAGTAATAAAAACATTACATTACATTAATCCTATTACTAATAAACTTAACCATTTAATTTTGATCAAAATTGAAACGTGTAAAAGATTTGATAAGCTATATCTAGGACCATATAAAGTATTAGAAGACTTAGGTCCAAATTTGAATTTCTAAGACTGATTCTTGAAGGCAAAATCCCTGGCAAAAGACCTCCTGGCCGCCCTCGACGAAAGTGGTTTGATGATATAAAGGATTGGACCGGACTTAGATACAACCAACTGAATTTTGCGGCCCAAAACCGTGAGGATATCCGTATGCTGACCTCCAAACTTCAATTCGAAGATAGCATCCCATGATGATGGGGTCCAAATGTGAAAATTGTTATTAATAATAAATCGGATATAGTTCATAAAAATGCCTAACTAAATTGTATACAATATAATTTCCGATAAGTTTTAAGTATTAGAATTAAGTTGTGTGCGTGAACGTACACATATACGAGAGTTAATTCTATATAACAGTGTATAATTTTTTCATGGAGCTATAGAGGATTAGAATTGAAATTATACATTTTTATTCTTATCTTTATTAAGGCATAAATAATATTTATTTTCATGTCGATTGGTGAAGTAAAATCTCAATTATTAATTAAACTTAAACCTAAAAATAAAAGGAAAATAATATACGAATTGTCAACAATTTCCTTTATTTCTTGTTTTACATTGAAAACAAATATTGTTTAATTTTTCATGATTGAAAAAAAAAATTGAAAACATTATTAAAAAAAAAACAACCCCTGTGGTGTATGTAGTGTAAGATGTAGTAACAAGTATGTTATATATTTGTGTTGGGATCTCAATAAACCAGTTTACAATCAACGCTTGTTTAACTCACACGCCTCTCTTCGCCTCCCGCATCTTATTAAATGCCAATGTTTTTTCAAATTGATGTATCCTAACCCTTATCCTAATCCTAACTAATATTATAAATGCGAAAGTAAGTTTGTTTATTTGTTTTCTTCTTTATTACCTCTACATGCTCTGTCTACTCAACCAATCTTTATGAAATTTTGTATACATATATAGAAGAACACAGGTTACCTTTCATAACTTTAAAATAACTGCTCTCGTGGGAAAATACGCGGGTGAGGCCGCGGGCAAAAGCTAGTTCCAAATAAAATGAAAAGGACAAGAGTTAGTTTAATCGAAGCACGATTTTTAGTTACACCCAAATAGAGTTTTACTATACGTAATCAGCAACCACAGCCTATCCTCTAGAGGCAATAATAAGCACATATCATTGTACTCGAGAAGATTACCATGTCGATCCCAGGCCACTCGTTCTAAACGTCATTATGATAATTTTATCGGAAATTTTCGCCTGCATCACTAAGTGGTGACACACTGTCGGGATGAATAGAGAGTAAATTTGTTGTCAACTTGCAAATCCCAACTAACATTACAAATGCAAAAGTTAGTTTGTTTCTTACATCTTCACGCTTTTTCTACTGAACCAATCTTCTTGAAATTTTGTACACATGTAGTTTTAAGTATAGGGAGAAGGACAGTGCCTTTTGTTGTGAAAAAATAACTGCTTTTGTGGGAAATAAACGCGGGCGGAGCTGCGAGTAAATATTGGGACAAATCACACAGATTGAGATAGCCCCAAAGTAAGTTCGAGACTTGTGTTATGGGATACTAATTCAACGTTACTATATTTTATAACATATACATATATAGATAAACATCCAAGAGCCGGGTCAATCAGAAAAAGATCATTTTCCATCATGACCCGACGGGTCGAACCCGGGGTCTCTTGGTTCAGTGGTAAGAACTTTACCACTGCGCCACCGAGGTCGTCAGTTAGTAGATTTTAATTGTATCTATAATTTCGAATGTATTAAACTTGGTTTTGTTGCTTTTGTTGTTTTAAACACTAATTTCAATGTCGTGTTTGATTAAAACACTTGAATATGAAAATAAGTCATATTTAATTGTATGTATTGATCAAGCTTGTTTTCCGTAGCGGTAAACAGACAGAAATTATTGTAAATATTTGGTCTAAAACATTCAATATTTTTGTACAAATTATAATATAGCTATTAGAAAATTGTAATTTTTTATATATATGAGGAGGTAAATAAATTAAAAAGAAGCCCATCAGAGCAGTCTCGTGGCGGAAAAAAACCTACCTTGTATCTACAATAGGTATAGCTGGCGACAAAAAAAGCCACCATGAGATATGGTCGGACGATCTAAATGCAACAGATGAGAATTGAAGAAGTTAGAAACATGGATGAATTGCAAAGTAGAGGCTTTTGTCCAACAGCGGGATGTGAAGACTAATAAAAAGTATATTAGTATATTGTCTTGTAACGGGTTATTAATAATAATAACGGGAGCGGGTCTTGGCGGGAGACCTACACAACATCAAAATTCTCTAAAGGGCCTCTACGTGTTGGATCCATATCCCCACGCAAGCCTCTCAAAGGACCGGACTTAGTGCCGTGAATCCCAAAAGGAGATACAAATAATAATAATAATAAAATTTGTTTATTCAGACCATAAGTCCATTTTTTTTTGTTATTGTATATTCGTCACAAAGTTAATTCGTCACGAAAAATTGTATGTGTAAATTTGTCACACTTATAATTTTCTAATAAATATTAATTTTGATTATTGTAAATTCGTCACATCGTTATTTTCAGTACAGACAGCGGAAAAAATCAAACAATAAATAGAATAAAAAAGTTATTTATTTTTAATCAACATCATCAGTTTCAACAGTAGTTCTCAAGTAGCCGACTTGCCCACATTATAATTATAAATAAAAAAGATAATTTAATCACAATTATCATCGTCATGTCTTTAAATTTTACCTTAGTACTTACTACCTGTAAGTACTTTCTTAATTTAAGATTTATTTTCTCTCATTCCAAGCGCTCATAATCTTTCGTAAGCTCATAAGTTTGCTTGCTATCGCTACTTCATGCAAAAAGTATGTAAAATGTGAAATTGTGACGAATTTACAGTAACCCTTACCTATCTATTAATAATTAACACATTTTTTAAATACATGTGACGAATTTACTTTGAATGTATGGAGAATACAAAAACGTGACGAATTAACTTTGTGACGAATATACAATAACCCCTTGTAAGATATTGACTAGTTAAAAAAACCGTGTGTCTCGCATATAGCTATGCGCGCTGATGGCCCTCAAGGTATATCGAGAGCTCATTAACGGAACATCTCACTGGAACGCTGACCGCGCACCGCGTGCCCCATTACGTTAGGCTTTCATGAGGAAATAGATAAATCTTTTGTTCTATAACGGCCAGAATCTAGAACAATATTTTCTTTTCGTTTATTAACCCCCGATGCCAGAAGATTGGGAGTTGTAAGTGTAACGTGTCTGTGTTTCAACATTTGCAAAGATGAAAATGTTACAAAAGTAGTTGTTCGTCGCGAACTTAGACCCCGCGAACATAATAATTTTTGATGCGTTTTTACAAAATTGTGAATATTTCAAAAACTATTTAACCGAAATTCTATTGACAGATCCTACATACGTTATAAATTTTATCAAAATCAGACCAACGGTTCGGAACAGAATTTCGGACAGATCCTACACAGATGTTATAAATTTTATCAAAATCAGACCAACGGTTCGAAAGTCATAGAGTCACAAACATACATACAAAAAAAGTTTTTTTGCCCCAAGTTGACTCTTGTAAACCTCACTCACTTCGCTCGCTCGGTCAATAAATAAAATTAGATATAACTAAATTAAACTTTAACTAAAAACTTACAAATTAAATCATTTATAAAAATGCCAGTCCCGAAATACAAATTGAAAAACTGAAATTCGTGTGGTGGAGATTGTATGGAGAACAATAAATACATTTCAAATTTTTGATTTTACTATAAAATTGTCAGTCTCGAAGATTTTCTTGCGAGACAATTAGTTAATATATTACACTACTAGGTAAATTTTACAGTTGTTTTATTAAACACCAACGGCTCGCCCCTGCTTCGCTCGGTTAAAACGATAATAAAAGCAGCCTATATCTCTCATTAAGGTTTCCTCTATCTCTGTGTCAAATTTCATCAAAATATGCCTAGTAGTTTTTGAGTTTAGTCAATAAAAACAAAAATACAAAACTGCTGCCCTGTTAGATATCGCTAATAGATCATTCAGTCAGCAATAGCAACGACGGACGAGGAAAGAAGTGGTATAAACCTATGTTTATCCCTGGATAATCTAGCTTCCGATTTTACTCCAAAGCATTACTTAGATTAAATATAATATCAACGTAGCGACCATAAAACCCTGGCGAATAATAAAATAACACTGTCCCTGACGTTTAGTTTTACGATCACCATAAAATTATTAATTAACCCTAACCTGAGGAAAAACAGGAAAGATATTAATTCCGCCAAGTAATATTTTATCACTCTTGGAAAGAGCCAGACTCTTGACAATGAATTAGTTTTCATTGAAATTTCATTCCACCTTCAGTTTTTACTGCGTTTATGAGATAACTTCAAAACATGGGTATACTAAGCTCTCCACCGCGGCTTCGCGTAAATTTCCCACAGTTATTTTTCTGGGATGAACCCATGTCTTGAAATTTTGCACGTTGTTTGAAGTATGTAGAAGGCGACATACTTCAAACAACGTGCAAAATTTCAAGAATATTGGTTGAATAGATAGTACGTGAAGAGGTAACAAACTTACTTTCGCATTTATAATATTAGGAAGTTACCTTAGTATTAAAATTTTAAAGTTATCTCTTATTGAGCGCTGAGGAGACAAACCGACAGGCCATCCTGGATTTAAATCAAGATTTAGTCTAAGCCATAGATAAAATTATTTTTCTTTTATCTATGGTCTAAGTATTTAATCAGAAATTAGAGTGTCCCAGTCACTTTTTACTACTTCTCACTGGCATTTCGGAACGACAACGGTCAATAAAAAAAAATTAAAACAATGTTGGTCCCATAGATAAAAGAAATATATTTATGCCAGAGAGATCATAATTACATGGATTCAATCATTTTTTTTTATTTAGTACCTACATAATTGTGTAACATGATAACATTAACAAACCCACTATGAAAATGTTAACAAAATCGTAATGATTAATCATTATTGTTCTAATTAAAACTATACTTTTAAAATAAATAGAGAATTTAAATGTATAAAATCATTTTTGTGCTCGTCTTAGTTACCACCATTCGAATATCTTACCATAAACTTTAATTGAAATTGTTGAAGATGTTTATTTACACAGGAAAGATTGTATTAGCGTTTGTTAGAACAGTTCTCTAGACCAGACAAATAATAGCAAAGAACAGTAAAATAAACCAGTAATACCCTTCCATTAGTTCCAGCCTCACAGCAATCAAAGAATATGATATAGAATATTATACAGATAAGGCACTCTCGAATAAAATTTAGTTTGAGACACGCTTATAGATTTCATTATTACAATGGCATATTCACAGCTTTAAACGAGAATCATTCTTTTCATTAAAAAAATTCACGTCACTGACTTCGATACAATTAATTATAGGGACTCAGCGTATTGTATGTAGTTTTAATTAATAGAAGTTCTTTTGTGTGTTAATAAAAACTATTGATAATTTTATTGAATTGAAACCTACAGCGTATACACAATTACAATGTAATGTACAATACTTGTATATATATATATATATATATATATATATATGACGACCTTCGGGAAAAAGCTAATTTCTAAATAATATGCCAGAAGAAGCTACTGATAATGAGTGAAGCTACTCAGATGAGGGAAAATAAAAGACCAAAGTGTTCATTGACGACCTCGGTGATGAAGTGCTTGCCTCTGAACCGAGAAGTCCCGGGTTCGAATCCCAGTCTGGTCATGATGGAAAATGATCTTTTTCTGATTGGCCCGGATCTTGGATGTTTATCCATATATGTATTTGTTATTAAATATAGTATCGTTGAGTTAGTATCCCATAACACAGGTCTCGCTACTTACTTTGAGGCTTGCTCATCCTGTGTGATTTGTCCTAATATATTTATTTATATTTATTGAATTGTATTTATATATTGCACCATTCACAAAGGAGTTATAAGTTACAACAAGATATTCAAACATAATTATCGCTAATTGCATTGTGAATAATGCAATAAAAAATATCTATCTTTTTATTATATTTACTTAGCGGTGCAAGATACTAATTAATACTTTAAATAATTGCATTAGCGATAAGTCCGCCTTTGCACTAATAATATTAGATCTTCAACAGCGTTTTTTAATTGCCCCACGAGGGGTACCCTCGTTATATTCGTACCAAACTTCCAGAGTGACGCCTCTACAGTAATGGAGGTAAACGGATAAAATAAACATGACACGATACACGTAATGCAATGCTCATATGCAGTGCATTCACCTTGCAGTTGTAGCAGATGTTCACTTGGTTACACAAAGCCAGTGTTCAGCATATTTGTAGTAATAATTGTATTTTTGACTTGTTGTGGCCTGCTTGCATGTTTCAGAAATTTACCATAGATATCGCACACAAAAAAAATAGGAACAAATAGGTTAGTTTGATATCTTATATTATTATATCTTATCTTATATATATATATATATATATATATATATATATATATATATATATATATATATATATATATATATATATATATATATATATACATTTTAAATGTAATGTGTATATATATATATATTACATTTAAAATTTTTAATTTTACGTTTGACTGTCTCTATACTTTTCGTACGCGACAACAAGCTTTAATTACACTAATAAGTAAAATTTACAGATGTTTTATTAAACGTCCCGTCATAAAATTCTTGTATTTAATTGCTATCATAACAAGACCCATATTTAACGCTAAAATATGAAAGCACTATGTGCTTTTACTCGATTATAATAGCTCAAAAAACGTTCTCAAAAAACTCACAGTTTAGCGCTGTAGTAAAAAATTTTGGACCGTGTTAAAGTGATATTATTCATAAGTGATATTATTTGTATTTCCATATTTCTAGTAAACTGCTAAACGTATTCAGGATATAATTACATATTTGATAGACTAGAAACGAAACTAATTTATTTTATGTATGTTTTTTTTTAAATTTAATTTTGGACCGTGTTAAATTGATATTATTCATCAAATTTATTTGTATTTCCATATTTCTAGTAAACTGCTAAACGTATTCAGGATATAATTACATATTTGATAGACTAGAAACGAAACTAATTTATTTTATGTCTGTTTTCTGCGTATTATCAAATTGGATCTGATTACAACTATTCCATGTTATTACATATGAAGTAAATAATCAACATACTACAATTAAGATGTGCCACCTTTTATTTGAACCACAACTCGCAACTCACTTCGCTATTGACTCTCACTTCGCATAATTAACTTGACCTTGATTTTGCATTCTGTAAGCAATACCTAGTAGTTGAGTTGTCTGTGATGAAGCGGTGGTGGTGTAATGGTTAAGACGCCCGCATGTGGATCGAAAGTTCTCAGGTTCGTATCCTACTCGTGCCATATGAGTTTGTATACCAATCTGACTCATTTATAGTAGTTTTCGTAGACCACCACTTGTTTCCGGTGAAGGAAAACATCGTGAGGAAACTGGCACACTGGTTGACAGTTTAGTTCCCTAGTGTGTATACGACTACCTGCCACTAGATGGCGGTAAGTAGATGTAAAAGTCATGTCAGATGTCTTTTGGCGACTTGAAAAAAATCTGACACCAGTGTTAGCAATAACACACCCGATATGATGATGATGAGTCTGTGATTTGATTTATAATATAACTTCTCAATCAATAAATAACTGCAGAATGCCTCTCGTTATTTTTCTACTACAGACATCAATATTACCCTCAGGAAATTTTCTTTACGGCATCGACATACAATCTGGAATGCGTATAGATCAAACAGGATTTGTAACAATAGGAGATAACATTACCTCAAATGTCTATAGACCTTCTCTCCCATTAATTTACAGATGTAACCATTAATTCGCGATGAAGAAAAATCATCTAATATTTTACAACTTCCAGAAATGACTCGAGCTCGGCACAAGACTGAATGTCAAGGAGAGCAGCTATCAATTTCTTTAATTTTCGTGTCATTAGCTATAATTTGGATCGAGTAGGCATTTCACTGTTGGAATTTCAGCAATATTTTAGACACGAAGCGAGCTTTTATTTCATTGTATGGTCCAAATGAATATTTTCTAAAGTTGTGATTTAATTGTAACTCATAATTATCATTTTTAGCCCCTTTTTTCCGTCAACCGGTGAGCATAGGCCTCTATCAGCGTGCGCCACCATCCTCTGTTCTCTGTTGACTTTCATTATATAGTTAGCCCATGTAATTGCAGGTTGTTCGACATTTCTTTCACCTGTCCTAGGCCCCTGAACCGGAAGGTACCGGGTTCGATCTCCGGTCGGGTCATGATGGAAAAATGATCTTTTTCTGTGTGGCCCGAGTCTTGGATGTTTATCTATATATGTATTTGTTATAAAACATAGTTGAGTTAGTATCCCATAACACAAGTCTCGAACTTGCTTTGGGGCTAGCTCAATCTGTGTGATTTGTCCTAATATATTTATATTTATCACACAGTCAGTGCTTTATTCTATTCCCACTAACGTGCTAGGTGTCCTGTCCAGTTCAATTTCTGAATCATGACTTAAACATCCCAAACTGTGGTATGCTGTCCAATAGTGGTGTTTAGAATATGATGTGAAGCATGGCCCACTCCGTGGCCCTCTGTGCGACTCTCGAATTGTACACAGCTTCCCTCTTTGTGTCCATGTCTCGGCATTGTAAGTCATATTGGGCAGGACACATTGGTTTATTGCGACTAGCTGAAACACATCAAAACCCACAGAGATTTAGGTAGATTTTCCTCGAACCTCAAAAAATTATATTATTTAACAAAACTGAATAAAGTTTTTAACCATTTCTCTACTCTATATGTTTTCCCATTGTATATTTGCATGTAGAATAAATTCAACTGCAAATTGTTCCATGACATTTGGAATTCTGATGATAGAACAACAAAAAATCGAAATATAACAATAACACAACGAAAAATCTCGGGCCTAAAGAGATATGCTACTTATTTCTAAATAATAATATCTACAAATATTAAATATATTCATTTTTCGTGTACATAAACAAATTGTTACATTAAACACAAATATAACATCAATACGAACGTAGACAAATTGTTTATGGTGAAAAATAGAAGAATTACTCTCTGCCGTTTATAACTTAACCCCTTCTCCCTCTGTCTGAGTTTAAGAAGATAATTTTCGTCGTAATTAACCCTGAGAATAATGTATTTAATTGGGCCATCGGCGTTGCGAGCCGTGTGAGCCGTCGTGGAATATATATAGAATAGGTTTTTATAATCACATCTCGAGTTTGGAACATAATTACCCTATATTGTTACGATAAGAGTCAGTTATATGGGATATGAATTACTAGCTGCGCTATTGGTTTGGAATTACTAGCCATTCCCTAAGTTAAAATAATCAGAATCCAAAATTAAGGGTTAAAATTATCATCCGCGAAAAAGTATGAAAGGGTATATAAATAATGGCAAAATAAATTAAACAAAAGTGCTTCAAATATAGAAAAAATATTTATTTATTAAATTTTTACATTGAAAGTTACAAAAACATGAACGATGATTTTTTTCCCAATAAATTTATTTCTAAACAATCATGTATGCATAGAAAACCATTACTTTCCCAAAGAGTTTGTATGAAACTGTTAATTTATTTACCAAGTCGAATTCATTAATTACTAGCGGTTCGCCCGTGCTTTGCTCGGGTAAAATTATAATAAAATATCGACCTGAACCTGCATCAAAATCCGTTGCGTAGTTTTGAAGATCGAAGACAGCGGGAAGTGTTTTTGTTTTTTTCTATGTATATCTATAATAGTAATAGTGACTATATTAAACGGGAAAGGAAATTTTATTTCTCCTCAGAAAAACAGCTATGGAAATCCATAGTAATACAATCCAAATATTTTGGAGTAAAAACAAAGAATGGTTATTAATTTCTGCGGGCCATGAGAATGGTAAAGATTTTGAAAATAACAGGTGGCCTGCCAGTATTGGCAGAGATGTTTCACCTAGGGCTGTCACAATCGAGCTGCAGTTGTAGTATTCAGTTAGGACATATATAGTAATCAGGAAGAAATGCGAAGACGCTGTGACGAACAGGATCGATGATATCGGCCTGAAATTTAAAAAAATACTATATTTTATTAAATGACCTTTGGAGTTGGTTGTTGTAGTCAACTGTAACGTTAACTTTCAGTTGCACAGAAAAACGCAAGGTACACAATTTTGTCGAAACGCCAGCGACGCGCAGGTTACACAGTCAACTTCAAAGCTGACTTGTGCCGATCACTTTCGCAGCAGTTGAGCTCTACTTCACAAAGTGGAGCTCAACTGCTGCGAAAGTGACAGGGAAAATGCTCATAAAGAAGACTTGTTACTGTTCTGATATCGTAATTACTATAACGCGATTGTTGTCACTTACCACAAGTTACATTTAACAGCGTAGGATATCCCAGCGAAGACAACAGCTCCGACAGAAAACAGGAGACCCCACAACGCCCACAGTCTTATCCTGTCTGTATGCTTGTCATAGTTTAGGTAGACATATCCCGCTTTTACTCCAATCAGAGTTGAGAGCGTAGTTGAGAGCAAACCTGGAAGAAATAGAAATACAATGTTAAAATCTGAAAAGAATAGAATTACGCCGAATTCAAATATAGTCCAATTTTCTTCATTACTATAAATCTAAAATCAGCTACATTTTTGGTGATTTTTGGCCGTGGCTTTTGATGTTTTTCTACACGATGGATATATTTTTTTGTCACGCGCTAATAACTAAAGACAACAAAATATAATGTTTGTAAAAAAAATGATTTTATTTATTTAACTTCATCACAGTTTACCAATAGGTAATACAGAGAGAAACTATATATATTTTTATAAGTACTAGGTTTATTGGCTGCAGTCCTCACCTAAGATCCCTCCGCTAAATCCATTGAATCCGTCTACTAATATAGTCTTTTCAGCTTCTCCAGTGAACAGTAGATTGACCCATTTGGTGAACTCATTGTTACAATATGTGGACTGTTCCGGCACGACGTACGTGTACTCTGTGCTGGTCAGAGGTATTTTGCTGTAAGCAACAAAAGTTGAAAGTAACAAGAAATGATTTACAATGCTTGTACACTTATATGCTTAGTGTGGGCCGCTGAGAATGGTCAATTTATTTACTTAATGTAGATAAGTAGAATTCCGTCCTGGGTACTATTAAATACGCTAATATAGGAGACGTAAGTAGTTAAAGTTTTCGTGAACTCTGTCCAAAGCTAGCGTTCTGGACAGAGTTTACGAAAACTTTAACTAGGTACTTCTACAAATATTTTTTTTATTCAGACAAATCAGGGAAGAATTCAAATTCAAAATTATTCAATTTAGGATGATATACATCACTTATTGATGTCAAAAAATTACTTAAACTAAGTCTACTGACGGCTTCCAAAGCGCAGCTGAAGAAGAAGCGGCGCAACAAACTTCACCGCAGCCTTTTCTCCAAGGACGTCAATTAACAAATATAGGTCTTATACATATATTAAAAATTAGGAGGATTGTTTTCAATGTTGACGGTGAACTAACTAACCCTAAGTACTTACATTATACAATTATAGGATGCGAGCATAGTCACGAAGATAATGATGGTCACCAACACGAAGCTAGCAATGATCCAACACCACACTAGGGAGGTTAAATTCGAAATCATTTTGAAGAAAATGTTCTGAAATATAAATATATCTATCGTTAAAAATTTGAGTGCTGATCATTCTATCCTGATGGAAAGCAAAGATTTGGTCTAGGGTATTATTATGTACACGGACGCTCAAAAAATACCCAGAGATTCACTCTTGTCTTCAAGATCCTTAAATTGTAGGATCACAATGCACAGCTGCAGTGTTCTACAATTTAATTTATAGAAACTATTAACCGGGCAAACATGTGGGTAAGTGGTCGCTTAGTGGCAAACCCAGTGCTTAGGGCCTAGTGTCTTTTGCCACAGCACCCTGTAATTAAAAAGGGTTACCCTGTAGGGTGTTATAGGGTGCGAGAGGCTACTACCTATCTCACTTGTCTTCAAGATCCTTAAATTGTAGGATCACAATGCAGTGTTCTACAATTTAATTTATAGAAACTATTAACCGGGCAAACATGTGGGTAAGTGGTCGCTTAGTGGCAAACCCAGTGCTTAGGGCCTAGTGTCTTTTGCCACAGCATCCTGTAATTAAAAAGGATAGTTTGCCTCCCTATAAATTACAGGGTTGAAACTGGAACACAACAATGCAAGCACAGTTAAGTGATTGAAATGACGCGATACCCATGCAGATGACCTTTGTAGCAAGCTCTACCTTTCTAATAAATTCAAAGTTGCGATCTGATGTCTTGCCTAAACTGTCCCTTCTACTGCTCCACAGAGGATCTGTTTGAGGCCAATGCTAAGGCAATTGCTGTGTTTTGCTTGGGCTCAAAGGCTTGACTATGTTTTGCTGGATACTACGTGAATGGTGGTACGTAAAATTTTGTTTGCTATTTCGTCTCGAAAAGAAGAAGATGAAGGAGAAACAAAATCGTAATTCGCTCACTGACTTACTTCTGACTTTATTTCCAACTTGTGTACGGATAAGAAGTAAACGGTGCCAACTAAGAGGTAAGCCACGCCGACCATCTCCAGTGGACGCCACAGTGTAGGCACATTAGTTGGGAACTGGGACAATGTTGATTCTATTGTTATTCCCAGTAATATGAGGATGAAGGATCTCTGAAATTATAACAACATTATATATTATTTCACAAGATCTATGCCAAAAAATGACTAGTTAAAAACTAGTTTTATTTTTATCGTATGCACCAAGTTAAAAAATATAGTATTATATACATGAGGGAGTACTTACAATAAAGATGTCTCCAAAAATGGACCTTTTGCTTTTGCCCTTGCTCACAGCCTCGTCCATAGCGGTGGGTATCTTGATGCCGATAGTCCATGCGTATACGCAGAACAGACAGTCTGCTACGGACAGCCCGCCATGTTTGATGCTGAAGACTGGGTATCCTCCAGCGCCCGACGTTATGAAGATCAGGAGAAGTAAAAGAACCCTGCAAACCGATAAAAATAAATAAAAATAAAGTTTTTTTTTTTTAACTAAAAATCATGACACAAGCTTTTATTGTTGAGATCATTAGAGAGATCTCATTGCATACAATGTGTGACAAAAAAATCGCATCCGTGCAGTAAACCGTTGAGGAGTTCCCACGACTGGAGCTGAACTTACAAAATCTATAAAAGAGTGTTATAAGACTATTGTTTACTTTCATTTCTGGCTTAGAAATAGAATTATGATTTCATAATAATGTTGATAATTTTATCAACATTTACTATATTACACTGCAAGACAAACTTAATGACAAGTTCATTAAAATGAAAACAAAATTATATTCACCCCCTATAGAAGTGTACGCATTTAGCCCTTTCATTATCAGTAGTGCTTAGTTCTGCCTCGCCGTCCTTCCGTGCCCTACACTTGAGGGCAAATTTAATGACTGCGTATATACCTCCGCAGACGAGAAGCATTGACGTGAATAGTATGAGAGCTGAAATAAAGATAAATATTTTAACGCAAAAAATAAATAAACTTAGGACAAACCACACAGATTTATCCAGCCTCAAAGTTTAAAACTTGTGTTATGGGAAATAAGTTATATGTACTAATATTCTAAAATGTTACGTTTTAAAGAATAGATATAACAGCGGTTCCAAAAGATAATACCGAAATTACACTTTTTTTTTTCAATACGAACATTGAAAAAAGTTGCTTTTAAAAGTTTAATAATATCTTCATTTAATGTTATATACATACAGATAAATCTGTACACATAGAACTAGGTTCTTTTTTATTAAGGTCATCGTGAAATGATTAGATTTCTAAAAGTATTAAAAGTATTCGATCTTCAAAACAGCGTTTAATGTACAATTGAAAATTAATACAATCAACATACATTTTCTAGAAATAAGTTATAACTCTTTTAAAGAATGACTTCTTAAGTTCTCTCTTGTCGCGTCTAACATTTAGGCTATTATATTATGTATTTATATTTGTATGTAAGTATTAATATGTATTTATAATTGTATGTTATTTCTAAAATGTATTTATATATATTTTTTTTATTTTTTGTTATTGTTATATATATTTATGTATTTATTTATTTAGATTTTACTTTTCCTAAGTATATTTATTTATTTTCTTACAATTTATAGTCTTCTCTGTTCATGTTGTGCGTTATTACGTCTGACTAGCCTGCTACTGTATACACGTCCTCTCAACCTATCGCCGGTTGACTGTAAGAAATCCCTACATGGGATAAGTCCGCCGTTGTACAATGTATCTTTCTTGCATTAATTTTGATTAATTTGCTTATTTTCGTGCAATAAAGTTATTACAAACAAACAAGTTTTCTTGTTCTATATAGATAATACCCTTAAAGGTTTTCCTTGTGATCGAGTGGAACAATAGAATAGGTACTTACGAAAATAGCTGTTATAGGTAGGAACCAACGGCTTGGCCTCGCATCTTCCGATATCCAAACGATAGACTCCAAACTCTTTGAGTGTAGGTCGCATTTCACACAGGATACCCCTAAAATAAGTTTTACATTTCAATTTGTAACAAAAAGGTAAAATATTCAATTTGTAACAAAAAGATAAAATATATCTTATTTGCAAAACACTCAATACTCAATACTTTATTGCATCCACAAAGTTGATATAATAAAATATGATATAGTAAATGGTGCTATATATAAAATAAAAGTACATTTTGTGGGCGCTGTCGGGCACAATAATTGGGACAGAATTGACAGAGGAGGTCGCACTCGGATAGAAAAATGAAACATATATAAAATTGCAAGTTTCATTAGAATTGATGTCTTTTTATATAAATTAATGTATGTATGAGTAGTCATACATACATTAATTTATATAAAAAGTATTAAGTTTTTTTTGTGTATTGTTATTTGTAGATATGCATATACACGTGTACCCATACTTACCTATCTATAACGTTTACACTTGTAAATTGGTACATCAAAACAAAACATTCTGAATCAACATGCCTTTCCATAGTATGGTGTGCAAATATAGTTACAGTCGCTATACAAAAACACATATAATTATAAAAAATATTTTTTCTGAATTTTGATTGAAAAGGTAATTTGAAATAAGAAGCACCTTTGTTGTTAATTTCCTATTTACAGCTTATATCTTGCTTGTACAAAAACTGATCAAAATAAAACTGAAATATAACCTCTTAATATTCCTGGAGAAAGACCCCAAATCCTTCTTCATCAGTCTCCAAGTGTAAGGCATGCTCGTGTCCACTATCCATGTTGTCTCTTCATTTTGCCTCAACTCCGTAACTAGATTAAACGGACACTGGAATATGAAAAAAAGCGTGGTGAAAAATGGTTCTAAGACGCCTCTTGTGGATCAAAAGGTCCCAGATTCAAAAGCTACTCGTGCCACATGAGTTTGTACACCAATCTGACTCATGTATAGTAGTTTTCATCGACCACCACTTGTTTTCGGTGAAGAAAAACATCATGAGGAATGATTGATTATTATTAACTTGTTTGTGAATGGATAAGGCACTGGCAAACCACTCCTTAGTAACGTCAAGAAAGTTGTTGTATGTGTTTCATTCCACGTAATGACCACGACCCTCAGCCATGAGGAATACAACAATGAAGGAATATGAAAATCTTCCTTCATAGTTGTATTCTTGTTGTATGTAAAATATGAATATTTTTATCAGATATGTCATTATTAAAGGAAGTCTAGGACCTTTTCATATAATGTAGCTGATGCTTCAACGACCTTGCAGTCACCGTGGAAGCAGTCAGATTGGAGTAATTGCGGTGTAAGATTGTGGTGGTGGATACAGTTTATTTAATTATAAGGCACATCAACAACATAAATATATAACATTATTAGAAAACATGGTAGTAATTTCTGATATTTACATCAATTATAGATGTGCACAACATTCCATTTTTTGCTTACTGATGAATTTAGTAACCTTAAAAAATAACTTAATAATTATATAAAAACAAACTAATTTTTCAAAGTTTTATCCTTAAATATTTTTGGACTATCGTGAAATATATTCAAATTAATCAGCAGTTGTAAACCAAATAACTAGTTTGGTTCCTACAACGACGCCGAACGCAATATCAAACACTAGCTTTCCGTTTTCCCACGGAAACAGTCCTTCTCCTTCCTTCAGACTACATGTATACAAAATTACAAGAAGATTGGTCGAACAGATAGAGCGTGAAGAGGTAAGAAACAAACTTACTTTTGCAGTTGTAATATTAGTGTTTATATACGAAAATATTAGTTGAAAACTGTAGTAGGGCTTGTAAATAAAAGGTCCGGAGGTGTTGAAACTACGTGTATTATCTCCAAGATGGAGGCACAGAGAGAGCGGGAACAAACAATAGACAATAAAAAGCCATAAACAATAAAAAGGTAAACTAAAATATTAGCTAGCTTAGCTATTATTAACAATAAATAATTTTCTTTCTTTTTTTAACTCAACATAAGCACAATCACAGATTTTGTAAACCATATTTTTTTTTCTGATCGAGTGTGTTATTGTTAACTATGGGAGTTTTCATTCAAGTCACCTAAAGGATTCTGACATAATTCTTACGACAATTAGTATTTATTTGTATTATTATGTTGTCACAAATCACAAGTGTTTTCCTTATTTTTATTGGTTGAAGAGAAATGGAAGCCATTGACTGGGACATTTGATAAATAAAATGTTCATAAAAAGCCGTTCGATCGGATAAGCCTTCCTGATAAAAATAACGTTTAATCTCTTCCGCTTGGTTCTTATGATTTGTTCCCATTGTACCCAGATGTTTAGCGCCAAATCAAAACAAAAATGGGTAAAAATATCCTAGCTTTAGTCAGATCCGTTTTTAGGGTACAAAAAAAAGAACAAAATATTCACGCATTTGCGTCGGCATTTGTCTGAGTTCGGCAACAGTGTGGAGTTGGCTTATTGATCTCCGAAACTACTGTTAAGTTTACTGCACCCTCTTAGTTTACTTGTGTCTCTTTCAATCCAAAGGTTGGCTGGAAGAAATTGCTTTAGCGATAAGTCCGCCTTTGCACTCATTATGTTTGAATATCTTGTTGTAACTGTACTCCTTTATGAATGGTGCAATAAAGAGTTTATCTATCTACTCGTATCTAAGCCTGAAATAAAAATACTAAATATTTTATTTTATTACTTTTAGTTGGTACCCTAATGCATCGATTTTTGTTCAGTAATAATCATTCTCTAATGAAAACACATGGTATAAAAGAATAATGATTGATTATGTTGATTCTTTATCAGGGAAGGAAATTCACGCGGGTGAATCCGCGGGCAAAAGCTTGCTTATAAAATTAGTAGAATAGAGCATAAACAAAGACCCTGGTGCTCTGACCTTGGTTTTGGGATTTTTTTACGGATCCACTTTAGGATCACAGTTTTGCATTCACACTTTAGGAGTAAGCAAGTAAAACTAAAAGCGATATAGACACAGAGGGAGTCCACCAAGCTAGGACGTCTCTAAACTGCGGAAGTAACCCGATATGTTCTGGAACCGATAGTTGGGACTATGTGACTTTTATTGCGTTTTCATTTTGATATACAGGGACGTTGCGGAAATAAATACTTCTTTTATTAATACGTGCGTAAATGAATGTATCGTGTATTTAATACAATTTTGGTCGGTGTTATCATCTGGCAATATTGAAATTACGGTCAGCAGTTCATTACTCATCTTTGCGTGCAGGTTGCATTTGAAGCTGTGACGCCCAAAGCCCGCGGGTTCGCGGAAAAAATAAAAGTGAAATTTTGAAGATTGATGATTTTACAACAGGCCGTCAGCCTGACGTAAACCCACTTTGGGAATGCCATTGTTGCCTATCAGCTATTAAGACTATGTGTCCCTTAATCGTCTCGTACGACATCCACGGCATCATGCATTGCTTTATTTATCCATTCCTACAGTCATGGATACAGAACAAAGCACTTATAGCTTCCAGCCCAATAATTCCCACTAATTTTCCATTGACAAACACAGAAGGTTGCAGAAATACATCTGAAACAATCATGCTTTTCCATTGCCATGGTATGTTTGCGTGCGTCCAGTGCTCAGAATTTGTTTGTTTAGTTTCCATTTGGGAGAACAAGCAATATTCTATAGGTACAAAAAAGTCCTAGAATAAATATCAGAATTGATCAATTCTATTCCAGTTTTTCGATCTAAACTAAATCCTAATCCTATTCTGCTTTCATCCCGGAAATTAAATGTTACCGTGGGAAATTTACGCGGGCGAAGCCCCGAGCAAAAGCTAGTGTAAAAATAAATCAATAAATTGATAAAAACTCACAGATTTAACAATATTACAATGCAATGTTTTTATACTTGTGTAAAAACTTTAAAATGTCATTATGAGCAAAAAGAAAATGAGAAAAAAATTTTGCTTTATTTTTTTTTTTCATTTTCACCATAGATAGTTATAGATAATAAATAAATAAATATATTAGGACAAATTACACAGATTGAGCTAGCCCCAAAGTAAGTTCGAGACTTGTGTTATGGGATACTAACTCAACGATGCTATATTTTATAACAAATACATATATAGATAAACATCCAAAACCCGGGCCAATCAGAAAAGATCATTTTCCATCATGACCCGACCGGGGATCGAACCCGGGACTTCTCAGTTCAGTGGCAAGAACCTTACCACTGCGCCACCGAGGTCGCCATGATAGATAAAACGTTTATTTGCATCAACTGAGACACATACAAAAAAATAAAATCTGGAACAATGCTAGACAAAAATATCTAAAGCTATTTAATTAACATACATTTAGATTGTAAGTGACATTTTATCTTAATTTAATCTGATGTCATTTTATGGTTTTTTTAAATATGCTATTATTAACATTTGCATGCTATTGACAACGGCTGAATAGGCTTGTTCTAAACCATTATGTGGATATTGTATTATCTACCCTATTAAAAGTAAATAAAATTATTTGATTTGATTCGATTTATAAATAATAATAATAATGTTATTGTTTCCATGACGTAACTAATAACTCAGTGTTGAAAATGCTAAACGAGCAAACACTGATGTTCAGTCATCAATATATACAGTTAGTATCATCTGGCTGTGTCTAATACCAGCTACAGACCACCGCCGAACTCAGACAGTTACAACGCAATTGCGCATTACGTTGTGGAGTATCTATCAGAGATATTATTTACCACAAAGACAGAAATTATTTATTTGCAAAAACATGAGTTTATATTTTTTTACAATGTGGTGTTGTCTCACACCGTCCACGGGTATGCAAATTTAAATGGAGAGCATGCTATCATCCCGCAAAACAAAATCGAATAAATAAAAGTAACAATATTAACCAAATTTTTATCTCAGTCATTAAAAAAATCGTTCAAATTATAATAACATTTATCAATCAGCGAACACCTGAGGTGCATTTTAAATAAATTTAAATTCTGATCTTTGACTTGTTGTGGAATTTTGTTACAAATTTTATGTGCCATACATACAATACTTTTACTGAGTGATGCCGTTTTAGAAGGGTGTAAACTTAGTCTATAATTATCCCGATGATTTCTTAATACAACATCACAAAGGCGTGGGAATAAATGAGCATTACATTTAACAAAGTGCGCAATGAAAAACCCAGCAATGTAATATAATTATCTGAACTTTATGTCGATAGGCATAAGAGAAAACACGTGATACTTCATCTGAATTATTTGTTAGAACTAATTTATACTTACCTCATAACAAAGATCATTCGCAGCATAAATAAAAACACTTTTCAGCGTGGTATTAGCGATCACATAAGCACTGTTCAACGATAAATTGTACAGATTCAAACCGTGGTAGTCTTCCACAGACGGGAGTCCTAACCACTGTTCCATCTCGACCTCATTAAGAAACGTCTTGTTTTTATTTGTGTGTAGTTAATACTGAGCATTGCTCGGTTATCATGATGACCTCTTAGTACATAGTTTGTTTGGAGTTTGATAGTTCCAGAATTATTATTTGTTCAGACTTATTTTTAAATATCAGCATTTTATTCTAGTCTACGAATCAACTTAGGGCAAAAACACATTTTTTGTATGTACGTTTGTAACGCGATAACTTTCGAACCGTTGGTCTGATTTTGATGAAATTTAAAAAGTATATGTAGGATCTGTCAGATAGAATTTTTAAGTTCGAGGGGCAATAAAATCGGTTTGGTAGATTTTGAAATATTCACAATTTTGTAAAAATGTCTAAGTACGTGGCGAACAACTAGTTACATATTATTCACATTCACGAGAAAATTTTGAAGTCAATAAGTGATGTATATCATCCTAAGTTCAATAAAGAACTTTGAATTTAAACAAGTTTATTTATCAGACAAATCAAAAGAAACCCCGACTTGTAATATTTATTTCGCCACAAGTTTTGAACGGCTAAACCGATTTTGATCAAACATATCTAAGAACCACCGCATAAAAATTTGCTATCACATAAAAAACCGCATCCAAATCGGGTCAACCGTTGATGAGCTACGGTGGAACGTACACAGCGGCCAAACTTATAACACCCCTATTTTTACGTTGGGGGTTAAAAAAAGATGACCTACAGTTACATAAACCTAACTACACGTGGAGTTGGTTAACAAACGACCCAATTAATGATCTTCATAAATAAAAGCAGAATATATAAATAAAAGTTGAGTACTTAAACATAACAAGTTACGATAGTTAGAGTGAGTTGCACCGTCAACTTTGACGTTAAATTTAACGTGCGTAGTTAAAGTTAACGTCAAAGTTGACGGTGCAACCCACCCTTAGAATTATTTTAATACTTCTATCTAGCCCTTGGTTGTTGTCTCGCTGCTGGGCAAAAAGCACCCTTTTTAACCCCCGACGCAAAAAGAAGTTTAACGTGTCTTTGTATCTGTGTATCTATCTGTCTGTGGCATCGTAGCTCCCAAACGGATTAACCGATTTTCGTTTAGTTTTTTTTTTGTGAAATGAATATTTAAAGTCGGAGTTTTTTTAATTTGTCTAACAAATAAACTTATTCAGCCACTCTTCTCTAATGCTAACAATTTTAAATGCCAATGATCCATGGCTCCAACGCTCTATGGCTGACAAAGAAACAGAGAAACCGCTCAAATGAAATAGATTTTGCAAGATAAATAATTGACATTGTTCTTAGTCATTATTGTTTCTGACTTTTGTTTATTTTTTTTAAATCATAATCATTAATAGCCATTTAAACGTCCCCCACTGCTGGGGCACACAGACCTTCCCGATGGACAATGACTATGAGCCATGACCCACCACGCGGACCCATTGCGTATTGCCGGGTTTTAACGACTCTGCAAAATGTAATCGGAACCAAAAATGTTCCATTTTTGGTCACCAATCCAATGAGCGACCATACTGAGAGTGTCTTAACCGCCACTATCATAGGCCTAGTGCGCTAACCACTAAGCCATTGAGCCTCCTCCCTGTATTTTTCGAAAATACTTGTTCTTATTCCGAGCTATCGTACACGAATCGTACACGTAGCTACGTACTAGTTGCAATAAATTAATATCGGTTAAGTATATTATGTTCAACACTAACGAAACTATTCTCGATAAGTAATGAATATACTCCGATAACCTAATTATGTAGTGTGGGTGATATTTTTGTTAATAAATTGTGTGATGACAACAAAAATACTCATGAATTTTTGTATTTTTATAAGTTTTACGCTGTAATGCTGTTGATTTCCATATACGAGTACGTTTCCTTACATGTTATAATAACATAGTCCTCTGACGCTCTGTCTGTTCGAGATAAACTCAAAAACGTCTGATTTTCATTGCGATTTTTACCAATAGATAGTATGATTTCTGAAGATGGGTTAGGTGCGTAATTTTTGCCTTCACCTTCGTCTTAGCCTTCCATTACACCACCAACGCTTCAAAATTATATGTCAAGCATTTAAAATTGTATCCCGTTAACTTTTATTTAAGTTAACTCGTAACAATTCCACGGGAAGATTTATAGGATATAGAATGGTATCTTTTTAGGGAGCTACAAGCTCTAAACAAATTTAGAAGTTCGCAAACTTTTTCATTACACAATAAAACAACGCAAAATGTACAATTTCTATTTAGGGGGACAATTATTGATGCATACAGCCGACTTTTATAGGTTAATCCGGGTATTGAGCCGAGTAAATGTCCAACAATATTACAAAAGGCAGTAATGGTTACAGGGTTCGTCGGCGGCGCCATTTTGGTAGTTTTACAAGGATTATGCGAAGGAAATTTCGTGTTACCATTTTTACTTGGACGGATAATTTTGTGGGTTAGTGGGTATAACGTAATTTGTTTTGGTAATAGAGGTGATTTAATGAAGGTTATACTTTATTAGGGCGATATGAGAAATATGCCCGTAATGACTTTGTGTGTTATCTGGTTTACGTAATCAACAAAATTGAAAATCAACAAATTTATGTCGTAATAGACAAAATTTTGTGACTTAAAGTTTATTTTGACCATGGAATTAGTAGGTACTCCGTACAAGTACTTATTAAAACCATGATTTTGACACAGTGACTTCATGATTTGTTTACACCTAATATGACAAGATAAAAGTAAAACTATTCCTTAATAATTCGAATAAAGAAATGATATAAACTTAAAATAAAATAATTTAAAAAAATTACAAATCGTACAGTCCGTTTGAAAAAAAATTGCACTCGCAGCATTGCCAATTAACACTGCAACGCTGAGCCTCTGGCCAAAAAGGCTTCCAGCCTTTTTCCACCACAATGATTCCTCAACGTCGTTGTCGGTTTTCCTGCAATAAGTTCCCAAGATTACATGATACATATTTTATTTGCCGCCTTGGAAAGCCGCACGAAAAATTTAGCCTCGATGAAAAAAGGAAAGATTATATTTTCTCAGAAAAAAGTACACACTCGCCTAAAAAAAAAGTATTTAATCGTTTTTGTATTTCTATAGACTAGTTAATGAACGATAAGTGAACGATTTCCCATAATTGTGAGTGTAGTTTTTTTAGCGGTAATGTCTATGTAATATTGTCTCTTTCGGTCAGTTTGCATCCGAGGTCGCGCGAGGTGGGCGTGTCGACCTGCCGTCGTTGGAATTCTTTTTTCATTCTGGTAGTCTCCACAGATAATATATTTATGAATTAAATTATGACTTGACACATTTCTAATTGAATAATGAAATAAATATATTAGGACAAATCACATAGATTGAGCTAGCCCCAAAGTAAGTTCGAGACTTGTGTTATGGGATACTAACTCAACGATACTATATTCTATAACAAATACATATATAGATAAACATCCAAGACACGGGCCAATCAGAAAAAGATCATTTTCCATCATGACCAGACTGGGATTCGAACCCGGGACTTCTCGGTTCAGAGTCTCGGTCCGCTGCTTCGCCCGCGTTAATTTTCCGGTATGTCCTTCTCCATACTTCAAACTACATGAACGCAAAATTTCAAGAATATTAGAAGAGGTAACAAACAAACTAGTTAGGATTGGGAATTCTTAGGCGATTTTTCACCTCAAGCTAAGTTACGCCATTGCCTTGTTGTGCGCAGGTTAAAGTTAACGGCACAGTTGACTAGTGTAACCCACTCTAAGTGTGTTAATTTTCATGTGTTTTGAAAGGAAAATATTTTTGTATTTCAATACCTGTATTATGAGATATATAATGCTACATCTATACTATTATTATAAAGAGGTAGGTTAGCGTTTGTAAGTTCGTATGTTTGAGGCGGGTAATCTCCGAAACTACCGAACCGATTTCAAGAATTGTTTCACCATTAGAAAGAGCCCTGGGCGACATCTAGTTAAATATAATATAAGAATATATTCATGTTAAAATTATCCATAAGACCCGCGCTCTAATAACACATAGGCATTCTTAGTAAAATACTTGCTCGGAAGTACTTGTTGGAATCATATTTATAATCTGTTATTCGATATTTGTTGTGAAAGAACTCATATGATGATTGAGGAAAGTCATTCGGATATCAGATTGAGATTTTAATGGAAATGCGAGAGGAAATATTTTAGGATTTTTGAAGTTCCGTAGCAGAGAAAATATAAATTCCTGCAGACACGAATACAGGTCTTCTTCTTCATAATCGTATTCCTCATGGCTGAGGGTCGTGGTCATCACGTGGAATTAAACACACACAACAATTTTCTTGGCATTAGTGGAGTGGTTTGCCATTGCCTTCTCCATTTGACACACCAGTTAATAATCAACCAGTGTGCAGATTTCCTCACGACGTTTTCCTTCACCGGAAGCAAGTGTGGTCTATGAAAACTACTATACATGAGTCAGATTGGTATACAAACTCATGTAGCACGAGTAGGATTCGAACCTGGGACCTTTCGATCCACAGGTGGGCGTCTTAACCATTACACCACCACCGCACCACACAGGTAAGTAGGTGAGTGAAAAAATTTACCGTTTCCAAGATTTCGTTCTAGATTTTTAAATATTCCAGTCTATTAGTCATTCAGTATTTTGACTAGGTTACTATTCTCTTTCTCTCTCTATTATCGATCCCGATTTATATGATACTAGCTTTTGCCAGCGGCTTCGCCCGAGTTAATTTTCTCGTTAATAGTTAACTCGGTGGCGCAGTGGTAAAGTGCTTGCCTCTGAACCGATGGGTCCCGGATTCGATCCCCAGTCGGGTCATGATGGAAAATTTTCTTTTTCTGATTGGCCCGGGTCTTGGATATTTATCTATTTCAGTATTTGTTATAAAATATAGTATCGTTGAGTTAGTATCCCATAACACAAGTCTCGAACTTACTTTGGGGCTAGCTCAATCTGTGTGATTTGTCCTAATATATTTATTTATTTATAATTTTCCGGGATGAAAGGAACCCTATGTCCTTATCCATATATCGAACTACATGTATGCAAAATTTCAAGAAGATGATTGATAATGATTCTATAATGATACTATTACATGCATCGACCACACCCAAAACTCTCAAAACAATTCTCTCTATATTAGGCTCAGCATAGCCACACGACTACAAATGAGCAATCTTATTACTATTACAACACAAAGCCGTATCATCATTATAAACTCATTTATAGAGGAGAAATGGAAACCTCGTCTCATGGGAAATAAAAGACAATTTGTTTTTGTGTCGCATGCCTCTTGAACAATTTTGTTGTGGTGCATTTAGGACCAATGGCTTTTCGTTTAATACAAATTGAAAGTAAATTCGAAAATATATTTATTCTTTTTTATTACCTGAACATTCTCTCTCTCTCATCTGAGCGTGTTCCTGGTTTCTTCCATAGCCGTTGAGCGTCGGAGCCCTCCTAATTTTTCGTCTCCGCTTCGCACGGTCGTCAATATACTTGGTTGTCACAGCAGTGGCGCGCATATCATCCCTGATGACATCAAGCCAACAATTCTTTGGCTTGCCCTTTCTGTCAAGGCCAGGCGGGAGTGGCATAGCCAGACGTTTGTTCCCTACGTAATTTGTCTACGCAAGACGCAGCCGTACCTATATTATCTGAAGATTGGTTAAGTTCAGCTGTAATTACTCGCGTGTTCCTGATTGTAATCTCAGTGACGTATGAGTGGCGTAAAAAATAACGATTAAACCTTGAAGATTCGGCTATGCTTTAATCCAAGGGAGAATTTGGTGGTCCTATTCTAAACGGGAATCACACTGTATTGGATATGAAAACAGTGATTTTGGGTGCCCAGGACCGGATTAAGTATCCTTTTTCTCATATTTACTACTAAGTTTGAATACAGGAACATAGCCCATCAAATGGACAGTGGTTATTCAGCCTGTTACTGGAAGTCTGCAACAATGAAACTAGGAAACAACATGGCGTCACGCGCACGTGTTCACTACTTTATGGCTAAAATCCTTTACCACAGAAACTACACTGCACTTTACATTAGGATACAACGAAACCCTCATTATTGTTTAATTTACTATTGTCACTGTCATCAAGAAATAAATGTGAGTGACAAAAGTAAATTAATCGTTCTAAATGCTTTTAAATTCAGAAAACTAAATTTCTAACTAAACTTTTAAATTCAAACCGAAAGAATCTCAATAGCACATGAATCACTGTCCAAATTCAAATTTAGAATGCAATCCAGATTAGTACATTTGAAAACGAATTTGACCGATTAATTTACTGTTGTCACTCTATTCAATTTCTGAATGAAAATGACAAGAGTATTCATTCTCATCTCAGTATATAATATTCTGTCTAAAGGACACTAAAACTTCAGTTGCAAAAAGCTCACTGCAATTCGAATTTAAATTGAAAGAATCTCAATAGCAAAATGTGTAACTTTATTTCCGAATTCAAATTCAAAACGCAATCCAGATAAGTATATTTCGGTACAGCCCGGCCTCGCTGATGTATCGACTTTCTTTGCCGACGACATTTGTACTGGACATTTGTAAATTCGTTTTCCAATAAGCTAGTGGGATTTGTGCCCAGAAAGTTTGTTTTTTTCTTTCTTTTTTTTCCTGTTTTGGACAGTTGTATTATTTTTACAAGCTTTTATATAACTTCCAATGTCCAACTATACTTAACTATATTTTGCAACTCAATTTTGAAGCAGATATTGCCTTCTCGTTATGGCTTAAATATGACAAAATCGCCACTAATTCAAACAGAAATCGCGACACAAATCAGAGACATGACGGACATTACCTAGATTTATCTCGTGATAACCACAAATGTCACGGACAGAGCGGGACACATGGACGGGAAGACACTAATTTCAGTGTCGGCGACAGTTATGACATCTCTCAGTGTTGTAGCGTGTATTCATTGAAAATGCTATTTTTTTACATAGATATTTATAGAATGTATATTTTTCATGAATGAATATTCGTCCACTTATTGAAGCCCGGTTAGTTAGCCTAAAAAATAATTAAACTTTGAGGATTCGGTTCTGATTTTATGACCGGCCTGACGCCAAACCTCTTTGGGAATATTTTTATTGCCTATCAGCTGTCTGGACTTAATCCTTTGTCACGTACGACATCTACTAAAGAGTTGGTTGCACCAGTCAACTTTGACGCTGACAATAACCTGCACGCGGCGTACTTATTTTGCGTTTTTCTGCGCAGGTTAAAGTTGATACCCTAAGAGTAGCCAAAAAGTGATGAGTCTCTTAAAAAACCCCATTGCATTTAGTACAATCATTACAACAACAGAAGCATCCAATGTGTTCCGAGTCAATTGTTATACGGGATAAAAATAAACCTTTAAGAACGCATTGCTTACGTAAACACGACCACAACCAGCAAATGGAGAGAGAAGGAACAAGGCTATTACGATATCATTTGTTTTAGGGCTGCCGGACTTTTTATTCTACTTCTTGCTTTATTTTCGAGTGTTAATTGCTAAAACTTCAGTATTTTTTCAAGTCTTCTAAATGCGTCAGTCGCGTCTAGTGGCAAGTATTCGCATACTAGTTCAAATTTTTTCAATATATTAGGATAAATCACACAGATTGAGCTAGGCCCAAAGTAAGTTCGAGACTTGTGTTATGGAATACTAACTCAACGATACTATATTTTATAACAAATACATATATAGATAAACATCCAAGGCCCAGATCAATAAGAAAAAGATCATTTTCCATCATGACCCGACCGAGGATCGAACCCGGGACCTCTCGGTTCAGAGGCAAGCACTTTACCACTAAGCAACCGAGGTCGTCAATAGTGAACTTAAACTGTCAACCTGTTTGCAGGTTTCTCACGATTTCCTTCATTGGAAGCAAGTGGTGGTCTATGAAAACTACTATATATGAAACAGATAGGTATACAAACTCATGTGGCACGAGTAAGATTCGAACCTGCGATCTTTCGATCACAGTACAGTTTTAATACTTGTCTACAAACTGCCAGAAGCCAGTAGAATTATAAATTCTACTGG
Organism: Plodia interpunctella; assembly: GCF_027563975.2. Lineage (NCBI taxonomy): Eukaryota > Metazoa > Arthropoda > Insecta > Lepidoptera > Pyralidae > Plodia > Plodia interpunctella. The sequence goes on from NC_071313.1 coordinate 1,196,183, forward strand.
CTTCTCGCGACTTCATTTGAGCGTAAGAGTTTTGTAAAATTATTATTATTATATATATAAGACCTATATTTGTTAATTGACGTCCTTGGAGAAAAGGCTGCGGTGAAGTTTGTTGCGCCGCTTCTTCTTCACTTGCGCTTTGGAAGCCGGCAGTAAACTTAGTTTAAATAATTTTTTTGACGTCAATAAGTGATGTATAACATCCTAAATTGAATAAAGAATTTTGAATTTGAATTTTGAAAAAAAAATTCTCAGTGCTCTTTTACAGTGATTATAGCACTTTCATACCAAATTTCAACTGTCTACGTCTAGTAGCTTTGACTGTGGGTTGTCAGTTTTATATACTTGTATCAACATCATCGTTTTAACGTTAAAAAAAAAAACTACACGAGGAAACTCCAATATAAGAAAAACATCTAGTTGCCCTCTATGTTTACTGTGCCCTTGTGCTTGTAACCAACCTATATAACTTGTGATTTGCAATAAAATCTGAATCGGAATCAGTTAAAACAAAAACGGCAATTGAAATTTCTGCATCAAATAGAAATCAAAAAATCAAAATCAAATCATTTATTTAGAAATTAGGCCTTCACAGGCACTATTTCACGTCATATTCTAAATTAAATGATATTTACCAAAGCTACAAAGTACTTGACGACACGACTTCTGTTATTATATATGCCATCAAAAACATGCTGTAAAAAACCCAAGACTCGCAACTCAGTTTTTCTACCGTGTAATGTTGTGAGATCCATGTTACCAAGTCGATTAATTTATTTAGTCCCTACTTAAGGTACCTTCTGTCTTAAGTTATTATCATATAAATATTATTATATTATATTTTAAATAAACAGATCGAATAAAATTTGAAATTTACAGTGTACATACGTTATACAATAGCTACTTAGTTACTGAAAATGCACGCTTCCTGTTTTATCCACAACGAATTTATTGGCCTGAATTGCTTCGAGAAAAGGATGCTACGGCCGTGCCTTTTTTTTTTATGCTTGACCGGCGGGGGCACTCCCGTGCCCCCAGATCTCTTCAAAATGTTACAAAAAGGCAACAATTTTAAAAGATACAATCTAGACAATGGCATCCCTGCATTGCAGTATTTAAAAACTTGCAGCATTACCACAGCATTATTGCAGCAGATAGTTGACCATTCGCAGATAATTGCGAAAGCAACTTTGATTGTTCTCGAGAATATTGTTCTGGAGAAGAGGAATAACTCGTAACTCGGATTAAGCTGCAAAAGTTTCAACAAGAAAGTAAGATATAATGTTGTGAAACGCGTTTGTGTTGAATTGAATAGAATTTAGTTCTGACCGTTGTGTTTTACATTGGAATATCAAACGGGAATCAGTGTGCTCATAAACTTTAACCAGTTTAAGCTATACTATTTAGTTTTAACCACAGATTATGAAATACTTAGCAAGTTAAACTTCATTTAGAATCTAACTCACGTAATTTTTTATGGTATCAAGCAGGCAAACAGGCATGCGACCCATCAGATGGTAAGTGATCACCAAAGTCTATAAGCGCCTGCAATTCCAGGAGAGTTACACGCGTTGCCTACTTAGTGGCCTAGGATCTTTCGCCACAGTACCCCTACTCACATCACACCGCCTGCGTCTCACCCTTCAAGCGGGAACACAACAATGCAAGCACTGCTGTTTGGCGCCTGAAAGTGACTTTGGTACAGTGGTCTACTCTTACCGTCTGCGTGCCAAAAAAATACAAGAGGACATGACGTGACATGATCAATATTTTAAAGATAACAAACCCAAAATCAACAAAAGACCAAATATTTATTAATAATTATGTATTTTAATCCTCTACGGAAATAGAGAGGGTTTTAGGCATAAATTTGACTTGCATTGTATATGTGATGTGATGACGACGTCGATGGCGCAGTGGTAAGGTTCTTGCCACTGAACCGAGAGGTCCCGGGTTCGATCCCCGGTCGGGTCATGATGGAAAATGATCTTTTCCTGATTGGCCCGGGTCTTGGATGTTTATCTATATATGTATTTGTTATAAAATATAGTATCGTTGAGTTAGTATCCCATAACACAAGTCTCGAACTTACTTTGGGGCTAGCTCAATCTGTGTGATTTGTCCTGATATGTTTATTTATATTTATTTATTTATTTATGTTCTGTTTGTGGCGTTGTAGCTTTGTAATGACCGATTTTGACCCGTGACTCAATCGAAATTATATTATAGGTTACATGATTCATACTTATTTAAATCAGTTTATCATAAAATATTTTTTTAATGCAATTGCTTAATCTGTGTGCTCGTGTGTCCCGGCAGACCTCTGCAACTGACTGTGATTGATGTCACAGACTGAGTGTCTCGCGGGATCCATACATTGCTTATGAATAAATTTACAGTAACTGACCCTGCCATTTGGACTTACACTAGTGGATGTACGCCTAGCATGGAATTAGTAGATACTCCGTACAAGTACCTGACGTACAAATTTGACGTCCTCGGTGGCGCAGTGGTAAAGTGCTTGCCTCTGAGCTGAGAGGTCCCGGGTTCGATCCCCGGTCGGGTCATGATGGAAAATGATCTTTTTCTGATTGGCCCGGGTCTTGGATGTTTATCTATATTATGTATTTGTTATAAAATATAGTATCGTTGTGTTAGTATCCCATAACACAAGTCTCAAACTTACTTTGGGGCTAGCTCATTCTGTGTGATTTGTACTAATATATTTATTTATTTATAACCCCACTAATGCAGAGCGGTCTGTAGAGATCGCACCACGAAAGAAGTCCCGTGGCAATATGAGGAACTATCATTAACAGATAGACTGCATTGTTGTTTTCAGCGACAGTAGCGCCACGTCTGCGGGACTTCTTTATTGGGACGGATTGAGCATTTCGAATCACCAAAGCAATGTCGTTGGTCGAAAACACCGAAAATTACGAAATATTATTTATTATCACACACATGATCTGATAGTGCACTTAAAATTACGAAATTCTAATTATTTTATAATTAGGTTCCTGGAAGCTATTATTATCATATTACACGCATGACCGATAGTGCACCTAGGATCGGCTCCATGTGGGAACTCCTCGACGGCCTACTGCACGGACATAATTTCTTGAATGCAACAAAAAGCTAGCGTCAAAAATAATTCTTCTTCTTTATTCCTAAATTGTTAGAGAGCGAAACCCTAACCTAATTAGCTAGTATCTGTCTAGAGAAAATAGCAGTAAGGAATTGATAAAATGGGGAAACTAGGTACTTATCAGCAGACCGCTCACCCTTGTCAGCACACTTTAATATTAAAAGTGAGGCCACTATAAATCTTGGTTAGAACCCCTTTTACGACATCTGTATTGATATAACGACACTTTTCTTCTTTTTCATGGTCGTATTCCTCATGGCTGAGGGTCGTGGTCATTACGTGGAATGAAACACACACAACAACTTTCTTGGCATTATTAATGGTTTGCCATTGTCTTCTCCATTTCACACACAAGTAAATAATAATGAACCAGTGTGCAGGTTTCCTCACGACGTTTTCCTTCACCGGAAGCAAGTGGTAATATATGAAAACTATTATACATGAGACAGATTGGTATACAAACTTATGTAGCACGAGTAGGATTCCGTAGGATTCAGGAACCTGGGTCCCTTCGATCCACAGGCGGGCGTCTTAACCATTACGACACTTTTACAGAGAGTGAAATTTGTGTATTGATTATATGAATCGGTTGCATCGATTTTCGTTTACTTTTTTTTTGTATCATAGATAATTTTATCCCGAGTGTTCTTAGGCATCTTTCATGGAAATCGGTTCAGCCGCATATGCATAGGTACGAAACAAACAGAGTTGTACCGTTAAATTTGACGTTAATAATATTCGACGTTTAGATAAAATGGCGTGAGTACCTACCTACTTTTGAGTTTTTCTGCACACCTTAAAGTTAACGACTCACTCTAAAATTAGTGTGTAGTTCGTATGCTAGATGATTTACACTATTTTTTAAAATATATATTTATAAAAACATTTCTTAATATTTGCATATCATAATCTGAAGCCGTCAATGGCTGGTTATTGAGGAGCAGAATTTACAAATTGAATTATGCAAATCAGATATTGAGAGGGCGAGAAAACGGATCAGTTTTGATTTTCTGACGTTATGCTAATGGAGGGGCTGCGTTATTTTGAATTATATCTAAGACAGGGTGAGTTGCACCGTCAAATTTGACGTCGACTTTAACCGGCGCGCCGATGACGTTTAGACAAAACGAAGTGCTTTGTGTTTTTTTGCACGCGTTAATTTTTACGTCAAAGTTGACGTTGTAAACAACCCATACGCATATTTTATTTGACACTGGAGATAATACAAAAAAGGAACATTTAGAACGCATAATGTAACACACAAATTATATATAAAAATATTTATGTAAAGGCCTATGTACAAGCAATAGCAATATAAATACATAGGAACAAATCACACAGATTGAGTTAGCCCCAAAGTAAGTTCGAAACTTGTGTTGACTCGATTATACTATATTCTATAACATATACATATATATATAGACATCCAAGACCCGGGCCAATCAGAAAAAGATCATTCTCCATCATGACCCGACCGGGGATCGAACTCGCAGAGGCAAGCACTTTACCACTGGGCCACCGAGGTCGTCAAATCTATTTCGATTAATTATAAAACCCGATTAAGAAGCCTAATATACTAAATGGAGGCTAAATGTAGTGGTATTTTGTTCGGCTCGTGTTTGCATGAATTACCATATATATTACATAAATTATGAATTTTGTACATTTTGGTGGGTAGTTCGTTATGATACAATATGTTTAGACGCTGTTTTGATAAATATATGTAATTTATTCATAGTTTTAACTTATATAAAAAGATAGTGTTGAGTTTATGTGGGCTAGTGAACGGACAACTAATCAAAAAGGTGTTATTCCAAATACTTTTTTATTTTTGCATTTCGATGAAAAATATTATAAATAAATAAATTAGGACAAGTCACACAGATTGAGCTAGCCCCAAAGTAAGTTCGAGACTTGTTTTATTGGATATAACTCAATGATAGGTACTATATTTTATAACAAATACATAAATACATAAACATCCAAGACCCGGGCTAATTAGATAAAGATAATTTTCCATCATGACTCGACCGGGGATCGAACCCGGGACCTCTCGATTCAGAGGCAAGCACGTTACCACTGCGCCACCGAGGTTGTCAAAATCGTATAACATTTATTTTGTGATAACCTTGATATAGTAAGTTCTTTACATTAAGCTAAAGCTAAAAAATGCTCTTTTTTCCAATGTTCAATAAAGAATCATGTTGACTTTATTCATGAGGATTTTTTTTTTTATTTTGAAGATTAAAAGAGTTTATGTGAAGTATAGTGTATTTTATTCCAATTTACTTAGGTGCAATAAAGAGTTCTTAAGACATAAATTAATTGTACCCTGAGTGAATTCACACATATATCATTAATTTTAATTTGTTATAGGTTGTAAAGTCATTTCTGTAAGCTACACTATCGAATTGGGTTAGCCTGTAAAGGTAGATGTAAGTTGTGAACAAATAAACAAATTATTATAATAGCCTAAAATGAGATTATATGTATTACAATCAATCTAGGCTCTATTAATACCACTTTCTTATAAAGTTTAATTTATTATCAACGGTTATGAAACGCATTTTAACACTATGCTCAAAATTTTTTCATACAAAGAATATCTGACAAAATCTGATATCTGATACGACACATCGACACACCAATAACTTCTGAAGCGGTTCACCACAGAAGCGGTGGGTGGTGTAGTGGTTAAGATGCCCACCTGTGGACCGAAAGGTCTCAGGTTCGTATCCTACTCGTGCCATATGAGTTTGTACTACTACTTTCTAATAAAGTTTGATTTGGAATCAACACTTATAAAATTCAATTTTAACGCTATTTCGGTATGTTACATAATATGTTTCCAAGTAACATACTCTGGTACTATAAAAGATCGGAGAACTTTTTGGAACGTTTGCTATTATCAGCAAATTGTGAAACTAGATACCAATTTCCTTAAAAAATGCAATATTGACCGATCAATGAAGTCCAAAGTGCGGTTTCAAATCACATTTTCCATCACATAATCGAATGAGACTTCAATCTCCAATGAAATCTTGTTACTTTAGTTCCCCAGCGGTGTTCAACCAGTGGTTGTGCTTCCCTTGTTTCTGTACAGCCAACCGCAAAACAACCTAGCCCAATTTGTTGTAAATTCATCTTCACATAGAGATATACAGGTCAACTTGTTGAGCAGTTGACTGTACCACAGAAGATTGTGAATGTTGTGAAATTTAAATTTATTTATTTATTTATATAACATTAGGAACGCTTACAGTTTATACATATATAATACTTATTATAGTAAGCAAATTGTACTTGCAGTTTAATGTGATACATAAACACCAGTTAACAGCGAGCACAACATTTACAAACATGTATATACCTGACTCAGTTTCTGAAAATAACAATGAAATAATTTTTTTTTTTTTTTTTTTTTTTTTTTTTTTTTTTTTTTTTTTTTTTTTTTTTTTTTTTTTTTTTTTTTTAAGGACAAATCACACAGATTTATGGCTCTGATGACGTTGCATCACCTTTTTTAAGCTGTTCTTATAAAATCATTGATGCTTATTTATTTCTTCTTATTAATACTGGTGTCAGATTTCATTCAAGTAGACTAAAAGTATCTGACACGACTACTGCAATCTAGTGGCAAGCAATCGCAAACACACTAGAACACGAAATATATATTTTTTTCGTATTTGTGTCGTATTAATCAACTTGACAAAGATTTTACTAGTCCTCTTCATATATGTATTTCCTCGTGGCTAGGGTCGTGGTTATTACGTGGAATGAAACACATTCACCATTTTGCCTTCTCCATTTCACACTCATGTTAATAATAATCAACCCATTCGAACGGAAACATTCGGTAACGTGCACACTAATTTGGATACCGGCAAGAAGTCCTAAAAGTCATGTCAGATGCCTTTAGGCGACTTGAATGAGATCTGACACCAGTGACAGCAATAACATATTCGATAAGAGAAAAAGAGCCACGTACACATAGTTCAATTAAAGAATTTCGTGGACACTAAAATGTTTTAAAAAAATATACCTACCACAGTTTGGACATAGGTATTCCTTAACAGAAATAAATTTTAATTATCTTCAAAGAACATAAACTGAAAAATCACGTAAGCCATCACGATTCCTTCTCGAATTCCTAATACGGATACACAAAAAAAAACATCATAGGAGCAAAAATTAAATTCCTCATTGCTTTTTACTGCCCTTTTAAGCTTAGTAATTAAGAATTTCCCTGTTACCTCCGACTGATTTACTGCTTGAGTTATGGCAACAGGCACTTTTTTTACAAAAAAAAAGGACCAAATTATTTCGCTGGGCAGTTAATTTAAAAGGTTCTTATCAGTTAACTCTTCTGGTCGTAATGTCTCGCATTTTTGTAAAACAAAAGGTGTAAGTTTTATTATTATTGTCAATGGTCTCCCGCGAGACTCGTACGAGGCGATTAAAGGAACGTGATAGAATTGAAACAGTGCCTGTGAAGATGAAGAATGATTGTATTGTTACACATAAGATTAAGTATATAAGGTTAAGTGTACATAAATGTACAATGAAAATAAATAAATGAAATTAAATTTCTGAATAAATCTTTCTACTTTGTGTAGCTGATAGGCAACGATAACATTCTCAAGGAGTTATTCAGAAACTAGAACTTCACAGGCACTTTTACACGTCATTATCTAAATTAATATTAATCAAAGTTACAAACTACTAGCATTTAAGAGCTATCAACTACTAAGAAGAAATGCCGAAAAAAACTCATTTGAACAGTTACTATCATGCCAGAACGGTTTACCATATCCTAATTAGTCCTAATTCTAATTAATATCTTAAATGCGAAATCAAGTTTGTTAAACCAATTTTCTTGAAATTTTTCATACATATAATTTGAAGTACGGAGAAGGATATATATCCTTCTCCGTACCTTGGGTACCTTTCATCCCTGAAAAATAACTGCTACCGTACCGCAGGCAAAAGCTAGTATCAAATGTATATTAGTATTTCATGAGATCGTGACAGAACCGAAACAAGTAATTATCGTTTAAACGCACCATGAAATTACGCAACAACGCTGGACTCATGCACTCAATTTGCACGATGCAGATAGACAGCCAAACATTTGTGGCAGTTAATTACTTCTCCTGTTTATATTGCCTATGACACTGGCGGTTGTGTGCTTCAGTTGAAGCGTTTGTCTAATGCAGCGGTAATCAAAGTGTGCTCTGTGAAGCCCTAGGTCTCCGTAAAATATGTGCGCATCCGGGAAAATATTGTCTCTCTCATCTAAGCCTATTCAAATTGAAATTATTTATTTGCATAAATATAGATGATATAAGATGTTATAGATTACTTAGTGCCTATTATATTTTACTTTAAAAGCATGCAAAAAATTGTGTTAATTAATATGTCGCACATAATAACAGTTACAATTCTTCATTACATTCAATATTATTGACAAATAAAATGTCAGCTACACTGTAATAACACATTTTAATTATTAATTTAAATTCCTATTCCAACTGCCTTACCGATCCACCTTGGGAATGCTACTATTGTTCAGTTGCCTATGCTATGTATCTCGGTTCCTGTGTGGCTTTGCTTCAGTAAAATGTGATACATGTGATTTGATCATAACTGAATTTTAACTCGTCTAGGGTTCCGTCAAATTTTTAGTTTAACAAACAGGTCAACAGTTTGAGAAGCACTGCTCCAATGCAGTTCAAACACTATGTGGACTTAGGGTAACCAGTTAGTTTGTTTATTATTCTAGCTTTTGGCATCAACGGCGTGTGTGGCGATGGGATTTTACATACTTCCAAATTTTCAATTTAGGTATCCTATGTTAATTCTCGTTACTTATATGTGGTGATCGAAGTTTCTAGAATATTTGATAGGTAGATAAATTATTTTACTATTCATACTCTATCAATGCTTTAAAAATAGTTCCCAAACACCAACAGAAGCTAGAAACTTTTTGTTTTATTAAGAAAATTACTTCAGTTAAATTTGTTTCTTCAAGAGTGAACCTTCACAGACGCTTATAGTCAACACAGAAATTTTCACCAAACTTTTTTATCGACTAGCTTTTTTTTTTAAATCTCCTCGAAATTATCTTCTTATATAAACCTAGTACTATATATATGTAGTAGGTAAATAGTAAGATTAAAAACAGTACTGGCATTCAGTCGTATGGAATTATGTTCGAACGAACAATGCATCGCTTATAGCATTAACAGAAAATCGTGTTTGGGCCGTTGTCTGAATAATTCATGGCGATTCGCGCACGATTTATAACGCGTCTCGATTTAATTTAAATCAATTAGTTGATACAAATCAGGCCAACTCGTCCACCTTAATTATTCGCGCGACCAAGCACAGTTATATTTTGATGAATCACTGACATTATTTCACGGTATCCGTATGGAATTTTCATTGGATTGTTATTGTTTACGGCCAAATGTAGGTACTTGTTATTAATGAAACATATATTTACAAGCCTCATGTTCCGACTGCTGGGTCGCTGCTCTTCATTATGGATGGATAACAAATCCTTGTTATCCATCCATAATGTGGAGGATATAATATACCCATCGTGACCCACCGTGCAATTCGAACGGAAACACTCACAATTTGAAAAGACTAAAAATCCTGTCAGTATACGAGTACCTTTTGAGACATATTTAATAACACAGTAAACAGTGTTACTAAATATCGAAATCTAAGTTCTTTGAAATCAACAATATTTACATAGATAACACATCTTACATATTCTTTGATTGATATTCTTGATATATTTGTGATTAAATTTGCAAGACATTTATGGCCAAAACTGTTTCAACTAAATTCAGATGAGTGAGCCAGGACCAACCGTTATTATGTAAATATAGTAACAGGTGCTCTTGTAGTGGCTATCTGCATAATCAGGTTCAAGGAAAAGGGTTACAGCTACAGAAGTCCCGATTTTTAACTCCACAGAGATTACTATATACTAAAGAACAGGTATTCAATGCGCACATACCTTTTTTATTTCCCAGACGTTGCGGACCACCGAAAATTTAATCAAACAAACAACAACAAAATTGCAAATCATTATAAAAGCTTAAACTTATCTATTTAAAAAAGCAAGTCTCAGACTCAAGTCTTTATTAACTGATAAATGTTATTAAAATTTATATATATATATATATATATAATTGTAGTGGATAGCATGCTCCTCTTTATTTATTTATATTTGCATACCTATATTCGGTAAAACATGTAGGTTTAATTCATTTTAGCATCAATTTGTATATTTGTACTTATGTTTTTGGCAAATATATTTTTATTTATTTCTTTATTTCTATTAAACCTTCATTAAACCCTCTTTTTGCTTTATATAGACTGGTATAATAGGGCATATTGCCCAAAGATAAGCGCAGATGGCACTACTGGTAAAACTAGGGTTAACAAACATTGCCAATAGAGGCAAAAAGCGCCAATTTTCAATATTTATGAAGATTTACGACTAAAATACCTTCTTCGCAAACGTAGTGCGAGTTTAAAAGAAAAATTCAAAAAATTAAATACAAAATTCGTCTTGAATTAAAAAAGTTAAAAGACAAATTTGCTAAAAATTATTCAAGTCCATTGTATAACACAATACCTTTATTATAAATTATTGAACACTATTGATTCAAATTGCACTACTTATTTGTGGGATTTCGACCACCACTTCTACAACATAATCAATTAACCACTTCAACCAAAATCTATTCAAATCAAAAATATAAATACAAAAAACCGTCTATAGGGTTAACTTCATATACCACGACACATATTTGATTTTTAGCGTTTCACGTTTAGCAAAAATCGGGTTTCACGTTTAGCAGATCTTTGTCGTCTTTGAGTACACTTTTACGACTTCAGTTTTAGACCATGAGAAAACTGAAGGGCGGTTAACTGGTCCTGAAAATAATAGTAACACTATTTTAGGTTATGTTCTGCATCATTTGTTCAACTGTGATGATAAACTGATACAAACTTGATTTTGACTGAAGATCTTACCTGTTCATACAGTCCATATTTTAATAAGTCTTCTTCACGTGTGAACTGTCCCGCGCTTTTTTTCGACCGTTTACTGGCTCGAAAATTTTACTGCGTGAGGCGTATTCCATAGTTTTCGAAGTTTTTTATCTTATGGAACACGATTTTTCCCAATATTTCGTCACCAATATTTCCATAGGATTAATAAAGTACTCTAATATAAAAGTTTTAATCGACTTAGCAAAAGCCGGCAATGATTCTGTATACCTAACATACAGTGCTGTACTCTGGCGGGATAAATGCGCAGTAATACTCGCTATTGTAAAGTGACCTTTTAAATTGACTTGGTTTTTAAAGATATACGTTATCACTGACATTCCCGTTGAAACTGTACCTTTAAGGGTATAAAAATATAAGACATTTTCCAATATTATGCTTGCACGTGATAGCGTGGTTGAGACAGGAATTTCATACACCTCTCTGCAAAGAAAATGCACACAAAAACTGATATTCAAGATATTTCATAAACCTTAAACCTTATTTTTTCATAGATAAAATATAATTTTTATATTTTGTTGTTTCACTACATTTCAATTTTGTAAACAGAAAAAATAAACAGAACCATATTGCGAACACCAAAACATTTTGCCTCGAAGTGTACATCGATTCAGTTGGCTTAGCCGTGGCCAATTTTCATAAAAGTTATTGTGTTGAACCTTCCTCACGAAATTAGGACTATAACGCCACCTGTTCACTACAAATTTCTACTTTTTGGATTATTACAGATAATACTTACAACACGCCCTACTGTCCAAAATGGAACATTGCATTCAAACTACCTGGCCATAAAAAAGAAAAAGTTAAATTTATGTCAGATGACAGATGTCAAGTTCTTCAAAGCGCGAATTTTGTTTTTGTTCTTGTTGAGTAAACACTCAACAAGCATTATTTTAGAGCAAGATAATTTTATGTAGGTAAATAGTTGTTAAGCTAAGCTAGTTGGCAAGCTAAGTTGTTGGCCCGGGTGTTAGATGTTTATCTATTTGTTATAAAATATAGTTTCGTTGAGTTAGTATCCCATAACACAAGTTTCGAACTTACTTTGGTGCTAGCTCAATTTGTGTAATTTGTCCTATATATTTATTTACAGTGTTATTATGCTGAATGGGTCTTCAGAGAAGGTGACGACCTCGGTGGCGCAGTGGTAAAGTGCTTGCGTCTGAACCGAGAGGTCCCGGGTTCGATCCCCGGTCGGGTCATGATGGAAAATGATCTTTTTCTGATTGGCCCGGGTCTTGGATGTTTATCTATATATGTATTTGTTATAAAATATAGTATCGTTGAGTTAGTATCCCATAACACAAGTTTCGAACTTACTTTGGGGCTAGCTCAATGTGTGTGATTTGTCCTTAAAAAAAAAGAGAGAAACTAATTTTTTATTATTATATATAAGGGCATTGGGCTAATTCCAACATTTCTAAGAGATTACTAGAGGTCTATGTTTCAGTTAATTATTCGAAGTTATTGTCGGAATTACCAAATGCATTACACAATTTATTATAGTGCCTACTTAAATATTTTAGAGTAATATATATCCTTTGTTCCAGATGGAATTTTCAATTGTTTTTATTGTTTATTATTTCATTGTTTAGGAGAAATATGGGTCATGCGCCAAATATCTCCTAAATCCGTACAACACATTTGAACAACTATCCGAAAACAGATTTGAAATTAATGCTTGATTCGAGGATTAAAGCACAGTATCTATTATTCACTTTATCAAATATAGGTAGTATATATTTTAAAAGTATATTTAGTTTCTTTTACATATTTTCTAATTTTTTTTTAGTATTTTTTAATGTTTCTAGAAGATAAATAAATAAATAGATCTCGCTATAACGACCACACTAAGAACTAAACTTGTATTGTTGGTCAGATGGAGACAAACATGAAAATGGATATTATATATTATAAAAATAAGGTTTGTTACACTGCTAGCAGATACATTTATGTTATGTAATATGTTTAAGTTTAATAAATGAATAAATTTATATTTCTAGAAGAATAGTACATACATATTTAATAATATTTTAATTAAGTACCTACCTTGTTTTGTAACTGTTTGTTATTCTGTAATAAAAAAAAAATATATTAATTATAATTGAAAAAAATGTTGTGGCCACTACAGCATTTAATTAATATTTCTAATGAAAACATTTGAAGTCGAAGTGATTTGCATCAGAAAGGACGGGTTGGCGAAAGTATTTCGAAAGTTGGCGAATTAAAATTAAGATTTAATGTGTTCTCTCAAAGGACAAACTTTTTTGTTTCATTATTTACGAGCTTTTGTGAAGAAATAAAATACAAACAAACGGGCATAAAATTTGACAAGAGCTTATCTTTAAATAGCGGAATAAGTAGATTTCTTAGCAAGAAACCCAGAAACCACCAAAAAAGAAATTGTTAAAAACAATATTAAATTCAAGAACGCCCTCAAATGCGTCTTGTACGTGTATTTAAAATTAAACATATGAACTTAAATACCAAATCAAATTATAAATAATCATAATTAATAAATAATAATACTAATAATTACGAAAATGCCAAAAACTTGAACACCGATCTACATACAGCAGATATCCTGCTTTTTTTTTTTTACAACGCCATAGTTGAATTTTTTTTTTATAACGCCATAGTTGAAAGAATAAGTTTATGAAAATCCAGTGCTAAAAAGTTTCCACGGGAAAATTGCGTAGAATAAAAATTGTAATACACTTTACCCGTCTCACGTACAGCGATGCCGAGTTAATTCGCCGTATAAATTTTCTATTAATAAGCCAGTTTTGTCCGACGCCACTGCGTTTCAAATAAACTTGGGCACGGAAAAAAAAAACAAAGACGCCGCGAAATAAAACAGCCAAAAGTACTTAGGTCATACAATTTGTATATATTTTAAATACAGTTTACTTTAAAGTTTAATTTGAGTTATTTTATTTAACAAGGGTTAGTTGCACCAGTCACATGGACGTTGAATTTAAACTGCGCAGAAAATGAAAAGAACACCATTTTGTCTAAACGTCGGATGCATGCAGATTATAGTCAAAGTTGCAACGTATGCTTCTGTGGACATCGTATGAGTCGAGTACATATTGCGAGAACGAGAAGCATATAGACTCGGTAGCTGATAACAACAATAAAATTCGCAAATATGATTAACATTCGGCCATTTTTTAATCAGATCTCGATCACAATCAAGCCTAATATAATGTATCGTTACTGAAAAAATATATTTCAAAAAATCATGGTACTTATGCCTTTCTAGCTTAATAATGAATGAAAGTTGAAATGTTTCTTTCGGCATTGCTTCTAGCAATGGTCTTTCCGAAATGCTAGTAGTTTGTAGCTATGATAAATATAATTTAACTTAGAATATAACGTAACAAGTGCCTATGTTGGTCTAATTTCCGAATAATATTTTAAATTTAATCTCTAAAAATTAATTCGAACTCATCACATTGCCGTCGCGACACTGCGCCTTGACTTTTTCACCTGGTTTCTCAAATAAAATGGTAATTTATACAGACTATAAGTCTTAAGGCGTAAACAGGCCCCATAACGAGTCGCCTAGAGACCTCCATTCTTTTCCCCCAATTTAGGGGTATAAATACAACCTTTTGGCTTTTTACACGATGACTGTTAGGAAATCAAATTTATTGTCAAGGTTAATTTTATTTTTTTCTAGCGGCCCGTTGTTCCGGTAAATAATTAATAAATTATACACCTATAGCTTCCTCAGAAATCACACTATCTATTGATGGAAACCGCATAAAAATCTGTGTAGTAGGAAAAAATATTCCCGCTTCTCTTACCAAACGGAGTACCAATCGAGAAACGGGAACAACTCATATTTTGCCACAGTGCCCTGTAATTACACTGCTTCTCTCACCCTACTTTCCTTCCTATAAATCGTGACGCCATCAGCTTAGTACCTATCAACTGTATTCTCTGTTGCATAAATGAATTCAGTAATTAATCAGACCACTTTTAATTTTATTTAAAACCGAACATATTTGAATTGAGCACATATGAGGGCCTCGAATGTTTGTCCTGCGTAATACCGTGTGAAAAAGGTTTTTCGAATCATTCCATTCATCCAATTTCAACCGTATTTATTCGAGGCATCGGATACCTGGTTAATTTTTTATGCCATTTATCGCGCTTCTCCATTCGTTTTGTAGAGAGCGATTTCATCACGATTCAACTCTGAGAGAGCCCTTATTTTTTGGTCTTCTGATCGAAGAGCATTCTCATATCGAATAGTTCTATCAGTTAAATCCAAAACGATTTTGTACATTTTCTACATACCACGTCAAACGACCTGAAGACGAAGAAAGAGAGAATCATAATGTGGTCTCTGTTTACGCGTGTCGTTATCAACGTTAATCGCAACGTTACGCTCGCGGAAATATTCCGCACCTTATTTAACCAGTTGATAAAAATACCGGTTTTAAGCCCTGAACCAATCAACATATACTTGTTCAAAGTTAAAATTTAAACACCGCCATTTTAATTGGGTTAATCCAATGCTTGATGCCACGCGCTTATTACGTTTAACCAGATACTGACATCGATTAAATTAATTCGTATTCATTTTAATTTGTGGAGCTTTGATCGAGTAATTTGACAGTTTATAACAAGAACTTATATATTGATTGGTATGTTTTGGGAAATTGTGTAGTTATGAATGAGAAAACATGAGATATAATCATCCCGAAGTCACGAATTGTTCCCGTGGAAATTTCACACGGGGGGAGTTGCAGGCATAAATTAGTAACTCTAGTATGAAATTGCGGCTAAGTGTGAGTCGGACCGACTCATGGACAAAGGACGCCATCCTTCATAGTCGTATTCCTTATAGCTGAGGGTCGTGGTTATTACGTGGAATTGGCATTTCTTGGCATTCTTAATGGAGTGGTTTGCCATTGCCTTCTCTTATATATATATATATATATATATATATATATATATATATATATATATATATATATATATATATATATATTGTCAGATTTGTGTACAAACTCATGTGGCACGAGTAGGATTCAAACCTGGGACCGGGAATAAATACGTTTTTTGTATGGAAACCCCTTTCAATAATTACCTTATTCTGTTTTTAAAGAAAGAAATATCTATCTGTAAAAAATTGAATTGTTTATCCGGTGTATGGAGTACCTACAACCTGGTGACAGACGGACAGACAGACAGCGGGTTCTTATAGAGTCCCGTCATACTCTTAGGGTAAGTTTGGCACTTCACAGCTATGTGGTCGTTCCTAAATGTCATTAGTTAGCTTTTTGAGAAATTACTATATATAAGCAGCCTTCGCCCTCGTCAATTTCCCACGGGAAATACATGTTTTCCCGGACTGAAATGTATTTTATGTCCCTATGTTATTTTCCATATTCTTAGTACTATATGTATGAGAAATTTTAAGGAGATTGGTTGAGTAGATAAAGCGTGAAGAGGAAATACACTATATGTTATTATTATGTTTTAGTTTATTTTATTTCCTGCGCCAACGCCTCTCTCCATTATCGTTTCCTCCCACCCCAAGGTTGACTGGAAGAGATCGCTTTCGCGATAAGTCCGCCTTTGTGCCTTTTATTTTATTTTTGTATGGTTCTTTTTTTGTTAATTTCGCTTTTGGTGCAATAAAGAGTATTGTATTGTACACAAACATTATTTGGATAATATTTGACATAAAAAAATTACCTGTGAAGGTCTAATTTCTGAATAAATGTTTTGATTTTATTTGCGTAGATAGTTATAACAAAAATAGCGATCACAGTCGTTAACGCTTAGCAAAAAACCTGATCACGTTACCATTCCGTAACGCTGGCCTCGGAAATTTCGTGGAAGGAATAATTTAGCAAAAACTTTTACACGTCTACCGAAATTTACCTGCGAACAAAAAGACATTTCTTGCAGACGTTAAGGCATGTTTCAGCGGAGCGGCTTTTTGACGCCCGTAGGTGAATTGAGCTCCGTGTCTGAAGTAAAACAATCCTGTTGAAAGAGAGAAAATATTTTTCATAAATTATATTCTAGATGGTTCTTTTAAAATTATAAAATTTTCGCGTCCTATAAATAAAATTTGGTAAAGAATAATATTCTAAATTTACAGCCTTATCTAGCCGCACACTAGCGCCACCATTTACTTAAATCGATTTCTTTAGTTATTTTACGAAAAATAAAAAAAATACAATTTGACAAAACATACCAACGAGATAAATAATTTTATTAGGAAATATTAAAAAGTTTTCCATTACACAATGTAGTCACTGCTGACTATCCCGAAACGATGGCCAACAAAATCCATGTAATCAACTGTGACCACTTATGCATCAAATTATAGCCATTTTTGAAATAAAATCATCGGCTTCGAACGGATTTTCCACAATTTTCACGAAAGACTTGACTTCGTGTTCAAATTACGACTGAAAACTGTCATATTTACTATATTTACTTTTTATTTTATCTTCCTCCCATACGAATGATTTTCTATGTCATAGTAACGTTGAAGATGGTGTAATCTAATAGACGGCGGTTTAATAAACGCCCCGTGGGAACCCGGCATTCAATGAACCCTGTATGCAAATTTAATTTTCCTGCCCGAAAGTCTCAACGTTATAAAATATCTACGATCAGGTAAATCATGAGAAGTAACAATAGAAAATGAAATACGGTGTAAAAAGCTTATATGAAAGGTAAAGTGTAACAAGAAAAATATTATGTTAGCTGTGTATTACCGCTGTGTTACCGTCGTGTTTGACGTCAATTTTTTGATTGATTCTCGTCTTTATTAGGGGAGGAAAATACAGAAATTTGTTGCCTTAAGTGGATGTTTGAATGGCGATTATTTGTTTTATTAATATGAATGCTGTTTGTGTTTTAATATTATGTTAATAGAAAACTCTCGAATAGGTACTCTATGGCGCAATGATTGTTATAAAAGGGACAGTTATCAAATGTAATGACGACCTTGGTGGTAAAGTGCTTGCCTCTGAACCGAGAGGCCCCGGGTTCGATCCCCGGTCGGGTCATGATGGAAAATTATCTATTTCTGATTAACCCGGGTCTTGGATGTTTATCTATACATATATGTATTTGTTATAAAATATAATATCGTTGAGTTAGTATCCCATAACACAAGTCTCGAACTTACTTTGCTAGCTCAATCTGTGTGATTTGTCCTAATATACATTACATCATACAACAGTATTGATATGAGTAATGACCAGGGCCACCCATAGTCGTTACTCATATCAATCCTGTGCGGACAACTAGCTGTTTACGTCATGTTTGGTCACGTTCTGGCAATTAGTAGGTATTAGTTTTAAAAATGGAATATATTATATATACATATATTTGGCCTTTGGATGACCAAAATGATCGTGGCTGTATTTGCAGTCATTAAAATCAAATAATACGTATTGGATCCACAAGGTGGGTCGTAGCCAGTTCTGCTTATTCTTCTTCTTCGTCGAGTCGGCCGTTCTAATTGCAACTTGCAACATTATAACTGTTGCTAGCTTAATTTTTTTGGAATACAATTCTGACACTTCTGTTCTTCTCATTTTATCCATAAGGAAAGCTAGTTATTAAGTTGTGGTCTTCAAAATAATAAGAAATAAAGATATATGTACTGACACTGCTACGACTATTTAAACGACGTATTTTTTATTTATGGTACACAAATGGCCTTCACGTGTTGGAACTATTTGCCATGCAAAATGTGCCGTTGTTCCTTTATCATATAAAAAAATATTTTAAGTAACAGTAATAATTAATAGCCTTAATTAATAGTAATTCATGTTATAGCTAACATAACCAAAAAGCATTGTACAAGATGTGAAAAAATCTCTTCTATCATATACCAACTAGAACGTAAGAATTTTAGAATAAAAACAATTCAAAAATATCGACACAAACGAAACAGACAAATCTCATAACAGCCAGCCTCAAACGCTTCCGATTTCACACGTCTCTTATCGGGCGATGTTTAAAACATTCATACCTTTCCGGTTCAATTCGGCTGAAAGCGGCTCACACCGGATACGTTCGGTTTTACAGAGCTGTCGCGCAAATTACATAGACCGCAGATGGGCGCTAAAAGATTTTCAGCTAAGCCTTACTGCCAATATATGAGTCATTACTGCTATAAGTTCTTTTGGCATTTCTTCTCAACAGTCTTCTTCTTTTCAAGTGTGTTAATTGCTAATAGATTATCATTGTCAGATTATCCAAGTCATCTAAAATCATCTCCCATGATTTTTATGATAACCTACTATGACTAATGGCAAGCAATGGTTCTCAGTAGTGTTTCAGATTTGTAGTCAGTTGTCAGAAACTCTGTGTGTCTTTCACGGCTAAACCGCTGGACCGATATTGATGAAATTTGGTATGCAACGAACCTCAAACATTGGTTTCAAAAATCAACACCCAAATGTCTATAATATGGGTTGAAAGTTTCTATGAAAATTATATCCGATCTGCTGTCGTAGAGAAATTAACGTGGGTGAAGCCGCGGGCAAAAGCTAGTGTAATTTTTATTTCTGTAACCTCGTTGTTTTACACCGACATAAATATTCAGAGTGATAAGAACCGCTATTTACTGGCGGTGTGATTGAAAACGATTTAATGTGATTGGGAAATTATGGTCCCGCTGTGATGTGATAAGTTACGAATTTGTAAATTTTTTTGAGTAAAATAATCACATGGATTTGATCCCAACCCAATTAAAATTATATATATATACAATTTTATTTATATAGGTATTCGTATTTCATTTATGTATTATTCAGGAAAGATGGAAGGAAGGAGGCGTTCAGGGAGACCAAGAGATAGTTACGCCAAACAAATTAAAGAAAAAGTGGGTATCGTGTCGTATCAAGAAGGAGTTGGCTTTGGAGAGAGAACAATTGAAGGAACTCCACCGACAAGAGCCTCGCTCTTAAATTACATGATGATGAGGAATTATTTAGCGTAGTTGGCAACAAATGGCTCAAGATAGAGACCTTTGGAAGACAAAAAGGGAGGACCTTGCCCAGCAGTACACATAATACAGGCTATGAAAAAAGGTATTATTTATTTTTTTAATAGAATTAATTAAATAAATAAATATATTAGGACAAATCACACAGATTGAGCTAGCCCCAAAGTAAGTTCGAGACATGTGTTATGGGATACTAACTCAACGATACTATATTTTATAACAAATACACATATAAATAAACATTCAAGACCCGGGCCAATCAGAAAAAGATCATTTTCCATCATGACCCGACCGGGGATCGAACCCGGAACCTCTCGGTTCAGTGGCAAGAACCTTACCAATGCGCCACCGAGATCGAAAATTTGCTGGTCAAAATTGCTAAAGGAATGGAATGGAATTATTTGAGCTTCAAAGTTCTTTTAAAAATATTCACACATAAAATTCAAAACTTTGAATACGCCACCACATGTATATAGACAACTAGCATTTGTCTGCGGCTTAGCTTGCGTAGATTTGTGTGCAAAAACGGAACAGACATGATTTATGAAAAAAATAGCCAATATTTGAACGGGGCTCGTTAACTACGTCCATAGCAAATTACATCAAAATCGATCCGGCGGTTTTGAACTGAACAGACAGAAGACTTTCGCATTTTTATAATATTAGTATGGATGCTATTTAATTTATTACAATTTCTATTGAATTACAACTTTACAAATAAAATGTTTAAATGAAAAATAAAATGTTTAAATGAAAAATAAAATGTTTAAATGAAAAATATTGAACAATATGGTTATGAAATAAGAATAGTGGCAAAATGAACAACTTTATTTTGTCGAAATCTAAGCTGAAACAAAACGGAAACTATACAACATTGACCGACCATTATTCATGCGCTGAAACAGAACAAAACGCCTCACTAAGTATCTGTCAAAGTTACAGAAACACACAGATAAAACAAAAACAACTGCCAGAAGTGGACGCCAAATAAACCGGTACTAAAGCAACTGATAAAAATTCTGATACTTACTACTTCTGGTTCTCGATTGATCTAAGCAACAGGGATTTTCATCGTTTTAGGGTTCTGTATTTCAAATGGTTAAAACTAAACCCCTTATTCAATTACTTTGCTGTCCGTCCTTATCTCTTTCTCACCTTTTTTTTACTAATAATACTTTTTAAAACCTAAAAGATTTTAAATATTGATATGATAATTAATAACTTGCGCAATAACTTAAGACAGAAGGTCCCTTAAGTAGGGACTAAATAAATTAATCGACTTGGTAACATGGATCTCACAACATTTTACGATAGAAAAGCTGAGCTGCGAGACTTGGGTTTTTTACAGCATGTTTTTGATGGCATACTTTATACTTGACACATAATATATGTATACATAACATGATATATGTTTCTAGAATATAATATCTAAAAATGAAGCGACTGTTAGGTATGAATGTTCAGAAAATGCCTTGAGAGGGCTTAGTGCGGGTTCGCTATTCACATCATCGAGTCGATTCGAAGTGAGACGCAGCGAAACAATCACATTGCGTTGACGTTGCGTCACAAAGACGCACTGTGATTGGTTAGCTGCGTCTCACTGCGAATCGATTCGAATGGTACGATGTAGGTTAGATTCAATTCCCGTTCGTGAGGTGAAAGATTCAGTTGGGGGTTGAATATCAACGGTTATTTTAATGTGTGCGGGTTTCACGATGTTTTCCTTCACCGGAAGCAAGTGGTGGTCTATGAAAATTACTATTATATAAGTCAGATTGGTGTACAACCTGAGACCTTTCGATCAAAAGGCGGGTGTCTTAACTATTACATCACCACCGCTTTTGAATTGAGTGCAACGATGCAAGTAAGATATGAGTTAAAGAAAATTAAACAAATTGATACTGTAGTAGGGGAAAAAGTTTTGTACTCCCACTAGCTTGAGATAAACAAACCAACTAGGTACCTACTTGTTCTTATATTGAGACGCCCACATCTTGGCGGCCGGAATGAGAACGATTTTTTTTTATTACTAACGGACCGTCGCGGCTTCGCTTATGTAAAACCATAATACTTAAACCTTCCTCAGAATCAGCCTATTTGTGAAATCCGTACAAAAATTTGTTCGGTAGTTTTTGAGTTTATCATGTATAAACAGACGCGACAGGGGGACTTCTTTTTTAACCCCCGACGCAAAAAGCACCCTTCTTTTTGCATAATGTCTGTTATAAGTTTGTTGTGTCTGTCTGTCTGTGTACGAGGCACCGTAGTTTATCAACAGTGAATCGATTTGGATGCGTTTTTTTTTTATTTCATAGTTATATTTTATGCGGTGATTCTTAGATATGTTTGATCGAAATCGGTTCACCCCTTCAAAAGTTGTAGCGAAATGAATATTGAAAGCCGGGGGCTTCTTTGATTTGTCTAATAAATAAATTTTTGGGTAATGGTAATGAACCAAAAAGATAAATGAGATAAATCCGCCATTGTACTTTCTTGTATTAATTTTTATTTGTCGAACAAAAAAAATATTACAAACAAACAAATGTTGTCTATTGCGAACTGCGTGTGTCATTTGTCCTTACAAAAAGCCTTTTCTTACATTAATTAAGACACACTAAAAAATATAATTTTGTAGCATCTGTTACATACAGAGTTCAGATTGGTAGATTTTTCTAACATTTACTGTATGATCGTCATGTGGCGGTGGTGGAAGTTGTTTGCGTCACGCGGTTTCCGCCCTAGAATAGGACCACTCCATTATAATAGCGTGGATGATGTAAGAGACAACAAATGGATACACACAAAACAACATTCCCGAGAACAACTGCAGATTTTCAGCTGCTGCCTTTGCGAAAAGTGTAGGTACTCCGCGTGCAGTACGTGTGATTTAAAGACCCTACTATATATTAAATAACTATAGAATATTAAATAAACAAACCAAAACATGTTCTATGTTTTGGTTTGTTTATTTAATATTCTGTGTGTGTCTATGTGGTCTATAAAAACTACTATGCACGTATCAGATTGATATACAAACTCATATGGCACGAGTAGGATTCGAACCTGGGACCGTCTTCACAGGCGAACGGTCTTAACCTCTGGACAATCACCGCTTCGCCGAATGTATACTAAAATTGTAACAACTGACTCAAGACTTGCCTAACTACTAGCTTAGTTTAAGTTCAGCTTATTACAACAAACAGGTGAGATTGATGTGCTGTTTCCGTCGCGTTAATTAAGTCCCTAATGAAGGGACACCATGTTTTATTTATAATTTCATTTCTTAAGTCCGGCCAAGGAAAGTAACTGTTATTCTTCCTCATAGCTTTCATTATCATTAAAGAGATCTTGTTACATTCAACGCGTGACAAAAAATAATATTGTTGCGTTGCAATAATCCGTTGAGTGAGTGCAGCAGTGTGTTCCTCGTTGAGCCTCGGATCCCAGGATCTGCTTCCAACGAGGGAACTCCTGCCCCTGGGTGCTCCTAGTTGCACCACCAGGTAGTGTTTAATAAAAAAATAATAATACATTGCTAAAAAAAACTGAAGACTCATAAGAAAACAACTTAATAAGAACTGGATTTTCATTAAATTTTGTCAGGTCCCGAATTCCCCTGGTAAGATCATTACAATTGCAATCAATTAGCTCAAACAGAACTACAGGTTTACCAATTTCCGATCACAAGCCGGGCTGTTGATTATGTAAACAGCTTTAACTAACCATGAGATTTGCTATGGACTTTGTGAATACGTAGACCAAATGCGTAAAGTTAGTAAGGGAACTGGTCATCTCGTTTCTCATATATTTTCATGTGAGTTAATTGTGTTTCACATCTATCTATATATTATAATCAGCACTCGGATCACAATCATAACCTGTTTTGATATACCTTTTGACTATGTACATTATGTACTTTTATATATTATTAGAAAAAAAAAAGCATTGTAAGAAACAATAATGGTAAGCCGATCTGGTATGATAGGGACCAACACTGTTCAAATGAGTTTCTTTTGGCATTTCTTGTCAGCAGTGGTCGTTCCGAAATGCCAGTAGTTTGTAGCTTGTGAGAAATAACTATAAATATAAAAATTGACGAGAAAAAGTGCGAAGGTCTAATTTCTGAATAAATGATTTGAATTTGAATTTTAATTTTTAGGATGCATATTCGATTAGGGGCGTAAAAAATATGACTGTTTTATGGACAGGCAAAAGTACTCAGACTCTCTCGTTTGAGCGGTCGATCGGTTTCCCGGTTGCATCTACTAGTCTGTTGTCTTCGCTCTTCAGCATCAGTAATAGTCTGATCATTGGCCAAATATGCTCCTTGACAATATTAAGTCAGCACTTTTTGTGTTTGTTCTGTTGATCTCTGATGACCTCGGTGGCGCAGTAGTAAAGAGCTTGCCTCTGAACCGAGAGATCCCGGGTTCGATCCCCGGTCGAGTCATGATGGAAAATTATCTTTTTCTGATTGACCCGGGTCTTGGATGTTTATCTATATATGTATTTGTTGTCCCATAACACAAGTCTCGTACTTACTTTGGGGCTAGCAATCTGTGTGATTTGGCCTTATAGGGTATTTATTTATTAATTGATCTAGAAACGGCATGGCCAGGTATTTGTAATTTGTCGATTTATGCAGGACGTGGATGTACCCAGTACACACGGTTTACAGTAAACAGCTAGGTATTAACCCATACCATTACTATTATAGAAGCCAAAGTTATAAAGCAGATGGCGCTATTGTGCATGAAATTGAAAACGTAAGTATTTGAAAAGAATATTGCAAAAATATAGTAGAAGCAGTGGTGGTGTAATGGTTAAGATGCCCGACCACCACTTGCTTCCGGTGAAGGAAAACATCGTGAGGAAACCTGAACACTGGTTGATTATTATTAACTCGTGTGTGAAATTGAGGAGGCAATGGCAAACCACTCCATTAACAATGGCAAGAAAATTGTTGTGTGTGTTTCATTCCCCGCAATGACCACGACCCTCAGCCATGAGGAATACGACTATGAACAACAAGCTATAGTCAGTCATAAATGCATCATTTATTTATTATCTCAACTCCTCGATATCATCATATCAGAGTGGCCACTCTATTAAACCACATTCCACATTGATTGGTTGAAAAGTGTGTTTTTCAGTTTTCAATGATTATAGAAATAAAAATTCCAGCATCGAAATGGATTTCCCCCATCAATTGCAATGCGTTCAAGAGCCATTTTGAATGCTGGAGGATCGAATGATTATCTAAATATATGAATGATTTGTTCGAGTGCTCATATTTTCCACTTATAATTTTCCGTAATATTTTTTACTACTAGAACACTGCATAGATTTTTTTCAGAAACAAACACGATACTCCTTATTCTTCTGTGGATGTCGTAAGAGGCAACTAAGGGATATGTATCTGGGAATAGCATGCGCTGACGGTGAGCGAACATACGCATATGCAAAGCGTGAGCATACGCTCACGGATTTTACTTGGGAAGATATGTTTCTTCAATCAGTTCCTTCCCGGCTTTTTTCGTTCCATCTAAAATAAAGATAAAATTGGATTTTTTCCGCACAACGTCCTTGCTATCTCATAAACAACAATAACATTCCAAAAAGGGTTTCCATTAGACAGTCGACCATTCGTAAAATTAAACTCAAATTTTATCATAAGTTTAGTTCCGTTGAACCTGGGCGTCGTGGTGTCACAGCCACTAATGTAACCTGTATCATAAGAGAGAGTGCGCGCACGCCTTCACGATGTTCTTTGTTCATTTGTGCAATTCAATCAAATATACATCTAAAATACAAAAGAGGTCTTCCAGTTAACACTATAGATAGAAACTTTATACCAACTTGTCGAGTTCAAAACATCGTCATATATCAATTTATATTGTGAGGGCAAAACAGCAAAACACAATATAGGACGCCCCAATAACCCTTGATGTTTGAATTGAACCAAAATTCTTGAACAAATAATACTAAACGGAACAAACGAGCATTATTAAATCTACACAGATAACACACAGATTTAGAGAATTAATTGGTGATGAAAAAATGAAGAATGAAGAATCCGAAACGATGATTTTGCCAAAGTGTTGAGAATAGTACAGTATAGTAAGAAGGATATAGAATAATACTTAAACGTTATAATATCAGTCCACGGTTTTCAGGCGGACTAAAATATAATTATAACATATGCAGCGCCTCGGGGCTTCGCTCCCGTGGGAATTTCGGGATAAAAAGTACCCAATGTGTTATTCCAGGTTATTTTCTACTCGTGTTCCAAATTTCATAATAATCGTTCCAGTAGATAGCGCGTGAAGAGGTAACAAACAAACTTACTTTCACATTTATAATAGTAGTTGGGATACATATATGCATAACGTTATAAAGTTAGGTATGGATATCCGACGAGATAAGGAAATAGGGCGGAGAAAAGAAATTTAGGATATTGGAGAGAGTAAATACAAATTGTAAGTGGATATTATTTGCTCAAATTGTACAAACAGCACAGTACAAATAAGATCAAATATAATGTTTAGACATTTACGTGCATCGACGTACATCGAATTTTCATACAATCTCTACGTGGCTCGTCGACGGATGTCAACTCCCAAATGAGGCGCACTATTATCCCACTTTCCACTAACAATAAAGGCGAAAGTTTGTTACTATGTTTGTTACTTCTTCACGTTCAAACGGCTTAGCCAATTATCATGAAATGTGGTATTGAGATAGCTGATACCTTGGATTAACACTTTTTATCCCAAAAGTAAGCGGTTCTTGTAGGATTCTAGGAAAATCTGATAGTCAATGTAGATGGCGCTACTGTTACAGCTAGCTACAGCTTATAGTCTAGAAAACTAAGTGCTCAATGAATGCCTCGGTGTCACGTACCTATTCGTTAGCGATTCTCTGCGTCAATTATCAGACGGAACTAATCTAGCGGGTCAGGTCCCGGGAGACAGAGGATCCAGGAACTACACGGATGTTTATTACTGCTGCCCCGGGTTATGGGAGTGCAGGTGTTGGCTATAGGTACATTTATATTTATCTGCATTGTATATACCCCTCCTCTCTTTCTCTTCTGAGCCTTTCTCATTATCTTATCTTTGATTGGTTCGCTGCGACTCATTTCGAGTCGACTCGACAGTGAGAAGTGAAATGCGTAACCGAGCTTCGCCCTCTAACATACAATTGAGCATAAGAGCCCAGGGAACACTTTCCTGCTTCTTCTTTGCCATTTCGAACGGTATTCAGTGACCTAGTTATCTGTCCACCTGTCGCCGTTATTGGGTATTACATGAATCTCACAACTTTTTGCGGTAGAATAACTGAGTTGCGAGACTTGTTTTTTTTTACAGCATGATTTTGATGGCTTATACCATAAAGCGTAAGAGCCCAGCGTCCGCTTCCTGCTTCTTCTTTGCCACTTCTCACGGTTTTCAATGACCCTAGTTATCTGTCTACCAATGTCCTATTAGTTATCTGTCTCCCAGTCACCTTCTAGTTATCTGTCTACCAGTAGCCTACTAGTTATCTGTCTACCAGTCGCCTACTAGTTATCTGTCTACCAGTCACCTACTAGTTATCTGTCTACCAGTCGCCTACTAGTTATCTGTCTACCAGTCGCCTACTAGTTATCTGTCTACCAGTCGCCTACTAGTTATCTGTCTACTAGTCGCCTGCTAGTTATCTGTCTACCAGTCGCCTACTAGTTATCTGTCTACCAGTCGCCTACTAGTTATCTGTCTACCAGTCGCCTACTAGTTATCTGTCTACATACATACATGACATATATTTATGAAAAAAACATGAAGAAAGTACATTATATAGAAATAATGCACAATTGCGGATTTATCCCAGTCTTATTTATTTAAACATGACTAAAAGTTCTACCACAGCAGCTATCTTTTCGATTATTTTCTGTTGTATCATAAATAAAGGCTTGCAAAGTACGTTAAAACAATAAGACTTTGATATAAACTAAATAGAGAAATATAAAAATGCGTAAATAACTCGCTCTCTCATAAAACACGTTTGCAGAGAGCAAAATATTTGGGTCATTTAACATTCAATGAACAAGGCAGAAGAAAAATCGTAAGTGCCTTCTCAGCGTCCTATACATGTGTAATCTAATACATTGCCTTAAGAGCACAGTCGCGTGGTCACATGAGTAAATACACCACAGATAGTGAGTATTTCAAAAAGACATATTACACATCATATGGCCGAAATGCATCAGAACATTCACAAGAGAGTTCTTGTTGAAATCGTCGTGATGGATATCGGTGGGATAATCACCAGTCAAAATATAACTGTGGATACAATAACTCGAGCTGTGAAAAATCATCAATATCCATACAGAGTGACGCAGCAAGCACCAGAAAGCGGGTGTCCCCAAAAACAAACTAGTGCATTCTCATAGCAAACTGAAACCATAGACTTAAAACTAAAGGTATGACTTAAAACTTGAATTTAAATCCCCTTATTCTTTTATTAAAATTTATTTTGTAAAAATATTTATAAAATCTAGGAATAATGCGACAATGATTTTTCTAGCCTTTAACAGGAACTCAGTTTTATAATTTCGTCTTTTGCTATCTCTTCTATTGTTAACTCGCAATATATTCAATAATAATGAATACTTTAGTTTATTAATTTTGTTTGTTGAATGTATTTCATTTAATTTTAAAGAATTAAAAAGTATCTTGTGGAAAGTCGGTATTGTTTTGAATGAAACTGTCATTCTTGCGTGTGATTCTCACCCCACCTCTATGGGAGTGGGGACGGTGGGGAGACCCACGTGCAGACAGACTGTGGGGGTATTATGATGTTAACTGAGAAGAGCAGAGGTTGTCTTGCGTCATAGAGACATATATACTTGACGACCTCGGTGGCGCAGTGGTCAAGTTCTTGCCACTGAACCGAGAGGTAGCGGGTTCGATCCCCGGTCGGGTCATGATGGAAAATGATTTTTTTCTGATTGGCCCGGGTCTTGAATGTTTATCTATATATGTATTTGTTATAAAATATGGTATCGTTGAGTTAGTATCCCATAACACAAGTCTCAAACTTACTTTGGGGCTAGCTCAATCTGTGTGATTTGTCCTAATGTATTTATTTATTATTATTATTTATTATATGTGTATGATTCATTGTGATATTACTGTGAAATATTAATAAATAGAAAATAACGATACTACTTAACTTGGAACTGGAAAACTTGGTATTTAATACCAATCAACTCCGTGTAAGTACTAATTTTTTTATTTTCTTGAAAACCTCAATCCTATGTCGATAACACTATGGATAGTATTAAAGATAAAATAGTCGAATGTCATGAGGAGTAAAGGTAGCAGGTTATCTTGTTGTACATATTTACTCATCCGCAAAAGAACCTACTAAGGCAATTAAGCTAATTGTCTTTATTAAGCGTCGCTTTTATCAAAATGGGAAATATTAAGCGACTGGTATTACGTAGCGATGGCTCTGACGTACGTGATGAGATGAGAGTGCTTTGTAAGAGATTTGACGTCTATCATTGTGATATTCTGCTTATTTACAGAGAAAACTATAGATCCCGTCACATATTCCATTTCACTCACACAAGAAAGATATGTGTTTATTATAAATACACGAGAATGAGACAGAGAGCTGACATCATTTTACGCTTATCGCATGCATTTGAAAATTAAATAAATGTTTGTAAAAAGTATACACCACTCCTAGTTTTGTTCAAGGGTTGTAAAATAGGTGCTCTGTCCCATTTCTGAAGTAAGTCTGGGGATTCCTTCAACTCTCGCAATTGATTTAATTTTGGATTCGTCTCGCAGGTGGGCACCCTTGCGTGTCCGAGGTAAGAATTTATGGAGGCGGCAATTATTTATCCATTATTTGAGTAATTTGGGCGTCGGTCGTCGTCCAACTAAAGGTTCACCTGGGTGGACCACGAGCACTGGTGTAAATATATATATATATATATAGCAAGGTAATATAGGTAATAGATTGAGTTGGCCCCAAAGTAAGTTCGAGTCTTGAGTATCGTACTAACACATCGTAGGGATAATAACACATTTTCCATCTTTACCTAACCGGGAATCGACCCCGGGACCTCCAGTGCAGCGTTCCGGCATGATACAGAGGTCGTCAAGAGGAAGTTTTACTTTGGCACGTTTTCTGCTAAATCTGACAGTCAAATCACATATGTATTCACTTTGAAACTCAGTCAATTTGAGACACAATACAATGCACTAAGATTTATTGTTAGTTGAGTAAACCAACCGTATTGAATATAAATTGTTTTCAAAAATTTTTACCTAGTATATTTACGGCAAACAGCTGGTCTCAGTTTGCTATACCTAAGTATGTCTTATATATCTTCGGATAGAGATTTAACCTTTACCATATTGGTTGCATTATATCCTAACTAATATAGTATGCAACTAAATCATAATATAATAATAATATATTATAATATATTAGTTTAATACTGATAGATAGGGCAAATCACGCAGACTGAGCTAGACCCAAAGTAAGTTCGAAATTTGTGTTATGGGATACTAACTCAACGATACTATATTTTATAACAAATACATATATAGATAAACTTCCCGGGCCAATCGGAAACAGAGCATTTTCCATCATGACCCGACCGGGGATCGAACCCGGGACCGCTCGGTTCAGGGGCAAGCTTTACCACTGCGCCACCGAGGTCGTCAACTACATAAATGCAAAAGTTTGTTTGTTACCCTCTTGAAATTTGCGTACGAATAGTTTGAAATACGGAGAAGATAACTATCATCCCGGAAAAATAAATGTTCCCGTGGGAAATTTACGCGAGCGAAACCGCGGGCAATAGCTAGTGTAACGTAAACGCTTATAACGTAATTATTATATCAGTTCACTTATCAAGGGATGTCTTTAATTCTTCATCATCATTCCTCTCTCTCATCTGATCGTTTTCCCGGTACTTCCCCAGCCGCTGAGCGTCGGAGCCCAGGGTCCGCTTTCCTACTTTTGGGTCTCCACCTCGCACGGTCGTCGGCATAGCTAGTTGTCAGACCGTTGTTCATTATTATTTCGTAGCTTAGTGTTCTTAAAAGGATATTTCACTCCCCAAGTTTTATCATTTGAATTTTAGATCACCAACTGTTTATTTTAGAACAGAATTAGGATTATTTTCACTGAATTGATTACGGAACGTATCTAAGGACCTGTTTCGCTAACTGATAAAGTTAGCTTACAAGTGACATTTCGAACAGTTAGCTTTAAAAAAATTGTTTCATAGGATTTAAGTGGCCAGCCATATCAGGCTTATTTATCTAGCAGTTAGATCTGTCAGATTAAATAAGTGATAAATCTAGGAACGAAAACTGGCCAAATCACCTAAGCAGGCGCATTTTGGGGTTCAGCCGTAACATATATATTTATATTGTTCTGTGTACATACAGAAATCGTCTTAGTAAGATCTAAAGGTCAAAAGCGGGAAGGATAAAGCCAGTTTTGGAGGGAAATCGTACGGAAACCAATGGAGATAAGAGTGTGTGGAGCGGTTTGTATGATATTTCGGCAAGAATATAATGTTATCTTAAATACCACGTCTGTTGGGTGGAAAGAAACAATATGTAATGTTTTGAGACAAGAATTGTGTGTTTTGTTATTTTTAATAATAATATGGAACTTGTATTAGGTTTGAGCAACTAAATACTAGTTAACTTTGACGTTGACTTTAACCTGCGTGCCGCTGACTCATGTGGCGATAGTAGAAAACTAATTTGGGACCTATAGGTTCCATTTATTAAGTTTAACATAGACATACAAACATTTATCATGTTAAAATATGTAGACATATTTTCATACAAGATACAGCATTATTAATAATTCATAAGCTGTGGTGTGAATCTATTAACGTAAACAAGTGAAACTAACTGAACTATTCAGAGCCCTTTGATCAATTAGCTACGAGGCAACTTACGTAGTCAATTCAAATAGGGTAAATGTAATAATAAGCCCTGCACAGATAATAGTTGACTAGAAAATCTATTTTTGAAAATAATAATAAGATGGAAAAATTCTGGAATCGAGCGGGAATTGAATCCACGCCCATCCGGGACAGAGTGCTCTTAATCACTGAGCTATCTAGACCATATGCCAGATCGGCCGAATGAATTCATCTTCTTCCGGATAGACTATCTAACTAAAATAAATTAAAAAGCATGTGTGACTTGTTAACAAATACATTTAAACAGAAAAGTGATTATTAAAATTTATATACGGGTAATATGTTGCAGTCAGAACGTTCGACACGACGAAAAAGTTTATACAAGCTGGTGGACAGACGAGTTTGGTACTTTTGCGCGCAAGACACATGCGCAAAAGACGCAAATGTCTTTCCGCGCAAATGTCTTTGCGCGCAAATGTCTTTCGCGCATGTGTCTGTCGCGCAATTTTTTTCGCGCAAGTGTCCCGATACGTGGATAGACACCTCATTCAAAGATAAATAATATAATAATTACTTAAAAATGTGAAACAAAAACTTTTTCATGGATTCGTTCATTTACGGATTTTCATGCAGTTTTCACCAATATGTATAATTTATTATGTTTTTATCCGAGCGAAGCCGGGACGGGCCGCTAGTCTGCGAAGACCTGTGTCCTAGCAATGGGGTAATCTAAATGATGATGAAATCTGTTGATGATTTAAAATCTGTGGAAACGGTGGTGGTGTAATGTTTAAGACGCCCGCCTGTGGATCGAAAGGTGTCAGGTTCGTATCCTACTCGTGCCATATGTGTTTGTATACCAATCTGACTCATATATAGTAGTTTTCATAGACCACCACTTGCTTCCGGTGAAGGAAAACATCGTGAGGAAACCTGCACTCTGGTGGACAGTTTAGTTCACTAACATGTATGCGACTACCTGTCATGTCAATGATGTCCATTAGATGGCGGTAAGTAGTCGTAAAGTCGTGTCAGATGCCTTTTGGCGACTTGAATAAAATCTGACACCAGTGTTAGCAATAACACACTCGATATGATGATGATTCATATCATAAATGATCTTAAAGTAATTACAATTATTGCTTATAACTTAGTCGCCTTTTACAGTTATTGCGAATTTCGTCGCATATGTGTTATAATATTAGTAGACATTTACATTAAAATTTTATACTTATAATAATTATCATGTAATATATCTATATTCTGTACTCGTCATATAAATAAAATAAACAACATTTAATTTAATTGAAAAACAGACAAAACAGATCAAAAACAGACCTAATTCCGAAGTCCTGACAATGACACAATATTACACAGAATTTAACCCTAATATAATTTCTGTTTTATGGCAGAATTTTATTTAGGAAATATCCAATCTCATTTCGTTAGGGAAATAAAGAAGGCAGCGAGACTTGCAAAGACTTTATTCCGATACAATAGACTAGACAGTGGTTGCCAAACTTTTGTAACTTATTCAAATTATTACTAAAAGAAATAGGTTACCTAATACTAGATTAAGAAAGTAGAATGCAATTGGAATCATTGCGCCCGATTTCGAAATATTATCCAGGAATAAAATTCAAATTTGCTCAGTAAATAGAAAAATATGAACGCAGAATTTAAATGTTCAGATCAATTGTTTCTCACAGGTGTGAGACAACAATAATTTTATTCACACATTCGCATAATACCTAATACTATTTATTATAGACATTCGATGTCTCTCTGATTTTATTTTACGTCTGATTGATCTCCCGGTCACTTCCAAAGCCATAGAGTATCGGAGCCCAGGATCCACCCACACAGATACATTTGATGTGTAACTCCTATAAAAATAAACTGTTTATATAATTAGTTATTCGCTGCGAACTTAGGCCTCTCGAATACAATATTTGTTTACAAAATGTGAATATTTCAAAGATTCAGACAGATTCTATATCCCTTTTAAATTTCATCAAAATCAGACTTCGAAAGTTATCGTTACAAACATACAAACATAAATACAGTTGAATTGTAGACCTAGCTCACTTCGCTCGCTTTGTCAATTACTAGCAGCACGTCCTTGCTTCGCTCGGGTAAAAACATTATACATTGTATACTTAAACCTTTCTCAGTAATCACGCTATCTATTGCTGAAAACCGCTAGAAGATCCATGCAATAGGTATTACTATATTGAGAACAGACAGACAAATTCAAATTCAAATCATTTATACAGAAATTTGACCTTCACAGTTACATTTTCACATCAATTTTTATATTCAATAGTTATTTCTCACAAGCTACAAACTACTGGCATTTCGGAACGACCTCTGCACTTGAACAGTATTGGTCCCTATCATGCCAGATGGGCTTACCATACGATGTATATACATATAAATACGGCAGATGCGTAGGGGGACTTTTGTAAGAAAAATCGATTTCCATGTTAAAAATCTATAACAGCGTTTGAGAGCCACCGTCTTTGCCAAAATCCCTCGTAATAAAGCAAGGTTATCTGAAAGACTGAGAAAGCCGATATGACACGAGTTCGCTGCAGATTGTCGCATAGCTACTGGATTTTATTGACATGCGTAACGCGGTGGGATAAAGTTTGAGAAACGTTATGATTTTAGGAGAGAAAAACTTAAATTGAATAGTTTTTATTTATTTATTTTACTTTATTACTTAAATTTGTAAAGGGCGGTAAATATGTATGGCCTTCTACCAGTCAATTAACTGAGTCATTTTAAGTAAGTAGGAATCCAAACACCTATTATGCAATAGAATTAAAATAAATAAATATATTAGATCAAATCACCCTAAAGTAAGTTCGAGACTTGTGTTATGGGATACTAACTCAACGATATTATATTCTATAACATCATCTATCAGGTAAGCGTTTGTGAGTTTGTGACTTTGTGAATTTGTATGTTTGAGGTTATTTATAATTTTGTATGTTTGAGGTTATATATACAGACAAATCACACAGATTGAGCTAGCCCCAAAGTAAGTTCGAGACTTGTGTTATGGGATACTAACTCATCGGTACTATATTTTATAACAAATACATACTTATATAGATAAACATCTATATAAGTATGTATTTGTTACATATATTTCCGTCATGACCCGACGGGATCGAACCCGGGACCTCTCTGTTCAGAGGCAAGCACTGTACCACTGCGCCACCGAGGTCGTCAATATTAAAATTATATCAATAAAACTATAAGAACTAGGAAAAAATAGTGAAGTTTTCAAAATTAAAGGAATAATTAAATGTACAGAAGTACAGTATATTTTTATTCCTTGCACGGCTGAGCTGATTTTGATAAAATTTTAAACAAATAAATATAGTTTATGACCCGTTGTCAAACAAAGGTTACAGCTAGTAGAACAACACTTAGTATTTTATATATAACTAGATGTTGCCCATGCCATGGGAATTTTGTGATAAAATACAGCCTATAGCAATCTTGGATAATGTACCTTTCTAATGGTGAAGGAATTTTTGAAATCGGTTCGGTAGTTTCGGAGATTACTCGCCTGAAACATACAAACTCATAAACGCTTACCTCTTTAAAACAATAGTAGATATTTGAAATAAAATCAACATTTCCAAAAAAGCTTCCCATAAAGTTACATCACGTTGATAACAATATCCAACAACACGGCTAGTAATTCATATTCCCCGTGCAACCCGTGACCCTCTTCAGGAGATGCGAACATGTAAACAAACTTACAAGGTGAAAGCCGTACAAATATTAGCATAGGATTGAAGTATGAAAATAGGATTTCCGCTGTCGCCATTTTGTGACACGCGTGAAAATGATGAATTTCTATGTTAAGTAGCTTATAACAATACAACTATTTTCTAAATTAATACAAGGTTTGAAACCGGTATTTTGGAATGAAGCAGGTTTTGTTTGCCGATAACTGGTGCGAAGTGGAAACAAAAAATTTGGAAAGCGGACCCTAGGCCCCGACACTCAACGGCTGGGGAACCAACCGGGAAAACGCTGTATGAAAGAGAGAGCAATCGAATCGAAACCCCCCCCCCCCTTTTTACCCCCTTAGAGGATGAATTTTGAAAAATCATCTTTCTTAGTGCACCCCTAGACCACATAAGGTACCTGCGTGCTAAATTTGAAGTTTCTAGACCCAACAGTTTGGGCTGTATGTTGAGCGTTGTTGCCATTCAGTATCTTCTTTTATATAAATGAGGGCGTCACTATCCTCTACCGATAGCCCGAAACTATTAATTAGAAGCGTCCCTTTGAGATACCGCAATTATAAAGGTTTCAGTTGTTTGTACAATTGTCAATATCCTTTATGATTGACCTTTAAGTGAAGTCGAGTGTGTATTTGCCTTTATTTTGCGTAAGTGGGTCGCTTTGTCACCATGAAGGCAACACACTTGACTGTTTAAAGTCAGCGAAAATTCAACTATTAGGCTGGATATACAACTTGGTATAGTATTTAAACTGAATTAATTGATATAGTCCAGTCTCGTGCGTAGAACAACTGCTGAAATATTCATAGATTTCCTGCCTTCCGTGATCTTCACGAAAATTACATTATGTAAAACGCAAATGCAGTTGATCTTCCTCCCGCGTCCTTTGAGGTGGTGGAATGAATGGTCGTTTCTATGTATGTTTTGTTTTGTTTTGTTTTGTTATCTTCGAAGATCTGGAAACACCTGATGCAGACCCGTGATGGTCCAGCGAAACTATAGGAAATATAGAAATGACGCCTTAACAAAAAGTGGTTCGCCATGAAAAGTGTTCTACTATGCGAACGAAGTCGCGGGCATCAGCTAGTCTAAAATAAACGTTCTAACTATATAGATTCATTGCCACGCCCAGATGGATAGATTTTAATTACATTATAGTAAATTGAAGGCAACAATATTATCAAAAAATACATGACAGAAAATAAAGATTTCAACACGGCTGTTCTTCCAGCGAACATTTCGGTCACGGGATAAAAGTGTACAATTTTAAGGTTATGAAACATTTTAAATAGTCAATAACGGATTCTGGGTCAAGCGACACGAAATGAAAATTTCAACTTAGCTTTAGTATTTTGTTTTTATTTAGAACTAGCTACGCCCCAAAGCTACGCTCCCGTGGGAATTTCGAGACAAAAAGTACCTTATGTCCTTCACGGTACTTCAAACTACGTTTATGTAAAATTTCAAGAAGATTGGCTGAGCAGAAAACCGTAAAGAGGTAACAAACAAACAAACTTACTTTCGCATTTTTAATATTAGTTAGTTGAAATACTTGTAATTACTTGTATTTACTTTTTATGTGACCATTCCGCCACACGCAGGTGGATAAATGAAAAAAAAAATGTATTTTTTGTTGCATCATTCGAAATAAAATTTTCAGAAAAAGAGACAATTTTGGTAATAGTTATAAAAAAAAATACATGTTTACGCGATACTCTAAATATAAATGAGACATAAATTTACGTGCGTGTGTCGATTTTGTAACAAAATCGAATTTTCGAATACAAACAAGGGACTTTTGTTTTACAAAATAAATATATTTCTTAATATTATTATTTATTTATCCCATATACCCATTTAAACCATATTGGCGAAATTTTCTATAGCATATTTTTTCATAAATAAGTTGTTACAAATGTTAAACGTCATACGATTTTTATAAATAATATGTGGGTACCTAGTGTAAGACTTGAGTCAACGGCTGGCTGCGTCCACTCGAATATATACAGTCAAATGCACCGGTTGTTTTACTCAAATTTCTCCCTCAACATATAGAATATAATTAAATGATTGTTCCAAATAATACACAACAATTAAAATAAAATGGAGAATTTGTAGTTATGCTAAAATAACTAGGGTAAAGCAAAAGTATGCCATATCATATTATGCCTTATAAAATTTTGTGTAAATGGATAGGAAAGTCAACAAAACACAATGTAAACCCAGCCGTATGTTTTCAACAGGAATTCAGCACTGACAATTAAAAATAGACAATTTTACTCGGCTGCCACTATATTTTTTGTGGCTTATGAATAAGGATATTATCCCTCTCACAGACCATAAAACAAGATCATTCCGTCGCGAAAGTCGGCTGCCACAGTGCAGTGATATCTTGCAGTGTTATAAAATAGTCGAAAAACTAAATATTCATCTTATAAGAAAAGTATATTTGAAACTTTGTACAATCGTGATGGAGTCATACAGTCTATTCTTTACATTGCTTATTTATTACGCTCGAACCCATACACTTTCGAATGGGCGATATGTCGCGAGCTTGCGAACAAGTTATGTCTAAACTTACGTGTTTGTATTTCGCCTGGATTCTTGTTATCCACAATCTGTAATAACTATAATTACTTAATTTGTTACCATCAGTGTTGAGTCCATAGTAATATTTAACTGGATAAAATGTTTTTTTTAATGTTTTTCCATGTTAATAAATAAAATTTAAAAAAATCGCTGTTTACATTTTGATAAAACGAAAATCAAGATTAATTTTTTATTGATATACCTACGTAGAAGAAAAAAAACATTGATGAAAATTAGAATGCACATAAATCTGCAACTTTAATGAAATTAATTTTTTATAATTGTTGCCCGTAGCTCTGACTGCGAACTCCGATTTCTTTTAAAATCAGTCCAATTCAGCTCTTTGGTCTTCAAAGCGTGACGGACAGAGAGAATGTGGGAATTTCGGGACAAAAAGTACCTATGTCCTTCTCTGTACTTTAAATATGATTTTATATTATTTAAAGAAGATTGGCCGAACAGGTAAAGCGTGAAGAGGTAACAAACAAACACACTTACTTTCGCGTCTATAATTACAATATAACATATAATATATATATATTTTTTAATAAATATACTACGACAAATCACACAGATTGAGCTAGCCCTAAAGTAAGTTCTAAACTTGTGTTATGAGATACTAACTCAACGATACTATATTTTATAACAAATATATATATAGATAAACATCCAAGATCCGGGCCAGTCAGAAAAAGATCATTTTCCATCATGACCCGACCGGGGATCGAACCCGGGACCTCTCGGTTCAGGGGCAAGCAATTTACCACTGCGCCACCGAGGTCGTCGTATATATTAATCCTCTCTTAACTTAAGCATTTTTGCGCAAAAAAATGAACAAAAAATCCGAACATTTCTGCACTAGGCCACTGCTAAATGAAAGCACAGTTCATATTCATGGCGCCTATGTTTACACTCCGCACAAATGTCTTGATACTTTGCCCGGATCGCGCAATTATTTAATGAGCCGACAACGTTAACGATTTCACCACAGAGTTTCAAGTAAAAAAGGTATATAGAAGTATTAGCAGAATCCTACGGAAGCCAGTGCGCGTGGTCCACTTCAAAAGTAAACGTTTAAAGTTGAAGCTACAATTAGCCGCCTTAAGCTAAACGGCTTTAGAATGCTATTCTTTTCTGTCAGCTGTTAAGACTTCTCATTAATTAATCTCATTCGACATTCTCCATGTATCCTCGTACGACATTCTCCATATATCCGACGAGGATATGAAATGGTAATCGACATAGTCTAGGGCAGAGACCACAAGCCATATCACTTCTATGTGATTAATACTATTCAAAATTCCGTCGACTTCACATTTTGTGTTTGCATTGTTCTGCTTTAAATAGCCCACTTTGCTTGTTCCTAACTTCAACTAGTCAGAGAAGTTCCTTGTTTGAATATATTTTTTGCCGGCAAACGCCCGAGGGGAGAAAACGTTGAAATTGGTAGTGTGAAATGTCTTTGTCTGGGTGGATGTTTGTCGACACAGATTTGTTGGAAACATTTTCTTTGAGATCTGAATAAAGGTTAAAGAATAAAAATCAAGATTCCTCTGATTGCTGAGGATCAGGGTTAATAATATAGAATGTCGGGTTGTCGGTGCCCATGGGCTGCAGTGTTTGCTTACCATCAGGCGTGCTTGTGTGCTCTTTATATTATACAGGTGACTTTTAGTTACATTGGCAATATTTTGTCTACATACTCAGTCCACGATTCTAAACAACTTTTAATATAGGAGGAACTCTGAAATCGCGAAAAAATCAGCTGTTCAATACATAATTGAATACATAAGTTGTGGAAAATGTATGGATCAGCTGATATTTTACTCGCGATTTCAAGGTTGCTTCCATACGAAAAGTTGTTCAGTACCATCGACTGAGCATGTAGATAAAATAATACCAATAATATAACAAATCACCCTATAAATATATATATATACGAAACAGAATATTATCTTATTTAAAGATATCTGCTTCAAAATTGAGATGTACGATTCCACCCGAACATATCATGGTGGTGGTGTAATGGTTAAGACGCCCTGGATGGAAAGGTCCCAGGTTCGAATCCAACTCATGCCACATGAGTTTGTAGTACCAATCTGATTCATGTATAGTAGTTTTCATCGACCACCACTTGCTTCCGGTGAAGGAAAACATCGTGAGGTCAACCTGCACACCGGTTGATTCTTATTAACTTGTGTACGAAATGGAGAAGGCAATGGCAAACCACTCCATTAATAATGCCAAGAAAGTTGTTGTGTGTGTTTAATTCCATGTAATGACCACGACCCTCAGCCATGAGAGGATTACGACTATGAAGAAGTTAATATCGGGAACATGCTCAGATGAGAGGCAGATACGTAATAATCTTAAACATTATCTGTATAAAAATCTATAACATATATATATGCACATACATGTTAATCGGGTAAAACCTCATCTTTTCGAAACAGTCCAGACTGATTGCCTTCCCTTCGAATTCACTCGAGTATTCGTAAACATTAAGGTTGGGCCGAGGATATGTCGATCAGTCAATCAACACTGAATCATAAGGCGTTAACCGCAAAATCGACAACCCTAGATCGCGGTGTAATGGACGCACGCTGTAGACTTTATTTATTTATTTTCGTTACTTTTGAAATATTAAAAAATAAAGGGTTCCACTTTTGAAATATGTGAAGTTAGCCTAAGGTAGCCTTTAAGCCAATTAAAATTATTAGTAATTTTACAAATAATTTTAATTGGCTTAAAGGAACACAGAAAATGTTTAAAAACATAAAATTTGGCTGCAACTTTATGTAATTTGCTCAAACTTTATCTAAACTGATTTACTTATTACTGCTGTCAATTTTGGAGCTCGAAATATTTAAGATCTTATCCTAATCTAAATTTTCAAGGCGAAATCTATTGCAATGTGTTAAAGTATTAGGTGTGCGCGATTACCAATAAATTTTCATAGACCAACCGCTGGGTTGTGGCGATGCAAGTGCGTCTGGCGTTTCATGATGAATAGCACAACTTGGAGTTCTGTTTGTATATGTTTTTGTTTAGACATTACCGGGCTCAAGGTGATATGATAAAATTATATAGCGAGCTGTGTGTGTAATGAGACTTTGTAATTACCTACAATCTCACCAGCGAGTCGATTCGCAGTGAGACACAGCTATCCAATCACAGTGCGCCATTGTGACGCAACGACAACCACGCTGTAATTTGATTGGTTCGCTGCGACTTCGAAACGACTCGATAGTGAGAAGTGAAATGTAAACAAGTTCTTCGCCCTCTTCTTATAAGTTTGGCTGTGGGTATTTTGGGAGAAAATTTTATTCATTTTTGAACGACGTGATATCAGACGTGATATAAAGATGACCGATGGTCATTAGGGATTAACATCCCAAAGGCATCTAACATGACTTTTCGACTCCCTACCGACATCTAGTGGCAAGAAGTCACATAAACTTAAACTGTCAAGCAATGTGCAAGTTTCCTCACAATGTTTCCCTTCACCTGAAGCAACTGGTTGTTTATGAAAAGAAATCTACAATAATAATTGCTCATATTAGACAAACTCATGTGCCACGAGTAGGACTCGAACCTGAGACCTTCTGATCTCAGACGGACGGTATTAACCACTGTACCACCACCGCTTCTGGAAATCAGATAGAGTAAAAATCAAAGCTTCAGTTTATATTCGTAAATGCCCGTCTTATCATTAGTATAATAACACAAATCGAGATGAGTGACACTTGACAACAATTTGACCTCAATCAACACATAAAATGAGTTAAATTGTCTGACTCGAAATCTTCGATACAAAATTTATAACGAACTGGAACCGTTAAAACTGCCTGAAGCCGTGCTAAAAACCCTTGACATAAATTTTGAAAAGACATTGAATACATCAAAATCACTAGATATAAAACGATATAGACGTTTAAAGTCACAAGCAAACGGTATAATTTTGGCCCCGATCATTAGAGTAAGACGTAAAAATTACACCAACTTTTATATAATAATTAACAATTAATGCACACTCGAATTGTAATCTATGTGAATAATAATGAGTATGTGTGCATGTATACCACGATTC
This sequence comes from Plodia interpunctella, assembly GCF_027563975.2. Taxonomy (NCBI): domain Eukaryota; kingdom Metazoa; phylum Arthropoda; class Insecta; order Lepidoptera; family Pyralidae; genus Plodia; species Plodia interpunctella. The sequence goes on from NC_071313.1 coordinate 1,238,819, forward strand.
CCTGCGACAACGTAAAAAAAATAATCAAATTTTGAAGACACGGCCGGTTTGATACCGAGTCGATTCGAAGTGAAATGCAGCGAACCAATCACATTGCGGTGTGGTTGTCGTTGCGTCATAATGTCGCACTGTGATTGGCTAGTCGCATCTCACTGCGAATCGACTCGACGGATCGATGAGATGTAAATAAAGTCGCACTAAGCGAACTGAAATAATCTATTAAGTTGTTCAGTCAATGATTGTTCCGGACACTAGGATTGTTTTAAATTAATTCAGATTTCATTTTATCCATTTTGACGATTGCCACTTCAGTATCGGTCGAGATTAAGTTAAAACTTAGAGGAGATATTAATTGTTCAGAATTAATTTTCTTATTGATTTCATTTTCCAAGAAATTTTTATTTTAAACTTTTTTTCTTATTAAACCAGTTAGTATGTAATATTTCACAAAATTTAATAGGATTTAAATAAACCATAACTTACAATACTAATAGAGATTACTAAGTTTTCACTCATAAATTTTTTTTGCTTAGCATTAATCACTATATACTTTTTCTTTCACTGTTACAGGTACAGTAAAAAATCTTTGTCCCTTACGGAGTCAAGAGTTGGAGCGAATGAAAATCAAAAGCTACTTTTAACTGCATCTATACTTTTTTTTTGCACAATTTTAATGATATACTGCAATTGGGTTTGTTTTTTTTTTTTGTTTGCATTCGTTGCTATGTATGTATTTGACGACTTTATATATTTTTTTTGTTTTTAGGCTTAGGATTTATCCAACTCTCTTCCTTTCTTTCACATCAAAATCGGCTGGTGCAACTCACTCTATAAATCTATACTATTATAAAGAGGTAAGCGTTTGTGTGTTTGTACGTATGAGGTGGGTTATCTCCGAAACTACCGAACCGATTTCAAAAATTCTTTCAACATTACAAGGGTACATTATCCAAGATTGCTATAGGCAATATTTTATCTCAAAATTCCGACGGGAGTGAAGCCCTGGGCAATATCTAGTCTACTATAAATGTGAAAGTCGATTAACAACATTTAAAAAAATCTAATTAAGTATGTTTTTTCTCATCATAAGACTGTGAATGAATTATTAAAGAAATATAAGCATGAACTTTATAGGCTTCCATCTTCCGAAACCTAAATGTTGATTGCTTGACATTTGCAAGCGCGGCTAGTAAAACCATGGCTATATTGGCAGAACTCCTAAGTAAATAACAGCCATTTTCTTGATTAAATATTACAAAGTTAGGCAATTATAATGAGGACTTCTAGTGGTTAATTAGTTTTTTCTGAACGTAGTCTTATTTCCTCATGTCTGAGGGTCGTAGTCATTACATCAAATTATACGCACGCAACAAATTTCTTGACACTATTAATGTGGTGGTTTGCCATTGCCTGCAACATGTGTATGTTGATAATCAACCATTGTGCAGACAAATTTGAAGACATAAGGTGTATGAAAACAGTGTTTGATGATTAAAAACTTTTTCCTCTGACATTTTCAAAATTACCACTGCGAATAAACAACTCACAAAGCACATGAAAACAGGTGGACAAAGTTTTGAGCCCAATGTGACGCAGACAAGACTCCCAGGAGGCCTCGGTGTTTATGAAAATCTGTGGGTTTCATTTATAAATTAGATATTATAAATGAGATAAAGTAGTCTCTATTTCACATTTAAAGCGGTGGTGGTGTAATGGTTAAAACGCCTGCCTGTGGACCGAATGTTCGAATCTTACTCGAGCCACATGGGTTTGTATACCAATCTCATGTATGTTTTCATCGACCACCACTTGCTTCCGGTGAAGGAAGACATCGTGAGGAAACCTGCACACTGGTTGATTATTAACTTGTGTGTGAAATGGAGAATGTGAGTGAAGTGTGTTTAATTCCACGTAATGACAATACAACCCTTAGCCATGAAAAATTACGACTGTGTAGAAAGAATTTAAAACTTTTGTGTACTTTAGAAGGAATTTCAAATTTCTGTGTGAAAACCTCTGTAAAGTACATCAATCATTTTTTAAAATGCTGTTTTGTTGAAATCCTTCAGCGGTTATTTTTAATGACCGTAAAGCTATGTTCTGCACTTGTATTATTGATTTTTAATTTAAAAAGATGACGTAAAATCAAAAAGAAAGTGCAATGGGCTGGCCACGTCTGTAGAAGAACGGATAACCGCCTCAGTAGGTCCCGAGAACACGTAATCGAGTGGAGACCACGCCTGGTAAGCGAAGTGTGGGCCATCCACTGGCTAGACCTGCGAAAATCTGGGTACGACTGGATGCGAAAAGCCCAAAACCGACAGCAGTGGCGCACCTTAGGAGAGGCCTATGTCCGACAGTGGACTGCTTCAGGCTGATGATTATATTTAAATAAATATATTAGGACAAATCACACAGATTGAGCTAGCCCCAAAGTAAGTTCGAGATTTGTGTTATGGTATATTAACTCAACGATACGAGCGGGGATCGAAACCGGGACCTTTCGGTTCAGAGGCAAGCACTTTACCACCGAGGTCGTCATGATGTTTGTATGTTATAGTAAAAAGAAGAATGAGAGGAAACCAGGCTCCACCTTGTAGCTGAGTGTCCCGCATACGCTGCAGCCAGGACAGCAATAATGGGCTCAGGCGTCCTATCAGAAGAGGATTTAAAAGATCTAACAATAGGACAGTTAATCAGGTTCTGTAAAGGTACAAGTTTTAGTGGACCGCCATCAACCAGAGTTACCAGCTAACCTGCCCTTCAGGGTTATGGGGAACTGGGTGAAATGGTCCCAGCTTGGGAGGACTGATCGCCCGTCTGGTGCTCGCACAGGCATCCCTAAAAAGCAATAATAATTAATGTTATAGTGTACGCAACAACTAATTCATTAATAAAAAATAAAATCCCAACTAAAAACATTTTTATGTAAAAATATTGCCAAGACGAGTCTAGTTTGTTTGTCTTGTGAAAAAGTTATCAGATATCGTATAAAGCCAAGCTCCAAAGACCAAAGACTATGCTCTAAACCTACAAGCCCCAACTTTACAAACTCTACACTTTAGTCCAAATGTATGAAAAAGTGGTCAGGATCTCATGTTGAGCCAAGATTCTTGATATATGCGCCTTAACTTTACCAGACCTAACTTCACATACTCTACATTCTAGTTAAAACGTGTGGCTTGGCCGTTTTGCTACCGTCACGTAGATTTCATAGGCATTCGTTATCTTATTTCTAGAGTAACGAAACGGCCAAGCTACACGTTTTAACTAGTATGTAGAGTTCGTTCACACAATCCTGGTTAGCGAAAATAATTGCACTTTCTTACTTCTAAGGGTCACCTAGGTGAGTCTAAGATTAGTCTGTGTCCTGCACATATTATAGTATGATTACTAAATCAAACTTTTCTACTCGTTTTCTCTCTTTGCGCCAAAAATATGTAAGTATATTCTTTGGTAATCTTTTATCAATCGCTGAAACTATAACTCTACCGCCTACACGAGGCCGCAATTCAGAAATCTATCTCCTCCGTGTAGATAGAGTATAAAAAACAGATCTCACAAAAAAAAAAATACGAGGACATTTTTGTCGACACGTTAACCGAAAGTTACGACTTAATCAGCGCGGCGTGTTTTCACTTTTCATTTTGGTGACAATTTTATACAGTGGTCATTCTTATAATGGGACATTTTATATTGACCATTTTGATACTATGGTAATTTATATACAAGAGACATTTTAACATAGGACTTAATGGGACTAAAGGTTTTTGAGCTATGAAATGAGAAACGAAAGATTGTATATTTTTTACAATAGCGATCACCAGTCGCGCATACCAATCACTAACTTTAAAATAAATACTTTACTTTTTAGAATTTGATTTTACGTCTTCTATTACACAATTATATTATTATAAAACTGAGTATAACTAAGTTAAAGTAAGTATTTGGTATAAAAAACAATACTTACAACAATTTTATGTTAATTGTATTCAATTATATTGTGTCAATCAATAATAACCAACAGATTTCGATTTCTGATTTTTTATTTATAATTCCGCACATCGAAATTATGTATATACCAATTCTTACTCAGAAATAGTCACTAAACATTACCCATGGTCGTTCGGATCTGGAAGGATACGTCGTACTGATACGAAATTCCTAGTTTATGAATATTCCGCGTTTGTCAGATCTGCATCGAACTACTCTGTGCCATCTATCCGAAAGGCAGAACCAATTTCTCGCCATTGAGACGGAAGTGAGGAGAATGTACTCGGTTGATATCAGTTACATATAGAAAACAAATGAGCTTGGGAGAGTAGCTATACTTTTGATATACTTATACTAAGATAGGGTTGCGCCAATCAACTTTGACGATAACTTTGATATGCGCGGATAAACGCAAAGTACGCATGAGTGGACACGTGACACGCTCTCAAAGTCAACGTGCTTTGCGTTTTCCACGCAGATTAAAGTTAACGTTAAAATTGACTGGTGCAATCAACTTTTAATTTAGTTGGAGGGATCGTTTGTTTGTTTAACTGTCTCGCTCATTTTGATAATGGCGATGTTGAATGCAATATGCAATGCTGTGGCGTGTGGTTCCGCCCTAGAATATGACCCTCCTCCCCTTCTTATCCTCCCGTGGATGTCGTATGAGACGAATAAGGAACACATAGCATCTGATAGGCAACAATAACATTCACGAGGAGGTACGACGTCAGGCAGGCCGGTTGTAAAACCACAGTCAAATCTTGCAATGACCCCGGCTTCGCGGCGTCACAGCCCCAAACACAATCTGTATGTACAAAAGAACAAGCGTTTTTCACTAATCAACGCCCAGCCTAAACCATAGAAGCTATAAACGCGAAATTTGGGCAGTAGCTTTAGGTTATTACGTAGTGCTCAGATAAGAAAGGTATTTTCAAAATTGTACCCCTAAAGGGGTAAACATTAGGGGCAAATGGGCATTTGTATGAAAAATCATACAAATGCCCCCAACACCGAGGTCGTCAAATTGAAAAACTAATTGTGAATAAAAAATGCCTCAGAATCCCGTGTTAACATTTTATAGACATTTTGTCCCGGAAAATGAGGAGGGTCCTGTAGGAAAATTAGATACATTTAATCCCGGTAAATGGTCAGGTTCCCGTAGGATAATTGAAAAACTAATTATGAATCAAAAATTCCTCGGAATCCCGGGTTAACATATTATAGATATTTCATCCCGGAAATGAGGAGGAACATGTAGGAAAATTAAAATAACAATCCACGGAGCAGATTTACTTTAAAATTTTGTAGAAAGGTGTAAACAGAATATAAACAAATTATTTTTATCGATTAAAGTCTGATATAGATATAATGGGCGCAGTATGTATCAACATATCAGTATAAAACTCTTTCGTTACTGAGTGACTGACTGGCTGACTGACTGACTGACAGACAACGTACACCCGAAACTGCTGGGTAAGTGAGCACTACGAGAGGATTTTTGGAAATTCTACTCCGAAGGGGGTGAAAGGGGTGAAAAATGTAAATATGAAAGTTCTACACTGTTGAAGTTATGAATATGAATACATGTTTCAGATTTTTCTGAAAATTAACCCTCAACCCCTTCATAAGGGGGGTGAAAGATTGTATGTGACTTAATACAAGTTTCAAGATAAAAAGCTGAAAATTGGCACACTTACTTTTTGTAGCAAATAACAGTAATAGTAAATACAAAAAATGTTTAATTTACTTTTGTGGTTAATAAAAATCCAGGTCGTAAAACGTCATGGAAAATGGGACGGCACGCGTTGCAGAAAGCGGGAGTGGGAGTAGGAGCGGGAAATGGGAAGGAGATAAGTAGTGGGAAACAGGACGGGACACATTGCAAAAAACATGATGGCACAATATGTAGGAAACGGTACGGGATATCTACTTTATATTACATAGCAGGAAGCGGGATTAGACAAGTTTGCGGGACGAGACATGCAGTGGGAAACAGGAAATTTAACTAAAGATGAGAAAAATGCGAATTTGAATCATGTAATGTTTACCAGTCTTACAGAGTACGCGATAAAAAAATTACTGAGATTTTTCTATGAAATTCACGCGGGCGAAGCCGCGGGCAAAAGCTTGTCAACAATAAAAGTGAATTATTAAGTTTTTGTAAGTATATATTTTTATTTAGCCATTTCTCAACATTCAGCTCTGTCTACCCCGTAAGGGATATAGACGTGATACTGTAACGGAATATTTCTCTGATGGAAATGAAATGAAATTAAATCCGACTTGTAATGGAGAAAAAGATAATAGGAAGCTAAATCTCAATTGAAAACTTACGTAGATTTTGATACAATCCATTTTTTTTTATAAAACTGGAGGACATACGAGTACAATGGAACTGAACACTAAACAAATATTAGTTCGGCAAAAACATCCAACAGGTTGAATATTTTCTAGCGGAAAATATTTGATGCATCCATTAAAATTGTTTTTATTTGGATTACCATGTAACCTTCTCCGATTTTATGTGCGCCTGGTATTTCAAGCGGTGGTGGTGTAATGGTTAAGACCTGTGAACTGAAAGTTCCCAGGTTCGAATCCTACTCATGCCACATGAGTTTCTATACCACCTGCTTTCGATGAAGGAATTCATCGTGAGGAAACCTGCACACTGGTTGATTTTCAACTTGTGTGTCCGATGTAGAAGAAGGCAATGGCAAACCATTCCATTAATAGTGCTAAATCGTTGTGTGTATTTCATTCCACGTAACAACCTCGTCCCTCAGCCATGAGGAATAAGACTCTGAAAAGAGGTCTTACAGAAGGTTGGAAGGACACATTGTCATAAGTGTCACAATCCTCAGCAATGAGGATATCATGCAACCAGGAGGTATTACAGCATGCCAATCTCATCCACGTTTAATTGTCTGATGTTAATCGATCTGTTACTATTTTTTTAGGCACATCATGCGTAACGAAGTCTATCAAACTCTTTTTCAGCCATCCCCTACTCCTTCTTTGCATTAAACTCCTTCCAATTTGTTTTATTAATATTTTCAACTATTTCACTTGCCATTCTCTTAAAATCGTTCATCAATAGTTAATTAAACAATGAGTAATGAATGAACAGACAGAGATACCTTTAATATAAATCAACCTTACACTTGTTTCGGAAACTGCCCAAGTTTGAGGGACCCGGACCAAACATTAGCAAAGTCCTTGATTTGTAACTTCAGTTTTGAGCTCTGGCTTTACTTATAGCGGACAACTCTTCTTTTTTATTACCAGCCTGTATTACGCATCCCACTGCTGGGAAAAGACCTCCCCTTTTGTCTTCCAAAGGATTTTAAACTGTTTGTTGCCAACCAAGCTGAAACTTTTCTAAATCGTCCCGCCATCTTGTTCGTGGTCGACCTCGACGTCTACGCCCTTCTGGAACCCAAGTTGTAGTAACTTCTAGTAACAGTTTCATTCTCACTCTCTCTGTCATCTCTCCATATTTCCTGTTACGTTCGGAGATGTGGCGCTGCGAAACCCGGGATCAGGGTAAAAAATAACCTTGAAATTTTGAAGATTCATTTGTAATTTTACAACTGGCGAAAGAGTATGTTAGGATATTTTCAATGGCGTCGAATCTATAAATCAATCAATAATTAATTGTTATCGTCATTACATATAAAACAATGTCGCTTTACGCTGTCTGTCTGTTGCTATAAGAGTGTTTCAAAAGGTTTATAATATGTATGAATTAAAAAAAAATTTTTACCTATAATTTTCACGGTCGTTTTCTAATCGCCAGCAGTCAAACCGCAGCCTTAGGGAAGGATTAAGGACTAATTGTCTTTTAAGGTCTATCCAATGTTTATTGGAAGTCACAATTGAATCTTGATTAAGGAAGTTAAACAATTTGTTGTAGATTACGCGGGTGTCATGGTTTTCAATATATACTATGATTATATCTTGCAAAGTACAGTAACACAACTATATCCCTTCGGGATTATATAAATAAATAAATATATTAGGACAAATCACACAGATTGAGCTAACCCCAAAGTAAGTTCGAGACTTGTGTTATGGTATACTAACTCAACAATACTAAATTTTATAACAAATACATATATAAATAAACATTCAAGACCTGGATCAATCAGAAAAAGATCATTTGCCATCATGACCCGACCGGGGATCGAACCCAGGACCTCTCGGTTCAGTGGCCAGAACTTTACCACTGCGCCACCGAGGTCGTCATATATTATGTCAATATAAATATTATGTTACTGTTTTGTTTGTATGTGTGTTAATTAGCGCATCACGTAAAAAAACTTATGGAACTTTCACTTTGATGCAGTTTTCACAGTCGTATAACTAAATCTCTCTCTCTTCATAGTCGCATTCCTCATGGCTGAGGGTCGTGCTCATTACGTGGAATGAAACACACAACAGTTTTCTTGGCATTATTAATGGAGTGAATTGCCATTACCTTCTCCATTGCATACACAAGTTAATAATAATCAACCAGTGCGCAGGTTTCCTCACGATGTTTTCCTTCACCGGAAGCAAGTGGTGGTCGATAAAAAGATTTGTATACAAACTCATGTAGCACGAGTAGGATTCGAACCTGGGTCCTTTCGATCCACAGGCGGGCATCTTAACCATTACACTACCACAGCTTCTGTATAACTAAATGGTCCAACTTAAAATCTGGTATAAGTTTTATCGCGATTCGTAACTTAGAATTCGTGATATCGACAATAATAATTTACGAGCGGACGCACGAAATAACTGCGCGCGAAGCCGCGGACAAAAGCTAGGTACATATACATATAAGTATAATAATTTATGCAGAGGTTCCCTATTTTTGTGCATACAATTTTATGTCATAATTTAACAAGGCATACTTTTACTATGGCATAATGATTTTTAAGCATAACGTTCTTATGCTTAATGGATTACGCATAACAATTTAAACTATAACTAACCTTTGCATTATGTTAAGTATGACCTGATGGTGCACCCAAGAACGGCTCCCGACGTGAGAACTCCTCGATCGGTTTACTGCAACCTAACCCAACCTAAAACTTAATCTTACGCATAATGGTTTACGCATAACAATTTGAACCATAACTAAACTAACCTAACCCAACCTAAAAGTTAATTATGCCACGTTAGACCTTAGACCTATTATGCCAAAATATTGTATGCCAATGAACAATAGGACAATATAGTTTATGCGATAAAAAGTGGTCCCCAATACAGATTATTATTACAATCACGAAACGGAATCAGGCATGAAGCTATTGAAATAATAAATTAACGTAAAATCGCAGGTTATCGGCAATTTTATTGGGTAATTGTGTCTAATTGGAGTCAACGAACTTCGGTTGAAAACAAGACTATAAAATACCTCAATGTGTTGAGATAGGTACGGGTCGCACAAGAATCACTTCATATAATATAGATGTTGATCTATCTTATGTGAGTGAGGTTAAATTTTCGGCTGTGAGGCCTCAGAGACAATAATGTCCGCTTGAAATCCTAACTAATATTATAAATGTGAAAGTAAGTTTGTTTGTTTGTTACCTCTTCACGCTCTATCTACTCAACCAGTCTTCTTTTTGCCTAGTTGAAGTTTGAAGTACTGAGAAGGACATGGGGTACCTTTCATCCCGGAAAAATAACCGTTCCCGTGGAAAAATTACCCGGGCGATCCGCGGGCAACAACCAATGTACATATACGTTTAAGATAAATAAATTATTTCATAAATAATATTTTAAAAATCGACTACGGTTATATGACTGCCTGCCTGCGTTACGGCAATCCTCTTTGGGAATTTTATTGATGCCAATCTGTTGTTCTTATCTCTTTGCCTTACGACATGAAATTTTAGGAATTTGAGGAAGCTGGTATCTTCATTCTTATGACAAACAACCATTTTTATCGTGAACTAACAATCCGCAGTAATATATGCATATTATGTACAAATAAACCATCCTCTTTAAACATTCTATCTATTAAAGAAACTCTTATCAAAATCCATTGCGTAGTTCTAAAGATCTAAGCATATATAGGGACAGACAGCGGGAAGCGATTTTGTTTTATGTTATGGAATGATTATGAAATACGCTAGTAGGATTTGGTCTGAAAGTCTGATAAACGGCTCTTTATGAAGTATATTTAAAAAAGGATTTTTTTAAATAATTACACGTAAGTATATAATGAATACATAAAATAGTAGAAAAAATCCTGTACATTGAATTTAAAAATTAGGCGACAAGAGTCATAATAGAGTAAGAATTTGAAAAAAAAAAGTGACTGTTTGTACACGCTTATCTTTGGAATTACTAGACAGATTTGAACGAAACATTTTTGTTATATAGCTATTAAACCTGGGTATTATATAAGGTATAAATGATTTTGGGAAACTGGAACATCTGAGGGAGAACAATGATGGTACAGCTAAACTATAGGAAATAAAAAAAATACGCCTTAACAAAAGTTGTACAGTCTGATGAGCATTTCCTGTTGAAGTATAAAAATCGATTATATGGAGAAGAGCCATAATATGGTCCAGCTAAACCACTAACTATAAAAATGACCAAAAATTGTTCGGCCACGCGAACGAAGTCGCGGGCATCAGCTTGTAATTATATATATATATATAATCATACATTTTAGAAAAATTGGGCTCATGGGCATTGGGCATTTGGGCCCATGGGGTCCTGAGGCAAAATCCTTTTTGTCTGAGATTTCAGCGCGTCTCCGTGAGGTAACGGGCGATCCAAGGGCGGGCAGTTACTTTGCACAGAGGATTGCCATAGCGGTTCAGAGGGGTAATGCTGCCAGCCTTCTTGGAACCCTTCCAAGCGGCGATGAGCTGGAATTCCTTTATTATTTATAATTATAAATTTTGTAAAAAAAAAATGTAATTTTTTGGACAAATAAACGCGAATTTTAGAAAAATCTTGTTGTATTAGTTATAATCCACACAATTAAAAAAAAAAAAAAAAAACTTTGTCTCTGTCCTCTTACAACACTGCCTAGTTCAGAATTGCGTTCTTTTACTTTTTCTATAAATCATTTCTAATATTATCAATCCTGGTTTCTTTTGCCCTAAACCCTTCAGGTTATGGGCCCAGGACGAGTAAATATCAGTTTAAAAATAATATTTCCTGCGAAAACTACAAAATACTAAAAATGCCAAACCAAGATAGTCAAGACAATAAAACTATGGCGGCTACGACATCGTCGGCTTCCTCTTCTGGAATTTCTGTAAATTTTGAGAAGCTTAACGGTATTTCTAATTACGGAAATTGGAAGTTTTTGATGCGAATGTATTTGATACATGAAGATCTATGGGACTGCATCGAGGAATCGGGGCCAGGCGTACCCAAGGTTACGGATGCGCGCAAACAACAAAGAGCGCTTGCGAAAATCTGTTTGATGGTGCAGCCGTCGTCATTTTCCCATGTGCGGAATGTAAACACTGGTTATGAAGCATGGACAAACCTTAAGAATGCTTACGAGGATAGGGGTCTGTGTCGAAGGCTTGGACTTTTACGGACGTTATTTGGATTGAAATTAGAACAGTTCAATGATATGGAAGCTTATCTCTTAAAGATCTGTGATCTAGATCAGCAATTACGAGATATTAATTCTCCATTGGACGATGATTTTCTATCAGTTTTAATGTTAAGCGGTTTGCCGTCGGACTATGATCCATTAATTATGGCATTAGAAAACTCAAACATTAAACTGTGTAGTGAAACTGTGAAAAGTAAACTATTACAAGAAAATTTACGCAGGGATTTTGATAAAGGCAGTGAAGAAAGTGCATTGTTGACAAGTCGTTCTGCAAAGACAGTCGGTAGAAATTACTCAAAAATCAAATGTTTTTACTGTAAAAAAACAGGTCATTTTGCAAAAAACTGTCCAACTAAAACAGCAAAGAGTGAGAAGAAATGTGACAAAAGTGAAAAAGCTTGGAATGGAACGTTGCTTACTGCTTTGGCAGTGGATATTAACTCAAATGCGTGGTATGTTGATTCCGGTGCTACTTGTCATATGACAAACAACAAAAATATTCTGAAAAACTACGTTGAGCACTCTCCGCGGTTGGTGACAGTGGCTAATAACCATAAAATATACAGTGAAGGACATGGTGAAGTAGAACTATACATGAAAGGATGTAAACAAAGTACCAAATTAATTGAGGTTATTTTCGTACCGGAATTGTCAACAAACCTACTTTCTGTCAACAAAATTACAGAAAAAGGATTGGAGGTGCACTTTGACACACATGAATGTAAAATATACTATGGAAAGGTTGTTGTTGCAAGTGCTATGAAGATGAATGGAGTCTACCAACTGGACACAGAAGCAGATGGAAGCGAGTTGACTGGAGCGTATCAGACTATGGTTTCGAGGCAACCATTGGAGGAGATTCACTTGTCTACTGATGGACAGCAGTCAGAAGCTATTGAAATTGCAAATCTGTGTGGGGCTGAGCCATCACAGGAATTATGGCATCGCAGACTCTGTCATCTGAATTTGAGAAGTATGGGCTTACTTAAACAAGGTATGGCTAGTGAAATTGATTACTCCAGTGATAAATATACTCCTTGTGTAGCTTGCATTGAAGGAAAACAAAGTAGATTACCATTTCCAAAACAGTCTTATAGTAGAGCAGATCAAAAACTAGGTCTGATACATTCAGATCTGTGTGGGCCGATGTCAGTTTCTTCATTTGGTGGTGCCAGATATCTATTAATATTTATAGATGATTTTACAAGAATGACGTTTGGTTACTTTATTAAAACTAAAGATGAGGTGTTGTCAGTTTTCAAAAACTTTAAAAGTTTTGTAGAAAACCAAACTGATTTGAAAATAAAGAAGCTTAGAACAGACAATGGATGTGAGTATGTTAATAAACAATTCCAGATATTTCTGCGAGAGCATGGCATCGAGCACCAGACTACAGTGCCTTATTCGCCACAACAGAATGGCGTAGCAGAGAGAGCGAATCGCACTATTATGGAAGCAGCAAGATGCATGCTACAGGATGCAGGAATGGACAAAAGGTTCTGGGCAGAGGCAGTAAACACGGCCATCTATATTAAAAATAAGTCACCAAGCAAGGCAGTAAGAGGCACTACACCGGAAGAAAAATGGACAGGTACAAAAGTAAATTTATCTAATTTACGTGTTTTTGGCTGTTTAGCTTATGCAATGATTACTAATGGAAAACGTAAGAAATTAGATGCTAAAAGCAAGAAGTACATCTTTGTGGGCTACTGTACTGAATCGAAAGGTTATCGATTGACAGATCCAGAAAATCCATTTAAATGTATAAAGTCTAGAGATGTTAAGTTTTTAGAAGAAAAGATGTACAGAGATTGGCAAATTAATCAGCATAATAAAACTACTGATTGTATATTAGATCTTACTACAAGTGAGACAATTGTGAATGAAATGCCATCACGGCAATCTATTATAGAAATCTCAGATTCTAGTTCCACTTCTACTACTTTTAATGATAATTCTTCAGATGTTACGTGGACTCCAAATATGGCTTCAGATATATCAACCAGTGAATATGAGGATATTGAAGAAAATCATAATGATGAAATAGCAATGAAAATAATGAACTATAGTGATGAACCATTGACAGTCCAGGAAGCGCTATCAGGACCTGAAAGTGAACATTGGAAGAGAGCTATAATGGATGAGTTTGAGTCATTTGAAAAGAACAAAGCATGGACATTAACTACATTACCTGCTGGAAAGAAATCCGTGAAATGTAAATGGATTTTTAAGAAGAAACTTGGACCCGATGGTGAGCTACAACATTATAAGGCACGTCTTGTTGCAAAAGGTTTTACCCAAAAGTATGGTGAGGATTACAAAGAAACGTATTCTCCGGTAGTAAGATATTCTACAATTCGTACCCTACTTGCCTTAGCTGTTGATTTGGATATGTCTGTCGATCATATGGATGTCAAGACTGCATTCCTCAATGGTAACTTACAGGAAACTGTGTATATGGATCAACCAGATGGGTTTAAAGTTAAAGGCAAAGAAGACCATGTTTTTAAATTAAACAAAGCGATATATGGTCTTAAGCAGGCATCAAAGGCCTGGTATGATAAAATAGATAATGCTCTGAAGGAGTTACAATTTCAAAAGTCACTAAGTGAACCCTGTGTTTATATAAAAATGGATGATGGGAATCTGATCATACTGGCATTGTATGTGGATGATATTTTAATTTTTAGTAAAAATTCACCAGCAAAAATGAAGCTGAAAGAGGCTTTAATGAAGATGTTTGAAATGAAAGACCTTGGTCAAGCTACACATGTTTTGGGAATGCGCTTGAAACAGGAAGTTAACAAAATTATATTAGATCAGAAAAATTATATACAAAAGGTGTTGGAACAATTTAATATGATTGAATGTAAGCCGGTGAATACACCATTAGAAAGTGGAATGAAATTTGAAAAAGGAGTTCAAAATATTGATAATTTAAGATACAGAAGTCTTATGGGATGTATTATGTATATAGCCGTATGTACGAGACCAGATATCGCACATGCTGCGAGTTTGTTAAGTCAGTTTAATAACTGCCATACAGAAGTTCACTGGAAGGCGGCCAAACGAATTTTACGATATCTAAAGGGCACGATGGACTATTGTATAGTGTATGAAAAAACCACGTTTTCTGTCACAGGCTTTGTTGATGCAGATTGGGCATCAAGTCAGTTGGATCGCCGTTCTTATACGGGTTACATATTTAAAATAGGTAATGCGGCGGTTTCATGGGAAAGCCGCAAACAGAAAACTGTGGCTCTTTCAACCACAGAAGCTGAGTATATGGCATTGTGTGAAGGAGCCAAAGAAGCAACATTTCTTAGAAATTTCTTGTATGAGTGCTTAGGAAAATATTGTTCGATTACACTGTATAACGATAGTCAATCCGCTCAAAAGTTATGTAAAAGTCAAATACATCACAGTAGAAGCAAGCACATTGACATAAGGCATCATTTTGTACGACAAATTGTTAATGATAAAATTTTGAATTTAGAATACATGTCTACAGAAAATATGCCAGCTGATGTACTAACGAAGTCTTTAAGTAAAGATAAGCATTTTAGTTGCATTACTAATATTGGCTTGAAAACTGTTTAATATTGTGTTTATGTTGAATTGTTTGGCTTAAGGGCGGGTGTTGTATTAGTTATAATCCACACAATTAAAAAAAAAAAAAAAAACTTTGTCTCTGTCCTCTTACAACACTGCCTAGTTCAGAATTGCGTTCTTTTACTTTTTCTATAAATCATTTCTAATATTATCAATCCTGGTTTCTTTTGCCCTAAACCCTTCAAATCTTTTCCAAAAAAGATCCGAATAAGGATCATTAAATAAAAATCTACAATATCGAAAAGCCATCGTCCAAAGTCTGCAATATACAGTTTTACTCCATAGACATAAAAAAAGTTATATCTATTTATTTACGGCGTTGTAAAACATTTGAAATGCTAATACTGATGCGCGCAATTCCTGCAGTATAAAACTTACGAGTATTTTTAAAAACCGACATTACGTTATGAAGAGAAAGGGAAAAAAATAATTTTACCATAGGCTTCACCTTACCATAGGCTCACCTTACCATAGGCTTCACCTTACCATAGGCTTCACCTTACCATAGGCTTCACTTTACCATAGGCTTCACCTTACCATAGGCTTCACCTTACCATAGGCTTCACTTTACCATAGGCTTTACCTTACCATAGGCTTCACCTTACCATAGGCTTCACCTTACCATAGGCTTCACCTTACCATAGGCTTCACCTTACCATAGGCTTCACTTTACCATAGGCTTTACCTTACCATAGGCTTCACCTTACCATAGGCTTCACCTTACCATAGGCTTCACCTTACCATAGGCTTCACCTTACCATAGGCTTCACCTTACCATAGGCTTCACCTTCACTTGGGTAAAATGACAATAAGTTGTACACCATACCTGCTTCTGTAATCAATCACACTATAAAATCTGTGCGTGTAGTCATTACTTTATCTCTCTGAACCGAGAGGTCCCGGGTTCGATCCCCGGTCGGGTCATAATGGGAAATGATCTTTTTATAATTGGCCCGGGTCTTGGATGTTTATCTATATGCGTATTTGTTATAAAATATAGTATCATTCAATTAGTATTCCATAATACATGTCTCCAACTTACTTTGGGGCTAGCTCAATCTGTGCCATTTGTCCTAATATATTTATTATTTATTTATCTTGAACAGACCAGCCAGCGAGAGACGCGGCCAAGGACTTTGTTTTATAATATGTTTATAATATAAGGACAGGACTTTTATAATATGTAATCAGATAACACAAGCTACCAGATACCACAAAATATCATGATAGAATGAAATTACTGAATAACAACTAACTACCTGATGAAATATTATCGTGAATCAGAATAATTAGCTATAAGATGCTAAATGAAACTGTTTATTAACTTGCCACCCGTCAACAGACAGACGGACAGCACAAACAAACGGAAATATAAACCTATCTGCTTTGATCTGTTTAGCTTTGGTTTATTTTTGTCACTGTTCCCTTATGTTAAATTAGGTCGAGGTATTGTATGTATTTATAAGATAAAATAAATCTAAGTGTATGTTGTATTATGTATATTTTTTAACGTATCCTAGTTGATTATTTGATATTACTATTTTAGACATTTTTTCTAATCTAAAATCGTTAAATATCTATTTTAGATAATGTTTTATTAACCTAAAAATGGAGGAGGCTCTTAATTCGTCGCGTATTTATATATTTTTTCCGCTGAACACAACATTTTGAATCGCATCGAATTCGAATGAAACACACCGTAACGGTTTTATTAATTTCAATTCGAAAGATAAATAATAAAAAAAATTGTATGGAAATTCTTTCCTAGGGATCGAATTTTCCATACAAAATTTGAAATTAAAAAAATATCATTTTTATTTTAATTTACTTTCACCGTGTTCGCAAGTGTATTAGGAATGCAATTAGAATAGTTTCCATTTCGTTTTTGATAATAATAATTTTTAGATTTAATTGCATTTAGTACAATCGATTTCTAAATGTGTTTTGAGG
The DNA here is from genome assembly GCF_027563975.2 of Plodia interpunctella. Taxonomy (NCBI): domain Eukaryota; kingdom Metazoa; phylum Arthropoda; class Insecta; order Lepidoptera; family Pyralidae; genus Plodia; species Plodia interpunctella. The sequence goes on from NC_071313.1 coordinate 1,255,956, forward strand.
AAATACAATCATTTCGTCTCAAGCATAAACAGTTTATCGAAATGTGTCCAGCATCGCACAGTCTTAGCAGATTTGTACTATAAATAACAAAAACAAGTGTAGTTCTAACGAACGAATGTGCGGTTACTGGCAAAGTTTTGACTACTGTCATATGCATGCATACGGATCGTTATAAACAGATTCTGTGGTTTCGTAAAATATATCTTTTTACATATGTATCTGGCTAGTTGTGTGTATTTACCTTTTATTGAATAAAAGATTAATTACCATTAATTAATATTACGAAACTTATTATCACGACAATATGTTACTTACGTTTTTGTCGAAGCAAAAACGTACACGTAAACGGATACTATTTTCATTTTACAAAAAAGAGCAATCCGTGCTATATATGGTTTGAGGAGAAGGGATTCCCTTAGAGATATTTTTAAAGATATTAATATTTTAACTTTACCTTCTCAATACATATTTGTCAACATTATGCATGTCCGGAAAAATTTAAACTTATTTAAAAAAGTTGGTGATTACACTGATAGAGCCTTACGTAATAAAGATAAATTGTCTGTCCCCGGGCATCGGTTGGCCAAAGTTAGAACGTCTTTTGTTGGGAACTGTATCCGTTTTTATAACAAATTGCCTAAATGGATTCTTGATTTGCCGGACAAAAAATTTAGAAATTATATAAAAGAAGTACTTTGTAAAAAGGCATATTACAAGTCTGATGATTATGTGAACGACAATAATGTCTGGCCCAAGCATGGTGCAGTATCCTCATAACATATGTAATTGATTTATGACATTATTACGTACGTTTTGTACATTTAGCTTATATATATATTGTGTGAAAATTTTCAATAATTTTATTGGAAATACATATTTTATTTTATTTATTTATTCAAATTTTGACATTTTTAATAATGATGTAAATTCGTCCTCCTAATTTTTAATATATATATATATAAGACCTATATTTGTTAATTGACGTCCTTGGAGAAAAGGCTGCGGTGAAGTTTGTTGCGCCGCTTCTTCTTCACTTGCGCTTTGGAAGCCGGCAGTAGACTTAGTTTAAGTAATTTTTTTGACGTCAATAAGTGATGTATATCATCCTAAATTGAATAAAGAATTTTGAATTTGAATTCTTGTCTTTATTTAAATATGAAAAATTGTAATGTCAGCGCGACGGCAGCGGTCAAATCGGTCTGAGAAACACTCGAAATTCCTTTGCCATCATTGCCCTATTCTTACTCTTCAATCATCAAAAAAAGCCCTGTAACAATCAGAATGACTTGGCGTCTCGCCAACCGCAAACATTTTCTAAGTTCGTCCGAAGCGACAGAAATATCCAGATAGGGCTGCCACTGCGCAGATTATATAGCTAAGTCTGAGGATTAAAAAGTTTTATTGTGTTTTGTGTTGTGCGTTTAAATTGAGTTGATCTAACTCATCAGTGTTAAGCTTGTTTGAACAGGGGTGGTAGATTCGCAGTACAGAAAATTTTATTTTTTACTTGTCAAGAATAAAATAATATTTTCAGTATTACATATTTAGTATCTTAGATTTATCAGTAAATGAGTACTATATTTAGTTGTAAATTCCATATTGTTCAAAACTATTTCCAAAATTTTTATTTAAAATGTATTACTATCTCTGGCGCGCGACTTCACCCGCGTAAATTTATCTGCGAAAGCGGAACTGACGATATTCACACCCACCACATCCCACCACTATAGTCATTAGGGAGTTGATTTTGGAGAAAAAAAGTAGCCTGTGTTTGAATGGGAGTCTTCGAATTACATGCCTATCAAATTTCATTAAAATCGGTCCAGCCGATTTTCGCATTTATAATATTAGTATGGATTAATAAGTATTAATATGGTTACAAATGAATTAACTTAAAATACATATTAAACTTAATAAATTGAAGTTCCCCATCATTTTACCCATAAAGGTTCTCTCCTGCCAAAAACTAATTTAACTAGAAAACAAATGGTCTGATTCGGAAAATACTCAGATCAAATTTCATTTAATCATTCCGGCGCGTCGGATTTCAAGTTTATCGGAACGTCAACGTGGCAACCCTGAGGATACGAGCTTGTAATAGCCGACTGCTACTGTTCCCGATTTCCGACAACCCAGCATTTATACAATTGTCCGGTTTAGAACCGTGATGAATTTGATTTTAGTGATATTTCATTCTGACGACCTCGGTGACGCAGTGGTGAAGTTCTTGCCACTGAACCGAGAGGTCCAGGTTTCGATCCCCGGTCGGGTCATGATGGAAAATGATCTTTTTCTCATTGGCCCAAAGTAACTTCTAGACTTGTGTTATGGGATACTAACTCAACGTTACTATATTTTATAACAAATACATATATAGATAAACATCCAAGACCCGGGCCAATCAGAAAAAGATCATTTTTCATCATGACCCGACCGGGGATCGAACCCGGGACCTCTCGGTTCAGAGTACATACCTAACATTCCGGGAAATTGAACCCGTTGGAAATTCACGCAGCCGATGCCGCGGGCAAATTCTAGTAAATACATAAATTAAAATTAGTACAAAAATATTATGTATTTTAATTTTTAACATAATAAGTACCATATATTTTTTGAAAATTCTTATAGATAGAAATAAATTTCAAATACTAGATATTGAAATTTCCAGATCGAAAAGCTCTTATTACAGACAGACAGCTTTAATAATAGCCCTTGATATTGTTATATTAGATTTCAAACGGATTCTAGAGACGAAAATCTAAACGTATATAGCTCACTGGAAGAGATTAAAACATCTTTTTGTTTACTAGATTTTTTACTAAGTTTTTACTAGATTTTTTATTTATTGCAAGCAAATAAATGCATTTTTCATTTTTTATTTCATTTTCTGATATTTATTTACCATTTTTTATTTCATTCTGATCTGAGACTTGAACAAAATGATTTTTTAAATGGTGTAAAAAGATTTAAGACTTGTAAAAGGCTGCACGGTGATACCTACCTAGTTATTTCGTAAACCGCTTGCAGCTGCTCCACTGAAATCAGTGTTCTTTACATTACTTCTAAATTCTACTGCAAACAATTATTAAAAGTCAGGTTTTTAGCTTATTTTGTGCCTCAGAAGAATAACGGGAGTGCATTGGACAGACAATTATTAAACAAAAAAAAAATTTAACTTGAAATTTAAACTACTAAGATGGAATCTGTTAATATTTTTACATATTTTTGAATTTATATTTTTCTAACGGCCCGTTCCGGCTTCCCCAGAGTAAAAAACATTATAAATTATACACCACCTCAGGAATCACACTATCTATTGGTGAAAACCGAAGTTTTTGAAAACAGTACTTTTTGTGTTTATCGCGAATGGGCAGCCAGATAGACGCGGTAGAGGAGTTTGTTTTATATATATATGGATGCATTGTTACCATCTATATACAATGCACATCTAGTGAATTAATTCTTTCTACAGCATTATTGGAGCCAGAATCGTTCAATCGGTCGAAAAGATCTAGAGCTAAGCTTTTACACCGAGTTGAATCGCTTTGTCGGCGCATTCTTGTTAAAAATGATTTGTAAAATATTACTAAAACAATTTTAAAAGTTGTATTTCTTAAAATATATATATATAATTTACGAAATTTAAGAAAGTACAATACAGATATGTAATAAAAGGAAAGTAAGGTTAAAAAATTTTTCGAAAAATGACAAAAAATTCTATAATGTAATTTCAAAAAAATTATTGTTTATTAGACTGCCGATCCACACGCGGTAGCCTATGTTTGACCCGGGATAATCAATCATATCTATTCCAAATTTCATCAGAATCGGACCAGATTTAACCACTAAAGTGTGAGGGACAAACAGACTTTTGTATTTATAATATCAGTATAAATAAATAAAATATTAGAACAAATCACACAGATTGGCTAGCCCTAAAGTAAGTTCGAGACTTGTGTTATGGGATACTAACTCAACGATACTATATTTTATAACAAATAAATATATAGACAAACATCCAAGACCCGGGTCAATCAGAAAAAGATCATTTTCCATCATGGCCCAACCTCTCGACCCGACCGACCCGGGACCTCTCGGTTCAGAGGCGAGCACTTTACCACTGCGCCACCGCACACCCACAGGTCGTATGAATATATGGATACGAATTTCAAATCTGAAGATTGGACATCAATTAAAAAAAATTGAATAAATAATATTGATAACTTTATAATAACAATGTCAAGTGAAGAATACCAAACATTTTTTATTGCTATCATGCTATATATTATATTAATATATAATGCTGAATGAAACATGACGACCTCGGTGGCGCAGTGGTAAAGTTCTTACCACTGAACAGAGAGGTCCCGGTATCGATCACCGGTTGGGTCATGATGGAAAATGATCTTTTTATGATTGGTCCGGGTCTTGGATGTTTATCTATATATATGTATTTGTTATAAAATATATTATCGTTGAGTTTGTATCCCATAACACAAGTCTCGAACTTACTTTGGGGCTAGCTCAATCTGTGTGATTTGTCCTAATATATAAAAAATAAATAAAGACATTGAAATAATAAGGGTTTCAAGATATTGTCAACAGAGTGCGGAAAACTGTATAAGTGAAAAACGAATGTAAAAACTTGGAACGGAATTTTCACACAAAAAATGTTCCACATAATTTATTGAACCCTGTAAAACAGACTGACACTTTCTAACAAAAAACTAGAAATGTTAAAAAGACGCCAAGTTCTTTTGAATCGGAGAAAAACGTTTCAAAGAGGTAATCATTAAGAACTGGTAGTAAAAAATATGTTTGTCTGAGAAATGGACGTCAAGTGGCTATGCTTTTAATCACTGTTCCAGCGGATGACGCACCCTGTCATCTAGCATAACTCATTTTTGATAAATCTTACATTGCCAAAAATAAGTGAAAACTTTGAAAAATATTTTTTCAAATGAAATCAAATCATTCAGAAATTAGGCCTTCTTCACAGGCACATTTTCACGTCATATTAACTCATTTTATAGTAACTCTTGCACTTTATGTTCTATATATTGTAAAGATACTACAAACAGCTTTCCTAAAGAAGGTTAGACGTCAGACAGGCAGCTGGTCATAAAATAACAACCGAATCATCAAAATTTTAAAGTTGATATTGAAAATGAGCCTCGGGCTTCAGAGTATCGTAACCAAAGTACACCGCATCGCACTAGAAAAACGTGACGCTGAGAGATTATTTTCCAGGTGTATTTAATTATATTTCTCCTTAGATATATGTTAAAGATATATAATATATAAGTGTTAAAATTCTATATTTTAGGATATAAATAAACGTTACAGATTATATTCTGCTATTATAAAATAAAAAATCTAAATACGAACATTGCCATTTGTAACTTCTACATAGATAGATAGATAAACTCTTTACTGCACCATTCACAAAGGAGTGATAAGTTACAACAAGATATTCAAACATACATCTTCACTAAACTACATATATCTTTAACAAAGGAAAATATACACCACATGTATATAGTTTTAATCTGAGAGCTAATAGATTGATGATGCTATTCCAAACCAGGTATAATCTATCTTGGATGGATTCTGGATGACTTTATAGCGGTAAATGGGTGCGGAACCCTTCAGTCTTTTTTCATGCCTATTAGGGAGAAGAAAATAAGGGCCATTATTTTCCCAAAAATAATATGAAGTAAGTGATAGTTCAAATATATTTTTTTATATACAATCAGCAGTACACTTAGCTATCCAAATTCATTGAATGTCGCCGCTATTACCGTCATATAGAAGAGGTCTATAAGTAACTTGATATGTGGTTTATTATAATTTTATATAATGAATCATTGAACCACGCATTTATACCGATTTTGAAAAAATCAAGAAAAAATATGAGAGATTTTTTTATTCAATTACGTATTCCCGGCTATCTGAATCTGTGTGATTTGTCCTAATATATTTATATATTATTTATTTATTTATATTATCGGATACGAGTGTAAACGTATTTAACAACTACAGACAAATGACGTCATTTGGTATAGGATTATTTAATCAGAATGCTTGAAATGACATAGAAATCTTGGCCACTTCCGACCGTTTTGCTGCCAAAAACTGCAAAAGGCTTAGTCATGTCTTGACTGCGCATCAATTTTGCGGCTTCACATACATTTCAATGTAAAACTTTATAATATAAATCAAGAATTTTTGAAATGGAAACTTCTCGTGTTGTGCACTGTTTGTGATGGGTAAAAAAAAATGTTAAACTCGCGTCAGGACACGTGACCCGATCGGAAATTCGTAGGACGTCAAAAATGCACAACGTTAATATTCATATTTCCTTTTATGCCGGCAATCCCGGAGTGCAACCTAGTATTTTTTTGGAGTTTTGGTAGATATCACTTGATAAAAAAATTATTAGGTTTCTTTAAATAAATTTACTTTTAACCAAAATAGAATTACATACATACATTACAGTGTTACCCAATAAATAAATAAATAAATATTAGGACAAACCACACAGATTGAGCTAGCCCCAAAGTAAGTTCGAGACTTGTGTTATGGGATACTAACTCAACGATACTATATTTTATAACAAATACATATATAGAAAAACATCAAATAGTTCAGGGGCAAGCACTTTACCACTGTGCCACCGAGGTCGTAATTAATGAATAGAGTAGCTAATTAAATTATATTTCTATTCTTATCATCTAAATTAAGTATAGGATAACTCATATAACATAGTTTTTGTGAACTCAGTCAAAATACAGTTGAACAAGTCTATGTTATTAGCGACCATGTTCAGTGCTTTTACCGCCCTTGCGATCGGCGCTTGCTATATATAATATATCTCGCTGTTTACTGTTTCCCATGGATACAAAGAGACTATCCTGATAAATCTCTCTCTCTCTTCCTCTGTACTCACTACTCTCTCCACGAATACTTATCGATTATGGGTGCGCATCTAATTGTCTCCCTTACAATGGTGATCAGAAATTAGGTTGATGTTAACTAAATCCCAAGCATAATTTCATAGAATTTCAAGAAGTCGGCCCGCAGACCGCGCGCACATAATTTTTCAAGGTCGACCTACTTTTCCGCTTCATAAAATAGAATTTGTTGACAACATCAACAAACATAGCCATGTTTAATTTAATATTTTTATTACTCTCCTAAAAAGACAATTGATTCACAATTTATAATAATTTTAGCGTGTTTTGTTTTAAATCAAAAGCAAAATCAAATCATTTATTCAGAAATTAGGCCTTCACAGGCACTTTTGCACGTCATATTCTAAATTAAATGATGTTAATTTAGAATATGACGATCGAATGATGAACGACCACTGCTGAGAAGAAATGCCGAAAGAAACTCATTCAAACAGTGTTGGTCCCTATTATGCCAGAAGGGCTTACCATTTTTTAAATATAAATTTATGTATAATTTTTTATCAATAATATAACATGTAAGTACACAATAAAGTAAGTTTTATTTTGGTAGGTATGGTTATTTACCTTATCGAATTTAAATAAACAATCTCAAGGTTACTCTTGAGTTAATAAATACCGTAGATTAATAATAAATTTACAAGCTCATACAAATATCAAAGAGGTTTATGTCCTAATCAGGAAACTTGTCAATAGTTTGACTAATTAAAAGGGTCCTTGAACCTTACCTAATCCCAAATCAACAATTTCGAACGCTGGTTTGTGTTTGAGGTCAGAGCCAATTAAATTGATGCTCAGATAACGAGACAGAGCGGAGGGCATGTTATGGTTCTCCATTTCATTACTCAATATCGAGTAGATTCGCAGTGAGACGCAGATAACCAATCACATTACGGTGTGGTTGTCGTTGCGTCACAATGGCGCTTTGTGATTGGTTAGCTGCGTCTCACTGCGTATTCACTCTATAGTGAGTAGTGAAATTCAAACACACACTTCGCCCTCTGATCGCAAAATCACTATATAGTGTCTACTACTACTTTTCGCTTTGCCGTAGTCGGATAAAAGCAAAGATGCCCTCCACCTCTGTTTTTATGCTTTCTTCTGTTAAACCACGCCACAGATGTTGATATAGTTTTCACTGTTATTTAGACAATTTATCGTGCATTAATAATCCCGTGCGAAGCCAGGCCCGATTCTTCTTCTTCTCAATTGTACACTCCTGACGGAGCCTGTTGGCCAGACCAGATAGATAGTTTTAAATTAAAATGAGATAGTAAAAGTGTCAAAGCCGGGTTAAAATTTAAACACGCTAAAATTATTTCGTTTATGAAAGATTTTAATTAAAAATAAATTTAATCCGTGTGTACAGTCAACATCACACCAACCTACCTAAGTTCATTGCAAACTCGCCGCTATTATCGCGCCGCCATAGGGGTTCGCGCGGGGTAACTTGATGTGCTGTTGACTATACATTCAAATTTAAATTTAACAAGAAATATCTGCAACTTACGAGAAGTTTGTTTCTATGTATTTAATATAAACAGAAACCGAGAAATAAATTCTACCTGTAGTTTAAATTTACATAATTTAATTTAGGCTCTAAACTCAATGACTGAAGCCCCTGGACCGTTACAAAGACGACTTAATTAAAATCTCTCTCATGTCTGTCCTTCGCTTTTTGATTACACTTTTTCTAATTAACAATTTAATCTGTGATTAATATTCCAAAATAATTAGATATCATCGCATCTTAAATTAATAAATAACTAAGATTGACTGGTAGAGAATGCTTTTGGCGTTAAGGTTAGCCTATTGTACCAATTTTGGTAAATAAAGTTTGAATAAATAAATAAATATATATATAAATATTACTAGCGGCCTGACTATAACTAATTATACACCTAAGCTTTCCTCTTAAATCACTCTATCTAATAAAAATACTCGCATCAAAATCCGTAGCCTAGTTTTAAATATTTACACATTCGTAAGGACAGATGTAGACAGTAAGAAGCGACTTTGTTGATTTGTGATGGGCTTAAATCATCTCTGTTAAAATTTTTTGTTTCTATGTAGTGTTTTATACGGAATAAAGCTATTTCAAACAATCATAATTATTATTTAATAAGACACATACATAATACACATATTTATCATTTACCATCATCATATCGAGTGTGTTTTGCTGGTGTTAGATTTTATTCAAGTCTCCTAAAGGCATCTGTTTTGACGTTTATTTTTTCATTAATAGTGTAGTGTATTTATCGTATAAATAGGCCGAGAGGCATTTATTTGTCTATTTTTTTTATATACCTACCATATTTTTTATTAACAATTTATAGCATATTTGGTGAGTGTTCACCGTGACGCGTGTTGTTTCTTTTTTCGCTTTCACGGCGCCGCCATTACCACCGCTTTTTATAGAATTTACAGAATAATTTTTTTTTTGTACAATAGTGGAATTTTGAATCAAAACTTATTTTATTTATTTATTTATTCACGCACAAAACAGATTACAACAATTATAAAATATTCATAAAGATAAATACAAAGAAAACAGGCTGTAATCCAAACATGTGCTTACAGAGAATATTAGGTACAAAGGAGTTTGATAGACTAAGAAAGAACATAAGTATATAATAATATAAAACTTGTCTTTGTACTTTACTTTTTGTCTTTTTATTTCGAATTTTACTTCCACTTCTGTCATAATATCCAATCAAAATATGCACGCAAAATGTCAACTTAATCGGATACAACAAAATAGGATGTTTTGATTTCAAATACGCACGCACAGAATATACATAATTTTGATATTTTGTTTCCTTATTTCCGATTCCAAAATGGCAGAGAAAATACATGGAAACATTCCATTTCAAGCGCAATAATTGAAAAATATTAAAGTAGCGTTCAAGACATGTGTAATTTATGCTTCAATTTCGCTTTGTACAGTACACACCGCAATTTATGCAAGGCGCAATACGGTGGCCAAATAAATATTTTTATGGGGGAGCACGAATAGTATCATGGAGGGGCGAGGGGCAAGGCCTGGAACGGTGAAGAATTTCAGAGTTCGCTCGTCGGGCTTACGCGACGGTCGTGTGCGGTACCAAGTTCGTATGTGAAGTGTATGCACTGGTGATAAACTCTTTGGTTTTACGCACTCGGATTTGGTTTGGAATACCCTTTATTATCTATGGTAAGTATTTTTTTTTATTACTCAGTTTATCGATAATCGTGCTTGTAAATTAAATACCTATTAATATGTCGTGGTTATATTTAATTATGAAAAATGTCATGCAGTGATAAGAAGGAAATATTTTATGTTATGGAAAACATACGATTGCGTTTTTTACACAACTGTACAGAAAAGCGAGTGATGTTTTAGGGTTTAAGTATTATCATTAAATATTTAATTATTTATATGCAAGTTTATTACTTGTTTTAATAAATTTATTTGCTTTATCTTAATTATTCCATGTCCTTTTTGATATGGTTATGACATTATCTCACATAGCATATTACCGATTTTTATACGCATTAAAAACTATTATTACAATTTTAAATAAACAGTACGGGCATATAAAAAGTTGATACAAATCTTAAATATGAATTTGCGATTCTCCATAAGACAACTCCATCGAAAATTATTGATAGAATTGTAAAGTGACAACGAAATTTCCCCGTATTAGAATATAATAATCCTTTGGTGATTATAGATTGTTAAAGTATCCTAAAATACATATTTTAGGATACTTGAACAATCTATAATCACCAAATGCATGGCCGACTTGAAAGTTGCCAAGCGGATTCTTGTACGGTTTTTCACCAATAGATAGCGTGATTCATGAGAAAGGTTTAAGTGTAGAATTTATTATTGTTTCACCCGAGCAAAGCCGGGGCGGGCCGCTAGTAATATCTAATGATAAAATATTTAAATCTCTTTAGTACCAATCTATCTAGCTAAATATAAGATTTTATTTGTATACATATATTAATAACAAAAATAACAAGTTTTTACAAAAATGTCATAAGCTATTATTGTCGTGGTAGAGATCTTTTGGCATTTAACGCCTGCTAAAAAAAAACATGTCCGTGTTGTAAACCGTTGAGGAGTTCCCTCGTTGGGAGCCGATTCTGGTTTCACCATCAGGTCATGCTTATCATGACAATATGCATTGTCATGGAAACTGAAACGAATTGGGAAATTTCAACTCTATAGGACAATTGGAAGTAGGAGAAATCTAACTTGCAAGATTTGATTACAGCTTGTAAAATGACTGTTTTTTAAGATTTACATGGGGACATATATTATCATAGGCCATATAGAAGTCTAAGGCTGGTATTTTATTAAAATAAGATTTATTTATTTATTTATTATCGTCAGGTGATTGGCACAAAGACAAAAAAAAAGCAATTGAGTAATTTCTTCGTCGGAAGCCGATGCTGACTGGGCGGATAATTTCAGTTCTGTAAGAAATGCGGAGTTGGGTCAAATTTTTATAAAATTTTGACAACAAACTCTGAAACTTAAACAAAATGTAATTGTACCTACTCGTGTAGAAAGAAACTCGTCTGTCTGTTTGAACATGATAAAATTGAAAGTTACCAAGGAGATTCTTGTACGGTTTTCACCAATAGAAGGTTTAAGTGTATAATTTATTATTGTTTCACCCGAGCAAAGCCGGGGCGGGCCGCTAGTATAAATCTCTTTAGAGGCTCTAGCTCTAGCTAAATATAAGATTTTATTTATGGTTTATTTATTTAACCTTTAGTACACAGGAATACTATCTGTAATAGTAAAATAGGCGGACTTCAACTTCAACTTCAACCTTCGGGTCAAATAGATACGCAAATAGTACGCTATGTGTGTACAAAATATATAAATAAATAAATATATTGGGACAAATCACACACATTGAGATAGCTCTAAAGTAAGTTCGAGACTTGTGTTATGGGATACTAACTAAACGGTACTATATTTTATAACATATACATATATAGATAAACATCCAAGACCCGGGCCAATCAGAAAAAGATCATTTTCCATTATGACCCCATACCGGGGTTCGAACCCGGGACCTCTCTGTTCAGTTCGGTTCGATTCAGTTCAATATTTTAATATAAATAATACAGTACATACGACTACACTATACAACTACATACATATAACACTATATAGTCATAATATAATACACATATATTGTAATATGTACATCGTTATTTAAATTTCAGTTATACAAAATATATCTAATGTATAGTACAGTAATACTTTTTTTAGTATGTATAGTCATAATATAATATACATACTAAAAAATACATTACTTAAAGATATATTACATTTTGTATAACTAAAGATGAAATAAAGCAATATATTTTAAATTCTGTTTGATAAATTTGTATCTTGATTGGTTTTTGTAATATTTGAATAACAACTTATTGTTTTCCTACACAACTGTTTGTTTCCCAAAATAAAAAAAAAAAATTCAATTTAACGTATTTGTCATGTAAACTCACAAATGGATGCGGGATTTTTTTTAACACATAAAATACAATCCTTTGAAATGGACCAATTTAGTAGGCTTGTTTATTTGAGACCCTCAATACTCAGACGGACATGACAAACTTAATTATTTTATTACTTTGTAAATGTATTCTACGTTCTAAATTGTATTTATCGTATTATTTCTTTAGGTATATGAAGTTTATTGTACAGAATATAATATGTTAATGTGTAATAGTAAAAATGTTTTATATGAAACGAGAATAAAATAATTTGTATGGAAAAGAGTTTTGACGACCTCGGTGGCGCAGTGGTAAAGTTCTTGCCACTGAACCGAGAGGTTCAGTGGCCCGGGTTCCAACCCCGGTCGGGTCATGATGGAAAATGATATTTTTCTGATTGGCCCCGGTCTTGGATGTTTATCTATATATGTATATGTTATAAAATATAGTATCGTTGAGTTAGTATCCATAACACAAGTCTCGAACTTACTTTGTGGCTAGCTCAATATGTGTGATTTGTCCTAATATATTTATTTATTTATTTTCACGTAACATCAGCTTCCTGTGCTGTACTAAACTATGAAATACCCTTAGCTTTCCTTATAATTTAGACATTGGTGACACATGACGACCTTGGTGGCGCATTGGTAAAGTACATACCTCTGAACCGAGATTTCCCTTAGGTTAGATACCCTGTCGGGTCATGATGGAAAATGATCATTTTCTGATCGGCCCGGGTCTTGGATGTTTATCTATATATGTATTTGTTATAAAATATAGTATCGTTGACTTAGTATCCCATAACACACGTCTCGAACACTTAATTTAGAGCTAGCTCAATCTGTGTGATTTGACCTAATAGTATATTTATTATTATTGGGACTTTCATGAAAAGAGTCTATCGCTTCCTCAAAAAGTCTGCAATGTACCGAAGACCCGTATCGGGTGGCCGGTGTCCATGGGCTGCGGTGTTTGCTTACCATCAGGCAACCCGCACTATACTATAAAAAATGCACCATCTTTCACCTATGTGTCTGTCAATATTTTTTCTTCTCGGTAATAGCATAGTATGTATGGCACCGAAAATTTACAACAAAATTCCAAATCAATATAAAAGCTTAAATTTAAATCTATTTAAAAAGCACCTCAAGTCTTTATTAACTGATAAATGTTATTATACTTTAAATGATTTCTTTAATGATAGACTCGGATAGAATTTAGGGCTAGTATAAGTACATTATAATTCTTTTTTTGTTTTGGATTTGTAGTGGATAGCATGCTCCTCTTTATTTATTTATATTTGCATACCTATATTCGGTAAAACGTGTAGGTCTAATTCATTATGACTATTTGTACTCATGTTTTTGGCAAATAAATGTTTTCTTTCTTTCTTTCTAACATAACAGACAGATAGACGTACAACGAAGTGATCCGGTTGACCTTTGATGTTCGATAAGTTGTTCGTATGTATATGGATAATAGCTTAAAAATGTTGTCTTACCTGTATAGAAGTGATATCAAAATGATGAATGATTTAAATATTATATATATTTAGTTTAGTTTTAGTTTCCTTTGTATGAAATAAAAAATACAGTATTGCCTGAATGGCCTTAGAATAATTATAGAAAAATACAAATAATACCTGTTTAGCCTTAGAATAATGATAGGAAAAATGCAGTTTTTTAGCCTATAAAACTTATTGACTGTGACGTACACAGTCATTTGTGTCCCCGGATCGGGCCATTAGCAAACGTTACGCGCAAATATTTGTACGGGGACTTTTTATGGCTCCCGAGAGCTTTCGGCTGTTGTAAAAGTTGGGAGAGGACAGGTACATAGCATAGCAAGATGACGTTCATTGGAAATTGAGCTTTAAAGCGTACACTGTAGACTTGCTTTACAATGACAACAAAATAGCGGACTGCTCACTGCCAGCTCTCGTGTTGTCAATGTAAAATATGTCTACAGACGACGATTTAAAGCACATTTTTCGATGAACGTCATCTTTCCGGGTGGGAGCGGTGCGGTACAATGCTATGACCTTTAGATACTAGTACTACTTTTGTGATTGTCTATTATGGATTTTTAATAACAAATATAAATATTTTTCAACTTCAAAATTAGCAACTTTCCTTTTGTCCCCTTTTGAGGTTAATAAGTCTTTTCCCATTAATTAGTTTCGCAGTCGATCTCTCGGTTCAATGAACTGACATTGTTTCAACAGTATTGCAGAAAAAATATAGTGTTTGTTTGTTTATTACCTAATACCTAAATATTGTTTAATACCTAAATGTTGTGGAGCTCGCATTTTGGTCAAAGATAAAAATAATATAAAATTAAATGAGTTACTTTCGATAACATTACATAGTTTCTTAAATACATACAGTTCTACATTTACGGAATCAGATAATTTCGTTTCTTTAAACAAATTGGAAAAGATTATTTCGTAGTACAGTAATCACTCTATTGTTTTTTGTTCGGCAAAAATTCTAAATACTTTTTATGTTAAAAATTACATGAAGTATATATAATTTATATATATATATATATATATATATATATATATATATATATATATATATATATATATATATATATATATATATATATATATATATATATATATATATATATATATATATATATATATATATATATACATATATATATATATATATATCGCTGCTTTAGAACGAAAGTGACTTAATTCAAAATCTCAACTTTTTGGGAAATCGCAAAATAAGATTTCATGTTTATTAATTTTTTCATAAGTTAAAGTATATTTCTGAAACGAAGTATGTTAATTGTCTTTTTATGTTTGACATGGTTTCATTAACTATTAGGCTTGATAATAATTGTCTTTTTTTCAAATTATTTTGATAAATAATATTTTAAAATAACGATTTTCAAAAACTAGTCACTATAAGGTCACCCTTTGACCGAACTTATTCTATAAGAGTTTGACTTAATATGAATTAGGTCAGTTTCATTTTAATAACTTAAAATTTATGTGTGGCATTTTGAGTAATATGTCATTTTTGTATTAAAATAAGATTAAGTTGTTTACTAATAAGTCATTTTGATAAAAACTATTTAATAATAAAACCCAAGATTGTGTTCAAGTTATTTATTGTATTGAAATAATAACATATTTTATAGTATTGTTCAGAGTTCTGCCTGCCTGCATTTGGCATATACAAGGTATACCACTACCTCCGTCATAGCCGTTAGGTATGCATAGGGTACCCCAGTTAAAGTCACTTCAGAATAATCATTTGACAGGGAAAAAAAAAAAAAAATATAAAAAATAATAACAAATAATCAAAATAAGTGAACATTGCGGCATCGTATCAATCGCTCACGCACGAATCAGCTATGAGCCGTTAGTTTGTGTGTGTGTATCGCTATAGTGAAAGCGCTATGCGGCAATGCGAAGGGCACTGTTCATTGCACGTTTTACATTTTAGCGTTAGTTTAGATAGGGAATTCTTTAATATTTTTATGAGGTTTATTTGGATGAAATGACGGTTAAATGATAAATTATATAAATTTGCGAAAAAAAAAAAATTCAATCCAACTTCATTATCTCGGAAACTATTGACTCCAGGTATGGATTCTTGGGGGAAAATGTTCATATTAATAGGGAGATGACATGGGTTTCGGCTATATCGAAGGTAATGTTACACCTGTACAGCAGTAACAATTTGTATCAAAATAAACTCATAGTACCTAATATTCCTAAGATTGTGATAATAATATACATAATAATTAGGTATTAATGTTTTTCTTAACTCCATAAGACCTTTTCTTGTATTTTCCGATAACTTCAGTTTTCTCGAAACACTTTCAACACAAGGCATCTTCTTCCTTTTGTTTCTCATGTTGACGCGCTAGTCTTTTGTCTTCAGTATAACTGGTCTTATAATAAAATACAAAAGGTTCATTTTTTACAAACCTTAAAACGCGTATTTTACATCACCCCACAAAATCTGCTCCTTGTCATCATTGTCCTCATTGAAATTGTAGCCCCACTCGTTTTGCAAAGCTTTCAAATCTAACATAGTATCATAGCTCATAGCTAAAGAAAAATGCTGAACCTTGAGAGGTGTCCCAATTTTTAGAGCTCTTAATTAAGCTTATAATATTTATATATCGATAAGGTGGACAAATTGGGCCCGATTTTAAGTTTTTTTTATTTATTTTTCAATGAGGGAGTGAACATTATCGTCCTCATTTTGCGTGTGCCCAGTAATAAGATATTTATTTATTATTGACCCAATGTGAAATTTCGCTATTATATAATGCATAAAATGACGTTATATATTTATTTTTATTCTGTCCTGAGCAGCCGCTGCGAGGGTACCGAGGGTTGTGGTTCTGTATCAGTTGATATTAAAGACTGGGAAATAAAATCACTTCCTGAATTCTTATGTTCTTGTTGATGATTCTGATGAAATGTTCTTGTTGATGATTCTGATCCAAGAACCTAAACATATATACATATGGCTTATATGTATATATGTTTAGGTTCTTGGATAGCTAAGAAGTTAACTGAGGAATGAAGTGGTGGTTCATTTGTAGCTAGAGAATCGATCGAGTTTAAGAAAGAGAAACTTCGAAAAGTGGTACTTTTATTTACCTCACCAGATAACTATCTGGGTCCCTTTTAGGCTCATTGATAAGTGTTACTGCACGATAAGCAGTCACTATTGTCTTTGCCAGTCTATTACAGGGTACTCCTAACTGTTACTTGTGGTACAGATTAATAATTGTATTCAGTCTCAGATAGATTCTTCAGCTAAAATGTTTACAGAGGTGATTAATGATCTTCGATTTTGAAAAAATAGTTTAAATTAGTATTATACATACTTCTAATAATTTCTGGCAACGCATTCTAAAAATAAATACTTAAATAAATAAATAGTTACAGGCTCTATTAGATTCAAACGGTAAGGTTCTTCATGCATGATTTTCAAGAACTGGCGTGTTTTTATCAAACGACGCATTCGGGGAAATGTTTTTTATATTAAATTGTGTTTCCTGAAATAGCAAAAAATAGAGTGCATGTCATCAAAAGCAGCAAACCAAATCTCAAAAATATGTGTTAATAATAAATTATGTTATGCTCTCAATATTAACCATTCAATTCGTGTTTTTATGCTTACTCTACTTCCAACTTCCACCAACCTTAAACCCGCGCTAACCTTGACAAGTCACATATGAGTAGGTATACCTACTTACCGACATTTTAATACACCGACATCCTCAATATCAGTAAAAGTGATAGAACACATAAAATACGTTTCACAAAAGACTTTCAGTGAGGAAAAATGACATAATGATAATCTAAACAAAACCGGAACTTAAATATTTTCAGGAAATATAAAACGAAGTATGCTTACCTGCTGCTTTTGTTAATTTACTTCTTCGTCCACATTCTTTCTTTTTCTATCATTTTCCAAAATCATGAGCGTTCTCCGTTTTATCTTTCACGAATAACAAAAAAAATCTTATGACCTAAAATAAAAAGCTTATGCCACTATTAGAATAAAATCGACTGAAATCCTATAAGGACGGTATTAACAATAGCAATTTTTATATAAAAGTGATTTAATCCATAATAGGACAAAGAACATAAGAAAAGTTTTGTAGAAAAGTGTCTTATTTATCGTTAAGTCATGACATACAAAACAATTTTAGTAATAAAGTGACGTAAGTGCGAATAAGTCGTATATATTATGACAATATTCGGAAGAATAACGAGTTAAAACCTGTTAGGTCAATTTAATTCTTACCCTTTTTTGGAATGAAAATGTCTCAAGCGTCAATCGGTCACTTTATTTGCGTTCGGTCAACGTGTTGCGCTTGCGGTTGCGGAAATATCACCAAAAGAGGCGTTGACGTTCCGACCCAGGAGCCCTCGGCGCTCAGTTAGAAAGCGACCTAAATAGAGCGTTCGTACTCTTCTAACACAGTTGGGGCAGTTTCTGATTCATTATGCGATAGAATACGATGTGTAGAGTCGTTCGATGACCTTAAGTCAATTTAAAGATTTTTTGAGTTAAGTCGGTTTCATTCTAACTAAGCGATATATTAATTGCATCATTTATCACGTGATTCTGCAAAAGGTTATATGTTTTCAAAGTAAATTGGCTAGAAAATCCCAAGTACAAAAATTTACCGCATAATGTTTTAATAACATTATTAGCCTCGTAGAAATGGCACGAAGAAGAATGAAAAAAATAATACTTAATTTGTATTATTATTTCATTCTTCTTCTACCCCAAGGCTGATTGGACCAGGTCCATTATTGTATTAAGTTTTTGTATGTGTCTATTGGGAATAAAGAATACAAATATGTGTTGTATATTTTCGCATAGTATGTTCATGTTAGGTATTTGCTAAAAAAAAAACTTATTTTTTTTTCTTTATTGTACAGTCAACAGCACAAACCGAATTAAATTCGTTGATATAGAAATAGAAATAAATTTATTCATAATATACTAACATACATCACAGAAAATGAACAAAATTTTTGGTCAATTCAATTCAAATTATTTATTTCAGACATGGTCCATATGATGTTAGTAACTAACTTACACTAGTATTAATAAAAACAAACAAAAATATATTCTATAATATTACAAAGGTACATTAAATATGCTACAAAATGGTACCACTCATCTTGTGCCGTGACGCTGGCACGCCGCCGCTTTGTACCGCGCCATAGAGTTTCATGCGGGGTAACTTGATGTGCTGTTGACTGTACTACACAACGCACACATAATTTTAATTACATAAAGATAAAATAATAGAATGATGCAGACTACAGAATCTTACGGAGCGCTGTTCATAATACATATAGCCGCTCATATGTATGTATATAATTTTCAGGATTTTAAATGGATTTCTTATACATGTCACACATACGTTTTAACTAATTTTTGAAATGAATAATGAGATGAAAAAACTCTGGAATCGAGCGGGAATTAAACCCGCGCCCCTGTCTATCCATTGTAACATTGTATCTGTCTATTGTAATAGTGGGGTAAGTTGATTAGTTAATAGTACCTACTCTTTCTAATAAAAATATCGTACGTCGGCGTAAGACGCAAAGAGATGAATTAATTCAGCCGAACTGGCACGGTCTCGATAGCTCAGTGGTCAAGAGCACTGTCACGGATAGACAGGGGCGCGGGTTCGATTCCCGCTCGATTCCAGAGTTTTTTCATCTCATTATTCTTTTTAAAAATAATTTTCAGGATTCTGTGGAGGGCCGCTTCTATACAATACTTACGTCACCACCACGTGTGATGCGAGTGTTTTATATAAAAATAAACACACGGTCACGTTTATATCTCTAATGAGTGAGTTGTACCAGTCAACTTTAACGTTAACTTATACCTGCGCAGAAATAAAGCGAAGTATCTACGCCATATTGCGGTGCGCGGGTTAAAGTTAACGTTAAAGTTGGCTCGTGCAACTCACCTTTAACGTTACGTGTGCTGGTGAAAAACGCGGTTGTAAAAAATTTTTAACTACTACTCCACCAAAACAATTAGGCGCATGACAGGAATGCGGTTTCGGCGCCCGTACCTCGTCTCACCTCCCCGCGCTCTCCCTAGTGACGCGCAGTCGTGTACTCGCGCTCTGCAGTTACACCACGTGCTTTCGCGCCTCCTAAAATTTTCGTTGTCAGTTGGGTTTTTGTTGAGTTTGTGTTGTTAATTTTTGTTAAATAATTGTTATTAATTCATTCTGTGTTGTTTAAAAGTCCCGTGTTGTTTTTGTTGTTGATATTTTTTGTTAACCTCATAATGGGTAGGAAAAAAACTATCCGTGGGTCCGAAAGGACAATGATATTAAAAGTATTACATTTTTTTGAGGAAGAAAAGTTGCATGGAATAGCTATTCCAATATCTCAAGTGGAAAAGCGAGTGTGTACGGCTACTGGCATTAGTCGACGCACATTGGCCAGAATAAAAAACGAGGAAAAAGAAGTTTTGGAGAAACTAAGGCTTTCACCACAGCCGGGTACGTCAAGCGAAGCCCCAACAGAGACAGTCAAATTACCCACTCCAGGGAAAAAGCGAAAACAAAAGAAAAAGCTGGAAATTGATGACTTCATGATTTGTGCAATTAAAACAAAAATTGAAAGCTTTTATGACGTGTACAAAGAAGTGCCTACATTGAAAAAAATTTTAAACGTTGTTAAGAGAGATCTTAACTTTCCTGGTCAAAGAGAGACCCTGCGAAAAATTATAACAGAAAGTTTGGGATTTAAATTCAAAAAGTGCTCCAAAAAACGAGACGTGCTCATAGAAAGACCTGAAATAGCAGCGTGGCGTGCACGTTACTTAAGAAGATTAAAAGAAAACGACGACTTGGGCCCGGAAAAAAAACCTGTTATTTTTACCGATGAAACATGGGTCCACTCGCATTACACTGTCAACAAGTGTTGGCAAAGTCAAACGGTCCCAGGCATAAGAAAAAACGATAGTGCTGGCCAACGCTGGATAATCGTTCACGCAGGTAATACCCAATGAGCTGTCTTATTAGGGTTCCATATAATTAATATTTCTGCACGTACGTGATATTCTACTTTAATAATTTAACTATTGTTCATGTCACTACACTGTTTATTAATGTTTATATCTTTGTATTTCAGGAGGAGAGACTGGGTTCGTCGAAGGTGCAGACTTATTATACAAATGTAAAAGTAGTAAAGGGGATTACCACGACGAAATGGACACAGAAAACTACACGAAATGGTTAACCGAAAAACTAATTCCAAATTTGCCACCTAACAGTATTGTTGTCATAGACAACGCGCCCTACCACAGCAAGCAATTAAATAAGCCTCCTACTATGGCCGCTCGTAAACAAGACATGCAGAATTGGCTGAGCGAGAGAAACATTACGTTTGACCCGCGAATGACAAAGGCTGAGTTGAATTATATTATAATTCGCAACCGACCGGAAAAAGAATATTTAGTGGACAAACTTTTAGAGGAGAGCGGTCACGAAGTCCTCAGACTTCCACCATATCAATGTGACCTCAATCCTATTGAGTACATTTGGAACCTGGTCAAACAAAGAGTCGCCGACAAGAATGTCGATCAGTCAGAGAGACAAATCGAAAAACTAGCCAGGGAAGCCATACAATCAATAACGCAAGACGATTGGAAAAAAGAAATTAATCACGTGGACCGGTTACGGAAGGCGTACTGGGAAAAGCAAGGTTTAGAAGACGCAAGAGAGTTAGTCATAAATGTAAATGACGACAGCGATGACAGTGATTTGGAATCACATTCAGATTTTGAAAGAATGTCAGGGATTGAAGAATTAGATTCTGATTAGAACAATTTTTCAAATTATTCCAATAAATAAAGTACATTTAATCAATTAGGAGTTTTATTATTTCCTTTGCACACACAGTTCTCTGTTCCCAAAATAAATAAAGTATAGTTATAATATACACATACTAAGTTGTATTCACAATAGTTACTTACCAGTTTCATACTAGGTATCAGCGAGTCTCGAATATTCCCCTCCCTAGCTACAGTGACGCCATGTTTGCCATGTGCCTAATTGTTTTGGTGGAGTAGTACACATTATTTTGCATTTACTCCGCAAAGATTCCTTTGAATGAATATTTATCAAATTATACCGAGCAAAGAAAAGTGATTTCTGTATTATAGCATAATATTTACGTAAATATTATCCACGTTATTCTATGCCTGTGTCAAATTGAAAAAAGCGACAATAAAAAAGTTTTCTAAGAATGCCTCTCCAACGAGCGAAGGTTTAGTTATTATTTGAACTTAAAACAAATATTTTATTTTCGTGTAAAAACACAAACAAAGTCACGGACGGATAACAATCCGAAAATTTACACGAAAATAAAATATTTGTTTTAAGTTCTACTATTACTAGCAAAACTTATTTATAAACAAATAACCTATATGTTACTGTTGATTCTAATTTTAGCCAGAAAATATCTTTATTGTAACCAATTTGAACTTCCACGTTGCCGTGTCAGTAAATATTACTGGATTAATTATGATGTAAGCATGTAATTAGGCGGCAAATTAGACCAAAATATCCTCATAATCTTGAGAAGATTATAGGAACAATAATGACGTCCACAAAAATAAAAACGTTATAGATGTACCACCTTTTTCTCCTTTTCGAGTACGTTATAGCTAACACTGTAGTCAGATATTATTTAATCAAATTATGTCATCAAAGACGTATTTCTTTATGATCACGCTGAGCCACGCGACTTTGCTCTCATGGAAATTTCTAGATTCTGTACAATTTACGATATGAAAATGTATGTCGTGGCGTTCAGCCTCTTTATAGACTGATTCTGACTCTATGAACTTGACAGACTAAAGAAAAAAAGGACTATCGACTAATACTGAGGGCGGGACGAGACGACGACTAAGCGCGCATGAGATAATAATATTGAAGTATTTTATTTCAAGTCGCCCTTTCAAGTCTAAAGATCTTATCGATTGAAAATAAAACTTATATTTTATTTATGGCCCTTGAGCAACACCCCATTGCTCCGTTGCACCACACGCTACACGCGACGATGCACCAAACCTATATAAAACAACAAAGCTATATAAGCTACGTTTTGATATCACTAGGTAGTCTACCGACTGAATGGCAGTTAGACCTATTCTGAAATGGACGTGTTCTCATCAGGACTAGTTCGTTGTTTGACCAAATGATAATAACATTCAAAGATCAGATTGTGATCTCTTTATATTTATGACGTAAAATAAAGTAAAAATTGTTTACTGTATACGCCATAGAAATGGAGAGCAGTCGAATAAAGATGTAAGCGTCTGTTGTATTTTTATTTTGTACCGTTGTGACGCGTCACTGACGTAAACTTTGGTAATTAATCAAGAAGGAGCAAACGTGTAATTTATTATGCAATTAGATTTTTCTTCATGTAGGCAGCTACACAAATACAATTAATCTCCACAAATACAACACTTTCCATGGTGCAATCGATATTATTCCTTTTATAACAAGGCTATTTTATTCATGATCATCATTTCTGCCCTTCTGGCATAATAGGGACCAACACTGTTTGAATGAGTTTCTTTCGGCATTTCTTCTCAGCAGTGGTCGTTCCGAAATGCTAGTAGTTTGTAGCTTTGGTAAACATCATTTAATTTAGAATATGACGTGAAAAAGTGCCTGTGAAGGCCTAATTTCTGAATAAATGATTTGATTTGATTTTGATTTTGATTTCACCCAAATGTATGTTCATTGTTTTAACCAAATCACGAGTATGTTAAGTATTTATTCAAACGTATGTATATCTGGCCGTGTCTTCAAATGAAATGTACGTTTATTACTCTTCTACATCATTGGTGCATGTAAGTATTTTGTTTATAATTTAACAATGTCAATGTAAAGTATTTGCAATATTTTGTTGTAATTTAAACAAAAAAAAAAATAGCATCCACTTACTATTTCTTGCCACGACATATGGATCTCACGAGACAGGCTTAGTCCTAATGCTAGGAGTCACACTTCCATTTTTGCGTTTTTGCTTAATTTTTCGAAAATATTAATAAAAAATAGTTTTTTAGGCTAAGAAACGATGTACTTGTCTCGGGTAGATAAAGTTTATTATTATTATTATTTTTATGTATATTTTTCTCCTCTTTAGAGAGGGTAATATAAGCAACTAACGCGGGCCTTAGCCAAGCGATAGGAGCAAGAATTTAAATAGAAAACCCAGCAGAAACACTGGAAGAAGATCGAAATTTTCTGGTGATCCGGCAAGTATTAAGAATGGTGGCTTTCTGTAAAAGATAAACTATATACATCGGGATATTTAATGTTTTCAGGCTTTGTGAAAGTGATTTCGGTATTACCCCTATTGATGATAAAACTATCGGTACTATATGGACTGTATGTGCTCTCCATTGTGCTTTAAGTTCTATGGCAAGTTCCTGGTATTTGCTTAATTTATCTGAAATAGATTTTTGTATATTATGTGAGTTTGGGATGGCTATATCAATAAGATATACTGTATCTGATTATTTGTCGTGTATTGTGATGTCTGGTCTATTGTAGTAAATGGTTCGGTCTGTTAAGATGGTTCTATCCCAATAGAGTTTATGCTGTCGGTTCTCGAATACGGTCCGTGGCTTGTATTTATAATATGGTGTCATTTCTTTGATAAAGTTGTATTTTTTATTATTATTATTATTTTACGCATTTTCCGTTCACTGCTGCCATTACCTTCTACATTTCACACACAAAACTTAGTCACCACAAGATACATACACATAATTCAAAATATAAATCGTTTAGCTTTGCTTTGCGTATTATTTACAATAATAAAATCAAAACTCGTCGATACTCAATTAACCAAAATTTACGCCCGCCCACTGTGTGTACGGTGTCCAAATATTTACGCTTAGCGCAGACCAGCCTGTCACTATAATCCTGCTTTATGGACTATAAAGTTTTGCGACGTTCATATCAACGGCTATTTTTAATTTTCTAAATGCAACGGCAAAAAAGCTGGGTGCATTTTTGCATAAACATAGGTGTTTTTATAGACGTGCAAAGTCTTTTTATTCCCATTGTCAGTCAACATAATAGGTTGTTATATTTCTTCATTTTTTTATATACACAACATAACAGTGTAAATAAAAAACTTACAAATAACGAACTAAGCACAAAGTTACTGCTTATTTCTATGGAAATTTCTTCCAGTAGACTCGCGAAAGAAATATTGATATTTTATACACATTATAATAAAGAATACTGCATTAGGTAACTATCTATCTCAAATGCTCCATTTTTTATAAGTGAATGTAAGAAAACAGACTGTGGGCTCCGACGCTTAATGGGTGAGGAAGAAACCGGTAAAACGGGACGTAGAATTGTTAATTTGGTCATTACATAGGTACCCTATTTTCGACGAATCAACCAGTAGTGTACTCGCTTTCAAAACCCGCCTAATAAACAAAGGTAGCTTTTGTAGCTAATGACAGTTTGGTTACGCACGCGATATATATTCCCCGAATCTGGAATCTTTTGTGTATTATTACTGAATAAATGCAATGACTAATGATCAATTATTTTGACATGAAATCCACGAATATGTACCTATTGTAGATGGATTAAAGCATATTACTCTTCATATTTGATATGGTAATGCCCCATTTGTACAATTTTTGTTATGCGTGTTCGTTATTTCAGGTAGGTATTTCGTATTGTGACTTGGTTTATTTAACTAGTATTTCAGCGCGGCTCCTCCCGCGTTCCGCCTAATTCCTCATGGGAGCAGTTGTTTTTTCCATGTGTTCTCTTATTAACTACATATTGTATGCATAATGTCGAAATTATTGCTTTAGTAGATAAAGCTGAGGTAACAAATAAACAGACTTCGCTATTTAAATTCATAAATTTTATTATTATATATTTAAATTCATTCAATTTTACTAATTTAAAAAAAAAAATGTTATAAAATTATGCCATGTCAAAAAAAAAAAGAAAAGTAGGTACTCAATTTCGTCTAAACATCAGCGGCGCGCGGGTTAAACTCAACGTAAAATTTGCCTGGTGCAACCAATCCTGAGACGTGTCAACAATCATACCCACTCTAACCTCAGTCCAAATAAGTGGTATAATTACGTTCCGATTTACAAAGTCAACTCGTTTGAGCCACCGAGGCTGCGGGATATAATTGGGTGAAACGGGACGTAGGTACAGTGGACCACAGTACGGGGGGCGTAAAAGAGAGAATGAAAGCTGTTTTTTTTTTCCAAAAATGGTGCGAAATTACAAAAAACCTCTCATCCTCGCGTGTATCATGTTATAATCGCGGTTGTAATGCTATGAAGCTTGGCGTGACGTTTAGCGTCACTGTGATTTCACGACTGGCCTCGTACCTGACGTTAGTGCTGGTATGGTCACGTAAAGTAAAAAAAAAAACTTATTCGCCTTAATAGGAATCACATACTTGTTCGTAAAATTTGTTAAGAAATATAATATGTTGTTAACTTTGGCTAACACTAATTATTAAATAATTTTGGTTAACATATGGTTTCTGAGTAATTATGGCGAAATATTAATTAACTAATATAATAAATGTGAAAGTAAGTTTATTTGTTTGTTTGTTTATTACCTCTTAACGCTTTATCTACTCAACCAATATTATTTTTGCATACATGTAGTTAGAGAAGTATGGAGAAGGATGTAGGGTACCTTTCATCTACTATTACCGTGAGAAATTTACGCAGTCAAAGCCGCGGGCAAAAAGCTACTCTAAAATAAATTATTACTAGTTGTTCGCCGCGAACTTAGACCTATCCTATTTGATGCCCCACGAACTTGTAAATTCTATTGACAGATGCTACATACCTTTTAAATTTCATCTAAATCCAGACCAACGGTTCGAATGGAACGCTCGCTCAGTCAATCAACACTAGCGGCCCGTCCCAGCTTCGCTCGGGTGAAAAAAAAAAATTATACACTGAAACTTTCCCTCGGGAATCACACTATCAAATGGTGAAAACCGTGAATGGTGAGTTTATCGCGAACAGACAGACGCGGCGCAGTGGACTTTATAATAATGGAAGGATAAAGATTATTTTTTATCTTCACGTTAGAAATAATAAATTACATTAGAAGTTCACGACATATACCTAGTCCAGTCCTTTGAGAGTGTATTTTTATTATATGGCTTATATATTATACTCCATACTAATAACCGCCTCTGGCGGCGTGGCGGAAATTAGTTGAGGCATTTTTTAATCACGCTACTCGACGGTAAGCTAACGTTATTATTTTCAACTCAGGAGCTTGTCAGGGGAGGTAGTGCAGGTAATTTTTAACCCCCGACGCAAAAAGTAGGGTGTTATTAATCTAATAAAGATTCCCAAATAGTGTTAACAACATTAAAATCGATAGAGAGTGTAAGGAAAATGCATCATAATAAAAAAGAAAAAAACGTAGCGTAACGTAACGTAGTGTTTATTTCGATATGACTAAGTTTAACGAGTCTAGTTTAAGTGTATCTGTGTATCTGTCTTGTGTCATCGTAGCTCCCAAACGGAAGAATGAATGAATGAAGCGATTTTCGTGTAGTTTTTTTTTTGTGTCATAAATAATTTTATCCCGAGTATTCTTAGCCATGTTTCATGAAAATCGGTTCAGCCGCGTTCAAAAGTTGTAGCAAAATGAATATTGAAAGTCGGGGTTTCTTTTTAATTTGTCTAACAAATAATTGTTTGTTATAGAAAAAATTAAGCTGAAGTGACTAGCGACATAAGAACACAGAAAAATCTTGCTGTGCCGATCCCACTTGGTTAAAAATACGTAGTGGTTTTTACGATGTTGTGCGTATAGAAAATTTATCAAGTTGAGCTTTGTTTATGATCATTTTTCTATAATTACACAGCTGTTATTACCTTTCAAACTGGATTTTTCGTTTATATAATGTGTGAGAAAATTATAATGGTATCAAACGCAAAACTTCCTAAAGACAACTTGGGTTATACATCAAAACAAGCAACTTTTATTCTTACGGCTTTTCGTGATTCGTAGTTTATTTTTTTCATGTAAAAAACAATCTACCTAATTTCCGATTCTACACATCTTAACTCTATGTAATAGTCAAGCAACACGAGACAGTACAGTAGCGTTATGTAGCGGAATCGAACATAGAGGTAACGTATTATAGGAACGACATTAAAACTAAAAATTGTTTTTTTTTTTGGATTTATTACGTTTAGACAAAAGTCGTCGAACAAAAGGTCTTAGTCTCTATGTACCTTATGTGCCTTTGAAAGGTTATGCGTTAGATACCAGTAACCCTGTATAAGAAATATGAAAAGTGAGATGGTATTGTCATAGAATAAATAAGGCACAGGCGAAATAGGGGAAGGGGGAAGGTGAAGGGGAAGGGAACGTATGGAAAATAGTCTGCCAAAGGCTTTCTTAATTAACGTGAGCAAGCACCGTACGCGACAAATTTACTACATAGCCAATTTTAATGTGTACCTACCTACTTAATATAAACGCATGCAATGTGTACGAAGTACCAAAATAATTACAAGATTGGTTATTCTATTATAGAATCTTCTTCAAAGTCGTGTATTTTGAGGCTGAGGATGCAGGGCCGTGGTCATTACGTGGAATGAAACACAAATAACGACATTCTTGACGCTATTAATGAAGTGGTTTATCATTGCCTTCTGCATTTCACACACAGATTGTAAATTAGCAGCAAAGGGGTAGTATTTTTTTTCCATAAAATTAGTGTCATCAGGCGAGTATCCAACCGTAAAATCCCAACCGAATCTTCAAAACTTGACGGTGTGGCTTTTAAACGAGCCCTGGGCTTCGAGACGTCACAACACAAATTAAACAAGGAACACGCTTTAAGAGAGAGAGAGAAAAAAATATTTGCGCACTCTATCAGACATACGGCTGTCCTGATACGATTGTATTGTCGCTCAGATTGCCTAAAGAGAGAAAATTGAATATACGCCCTTGACACAAAACGACTTGTTTTTCTTTACGGAATTGAGTGGACAGGAAACAGTAAATTAAGCTGATGATTGGAATCTTTTTATCATTATTAGATACTTAATCTGTTTGGACTACATATACATATATATATATATATATATGTTTGGACTATATATATATATATCCTATATATTCAGTATAGGATTAAGACGATAGAAAATTTTATAAAATATTTATATTATTATATTTAACCGAATAAAAAGAATATGGAAGAGTTTCACATGCCTAAACATTTTTGTTTGGAAGATTTTTTCACGGTTTTGAGTATTAGAAATATTGAAGTCCCTTTTTTTATAAAGTACTCATTATATAGGCTATACTGCTAATATAATAATGTTATCTCAGAGTAAGAAATCGCACTCATAGACATTGAAAGTATAGAGACAAAGATACCTCTTTTTGGCTACTAGTTGCGCGCCGGAGCTTCGCTTCCGCGGGAATTACAGAATAAAAAGTACTC
The DNA here is from genome assembly GCF_027563975.2 of Plodia interpunctella. Classification (NCBI taxonomy): domain Eukaryota; kingdom Metazoa; phylum Arthropoda; class Insecta; order Lepidoptera; family Pyralidae; genus Plodia; species Plodia interpunctella. Next base: position 1,285,470 of record NC_071313.1, read on the forward strand.
TATATGTTATTCCAGATTATATTCTACACGTGTACCAAATTTCATGACAATCTGTCAAGTAGACTTTGCGTGAATGAGTAATACAAACATCTCCTCACAAACTTTCGCATTTATAATTATTGGGATTAAAAGGATTAATGTCCCTGGATAAAAACGTTATAAGTTTATGATACGTAAAAAAATAATAAATGCATTTTTTAAATATGTACACTCAACATACAAATAATCGCCCCGCCGTCGCTTGTTTAGATAAAATGAGATTCTTGCGTTTATTTGACGACCTCGGTGGCGCAGTGGTAAGATTCTTGCCACTGAACCGAGAGGTCCCGGGTTCGATCCCCGGTCGGGTCATGATGGAAAATGATCTTTTTCTGATTGGCCCGGGTCTTAGATGTTTATCTATATATGTATTTGTTATAAAATATAGTATCGTTGAGTTAGTATCCCATAACACAAGTCTCGAACTTACTTTGGGGCTAGCTCAATTTGTGTGATTTGTCCTAGTATATTTATTTATTTATTTATTTATCTTCACAAATCAAAGTTAACATCAAAGTTGACTGGTGCCACGACTCCGAAGTGATATCGTGTCATAAAATTGAGCCAAGGCAGTTAGTTACAAATACCAGTAATATTTTCCATTTTGGCTTACTAAGCAAAAGCCTAGCGATGGTATATCACGCGAAAACTGCTCGGCGGCAAGCCAAAGCTGTCATCATATTGATCTTTTGGCGGGAAGATTGTTCGGCACATTTGTTTTAGAAATTTATCTTTTGTTTGCTTTTACTTTGTGTTTCCTGTGTCTTTTGTTGCGTATGTCAAAGATGATAACTTCTATATGTAACACTTTATCTATATATACATATAACAAGAGTCTCTCAATAATTGAAAGAATCGGTGGTATTGCAGTGGTTAATAAAGTCAGTTTGTGATCGGAAGTTTCCAAGTTCGAATCTTACTCGTGCCATATGAGTTCGGATACCAATCTGACTTATGTAATATACAGAATGCCAATATAAATAATGCCAATAGAATACAAGTAATTTACATTGATCATCACTTGCTTCCGGTGAAGGCAGACATCGTGAAGACACCTGCACACTGGTTGACAATTTAGTTCACTAGTCTGTATGCGACCAAATTATCAATAGATGGCAGGCTGGTAGTCGTAAAAGTCATGTCAGGTGCCTTTCATGTCTGTAGTGCAACACAAATAGAATAATAAGACGCTATACAAAGTAGCGGTGCGTAGAAAAATCGGTGGTGGTATAATGGTTAAGACGCCCGCCTATGGAACGAAAGGTCTTTGGTTCGAATGCTACTCGTACCACATGAGCTTGTATACCAATCTGACTCATGTATAGATAGTTTTCACAGACCACCACTTGCTTCCGGTAAAGGAAACATCGTGAGGAAACCTGCACACTGATTTATTATTACTTGTGTGTGAAATGGAGAAGGCAATGGCAAACCACTCCATTAATAATGCCAAGAAAGTTGTTGTGTGTGTTTCATTCCACGCAATGACCACGATCCTCAGCCATGAGGAATACGACTATGAAGAAGAGAAGATACGAAGTAGGTATAAGTGGTAGGACTAATGGTATGACTAAACTGAGAAAATCACAGAAAATAATTTTCGGTGATTTTCTCCGTTTAATCATACTAATATTAATAGTACTAAGTGCTTAGCGCGGGTGACGCAACAACAACCACACTGCAATGTGATCAGGTCGCTGCGTCTCACTTCGAATCGATTCGATGGTGAGAAGTGAAATGCAAGCCCTCTGAACGATAGAACAATACGGATAGAATGTTATTTATGTTTTGTTCATTGATCAACTTATATTTGTAAAAAACTTAGACAAATTTGTGTAGGTACAGTTTCTCACGTCCAAGATAAATGGAGTCACATGTTGAGTAAACGAGTTTTAAAACGGTATTTACATAGTTTCACGTCTTTATATATATTAAGGTAGACAGAGCCAACAGTTGTGTAACTCGACGCCCATGGTATAATAATCATAGTTTATTTTATTTTTGCGTAAAACTTGTGTCAATATTATTGGGCGTTTGTAATGAATAAACGTTTTATCTGTCTATTTATTTTATCTATACAGTAAAATTTTCAGCTTGATTCTTTAGACCAATATACCTACCCATTCACCCATCAGTTTCTGCTTCAGAATGCCCAAGGGTGTCACTAACAAAACCCACTTCGACCAAAACCTTTTTTTCACTGAGAGTAAATCTTTAAGTATCTACTTCATAAGGCGCTTATACCCGTATTTTGAACTCAACCGTCTCATTATCTACTTCTTTGTTCAAATAAAAGTCTTAAAATCCTTTTCTACAAAACAACATATTTGAAAATACATTGTTTACAAATTGCAAATACAATAATAATAAATAACGTGCTGAAATCAATACATTTTATGGACAAATTACACGAGACTGAGCTAGCCCCAAAGTAAGTTCAAGACTTGTGTTATGGGATATTCAACGATACTATATTTCATAACATATACATATATAGATAAACATCCAAGACCCGGGTAAATCAGAAAAAGATCATTTTCCATCATGACCCGACCGGGGATCGAACTCGGGACCTCTCGGTTCAGAGGCAAGCACTTTACCACTGCGCCACCGAGGTCGTCAAAATAGAAAAGCAGCAGTTATAATCGCGATTGAAGGCTGCTTTCTAGGCTCAAAGAAATGTGGTATCTGTTTTATTAACCAAACTAGCAGGTCGTCCCAGCTTCGCTCGTGTAAGAACATAATAATAATAATAGAGATAAACCCTCCTCCGGAATCACACAATCTGTTGGTGAAATCCGTGCAGTAATTTTTGAGTTTACCGCGAATACAGACAGACAGACGCGGTAGAATACTTTGTTTTATTATATTTAACTAAATTCAAGATTTCAATCTGTTCTCAATTTGTAATTTAGTTGTAAACAATCTCTGATATAGTTCGGACCTTTGGTTAAATCTTTAACCGCATTTTGCCGTCGGGTCATTAGACTACTGCGGTTAATTTAACTATGGTTTAGCGGCTCAACACAAGCCTGTATAATAGCGTCGGGTTTAATGGATTATTGCACCCTATTTTTACCCTTGTTAAGTGTGGCGTATCATTAAATGAGATGAGTTGTTGATTTTATTCATGAACATAAAGATGTTGCCGCGTTGTAACGAATATTGGGTTTTATTTTTGTGAAATTTGGAAAGCTGTGGTGGTGTAATGGTTTAGATGCCTCGAACCCGCCTGTGGATCGAAAGGTCGCAGGTTCGAATCCTACTCGTGCCACATGGGTTTGTATACCAATCTGACTAATGCATAGTTTTCATAGACCACCATTTGCTTTCGTTAACGGGAAACATCGTGAAGAAACCTTCACACTGGATGGCTACTAACTTGTGTGTGACCGCCAAAGTTTGGCGAACAGTTTAGTTTAGTTTTAATTTAGTTTATATATAACATGGATAGTCTGGAACCGGCAAAAAATTTATCTGTTAGCGAAATGTATTTTTTTTTAGAAATTCAAATTCAAATTCAAAATTCTTTATTCAATTTAGGATGATATACATCACTTATTGACGTCAAAAAAATTACTTAAACTAAGTCTACTGCCGGCGCAACAAACTTCACCGCAGCCTTTTCTCCAAGGACGTCAATTAACAAATATAGGTCTTATACATATATTAAAAATTAGGAGGACGAATTTACATAACATTAATAAATTTTATACCGATCCAATATTTACGTTCTTTTGCATCGAAAGCCACGTCTATTTGAGCCCTTAACCCAATCAAGTTAAAAGCTGGACCTGCTATATCTATGATACTCGTAGTAGTATAGAATTATAATTAAGAATTGGCCGAGTCAGCAAAATGACGGCCTAGGATCCTCTGTCAGATTAATTGCCAAATTGGATCACGTCCCGGCTGGCTGGACCCTGGAGAATCCACATGCAAAGACAAATCTCTAGCATTGTGTCTATACAAAGTTTTCTGTATGTAGATTTTTAGGGACCCTCGATGGAACACCGTCAAATTATTTTTTTGTTTCACCGACATTTTTCCGGATTTTTGTAGTCTTTTTATGTTACTGCGCCATTTTGGATACCCACTTACACGGGGAGGTGTCCATTCCACAGTTCAAAGAATTACCAAATTCATTATTCATCGAAAGGAATTCATTATTCATCAACGAATTATTCATCGAAATCACGTTCCGTGGATAAATTTTTTGGTTTCTCAAAATCTATAATTTTGAATTAAAATAATCGGTAAATTCAGTCTGTTTGACATAATTAGGTTAGGTAAGAACATGATAATAAATATTAAGTAACTTAAGATATAAAAAAAATTGGCAATATAAAAAATATCGTGCTTAAGATGAAGAGTTATTCTGTGAACTATGAACACCAACTTTTACGGGAATCTAAATTGAACAAATTCGAATTGTCTCAATTTCTTGAAGTTTTAAAACAATATGCAGCATCTTTTGGTTTGCGACTGTTTAGAAGCTGTTGCTTGGTATCTTAAAAATATATATTTTACTATTTTATTGGTAGCCGCATCAAATTACATCCAGTAGTTTTTGTATGGAGCGCGAATACAGAAAGACAGGCAGACCGACAAAATTTCTAAACAAAATGTTTTGGCTTCGGTCTTAACAACTGAACCACCACCATTTTAATAGTTAAAATTAAACCCTAATTATTTCTTAAATAGAAGCAGTTAGTGGTACTAAAACAATATTATCTCGAAAGTGACAAAGAACTCGGGTTGTTTGAAGTGGAGCCCACCCTAATTTAATTGTTAGAGATAACAGCCCACCCCGTATAATGTTTGTGAAGCTCATTTACACTATATTTTAGTATAATTGTTCATTTTAAGTACACATTTTTGTACGTAAAATGAGATGCTTCTAATTTGGTTATTACTAAATTTTTACGAGAGGAGAGCCTGACACTCCCCCAAATTATATACAGGGTTTCTGGTATCTAACCTTCAAAAGCCGCATAAGGTACTAACATCTTTTGTTTTATAACTGTTGTTTAAACGTAATAAATAAATAAAAAACATTTTTTTAGGTTATGCCATTTCTTTTGAACGTCACCTCTATGTTCGATTCCGCCACATAACGCTACTGTACTGACTCGTGTTGCTTGGTTACCTATTATATACAGTTAAGACGTGTAGAATCGCAAATAAGATTGTTTTTTTTTTTATGAAAAAAAAAAACTACGACTACCGAAAAGTCGTAGAATAAAAATTGCTTCTTTTGATGTACCCAAGTGTTTAGGAGATTTTGCGTTTGATACCAGTAATATATGTATATAGACTGGCGGCCTGGCTCGGCTTCGCTCGTGTAAAACTACAATAAATAAAATAACACATAAACCTTTCTCAGGAATAACGCTATTTATTGGTGAAAATCGTTCATAAATTTGTCCGATAGTTTTTGAGTTCATCGCATTCATACGAACAAACGCGATAGGAGGACTTTTTTTATAATATATGGATTTTCCCAGATTTTATATTATAGTTAATGGACAGAGATGGATGGCGAAACAGAGGGAAGGCCTTTATCCAGCAGTGGGACACCACGGGCTATAAAAAAATGATACAATATCTTTTTTTTTTCGAATGCTAAGTGATATCATTATAGTGTTATTATAATAAGCTATAATAACTTTCGATTTCTTTAGGATTCGAACAAACTTCCCGCCTTGTGGCTCATCGAAATTCTTCGAAAATGTTAATCTCCAATCGCCAATCAAATCATTCGATTCAAGTACTTCTGAATGATCAAAGGGTCCGATCAAGCATATATCTTTTGTACCTAGATGGCTCTGAAATTTACCTTTTTTTGTATGTATTATATATATATATATATATATATATATATATATATATATATATATATATATATATATATATATATATATATATATATATATATATATATATATATACACAAACTCCCGGTGAAACCTACTGAAATTTATTTGAAGGAAACTGGTGCTTGAATGTGAAAACATCAAAGAGATTATAATCAACTATTTTGAAGTCATGTTTACGAATATCCGTCATACACTTCCGCGTAAAGTACGATTTGATAACGTAATGTACACATACAGTGAAAATTCTTCATACTGTCACAGTATAATAAAAAGTTTTAGCAAACGGCCACTCCCTGTCTCCCGTTGAAGGCATGAGCTCGACTTAATACATTTTCGGTCACCCGTCATGTAACAGCGCGAGCTCGACAAGCGTCAGTTTACTGTGAAGTTTTACGAGTAGATCAGCGATTCATTCTCTTTTTCAGTGATTCAAATTCTGTCTGTAGCCACGACTTTGACGACATTTGCTTCAAAAAAAGCTAAACACCCGACGTCATACAAGGCTTACTTTTATCCTTGCTTACTTTAGACTACTTTTAAAAAATCTACGTGCCATGGAGGTAAGAGAATTATATGAAAACACTTGAGATTCTTATTACGTACACTTGTATATAGATATTACCGATGACGGAAATCTGCACCCTGTAAAATTACACAGCCGCTCTCAACCAAACCAGTAAGAGATAAATTAGATTGACTAAGTATGAGATAAATTAGAACACAATATTGCAAGCACTGCTGTTTGACAGTGGCGAGGACTGGCTATAAAGAAGACGCTTGACGGAAAAAAATAGCTGAGAAATAAGTAAACGAAACGGAAGGTCCCAGCAGCAAGATGGTAATATAAAAGCCGCAGGTCGTACGTGGATTCTATTAACACAGGTTGACGTAAACACAGAGAAAGTGTTGCCATTAATAACATACTGAAAATCTGTACATAACATGGCGAAATCCGTACAAAATCCGTACTTTAAAAATTTTTTAAACTCCGTACGAATTCCGCACGAATTTAAAATAAAAACAGGAAATTATTTTGTATCTTTGTCTTTATTAATTTTTTTAACATTTCTGGGTTAATGTCTAACCAGATTGCCAAAAACTTCACGCTCTCCATTGTCAGTAGTACCAACGTACTACAGCATGAAGCTTTTAATCAAAGATACAAAATAAAAGTTTCATTAAGTATTCATTAATTTATGTTGATAAATGAATAAAATCAAGAACGGCGATTCCCCGTTTCTGACGTGTAGTGCTGCTAGCATAAGCTTAATTATATAAAATAGGTAAAAAGTTTAAGCAAACGGCCACTCAGTAAGAGATAAATTAGGTCGTTTCTCGTTTATAAATATTGAATTGAAAAAAAAACAACTGACGTGGCTACATAGCCATACAAATCTGGACCACTGGCCGAGTTGAACTAGCATCGTGTAAAATCCAAACACACATCCGTACGTAATTCATATTCGTACATACTACCAAAAACTCCGTACGTATACGGACTGATCCGTACATATGGCAACACTGAGAGAAAGTCAGTGGACAGAAAACGGTTAAGATAATGACGATACCCCACTCATGCAGAAGACTTTTGGACCAAGGTCTACCTCTGGAGAAACTTGTACAATAATCGTAACAACTATCTCATGCATTATCTAGAGGATATCTCATTAATATTGTGTGCGATATGAGCGCTCTCATGTTACATTACGACCCTTTTGGGGCGAACCATCGATAACGGAATCACGAATAGTCGCCAGCATATATGTAAGAATCAAAAGGTTTTAACTATGAATTGAAAAGTGCAAGAAAATATTTAATTATACATTTGTCATAAAATCAATAAAACCGTTTTCAAGTGCAACAAAAAAAAATTGCTATATTTTATTGTCATCAGAAAGGTAGGTAGCATTCAACGCGTTACAAAAAAAAACTTTATGTACGTGCAATAAACCGTTGAGGAGTTCCTGCATTTGGAGCCAATCATAAAAACTGAAGCGACGTGAACAATTTCAGCTCTGTAGGACGTAGGTGAATTTTTAAGCGTTTGTGAGTTTGTATGTTTGAGGCGGGTATATTTCCGAAACTATAGAACCGATTTCAAAAATTATTTTACAATTAGAAAGGTACATTATCCAAGATTGCTGTAGGCTATATTTTATTTCAATATTCCTACGGAAGCCAAGCCCCGGGCAGCATCTAGTATAGAATAAGTAGAAAATATAGTTTAAAGTATCGGCAACAGATTTACACGCTTTATTATTATTGCATTATCTGAAAAAGTGGGAAATCGAGTGGGATAAATTATTTGCTGCTAAGACAGAACCAAATAAAAACCTATTGGTTTTGCCTACAATTCATATTATAATACTAGCTTTTGGCCGCGGCTACGCCCGCGTGATTTTCCCTTCAGTAAAATATTTAGACTCTTTAACTAAATCTGGTTTCTTCATACAAACTTTGAACCGCCTTTTCACACCCTTAGCGGATGAATTTAGAAAAATCCCTCCTTAGTGCACCCCTAGACACATAAGGAACCTACGTGCTAAACATAAAGTTTCTCGACTCATTTGTCAGGGTTGTGCGTTGATAGTCAGTCATTAAGTGTCTTCTTTTATAAATATAGATTTAAAATATATATATAGAGCTGTTACTGTCGTCCAGAAATAAAGTTCTCGGTTATAGATCATAACCGTTATCCGGCACAATAGAAACACGAGATAACCCCAGCTTTACAGCTGCGATCCCGAGGGACGCATGAGGGTGGTCATAGACATACTCAAATGCGATATATTTGTATTGCTTTAATGCTGAATTATTTTGGTAAAGTGTTTTAATATTTTCGATATGTTGGTATGCTTTTACATTCCATTTATGTTAATTGTTAAATGGAATAATCCATTTAACAATTGTGTCGGAATTAACATTAGCACATAATTAAATCGAATATAAAATAAATAATTATTAAATAATAAATTACAATTTAACATTTAGCGATACCATGTTCACATTCGCTTACATAACACAATTTAAATTAAAATTTTGTCATTTATTTATAAATTATATTTAACCTTCAAGTAGGTATCTATGAAATTTGTGTCATCAAGATAATTCATCTACCGCGTAAAAACACTAGTCCAATAAATAGGTCCTCTGTCGCGCCTCAAATATATTTAAAATTGTTATGATTTTAAAATTGCGTGATAGTCTTTATAAAGTTTTACTGCTTGGAATTGAACGCTTAGTAATTTTTAAATGTGGTAAAATTTGATTTTGTCTTTTCGTCTAGTATTTAAGCGCTTTACTCTAATCTTCTGTTTCATATTTATCTAAATGTTTAACTAAACCGGTAAGCAAAATGAAAATTTACAAACACGGGACCGTAAGGATTTTTAAATCTACAAAACATCTTCTGCATAGTCATGAAAAGTCAAAAGGAGTCCCTTTTGATGTATATGTTACTGTAAAAGTACGATCTACCGTAAATTCTAAGATGTTCCAGTAAAACCACACGCTCATTATTTAACTTAACCTCTAAGACAAACTGACATACGATGAAACAGAAGAATTACTGATATAGAGATATCAGTAATTCTTCTGTTTCATCGTATGTTAACAACCTAGGACAGAGGTCCTAGATTAATTACACTGTCATTTCACAGTTGGCCCATCTATGCTATTATTATAAAGAGGTAAGCGTTTGTGAGTTTGTATGTTTTTAACAAAACTATTCTCTGTACACTTTAGCTCGTCTACTAGCTTTAAAAGTCAATTTAAATAACTATATTAAAATATTCAGGCTTATCCGGAGGTCCGAGGTTTCGACGTAAAAACGTAACATGGCCCACTTTCGACTTTCCCGAACATAAGTTCGGGAAGGCCAAAAGTTAATATTATTATTAACTTGTGGCCCGTCCCGACTTCGGATAAAAACACATTAAATTATACACAAACCTATATCGGGAGTAACACAATCTTCAATGTAAAAACCGCATAAAAATCTGCGCAGTCGTTTTTGAGTTTATCGCGACAGATGTTTTATAATATGTAAAGATGAAGGTAGAAAGTATATATCAAAATCTTGTTGGATAAAAAACTCACGAAGATATAATTCAGTTTTCTTTGGAAAAACTCAAAGGGTAAGAAAAACACAGGAGATAGTAATTAAAGGGCGATTCGACCTTGCTGCATTGGCAAGGTCGAGTCGCCCTTTCATCTCTTATCTTTTTTATTTTTTATCAATATTTATCTTGACGTAAAGGGCCTGGTTTTATGGACAGTGTATAGAAAAAATAGTACGTGTAATAGCGAATACGTCAGCCAATGGTGCTTAATCTATTTTCATTTCAGCAGTCCAGTAAATATATAATTTAATTAAAACTGCTTAACATGGTTACAAATATTAAATATATAGCGATTGTGGAAGCCACGAAGTAAATTCTAGACATTCCCATGCAGCAAAATAATGTCGTTTAATAGTTAGGACAACGTTTAACAAAACTTCTGGTTTTAGTCGTGTAAACCTTGTAAGTAACCGTGTAAAGCGTGTAAACGTTTGTAGAAACTAGTTTTTTTACAAAAATGTCATTTTTGCCAAAAACTTTTATTGTCGTCAGTGAAATCTTGTGGCATTTAACGCCTGACAAAAAACCCATGCCCGTGCTGTACGGTAAAGGTTGAGAAGTTCCCTCTGGTGTCATATTTGCCTGATTAGGATGAGTTACACCAATCTATTATAAGACATTAGCTTTGAATTACGCGCCGCTGAAGTTTATACAAAATGGCGTACGTAGCGTTTTTCTACAGGTTAATGTTAAGGTCAAAGTTGTTGTGCAACCCACCCACACAGTTTAAAAAAAAATAACGACCGATGAATGTCAAATCACAGTCGTGCCAAATTTATGACATTAAAAGTTTGCCAAAGATTTTTATTCCGCCAATTCTCTTTTAACATAACTTCTGGACTTTTAATGATTTCCGTTCTTTTAACTTATAGATGGAATAATTACTACGCTTTCTGAGTACAAAGTAACTACGAAGTAGTGACTTCAAGTATATTTTATTATGTCTGTCTTATCTGAGTGTTTCCCGGTTTCTTCCTCAGCCGTTGAGCGTCGGAGTCCAGGGTCCGCTTTTCTACTTTTTCGTCTCCACTTCGCACGGTCGTCGGCATCCCTAGTTGTCAGACCATTAGCACGCATATCATCCTTGACGACATTAAGGCAGCATTTCTTGGGTTTGCCCCTTCTACCAGAGCCAGGCGAGAGCGGCATGGCCAGACCAGTATTTATTTGATTCATGAAGTTAACATCGACTTTGACCTGTGCGCCGCTGACGTTTGGACAAAATGTTTGCGGTTCTTCAGGTTAAAGTTAATGTCAATGTTGGCCGGTACAACCCACTCTTAGTGAAAGTATTTTTTTTTACGTAATTCAGTGATGTACCTATATTATTCAAAGTTGAATAAAAAAAATTTGAATTTTTTGTTTTTCTCTAATCACATTAAAATCTGACAAATGTCGAAATCTGATGCACCGATCGATGTGTTTGTTAGAAAATGGTGAAAGTTGTGCCATCGATTGCATAGTCGCCGCTTCGATTCCCGATTCTGTCTCGTATCTTGGTATCGATCACAACCGCGTTCGTTTCAACAATCGTAAATTCAGAAGCCGTGTTTACGGACGAGATGGTTTAAATTAACCTAATTTAATCAATTTTTATTACTTTCACCTGGTTTGCTTTATTGGTTTCTTGTTGAATATAAACTCGAATAGGGTTCTTTCATTTTACTAGGAATAAATATAGTCAATCTCTACAAATCACTTCATGCGTCATCGATCACTACCTTTTGTAATGTTCACTTCGACGACCTCGGTGGCGCAGTGGCAAAGTGCTTGCCTCTGAACCGAGAGGTCCCGGGTTCGAACCCCGGTCGGGTCATGATGGAAAATGATCTTTTTCTGATTGGCCCGGGTCTTGGATGTTTATCTATATATGTATATGTTATAAAATATAGTAACGTTGAGTTAGTATCCCATAACACAAGTCTGGAACTTACTTTGGGGCTAGCTCAATCTGTGTGATTTGTACTAATATATTTATATTTATTTATATTTATACTTAGTGTGCGATTACTTGCCATTGGAGTAGTAGTAAAAATCATATCAGATTAGCCTTTAGATGACTTGAATGAAATCAGACACCAGGTGTTAGCAATTAACACACTCGAAAAGAAATGAATGTTTATAAATTTTCATGCATTCTAATTAACCCCCGATGCGAAAAGTATGCGTAAGCACTCATAAACGGGTGAATCGGTTTGGATGCGTATTTTTTATTTGCTAGAAAAATTTTATGCGATGGTCCTTAGATACCTTTGATCAAAATCGGTCCAGCCGTCCGAATGTTGTAGCGAAATGAATATTGAAAGTCGTGGGTTTTACAAATAAACTTGTGTGTTTTCTCATATATTATATACAGCTTTTCTCACAAAATGTTAACCCAAACATATGACATTTCAAAATTTATCATTTTTGATATAGGTTTTCCTAGAAAAATATCAAGAATTGGCCTTATGAATAAGCTATAAACAATAAATAGGTTTCTGCGTAAATTTTCGCTGTATGTAATACATTGCGTACTGGCTACCATTTCTATTCAATTGGACTGACGAAACTCTCATATTATAGAAGAAATGTAATAGAAGTTGTCGCAATATTCTCCGTTCTCAGCTACCTTCTAACTAGATGATAATACTTTGTTTTTTATTCGCAAGAAATTGTTAGTAGAAACAGTAATTGACCTTTCATGAAAATTGAGAAACAAATTCATTTTCGGAACTAATATAAAATGCTATAATATATATATAATATTATATAAAGAGGAAAGCGTTTGTGAGTTTGTATGTTTGAGGCGAGTATTCTCCGAAACTACAATTTAAAAATTTTTTTCACAATAATAATAATAATAATATTTGCATAATTCCCTCAAGCTACTCAATCTCAAACCCCTTACATATATTAATATGCAGAAAGCAGCAATTCTTAATACCTGTCGAATAGTTAGGAAGTTTATGGACTCTACAGACACTGACACCTACAACATAAATACCAACGACACACGGACTGACCCCCTTAATCTACCCTAAAAATGATAGCCACTTGGTCATGGCCCGTGTCTATCATTAGAATGCCAGCCTCGGCTGAGAGCTTAAAGTGATAAAAACATAGTAATAAATCATTTATTGCAGGCACTTGTAAAATACATGACCCATATCACACTATAGACTAAAAAAAATAATAATAAAAAAATAGAAACAGTACCTAATAAATTAATATTATTTACTATTACTGTCGCGATGCACGGAAAGCCAATATCTTAAGTCAGTCAGCCAATATCTCAATCAGAAAAGTACATTATTTAAGATTGCTACAGGCTATTATATATTTTATCTCAAAATTCTAATCAACAACTACATCTAATATAAATCGACCCATTTTAATCTGTTATTTGTCATTTCGATTGACCATTGTCATCTGTAGCAGCCCTCCGTGACCCACTGCTGGGCACAGGCCTCCTTTCGTCTCCGTCAACCATCTCTCCCTTGGGCCATTTTTATCCAGTTGTTTCCAGCAATTTCCTTTACATTGTCGAGGGGGTATCGACTGTAATTGATGCCATCTATCCATAAATTACGATCGATTCCCCTTTCTACTCATATCATCCTGGATACACACTCAATCACTTCCTTGGTCATTCTCTTTTGAGGTACACACTGTATAATATTAATTTTTAATTTCAGATCTTGCCTGTTGACACTTAAGATGACGATTGCGAGAAGAATATTTTGAGATGACGTTGAGAATGACTTGAGGTTAGTATTGAAGGCTTAAAATATTATTTCAATAAATACTAATAGTTTTCATAACCACCACTTGCTTCCGGTGAAGGAAAACATCGCGAGGAAACCTGCACACTGGTGTGTCCAACACTAGTGAACTAAACTGTCGTTTAGTTCACTAGTGAGTTTTGTGACCACCCGCCACTAGACGGCGGTAAGTAGTCGTAAAAGTCTTGTCAGATGCCTTTAGGCGACTTGAATAAAATCTGACACCAGTGTTAGCAATAACACACTCGATAATGATTATGAATAATGCATTGAGTTCTTTATAAATAGGTTTAAATTATTTCTTTTCTTGGAGTAGATTATCCTCCGTAAGTAGAATAAGACCACCGAAAACCCACCACAATATTTATTGTCACTAAGACAGTTTTCCTCAAGTACTAGGGCTCGCGAAGGGTCCAATCAAGTACCCTACTTACAGGACTATCCTCGAGAGAAGTGAAGAAAATAAGTATCAGTTTTGGGGAACCGGGTCGTGAGGTTCCCTCTATTATGGTTGAGCTACGCGATGGCTGACCTATGCGTCAACTCGTGAACGGGTGCTGCCAGAGGGAACTGGTCATCTCGTTTCTCATATATTTTTATGTAAGTTAATTGTGTTTCACATCGATATCCAGCACTAGGATCACAATCATAACCTGTTTTGATATACCTTTTGACTATGAACATTATGTACTTTTATATATTATTAGAAAAAAACATTGTAAGAAACAATAATGGTAAGCCGATCCGGCATGATAGGGACCAACACTGTTCAAATGAGTTTCTTTCGGCATTTCTTCTCAGCAGTGGTCGTTCCGAAATGCCAGTAGTTTGTAGCACTATAAATATAAAAATCGACGAGAAAAAGTGCCTGTGAAGGTTTAATTTCTGAATAAATGATTTGATTGATTGATTTGATTGAGCTAGCCCAAAATTAAGTTCGAGACTTGTGTTATGGGATACTAACTCAACGATACTATAATTTATAACAAATACATAAATAGATAAACATCCAAGACCCGGGTCGATCAGAAAAATATCATTTTCCATCATGACCCGACCGGGGATCGAACCCGGGACCTCTCGGTTCAGTGGCAAGAACTTTACCACTGCGCCACCGAGGTCGTCTCCAAATTCTCTGTCTAAATTGTTCTACACTAGATAAAATAATTTATTGCGAAGTATTATAGTTTTCCATTACATAATGTAGTCACAGTCTACCATGAACATTTTGGTGGCCACCGTTTTCGGTTTTTTCACACAATAAACAAATAAATCAAATCACGTATTGTTTTTATATCAGTACTTTAAAGCATTGTACGAGTAAAACAACTCAGCAACTCATAAACCATTTTGTGGTTTAACGTCAAACAATTTGTTTAATTCTATTGTGTCTTAATTCTGCGCGATCGACGGGTTATGAACTGAGACACCGGAAACTATACGATCAAGACACGACGACTAACCTAACATCATTTATTTAAACATTTGATCATTCATTAAAAGCTTTGATTAACGATTCTAGTTTCCCGCCACTGGAATATAAGATTAGATACATGTCATATTCGCCATTATCGGATTTACATGCTATAAAAAATATTTAATTTTATGCTTATTCGCTGAATACACATTGTTGTACTTAATTTGTAAAATGCTGTGTTTGCTTTTTTTTTTCATTTTAGGTGTTTAATAAAGTAAATCATAATTAATATTATTTTGAACTAAATCAAATTTTGGCTTTACATCAAACAAGGAAGAGGCTTATAATATTCAAATTATGTAGTAATATTTATCAAAAACAGACCGATATACAAAGACCAAGAAAAACATATAGATGACAACCAAATGATATAGAAGATTCACATACAACTTGCCGACCCAATCCGGATAATCTCATACAAAGTGGGTAATTGGGCCGGGCACGCGATGAGAAACAAAAGAAGCCAGCGCTGTTTCTCGTTTCTTCTCAAATATTTCTATTGCGCACATCTCTTTTGTATGAGTGAAATGGAAGATTTAACTCTGTGTCTAGCTTTCTCTGTCTACGGTAACACATGGAAAACTGAGCTCTTGCTCAAATTTGTGGATTGACAAAGCGCTCATACAATTTCTGTGACTGTCGACTTTATAGGTATACCTTTATTTTAGCGATTGGCCGCCGTGCGTTCGTTCTAATTGATCTAATCAAGATTGAACTGAACCTGAAACCCATATGATTATAATGGAAAATTTTCATGAACACAGATTTTATGTAATAATAATCCTTTTTACCTACATTTACAGAAATGCTCTCAATTTATTTTTTGATTTGTCAAGTGGATTAATAATGGTTATTGGACCAAAATGGTGTTGTTTTAGGGTGAGTTGCACCCTCACTTTGGACGTTGATTTTAACCGGCCCGCCGCCGCTGACGTTTAGACAAATTGGCGTATTTTGCTTTTTTCTACGCATCTTAAAGTTAATTGTTCAAAATAAAAGTTCAAAATGTTTCTTTATTTAATGACAATGTTTAATATTTTAGACGGGTGGTTTCTGTCCTGGACACCGCCATTACTGACTCAAAAACTTAACTTGATGAAATCTTGAAGAATAAGATACAGAGTATTTGAATTCCTTTATATTTGACATCAGATTTGGTGAAATCTAAACGATCTTACCTGTAGTAGGATCGTTTCGAAAATCCAATCACACAACAAAAATCCTTCGATCCAAGTTTTAACAAGACATCCCTCTTATTTCCATATCACATATCAAATCCCGTAGATTTGCTCAATAGATAAAATAACGAGAATACAGAGAAATTTCGTAAACAAGTTTATTTGTTAGACAAATTTAAAAAAAAAACGACTTTCAATATTCTTTTCGTTACAACGTATGAACGGCTGAATCGATTTTCATTAAACATGGCTCGGGATAAAAATATCCATGACACACAAAAAAATAAACGAAAATCGGTTCATTAATTTGGGAGCTAGTTGCCACAAACATATACACAGACACGTTAAACTTATAACACCCCTCTTTTTGCGTCGGTGATTAAAAATAAAAACAATTAATGATAGGTTGGAACAAATCTATAAGCTAAGATATAAATATTTATATTTTTCTGTTATATTCAAAATATTCTTATACTGATGCGTATGCAGCACTATGCTGATTGTAATTTCGAATGGAATTTACACTAATTTCTGCATACACATGTTGCATACGCATTTGGTGTACACGGACCATGAATGATTATGGATCTTTATTAATACTCCAAGAAAATATTACTTAAGAGATATTATTTATATTTAGGACATAACCAGGCTAGATAACGTATTGGAATTAAGAAATTGGGAATTTCAATGTCAATAGACCCGTTAATGTAAACACTGTTTAAAAAGTTGCGTTATTATATATATTAGTTCATGCATCTACACTCCGTTTTTCACGAGTTACATTTAAACAATCTTTATAATATATCTATATATTTTGATGTATAATGCTGTTAAATCATTAAAAGACAAAGTGAAATAAAAACGTAATAAAACTTGTAACAAAATCGAAGATTTACTTTGTGTACTTTTGTTGTTCTGTACCATACATTTCCTCGACGTGTAATCTCATATGTCGTTTTTTATCTATGTCACACAGTGATTCCTTCCAAACTTGGAAGTTTCCAATACGAATCCATTCGAAGAACTATCCAGAAAAATATTCCAATGACATTGAGTGTGGCACGTATTTATATAGGTCGTTCATCTGATGTGACTATCTTTAGTAGACTTCTTTTGCGTCTCGTCTGTTTATGTTGAGTCTGGCTCGTGTTGTAATGTAATGGAGATCTCGCTGGTGTCATAACGCGAATGTTTCTTGTTATTAGCTGAATGTTAAGTTTGAATGTTACACGATCTCGAACAGACTGTATTTAGACATGTTCCAGGAAGACCAAGAGATAGATACATTAGGCAAATAAATAGGCGTCGTGTCGTATCAAGAAGTGAAGCGATCCTTATTATGAAGAGAATATATTTGTGTTTTTTTTGTTTGTTTAGTTAATAAACTCAAAAAAGTCGGTGCAAAATTGATAAATACAAAAAAATCAGTGCAATATGCAATGTATTTGATGACATTTGGCACAGAAACACACGAAACGGAAACGGAGTACGGTTTACTCGGGCGAAGCCAGGGCGGGCCGCTAGTTGCTATAGAGAGAGAACGATGGAAGGAACTCCACCGACAAGAGCCTCGCTTTAAAATTTGATGATGGAATTTTTCTAGATTTTTTTCTTTCTAGAAATTCTAAATTCAACCAGCACTAAGACATTGAGAGCATTTTGAAGAAACGTTCACCAGATGCAATTTATTTTAAAAAAATTAAATTAAAAATCAAATTAAACTTAAATATAAAATTAATTTTCAATCACAACTATTTTTAACCTACTCCATCCTACTGCTGGGCAAAGATCTCTCCCGATTGCTTCCAAGCCGTTTTATCCGATGCCAAATCCAACCAATTCTTAAATCGTAGATCATCACTTCAACGCTGCATTGGTATTCCACGTGTTCCTATTTCCATACTTAAGTCTCCAAACCAAAGCTAAAATGATCCAACGTTCTGGATGCATGCGGCAAACACAACCCAGCTCCATTTTGCCAATAACTTCTACACATAAAACTATAGACAAACGTACAAAATGCATAGATATATTAATTCCGATCTTGCTCTAGCACTCAAACGGCTATCAACAAGATTTACCGCTTCTAAAATCCGGTAGCCAGCGATATAAACCATCAGAAATGCTTACGTCTTCCTCATACCAATTGCTTGCATATTTAGGTACGAGTTAGCCAATAGCCTAATGCGCATAACATTAGTTTCAGCATTGGCATACTGCCACAAGCTCCTGGACTATTCCGGGCAGTGACCTCTTTGAGCCGCGGTTTGACTGACACCGGGTTTGACGGTTCAGTGCGATCTTGTGTGATATCTGTGATTTGAAGTGACTTGTCTTGGCCTTGTAATTACAAGGACTATTGTAGGTTGTGTGAAGTTTGTGAAATGGAGTGACTATTTGTATAATTACTTTTTTATTTTAATAAAAATACAGCTGCCGTTATTTGAATTTTTTTACAAAAAAGTCTATGGTTAAAATGTACGTATACATTGAAATGCAAATAACAAAATTTTGGACGATTTTTTTATATATTTTATATTTTGGTATAAAACCAAAACATGTAGTTTTTATTTTAAACATCGACGGTCCCTTAAGCGCAATTTTGAATTTTTATTGTGAAAAACATACGCAAACGACAGTTCATTTCTGTTTTATGTACCAATTTCTTTTTTGATTGGAAATACCTACATGGGATACCTTTTTTTTTATTTTGTTATTTTGTTATATATAGGTAAATGTACCTATTTTTTTAATCTGTTTCCTTGTATGAAATAACTAATGAGTTATTTCATTCAAGATACAGATTTAAAAAATAAACTCGCTCTCTGCCGTCATCAAGGCCTTAGCTCAACTGCGACTTGCTATCTCGAAAACAATGCGTTTTTATTACATTCAGACAATGGAGCCACTGATGGAACGTCCTGAATTTGTTCTTACGGATAATACGCTTTTCCGGGAACATGTGAAACGGAACGGTGTGAAGGACCCCGTCGAATTATACAGAAACTAGATGTTGCCCGGGGCTTCGCTCCCGTGGGAATTGTGAAATAAAATATAGCCTATAGCAATCTTGGATAATGTGCCTTACTAATGGTGAAAGAATTTTTGAAATCGGTTCGGTCGTTTCGTAGATTACCCGCCTCAAACACACAAACTCACAGAGTCACAATCTCACAAACGCTTACCTCTGTGACCCGGGGCTTTAGTCGCTTAGGAATTTTGGCATAATAAGTACTATTATTGTAAATTACAAATCCGTGTGCCAAATGCTACATCTACACGCGATAATAAAAGACGACTTCTTCCCCATACTCTTATTTCCTCATGGCTGAGGCTCGTGGTCATTACGTAGAAAGAAACACACATAACAACTTTCTTGACACTATTAATGGAGTGTTTTATCCATTTCATACACATAATAAGAATCAACCAGTGTACAGGTTTCATCGCGATGTTGGTGTGGTGATGAAGATGTGGTGGTGAAGCGGTAGTGGTGTAATGGTTAAGACGCCAGTCTGTGGATCGAAAGGACTCAGGTTCGTATCCTACTAGTGCCATATAAGTTTGTCTACCAATCTGACTCGTATATAGTAGACCACCACTTGCTTCCTGTGAAGGAAAACATCGTAAGGAGACCTGCACACTGGTGGACAGTTCACTAGTGTGTATGCGACTACCTGCCACTAGATGGCGGTAAGTAGTCGTAAAAGTCGTGCCAGATGCCTTTAGGCGACTTAAATAAAATAAAATATACTAATAATAAGAATAAAATCTGACACGAGAGTTTGCAATAACACACTCGATATGATGTTGATCGCGATGTTTTCCTTCAGCGACTACGATGATTTGAGTCAGATTAGTATACAAACTCATGTGGCATGAGTAGGATTCGAACCTGGATCATTTCGGTTCACAGGCGTCCCACCACCGCTTTAAAGAAGATAGATTCAAAGAAATAATAAAAATGTCTTTTATAGGCTAACAGTTACTTATTACTTATGTGAATTTCACTTAGCAATATAGTTTTTTTTATTATCCCAAGATCGACCGCTGAGAAAGCAGTTAATAATTTTAATTTCTTTCATTTTTGTAGCCATAGGATATTCCAGTAATATAGATAAATATTGAAGGTTATCCTCTTAAAAGATTCAGTGCTGAATATTTCAGAACTTTTAACTTGATTTACGCATATAGATGAAGCCAAGTTTTTTGATATCCTCTTCCTCATAAATTTATAGTCTTTTCTTTAGCCAAAATGGATTTTTCGACAGTATTCATTTGCATTTGTCTTTAGTTTAATATTTTTTGTTATCGGTTTCACGTGGATGGATTATGAACTATGGAATAATATGGCGTTAATTGTTAAAAGGCTTTTATATTTCAGAATCTCGCGGTAAAGGGAGTTAAAATATAAATAAATATATTAGGACAAAAAAAATTGAGCTACCCCCAAAGTAAGTTCGAGACTTGTGTTATGGGATACTAACTCAACGATACTATATTTTATAACAAATACATATATAGATAAACATCCAAGACTCGGATCAATCAGAAAAAGATCATTTTCCATCATGACCCGACCGTGGATCGAACCCAGGACCTCTCGTTTCAGTGGCAAGAATTTTACCACTGCGTCACCGAGGTCGTCAAACTTCATTGTTTTTATTGTACTTCTACAAATTGTATTCTTGGTGCAAATAAATAAAACTACCTAGTGTTTACAATTTGTATGATGTATACCTAAAGTATCATTCCAATAAACTAAGCAAGTCTAACCGATATTAGCGCCGATGTAATCAGTAATTAACATGTCACAAATGGTCTAACAAACGCGACAATTATTTTCAGGAAGTTTTTTTTTATGAAATAGAGTTATATCACGCGTATCTTAGGGTTCTTTTATGTATTAAGTAAACGGTTATTTATTCAATACGTTTGAAGTGGATTTAAACCATTTGTAAGGTGAACAACAAACCTTGTATGTAATGCGATGCGACGCGAAAATGTGGCGGCATTTTCAAGTGCATAAGCTTTGTCATAATCAAATGCAATGAAGAAGTTATATGCGTTAAATAACATTAACATTGATCGGTTTCGAAGTCAAATCATTTATTCAGAAAATAAATCTTCACAGGTACTTTTACACGTTAAATTTTATATTATATAGTAATTTTTCAAAAATCTACGAACAAGCTGGCATCTCGGAACGAAATGTCGAAAGAAACTCATTTGAAAAGTGTTGGTTCAAGTAAGCCTTTACATAAAAGTATTTAAACCGAAGTAATAAAGTATATGAAACTGCTGAAAAATATATATATAATTACGATTATAACGAGGTGTGTGAACACAAATTTGTAATTCACTAGAACTAATTTTGAAATCTATTCTACTTTGAAAATTTATTTTTGCTTATCATAACAACATTTGTGAGACATTATTTGTTCTCTAAAGTTCTTTTTATCTTCAAAGTAATGGGAACAAATTCCTACGAGAGTATAGCTCTCGTAGGAATTTATTCAGCGGATCAAAATTATTAAAACAAATATTTTCAGTGACGTCAAAGAAAAAAATGATTTTTCTCTTTTGAGAACCCACCGAAAAAGGTTTGAAATAATCCGTATTATCATTTGTTTTTTGTTAACACGCAATGGAAAATAAGCTGTTGTGATTTCATAATGGATAATTATAGTGCCCCGAAATAACTACTAATATTATAAAGGCGAAAGTATGTTTGTTACTTCTTAACGCTCAAACGGCTGGGACAATTCAATGATCATGTTATATGTTATTAAGGTACCTGGAATTAACATTATAGGGTACATTTTATCCCGTAAGTACGCGATTCCCGTAAAATTTGGTCAAAAAAGGCTGCGGTGATGTTTGTTGCGCCGCTTTTCCTTCACATGCGCAACTAAAGATGAAAAACCTTTACTGACATCTAATAGACAACAACGGTAACAAAAGAGGGTTGACATCAGACAGTCGGCGGACGTAAAATCACAAACATTTTCGAAACTTCAAAGGTAATTCTTGACACAAACCCTGAGCTATTAATATATCTGAGAATAAAATTGGTAATATATGATTAAAGAGGGGAATCATAAAAAAAAAACTTTATGATTACAATATATATTAACTAGCTGTTGCCCGCGACTTCACCCGCGTTTATTTCCCACGGTAACAGTTTTTTTTCGGGATGAAAGGTACTCTATGTCCTTCTCCATACTTCAAACTATATGTAAGCAAAATTTTAAGAAAACTGGTTAAGTAGATAAAGCGTGAAGAGGTAACAAACAAACAAAGAAACTTACTTTCGCATTTTTTACGACCTCGGTGGCGCAGTGGTAAAGTACTTGCCTCTGAACCAAGAAGTCCCGGGTTCAATCCCCGATCAATGATGGTAAATGGTATTTTTCTTATTGGCCCGGGTCATGAATGTTTATCTATATATGTATTTGTTAAAAATATAGTATCGTTGAGTTAGTATTCCATAACACAAGTCCCGAACTTACTTCGGGGCTAGCTCAATCTGTGTGATTTGTCATTATATATTTGTTATATATTATAATGGGATATTTATTTATTTATATTAGTGAGGATTAAGATAAGGATGAAGCATAAATAAAAGGTGACAATGTTTATGAGGAGATTTATCAAGATGACATTTCGTAATTGAATTAGACACACACATTAAAAACTTAATCTGGATGCCTTGTTCTAATAATCTGTTTGGGGGCTGGAAAAATTAAGCCTTGACATTTGAACTCTTGGGAAATTATACATAGCGGTCTCAGTTTATTAAGGTCTGGTCACAATTTACAATGTCAATGCAATGAACAGCCCCGCATTTTTTACTACCTTTATTTGCAAAATTGAATTATTATTTTTCTATTTAACTTTGTATATTAATAACTTTTGACCGGCGGCTTCGCGCGCGTGCATTTCCTACGGGAATAGTACTTTTTACCGGTATAAAGAATAGCTTTTGTCTTTTCGCCGGACTCCGAATATTGTACAGTCAACAGCGTATCAAGTTACCTTGTATGAACGTGTGCCCCTATGGCGCGGTAATATCGACTTGTTTGCAATGAATTTGGGTAAGTTGAAATTCCAAGACACAAGTTCCAAATTCCAAGTTGCTTGAAGCGTGAATAGGTTAAAATCTTAATTTTGCTTTTATAACATTAGTTAGGATTATGATAGCAGTAAATCTAATAAAACCGCTAAAGCAATGACCTCTTAGTCCGCTACGCCATTTAGGGCTTTGCCCAGCAGTGGGACACCACAGGCCAATAAAATTTAATCGCGTCTACAATACAAATTTCACTTGTAAAACTGATAAATAAAATACAGCTTCGGCTTCTTTCCCAGAGCAGTTATTTTTCCAGGATGACGTACTTATTTCCTTCTTCATACTTCGAACTGCATGTATGCAAAATTTCACGAATATTGGTTGAGTAGATAGAGAGTGAAGAGGCAATAAACAAACAAACTTACTTTCGCATTTAAATTGAAATGAAAATATTAATATCACTTTGAATGCTTGTCTGTTTCGAAAATATTTTCGTAATATTATGTTCAAAATATTTGAATTACGGTATTTCAGTAAATGAGGATATTAACAACTTACCACGTAACATTATTTACACAAAGTTATGAACGTAGCAAGTTTTGCATGACCCACGAAAATAAACTATGGCCTATATAAACCAACGAAATAAAATAACGAAAACACAGAAATGAACACAGCTTGACAGTAAGGGACCGGCCCAATCGGTCCGTCGTCGTTCGTTGACGTACGTCGTCGGATCAAAGCCGAAAAACGCACGATTTGTACTTGTTTTGACGAATATCTATATTCGTCAATGTTATACTTATGGAAAATAACGGAATGGCTATTTTGTCTTGTTATAGATCAGCTAATTTTTAAAACTCTATTTATTGAAATCTTGATTTGCTGAACATCCTTCTATTATTGATATTATTACATGTAATTTCTAATATACTTGTAAAATACTGATTAAATTAGTTTCTAAGTACTGTTTAAAAATGAATCGGTCAAAAAATTGCTTGCAGATGCGCCCGCGGTAACCTATTATAGGTTATCAACGTTATCAACGTAGAGTACGTTATGCCTGTCCGTATATTATTCCTCGGCATAGGTTGTGGTTTAGCCATGAAAAAACAGACAGACTTTATAATATTAAATGAATATGAAGCGGTGGTATAATGTTTAAGACACCTGCCTGTGAATCTAAAAGTTCCAGGTTCGAATCCTACTCGTGCCACATGAGTTTGTATACCAATCTGATCATGTGTAGTAGTTTCTATAGACCACCACCTGTTTTTGGTGAACGAAAAAGAGCTAAGGAAACGTCCTCAATGGTTGATTTTATCTTATGTGGAAAATGGAGAAGGCAAATCACTCCATTAATGGTGCCAAGATAATTGTTGTGTGTGTTTTATTCCACGTAATGACCATGACCCATGAGGAAATACGACTACGAAAATGAAGTTTAAATATGGAAGCAATTAGTATATGAATCAAGTGTCACACGGAGTCACATCCGTGTCTTCAATATTTTATCCTGCCGTAGTTCAGAATTTCACATGTTAAGTACGTGTTGTATATACAATTCTTGTTTATGTTATGTGTTTTATTATGAAAAATTGGGGTGAAATGTCAGCAGGGTGAACTATCAAAATTTATGTTATTTGCGTACGTTTTCTATTGAGGAAAACTAAGTTATAGTACACAAATGTTACGTTATGTTTGTACTCTGTGACTTGAATTATGACAGTACTACAAATATCTGATATCGAAGTTTCAGCAAATATTTGTGCATACTTTTTATATAATTCGTCTTCTTATATTCGATTCGAGTGTCGATCATATTCTATCACACACACTATCCGTACTATTATTATAAATGCACTAGCAGCGCCTCGGGGTTTCGCACTTGTGGGAATTTTGGGATAAAAAGTACCCTATCTATTTTTCCAGATTACTTTCTACGCGTGTACCAAATTTCATAACAATCGGTCCGGTAGATAACGCGTGAAAAGGTAACAAAAATTCGCATTTATAATTTTAGTTGCAAAAGGTCTATCCCTCTGTCCGCTTACATGACTAAATCGCTGACCGATTGTATAAAATTTGGAATAAATTACCTACCAAATTGGGCTACTGTGAGTGAAGCTACCGGCAACAGCTCGTATGTACGTTACGACCTGAAATTAGAGACGATATTGTTGGGGTAACCAGGGCGCACCAACAGGTCATGCATAAGTAATAATGCATTATCACCCAAATCTTTCTCATCTGTCGACCTGTGTCCTAACGGGCTTCATGTCGGACTGCTACACTGGAGGTCCCAGGTTCAATCCCCGGTTAGGTCAAAATGGAAAAAGATCTTTTTCAGATTGATCTGGGTCTTGAATGTTTGCCTATTTAGGTATATGTTATAAAATATAGTATTGTTGTGTTAGTATACCATAAAACAAGTCTCGAACTTACTTTGGGGCTAGCTCAATGTGTGTGATTTATCCATCCAAACCTTAGCTAGCTCAATGTGTGTGATTTATCCAACCAAAGCTCTTTCATACAAATATTAATCGTTGATAAGATTTACTTTTCTACTTTTTCTTTAGCATCCCTAGATGTCATTAATACAAAAAATAGATCAATCGCTTAAAAATATCTGCTACAAAATTCAGCTGCAAGTTTCCACCCGAATAAACACAGTTTCAACATGCAAATCAAATATATTTTTTTAAAAATGCTGCCATACAATCCCATCAAAAATATAATGTTTAAATTACTTTCGCAGAAACTACAGACCTCTCGAAATAAATCAATTTAGCGGGGCTCGAAGCTAAGTTATTTGCAAGTCACAAGACCTACCGAAGGGAGGCCTCGTTCCGCAGCGCCCTCTATCCATTGACCTAGAAAATGTTCATATTTCTCTTCGTATTACGAGTTCGCATTTACATAAACATATAGATGCAATATTCACTGATGCTAGGAAGAAGATACAGGTAATATTGGAGCTAAATAAATAAATAAATATATTAGGACAAATCACACAGATGAAGCTAACCCCAAAGTAAGTTCGAGACTTGTGTTATGGGATACTAACTCAACGATACTATATTTTATAACATATACTTATATAGATAAACATCCAAGACCCGGGCCAATCAGAAAAAGATCATTTTCCATCATGACCCGACCGGGGATCGAACCCGGGACCTCTCGGTTCAGTGGCAAGAACTTTACCACTGCGCCACCGAGGTCGTCAAAGCTCAAACTGCTAAAAACTTTTTGAAGCGAAGTACACACATCATATGATGTAACAGTTCACTTTCTTGCGTGTTAAACAGTTGCACCTAACCTATAATATAAATCCATGGAGTACTCGGGAAGTACTTATTAAATTCATGTAAAAATCTCGTAATAAGAAAGAGAGATCCGATCACAGATAAAATAGATAGCCATATATGCATCGTGCGGGATCCAGTTTTACCTACCTATATAGCTAATGGCTACCTATATAGCTTAGAATGTGGTTCCATTTGAGCTAAGTGTGTTTAGCCATAACATTGCTTTATATAAGTACTCTGCAGTTACGTCCTTGTCCAATCTCCTACTAATATTATAAATGCGAAAGTTTGTGAGGATGTATGTATGTTTGTTACTTTTTCATGCAAAATCTACTAGTCGGAATGTTATGAAATTTGGTACACGGGTAGAATATAACCTGGAATAACATATAGGATACTACTTATCACTAAATTCCCGCGGTAGCGATGCCCCGGGGCGCAGCTAGTCTTTTATATACTCTATATCGTCAAAATCTAAGAAGTAGCTAACCTGTATGTAAAATGCAGAACATGAATTTTCCGTACATACCTGAGAATTATAAAGCCTTGATACCTGATAGGCAACAACAGCTAAGAGGGTTGACGTCAGCCATGCTGTCTGTCATAAAGTTTCAAGCATTTATCTTTACTGATTTAACTAAAATCGTTCACAACTGCTGTCGTCATCAATCAATTTAATTCCATTTAATAAACTTTCATACAAATGTAAGTACATCTAAAAAGTATCTAAATTAACTATATAACTAATCTAGTTACTAACTAGAAGATGCAAATATCATCACACTTTTTAGACCAAAGTCTGAACCGAGATCTTGGATAGCAAGTTTGCAATACAAAGCATGACAAATGACATCCAGAAGATCAAAGAAGCATGCAAGATTGCGGGCTAACTTTGCGTATTGTTGTCGACAAAAGGCTTCGCAGTTACTCCGCAAAGTTTTTCCGTACGTCATCTACGAGCTCACTGCTCAACTCCTTTTTTCTGCTATTGTATATCGCGAACTTTGGAAATTATGTAATGTCGTTTTGGCGCGAGACTTTACTATTATGCACTGAGACGGATTGTTGCAAAATTTTGTTTTTCTTTAATTTTATTTTTTTAGGGACATATCACACAGATTCAGTTAGTCTGAAAGTAAGTCCGGGACTTGTGTAATGGAATACCAAACTGGATACTATCTATATCATGTACATATATATGTATAGATAAACATCCAAAATCCAGGTCAATCAGAAAAATATAATTTCTATTCTATCTTGACCTGATCGGGGATCGAACCCGGGACCGGTATAGCAGTGATCATGATGATCATTATAGGCCACGAAGGTCGTCGAGACTTTAATGCACTGAAAAGGGTTGTAACAAAATTATTTCTCATGATGAATATATTCTTAGAATTAAGTAAGTTTTCGTAACTTCAAAATTATATGTTACGAACGAAAATACTATCTTTAAAAATGTATGAACACTACTAGACGTCTAATATTTCTGAGAATAACCCAAAGGCTATGAATCCACTCGCTCATCCCTGTAACCGTATCGATTCATCTATTGCGCAACTGTCCGGAACTGCCTGGACAAGACAAATGCGAATCAGTGGACATTAATCCTTCTAATCTTGACAGAAAAGCTCCGGGCTGCATTCTGGTCATAGATCAAATAGACTTGATTTTGAAACTAGTATGTTATGATTTCCTTGATCGATTTGACTTATATCTACATAGTTCCGATTGCGTTCTGGGTTGTGAATCACGAAGCCCGGGTTCAGCTTAAAAACAACCTTAAAATTTTGAGGATTTTATTACCGGCCGACGTCAACCTTTCTATAGTTGCTTATGAGCGGCCTAGGCCTTGTATCCCTTATTCGCCTCATACGTCATCCACGGGAGGATATGGAGTCATATACTGCGGCGGTTCCACACGTCTTACATGTTGAATTAGACCATCCCGCCGAATCGTGGTCCCGGTTTTTTCTCCGACGTCGGATCCGGCGACACGAATCGTGGAAAAACTGCTTTACTCACAGGGAAAAGAATGAATACGCGAACACGGAAGCCGTAAGAAAATCTATTGGACAAAAACACAAAAGGCCCATTATTCAGGACATTCTCATCCTGGCCAACCCATTTACAATAATGAAGGAAGGAAGGACAAAAGACGAACGTCTTCCATGCCAGTAAGCATTTGAGTCTCAATAGTTTGTGTATTTTCGCGCGAGGTATTAGTAAAAAACTTGACGTTTTTGTTTTTTACTTGAAATATACTTCTAATAGCAATTTATGAAAGACACATCGTAGAAAAACGTCCAGTACAGGAAAATACTTTGAGAAAAACACAACACCACGAGATGCTTTTAAAATTGAGGTTACCCTACGTAATTTTATTAAATAGGTATACAATAGTTTCTTATTCGTAAATTTTATATTTGCATTTTTTACATTGCCTCCATGATAATTAAAAATAAATAAATATATAAGGACAAATCACACAGTTTGAGCTAGCCCCAAAGTAAGTTCGAGACTTGTGTTATGGGATACTAACTCAACGATACTATATTTTATAGCAAATACACATATAGATAAACATCCAAGTCGCGGGCCAATCAGAAAAAGATCATTTTCCATCATGACCCGTGCGGGGATCGAACCCGGGACCTCTCGGTTCAGAGGCGAGCACTTTATCACCGCGCCACCGAAGTCGTCTTTGAGATTATAAATATTTAACAATTGAAATTGATATGTTTCCTTTATCTCCCGGAATCTAGGTAAAACAAAATTGCCCCTTACAATTGAAATAATGTTGCCAACTTAATAAAATTAATAACCAACCAAGCTGCGGTATATTGCGACTAGAAGACAATGTATCGCAGACCTTAAAACCACAATGTAATTTTGTTAATTCACTCCGTTACGCTAATATGCTCAATATTGCTAGTAAAATCAACGTTTTAGTTAATGAACATACGAGTAAGAAGCACTATATGCTTTGCATGAGATTTGTATAATATGCAAAATACAAAGGATGTTTGTAGTAATTATGTCTAGCTAGTGGCCAACCGACCAATTGAATAACATTACAATGACAGAACCAATATTAATGCCAAATGAAACGCGTCTACTTCGCGAGTAAGTATTTATACTATTTAAAACAAAACAAAAATTTCGAAAATCCGTCCACAATTTTATTGTTGGAGTTTTTTGGAAGTAGATTCAAAAATACAGAGTTATTTGCTTATTGATATGAAAATGAACTGATTAATATGTGGTTTAAGATATCCTCATTATTTCATGTTGGCTGCTTTAGTTATTGTTCTTTACATTATCGGATTGCGTTAGTTAGGCTACTACTTGTAAGTATGTAAATTGGATTTTATTAATCGATTTTAATAGGCCCGCCGCTGACGTTTAGACAAAATGCGCGTTTTTCTGCACACGTTTAAATTAAATTAATGGTGCAAAAATTATCGCTCTTGACTTTGCTTGTTATATTATCATCCGCGTAAAATAAAACATTATCATTTTTAATACTTACCTGTGATTTTAAACCGACTACCTACCTGGCGTCAATTTCCTTTTGAAAATCAGCTGTCTATGTCAATTTTATCCTTCTGTCATTTTGTACTATATCCACGGGAATTTATAGAATAGTCCTGTTTTAAATAACACCATGACTCGAATCTGTTATTATACGATTAGCACAAAAATAGATAGACTATACGCATCGAATTTGTCATCATAAAAATTAGCATAAAAATGACACATCAAAATTCGTCGTCCTTGTTAAATAAATAACAAGCAAGTTGAAAACAAGCGCGAATATTGATTGATTGCTAACTGCTGAAGTAAAACTGTCCGTAACTTTTGATGCTAAACAATTTAAGAGCACTTGGCGTAATTTGGGAATATTTCTGAAAGTTTACTTTGTTTGCTTTTTGAAGAAAAAAATATTGTGAGACTCGTCAAGTTACAATGTCAAAGTCATGAGCAAAAGTAAGGCAAAAATAATTTGCTGTAGTAAATCTATTTGTTTATGACAGTCAGAGATAGACCTAATAATGAAAATATTATATAAACTTACAACAGATATGGCGCAGCGATTTTTACATTGGATGATTTTTGTTAACATAAAAACATATTTAAGATTTTTTCGATGAGTATTATCAGAAAAATGTATAAGTTAATCCATACATTACATATATAAATAATTTCTCAATTCGTAATTCTGACAAAGCCACTTCCGCTACTAGGTAGATTATATTCTATTATACAGCCTAGCACTTTAAAAATACAACTTTAATTGAAAGAAAATTGAATTTTCATTCCTTAAATGAAGATACCAGGGATAAGATCACGCCGTTTTATTCCACGTCCCAACAAAATAAACGATCCGTTTCTCAATTAAGAAAGTTCTCAAACCAATTCCACTGAGGGTATTCAAGCATTTAATCAAAGTATTAATATTTAGCCAATTTCCGATAGAATTCTGAACTGAATCAGTCGAATCCAGTTCAAATATGCGGTTGCAAAAATATTTACACTAAATTGTTCCGCCGTTATATGAAGAGTTAAATTTTATGGCGGCCTAGATTCTGAACGACCTAAAAGATGACTTATCACGACAGTTTAGAGCCGGAATTTGTTTCGCAGAGCCAGACCCATTGTTCGTTAGTGCTGTTTAGCTACTCTATAAACACTCCTCTGTTGTTTCAGGCACTCAGCCGCTGTAAACACAAAGCCGAAATGAGATGAGTATGCGCGTGGCTTGGTCCAGGTGGTACTGGATAGTGATTTTCACGACATGTGCCGCCAGGACCTCAAGTGATTGGCTAGACTGCGCGCACATCGACACCTGCCACTGCAAATGGTCTTCAGGGAAGAAAACTGCCAGCTGCTCCTCCGGTGACCTTCGCCGTCCGCCGTCACTCTCCCCAGACATACAAGTCTTGGATTTGCATGACAATCCACTTCGAAACCTGCCCCAGCAGATCTTCGCAAGCATTGGTCTCCTCAATTTACAAAAGTTAAACCTACGAACTACGAGACTACGATCGATCCATGCCGATGCATTTTTAGAATTAAGGATATTGATTGAAGTTGATTTAGGAGATAACGACCTCTCAAATCTGCCGAGAGACCTATTTAGAGGCAACGAAAGACTGCGATTAGTTGTACTAAGTAACAACCCGCTGACCACGCTCGTGGCCGACCAGTTCCCACCGCTGCCGCATTTACGAATACTTTTATTAGATGGTTGCAGACTAAGGTCCTTGCATACAAATTCCTTGCGCAACCTAAAAGCTTTAGAGACAATAGACTTACGTAGAAATCAGCTAACATTCCTTCGTTTGATTACATTTTCTTTACCATCTTTGAAGACAGTGTCTTTATCAGGAAACCCTTGGAGATGTGATTGTCGACTTAGAGAGTTCAAGGAATGGTTTTTAGATAGTAAATTGGGAACAGAAGAATTATTGTGCGTAGAACCTTCAACACAAGCTGGAAATAAGTGGCGAAACGTACCAAGTGAAAATATGGCTTGCTCCCCTGAAGTGCGGTCAAGTACTTTAGTAGTTAGAGCTGAAGTTGGACTCGCTACTACTTTTGGATGCTGGGTTCATGGAGTCCCAAAGCCAAGAGTAACATGGTTATTCGATGGTGTAGATGTTCATAATAACACTGTTGATGTTGATATGGAAGAGACAGAAACTAATATTGATGATGATAATTCTGAAGACAGAGTGCCTGGTAGTGTACGGTGGGTGAATATAACACTTCTTAATGTAACATCAAATGCAGCTGGTGAATGGACCTGTGTAGCTAAAAGCCCTGCAGGAGAAGCCAGAGCAATCATTAGTTTAGTCCTGCCGAGATCTCAAACAGCTACTGCTCGAACCGCCCCTGGAATCCCCCAGCTTTTAGGAGTAGTGTTTGGCGCGTTGGGTGTCTTAGCTAGTCTAGGTTTTATCGCAGCTGTTGCCTGTTGGCATTTGAGAAGACGAACAGTTCCACCGAGTAGAAGCTTTAACGACCAAGAAAAAAGACTAATTGATGCATCAGTTGTCGTCAGTTGCGATCGGTCTATAGGGGATATAGCCTCGCCATGTGATTTTGAGATGACCAACCGGTCAATGGACGATAACCAACCAAGAGGTTGTGGTGGATTTGAACCTGTACATATAACAATAGAAGGTACACCTGGCGCATTTCCTCCTCCTCCAGCAGAGTTTGCTGTACCAGTTCCATATGGGAATATATTCATATCGGTACAAGTAGCAGGAAGAGGGGAGCCGGGGAAATACCCTGATTTGTTAAGTGGTGGAGCAACTTTACCAAGAAGAAGTAGAACTTGCTGTACAGCACCAGCTTATGATAATATGGGTCCGAGGGTAACTGCGACTGGTAGTTCGACGTGGTCTCTTCCTGGTGCCAATTCGGATAATGTGGAGCTCTCAGAGACGCCAGTTTTAAACTTACCTCCACCGCCGCCTGAGTTTGTTTCACTTTAGCCTAGGCCATTGGTACTAGACCCCTCTTCACTGAGGTGACCTGGTACCCATAAAATTACAAGTCAATTAGGCTTTCCCCTAATTTTAATACATTTACGACAATTTTGACGTGATTATTTTAATTGTAAATTTAATTGTAAATAGTTTGTATAAGTGCGGACGATGTGTGACATCCTGTGAGATATAATACGTAAGGTTGTTATCAATATTAAATCTAAATTGTACTTTAAAGCATTTACGATACTTGTTGATATGTTGAAATTCTGAGGCGAGGATGCATTACGGCTTTATTCGAAGGGAATAATGGAATGCGTTCTACGTTAGAATGCGATCCTAACAATGAACTCGATCTTTGAATGTCCTCAGAATAGAAAATGCCTATTGTTAGAGAGCATTGTAACTTAATACGCATTTCCCTTTGAATATCAGCGTTAGATTAACCTTCTTTATTTCTTAGATATTCCTTTAAGCCTTTTCAATGTACGTCTTTGTCTTCCCAACTTTTGTAAATATTGTTTATTATACAAACCTCCCAAACATAAGACTGACCCTTCTCTCTTGATTTCTCTTTGTAACTTTAACGATTAATAAAGCTATGTATACACTCCACTTAGAGTCAGACAAGATAGCTTCATTTTCTTTGAAAGCAACTAATGTAAAAGGAAATAAACCGATCATGTAAAATTTAGTTTATTTTATTGTCTTTTCCTTTCCCTTCATTTCCCAGTGGGTTTAATAATGTTGGAATCTTGAAAGAAACCGGTTAAAATATTTCTTATAATACTTCATAGTTTTTGTAAGTATAATAGAAGTATTGCATAAAGCAGCATTATATAAAGATTTCATTATTAATAGCAAGTCCATAAAGTTATTACTAGAGAAAGAATATTGGCATTCATAAATAAATTCTGGGAAAATAGTAAAATTCGATGATAAAATTTGATGCTAAGTATTTTAGTGCGAATGATACACGACTAAGTATTAAATAACAAATTCACAATAGCTACATTTTATAAGTATAATATTGAAATGAATAATTATTTAATTTATTTTGATATACATAATCGCCCTTATTAATAAAAACGTCATTCTCTGATTAGCCTCGGAATAGTTATTCTTTGTACTGTCTCGTTCTTTCAATGTCAAATGCTGAAAAGAGAGAGAGGGACAAAACAAAGATATACTACTCCAAACCTAATCAGAGAATTAAATGTTTATTAATAAAGCGGTATTAGTGTTTGGCCAAATTTTACAATGTTTTGTTTCACCCATAAAAGTCCACATGTAATTGTATAATTTTATTCAAGACGCTTATAGCCTGAATGTATCAAAATTTTTTAAAAAAAAGCAATAGAGTCAGATGTAGCAGGAGAAATCCGAAAGCTAATCATTTCAAGTGTTTTTTTTTTAATATTATATTTAATAGCATTTTCTGCGTATGCAAATATGAACAATACAGTTGGGAGACTCTTCGAGTGGAGATTATGTTGAG
Source organism: Plodia interpunctella (assembly GCF_027563975.2). Lineage (NCBI taxonomy): Eukaryota > Metazoa > Arthropoda > Insecta > Lepidoptera > Pyralidae > Plodia > Plodia interpunctella. The sequence continues at coordinate 1,320,312 of NC_071313.1, forward strand.
ATAGACAGTAAGTATTATAAAAACTGACACCAAAGCAACATACTAAATTTGCACTTTATATATTATAACAAATACATAAACTATTCAAGAACAACGTAAAATATCCATTCACATCAATCTGTGTGATCACTGTATGTCATCATGCCGGACCGTTAAACTGGAGGTCCCGGGTTCGATCCCTGGGAAAATTACCTTTTCAGATTAACCTGGGCCTTGAATATTTAACTATATTATGTGTATGTTATAAAATATAGTATCGTTAGTTAGTATTCCATAAGACAAGTCTCGAACTTACTTTGGGGCTAGCTCAGTATGTTATTTGTCCATATATATCTATTTATCTGATTTATCTGACCGGGTATCTAATCCGAAACCTTCAGTGTATCAGTCTGATATGATGACCTAAGCCAACAGAGGTCAAAAGTTTGTCATTAAGATAAATAATATGTGCTAAGTCATGTTTTAATCCACACCTCCGATATTTCATCTAAAACCATTCCTTTAACAAGAAATCACTTTTACGTTCTTGATAGTAAATCTTTGGCCATAAAATTTAAGCTTATTAAATTTATAGTTTAAATCCGTATGAATCCTTGGCGTCCTTAGCTGTTATTCCCATTCCATTTCATGAAGCACCTATCCGTTCTCCCCAAAACGATTGGATTGTTACACAGAATAAAAAGAGCACAGCGGTGAATTTTCTATCATTTTGGCCGCCATCATTACCGTTCTTCGAAATAAATTACCTTTCAAAAATCATAAAAATAAAGTATTGATAAAATAATAAACTAAATTGAATAATTTTTATTACACAGATTATAATTCATAATTAAGGTATTGTAAAGGATACTTTGTTGAAATTTGGAGGGTAATAACGGTGATGGAAATGTTCAAAAATTCATCTACAAAATTAAGATATAATGAAACTGAAAGATCATATTTTCTTTTTTAATTTGGGGATCTTCAAGGCAACAAACACATCTCTGCTATCCATCTGGCTTGACAGGGTCAAACGCATTTAAATTTCTAATAAAAAAATGTCAACTTGAAATATATACAAATTGAAATTTTAATGACCTCGGCGGCTCAGTGGTAAAGTGCTTGATTCGAACACAGAAGTCCCGGGTTCGATTCCCGGTCGGTCATGATGGAAAATGATCTTTTTCTGATTGGCCCGGGTCTTGGATGTTTATCTATATATGTATTTGTTATAAAATATAGTATCGTTGAGTTAGTATCCCATAACACAAGTCTCGAACTTACTTTGGGGCTAGCTCAATCTGTGTGATTTGTCTTAATAATATATTAAGTATTATTAGTATATAAAAACCCGCGTGTGATTCCTCCGTATTCTTAATATTTTGCGATTTAAAAAGACATAAATTTGAAAGTCGCTCGGAAAATAGGTCAAAGAGACACCCGAAACAAACTGTTTTGACAACTCTGAACAGAATCGAATGCTATGGGTGAGTTCACGAAGATTTGAAGAACAACATTGTTTTAAGCTTCAATGTCAGGATATCAATTCTAAGGGAACTTCGGAGCAAAAATATACCTTATCTAAAGAACAATTGTTTATTTGGTACATTACAAACATAAATATCCATATTATTTGTTCAATATTACAGATACACTATCAACATTAATATATATAGTTTTACAAGCATTTATTGTTTCGCCGGAAGTCTATTATCAAATCTTGAAAGATAATATTCACATACTTAGGTATGTTCTACAGAGTTAAATTTTCCACTTATTTGTTTCAATTTCCATGGCGATTAATTCTTGTAATAATCATGACTCCTATTCCTAACAAAATATTATAAATGCGAAAGTAATTTTCACTATTTATTCAACCAATCTTCTTAAAATTTTGCAAAAGTGCGGAGATGAACATAGTGTACATTTCATCCCGAGAAAATAACGACTCCCGTTGGAAATTTACGCGATCAAAGCCGCGGGCGAAAAGCTAATAATAAATAATAACACTAACTCTACAGTAAAGCGAAGCTACCAGTTCAAATTACAAGATGGACGTGAACAAAGCGTTCCATTTTAATTAAAAGCTTGTAAATAACATGTACGTATATCAGAATGATTATTCTTGTCGAGTCTGGCTATTTGATAAATGGTCGTTCATACCGTGGTGTGGCCACGCTGATCGCTATGTCGTTGGCTGTATGGAGAGGAGCAAAACGGCCCCGCGTTGAAAGGCTCGCCCGTGACATCCTGTAAAGGCACGCTTGACACGGGCGAGCCTCAGTTCACAGAATCTTCATCGAAAGCACGTTTCGCCGAAAATTATTTTTTATATCCCATGTTACTTTAACTTTATTATCATGTTCTATGTCAAGCAGAACTGAATTTACCGATTATTTTAATTCAAGCTTATTTGAGAATACAAAAAATTCGATGACGATGACGAAGAGTGATTCTGTGAACTGTGGAAACCACACCCCTGACTTTATCCAGGCAGAGGCAGAGAAGACTAACGAGCCGTCCCGCTAGCCACTCCGAGGAGAAAGGCCTCGGCCGGGACTGAGGGAGGAGCGAGGGTCCTATACCAAATGCAGGTGGCTCTTACACCGTGTATAGTTTTAGTGAGTTGGAGTCTCACATACCAGTCCTCCCGTGGATGGATGAGACGAGGGTCTTTACACACGTAAAAAAAAGTTTGGCCATAGAGTCTATTGCACCGCAGTCACACAAGTTGAAGCCGGGCTATTCAAATTGCGATACAGTTCGCCGAACTTGCGGAATATGCATACGTTGATGGGTTTTAACTGTGGTAAATAAAAATACTCATACATACTACGCAATGTTCGTGTTCATTTGTCTGTCAAATTTCGGTGATAGTCTATGGTTGGCATGAGACATAAAAACAACGATCTCTTTACAGTCTATAAGCCTTTTTGCAATCGATTGGATTGCACGAGACGCATAGAATATTCATGAACAGACATAAAGTGAAACTGTCTATTCTCAACGTGAATATTTTAAGCCCTGTTCGTTATCTTTTACTTTTTCACACATCACACACATTTTTGTATTAGATTTTTTCTAGTTTTTGAAGGGAGGGAGGGAATACCCAATCATCAGGGATGTTATGCGTGCAAATGGTCTGAGAAGGTCTTTTATCTCCACTGCACGGTCGTCGGCATCCTTAGCCGACGACCGTGCAGTGGAGATAAAAGAGAAGGACTCTGGGCTCTAACGCTCAATAGCTGTAGTAACCGGCAAAACGCTCAGAGACACGCTACTATGAATTATTTTCATATCTGATGATTGTTCTATTATTAGTTCTATCATTTATGAAAATTAGCTTCTCCGTAAATACGAAATTATACAGTAAGTAGTATAGGCATTTTACAAGCTTTCAACAGCTCATCTTTGCTACCCATCAAGCTAGACTGAAGTGAAACCCGAATTATTAATTAAAATACCTATTAAAACTTCACCCATATCCTTGGTAATTACTTCTTAAAATGGAATTAAATATTTCTGACTGCAACTTAAATGGCCAGTATTTTATTAACTTTTAATTGCGAGCTTTATTTCATTTTAGCTAGACAATGGTTTACGAAAACTGGGTACAATTCACTATAATACGCATTTACTTCCGAGAGAAAATTATATAAATTCCTTAAAACGTAAATGTCGACCGACGTCGACTGAGGTTTTAGACAAGGGTAATAAAACCTGGAAGCTCCAGGAGGATTTCAAACTGGCCGAGTATTGTGGTATTCTAATTTTGGCGCGAAATGTTAGAAATGCTATGGATTTAATTATAACAACACTTTCTTGCATTGCGGTATTTGTAGGAATTTTAAATTGCGTTCTTATTTATTTATTTTCTTTACTTTTATTATTTAATGTTTGAACTTGTTTTATTCATACTGGCCAGTACCTTGATATATATATACAGGGTTACTGGTATCTAACGCATAACCTTCCAAAGGCGCATAAGGTACATAGAGACTAACATCTTTTGTTCTACGACTTTTGTCTAAACGTGATAAATACAAAGTTTTCCCTTTTTTTAGTTTTAATGTCGTTTTTATAAAACGTTAACTCTATGTTCGACTGTACATTACGCTACTGTACAGTCTCGTGTTGCTTGGCTAATTACATAGAGTTAAAATGTTTAGAATCGCAAATTAGTTTTTTTTATATGAAAAAAAATCTACGAACCACGAAAAGTCGTAGAATAAAAGTTACTTGTTTTGATGTGCTCAAGTAGCCTTTAGGAAGTTTTGCGTTTGATACCAGTTACCCTGTTTAACTTCTCATTCATCTGAGCGTTTTCTATGTTATTTCCACAGCCGTCGTGACTCGGAGCCCTGGGCCCGCTTCCCTTTATCCTTTAATCTATTTAACCATAACTTAAAAGCCAGTAATAATGATAAGTAAAATAATTATTTCATTTCATTGTTTTGTTTTATCAAAACCATAAATATTCCACTAAAGAAATATACTTGACGAATTTATACAGCTCAGGATATAAATTGGATTTGCGATATAAGGTATATAGATGTGGGACGATAGGAGGACGTCAATCGTTCCACTCCACTTGATGAGGAGTGTTCATCCCTAGGGTTAGATTAGGGCGAATTTCAATATTTTTTATTTATATTCATTCACTAGCTTTTGCTCGTGGCTTCGCCTATTTTAGTTTCTCTAAAAGAAGCCTGTCAGGTCATCAGATTCTCACCTCTCGTATTATGACAGAATAACTGACCCACAGCTATAAAAAATTAATTAAGATGCCACACAATGAAAACAATTGACAGTCGGATGAAACGATAGTTCGTTTCATCCGACTGTCAACCGAAAGCCAAAGAGTTCCATTTTCAAATGTATTAATTACTTTTTAATTTTTTAAAAAATATTTTTATGTAGTGGCCAGTTTCTGATTCTTATTTATTCCAACACACTGGAGTGGAATAAAAATTCTTTTTTCACTATGGAACGGAGCTCCGAGGCATAAATAATATAATAATAATCGTACCGTCATCCGGAGTGACAACTTCTGTCATCCCTTTATTATTTACAGTAATAATACTGGAACTTTAATCGCATGCTCTCGGTCCTTTAGGGTCAGCCATAAAAGTCTTCTATGGCACTTTAGGAGCACTTCGCCTTAACACTGCCTATTGTAGTTTTACTATGTTAGAATGAGACGAAATTATATTATAGAAAGAAAGGGATATATGTGCTTTTAGTAAGAGGATGGATAGAGCGCGCGCAACTAACAAAAGTCTCAAGAAAACCAATGCTTTATTTCTATGCATACATTTTTGAACTGGTTAGTGTAATAGGTTATATTTTTATTATATTTTTGAAGTGAATACTTCTTTTGTGAACGTTGTGCACTTTTTGTGATGGGTAAAAAATGTTGAACTCGCGTCAGGACACGTGACCCTGATCGAAAATTCGTTAGACGTCAAAAATGCACAACGTTAATGTTCAAGTTTTCACTTTTGTCGGCACTCCCGGAGTGCAACCCGGGTTTTTTTATTTATTCCCAGCGAGATCATTAACGGATATAGCCACAACTAAACACAGGTGCGTTTTATTTCGTAGAACGACTTGTCAGCTTTTACTGTGTGCCTATGTAAAACAACATTTTTATAGATATTATATAAAATAATAAATAGCTACAAAACAATACCTATAAAAGTAATTCCTTAGTAATAATAGAGCAATAATAGAGCAGCACAAATGGACATTATTTCTTCTCTCATAACTACCTCTAGAAACCAAACAGCGAAATAAAATATAATCTTGTAATGTTTAGGTAAGTTTGAATACCAAAGTAGACGAAGGGATTTTTACGGCTTGCCTCTTCTACGACGCAATAGTTACTCTAAAGGAATAGTTTCCATGAAAAGGCAGAGAAGTTTCTTGCAGTTCCGTGCAATGAGCCCCTAATGCTGTGTGACATGTGGCTTTTAGTATTGTAAAATATGAGACAATTTGTTTTAAACTCGCCTTTTGAAATGTTGCAACTTTTTGTATTAAAGTTGAATTCTTCGAATCTTAACTAAGATTATACGTTAGCTTTTGCCCGCGGCTTCTTTCGCGTTTATTATGTGGATCCGCTCACAAATTATTTTTGTCAATATCTCGCGTTCTAAGCAACGTATCGCTATGAAACGTATACATGATTTTAAGTTAGTGAACTGTGAAAACAGCATCAAATTACATTCAGTGATTTTTGCGTAACAACATACAGACAGCTGCTTCTCATCCTGCGCAGATTATAAAAATCAATCAAGTTAAAAAAGTACGATATAATTTATGATCATTTGTTTCAATTAAAGAAGATTTTTTAAAGCTACCTTTAAATCTACCCTTTCACTTCTAACTTACATTATTGAATTACAAAAAAGGGTCAGCCTCTGGAAAATTCTTTTTCATAATATTATGTTTTTTATAGTCTAGACTTTTTTTGTCAGTCTGCCAAATTGTTTAACATCTTGTGTCCTTATCTTGTGTCCTTGAAGTGTGTTCCTGGTATCATTCCCAGCTGTGACGGCCTAAAGCCCAGGGTCCAAAAAAAAAATCACTAAATTGTAAATATTCATATTTTACGGCTGACCGCCTGCCTGACTTAAACCCTGTTTGAAAAATCGGTATAAATAACCCGTCGATTTAATTAATACAAACAATATAGTTACTATTACTAGTCTCAAGTACTAGGCATACATGAGTCCGCAGGATGTTGGTAGGGAAGACGATCCATGTAAACACTGTTCAAACTAGGCAACAGCTTTCACCAAAGCGTGGAATACATTAAAACAGGCTATTGAGGAAACAATATATGTTGAATATTGTATTGCAAAATAATGAGTGTACAGATTGATACCACAGAAAATTCTAAAGAAATTCATAGAACATAATGACCTTTCCCGCGTCTGTCTATTGGCAATAAACTCAATTACTACACGGATTTTCGTGCGGTTTTCGGCAATAGATAGATATTCCTGATGGAGGTTTAGGTGTATAATTTATTATATTTTAACCCGAGTGAAGACGGGATGGGCCGCTAGTTAGTACAGTCAACAGCACATCAACCTACCCAAATCCATTGCAAACTCGTCGCTATTACTGCGCCATAGAGGTTCAAGCAGGGTAACTTGAAATGCTGTAGACTGTACATAAAGTCGTTTTATTACAGTCTCTTTGAGGAATTAAAATCAATTGAATCATTTGTTTATTCAAACAAACATATTATGGAAAAGATGGATATGTTACGGCTTAACCCTAGCAGGGGCAGCCAATCTCAGTTAGTTACATCTGGGTTCAATTAGTTACTTATGATCAGCGGATCTTCGTCGATTACACCGTTCATATCATGTTTATATTCGGCTAGGTCTAGATCTAACTGAACATAAGCAGACTACTGGGTGTAGCCAACAGAAATCGCTTGCAACTAGTTCTACCCGGCTAAACTAAGATTACGCACTTAGGGGTTAAGTCGTGACATATGTGTTATTCACAATATTTGTGGGCAAATAATTAATTTGGAAACCAGTATAACCAAATGTAAATTAATGCTTAAGAACTATATATTAACTGAGTAAATTTGTAATGAGTTGTGACTCGCCTTACCACGTATAAACCTATATAGGCTTTTGTTGGTAGTGCTTGTATTTTTCATATAAATTATTGTAACATAAATAAAGAAATAAAATAAAAAAAAAAAAAAATGTAGATGCTGAAAAATTAATTATAAAAGAGAGCTATATTTCTGTGTTCTCTTTATTTTAAGCTCAGTACCACCGTACCCAAATCACGGAGTTACGCAATGCGGCGAGGCAAAAGGATTCGTTTTATTTTGGAATAGCAAATGCCTTGGATTATTACATATATATATATATATATATATATATATGTTTATATATGGTGATTTTAGTATGCTGTGTCTGCATTTATTATTAACTAGCTTTTGTTCGCGGCTTCGCCCGCGTGAATTTCCTACGGGAACAGTTATTTTTACGGGTTGAAAGGTGCCCTATGTCCTTCTCCATACGCCATAATTACATGTCAAGAAAATTGGTTGAGTAGATAGAGCTTGAAGAGGTAACAAACAAATAAACAAACTCACTTTCGCATTTATAATATTAGTTAGGAATTAGGAATAGGATTCACTTCGTGACGGTTGTTACCTGATTTCTGGAATAAGTGGTGTTAAATCACCTGTGACATAAATTTATATTTAAAAAATGTTAAGCCCTTCTGGCATAATAGGGACCAACACTGTTTAAATGAGTTTCTTTCGGCATTTCTTCTCAGTAGTGGTCGTTCCGAAATGCCAGTACTTTGTAGCTTGTGAGAAATAACTATAAATATAAAAATTGACGAGAAAAAATACCTGTGAAGGTCTAATTTCTGAATAAATTATTTGAATTTGAATTTTGAATTTGAGACTTTTTTTGTAACTCAAAAGAAAGAAAAGTTTTCGTACTAAGTATGTATGCTTGACATTTTAAATGCGCTATTTTTAGATGTCCCTTAACAGTCGGTATATAATAACCACGACCCTCATGGCTGAGGGTCGTGGTTATTACGTGTGTTTGATGAAACACACATCAACTTTCATGGCACTATTAATGGTCTGGTTTGCCATTGCCTTCTCCATTTCACACACAAGTACCGGAGCCTAGGGCATTATACTTTTTCTTTTTCACTTCGCACAGTCTTTGGCATACTACATCCTAAGTTGTCAGACCAGACCAGATCCACGTTTCACTGCAGATCATACCATATGTTATGAACCTCGAATATGACACGACAGTAGGATCGAAACTGGAACCTTTTAAGCGTATTAACCACTAGACCACCACAACTATAATTAAATTCAAGGAACACGACACATTCTAATGGAAAAACGCGCCAGTTTGATCATATCGTTCGTCCATATATGTAATAGCGCCCAATTTAGCGAATGACACACGTAGACAGCAATTGTCATTCCGGATGCTTTCTATTCTGCTTTGTTGAGATTTTTTTCTATGTTTACTTGTGTACTTTGCTTTATTGAATATAGGGTTCCGTATAATTGATTGAGTACCTAATAGAAATGAAAAGTGAACATAATTTTATTTAATAATATTTATGCAATATTAGCTTTTACCCGCGGCTTCGCCCGCGTATATTTCTAATAGGCGCAGTTATATTTCCGGGATTAAAGGTACCCATGTCCTTCTCCATATTTCAGACTACATTTATGAAAAATTTTAAGAAGATTAGTTAAGTAGATAGAGCGTGAAGAAGTAACTAACAAAATCACTTATTCATTTGTAATGAGTATTAGATTTTCTTCTTAGCTTAATTTTATTTTTTCAATGTGCTATTATTTATCAATAATGAATCGTATATCCACTGTTTTCTTTATTTACAACATAACAGTCTATAGCTACTAATAATAAAATGTGAAAATTTGTAGGTACGTTTGTCCTTCTTTCACGATAAAATGTAGCAATGGATCAATGAGATTTTTATGCGGCATAATCGCGGGAAATCTTCTAGCAGCTTAGCTCGTGTTTGACATCTAGTAATGAACTAAATCTATTACTTTCATCAAAACCAGCACAGCTGTTTAGCGATGAGAACGTGATAGAATAAGAGGCAGTCTTTGATTGTCACTCTTTATTTGTTCTGCGGTCAATATAAATATATCGTTAAGTTATGAAACAAAAAACTGACATAAATACATGATCGTTCCAATTTAGGTAGACGTATAAAAATATAGTAGTTCCTCAAAATAGGTTCATCAAAGCCGCAAAAGTTTAAGGAACCCCGGACCAAAGCCAATCTCACTTACCGTATATCTGCAAGTCTATGCTCCATAACTGATGTTATAAAACAGTCAACGTTTTTTCATCGCGAGACGTAATGTCTTTCGCGAATCAGATTCTTAAATTTTATGTAGCTTCCTTCATAAAAGGGTGGTTACGTCATTACGGTCCGTCAATTTTCTTGAGGAAGGAATCATTTCCAAAATTAATCATTCATTAAAATTACACTGCCACAGTACAGATCAATTATTTTCAAATTCAAACTGTAAATGTTAACTAGTTGTTCGCCGCCACGAATTTTAAGACCTCGTGAACACAATAAATTTTGATGAGCAAAAATATGAATATTTCAAAAACGACTTAACCGATTTTGATTCCCCACGAACTTAAAAATTCTATTGACAGATTCTACATATCTTTTAATTTTAATCAAAATCAGACCAACGGTGCGAAAGTTATCGCGTAACAAACATACATACAAAAAATTTATTTTTGTCGAATTGTCCAAGTCGAATTGTAAAGCTCACTCGCTTCGCTTGCTCAGTTGCTCAGTCAAAAAGATAGTAAAACTAATTCTTATTTAATTGAAAAATTGTACTGTCATAAGACAAATTAAAAGGCGTTTTTACTCCAGACACTCGTCTGCTATGTAATTAATAATGTTATCGTCGTTTCACCGTTACCACATTGTATTGTACAAGTAATAAAACAAACATTTCTCGTGGCACTAATTGCAAGTGTAACTTCCTGGATCTGCTGAGTAAAACTGATAATTGAAAATGATACTGCCAAGTGGTGAAAGGAAATTTTTGGATTTACGGCTGACAACAGACTTTTTCGGAAACTTATGAGGAGTGACTCAAAAACAGATTATTAAATGTAACACATTAATTGTTGGTTGCACCAGTCAACTTTGACGTTGACTTTGACCTGCACGCCGTTGACGAATAGACAAAATCGTCTACTTATTTTTGCGCAGGTTAGAGTTAACTTTAAAGTTGACTAGTGCAATAATCTAGCACTCTTATTGTGCAGCCTACCAGCCAACATTGACCTAATCCTAATTGGCGATTTTTTGTTTTTCTGCGCGCGTTAAAGTTAACGATAAAATTGACGGTGCAACCCACTCTTAATGTGCTTATAGAATTATTTCTGTAACAGTATGAGGTTTCAAACCTATTTTTCTCATAACACTTATGAAAATATTATAAATATACGTTTCTTATTTGAACCTGTATGGAAAATATTTTTCATATTCACATATACATAATCTACGTGTGCGCATACACACAGTACTCGTATATACACAAATAGACATAGTAATTCGAATATAATCTAACAGATATGTATCTATCAGATATTCAATAATAAATCTGTTTAGTTGAAAACAGTTCATTAAATTAAGTTTATTTCATGAAAAAGGTGTTCAAAACATTTTATTCGGTTATCACAAAAACGATTAGGAGACGAAGTGTGTGTGTGTGTGTGTATGTGTGATTTACAAAAGGAAATATCAAATAATCAATCAACATATATAAGTTTAATAATACATTTTAAAATATTGGTTATTGATTCTATTTATTGAATAAAATATAGATATAAGACCACACGAAGCTATCTATAGGACTCGCTCGCCCCATGGTAAATGGCTCAAAATAATGACAAAAATATTATATCGACAGAAGAGGTATATCTCTTGGAATTCGGTTGGAAAACAATTAGGATTCTCGTTTTACGCCTTCATGTGCAGCTCCGGAGCGTATTTGTAGATGCAAGTAACTATTTCGTTTCCCAATTCGCACGAAGTTGCTCCACTGTGCTTCACCTGAAAATAAATTATCTGCGTTAACAACTTTTCTAAAATAGAAAAGGGTGGGTTGCACTGTCAACTATGACGTTAATTTTAATGTGCGCCAACGGCGTGGCGTCAAATTTAACGATGCAACTCACCCTGATGCAGTTATTTATGTATAAATTTAAATTCTGAAATCAAGCAGAATTAAGGTTAATTTTATCTTCCAAATCAGAACTTTGGAATATATTAACATTCGAATAGGATATATTAGTCTGTGATTTGAACTGTAGACCTTTCGGTTCATATGCGGACGTCTTAATCACTGCTCTTGGAGGAATATAGTTTTATTGACCGAGCGAGCGAAGCGAATGAGATCTACAAATCTACTTGGGGCAAAAATACATTTTTAGTATGTTTGTATTATGTACCTATGTATGTTTGTAACGTGATAATTTTCGAACCGTTTTATTGATCTGATTTTGATGAAATTTAAAAGGTAAGTACGACCTGTCAATAGAATTTTAAGTTCGTCGAGCAATAAAATCGGTTAAGTCGTTCTGAAAAATATTCACAATTTTGTAAAAAAATATTGTGTACGCAAGAGTCTAAGTTCACGGCGAACAACTAGTTTATACATGAACTGCAAATGTTGACAGACAGGTATATGATAAATAAAGGTATAATATTAAATATAATAAATATAATAAATAATGTATACTGGATTCTATTTCATTACATAACGTTGATGAAATTCAGTAATGTTAAACCGAATATTACGGCGATATTGAATATTATATTCGTCTCAATAAACACAACAGAACTATTCCTAATTACATAATCGGAGCATTACGTCTACGTCATCAAATTAATCTGCTGAAACTGTCCTTGTTATTGACAGCTTAACGTCTCATCTAAATCATACAATTAATACATCATTCGGTTATGTCTTTAAATTGGAAAATTCTATGTTTTAATATTGCTAGCACTATCAGATGTGATTCAAATTAAATCACATTTGGCAAGACTTTCACCGTCTAATCTTTCTTTATTATCGAGTGTAGATGCCCCTAGGTGACTAATTTAACATTCAGATGTTTATTCAAGTCACCCAGGGGCATGTGACATTACTTTTACCTGTCAACATCTCTTATCAAGTAGTCGCGTACATAATAGTGAACTTAAACTGTCAACTAATATGTCGTGTAGGTTTTAGAGGTGAAAATTATTAAAAGCTTCGGTAACTTTGAAAGTTTCCGCGAATGTTTCGTGTAATATTCGCGAAAATTTCCTCAAGCTAATTTTGGAAGTTTTCAAAAACATTTGTTTTGTTTACAAAAACGTCGATGAGGGTTACAATCGATATCAAGAAAGTGCATTTAAAGTATAACGGTAAAAAAAATATAGAAGATCTTGGTATTTTTGTGAATTTCGTCAATTTTTCAACGTAATAATAAAAATAGTTTTGTTTTTGTAGAAATAAGCAACAAAATGACTACTAGCGCCACCTGCTGATGTATGTATCGCGCACCCCCTGTCTAAAGCTATACCATGGATTTAATAAGTACAGTACATACTAATTCCATGAGCTATACATGTAAATCTTTTTGACAATAAAGTGTCAGTCGTTGTCCATCCCAAGGATTTAGTAAGTACCTTGTACGGGCGTAGTACTTCCTAATTCCATGGTCCATCCACATTGCGTTTTATTAGAGGTTATGGGCCCAGCACGCTTCCACTGCGAGTATCAATATTTGTCATAATTTTTGGTATACAATAGTATCAAATAGAAAGTATTTTTGGTATACAATAGTATCAAGTAGAAAGTATTTTTGGTATACAATAGTATCAAGTAAAAAGTATTTTTGGTATACAATAGTATCAAGTAGAAAGTATTTTTGGTATACAATAGTATCAAGTAGAAAGTATTTTTGGTATACAATAGTATCAAGTAGAAAGTATTTTTGGTATACAATAGTATCAAGTAGAAAGTATTTTTGGTATACAATAGTATCAAGTAGAAAGTATTTTTGGTATACAATAGTATCAAGTAGAAAGTGTAAACTAAACTTCTATGAGATTAAAAGTCTTGTTCCTAGCGTGGTGATATTATTTTGAAACTCATTATATTTTAAGGACATAAAATTATAGGTATTCTATATTATTATTGTACTTTTATATGAAGGACAAATTAAAAAAATAATAATAATATTAATAACAGATAAAAGAATTAATGGAACTGTATTAAATTCTTTTTAATAATATATAACTATATTCAGTCCATATTTTCGCCTTACAAACGCTTTACACAAATTTAATTTGATTTTCTGTTTCCTAGCAAAGGCTTTTACAATTAGTATGACGAGCGAAATATTATGAAGATTAATAATTATTTCTAAGGTAATAAATTATATTATTTTGAGAATCAGCTGAGACTTCATTAATTAATTAATATTAATAAACTTGTCACAATCAAGAAATAATTTGATTATTAACTTTTTGAATGTTTAACTTGAAATCTTGTATATGATAATGAATAATCAATATTTCCAAAATATTATAAATGATAAAGTCTATCTATTTGTCATGCTTTCACGGCTACATAAGCCACTGGGCCGATTTTGATAAAATTTAAACTAGAATCACAACATAGTATAAAACAAAGTCCCTTTCCGCTGTCTGTCCTTATGTATGATTTGATAAAATTTTTTAAATCGATAGTGTAATTCCTAAGGAAGGTTTAAGTGTACATTTATCATGGTTTTACCCGAGCGAAGCCGGCACGGGCCGCTAGTAAAAATGTATAATTTTTTTATCCAATTTAATCTTTAGCTCCGTAAAACGCAAGCGTTCCATTAGACCCATTGACCTACATAGACGACATATGAACCGTAACGTACGGAACCACAGCCACCCAGCCGCGAACTGAAATTTATTCGTTCTGAAATTCTGCCTCCGCGGTCTAGTTGTCTTGGCGTTTGTCAAATGAAATGAGAGTTTGTGGGTCTATTTCATCGCTATTGTCAAATACAAAGATGGTGCCGATTGGTTTTAATATTGAAATCCAATTTTAAAATTACAAGTTCATTATTTAACTACGATGATAAAATTACTTATTGACGTCAAAAATTTACGTAAACCGAATTCTACCATCGATTTTCAAATCGTAGGTGAAGAAGCGGCGCAACAAACTTCACCGCGGCCTTTTCTCCTGATAAATTATCTAATAGCCCATATCGAATAGATAGCGTTAAAATTATGACAAGTGTTGCATAAACTACTGACCAATCCCATCAGGCAGATTTAAGAAGAAGAAGAAGCAGTGAAAAAGGGCCTGATTGTCGTATTAATTTTTTAGAGAATAAACTCAAAATCTACTAAGCCGATTTTAATGAAATTTGGCACAGAGATAGACGAAACCTTTTGGAGTTCATAGGCCACTTTGTGTAAAGCAAATACCTCTTTTTCACACTTTTCCGAGACAGACTTCATGTGCTCTAACTTCTTCTTGTTTTTGAAGACAAGTGGAGTGACAGCCGTTACGAAACCTGGTTTGAAGTATTTGTTGTTCTTGACGATACCAATCTGAAATTGTAGAAAATTGCAATCATAGAAACAAATTTTCATGTGTGCCATGTGGTGTGGCGTGTAGGGGTGGTAGCGATGGTAAGAAAACACAAGGCTTGAGGACAACCTCTCGGATAAGATTCCGATTCTATCTGCCTTTATTCATTATCACATATACTTATATATACTTAATACTACGTGATAGTATGATACTACGTGATAGAAATATCTAAATAATCAAAATAATAATGTTATCTCCACAATAATGTGACGTACGTGACATCACACCACATCACCCTTCCTAATGAAAAAAAAAATATAAATTTAAATCTTAATATTTTTTTTCATTACAATACAACTTAGTCCTATTTTTATGAATAACATCTAATTTTCCTTTACATTGAATAACAACATTTGGCGATTCATCTTTTACGACTACAAATGGTCCATCATAAATACAATCAAGCTTACTACCAGTCTCCTTTCTTACTAAAATTAAATCACCTTCCTTATAATTTAATGGATTTATATTTACATCATAACATTTTTTTCTCCTTATTTTACTAGTTATTACATTTTGTTTTTTCTAATTGGCTAATTTCGTACCTAGTCGAATGAGATATTTTTTTCTTATGTCAAAAACAAAAAATGGAGCTGAATATGTGACTGTAATGTATTAGATGTCACGATGGAGTTCAAATTTATCCTTCGTTCGCGGAAAATCGAGACACAATGCACAAACAATTGTTATCCGGTAGCCGGCCATCAGTTAGTAGGCGATGGGGCAAAGATCTAGAGAAGTTAGAGAAATTCGATTTGTAAATAATTTTATTCACAGACAGACAAACGGGATATTACTGAAACTGAGATGCATTGCATCTATCCTAGGTCAGGGCAAGATGGAAAATGATCTTTTTCATATTGACCTGAACCTTTGATGTATATTCATACACAGTGTGGGATATCACAAATCGAGGACTTACAATAATATATATATATATATATATATATATATATATAACGTATCCGCCTCGAAGGACCAAACATGTGGGGCACAGGTCTAGTTATTGATTTATACCCAAGTGAACTGTTGGTTAGGCCTAGTAATAAAAAAATAAAAAATGATTCGACTTCAATCAACTATGTATTTATATTACTCACAATATTCACAACACATCTGACAAAAGTTGTAGGAGAAGAGCGCTGATTGCGGCCTCTTTAGTTAGCAAAAACAATATTGTTAACTTTTTAATTACAATGAGTCTTGGTAGACTACTAATATTATGTTGTACTAAACAATGACTTACTTTTTCCAGCAAGCATTTGATGATACACGCCGTTTTTTCAGGATAAGGCGGGTCATTCCTTAGATACTCCAGGTCGGCTTCCGAAGTATTCGTCTTGTCCATACAGGTCCGGGCTGTGTTGAGCAGGCTCTCCCTGACTACTGATGTGAACGGGTTATCTGAGAACAAATATATTTTATGTGCCATAGATGTGTTTACTCCCAATACTTTCAAAATAAATTCTTAAAAATCGAGTGCAAACCCAACTTCTAAGTGTTTGCGCAGGACAGTTTAAAAACGTGGATGGACAATGGATTTTCATGTCGATTTCACTATGATTCCTGAGAAAGGTTTAGCTGAATTATTTATTATAATTTACCCGAGCAAAGCCGGGACTGTCCGCTTGTACTGAATAAAGCAAATCTAATTCTATGCTAAAATAGAATAAAACAGCGTATGTGAGAGTTTCGAAAAGTCAAGCTAAACAGCTGAGTATCTGTTTTATTATTCATGAGAGCAGATTTTTGGAATTTTGTATTGATAAGCGGTGTTCGTAATCATTCTACAATTTATGCACGCAGATATTTCGACGGAAATGACAACTATTGATGCATATTCCATTTAAAAAACTCACTCTTATCTGAGCGTGTTGCTAATTTTGTGTTAAAAGATTATCTACATATTGTACCTTAATTTAAAAGCAATAAAGAGGTGTAAATTACCCAGAAAGCTGGCGGCATTCTCTCTTTGGATAGCCAAACTTAAACGTCGTCAACGTCACCAGCCCTTGGGTCCCCAGAGACAAGGCGAATTGGCCACAAGGCGGGCGAATTAAATTATATAAATTTAATCGAACAAATCAATTAATGAACCAAAACGAATCGCTCCTAACATTCCGATTGGCACTTTAATCGATCTCAAGGTTACAAATTATTGGGGTAGGTCAAGTATACATAGAATTTACCTTTTTCAATAGCGGTCGCCATAAAAAACAGCAAAAATAGACTCATACACAAAAATCTACAAAAGTACAACATTTTATACGTTAACCCACACAAAATATCTCCATGTAATGACTGCGTACAGTTCAGTAGTTCGAATGATAAAATCTTTACGCCCAATTTCACAGACATTATGGATACACTTAGATAAATGTGTTTGATTATTTATTAGAGCAAGCTTTTTGGGATGTTGTTGATTGATAAGCGGTGTTTGTAATCATTTTACAATTTATGCACGCAGATATTTTGACGGAAATGACGTCTATTGATGAGAATTCCATTAAAAAAGAACTCACTCTCATCTGAGCGTGTTTGCGGTTTCTTCCCCAGCTGTTTATCTTCAAAGGGTGTTATTAAGTAGTTGCTAACACTAGTGTTTCAAATTTTATTAAATTTGATTTATAAGTGCGACTACCATTCATTGAATACATGAGTGGACTTAACAGTCTGCCAGAGTGCAGATTTCGTCATATTTTCCTTTACCGGTAGCTTATAATAATATTTTACACGAGTTTGTTGGTTTAAAAATTCATGTAACGCGTGTAGGATTTAAACTTGGAACCTTCGGTTCACAGGTCTTGATCACTGGACCATTAGCTCTTCTAACGGATAATTAACTCATTCATTACAATTAATTTTGACAACAAAGCACATCTATCGCCATATTGGCATACACAAAAGCATTCTGTAATCACATGGGGGCTACATGACGAATAATTAATAGCACTGACGTCCAGTAATTATATCGTTTGACGGATAGTTTCAATAATTCGTACTAACTAAAATACATCAAGCCGTTTCATGATGAAATAGATGCGATCATAATTTCTATTATTACGTTCCAAAACATAGAACAGTTTAAATTTATATAATTATTATGGTAACAAGTGGCTGAGAAAATCAAACTAAGTTACAGATGTAGTCCGAAACATTGCGAGACTCAAGTGGAAGTGGACTGGTCTTATAGCCAGCAAAACTTGTCATGCAGACGATTGTTAGAGTAAAGACCATAGGACAGAAAACATCCAGCACAAATAAGATGACCACAATGAAAGACGACGTCAAAAATATAGCGGGCAACAGTAGCTCAACTGCACTGAATAGGGAAAAGTGGCGGGAACTGAAGGAGGCCTACATAGAATATTTGGATTGAAGAAAAGAAGATAATTACGAGCCACAAGCTGTCGTCTGGACATAGGCTTCTCCGAAAGACTTACAAATAGGCTGATTAAAAGCAACAGCCTATTTCTGCGAATTTGACGATATCGTCAGGCCATCTGGGTAGGTGGATGACCAGCGCTACGCTTGCCAATACAGGGACGCCATTCTGTTCCAATAGCCATCGGTTCTACAAGCTGCGTCCCCAGCACTGTCACGTTAATAAGCGATCGAATATTTGCAAAGTTTATATGTTTACCTCGAAAGATTGGTAGATACATAATTATTATTTTATATATGGGTAGATACGATATTGCATTAGCAGTGGGGTGTTAAAAGCGCTGATGATGATATGTCCATTATCTAGTAAGATAATGGACAACTTTGTATTGCAGTACCGATAGACAAACACAGAAACGGTAACAACATACCAAGAACCGCTGATAAATATTTCATATCACAGGTACAAATATTTGAGGTGAAAACCGTGAGGCACTACGCCACGAAGGTCGTATGTATGATGGAATTGGTGAATATAAATTACAATATCTAAAAAATAGTTCATACATATACAATAATTCTACATAGTTGGAACTCCTAGGCTCCAGTAGCATACATTTTTATCAAATAAAAACTTGAATTCTGTACCGTATGCAGAAAAAATATCGAATACAGTTTGAAATTCTGTGCGTCCATCACTTATTCCACAGTCAACATTGTTAACGTATTAAAAAGCCATTTCGATTCATACGCCGATTTCCACGGAGAAATCTGGATATGGAATACAATTATGAAATCATGGAATCAAAATAGAATAGTTAAAAAAACAGTGGTAGGTATAGTAAGTAGTTAAAGTCTAATGGTGTGGAACGAAACCAGTATGAGTCCTTTTAATTTTCCAATTGGAAGATGAGTTTAGGAAGAAACTGGGAAAATATCGTAAGCAAACCCACATCTGCTAATTCATTTTCATCATTTATGAACAACATTCCTGTCGGTCGTGTTCTTTTCATCTCTCTCTATCTTCAGCCATCGTTTTGACCTTCCTGTACGATATTATTCATACTCTGATCATTAACTAATTGCTTCAGTCAGCCTATAATACTTACATACGAGTATATTTGATTTACCAAAACCACTCCATTAATAATACCAAGAAAGTTGTTGTGTGTGTTTCATTCCACGTAATAACCACGATCCTCAGCCATGAGGAATACGACTATGAAGAAGAAACACAATAAACAATAAAATAATAGTAATAAATAGCCGCATATAAATATGTTATTATTTCGTGAAAATAATGATTCGATTAATAAAAAAAGGATAAAAATCGAAAAGCTACATACAATTCTCGACGTTTATAGTCATCGAAAAGAAAATAATTTCCTGGTGACCAACTTTATAGAACCACAGATTAGATACAGCAATAATGCTACGGTCTAGATCACTGTTGTTGTTACCAAATTAATATTTATGCTGTGTTTCCGGAAATTTGACCAAATGCATCTATCTCAATTCAATACCTTTGCCCATGAAATGTAATCTATACGAGTAATCTATACGAATGTACGTTGTAATCTATACGAGTGTACGTTGTAATCTATACGAGTGTACGTTGTAATCTATACGAGTGTACGTTGTAATCTATATGAGTGTACGTTGTAATCTATACTAGTATTATATAAATGAAGACACAGAATGACTGACTGACATATCACCGCTGGGTCTAGAAACTTCAAATTTATCACGTCGGTTCCTTATGTGGTCTAGGGGTGCACTAAGAAAATATTTTTCAAAATTCATCCCCTAAGGGGATAAAAAAGAGGTTTAAAGTTTGTACGGGGAAACCAGATTCTAAATGTTTCACTGAAGGGAAAAACCTTTGATGCGGATTTTTTAAATAGGTTAGTGATATGAGGAAGTTTTTTATGTAAATTTTATTATGATTTGACCCGAGCAAAGCCGGGACGGGCGTCTAATTGAGTATACAGCTAAACTTAGACTATCAAAAGCAATGGAGTTGTGATTTTACAAGCTTTTATTTAGTTTCACCTGTTGTCTGTCTGATCAAATCTTGCAAGTTAGATTTCTCCTACTTCCGGTTGTTCGACAGAGTTGAAATTTCCAACGACGGTTCAGTTTTCATGGCAATTCATTATTATGATAAGCATGAACATGATTGTGTACCCAGGATCGCCTCCAAACGAGGGAACTCCTCAACGGCTTACAGCACGGACATGGGTTTTTTGTCAGGCGTTAAATGCCACAAGATCTCTCTGACGACAATAAAAGCTTGTGGCAAAAATGTTATTTTTGTAAAAACTTGTTTCACACCACATAACTCTGAAGCATAGATTTTGTAGTGGCAATCAATATAAAATGGCGGGAGGCCAAGTGTGTGCCATATCTCAATGCTGTAATTTACAAAGCTCGCTTCGTCCAGACTTTACCTGATCCTTCGTACATTTACTACGACTGTGCCAACTCATTTACATTAAATCTAATTCTAATTTCATGTACATTTTTATCTGTTTATTTACTTTTAGAACCATTGTCCAAAATAAGCATTGACGAGAGAGAGACAGTCAAATAAGAGAACGCGAGAGAGAGAGAGAGAGAGAGAGAGAGAGAGAGAGATGAACATGAAGAGTACTCTTTCTAACATCTAAGCTATCAACTATTGTCTATATTATTATTATCCTACTATTTATATTGTTATTTATATTGTTACTATATATCGACTTTTCTTCCTAAATCATAAATCATATTCCCTCGCGACACGAGCCGAAGAATGAGATATATTGTATCATTCATTAAAAATATCATCAACATGTTTAATACCCTTTTAAAAGGAGTCGAGAGTCACCTTTCCCCAGCAAAGGGTTAAAAAGGTTAAAAAGTATTATAATTCATTTGTTCAATGAGAAATATAAGCTAACAAACTGATATTAGTATAATATTGGAGTTCGCTATGTCCTACTGTAAAATCTAATTACATAGCCTCTTGAAGGTTTCGTCTGTCCTTGTGCCAAATTTTATCAAAATCGGTCCGGTAGTTTTCGAGTTAAATTCATTACAAACAAGTCTTCCCCCTTTATAATATCAGTAATGGATTAAGGATTTACAAATTTAAAACTAGGTAAAATCTGAACCCTCAGCCGCCACGTCACTGCAGTAATTTTTTACCCCCGTAACAAAGCGGGCCTTGTCAAGGTGCCAATTCGGGCTTTATTTCGGGGGACTGCCGATCCTGCACTTTACGGCGACCTTTGCTGACGCCGCTTTGTTTTAATTTGTCCTGATGCTTCACTTTTCGTGATAAATTAATTTCTGAGCTCATCATCTAGGACATTTGTGGAATAGCACAAAATTTTAATTAATTTATCAATTTGTCTGTTGAGTGGTGTTTCGATTTTTTGTAACAAAGGTAAATCCTAATCCTATCTAATATTACAAATGCGATAATTAGTTTGTTTGTTACCCCTTCACGCTTTATCTGCTTGAACCAATCTTGTTGAATTTTGCATATAAGTTTGAAGTATTGATAGACATGATAGAGGCCTGAAAAATTATTAACTGATCCCATGGAAAATTTTTCCATGGGATCAGTCAAACGCGAGCGAAGCCGCGGGCAGAGATAGTCCAAAAGGGGTTTCCAAAGAGTACATACACACATATGCCAGTAGTTTGTAGCTTGTGAGAAATTGTTATTAAACATAAAAATTTACGTGAAAAAATGCCTGTGAAGGTTTAATTTGTGAATAAATGATTTGACTTTGAATTTGTATGAACCATCGAATATAATTCTAGAATCAATTTATTTTAGACGTACACTTGGTACAAGATGGTGGTTTGACGTGATTAACGTGCTACAGTGTTTTTCTTATTAGCCTATGGTGTCCCAATGCTGGACAAAGATCTCTTCACTATGCGCCATCCATGTCAGTTGGTATCCCCTCCAATTCTTATCCGTCGCATCCAGATCGTCCAACCACATCTCTAGTTCAGCCGGTTAACGCCCAGTTTTTTAAATTGGTATTTCAATAAATAAACAACACTCAACGGCCCACACTCCACACTAAGCACAAATATAGAAACGGGCAAAACACATCCAGAAATGCAGATCAACATTTGAATATATGCCCGCTCTGGAAATCAAACCCAGGACAACCAGCTAGAGAACGGGCGTAGTGACCTCTACGCCACGGAGTTCGTTGTTCAGTTCAGTGTAATTAAACCCAACTAGCAAATGCTTTATCGCCAAAATTTTCGGAAAAAAAAACTGTACCAATATTGCACGTAAATCCATTTTCGGTCCTGCGTAAAACATCCCATGTCCCACGGCCCCGCACGTCCCACAATTTCCGGCCTTCGGTCACTATCCGAGACGTTATTATAGCTTTTTGTGCCAATATTTATTGAGCCAATATTGTTATTACTTTAAAAGACTTGGAATTTTATGCTCGTGTAGATTCAGTGTAGATACCTACTCTATCTATTCTACCTCAAATGTCACACAATTTTTTCCTATATTTGTTTTGCCTTCCTAATTCCTTTTGATAGCAAATAATTTTTTTTACTTAACTACTTGCTGCGTCCCGTGCCTATACATGGTTTTCTATCAGCTAAAACTCTATACTATTCCAAGTTTTATAACATGGTAGTGTACAGTTAACAGTTCATGTGTGTACCCAAAAATATTCAAACAACTCACAAATTTCTATAGAAATGTGAGAAAAAAAATCTCTTTGATCCACCAGCCAACCTTAACCGGAACAGGAAATCCATCCAATAAACCAATCCATAAGTGAATGAATATTTATTTGCTTTTGAAGTGGTTACAATTAATATATGGTTTAACAAAATATAGATCGCCTATTCAGCCATTGACTCGACATATAGTTTTAAAACAAATATAAAATTACATATATTAAGCTGAAAAATTCTTGAACTGTATAGAAGCTAAGATAGCTTCAAATATTGTTTAAATACCTATATAAAATGTCATAGTTTTAATATTTTGTGGGATTTTATTATGAATGACCACTAGATTTTTTTAAAACGTGCGTTTTATGTACTTAGGGGTGTCAATTATTAATGCGTGGCCATTTTTATTATTTTTCAGATAGATATCACTATTGTATTTTGACAAAATCAAGTATCAATAGGATTAGAGTAGAGTTTGAAATTTCGCCAGGCTCTAACGTCATAATCCACTTCTGTCTCACGTTTCGACCCCGTGTCGCACGTCTCATAATTTCCTGATTTCGACCGCTGTCCGCAGCGTTCTCAAAATATTATAATATAAATTCAATAGGTGACAGGCTTACATAACGATAGTCTATACTATTTTAAAATTAAATAAGTTTTTTCCTAATAGTCACAAAACTTTGATTTACTCGATTTGTAATAACTTGACTGTAAGCAGAATATGTAGGTAGGTACATAAATCCTAACTTATATTATAAACTAGCTTGTTGCCCACGGTTTCGCCAGCGTTAATTTCCCATTATATTTTCCGGTTCAAAAGGTATCTATCCATGTCCTTCTCCATACTTCAAAATTTCAAGAAAATTAGTTGAGTGTATAGAGCGTGAAGACCTTACCTTTCATACGGGAAAAATAAATGTTCCCGTGGGAACATTTCACGGGCGAGTTCGCTGCCAAAAGCTAGTATATTGTAAAGTTTAAATGGATTTGTTAGACATGTCACACATGCTTTTTAACTCATTTTTGAAAATAATAATGAGATGAAAAAATTTTGGAATCGAGCGGGAATCGAACCCGCGCCCCTGTCTATCCGGGACAGTGCTCTTGACCACTGAGCTATCGAGACCGTGCCAGTTCGGCTGAATTAATTCATCTCTTCCATCTCACGCCGACGTACAGTATTTTCATTTGATAGTTATAGGTACTCTTATATGGCTTATAGGATAGGGATGCGACAAACAACAATAAAACATTAATACGTTGTTTAATTGATAATGCTTCCCAGAATAATTTAGTGACGATTGACACTTGCAAGTTATTGAATATACCTATAATTCCAATGAGTAATTCGATTGTCAAAGGAATTGGTTTGTCTTCGCGACCTATTTATTCATGGTTACGTTTTGTTAGAAATCGAATCCCGCGTAGATAGTGAACAAACATACCAAATTTTCGCTCCTGTTTTATAGGTAACAGTGAATTTACTTATTTAAAAGATATTAGTAGTCACTGTTACAAACAAGGAATTATGTTTTTCTTTTCTAATCTAATTAAATGGATTTGTTAATACATGTCACACATGTTTTTTAATTTATTTTGGAAAATAATAATGTGATGAAAAAATTCTGCAATCGAGCGGGAATATTAAATATTATAAAGTTGACGATACTATACAACCAACTGAAAATAGCTGCCCAAAGCCGCAAGGGTTTCCATATGCTGACCTCAAACTTCAATTCGAAGATGGCACCCCATGATGATGATGAGGATATTATAAAGTTGTCTAGTCATTATTAAAATGAACAGCAAACCTGATGGAGAGTAATTAACGGCATCAATTTCACAAGGCTCCGTAACGAACGGACACTGCTCTGACTAATGACGTCACTGGCGCAGGTGATGGCAAATTGATGCACTTAAATACAGGATGTTACAATATACCTATACAGGTTCCCTATTTTTATGCATACAATTTTATGTCATTATTTAACATGGCATACTTTCACTATGGCATAATGACTTTTAAGCATAACATTCTTACGCATAATGGTTTACGCATAACAATTTGAACCGTAAATAAACTAACCAAAACCAACCTAAAAGTAAATTATGCGACATTTATGCGAAAAATCAATTATGTCTTAGACCTATTATGCCAAAATTTTGTATGCCAAAATAACAATAGGACAAAATAATTTATGCGATAAAAAGTGGTCCCACCTATATAATAGCTTCTGCCCGCGGCTTTACCCGCGTTAATTTTCCGGGTTGAAAGGTACCCTATGTCTTTCTATATACTTCATACTACATGTATGCAAAATTTCAAGAATATTGGATGAGTAGATAACCTGTTAAGAGGTAACTAACAAACAAACTTACTTTCGCATTTATAATATTAGTTGGGATATATGTTACTGTAAAAGCTCGTATGTTGGTTAATCTGAGGTTTTACCAATAAATCCTAGTAACTAGCAACAAGAGTTGGTAAATGTAAGAAATTATAAAGAAGGAACTACTTTTCCCGGCTTTTACTATTACAATCTGGTACATGATAGGTTAATGTTGGTTTAAGGAATAAATAATCTTTTGATTATTTACTTAAATTAACTATGTGTTACATTTTTGCCAATAAAATATAGTAAATAGTAAAGTAAAAAATAGTAATATATTTTTATCCTAATTATCCCAATCCTAACTATTATAAATGTGTTACCTATTCACGCTTTATCTACTCAACCAACTTTCTTTAAATTTTGCATACATACAGTTTGAAATATGGAGAAGGACACAGGGTATATTTCATCCCGGAAAAAATAACTGTTCCCGTGAAAAGTTCGGAATGAAACCAAATCTCTTTTGTAAACGATCGAAAAATCTCAATACCGTAATTTACATAGTATAAGCAAATAGAAAATTTCACATGCAGTTGATTCACCGCGCTCGCAGCCAGCCAGCCGTGCTGTGAAACCAATTTCCCTATAGTCGACTGAATGGACTCGCATGCGAATTGTGCCAGGTTTTATTGCAATATTTGGCGTTTGTTATGTTACACAATATTGTTACACAATATCTGATTATTATCTATATTATAAAGTGGAGTTTCTTCTCATGCAATATATCACAACTAATCTCAATTCTGGCTGCTTCTTTATAGAACGCCCTTTTCGCAACTTAAGACTGTCCCTTTTGCCCCTGCGCACGACATTGGGTGAATTTCACGAGCGTTTAGAACACCGCCGCGGGCTATCATTAGTGTTTATGAAATTGTACCATACACAGTCATCAATTTAATTATCCTATTTTATAAATAAGTAAAGTACTGGTACAATGTAAATTTTATAAATGTATGATTTAAAAATAAAAATATTAAAGACTGGTATAACATATAAATGTACAATTTTATAAATGTTTGATTAAGAAAAAATGATTCTTTATTCAAAAAAAATGTGCGACACTAATGAAGCTACACGCCGCGATCATACGGTCGTGAAATTCACCCCATTATGTTATCAGGGGACATTTCGCTAAAGGGGCATTTTGCGAAAGGGGCAAGTACGGGACAAGACATTATGCGAAAGAGACACTATGTGGTTCTAGCAACAAGCCCGGCTATGCAGCCGCATATGCATACAGTCTAAAAATTACTGACCAACTTTAATTTTGTTTTTAATGTTTTTCTAAATGCATGAAATATGTTTTCTGTGGCGCTCAATGGTTATATATAATATTACTAAACGATGGTACATGAACTATTTTCATAACGCAGCAACATTACTGTGTGTTTATCCACGTGTGCGAATCTCATTTCCTGGCAACACTGCGATTCCGTTTGCGGTTTGATCCAGTCCATATAAATAACAAATAGTCAATTTTACAGAACGTGCAGTGTGAAAATAAACTTCTAAATTTTTCCTTACCGGAGACGCATTATTTTATTAGGGTGAGTTGCATCAGTCACTTTGAATAGACTTTAACCTGCGCGTCGCAGCATGCATCGTGCATTATCGAGAGAACGTCTAGACGCAATGACGCGCCAGGTATTTTATGTTTCATGGTAGCCCCCTAGATCTCTTGTTTTTCTCTTGGAGTGTACGACTGAGAAGAAGTATTTTGAAATCATAAACATTCCTAGAATGTATTTTTTGAAAGTAATAAAATGTTCGATGGTCACACAATACATTGCGTGGCAAAGTTCAAATCATATCGAGTGTGTTAATGCTAACATTTGTGTCAGATTTTATTCAAATTACCTACGCCATCTAGTATTTGGTGCCGACTAGAAGCGGCGATGGTGTAATGGTTAAGACGCCCGTCTGTGGGTCGAAAGGTCCCAGGTTCGAATCCTACTCGTACCACATGAGTTTGTATACCAATCTGACTTATATATTATTTATAGTTTTCATCGCTTCCGTTGAAAGAAAACATCGTGAAGAAACCTGCACACTGGTTGATTATTAACTTGTGTGTGAAATGGAGAAGGCAATGGCAAACCACTCCATTAGTAATGCCAAGAAAGTTGTTGTGAGTGTTTCGTTCCACATCATGACCACGACCCGGTACCATGAGAAAATATGACTATGGAGACGCCATTTAATAACAGGTAAATAAATTAAATAAATATTAGGACAAATCACACAGTTTGAGCTAGCCCCAAATAAAGTTCGAGACTTGTGTTATGAGATACTAACTCAACGATACTACATTTAAGGTAGTCGGATACACACGTATGTATGAATGTTTGAATGAAAACAACTTTTAGATTATTTTTTATTCAGTTACAAGACATTTACTTATAAAGGACATTATCTCACCCAGTGAATACTTGGAATTGAATCGAGCCAGCATTAATCGTTCCATTTAATTTCACCTGCCGATTGCGCTCATAATTATAGTTTAGGCTAATGTATTTTACCATAATTTTGATTTGCATAAAGCTATAGTATAGCAGCAGTAGCAGGCTAGGATGTGCGGCCAATATGCTTCAGAATATTATGCTTACAAATTGTTATGCTTAAGGTAGGTAAAAAATTGCGCCTAAAACATTATACCAAATTAATATTGGGCGTAACTATTATTATGATAAGTAAAAGTATGCCATGTTTAATTATGACATAAAATTGTATGCATAAAAATAGGGAACCATATTTCTTATATTAAATTTAATTGATGTATTTATTTTCATACATCAATTAAAATTAATGCAACAACAACCCACCCACTTAGGACAACCTCGGTGACGCAGTGGTAAGGTTCTTGCCACTGAACCGAGAGGTCCCGGGTTAGATCCCCGATCGGGTCATGATGGAAAATCATCTTTTTCTAATTGGCCCGGGTCTTGGATGTTTATCTATATATATATTTATTATAAAATATGGTATCGTTGAGTTAGTATCCCATAACACAAGTCTCGAACTTACTTTGGGGCTAGCTCAATCTGTGTGATTTGTCCCAATATATTTATTTATTATTATTTATTTATTTCGTGCAATAATGTTATTACAAACAAAGAAACAATACAAGGTAAATAAAGGCATGTAAAAACGCTCAACAATCGCCCTTACTATCAATTTTCAATTACCCCGCGGGTCCAATAGGTTCAACCCGAGTTTTTCTCTTGAATTTGTAATCTGCGAATACAAAAGGTAAATTGCCTGGTGGTGTCTACCCCGTAATGATGTCATCAGAGCGTGTAATCGTATGTGGACACTTTTATGCCGGCCATTGAGGTTGGATGCATTCACACCGACAATAATTTTTATTTCGGGTGAGACTTAACTCGATAATAAAAATGGCTGGCTTTTAAAATGGCAATCTTAAAAGCCAATTATTTTTATTATTGTAAACAGAACTGAGCGGTCAGTCAATGTTTAATTAGTGCCAGAAAGTTAAATGCTACTTGTGAAGGTCTAATTTTCGAATAAAGGCGTTTACGTTGATTATCAATTAAATTAAATTTCATTTATTCGCAATGAAAATTTCCATACATAACAAGTTTTTTTTTGTTTAGTTGGCAACACGTTGCTACCGCTGTTTGGACTGTTAGAGAATACCAAATGGCGTTAAGTCCACCTTTTATGCATAATATTTTTTTGTCATTTTGAGCAATAATTTATTTTTAATAATAAAATCAAAAGTCTAATTGAGATTTACACATTTTTAATGTTTTATTTTTATTCAACAATGATATAACATCATAATGACGTCAAAAAATTACTTAAAACTACAACTTCCAAATGAGGACTATGGAATTCATATTTTCTACAGGAATAAGAACATTACATAATTTTGTATTATCTGTGGTGGTCAAACAATGGACGTCGACGAATTACGTACGCTACGCTACGGTGTAATGGCGTGCCAGCCGGTATAATGGCCGGAACAGCGAACCATGTTGTCGGGTCTTTTGTATGAATCTTATCAAAATCCCTCATCAAATATTATAATGTTGAGTTATAGTTTGGTTTAACTTCCATTTCATAATTTTATTAATTGACTTTATATAATGAAAGTAATGTGTATGTTGTGTAAAAATACTTAAATTTATAATAAATTTTCAATAGTTTACTGAATATAAGCGTGTGAAATTATAAATAACTAGAAGCCCAGAAAACTGTAATAAAAAATTTGCCTGTCTGTGCCAAATTCAAAATTCGTCCAGCGGTATTTGAGTTTATTCATTACAAACAAAAATACAAATCTTTTCTCTTTTTATTAGTATGGATATAGTAATATGGGCTAGTATGGAAGTATATTTGGCAATTTAATTGCATTATACCTGTAATATTATTAATTAACGTCTGTGAAGAAAACTGCGGTGGAGTTTCTTGCGACGCTTCTTCTTCACCTGCGCTTTTGTACTCTGCAGTTAGTTTTAAGTATGTTTTTGATGTCAATAAGTGATATACTATATCATGCAAAGTGAAATAAAAAAATGTTGAAAATTTTCACACATTAGTAACAAGGTGATAATTTAGTAACAACTGTAGTATTACCTTGAACCTGTATTACTTGTACCTGTATTATAAATCACATCAACTGATGTGATTTACAATAAATCCGAAAAAAAAAACAATAGCAAGAAATAATTATTACAATAACATTCTAACGATCATTCTGCGATTCGATACACATCGCCCGGGTGCGAGGGCTAATTCCAGAATAGATTGCTTATAATAATTTATCGATAATCTTGTTATTGTATTAGTGGAAAAAATGTCGAGACGAAATATTTTTACGTGCATTTCCAAGCTGATTCGTAATGCACTATTTTGTAGGTCATAAATTCCTACTAGCTATTGCCCGTGGCTTCGCCCGCGTTAATTTCTCTGCGAATCAGACATGATTTTCATACAAACTTTCAGCCCCCATTATAGCCATTTGGGGGTTGATTTAAAAACTTCTTAAATAATGATGTAAATTCGTCCTCCTAATTTTTATATATGTATAAGACCTATATTTGTTATTTGACGTCCTTGAAGAAAAGGCTGCGATGAAGTTTGTTGCGCCGCTACTTCTTCTCTTCACCTGCGCTTTGGAAGCCGGCAGTAAACTTAGTTTAAGTAATTTTTTGACGGCAATAAGTGATGTATATATCATCCTAAATTGAATAAAAAAAAATTTAATTTTGAAAAAATAATGATTTAAAAAACGGTCTTTACTAGGTACATGCATACCAAATTTCGTCAAAATCGGTCAAGAAGTTTAGCCGTGAAAGTGAAATAGACAGACTTTCACATGTAGGTATAATATTAATATGGATTACTACAGCTGGCGATGAAAAAAGAGGCTGCCCCAGGAAAAGATTTTCTGATTTAGATTCGATGGATAAAACTGGAGGAGTTACGCAACGGACAGGAGGCCTTTGCCCAGCAGTGGGACAGCACAGGTTGCCGAACTATCGATTGGCCCATCGATAATATCTCGAACTGTTATGACGAGGAGACTGTATTTGAAGATAGTTTTGCCCTGAAATATTAGATTTGCTATCTATACTATTGATGATATTGGTCTTTAAATCTAGCAATAGTATTAATAGTCTCCTCGTCATAACAGTTCGATACTATCGATTACTATCGATACTATTGCTTTTCCTCAAACTATCGACAGTCAATCGAAACGCAATCGATAGTTGACTATCGAGCGTCAACACTACCACAGATCAATAAAAAAAGCTTTAGAGAAATTGTTTAATCGCCAATATTAAAATTGAATATTTATGTCACTAGATGGCGATCTTTAGTTTTAGAACGCGCTATCGTGTGTCGCTCAAGAAATTATATAGTGTTTAGAAATATGTAAAGATTTTATGGCTTAACTTTTTGATCATTACACGGTTGTCACAATTCTCAGTTTATATTTCTGTTGGACCTCACGTGTATTTTTGACAATCAGCCGTCAATTTGACAATCAACTAAATAGGCCAACGAACTCTTTTGTTTAGTTTATCGTGTTTTATAATTATTTTTTCTAACAGTCGATCACAATCATAAAATTTTTTTATGCGCCTAAGAGACACATAACATAGCCAACTGATAGGCAACAATAACATCCCCATGGGGGGTCGACGGCAGGTTGTAAAATCACAGTATAATGTACACATTTTTCACAGCATAATCTTTACAGTTTTATACGCGGACCGCGGACTTCGCGGCGTCACAGCTCCGAACGCATTAACATGAGGAGATAAGAGAGAGAGAGACAACACACGATGACATTGACGATATCAAGCCCGCATTTTTTGGGTTTGTCCTCTGATAGAACCAGCAATCTTTAGACCGCGCTGTTAGAACAACATGACACAACTCTCGAACTTACTTTGGGGCTAGCTCAATCTGTGTGATTTGTCGATATTTATATATTAGACTGACAAATGAGACGAGAGAGAATCTACGTCTTTCGCAAGTAGAATATTAACCCACCATCGCTTCAAATACTTATTATCGATATGGAATATCCTATTTCAGAAGTCTTGTCACTCTCATAGCAAAATCAATATGTCTTGGCAAGCATCCAGCCGCAGAAATATGTTTACTGTTTTCAAGCATTGTCTGTACCGTTCATTGTTTTTGTTCCAAATTAGATGCGCGCGTGTGCTGTGGGATTACTGCTCTTATGGCTTAAAATGCCTTGCTTTCGTATGTGTAACAACATTTAGGTACTATTGTAGGTACTCCATGACCGATTATATAATTTATATCGTTTATATAATATATTCTACTAATATTATAAATGCGTGTAGGGATATGTGTGTGTATATGTACACACATATAGTAGATTTTAAGACTAACAAAACTATGTATGTTTCTTAGTCTTAAAATCTACTGAACGGATTGTTATGAAATTTGGTACACGAGTAGAGCATATAGAGTATTTTTTATCTCGAAATTCCCGTGCCGGGGACGCAGCTAGTGAATAATAATCGTATATTAGAACAGCAAAGTCGGGACAGATGTATTAAATCTAGGACTAAATTACCACGAAGAGTGCTTCGAGTAGATTAAGTAGATGGACTAGTGAAGAAAACTAATAGACTTACCTATTTCTCAATTATCAGAAAAAGTATATATACTATCACTGACGTTGCTAAAATAATGGCAAAGAACAGTGCTGATTGGTTTCACCCTTGACTTGCTAGCCGTGCCTCGTTGGAATCGTTTAGTGGTACTTAATACTGTTACTAAGCTACCTGTAGTATACTAGGGAGATTACGTGCCCCGTCCTCGCACGTAATTGTACATCACAGCCACATGACTGATGCTCCAACGTCTGTGCGTCTCGCCGTCTCGTAAACAACTGAGCGCTTGCTCGCAGCGCTATGACATAAGTCATAAGGTACATCACAGTAGTGGAGAGGAAATGAATATAAGCATACACTACACTACCTGTTAAAATACTTGTTACCCAGGCCCAGTGATTCAAAATGTGTGTTGTTTTTTCTCATACTATTTAAATATTAAATTATAATTATATTAAATGTGAATGTGAAAATATTCTTGTTTATCATGTGCTTTGAGTTGGGAATTAAAAAAAGAAAACAATACAAAAAGTTAAAAATTAGCTAAACTTATCGCTTCTTCATGTGTCTGGGATTATACTATCCAGGTTTAATTACACAAAATGAGTCTTGGCCTCCAACACTGTTGCATCGCTCCCGCCAGCCGTCACCAGCTCGCAGTTCGCGCAGATACTTCACAACCATAAAAATAAAATATAATATTTTGATTTAAAAAATTTACATGAACTTGAACATATGCACCACACCCAGCCAGCTCGGAGGCTGAAACGGACGAACCGAATACAGGCCGTAGGCCGTACCTATGCGACGCTGCTTCCATCCATCAAAGTCACGTTTGCTGGAATATACGTCCTTCGTCTACATGCTTCACCTTGCCACCAAAACAGCGTCGAGCTCGCGGTAAGCTCGTTTACTTCTTTGCTGTCAATGCCAGGTATCAAAGGACGTTCCCTAGCTGGCCTCCCAGCGATCGCTACTTTGCCGGGTGGAAGCGGGGCGTCGCACAAGCCGGCCCTACGACTCCACACCAGCGGGCACAGTTTTATAAGGAGTGACACGCTCTGGGATAAGAGAGAACGGTCGTCCTTAAAAATTACCATTTTATTTACAGCTCATCCTTTTTTAATGTATAATCAAAATCACCACTAACTGACCACTGGAAAGTAATGCCAACGCTCCACAAAGAGTGTATAAACGTATCTGTTTGTTCGGAAACAAAGACCAACCAATCTTGACGTAATATTGATTGAAAAGCGGAAAGTGTGAGAATCAATATTTGCCGAGCTAAATTGATTGAATGTGCACCAACATTGCTCTACCCCACTGAGATTATAGGTTGTTCAAACACTATGAGCGCCTTTGCTGTTAAATTTTCATTGTATAGTTTTCTCTTTATAGTTGCAGATTGTTTTACACTTCCCATAGTAAAAAAATTCCTACCTATTGGTAGGATATTTTTAACTATACAATAAAAACATCCTACCTATTGGTAGGATATTTTTAACTATACCTAACTAGGTGTTCGCCACGAACTTAGACCTGGCGAACATAATAAATTAGGTAAGTTTTACAACATTTTGAACATTTCAAAAACGACTTTGATGCCACACGAACTTAAAAATTATATTGACACATTCTACATATCTTTTCTATCATCGAATTTCATCAAGATCAGACCAACGGTTCGAAAGTTATCGCGTAACAAACATACATACAAATAAATTTAATTGAATGAACATGAAAGATTGTGATAGTGGATCTTCTTCATAGTAGTATCTCCTCATGTCTGAAGGTTGTGGTCATTACGTGGAAAGAAACACAACAACTTTCTTGGCATTATTAATGGAGTGGTTCATCATTTTCTTCTTCATTTCACACACAAGTTATAATCAACCTTTACGCAGGTTTCCTCGCGATGTTTTCCTTCACCGAATGCAGGCGGTGGTCTATGAAAACTACCTACTATACATGAGTCAGATTGATATATAATATACTACGTGGCACGAGTAGGATTCTATCAACTCTATTGATTCAGAATGGAGGTCGCAAAAACAAATCATTTATTCAGAAATTAGGCCTTCACAGGCAGTTTTTCACATCATATACTAAATTAAATGATATTTACCAAAACTACAAACTACTGGCATTTCGGAACGACCACTGCTGAGAAGAAATGCCGAAAGAAACTCATTCAAACAGTGTTGGTCCCTAGTTATCATGCCAGGCTTACCATTTTTTAAATATATTAATCCCAGGTCCGTTATGTCATTACCTAGTCGGAAAAGCCATCTTAGAATTTTTTAGGTGACTAGAATAAAATCTAACACAAGTCAGTAATAACGCAACTGAAAATAAATATACTAGTACGAATATATATTAGTAAGAATCGCAATGATTTAGCTAGCCCCAAAGTAAGTTCGAGACTTGTGTTATGGGATACTAACATAACGATACTATATTTTATAACATACATACATATATAGATAAACATCCAAGACTTGGGCCGGTCAGAAAAAGATCATTTTCCATCATGACCCGACCGGGGATCGAACCCGGGACCTCTCGGTTCAGTGGCAAGAACTTTACTACTGCGCCGTCGAGGTCGTCGAAAAAAAAAAGAAAAATCTATCTCATATTAAAATCAAAATAAATATTAGATTTCAAAGTTTTTAAAGTCATAGTTTGAAAACAATGTGAAGTTAGATAAAGTTTAATAAATATTCCTAGACTTGAGTACTACCAGTTGAACTCTCGACTACTAAAGTTGGTACTATTTGAAGATCTTAGAAAACACAGTTCTGCGTAGACCTAGTTTAGGTATAGAGAGAAAAGAAACACGATTTTCTTTTGTTTCATTTATTTTTCAAATATCTCCATTTCGTCAAATAAAACTGTACTTTAGAAAGCACATAATTATTGTTTAAAAAGTATATAGTACAAAGAAATTCCCGCACTCCTGGTCGATGTCTCCGGGGACCCAAGGGCTGGTGACTATTTTGGCCAATGATTGAGTTTGGCCATACAGATAGGAAATGTCGCCGGTCTTCTGGGAACTTTACCGCACGACGACGGCGATTTAGTATAAATTTTTTATTTAAATTAATTTAGTATTTACATTCTTCCTTTAGTTTTTAATTTAATTGTTACATAATTGTAGGTAAGTATATATTTTTTATCTTCAGTGTAATGTACTTATATCTGTACTAGCTTTTGCCCGCGGCTACGCCTGCGTCAGTTTCTCACGGGGACAGTTCAGAAATCTATTAATTTTTGCAACATTTCACGAATGTTAATAGAAGTATGAAGAGGAAAATATAAACTCACTTTACATTTATCGTAGATATTAAATGAAATGGAAAAAGTGGAATAGGATTGAATTATGTGTATTTGTTCAAAATAACAAGTTATATTTTAGAAAAAAAATGGATCTCAGAGATAACCAAAGAAATTTATATAAAAATGATTTGTATCTTCCCATTGTAAATAATGAAGTGTATAAAAAAAGTGCCTATATTTCTGGAATAAATGTACTTAACCATTTACCTGTAAATATCAAATGTATCCAAAATAGTCACTTATTCAAACTGAAGCTTAAGGCTTGGTTATTAGACCATGTGTTTTATAATTTGGATGAATACTATGAGTATAATACTCGTACCATACGAGAATAAATTGGTATGTATTCCATAAATAATTATATCGTGTGCAAAGACAAATTACTTATAATTTGTTCAAACAGTTTAATTTGTAAGTACTGCACGTATCCATATAAAGAAATATAGTATGTGTTATAAGTGTAACATAACGCTAATATTGCATGCCTGTAAGGGTAAACTGTTGAAACTATTGTATTGTATGTGCCACACCTTGTACTACACAGTTACTGCAATAAAGATATTTGAATTTGAGTTTGAGTTTGAGAACAAATCTGAAATTATTTTAGGACTCTGTTGTATAGAATATTGTTTGTTTTCTCAACACTACAGGCCTACTGGTATCGGAAAAGCATATCTGTTCTAGATGTACTTACCTACTTCTGCAATCTTCTGTGTCTGTCCGTGGAAAATTAGATATCTGTATATATGATCTTGTAGTTAAGAAAGTACATGAATATTAAATGAAATGAGATATAGATAGTCTGATTTAAAAATTTAATAAATAAATGCAAGCTCCTTTTTTAGCCTCAAAGAAAATGTGAAAAAGAAAATTTTGCATTTGAGACTGAGATTTTTAGTAAACGATTTCTGAATAATATAATCCCACTATGAGAATGTTACAGACAAACTTTACTTTTTATCTTCTGTAGGAATATCTAAGATTTTCTTGCGTCTTAGATTGCCCAAGACAATAGTGGAGCATTTGCTTTTGCAACCACTGTAACTGTGACTTGTTTAAACTAGGTTTTTTTTTTTTCAAAAATGTCTATTTCACCACAAAGTTTTATTGTCGACAGAGGGATCTTGCATTCAACGCGTGACAAATAAAGCATAATCCGTGCATTCAATCATTGAAGACTTCCCTCGTTGGGAGCCGATTTTGGTTACATGTCATGCTTATCATTTATAGGTAATGCATAGTTATGGAAAGTAAAGCGACGAGGAAAATTTAAATGGATGAAAAAATTAAAATGAAAAATGCATTTATTTACTGCAATAAAAAGAAATTAACAAGAAAAGATTTAACTTAATGATATTTAACTTGCAAGATTTAATCACAGACAAAGTTAGGGACATAAGAATGTAAAACAAAACTTGAAAAAAATATATTTATTCTTCTTGATGCTAGAAGTATTCTATCAATACGTAGTATTCTCATATTCAATTTTTATATTCAATAGTTATTTCTCACAAACTACAAGCTTTCTGAACGACCACGGCTGAGAAGAAATGCCAAAAGAAATTCATTTGAACAGTGTCGATCCCTCAGACCATCGGTCCCTCTCATGCCAGAAGGGCTTACGATTATTGTTTCTTACAATATATATTTTTATTTAATTTGGATTGTTTACTGTAGATTTTACTCCTAGATCAACGAACACAAGAAAAAAAATGTACTGTATTTTAATAACGTTATTTTTATAACTATTATATTCCATTAATTTTGTCGCATCCATAGTTTAAGTAGTCTCACTATCCTTTCCTGTGGCGGGAATATGAAAAAACCCGGGACCCGAGCATATCCGAACTTTTTAATTTTACCCTTGTATTACGGAGCCGAGCAATAAGCGATTTTTTTCTTGTTTTGTTCACCAGACTCATAAAAATTGTGGTTTTTATTAATGTTTTCTCTTTTCAACATGGTGACAGGATTGCAGAAGTAATAAGATGGGAAAAAAATAATAAATTATAACGGGATTACTTTTCGTGCGTTTGTCATTTTCATTGTCACTTTAAGCTTCCGAAAATCCGTGCATTAGTTCTTGAGTTTATAGATAGATTGATAGGTAAAGGCGTTTATTATATGCTACAAGCACATAGGTACAAATAAATCCTACAAAATTTCATAAAAATGTGTGTACTGCAGCAACCCAAAAAGGTTACGGTTTAGTCTCCACTAAACCGTAACCTTTTTGTTGTTATCTGTAATGAATCTCCATTCATTACAGATAACAGGACAATACACTGATTGTCAGCCATTGCCTAGGCGTTGTAGTCTGCTACGAGCGGTATATCGCGAACGGACAGACAAACAGATAGTCGCGGCAGACAAATTTGTTTATGTATTGAAAACTGATAAATTAAGATTAAAATGCGAGCTAACAGAAGACAGAGTTTTGTAAAAAGATAAATGACGTAGTTCTATATTTTTCTAACCCCCGACGCAAAAAGAGGGATGTTATAAGTTTTACTGGTCAGTGTGTCTGTCTGTGTACTTGGCACTCTAGCTTATCGACGGGTGAACCGATTTGGATGCGTTTTTTTTTATTTGATAGTCAAATTTTGAAGCGGTGGTGGTTGTTCGAAAGGTCCCAATGGTTCGAAAGGTCCCAGGTTCGAATCCTACTCGTGCCATATGAGTTTGTATACCAGTCTGACTCATGTATAGTAGTAGTTTGCATCGACCATCACATGCTTCCGGTGAAGGAAAACATCGTGAGGAAACCTGCACACTGGTTGATTATTAACTTGTGTGTGAAATGGAGAAGGCAATTGCAAACCACTCCATTAATAATGCCAAGAAAGTTGTTGTGTGTGTTTCATTCCACGTAATGACCACGACCCTCAGCCATCTGGAATACGACTATGAAGAATTTAGATTTTTCAAAAGGAATAATATCCAGGGGTTATGTAAAATTCAATCCACACACGCGGAGGACACGTAGTAACGGAGCATGATATTATTTGATCAGATTACATTGCATTAGATTGCACTATGCACTAGTGCCATAAACTTAAATATAGATAAACTAGCGACACGACCCGGCTTAGCACGAGACCTTTATACCTTCGGGATTAATAAAAAATAATTAGTGAAAATTGCATGAAAATTCGTTTCACAGTTTAAAAGATGAAAGCAACAGACTTCGCCGACGGCTTTGTTTTATACTATGTAAAGATAATTTTACTTTTATTATGTACTAGCTTTTGCTTGCGGCTTCGCCCGCACGAATTTGCCACGAGACCAGTTATTTTTCCGGGATGTAAGATAGTACTGCATACTTCAAACTACACGTATGTAAAATTTCATCTGACTCACGCCTCTCAGGCGTGAGCTTTTAACATCTATTAGATGACCCACTTTCGGTCCCGTGGTAATGTTAAGTATGATGATGTAATGCAATAAAAGCGAAAAGGATCTTGACTCTCAAATATTATTTTCAAACGTTGGATGGACGGACTCACGATTAACTTATTTAAGTATTCAAATTCAAATCATTTATTCAGAAATTAGACCTTCACAGGCACTTTTTCTCGTCAATATTTATAGTTATTTCTCACAAGCTGCAAACTACTGGCATTTCGGAACGACCACTGCTGAGAAGAAATGCCGAAAGAAACTCATTTGAACAGTGTTGGTCCCTATCATGCCAGATCGGCTTACCATTATTGTTTCTTACAATGTTTTTTTTTCTTTATTATATATTATATATATATATCGATGTGAAACACAATTAACTTACATGAAAATATATGAGAAACGAGATTACCAGTTCCCTCTGGCAGCACCCGTTCACGAGTTGACACATGGGACAGCCATCGCGTAGCTCAACCATAATAGAGGGAACCTCACGACCCGGCCCACGAGTGAGCGAGTGAGCATGACACACTCGATTCCCATGACTTCACAATTACAATTCTTATTCGTCGAAATAGAAGTATAATTCTGACACTTGAAGATCACAAATCACGTACATGTTTTACAAATAAAATTTAAATGTCACAATATATGAATTATTATAACAAAAATAAAAATGGTGAATAAAATAATAAAAAACAGTAAAATAAAAATTAGGAGATCATGTGTGGAGTGGCAAACTTGTCGGGAGCGAGTAACTAATACAGTCTTCAGAACAATGTTACTATTTTTTTCTTTTATCTCTATATGTTACTAACGTTCACTGCGGATTCCGTACGCAATAAAGAATAACCTACTTCCTACAAATCCTACCTAATATTATAAAATGTTTTTTTGTAAGCTAATTTGTTTGTTATGCTGTTGGTCATCCAAATGTATAAAAATAAATAAAATAAATGTCACAATAAGTTTGTTTGTTACCTCTTTACGCTTTATCTGCTCAACCAATCTTGTTAAAATTTTGCATACATCCAGTTTGATATACGGAGAAGGACATA
The DNA here is from genome assembly GCF_027563975.2 of Plodia interpunctella. Classification (NCBI taxonomy): domain Eukaryota; kingdom Metazoa; phylum Arthropoda; class Insecta; order Lepidoptera; family Pyralidae; genus Plodia; species Plodia interpunctella. The sequence continues at coordinate 1,360,936 of NC_071313.1, forward strand.
GGGTACTTTTCATCCCGATAAAATATATGTTCCCGTAGAAAAATCTCGCGGGCGAAGCCGCGGACAGAATTCACTATTACAAATGCGAAAGTTTGTGTGGGTGGATTCAAAAAATTATGTAAACGGTAGGTAAATTCCAAATCGAATCCCACGGACACGAGACCTTCCCGTGGGATTTGGATACCGTGGCCTCAGGGCGCAGCTATTTTATTATAATAAAAAGGTAAAAAATTATAAATATCATCATAGGTATATATCCGAAACTAGACTTATGTAGATATATTAACTTATATCGATTGGATCACGATTCGGGAGCGTTTATTTTAGTTTGGTAATGAAATATGCAATAGAACTAGGCATATGACGACTTCGGTGGCGCAGTGGTAAAGTTCTTGCCACTGAACCGAGAGGTCCTGTGTTCGATCCCCGGTCGGGTCATGATAGAAAATGATCTGTTTCTGATTGGCCCGGGTCTTGGATGTTTATCTATATATGTATTTGTTATAAAATATAGTATCCTTGAGTTAGTCCCATAACACACGTCTCGAACTTACTTCGGGGCTAGCTCAATCTGTGTGATTTGTTAATATATTTATACTTTTATTTATATTTTTTATAATTGTAACTTTCAATTATGTCTACACGTCGGTAAAAATAGTACATTGTTCACCAAGAAATGAAAATCACAGATTCTTACGAGGATGTAATGTTGCAAACACAAGTTATATTGTTGTAGACCCACGTGTTGTGTAATAAAAATAATACATTTTTCAATACATAAATAATTACAACTATATACCTATTTCGTATTTTTAAAATTAGAATCATATCTTTTGCCAGCCTGAATTATTTAAAAAAAAGAATACTCATTGCTGTCAATATTGATATAAAACGACGGAGTTGTGTTTGGACCTGTCTAAATGACATTGGTATGCAGTTACTATGTTCATATTTATATCGACCGGGGTTATAAATAATTCTCAAGAGGAGCAATAGATTTTCACACATTTATTCAGGTCGGGACTTCAATTATGTTTCACTTATAAGTTCAAATATGGAATTATATTCTTTCAAGTTCAGGTGTCGTATAAAATATTTTTAAAGTTATAATTTATCCTTTAACAAAATATTATACAAAGATTTATCACACCTGTTTCCTGTTCTTAATAACAAATCTATAATAAACGCGCGCAAAACCGCGGGCAATAGCCAAACCAAATAAATATAAATGACGCAAAATCCACAATAACATTATTCTTAGTACAACATAAAAACATATCACAATCCAATTTCTCGTTGACATTAATAATATGGAAAGTAACAATAATACTGATATTATTTAATTTTAGTTGCTCGATCTCGTCTAGAGGTCGTAATAACATTACAATATATACAATACTAGCAACCCATCCAGGTTTCCTTCGTAACACAATAAAAGTAAACATAATGAATTTTATACCTAAACCAACCTCTTCTTCTTCATAGTTGTATTCCTCATGGCTGAGGGTCGTGGTCATTACGTGGAACGAAACATACACAACAACTTTCTTGGCATTATTAATGGAAAGGTTTGCCATTGCCTTCTCCATTTCACACACAAGTTAATAATACATACTATGTAGTGTTAGTGATTATCTAATTATGTACGAATACTTGTCTGTTTACCACTAAATAAACGCTGTAACCGATCAGTTTTAATCAAGCCATCGGAGTATCCAACTTCACGCCTGAATGATAAGAGTCATTATCCCTTCTCAACTCCATAAGAATGAACCAAAAAACCGAAGTAGATAGGATATTTACGTTCGAATTTATTATTTATTTATTTATTAGAACAACAAACAGCTCTACATTATATATACAGATAAATAAGAATTTAAACAAGCAGAGTTACTAATAATATAGCCCACAACGTTATTCACAGAATTACAATAGAATTCGGAGCTGTTAACTATAATATGACATTAAAAACTCAAACACTAAATGAAATTTAGGCCTAATAAAAAAATATGTTTTTTTAAGAATTACATTTTTAAATTAAGATTCACTACATGCAAAAATATTTACATCCACAATGTTAACATTGTAAGTTTCTATCATACGGCGAAGAGAGGCTCTTCGTCCACTAGTCCGTGCGACACGACGTGGTCTTGTGGTTGTTCGCGACTGTGACTCTCGTGGGCCGGATCGTGAGGTTTCCTCTATTATGGTTGAGCTACGTCAACTCGTGAACGGGTGCTGCCAGAAGGCACTGGTCATGTCGTTTCTCATATATTTTTATGTAAGTTAATTGTGTTACATATATATATATATAGTTGAACGAGAGAAAAAGTGCCTGTGAAGGTTTAATTTCTAAATAAATGATTTGAATTTGATTTCACCGAAAGGTCCCAAGATCGAATTTCAATGATGAATGAAAATTCGTGCTACATGAGTTTGTATATCCTAAAATCCTAATATATTTTTATGAGTTGAAATTGTTATGAATTTGTTATACTTTTTTATGAAATAATATAATCTTTAATGTTATTTATTTATATAAACTTTATTGCACAGCAATACACTCTGTAAAAGTACAACATGCGGACTTAATGCTAAAAGCATTCACTAACAGTCTAATCTTCTGGTCACACAGAGAATGCTATATGGCGCAAAATATATACTTACATATAGATATTTAAATATAGATAATCGTAGGTAAGCGTCTGGTCACACAGAGAATGCTATATGGCGCAAAATATATACTTACATATAGATATTTAAATATAGATAATCGTAGGTAAGCGTCGCGTAAGTTAAAGTTAACGTCAAAGTTGACTGTTGCAACTCTTTTTATATTTCATGTTGTAACAGTTTACAAAAACGTGTTTCAGTGCTTTGATGGAGAGCATAATAGTGAGAAATGCGTTGAATTAAACTGTTTTCTAAAAGCTTTCTGAGCTTTGAAACATACAGTACATAGGAACTCGTGCTCTAAATTGAATTTATCGCTAAAAAATTACGTTGTATTCAATAAAGTATTTGAATTAAAATGTTTTGTACGTAATAATGTTGAATTAAACAGAATCACTATAAGATCATACTTTCAAGTATTATTTAAAGCGAATGAATACTCATTCATCAGTATTTTTGTTGTGAGCAAAATTATTTCACAAATTAAATCTTAAACATTTCAATGTATAGGTACTTTTTAAGATAACTTCGGGGATTGCGGCATCGCAGCCCCAAATGTAACCAGAGGAATACGTAAAAATAAGAGAGAGGTCTAGTAAGTATTGTTAATAATGAAGCAAATGAGTGCACGGATTACGTACTGCTGGCCGTTAATAGAAAAATATATATTATTTTCTCTCTTCGTCAACTATAAGATAAGATCACGGATTTAGTAAGAACTCGGAGTACCTACTAATTCCATGGATAAGATAATCCTTTATTTGCATTAAATAGGGTATAATATGGTGTAAATAATTAAATACTATTGGTTGACCAGTAGAAAAAGCCGGCTTTAACATGTTAAACCACCGCTTATAATAAAAACATGTTTTTATTATAAGCGGTGGTGGTGTAATGGTTAAGATGAAGCCTGTGGATCTAAAGGTCCCAGGTTCTTCGAATCGTACTCGTGCCACATGAGTTTGTATACAAGTTTGTATATAAATATGTTATTATTTTTTTTTTTTATTATACTTATTTTTTTTTTTCCTCTATTGAAAATGGAATCAAAAATGGATTCCTTTGTGGAAGACCACGTCACTATAAGAAAACCACTAAAGGCAAACTCGCTGGAAGATTATGAGAACTTTAATTCATCAATTTTTAACAATACCATATTAAGCCTACCAGATAATCCGACTGAATACCACCAAAATATTAAGGAGCTATTAGAAAAAATTTCTGTACTCAAAAAGGAGAAACTTGTCTGCGATCAGGAGATCGAGAATTTAAATTCAGAAAATACGGCATTAAAACAAGACCTTGATAGGTGTAACAAAACGATTAAGGCATACAAGCAAATCAGCGTATCGGACAACATAAACAGAACGCCACTAAGGAAAAGAAATTCAAAAGCTTATAGCACAGCGAATACACCCCATCAGCTCTGTTTCTTTTCGTCGCCACATCGTTCCTCCTCCCCCAAATCGACGTCACCTTTTTATAGACCAATTAATGCAAATGACCTGCTAAAAACAACAACTGTATTGCGGACATCGCCGAACCAGTACTCAGGAAACGTCGTTAAACATATGGAACAAAGTTACAAGTCCTTACTCATAGATGGCGCTGCTAGTGAGTTACCTCCAACACTCAATTCCGTTGAAAATAACGTAGTTACAGATATGGCTACGATACTGATGCCTGATACTTCTTCGGGAACAGCTAGAACGAAACTTTCACTCGCAAATAATTCTCAGAAGAGAGAGGATACTAACCAATATGGAGAAGATATGATAGAAAAACCAAAGGTGCTGTTTTTGACAGACCAAATGGGAAGAGGAATGAGAAACGCTCTTCAGAAACTTTTAGGTCCTAAGTTTATTGTAACTTCTGTAATAAAACCTCACGCTAATGTTGACCAGATTTTGAATATGTTAAGCAATGTGACGAAAGATTTCACCAAAGCAGACTTTGTAATTTTGTTAGTGGGTTCCAATGAAAAGAATCCTCTAAAGTTTCAATCTTTTTTGTATTATTATTTAAACAATATTACTCACACTAATATTTTAATTGGTGAAGTCTCTAGGAATAAATATTTAAATACAAATTATATGAATGAAATAATAAGACATATATGTTTAAACGTAAATAATGCTACCTCTGTAAAATTAATAGATACCGATGACATTTCATATTATAGATTTAATAAATTGTATGCGTGTCAAATACTTTTAAGGGAGATCCTGCGCTTAAACTATAAACATAAATATATTAGATACTGCAGTTCTAAGTTATCCGAACCAGTGCGGCAAAAATCTTCATCAAGTGTTGGTACACAAACAGAGGAGGAGGCGTCCTCAATTGAGGATAAAAACAATACTCCTGAACAATTAGAGTTTTTTCGTTAAAAATGGGTTAAATATATATCACCAGAATCTGTGTGGTCTTAATAGTGCGAAACAAGAAGTAGAAATGTATATTAATCTTCAACCAGCCAAACCACACTTCCTATGTATTACAGAGCACTTCTTAAACGCTACCTCGATCCCACTTATTAATATTGATGAGTACAAACTAGCTTCATATAATTATAGAGCAAAAAAGCAGAGAGGCGGGAGCCTAATATTTGTTGATGTAAATAGGGATGTAGACGATTTAGAAACATATTGTAAAAAATTGTACAAAGTTGAAAGTTTTGAAATATGTGGAACAAGAGACGTGAAAACTAATTTCCTTATTTTTTGCATATACAGAAATCCTTTGAAAAAAACTCTCGACGAATTTTTTATTAGACTGGAAAAATTATTAGAATTCTATGTAGATAAAAGCTGTATTATTTGTGGGGATTTTAATATTAATTTACTAGCAGATAGTACTAAACGTGACAACTTTCTATCGCTACTGAAAAGCTATAACTATAGAGCTCTCATCAATACTCCAACTTTTAAACGTGGGGCTGCGGAAACTTGCTTAGACAACTTCTTAACTAATCTCCCTGGTGATAAAATATTGGACTGTCAGGTAGATCACAATGGTCTAGGGGATGGTCATGCTGGCATGTTCTGTTACCTAGAGCTACAAGAAGCTAAAAGTATAAATTTCTCGCATTATACAAGTGAACAGCGATCTTTTAGTAAAAATAATAAAACTATATTTAAACAAAAAGTATTACTACAGAACTGGAAAAATATTGGTATAAATGTTTTTTTAAAAACATTCCAAAAGCTTTTTAAGTCATCTTTTCCCAAGCGAAAATTTCGAATAAAAGTAGGTGCTAAGTTAGGTTTAAAATGGATAACGCCTGGAGTAAAAATCTCTAGTAAAATGAAACGCTTTTTGACTAGTGTTTCAACGGATAGTGACGATTCTTTGAAAAAGTACAAGTGTTCATATTTAAGAATTTATAAAAGAGTACTTAATAAAGCGCGAAAATTGACAGTCACACAGGAAATTGACATGGCTAAAGACACCTCAAAAACTATTTGGAAAGTTGTCAACAAAAGCCGAAACAAACCATCAAAGGTACAAAATGAAAAATTGTATCTCAAAATAAATGATAAAATAATATACAACATTCAGGAAATGGCGGATATTTTTTCAGAGCAATTTAAAGTTAATGTAGATACTAATCTTAATGACAAAAATAGGGCTATTGACATACTTACTAATAATACAAGTAGAATAAGAGATGCTATGACTTGGGAACCAGTAACTCCATGGGAAATCAAAAAGATAGTGAACAGCATGAAATGTAAAAAATCGTGTGGCAGTGACGGCATAACCATTGCACTTATAAAAGAAAATTTAAATTTACTAGCTGAACCTTTGTGCGATTTTATTAATAATTGTATAAGTAATGGTATCTTTCCAGATCAATTAAAAATTGCTAAAGTTATACCAATACACAAAAAAGGTTCAAAAACCGATCCTAAAAACTACAGGCCTATCTCTCTGTTATCGATTATATCTAAGATTTTTGAAAAAGTCATGAAAAACCGACTTGTGGCACATTTAAAAAGCAATAATATAATAAGTAACAATCAATTTGGATACCAGGAAGGCAAAGGCACAAAGGAAGCTATTGACAAGCTTGTAAATTTGGTAACATCAAAACTTAATGATAATGTTAAAGTCTCTGGTATTTTTCTTGACTTGAGTTCGGCTTTCGATTCCGTGGATCACGACATATTATTAATAAAACTTGAACACTTTGGTATAAGAGGAAAATATCTTGATTTATTTCGTTCTTACCTTTCTAATAGAAAACAATTTGTAGAAATTAAAACAATCGAAGAAGGTCAAGAAAAGGTAACTAAATCTAAAACGGAGCTCATCAAAAGAGGTGTACCACAAGGTTCCATATTGGGACCCATCCTATTTATTATTTTTACCAATGACTTAAGTGACTATATTATAAAGAAAATACCTGACATTGAATTGATAAATTTTGCGGACGATACAAATGCTATTATATACGACATTGACATGAATTTATTAAAAACTAAGATTGATAAGACTTTAAAAGCTTTTGACGAATGGTTTACGTCAAATAACTTAAAACTAAATGCTAGCAAAACAAACATTATATTGTTTAGATCCACTAGCAGAAAAAAAGCAAAATTAAATATAAATTTAACGGGAAGCAAATCGACGTCGTTGATAAGGTCAAATTTTTAGGTATCTATATAGACCAATATTTGAATTGGAAACCAGAACTGTCCAAAATTGAAAATGCAGTCTCGTCGGCATCTTTTGCATTACGTAGTCTTAGAGATGTAATAAGTTTGGAACGGCTTAAAATGGTGTACTTTGCTTTAGTAGAATCTAGACTACGCTACAGCATTAAGTATTGGGGAAATAGTTATGACTACAATGTAAATAGAGCGTTCGTATCTCAAAAACGGGCAATTAGGACATTGCTGCGATTACCTCCTCTAGAATCATGTAGGCCTCACTTCAAAAAGTTAGGAATATTGACTGTACCGGGTCTATATCTGTTGGTTCTCCTGACAGACTTCAAAAAGCATCTTCCCCAGTTGGAAGGGGAAAGAGAAAGGATAGCACGCGAAGCAACGAGGAGGAAACATTTAACGCCTGACATGATACCTCACTTAAAAGTATTTGAACACAGCCCGCAATATCAGGCAATTAAAGCTTTTAATAAGCTACCGGTGGAGTTCAGGCAAAACCTTAAATTATCAGAGTTCAAAAACAAATTAAAGACTTATCTGATAGAACGGAATGAATATGTAATAGAGGATTTCTTTAAGTGACCTAAACAATGTTTTTTCTTTTCTTCTTTTTTTTTCCTTGACAAGTTATTGTGAGCATCCAAATTTGTGTGTTAAGTTTAAGTATGATGTCCTTTTATTATTAACGATTTATAATTTAATTTTAACTTATTATTATTATTAGATTTTATATGAATATTATATTTCAGACACAATTTGTAAATTGTTATTGAATAAATAAATGAAATGTATGTATAAAAAAATCTGACTCATATATAGTAGTTTTTATCGACCACCACTTGCTTCCGGTGACAGAAAACATCGTGAGGAAACCTGCACACTGGTTGATTATTATTAACTTGTGTGTGAAATGGAGAAGGCAATGGCAAACCACTCCATTAATAATGCCAAGAAAGTTGTTGTGTGTGTTTCATTCCGTAATGACCACGACCCACAGCCATGAGGAATACGACTATGAAGAATGAATTATAAATTCAAATATCAAACTGGATTTTTGTCACTCCTAGTGGCATATTCTCTGTTCATTCATGATAGGCCGCGCCAGGATCTTCCATTTGGCACAAAAGCTTTGGCAAAACTTATTCGCTTTTAAATTCAATTAGCTTTGAAGTTTATTTCGTGTTAGGAAATTAAGACGTCACCGTTTGTCGCGGCGCGGGAAATTAAGACGCCTGTTATTACATTGAAGAATGTGTAAAATATATCATATAAAGTCGGTGGTAATTTCCGTCTTACAACATACTAGATTTACCGTAAGTTTTTTCCTAGCTATTTTTGACCGGAAATAAATTATTTATCTAACTTCTGCCCGCGGATCAAGCCGCGTGAATTTCCCACCGGAGCAGTTAGTTTGCCGGGACCCTTTGCTCACGCTTTGAATATTATTTTGGTTTGTAGGGGAAATCTATTATGCTCTGCGTCCTATTTAAATTTTAGTAATTTATTTTAATTTTAAATTATAGCATTCTGAAACACATAATATATCTCTGCTTATATCCGCTCACACATACAGAACTAAATTTAAAAAGGTTCGCCGGTTGATGGGCGCACTGAGGATGACACTAAGTATAAGACCTACATTTGTTAATTGACGTCCTTGGAAAAAAAGCCGGTGTGAAGTTGTTGCGCCACTTCTTCTTCACCTGCGCTTTGGAAGTCGGCAGTAGACTTAGTTTAAGCAATTTTTTTGACGTCAATAAGTGATAAAATTGAATTTTGTATTTGAATTTGACTATCAGTCACTTTTTGAGCTAATTTGCCAACTTTCTTAAGAAAACAGACCCTGCAGTTCTTGTCCTCTCAAGTGTAGTTCTAAAGACACGTAACCCCTTAACTTGACGTAACTACCCATGCCAAAAGGTCGTTGACTTCAGAGGTACAAATTGTATCGTAACCAGATGTAACATTTCTGGTTACGATAGCTAATTTTAGCAAGATATTTACGTGCGAATTTTGTTCAATTCTCGCCATGATTAGAACAGCACACATGGTATATATTTTCTTTCTGAAAATTATAACATCACTAAAAAGCTGTCTCTTTCTTTCATATTCACTTGTACTCGATTTCATTCATACTTAATAGCAGTGGCGTCGCAAAGTCGCGAAGTGTCAGTGTAAAAATAAATCCTAAAATGATGATGATTCGACTGTGGTTTTACAACCAGCAGCCAGACTGACTTGACTCTCCTTGGTTATGCCATTATTTCCTATCAGCTGCAAATGCTACGTGTTCCTTGATTACCTCGTACAGAGCATATTAGGCAAACGAGATTGCCTAATGTTATGAGCCAATACAGCAGTCCCTTGACACCAGAAACCCCATAACAAATCCTCTATTTTCCCTCTCTGTGTTGGCCTACACTTTCCATTTCCTTCCACAATTTCTACCCTTGTCTTGTACGAAATAAACGGAACGTCACCGCGTGTGAATTTAAATTTCGCGCGCATCGAACTGTCAATTACTCTCAAAAACAACGTGAGTGCAATTCGAGCTATGACGGCCAGTGTTGTCAATTAAAAAAAAAAACTTTTTTATTAAAAAGGCAGACAGGCTGGTTCTGTGGTTTTAAACATTTAGTTTTTTTTTTCTGTAAGAGCGTTATTTTACACAGTAGCTGTGTCAGCGGAACGTGCTCTCCTGACTCTGCATCTTTGCAGTAACTTCTCATAATCTCACCCTTTGACGGAAGACGGAAGACACGGAAGTTTCAACACCATATTCTTATATATACACATACGTGATACAAACAATATGCGACATTTTTTACTAAAAAAATGAAGGTTACTGATTAGATTGAATTTTTAGGGGTTTTTGCATTCATATAATCGCCGTTGTGAAATATATTTTAGTAATCAATTCCTCATGGTTTAAGGTCATCGTCATTATGTGGAATTAAACAGACATAACGACTTTCTTGGCAATATTAACGGAGTGGTTCGCCATTGCCTTCTCTATTTTACATATTAGATTATATACCTATCTATTATCAATTAGAGTGCAGGTTTCCTCACGATATTTTGCTTCATAGATCCAACCTCATTCATCATTTTCAGCCTTTATCAACCTCCTGTTGAAATCAAAAAAAAATCAAAAAAAAGTATATAAGCTACATAGATCGTAAAAATAAAATAAATATTGGTATTTGAAACTTTATCATACAATCCGTCTCGTAATCAACCCGGACGGTGATAAACCAAAATATAATTGTCATATATAGCTAACTACAAATCGATCACTGCCAGGACATCCGAATTTGGTCGGATAAAACTTTTTCAATCATAACTGAGCCTGCAACAAGCGGTGTCTTCATTTAACTTGGTGTTTTTGTTTTCAGCCAATCAGCGCAGTTATAATGTTTCGGGGATTTACCTTATTTTATATAGGTAAGTAGGATCTTATAATGTTTAGGGAACTTTCTTAATTTTGTTAAGGTCACTTATAATGGAATGAATGACGTGGGATCATGATAGCATCTCACTCGTTGTCTGTAAATGGATGCATTTCTATTCTACACCATAACATGTGTCAATTGGCATACTCAACATTTTATTACAACTCTTCCGTTACCGAGTGATAGACAACGTACAGCCGAAACTATTGGGTGTAGGAAGCTGAAATTTGGCATGTAGGTTCCCTGGGGAGTGTAGGTGAGCACTAAGAGAGGATTTTTGGAAATTCTACCCCGAATTTGGTGAAAAACCTTTTTTATGAAAGTTCTAAACCGTTGAATTTAGTGATAAGAAAATTTGGATTTTGGTTGTTTACAACAAATTGATGAATTCGTGTTTCAGATTTTTCTGAAAATTAACCCTCTATCCCTTCAAAAGGGGGGTGAAAGATTGTATGGAACTGAATACAAATTTCACAATGAAAAGCTGAAAATTGGCAAACATACTCTTCTTATTTTTTCTTAAAGAATTACCGAGATTATACTATGAAATTCAGGCGGGTAAAGCTGCGGACAATAACTATTTATTATATATTTTTACAGGTAGTAGTAACATGCGTGCCTCACACTTTAACGACTGTTCTATAGTAGTTATACCAACAGAACTTCTCTTGTATCACGTCGAGGGTCCACCAAAGTTTAACAATCATAAGACACGAATGACCCATAAGGCTGCGATTCCACCAGAGATGTGATTATGCGTAGCAAGGGATGTGTTTCTGAAGAACCAATACAATTGCTTCATTTACCTAGCGAAGCGCCGCTAAGCCGGTTCCACATGAACTGTGTTTAAAGCGGTGGTCGTGTAATGATTAAGACCTGTGGATCGAAAGGTCTCAGGTTCGTATCCTACTGGTGCCATATGAGTTTGTATACCAATACCATATATAGTAGTTTTCATAGAACAACACTTGCTTCCGGTGAAGGAAAACATCGTGAGGAAACCTGCGCACTGGTGGACAGTTTAGTTCATTAGTGTGTATGCGAATACCTGCCACTAGACGGCGGTAAGTAGTCGTACAAGTCATGTCAGACGCCTTTAGGGGACTTGAATAAAATCTGACACCAGTGTTAGCGATAACACACTCGATATGATGATGATGATGAACTGTGCTAAGCGAGGCTAGGTAAATGAAGCGATTCTATTGCTACCCATCCTCGCACATCTCTATTCTAAACGCAACCTTATGGGGGAACCCTTTTAACTAAACACTACCATTCAACTTGTAATTGGATTTCGAAAAGTTTTACAAACTGCGCCTGATCATTGTTAACCAAAATTTAGGCCTCCATATTGTCCCGCGGATGTCGTACGCGGTAACTAATTAATAGCCTTGACAGCTGATAGGCATCAATAATATTCCCAAGGGTTGACGTGAGGCCGGTGGCCGGTTGTGGAAGAACAGACAAGTCTTCAAAATTTTAAGGTTTGAAGCCATTGCCAATAAAGTCCAGTAAAGAACGAGAGGAAAATTGCTAAATTATATTGGTATTATATATTATTATATATTTATACAATTATATTGTAACCCTCTTCACGCGAGTTCAACTCGCACTTGACCGGGTTTTAAACCCCGACCCAAAAAGTGGGGTGTTATAAGTTTGACCGCTAAGTGTGTCTGTCCATCTGTCTGTGTACGTGGCACCGTAGCTCATCAACAGGTGAACCGATTTGGATGCGGTCTTTTTATTATTATTTTTATTGTTTTTTTTTTTTTATATTCATTATTGCTATTTGATATAACTGGATCAAAATCAGTTACGTAGTTTAAAACTTAATACTCGTATAGGAAAGGACAGGCGACAGAGAATCTACTCACGCCAATAGCATAAAACTGTAATAAACAACTCACTTTACCCTGCTTTACTTACTTTTTTTTTGCTTATTTTTTTGACATTAACCCGCCCGCCGCGTTTATCTGCGCAGGTTATAGTTTACATCAAAGTTGATTGCTGCAATCTATGGCTGCAACCCACTCCAAATTCATCACACAACACGAACATCACCTATCATAAACAAAAACACGTGTATCTCTTGAAATTGTTTTTTGAAGTCTCCAACCATTGATTGCCTCGTTTTAATTGGCACCCGTCCTCACAGGTGCACGTTTCAATTTGTTTTCCGCTTATTTTTTATTTTTCAACAACGCTTCACACCGAATTATATTTATAGCATAAAAATAAATTCATTGAGCTCAGATTTTTTGTTATTTAAATAGAGAGGGTTGTTTTAATGTTGACGCACGTCGCATTTAAGTTTACTTTTTTATTCTGAACCTGGGCTTCATAGTATCACAGTCTAGTATGCAACGTAGAACATGCTAAGACGATGGAGACGCTCGGATGTGATATTTTTTTCAGTTTATTTCTTTGCCAATTGAAAAGAATAAAAAATATAGTTCATTGCTTGTAGATTATAGGAAAAGTTACAAGAATTCTATAAATTGTACGTAACCCTGTTCACGCGAGTTCAACTCGCACTTGACCAGTTTTTTAAACCCCGACGCAAAAAGAGGGGAGTTATAAGTTTGACCGCTAGGTGTGTCTATCCATCTGTCTGTGTACCGTAGCTCATCAATAGGTGAACCGATTTGATTGCGGTTTTTTTATTTGATAGGAATTTTTTATGCGCTGGTTCTTAGGTATGCTTGATCGAAATCGGATCAGTCGTTCAAAAGTTGTAGCGAAATGAATATTGAAAGTCGGGGGTTTTTTAATTTGTCTAACAAATATACTTGTATTTTTGTTCACTTCACACGGGCTTCGACATGATTAAAATCTGAACTTTATTGATATGAATTTTGCCATAGGCATCCTATTATGTACAATGAACCTGTAACAGGATTTACATATAACAATGGCGTATCATACTGTGATCAATTCCCGCCATAAGTATTTCCCTTCAAAACTGTATAACTGATGGATTTACAGTGATAAGTGTTGTGAAATTATCGATAGTCATCTATATCGTACATACTGGTAAAAAAAACGGACCAAATTTTGCCCCAAATCGGTTGAAAATATCCATGATCTCTCATAATATTATAATTTAGATAGATAGATAGAATACTTCGTTTATTTGATTTGCCACAGACATCAAAGAAATAACAGACTAGTCTTATAATAAAAAAACATAAAATTAAACATATCGGTACGCTGCAGCAAGGGAAAAATGCGATAACTCAGCGAAACTTTCTGCATCTTAGTACTGATTTTCAGTTATTGCCAACATAGTATCGCATACCATAATATCATTAAGAGTATGGAGAAGGGTTTTCTTTCATTCCGGAAAAATCTATTGTACCCGTGGGATTTGCGAAAAACCTGTATAATATTATAGGTGGCGCTAAATGCTAATAAAATAAACTTTGCAATAAAACACTAGATGGCGCTGTGTGCATTTCAAATGCGCTATGGGTATTTTACGACTCGACTATCCCAATCCATTTAATACGAAGAAAATAGGTCCTGAGGTATGTGAATTCCCGCTATCGCTCATGATCAAGCTATCGATGGCCGACTGTTGATTCACAACACTAGCACAGCTTCAAACACAGCCATATGTCGACTGAGTTACGACGGACAGATTGACAAACAACGCGATACCAGTGTATGTATGTAAGTTATTGATTCCGGAGATATTACAGCGATATTTATTGAGAGTTACAGACGGACGGACATGGGGAAACAATGCGTTACTTGTTTACTACATGAAATGGGACGGAAAAATAAAATTATTACACTGTGCTTTTTTGCTGGAAGTCATTTCGTTTTTATCACTTCATATTTATATAGATCGTAAGGAAACCTCACGATCCTCGAGGACAATTCAGTTCACTACTTGCCACTATACGGCGAGAGGTAGACGTAAAATACATGTCAGATGCCTTTAGGCGACTTGAATGAAATCCGACACCAGTGTTAGCAAATAACATACTCGAAAAGGAGTGCGAGCTGCGAGCTGTCATTCCTCGTCTTATCAATGCGCGGTAAAGTATGTGATGATGGCATTTCTATTCGTCGTAAGACATTTTAGGCTCCTATTCCGATTTTGATTGTACAGAACACACATCAAGTTACCCTACATGAAACTCTATATAATTACGGCGAGTTTGCAATGAATATATGTAGGTGGATGTGCTGTTGACTGTACCTATGAATATAAATATTTGATACTATAATAGTCGGATCAAAAATTGGTTACTAAAATTGATTTATATTTTATTGCATGAATACGTTCATCGAAAAACAATATGTTTTTTTATTTATCTTATGCACCAAAATATTAATCTATTTCTGTTCTAGTTTTTACTTTCGACATCTAATAAAAGATAATTGAAATATCAGCGTTTTATGCATCCAATGTAGATATAAATACGGACTACTCGTGTGATTCTGAGCGCCAAGCCATATTGTTCGGTTGCGCTCCGTCATCTTCCGTCTCCTTGACATCCGTCAACGGACAACGTAGAGGTTGTACGGAGTTTTGACGTGATGTACATGTCATGTAATTATTATACGGTGAAATTGTGAATGTCTAAACTTAGGTATCCTAACTAATATTATAAATGCGAAAGAAAGTTTGTTACCTCTTCACGCTCTATTTACTCAACCAATCTTCTTGAAATTTTGCATACATGTAGTCTATACAGAATGGAGAAGGATGGCTTTCATTCGGAAAAAAAAACTGTCCCCTTGGGGAAAGCCGCGGGCAGTATCCAGATTCTGAATAAATTAACTCCAAAAAGTACTTCTCATTTTGTTTAATGGATCTCTGCTTTTATAATATTCCGATTTCTGATTTTGTGTGACTTCGATACTAATACTTACAATAAAGCCAGCTTTTGTTGGCGTAAAAATAAATACGGTATTCCATTCTCATAGACAGTACTTGATATAAGTTATACACAATAGATCTAAAGGCTATGTGAGGTGTTTTTATAACGAAAACCATTTTGATATTGTTGTTTTTAGGGTGAGTTGCACCAGTCAAATTGGACGTTAACTTTAACATGCGCAGAAAAAAGCTAAGTACGCCACTTTGTTTAAACGTCACAGGCTCGCAGGTCCAAGTCAACGTCACAATAGACCGGTGCAACTCACCCTAAGTGTTCGAAAATCAACAAGAATCCTAACTTTTTTGTTCAGACAGACAGACAAGTGCTTTTTATTATATTGTGGTTTAGGTTAAAAATATATGATAGGGATTTCACAAAGAAAAAGATTATTTGACGACCTCGGTGGCGCAGTGGTAAGGTTCTAGCCACTGAACCGAGAGGTCCCGGGTTCGATCCCCGGTCGGGTCATGATGGAAAATGATCTTTTTCTGATTGGCCCGGGTCTTGGATGTTTATCTATATATGTATTTGTTATAAAATATAGTATCGTTGAGTTAGTATCCCATAACACAAGTCTCGAACTTACTTTGGGGCTAGCTCAATCTGTGTGATTTGTATGTATATATTTATTTATTTATTTATATTTATTTATTTGCATGCAACATGCAATATGTGGTATTAAAAGAGAGATATATATATATACCTACATGTTTCACCGGCTCTAGATATGTAAATTTAAATCGAGAGCATGCATGAATCTCACATAACAAAAACTAATATATCAAATTAACAGTCTGTATTTCTTTTATAATAACAAATCATGCTAAATGAATATTACACAACCCTCCTTGATATGATATATTCTTTGTATGTATTGTATCTAGTATAAATGTAGGTATATTTTAACTGTTTATTTATATTTTCTAATACAAAACAAAATTAAGAAACTTAAGTAGTAGTAATTTAGCACAGAGTATTGCCATAGCGGTTCAGAGGGCTAATGCTGCCAGCCATCTTGGAACCCTTCCAAGCAGCGACGAGCTGGAATTTCTTTATTATTTATGATTATAAATTTTGTAAAAAAATGTGTAATTTTTGAATCAATACATATAATATCCTTTATGTAAGTTATATATTTACAATGCAATGTTGTATTTAGTTTATTTATAATTAAATAAATTAAATGAGAAATGTTTTTTTTTTATTTCCGAAATGCTAATAGTTTATAGCTTCGGTAAATATTATTTTAAAAGTACCTGTAAAGGTCTAATTTCCGATTAAATGTTTTGGTTTTGATTTGATTTTATTCAGAACTAGCTTTTGCCCGCGGCTTCGCCCGCGTAAATTTCCCACGGTAACATTCAAATTCCGCGACGAAAGGCACCCCACGACCTCAAACTATATGTATGCAAAATTTCAAGAAGATTGATTGAGTTAGATAGAGTGAAGAGCTAACAAACAAACTTACTTTCGTATTTATAATATTAGGTAGGATAGGATTAGGATCATAGATAAAATAAATATTACGATATTATCCTTTCACTTTTAACTTTTAAAAAGTTATATCTCAAACGATGGTGCAAAACCAAGTGTATCTACAACAATTTTCTGCACTGTGTCGTAATAAAACGCTTGATAGTGACTGTGACAAAGCGCTACAGCGCTATTAGGAGCGCTTGCTGTGTGTCAGGGCAGGACAGGGAGGTAGAACTATTTATACTTATTATTCTCCTAAATAAATTATGATATAGTTTTTACTAATGTTAATTCTCTCTCTTTCTCTCTCTCTCTCTCTCATCCTTGCGTATTTCTGAAGGAAATCAACAAATAAATTTTGAAGATTTAGCTGTGCCTTTAAAACCGACTACCTGTCTCAGCTGTTAAAGCATTTGTCCGTTGGTCACCACGTATGGCATCCATGGGATGATCTGTAGTGGTCCCATTCTAGGGCGAGACTAAACTTAAAATTTTACTAATATTAACGTATACTGTATGTATGTATGTGTCTCCCTTTAGTCGCCTCATGCTAATGTGGATGTCGTAAGAGGCGACTAAAGAAAGCATCAATCTTTGCAACTGATAAACAATATTGCAAAGCATCACAGCCCCGAATGCAACTAGGAACACGCACAGATGAGAGTGAATGTATAATTATATGTATATCTGTCATATGTCAAAGATGCATCTGAAATTTCTTTATTCCAATTTTATGTCCGTCAAATATGAATTTCTAAGCGAAAAGATTATTTGATGACTACCTAGTAATCTATATATATATATATAAAACTCTTGCGTTACTGAGTGACTGACTGACAGACAACGCAGAGCCGAAACTACTGGGCGTAAAAAGCTGAAATTTGGTTTGTAGGTTCCTAGGACAGTGTAGGGGAGCACTAAGAAGGGATTTCCTGAAATTGAGAAACGGATTTTTACTCACATACGAAGCTGTGGGCAAAAGCTAGTGTGCTATATTTTCTCTCTACGTATGAAAGAGAGAAAGTATGTATACTGTGAAATGTATCTGAATTTTTCTATTCGAAATTTTATGGTTGTCAAAAAGGAAAACAAAATGTCCCATGACTAGTATACTTATGATTATAAAGAGGTAAGCGTTTGTGAGTTTGTTTGTATTATCCATGATTGTTATAGGCTATTATATATTTTATCTCAAAATTCGCACGGAAGCAAAGCCCCGGGCAACATCTAGTTTAATAAATTTTTTCACCGTTAAAATAAATAAAATCTAGCTCAAATATTTATCTTCATTTTTTACGTTTCTTCATTGTGCTGAAATAAAATCCTAGAAATTGACTCAGACAAAGCGGCTCTAGGTTCATTAGCAGTGTCTATCATTTATCAAGCTGCCGTTTGTTCTACTTATTCAATAGCTATTCTTCTTTAACTAGGTACAAAATAATCATACAATCCCACTATACATAAATCTTCACTCTTGTTTTGTAATCGAGTTTCAGTTTTAATCAAAACAGAATCAGAGCCGAAGCCATAGTTTTGATTCAGCTATAAGCTGTAATAAAACAAATCGATAATCGTTTAATACTCAAATCGTTTCTTAGAAAATTTCTGCTGAAATGTATTACATTATTTGTTAATTTCACGCAAAATTAATCGGCCATCGTCGCCGGTAATTGGATGTGAAATCCCTTACACAGAATAATGGAAATTGTGAATTTATTTATGGTTCACCTTTTAATTTCTGAGATCTTTGGAGATATCGGTTTTCTGTTATTGTATTTGTGATTATCAGCAGGTCGCACTTTTAGGGAGGACTTTTAGGTATGAATATCTTTAACAAAACAGCTTTCAATACATAGAAATATTAATTTTCTTACGGTTACACTCTACTTAACAATAGCATAATAATCACAACATATAGTATAATATGAAGTCGCTTTCCGCTGTCTGTTCCTATGCTTATATCTTTGAAACTACACAACGGATTTTGATGCGGGTTTTTTAAAGAGATAATATGATTCCTGTGGAATGTTTTCGTGTATAATTCATTATGATTTTAACCCGAGCGAAGCTGGGACGGGCCATAACTTTACATACAATGTGTGTCACAGAAACAAATCGGTTGCAGCTCAGGTCGATGTTGCCCAGACAAGACTGTGCAAACATGATATTTAAAAAAAACAAGATAAAGATGGAATTATGTAAGTATTGT
The DNA here is from genome assembly GCF_027563975.2 of Plodia interpunctella. Taxonomy (NCBI): domain Eukaryota; kingdom Metazoa; phylum Arthropoda; class Insecta; order Lepidoptera; family Pyralidae; genus Plodia; species Plodia interpunctella. The sequence goes on from NC_071313.1 coordinate 1,380,314, forward strand.
AATATCATGTTTATGATAAAATTAGATACCTAATTCTAACTGATTCATGTCAAAAAAATTGTTTATATAGTAGAGAAAAAGCGACCTACCTACATAAGAACACTTTGTTATATAAACAAACAAAATCCTCTTAAATTTAATAATATGTATGGGCCAAGAATACCTTCATGATATCCAATTATCTCAATAAACTTCCTTTAGAACTACAACAACAATTTCAAAAAGTTTAAATTTGAAAACATTTTTTATTTCTAAATGTAATAGCGACTCAACGAACACAGATAAACTCTGCGAGATTTTCGCAGTTCGGTAATGTTAATGTGTGTATTTATGGCAATTTACTGAATAAATGATTATTTTTTTAAAACGCAGATTTTCAGCCGCCACCAGATTTGTGATGACGCAAACGAGCGCAATTTAAAATGATTACAAGAAGAACGTCAACATGACTATGCTCCAGAGACTATATATTGTGGAATATGTTTCAGTCCACTTTGAAGATTAGTCCAACCAGCGCAGAAAAACGCACGCCATTTCGTCTAAACGTTAGCCGCGCGCAGGTAAACTCAACGTCAAACTTGACTGGTGCAACTCACCCTTAGATTAATACAGAATAGTGAGGTGATACAATTAACACGGAAGATTGCGTGACAGAGAAGCCGTATTGTAGCCGCATTAACTGTTAAGTTTGCAATATCCCTTAATACGCTAAAAATATTATTACGCTTAACTAGGACGCCGGGAAATAAAAATGGAACTGATTTCTGGCTTGTCTCACTTCTATTGGTCCAGGAAGAAGGAGCAAACCCAAGAAGAACTGGCTTATCGTCAAGAAAGACACCTATCACCATAAATTATCTTTCAGTTTTTTCCGAAGGTTGACTGGTAGAGATTGCTTTTAACACCAGGTCCGACCTTTGTACTGTGAGATAGTCAGATGGCGAATTAACGGATAGATCATCAATAATATTTAACATTAAGTTCACACGCATATCACAAATGGATACCTCCTGTCCGCTCTCTAACCCTCTGTTTTTTTCTGTTATTATCTGTCAAATACTAATATATATATATATAAAATATATTCTATTTTTAAAACTAATACCTACCAATTGCCAGAACGTGACCAAACATGACGTAAACAGCTAGTTGTCCGCACAGTATTGATATGAGTAACGACTATGGGTGGCCCTGGTCATTACTCATATCAATATGTATGATGTAATGTGTAAAAATTGAATATAATAAAGTTATAGCCCCGCGAGGGTACAGTGCGGTATAGCTCAGTTCAGTTCGCTTTGTAAATCAGTACTCATAAGACAAGAAGAAGGAAAATAAAGAAATCAAGAAGAAAAATTGTTTTAATTCAAGACAGTCCACAACAATATCAACACATCAACAATTGGATTAAATCTAAATTACATTAAATGTACATAGTCTATTATAATTGAAAAGTCTAACAAGAAACTCAATCCTCTTATATTTTTTTATGCAATGACTTTCAAAAGTTTGCACGTAAGTCATCGGATAATTTGAATATATTTCTGGAAACTTCCGATAAAGCCTCTTTGTTAATTAACTTCCTTAATGACATAAGTTTCGCGTGATCCGGTCGAGTTACTCCCTATTTAATGCGTTTTTTCTCTGTTTTCCATTTACACGTTTTCGGAATTTTTGAGATAATGAATATTGGAGTTAGGATCATCTCTTAAAACGGATTTCTTTGATAGTAACTTAGTTATCTGAAGAGCGAATTTTTCAATATATCTCGCTCCAAATTTTAATACCAAATTTTATTTATTTAAATCTACAAGTTTCACAATACTCGTTTTTCACTGCTAACGCGAACGCGAACAAAAATATTTACAAAATTGTGAATATTTCAAAAACGACTTAATCGATTTTGTCGGCCCATGGACTTAATAATTCTATTGACAGATCCTACATACCTTTTAAATTTCACCAAAATGAGACCAACGGTTCGGTTCGGTATCGCATAACAAACAAACATACAAAAAATGTATTTTTGCTCCAAGTTGATTTGTAACAACATATTATACAATAAAATAATATCTGTTTGGTACGCTTTCACCATTGAACTATTGGACCAAATTTGATAAAATGTAATAGTTTTACTGGAAAAAACTGCCTCCGAAGGTAAAATAATAATAAAATACTTTTATACTATTTTTATATTAGCAGTAGGGGCAAACCTAAGAAATGCTGGTTTGATGTCGTCAAGAATGATTATGGATGCCAATGGTCTGACTACTAGAGGTGCCAACGATCGCGCGAAGTGGAGACGAAAAAGTAGGAAAGCGGATCCTAGGCTCCAACGCCCAACGGCTGAGGAAGTAACCGGACAAACGCTCAAATGTGTGTGTGTGTGTGAGAGAGAGAGAGAAAGAGAGAGAGAGAGAGAGAGTAAACAAGACACAACTGTATCTATTCTCCAGATTTCGTACCACAAAAATAATAATTATTAAACCAATACCAACTTAAAAAAGCTGTTCTTATATTTCCCGGCAACATTTTCACACCGGCGTTTTACTGGAGCCACAAAATTAATAAAAACCCCTAGGCGCCGCGTCGGCTTGGTCTTAAGCTGTGAATAAATTAAATAAGATCTGAGGTAGCAAATATGTCCCGCTTTAATCCAAGTAATTATGCGCACCTTTCAGATCTTGTTAGATAGTATTGCGTGGTTACAGCACGATATATTGGCCTAAATATTTGCCAGATTCGGAGGTCAAATTTTCTATTGTATTTTAAAATAAAGTTTGTAACCATGCGCGAAAGAAAGTGTACATTTAAACCCAAAATAGACTCGCTTTGTTGTATACTACCATAACACTCGCGTTTCGAGCGTGCGATGTTGACGCGAGTGTATATCGATCTGCCTTTTATTGGCGTGACTAAGTTATATATTTCACACAAACACATTTCTACGAAATGCAAATTATAGCCATAAAAGTGGCGAAGTTTTGACAGCAAAATAGTTTTGCAATAAAAAGGCATTGTTTCTAAAACTACGTTCCGAATCGAGATCAACATTTTTCTTTCGTTTATGGGGTAATAAACTTTCTATTAACAAATACGCAACCCTTTAAGTATGGCCGTGAAACAAAAGTTTTAGACGGAGTTACTTTCAAACAAGGAAAACACTTGATAAGAGAGATATCACTTTCATCTGAGTATTTTGCTGGTTTCAACCGGAGCGCAGGCTGACGTTGTGTTAGTCGCCTCGTAAGACATACACGGAAAGATATAGTCCTATTCTAGAACGGAACTAGGCACTATTACGTATAGTCAACAGCACATCCAGTTACCCTGCATGGCGTGGCAACAGCGGCGAATTAGCAATGAATTTAAATAAAAATAAAATAAAAAATAGTAATTTATTCCAGTAATCTTAGTTACAATATAAGGCTAGAACTTCCCAGTGAGTAATCTAATGATACTCGTGATGGGAATGACCTGCTACTGAAGACTACAATTGTGAATGTTAAGTAAAAAAAATAAACAAAAAGGAACAAGGTTACGGTGGGAATTAATATGAGACCATAACTGTGCGTGTGTAAGTTGAGGTAAATATAATATGTGAGGAGCAGTTTGGTTTTGCGATAATACGAGTAGTGGTATGTGTGAATCGTAGCAGAATGATAATTAATATATATATATACTCAGTACTTGAAATTATAACTTTATGTAGGTTTAGGTAATAAGTTTTCAATTTCATCACAAGTAAGTGTGTCCAAGTATTGTAACAAACATTTTTTGCATTTATATAATTGCATGGGATAAATTTCAAGAAGCACATTTAGTTTGTTAAATAGAAAAGCGGATAGGAATGGGTATTGACATTTGGCAAAGGCAGTACGTACTAGAGGAGTGGGAGCTACACTCACCTTTCTTCTCTTGTTTTGGAGGGCTGCTTTGTACGGCAATGTTTTATTATGGTACTTTAATATCAGATTAAGGACAAAAATTTTTCTGACTGAGAGAAGTTTACTAATTTTGTATAGGGTGTGTGTAGTGTGTAGAGAATCTACGAAGTATGAAGTACATGACCTTAATAAGAGATCTCTGTGGCCTTTCCAAGGCCAAGAAGTCGGTCTTAGCTTAGCTCCACCCCAGATTGGTATGCAGTACGAAAGGATAGATTGTGCTAAGGCAGTATAAATCTTGTTTAAGAGACTACTAGACATCAAGGATTTAAAAACCCAAATCAGTTTCCTAATTCGACTTATCAACGCCTCCAAATGCGAAGAAGCCTTTGATCTATAATTATGCCCAAGTACTGAGTCTGAGACACCTTGTTGATAGAAGGACAGTTACATGTATGATCTGAATTTGTATAGGTTGATGTGCTGTTTACTGTACCTTTAAAGTTGAAGTTGTTTAAAACGCTATTTTCCGAGCCCAACTAAGAATCTTTATCGTGTAAAAATAGCTTGACGAGCCATCAAAATGTTTACAATTGCCACTTGTTACGCCGAGAGCACATTATGACAAGAGATGTTATTTCACGAACAAACACAGTGTGTACATATCCGTACGTCTGCATCTTATTTTCAATTGCCTTTGCTTACCTGTTATATTGCCTTAGATATATATATATATATATATATATATATATATATATATATATATATATATATATATATATATATATATATATATATATATATATATAGCGGATGGTCTAGCTTAAAATCTGGTATAGGTTTCATCGCGATACGTTCCTTCGAAACTTAGATATTTACAATAGTTAATAAGTTATGAGCGGACGCATAAAATAAATGCGGGCGAAGTCGCGGGCAAAAGCTATTTATTAATAAACTATGTATGTTTACTTCTCGAGTTGCGGTAAAAAATACATCCAAAAAGTAAACTTTTCTGTATACCATAGGTATTCATTTTCTTTGCGTGTCGATGGCAAATCTACAAATTCTTTATCGGAGACTAAATATATTCTTGCCAGACACCGATGGCTTCATAGGAATTAATCACACATAGTGTGGTTGTCGTTGAGTCACAATGGCGCAATGTGGTTGGTTCGCTGTGTCTCACTTCGAATCGATTCGATGGTGAGAAGTCAAATGCAAACCCACAGGTGTCTGACACTGCATCAATTGAGATCTGCATCTGAAAAGCGTGCATCAAAGAAGATTCCCAATGTGGCCGCGTCATACACTTTTCTAATAATCTAAATTTCTCTAAGCAGGAAATACTTTTCTTCAATGTTGTTATTTAGATATACCTTGTATTTGAGCAGATGTAACTCATTATAACATATACAAGTAGACAAACCTCACAGTTCGTATGTATAATGTTGTTATGTCCGAAAATTATAATATCGTAGTACTGATCTGGTAAATAAATTTCTACCTTTCAACTCGTAAAAATGCAGACAAAGTAACGGGCGACCTAAATATTGCCAATGAAATTGTCGATTAAAATTTCATAAATAACTCAAAAATATAGATATTTCCTTGGACAATGATAGTTGGAACTAGGTAAAGACCTTTTAAAGAGAAAAATATAATTCTTTTCTATGGAAAGTGTGTTTAGTTTCAGTTTTCTCTGAAACATTATAATGTTGCGACTGGCCATCTGTTCTAGTAATAGCACTTAACAACTCTTTCATGTTTTGTTGTTTAGAAAATATCGCTTTAAGTATATATTTACGTAGCTTAGAGAAGTGTGCAACGTGTGTTAAGTATTTTTGGAAAGGATTCTTCTGGAATTTTCGAGTTTATTTTTATATATTTCGGTAGGTAATTTTCAGGTTATCGTTAACAAGCGCAAATGGAGGAAAATTTTAAAGTTTTTGACCCCCGACGCCAAAAAAGGGGTGTTATAAGTTTGACCGCTAAGTGTGTTTGTCTGTCTGTATATGTACCTGGCACCATAGCTTATCAACGGGTGAACCGATTTAGATGCAGATTTTTTATTTTTTTATTTGATAGCAAATTTTTCTGCGGTGGTTCTTATATATATTTGATCAAAATCTGTTCAGCCGTTCAAAAGTTGTAGCGAAATGAATATTGAAAGTCGGTTGTTTAACAAATAAACTTGTATATTTTACGCTGACGCTGGCTTCGCAGCGTCACAGCCACGAATGAAACCGGGAACACATGAAAATGAAGGAGACATATATTTTTACCGATTATCGTTAACATAAGTCTCGTACTTCACTTTTTTATACCTATTTAGCGAGTGTGCATTTCTTGTAAAGATTTCTTCAATAAAACATTAAATATATCAGCTATTCCCTAAATAGTGTGTCTTCCTACATAAATGTGTATAATCCTAACTAATATTATAAATGCGAAAGTAAATTTGTTTGTTATCTTTCACGCTCTATCTACTCAACCAATCTTCTTAAAATTTTGCATACATGTAGTTTGAAGTGTGGAGATGAATGATAAAAGATAAAATATATTTTATTTGCCAAAACATGTGTAAAATTAATACATAAAATCCTCAACGTCTTAATATGCCGTGTACAAATACAATAACAGTCGCTGCTATAATATATATATGTAAAGAAAAAAAAACAATTTAAATACGATAAACACGTACGCTTCTGAATTTAAAAGTCCAAAATATTTAAAATCTTCTTTTCTAATTACAATTACAATTATTTAACACAATTGCAATATATACAAGAACAATTATTCATTTAAGAAGTTTACGTATTTGATTGGTTAAGTGATTTGACCTATACTGAGACTGAGGACTTATTTTATGTCAGCACTTAAACTTAGGTTAGTGCTAACACAATATAATTTAAAACCACTATAATATACAATACACATTATATTTATCTAATTATACACATTCTTTGGTAAGTATTTTATATTTATATAAACGTATCCTTATTATCAAAACTTTAACTAATGTTTACATTCCATTTAATGTTTATAAATGTACCCTAATTATCGAAACTTTCATTAATGTTTACTTTTCATTTAATAAAAGTTAAATGCGAATCATATAATGTGTCTTTATACCACTGTAAATAACTCTGTAAATGTCTACTGCCACTCACAGCACAGGGGGACCTGCAGCTGGTGTCAGCGCATAATATTATGTCAGTTATTTACTAATAAATACATTTTTCATTTCATTTTCATTTTCAATTTGAAATATCCGCCACATGCTTCGTCAAATATTTTATTAATCTAACAGACCACCCCGCATCATACCTGGCTCAAAAGTTCCCATTATACTGGCTGCAATACCACGCTGTGTAGCGATGGAGATTTTTTGAGACAGATACAATACAGAACGCCTATCATTTAGCCTTTCTGATACCCTGCGACCTAATTCTCCATAATATTACATATAACTTTCATCCCGGAAAAATTACTGTTTTCATTGGAAAATCACGCGGGCGAAGCCGCGGGAAATAGTCATAATAATGGCATAATAATGTATGTGCTTAAAAATTGTTCGTTCTAGAACCACAAAATTACTATCACAGTTTCCAGTCACGAACTCTGTCCGTAAAATAACAATAAATTAACAAAAACCTGAGCTACAAGTGTTTCGGGTTAACTATAATATATGAGTGTATTCACGTCTGCATATCATATTAGTTTGCGTACAGGGGACATCACGTTAACCTACCCATATTTATTCTAAATTCGCTCTTGTTACCGCCGCATAACGCCGATTTATGGAGAATAACTTGCGGCCTAGTGTTAATGATAAAAATTATCATTTGTCACTAAGAAATAATGTAGAAAGCTTTTTAATGGTGAAAGAATTTTGGAAATCGCTTGAGTAGTTCCTAAAATTACCCCTTCACACAAATATTATTAGACCTTCACCTTATTTTCTATATTAGTGTAGAATATGTAATATGTGGCTGTGTACCGGCGGTGATCTAGAAATTTTGATCAACTGTCACAATATATTTTTTTATTTTATCCGTAGTACTTGAAATAACCACATTATAACTAATTCTAAAAATTAGATTCTAAATTCTGGACTAACTAACAAGGCCAGTAGTTTGTAGCTTTTAGAAAAACACCCATTTTAAATTTGATATAAAATGTGCTTGTGAATATCTAATATATGAATAAAAGTTATAACTTGTAATTTCATCGCATGATTTACAATCACACTCATTAAAGATACGATTTTAAACAATATTTTATATCATTAGTACGGGTTTGCACCTTATTTCTTCAACAAAACAGAGAGGAATCTTCAAAAGAAACTCATTACCAACATGGCGGAGGAATAAAAAAAGTAACATAGTAAATCCTGAAAACCTTGGGCAATGAAAAACGCACTTGAAATTTAAGGGCTGACACCTTTGTTATCATATATCCGGGGTTCAGAACCGCGCGAGTGCGCGTCGACAACGGACGTGCCGTGTTGTGTCGAGTGTTTTTTGTGTTAGTGTGTTATATCATGATTATATGGTAAGTACATCATTTCATTTGCAATTTATTTGTACGATTAATTAACCTAATTAATTATAATACTGTGCTGTCTTTTGAAATTTTGCCGTAGCTTACACAACGTGTTTTATATTGCGGCTATATTCTAAATAAGAAAAACCATATACATGATACATCAAAAGTAATTAAATAATTGATAAATACCGCATTTGATAAGTAATTTTTTATTTCACTGGGTAAAACACTGCATTAACTTTAAATAATGAGCCATTAAATTACACTTTAATACGTCAGTTTTAATAATTACCCGACTTGCAGTTTTTTTTTTGTTGTTCTGATTAAATATTCTGAATGCTTTTTGATTTCAAAATTGTGACGGATATTACTGTAAAAAGTGTATATATTTTTGGTTTTTGACATGAGAAATCTGATTCGACTAAAACAAGCTTGATTTGTGAATTTTTATTACAATTTATGTTTAAAAAAATATTATTTTATTCATCAAATTTTCATTCATTTTCTCCCAAAAAGGTAATACATATTTTGATGATGAATGAAATGTCCAAACTCTGATTAATATTTGAGCCTTCAATGTACGAAGAGTTCCATGAAAATTTAATTTGTTCATTCTTCTAGTAGATAGTTTTTTTTTTTCTTTTTGACGTGCTTGATTAAAGTAATATTCTTTTAATACATTATTACGTTTATGTACATTATGATAATATAAGATTAACAGCATATTAGGGAGAAGTAATTATGACGTTATAGTGTAGACAAAACCTGTAAAAACCTAAAAAAAAAAAGATTTATTAACTTAAAAAAAAAATTCTTTTTATTATATAGTTGTATCATGTTTCATAAAAATAAATTTATAGTTAAGTAAATTTAGTTTTCTGAGGTTCTTACTCAACGCTTTTTTTCTTAACACTCTTTAACCCTCAATGCACAAAAGGTGTGTTAAATAAGTGTAAGTTTGACATTACGTTAGTTAAGTTTTAATAGTTGCAATGCATGTATTGCAACTGTGAGAACCGTAATTAATTTTATCCAGTTATTTTTACGTGTTGCACGAATAAATATATAGATAGACAGTAAAAAAAAAAAATTTTTAATGTTTTGGTTTCTATTAGTCCCACAAAGTCCCCCATAACTATTTTTGTTTAATATCTCCTGTATACATAGCTCACAGTTTTATTACATGTATTGATGTTAAATCTATTACTTAAACAATTTGATCAGTATTCAGTGCTATTCTTGTCCTATCTAGATCAGTTGCAATAAACAACAAATGCAAAGTTCTTTCAATAATCCCCGGGGGCTAAGCTCGAGTAGAGAAACTTTCTTCGCTATAAAATACTGAGCATTGAGGGCGCGTATCCAGTGCTGCTTCACCATTTGTTATTGTTTATATTGGCTGTAAAAATCTAAATTTATTGGTCAGGATTTTTGAAAAAAGAAACCAGTACTTGCTTCACCGACTCGCCTTGTAGAGGGTTACGTAAAATTAGCTTTATTATCATAACACAAATTTTTACAGATTTCGGATTTTTTTTTGTAATAATACCGTAAAAATTACTTAGATATAAATTTCTACTAGATTAATATATTATAGACAGCCGTTCAATGTTCTAACGACGAACATAGCTATAACAGACGGACAATGAAATGTTCATATCAGGATTCCATTTTTACCTTTTGAGCAACACAACTTTTTTTATATGAGCATAATGTCAAAACCTTGAAATGCCAAGATCTGAAAATGTCGTCAAAGACTGAGTATCTATGCCATGGCTTGCAGAAATCCACTCAAGTCGACGAAGTAAATATTTTTTTAACAAACGCTTTAGTAATTATAAAGACAAAATGGAAACATTTTGATCATTTTTTTCTTTTACTTGCCCTTTATATTATATCCACTTAAAATAATAAACTTTCCTACACCGTGTTTTATCTCTAAAATGTAACGTTCAATATGAAATTTTCCGATATTTAAACGTTCAGCAAATTGTAACAGAGCCATCCCTTTGTTGTTAATTCCATTCCGAAAGGTCGCATCTGTGACAATTTGCGCCAATTTACCCATTAACTTACGAAGTCGACTTAGATTAAAACCATTGGACGCATTTTGATCAAATAAGGATTTTAGCCAAAGGATAAATGGACCGAGAAGGGTGCGCTGTAATAGATATATTGTATTGGGTTTTTGATTTTGTGTGGAGGTACATAAGCGTGGGTATAGAGAGTGAGTGTTGATATATTTTTTTGTAAATTTCGTACATTTATTTTTATGTAGCAATATCATGTCCCACTTCTGGGCAAAAACCTGTCTTTCTTTCTAAGTGTGATGTCATCGATATATAAAAGTTTTTAAACCGTGGTTTAAAAACTTGTGGTCTTGTGGTGGTGTAATGGTTAAGACGCCTGTGGATCGGAAGGTCTCAGGTTCGTATTCTACTCGTGCCATATGAGTTTGTATACCAATCTATCGTACTTATTATTTAGTAGGTTTCATAGACCACCACTAGCTTCCGGTGAAGGAAAACATCGTGAGGAAACCTGCACACTGGCGGACAGTTTAGTTCACTAGAGTGTGTGCGACTCTCATGTCTTGAATAAAATCTGACACCAGTGTTAGCAATAATACACTCGATAAAAAAAAATATACTTTTTTCGAAGCTGTTAACAGCTGGTATTTTATTTAAAAACAAACTTACCATTACCTGGTCAGCATTACACGTGAAACTAGTCATATGGCGCCGTGAAATTCTCTGTTATCGGAAATTTCTTCCATTGAATACCTATATAGATTTCCCGCAATTTTCTACATGGTTTCGCTGTATTCTCGGAATTTTTTGAGAACGGTACAAGCCACGCCACGTGAAACAAGCTAGTTGGAAAGCGAGCAATTTGAGCTAATACGCTATTTGGCACCCGCGCCCGCTCTCCATCATCAGATTCCGTGCTTAAGCTGCTAAATTCTCAACTCTAAACTAAGTTCTGCATCGAATAGATTGGCTGATCGACTATATTTCAGTTAAAGAGAGGTTTTCAGTTAAGATTTTTGGCAGCAAAAATTTTCTCTAGGTTCACAAGCGAGCTATTAGCTATTGGACCCCCACCATCCCTTGAAAAACAAATGTAGAAATCGTGGTATCTTAATCCTACACTCAACCAATTTTAGCTAGTTTGCGTGGGAGCATTTTTTTACTATTTGGCAACCAATATTGAAGAAATTATACTGCTATATCGTCATAATTGTGAGGTAAAGTGCAAACTGGTGGACAGTTTAGTTCACTAGTGTGTATGCAACTACCTGCCATTAGATGGCGGTAAGTAGTAAAATTCATGTCAGATGTCTTTAGGTGACTTGAATAAAAACGATATGATGATTTCCTGATTGTCAGATTGTTTTTGCATAGATAATTTTTTAAATTCAATTATGATCGTCAACATTTTCTCCGCTACACAATCGCACATGAAATATTCAGCAAAAAAAATGCTAATTCCTACATCTTGACCATTGTAAATTAAATAAATTAAAAAAAAGGGCTTTTCCGAGCTTCCCAGAGCAGGCAGGGAGCCAACAACGGGTCGAGCTTTTAAAAATAGGCTTTGTAGTAACTTATTTAAAATCGTTTACTCTGCGGAGCGTAGTGCGCATTAAATTTAATGTTTAGTAGCCTCTTGTTAAGACGGAATTTTAAACAAAGCAGGATTATATTTTTGATAGATGAATTTTAATATTTTGTATTATCTCTAATGATAAATTCTTTTAAAATAATTTTGAATTGAAATTTAACATTTTTATATAAATGTGAGAATGGACAATTACTGAAACAAATTGCTTATTGATGCCTGGAGCTCTTTTATTGTTTAAATTAATAAATTATATTATTATTGTAAACCAGTATTGATGCAAAACAAAGCATGTCATGATTTGTTTGAAAAATTGCTTAAATTTTTAATTTTATGATAAACTAGTCTAGCACTAGGTCTCAACTGTAGATTATGAGTGATTAAGTAACAAATATCCTCACATCCAAACCTACGGATTCAGTAGGATTAAAAGTACTTTATGTTTAATCGCTCTTTTCAAGAATGAGAGATAATAACCACTAACATCAAAGTTTATCACTACAGTTTCAAACTCCACAAAGAGTTTGTTCCTGGAAAATTAGACTTTAATAAATTTTACTGGGTCAGAATCAGCCGTTAGAATCAATAATGGCAATTCCTTCTGTCTTGACAGGGACCAACACTGTTTGAATGAGTTTCTTTCGGCATTTTATCTGAACAGTGATCGTTCCGAAATGCCAGTAGTTTGTACCTTTTTGAGAAATTACAATGTAATATAAAATTTGACGTAAAAGTTAAAGTGAAAGTCTAACTTCTACTTCTATAATATATGTATAATATGAATATATGAATTAAAATATTTGATTTGATGAATAAATTTTTAAAGGTGGTTTTAATTATGAATTAAAACCACCTTTAAAAATTTATTCAGTAATGCGATTATACTATATATATACCTAGTATATATATATATATATATATATATATATATATATATATATATATATATATATATATATATATATATATATACCTACTTACGGTAATTATATCACTCGTTTGCCGTCGTACTCTATATTTTTTTAATATATAAATATATAAATTAATATTTAAATTTTCATTTTCATAACGAACAAATTTTAATTTAATTTATGTCTTTTTTCCAAAAAATGTAAAAAAAAAACCAAATTCTGGAAACTACGCGTTTCAATTTGGCTTGCAACGGAGAAATTGTGTCGAATCAAGGAAGAGAAAAATCTTATTAACTTTCAAATCTGAGCTTTGTAATTTTTTCCACAATTTAAATGTCACAGTGTTTCGTCACGGCTCCATTTGACTAACAATATTTACGCTTGTTATCTTTATTTTTAGTCTTTTATTGTCTCCAGAATTCGCGATTCGTCTCATAATTTTTTCTTTCGCAAAACGTTTCAAATACCTAGACACACTTTTGTTCGTTCTATTTTTTCACCTGTTTTGATGTTTGTCTGTAATAATTATAATTATTTTAATAATGCCTATAGTGTTACGCAAAAGGAAGGACCTAGTATCTGAGACACAGGCTCGCCCTAGTTTAGACACTAGTGTGTTGAACTATGATAATGTACTGTATCTATTTGTATCGTATGTAAAGTTCACTACTTATTGTAAAATTGTTCTTATTTGGCACGTGAAAACTACATAGTAATGTAAATTGCATGCATATTATACATTAGTCTGATTTGTAACATTTGGAAATATATATATATAATAAATAAAAGCCTTATCACATCAATCAAATCTTACAAGTTAAATTTCACCTACTTCTACGTTAACTCAACAACGGTTCACAGCATGGTCTTGATTATTTCTTCACACAGAAAGCAACAAGATATAAAAGAATATTTTTGAATGCGTACACACACCCAACAAGCATTTAACTGACATGAACTTGGAGAAAACACGAAACTCAAGTGTTTACACTGAACAAAATGCCTAACACTGATCACCCCTCATCTTCTGCGACGCTACGGACAAAACAACAGCACATACATACAAAAAAATCGAAGCGCAAAACAACATAAAAATAGAAACAAATATTTTTCATAAAACAATCTTAATCTACTCGAAGCCTCTAAAGCGTTAATTGGACACCATGTAAAAAAAAATAATAACCAATTGACCTCTTTGATAACATTAAAATCTTGTGACAAATTGTCATTTTTGTAAAAAATACACGACATTACGTCTTAACGATCGCGGCGTGCAGGTTAAAATTACCGTCAAAGTTTACTAGTGCAACCCACTTTTATATATGGTTTAATAATCCATATAGTAGACAGTTGTCTTCTCACAAAATTGAAATTAGTTTGCTAATTATTACTCAAAAATAAACTACATAAGTAACGGTTAGTTGCATCACACCCTAAACTTTTTGTTGTTTAAAAACGTCATACAATTTTATCAATGAGTATACCGACAAAGAAAGCCTTGAGTTTTATAGATGTCTAGATAACAGTTCCTCTAAGGCCGCGCTCCGAGGCTAGATATCTCTAAGTTGTACACAAACAGACAAACAGTTCTCCAGAGTGCGGACGGGGTAATATATTTCCTTTCGGACGTGTTATCTATTATCTGGTAGAGGATGCTTTGTTACACTAGGCACGGGATGATTGCGAGCCTTCTTGTTGTATTTATATCCACAGTTGGTAACATAGCATTAACTGAAAAGGCTATCTCTCTCTATCCTATTCTTCTTCAGGGCTAAAATAGAACCCAGGATACATTCATGGTAGTCTAATCAATGGCATATCATCTTTAGATAGATAGATAAAAACTTTATTTGCAGCAACAGAACACATATACACCAAAATAACACAAACACAATAATTAAGTGAAGGAAGGAAGGAAGGAAGGAAGGAGGGAAGGAAGGAAGGAAGGAAGGAAGGAAGGAAAGAAGGAAGGAAGGAAGGAAGGAAGGAAGGAAAGAAGGAAGGAAGGAAGAAAGGAAGAAAGGAAGGAAAGAAGGAAGGAAGGAAGGAAGGAAGGAAAGAAGGAAGGAAGGAAGGAATGAAGGAAGGAAGGAAGGAAGAAAGGAAAGAAGAAAGGAAGGAAGAAAGGAAGAAAGGAAGAAAGGAAGAAAGGAAGAAAGGAAGAAAGGAAGAAAGGAAGAAAGGAAGAAAGGAAGGAAGAAAGGAAGGAAGGAAGAAAGGAAGGAAGAAAGGAAGGAAGAAAGGAAGGAAGAAAGGAAGGAAGAAAGGAAGGAAGAAAGGGAGGAAGAAAGGAAGGAAGAAAGGAAGGAAGAAAGGAAGGAAGAAAGGAAGGAAGGAAGGAAGTAGGTAAGGTGGCAAAAAAAGTGCACAGATGATCACATATAAGTAATGAATAAAGTGCAGCAATACAAAATGGTCATGTCTATTGAGACATGAGAACATTGATTCTCAGCCATAGCCACAGTAAGTGCAGTGCAATCAAGTGATGTAATAAAAAAATAGTAAAACACTTTTTGGGTTCGCTGGCAGAAAGGCCAGAACCATGTGGGGATGAAGTATCCAAGCATTTGTTTCCTAAGTAACCTTAATAGTCTAACCACATCAATGCCCGTAAATATTAATCGCATAGATGCTCACAGTAGGATAAATAGATCAACTTGTATGTTAAACAAGTACATTGGGCGTATCCTAACTTTCTCCATTATACCAGACAATAATCTTCTAAGACATCTAGAAGTTAATATATATATATATATATATAAGGAAACACTTTGTTTCCTAGACTTAGCATGTAAGTTTAATCTAGGTTGTGTTTATTATAGGTTAGTGTCACATGTAGATACTGTTTTATCATTTTGAGAATGACAGCCAACACTGTCGATAAAGCAGATTTAAAATGGATGAACGCCATTGTAGTTTGCACATACAATACGTACTGTTTTATCATAGTGTCTAATGGCAGGTAAGACTGTTGATAAAACAGATTTTAAATTAGAGAAACGCCATTGTAATGCGTGTTATCAAAACAATTATAAAATGTTATTAAAATGGAATTGTTGATTGAGAAATAGACTTTAAATGTCGTTTCTTTGTTTTCAGGTGAGGTATATTTTTATAAGAGTGTGATTTTAGTTTGTATTGTTAAAATTGTAGAAATGTTAAAAATAAATCTTTGTTTTCAGAGCAACATGTTGTTTATTCAAAATCAATAGTTCTAAAGAAGTTATTTTATATATACATTGTTTTAATACATAAAGGCATAAATTAGGGCATAAATTACGTATATAAGTGTTTTTTTTTTGTGAAATTTGTTATGTGTGTATGATAAATATTCGTATTGACACTTGTATTATAGTGCAAAATTAAATTTGACCTGCACCCGTTTCAATATAAGATTTCATTACATCTTTTGGAGGCACTTAGCAAATGCTAAATTAAATCAGCTGTGCTCTGGAATGATGCCAAAAGCGAGAAAGCAGTATATAATTGAAACGTTCCCATCTCTTTCGGTGGGATGAATTCCTAGATGGGCTTCGATCTGGACTTTATAGTAAACGCCTATTATAGTCTGGTGGGTTTATATAAGAGGCTATTCTGAAACGTCCGACCATTTCAAATCCCAGGATGATTCCACTGCAGGACATTAATATTGTTAAAGCACGGGCCATTGGCTCTTGGACTAGGTTCGTGATAAGAATTCGAACACTCGATTCTTCTGTTTCATATAAAAGAAACGGAATAGTTTTTGAAATCGTTCGATTTGTGCAGCTCGTGTCGTTTTGCATTTGTTTGTTAGCTCAATTGTTTTGTAGTTAGTGTTTCTTTTGTTTGAAATTCGTAATGTTACTTCTTGTCATGTTGATCCTACCTCCAACCTCCTACAACTAATAATGATGGGTAAAGTCCCTGGGAAGAGAAAGGTTGGAGGAAGGAAAAAATCTTGGCTGCGGAACATCCGAGAATGGACCGGGATAGCGAGCGCCGCTGAGCTGTTCCGCCGAGCTAAGGACAAGAAGGACTTAACCATGCTAATCGCTGAACTTCACTAGTTGGAGAAGCACCCATAGAAGAAGAATGTTACTTATTTATTGCGCTTCGATTAATATGATGCTTATGGCCGGTTGATTTGATTTCATTTCGCAATTGTTGACATTTTGTGAAACACGGTAGTCAGTATGAAAAAGTTGTATTTTTGATAAAGTAGTCATTTTGGTAAAATAGACATTATTAGATGATGCCCGGGGCTTCGCTCCCGTGGGAATTTTGATATAGCAATCTTGCATAATCTACCTCTGTAATGATGAAAGAATTTTTGAAATCGGTTCTGTAGTTTCGGAGATTACCAGCCTCGAACATTCAAACTCACAAACGGTTATCTCTTTATAATAATAGTATAGATATACCAGACCGCGCAATGCAACGCTGTATGGTTACGGCCACAATTCGTAAACCTTACAGTTTTTCGTTTAACTAGGACGCCGGGTAACGTGTATGCGGCTTCACACGTTGTAACAATATTCTCCGACCTAATTCCAAAGATTGGACCGAATTCCGTAAATTCCGTCGCTCCGCGGAACCGGAATACGGTTTGCGGCACCAGTTTTTTTCATTAAATCCTTTAGCAAACAAAAAGTTGCCATTGGTTCCGATGTGATCAGATTTGAAATTGCAACTTTTCAGTCGAAACGTATATCTGCATTTAAAACGAGCGACTAATAATAGGTACTTATATATTAGATACTTATGTAATAGTTTCTTATGGTATTAATATGTACTAATTTTTAAATATATTTATTTTATCTATGATACTAACCCATACTAATATTATAAAGAGAAAAGTTTTGTACTTTTGTATTTTTGTTTGCAATGAAAAATTCCTGGACCGATTTTGATGAAACTTGGTACAGAGATAGACGAAACCTTCAAGAGTGACATAGGCTACTTCTTAAAATATAGTTTTACCCGAGCGAAGGCGTGGCGGGCCGCTAGTATAATAGGAAAGCGATTGATGGTATCTGTGCGATAGGTACCATGGGCGTATTCTAGGGCGGGAATTATATGACACAGTGTAGATATATTAGTATAGTAAGTTGAAATTAATGTAGTAATTGAGACCAAGCTTCCGTCACCAGAGGGAGCTAATATGATTAGCTTTGAATTACGCCGGCGGCCATGTTGCCGCATCACAAACGTTATTAGTGAGATCATTTCATTATTTTCGTTCTAGTCGGACGTTCACTATCTCATCTTCGCATGAATTTGTCGTTTGAGGAAGTTGTCGTTTTCGGCTTGAAGGTTCGCGTGTTTCATTCGGAGCTGTTCAATATTATAATGTTACAACAGGCAATTAAGCTAACGTAAATCCTTTTTGGAAATGCTATTGTTGCATATCTACGCCTGTGAAGTAAATATCTATCAATTTGGAAATATTGAATGAAAATCACTTTTTTTACAATTACAAAAGCCCAGAAAAGTGCTTAAAGCAGACCGTTTAGGCAAGTAGACCGATCGGGAAAATAGGCCGATCGTAGCGAAGGGGTGCCTAAGATCTAGCTTAAATCCTTTAAACAACCATTGCGAGAAACTAAGTTAAAGTTGTATCAAGATCCAATTAGTTGCAATAGAAGTTAAGTCGTAAAGACTAGATATCGTGGGAATGAACGCCCAGTTCAAGTTTCTCCGATATTTGTCCCAGTTTTCAATTAAAAACAAACAGGACTTCTAATTTATAGCTGACACCTGATAGTTTCATAAAAATTTTGCAACAAAATCGACTGTTACTCACAAAGTTTAAAAGAGTTATGTGTGTTATTATTAAGACTGGTGTAAGATTTTATTGACCTGCGTTTAGGGTGAGTTGCACCGTCAATGACGTTGATTTTAACCGGCGCGTCGTTGACATTTATACAAACTTGTGTGCTTTACATTTCTCTGCGCACGTTAAAGTTAACGTCACAGTTGACTTGTACAAACCACGCTTAGTAGCAGGTAGCTTGCTTATAATTGGGTGTGTGTAGATTAGATATACAAAAATAGATTTTTAAGTGAAAATGTCAAGGTTAGATTCTTAAATATTTACGTTTTAATTATTAAGCCTTATTGTTCCCAGTAAATGGATATATTTGTTTATAATTTTAATATTATTTCTTCTTTTGTGATTCACGGCACATGTTACGGTCCTTTGTGAGGCATGCGTGGGAAATTCTAACACGTTTATAATTCTCACTCTCATCGAAGCGTCCGATGAATTCTCAGACGTTGAGCGTCGGAGCCCAGGGTCCACTTTCATATTTTTTCGTCTCCATTTAGCATCTAGTTGTCGACCATTGACACGCATATCAAGCTTGACGATATCAAAACACTTTTTGGGTTTATTATAATATGGTAATATTATAATAAACCCAAAAAGTGTTATATTATTTTTATATATTAAGTGCAAACCGTACAAGCCATACAAACCGGCCAGCTATTTATTAAACCTAACACATACTAATTTAGTTTAGCCGGAGACATGACTAATCATCGTATATTCTGTGCTAGAAAGGAGGCGAGGGAATATTAGTTGCGTCACTAATAAAATTCAGTAATTATATTACCGTCATAATTTTATTACAACGTCGAAATTAATTTTTGCCTTGTCCTCAAAGCTGTAGAAGCTGGCGATATTTTGGTTTTGAAGCGAGTACACCGAAGTGAAAATGTGTAAAGATAGATGTTTTCGTTCAATTTAGTAAAATCTCGATTAGATCGTGTAGATTGACAAAATAACAAACTTTTTTCGGAATAATTTTATGAAATGAATGAATTTAAAAGAATGCCTCACAAAGTTTTCATTTATCTATAGACACGATATTATTTATTCCTTCCACGTCAACATCTCTTTGTCCATTTACTTTCACCGGTCTTCTGGAAGAAGTTTCTATATCTACACTATTATGTTATATTCATTATTAAAAAAATAAAACGTTCGTTAAAAAGTAAGAATAATATTATTATACCTTAGAGAAATACATCGTTATAATTTATTGACACAATGTATCACTTATACCTAACCTTAAATCTTGAACTATACCACTAACGAGATACACAAAACAACAGCATACGCTCAATCGTAAAGATAGTTCCCACCACAACTTGCAAACTTCGTGGTCCTCTGAGCAAATACAGCTATAGCCGAGACAACTAACGCACTTCGTAATTAAACAACTACATATCTCGTGTCTTGTCTTCATTACGCACGTACGAAGATAGGTCGCACAGATACAGTTTATTGACTCGTTATTAGTCTTCCAAAACTAACAGAACCTAAGCTGATCGATTTATTTGTTCCAGGTAAACGCATATACAGCGATATGAAATGGGCATTCGAGCTTTGCGCAATGGATGCTGGTTAATAATACTCTTCATAAACCTCACTGGAAGCGATTGGCTCAACTGCGCCCATATTCCTGAATGCAACTGCAAATGGTCGTCTGGCAAGAAAACGGCGTCATGCGTCTCCGCGGGACTCAAACAACTACCCCATTTGGCGACCGAAATTCAAGTTCTAGATTTGCACGGCAATCAGTTAAAGAGTTTGGGACAAGACGCATTTGCAAGCATAGAGTTATTGCACTTGCAAAGGCTGAATCTGAGTTCGAGCAACCTCCGTTCCCTGCATCCGGACGCATTCAGGGAACTTCGGATACTTGTGGAGTTGGACCTCTCCCAAAACGAACTGTTCCAACTTTCCCCTGACACATTCAGAGGCAACGACCGACTCCGGCTATTAGTCTTGAACGACAACCCTTTGACGATATTAGTCGCCGAGCAATTCCCGCCGCTGCAACATTTGAAAAAGCTAGAATTAGTAAGATGTAAACTTCAGGCTATTCACCCGTTTGCCTTTGTCCATCTAAGGGCGTTAGAAACTATTCACGTGCATCAGAATTCAATATCATATCTTCATCGGAACACATTCAACTTGCCAGTATTAAAAACTTTGACACTATCGGATAATCCATGGTACTGTGATTGTAGACTAAGAGATTTCCACGAATGGTTTTTGAATAGTAATCTTGGGAATGAAGAGGTCTATTGTGAAGGTCCTGAAAACAAAGCGCAGATCTCGTGGAGAAGTTTAAAAGGAAATGATATGGTTTGTCCTCCTTGGGCATATACAACTCCAACAGTTATAAGAACAGAAGTCGGTGCAGATATTTCATTTGGTTGTTTTGTGAGGGGCGATCCAAAGCCTTCCGTGACATGGTCTTACCATCATATTGAAATTCACAATAGCACCAGCAAACACAGTGATATACTTGTCTATAGATATCAATTGAACAATTTCGATGAATTTAGAGACGATTACATAAACAAAAGTGCTCAGTGGGTCAACGTGACCATTTCAAATGTGACTAGCGAATTATCTGGTGAGTGGAAATGTAGTGCCAAAAGTCAAGTAGGAGAATCTTCAGCTTATTTAACGTTATTTTTACCTAAAGCTCGAACAGCAACGGCTCGGGTTCCTCCAGATTATTCTACATTTATTTACGTAGCTGGTGCAATGCT
The DNA here is from genome assembly GCF_027563975.2 of Plodia interpunctella. Taxonomy (NCBI): domain Eukaryota; kingdom Metazoa; phylum Arthropoda; class Insecta; order Lepidoptera; family Pyralidae; genus Plodia; species Plodia interpunctella. The sequence goes on from NC_071313.1 coordinate 1,401,831, forward strand.
GGCAATGACTGGAGTAGGTTTTATTGCGGCCTGCGTCTGCTGGAAGACCCAACGTCGAAGAGTACCGCCTAGTAGGAGCTTTACTGATCAAGAGAAGAAGTTATTAGATACATCTATAGCAGCTAGTTGTGATAGAACCAGCGCTGATTTAGGCTCATCTTCTTACGGCTTTGAGATGTTAGATCGCTCAATGTCAATGGAGAGTGAAGATACGCAGAGATGTATGGAGCCAGTCCAGATAACAATTGAGGGTCCTCCCGGATCATTTCCACCGCCTCCGGCTGAGTTCGCGTTGCCAGCACCTTATGGAAATATTTTCATATCGGTTCAAGTATCTGGGCATAACGACGAGTATCCAGACTTGTTGGGAGGAGGTGCTACTTTGCCTAGACGAAGCCGGACATGCTTTTTGAAATCAGCTTATGATAATATGGGGCCTAGAATTACTGCAGCTGGTAGCTCGACCTGGTCTCTTCCTGGTGCCAATGTAGATAATAAAAAAGATGAAAAGGATACTCAACTGACCATGCCATTGTCTACTTTTTCAACTGAATTCACTGCTCTTTGAATATATGTTCTTGAATGGAAAATTTACTGTTGTAAATTTCCATAATGTCAAGTCTTTTAAAAATATCCATTTATCTGGGGGCACGGCAGTCGAGCAAAAAAAGTGGCACGGCCGTACCACCCTTTTCTCGAAGCAATTCAGGCCAATTTAGAACCCCATTCCTTTTTCAGTAAGCATTTCATTTTATTGTAAATAAAGCTGCAATATTGATTGAGCAAAATATTTATAATTTATTCTGCTATATAACTTATATTTTAATTAAGCATTAAAGAACATATCACTTAAGTACCTATTGTTGTAACTTGTGTTGAGTTTTTGACTATGAATTCGATAAAAAAGTAATGTTTAGCTCAACATAGGACTGATTAAATAGTATACGAAAAATCCAACATTACTGTACATTTTGCTACGCAGTAGAATACCTACATATATTACGATTCAAATTCAATTCAAATTCAAATGTAGGTTATATAAGATGTTCCAGCATACTTAGTGCCTGTTACATTTTACTTAAAACCATACAAAAATTTATATTAATTAACATATCAAGAGTAAAAATTAATAACGTTGTTTTGTTGCATCAAATACTGATAATTTAAATAACATAATAATTTAAACTGACATTTCGTGGCAATTATAGTAGGTACAATCAATCGCATATCAAATTACCCAACATGGAACTTTATGTAACGGTAATAAGGTCGAATTTGGAACGATTTAAGGTATGTTGATGTGCTACTGACTGTACTTACTGAAATAATAATATACTCATTACTAAATAAAAATAAAACTTGCATCTAAACAACTAAAAATGAAATAATTGTGCCAATTGATAACATCACATAGTAAACATAGTCGCTTCCGTCTGTCTGTCCCTATGTACGCTTAGATCTTTAAAACTACGCAACGGATTTTGATGCGGTTTTTTAAAATAAATATAATTCCACAGGATTGTTGACGTGTGTGTATTGTGATTTTATCCAACCGAAGTCGGGACGAGCTGGTAGCTCTGAGATATAACTTACAATACGGTACACGTAATATTTAAAATTGTTGTTGTGAATGGTGCAATAAATATTTTATCTATCTTTCTTTTTATGTTCATTCACTGCGTAGCGCATTGAATATGCTATTATTATATTATTCAAAATTCATTTCGTTACATTATCGACAAGGTTTTAAATTTTCAATAGCCTAAAAATATTTTAGTTGTAAGTAAGTGTATTTATAATATTTTTGATCAAAATCGTTGCTTTGAAATTCTATGAGGGAATAAAAGAAGTACAATTAATCTGTTTTATTTTTAATTGCACCCAACATGTTTTCATTATTTTAAACCAATTATAACTAAACTAAGAATGGATTGAACTTTATCGTTAACTTTAATCTACACAGAAAAATGCAAAGTACACCATTTTGTCTAAACGTTGGCGGAGCGCAGGTTAAAGTCAAAGTTGACTGATGCAACTTATCTTAAGTCCGATCAGTTGATACTCTATATACTCTAATTTATATTAATGTTTTTTACATATTCTTAATCATACAAAAATGCTTCGAGTTTCAGCAAATGTAGTTTTAGGTTTAAAGACAAGGTTTAAGACAATTTGTCATTTACATGAGAACATAAATTAATATTTACAATATTAGATTTTCGTTCATTGTCCCTAAAGGTTTCACAATAAAGTATTTAACTTACATAAAAAAAAAATAATTATCACTAGGAGCAGGTATCAAGTACAATAATTTACTCTCACCGTATAGATTGGTATATTTAAGATTACGTGTTCGGCCAGCCTTTTTTTTAATATGGCGAGCCAGTCAACATTTTCAACATAGGCATACGAGTAATCTAACTACCCTTTATTAAAATAACGCGCGCCTTCAACTGTTATCGCTATCGATCCGTATTTTGTTCGCGACTTAGGAAGAACTATGAAGCTCGCGCGTCGAGTGACACGTACCATTTGCTTGTGTACAAATATCAACAAAAAATATAATGATCAACTACTCTGATAACCAAACCAGAATGAAGTAAGCTAGGTAAAATTTTTACGGGATTCAAACTATGTCTAATGTCTTTCTCTTTCTTCGCATGTTCCAACGGTTACATTCGGAGCTTTGATGCCCAGGTTTCGCGTAAAAATCAATCAATTACAGTTTGATGATTTAGGAATTACAACCGCCGCCTTCCTGACGTCTACGTTCTTTAGGAATGATATTGTTGCCTATTTAGACTGTGTCCTTTAGTCATCTCGACATCCACAGGGGAATATGCAGTGGTCCTATTTTAAGGCGGAACTCAAACGACGTCCAATATACAGTAAGTATGAAAATTATGATCTGAAATATATTTTTTCCGAAATAAAACAATTTGAAAGTCGCATTTGATTCCAAAAAGCCACTTGCTTCCGAGTGCTGCCCAAGAACGTCAAAGCTTTAAGCTCGCAGCTTTGAAATATTCAGTTGAAAAAGTGGAAAATAACCTTTTGGAGATTGGGTTCAAGTTTCGTTTAATGTTTGAAACTAACTTATATCTACGGCATAATTTTGAAGGCTTCATTTCTGTAAA